>NC_090440.1:701706216-703110168 GCF_031143425.1 Pleurodeles waltl
CCATGCTCCATAATTTGGCATTGCGACACCAGGTGCCTTTTCTGCAGGAGGATGATCCAGATGCCGGTGTTGTAGCAGCGGTGGAGCCTGTGGAGCCTGTGGACAGTGATGAGGATGAAGCTGAGGAAGAAGAAAACGACAACAGGGAGTCAGTCATACAGCAATATTTCCAGTGAAACAGAGGTGAGTACATTGTCAGGTTTCACAACATCTTAACTTTCACACGTCTACCTCTATCCTGAACCTACATTTCATTCACTATTTGTTAACTGAGTTGTCCCCTTCCATTTCAGTTTCACAAATGTGGTAACCTACGTGTCAACAGCTTGCATCCTTGAAGGGCTTGTGATGTGTGACATTGGTATGTTAGCCTTCCAATGGGTAACCCATTTTGACACTGTAGAGTCCAGTCTATTAGTCTCACAGGTACATTGCACTTCTGGCCATTGGAAGTGGAGCTGGGGCAGTTCCAATTTGGACAGGGTAACAAAGTGGGACAGTGGGGGGACAATCAGGGTGGTCTTATTTCCTGGCGGGGGTCTTGCCATCTTGCTCTGTCCTGTTCCTGGATCTCAGGGCCCGCTTGCGTGGTGGTTGTCCGTCTGCAGGGGATGGGGTTCTAGTGTGGTGGTCCTGTGGCGGGGCGTCCTGTTCACTAGCGCCGGCGGAGGTGGTAGGCAGTTCATCGTCCTGGCTAGTGTCAGGGGCCCCTTGGAGTGCCACGGTGTCCCTCAAGGTCTTTTAAATGTCCGTCAGCACCCCTACGATGGTGCCCAGGGCGGAGCCGATGGTCCTGAGCTCCTCCCTGAACCCCAAATACTGCTCCTCCTGCAGACGCAGGGTCTCCTGCAACTTGTCCAGGACCGTTGCCATCGTCTCCTGGGAGTGGTGGTATGCTCCCATGATGGAGGAGAGGGCCTCGTGGAGAGTAGGTTCCCTTGGCCTGTCCTCCCTCTGTCGCACCGCAGCCCTCCCAGTTCCCCTATGTTCCTGTGCCTCCATCCCCTGGACTGTGTGCCCACTACCACTGCCCCCAGGTCCCTGTTGTTGTTGGGGTGGTGGGTTAACCTGGGTGCCCTGTAGTGGTGGACACACTGCTGATTGACCTGTCCTGGGGACGGAGGTATGGGCCCGCTGGGTGGGTGCTGTACTGGTGTTACCAGAGGGTGGAAGCTCTGTGTTGGGCTGTGGCTGGGCAAGGGGAACCGACTCTCCTGAGGCCCACGATGGTCCGGGCTGGTCATCAAGATCCAGTAGGGCAGAGCTGCTCTCGTCACTGTGGGCCTCTTCTGGGGGTGGAGTGGTGTTGTCTGGACCCTCTGGTGTGGTGACGTTCCTTCGGGTTCCTGCGGGGGTATAAGTACATGATTATTGCATGTGTGTGTTTTATGGTGTGCAATGGTTGGGTGTGCGTGAACCCCAGTGCAGGCATTCCTGTGTGGGGGCTTGTGTGCTGATGGTTGGGGGGTGTTCTGGGTATGTGCAGTGGGCATGCTTTAGTGATGGGTATCCATGCTTAGTTGTGTCATGCAGGTCTTGGGGTTGGGATGGGTGGTTGGTGTTATGGGTACATTAGTGAGGAGTTTGGGTGATAGGGGAGGGTGTGAGGTTGGGGGTGTGTGATAGCATGCAGGTAGGGTGGGGGATATGATAGTGAATATTTGACTTACCAGTGTCCGTTCCTCCAATGACTCCTCCGAGGCCCTCAGGATGCAAGATGGACAAGACTTGCTCCTCCCATGTTGTTAGTTGTGGGGGAGGAGGTGGGGGTCCGCCACCAGTCCGCTGTACCGCGATGTTGTGCCTGGATACCGTGGAACGCACCTTCCCCCGTAGGTCGTTCCACCTCTTCCTGATGTCCTCCCTATTTCTTGGGTGCTGTCCCACAGCGTTGACCCTGTCCACTATTCTTTGCCATAGCTCCATCTTCCTGGCTATGGATGTGTGCTGTACCTGTGAGCCAAATAGCTGTGGCTCTACCCGTAGGATTTCCTCCACCATGACCCTGAGCTCCTCCTCGGAGAAGCGGTGGTGTCTTTGGCGTGACATGGGGTGGTGTGTGTGATGTGTGGGGTGGTGTATGTGGTGATGAGTGTGGTGAGTGTAGTGGTATGTGGTGTTTTGTGCATGGATGTTGTGTGCATGATGGTGTAGTGTGCCTCTGTGTGATGGGGTTCTTTATTCTGTGCTGTCTCTCTCTGGCCTTCTCTCTGAATTTTTGGTAGTAGGGGTTTGTGGGTGATGTGGGTGTGTGTTTTATATTGTGTTGGGTGTGTGGGTGTGGTGTGTGTATCAGGTGTGTGTATTTGTAATTGTCCAATGTGGCGGTGTTTTGGAGCTGTGTGTGTATTTTGAGCGCGGCGGTGTGTACTGCCAATGGAATACCGCGGTTGAAAGACCGCCGCATGGATTCGTGGGTCGTAATGGCATGGGCGTGTTTCTGTTGGCGTGGAGGTGGAGGATTTGTTTCCGCATGTTTATCGCTGACCTGTGATGTGGCGGTATTGTGTGGGTGTCTGAATTTCGGCGGATTCCGTGATGTGTGTCATAATAGCTGTGGCGGGCTCCCGCGGCGGCGGCAGTGTATTGGCGGTCTTCTGCACGGCGGTAAGCGCCTTATACCGCCAATGTTGTAATGTCCCCCTATGTCTGATACAATTTTTATCCCAGATATGATTCATGCAAAAAACTGTGTGTAGTACATTGTATGAAAGAATATGACACCCGTATGAATAAATTCCGACCTGATGTAAAGCAAGTACTGGTTTCTTTTGTCAAACCATTTCAAGCAGTTACCACAGCAACTATTGCAAGGTGGGTAAAATGTACTATGCAACTGTCCGGCTGCCCATTCTATAAAAGGTGCTTTCGCTAGTCAAGCTTTTTGGAAAGGTGGAAGATTGGAATATATCCTGGTAGCAGCTGACTGGTCAAATGTTCTGAGTTTGGTAAACATTATTGTAAAACAATTGAACACATGTTTGATGTGGTTCTGGAGAGCTAACAGTGTGCATACTGGTAGCCTCTGGTCTTGTAATGAAATAGCGGTTCTCCAATTTAAATGCCAAGAGAATCTAAATTTCATTAAAGACACAGAGGCTAACATTATCACACCCTCCCTTCCCGGTTGAGGGTCTTGAGTATAAAAAATAAATAAATAAAATAAATAAATAAGAAAAGAGACATTTAGGGGGTCATTCTGACCCCGGCGGTCTTAGACTGCCGGGGCCAGGGTCGGCGGGAGCACCGCCGACAGGCCGGCGGTGCCCCGCAGGGCATTCTGACCGCGGCGGTAAAGCCGCGGTCAGACCGGCAACACTGGCGGTCTCCCGCCAGTGTACCGCCGCCCTTTTGAATCCTCCAAGGCGGCGCAGCTAGCTGCGCCGACGAGGGGATTCCAACCCCCCCACCGCCATCCAGTTCCCGGCGGTCTGCCCGCCGGGAACCGGATGGCGGTAGGGGGGGTCGCGGGGCCCCTGGGGGCCCCTGCAGTGCCCATTCCACTGGCATGGGCACTGCAGGGGCTCCCGTAAGAGGGCCCCTACGAGTATTTCACTGTCTGCTTGGCAGACAGTGAAATACGCGACGGGTGCAACAGCACCCGTCGCACCTTCCCACTCCGCCGGCTCGATTACGAGCCGGCATCCTCGTGGGAAGGGAGTTTTTCCCTGGGCTGGCGGGTGGTCTTTTGGCGACTGCCCGCCAGCCCAGGGAAAAACTTAGAATACCCTCTGCGGTCTTTCGACCGCGGAGCGGTATTTCGGAGGGGGGAACTCTGGCGGGCGGCCTCCGCCGCCCGTCAGGGTCAGAATGACCCCCTTAATGTCTTTATAGGTACATTACTTAAAGGATTTTAGTATGCATTTGTATGTTTCTTCATGCACTTCGAAGTTTTTCTCAAATTTTCCTTCACTTTTAGATAATGCTCAATAGATCTGTTGCTTTTAGTGGTTTGTTCTTGATGGTTTCTTAAGCTCTTGTCTGTGCAAAAGTTAAAGGAACAAGTTTGGAAGATCTTCTGGTGCATTGTAAAGAGGAGGAAGATTCTGTGCATGGGCTACTTATGTGTTGATAATGTTCTATTCTAGATTGTTTTTGATCTATGATGTAATGCTCTTTAAAGTGCTGCGTGGAGTGGACTGAAGGAATAATGCATAATGTTAGCCTCTGTGTCATTAATGAAATTCAGATTCTTTTGGCATTTAAATTGGTGATTCGCTATTCTCACCCTTCAAATGGCCCATTCAACCCTATCGACTCTTGCGATTGACCTTGTCCTCCTAATCAATTCAAAGGGAGCAATCAGCCTTTTGTTTCAGTAATAGAGCCAAAAGAGGGGCATCATAAACAAGAACATCCTTGGAAGTACTAGAAACTGGCCTACATTGACCGTTCTTTCCCCTTAACAAAAGAACCCAGGTTATTGAAAGGGTAAGAAGAACAAATAACTTACATTAGATAACGGTCTTTCTTGTGGATACTTTATCTAATTTCATATCCCTCAATGTGTGAATAACCTCAGATGCCATTAGGATCTGGCTATTTATAAAGGACTTGCTCCCTTACACTGCTACGCGGTGCATAGGACTTAGAGGCAGCCTTGCACCACTTCTGGAAGGGGCAGTATGGAGAGGCTTACAGGTGAAACACCCGCCCGCAAGCATCAGTTTGCTTTGAAATTTCCAGGTACTTAAATGTGGATCGACTGTGACTGATTAGAGACAACTGTGGGCTGAAACTAACTTTGGTTATTTTTGTAACAGCTATGGGATTCCACTCTACAGAACTGGGCAGAGGGAGAGGGTGAGGAATCTTTCATTATATAGAGTATCTACCAGAAAGAGCACTACCAAAAATAATTAACTTGTTGTTCTGATGGGTACTTCTAACTGCAGATTCATCACCTTGTAAATAGATACCCAAGTGGTACCTCCCAAAAGGTAGATGGTCTGAAGAGTGAACTCATACCAAGAGGTCCTATAGGACCAAACAGGCAAAACATCCCTTGTTGCAGTACTGCCTCACTCACATACCTGCTTGACAGATAGCCAATAGTGGGACACCCCCTCACCAATGCTGTTGAAGCAGTCTTGGCTATGGTGGTAGGAGCCGCCACAGCCCTTGGGAAGGGCCTCCTTCTTGGTCAGATCATATATTGTCTTTAAGCTCAGGATGATCCACCTGGACAGGATTCATGTGCGCACAGCCGTCCCCTTCTTAGCACCGGCAAATCCCACAAAAAGCTGATCATCAGCTAGACATTCTCTGTGTTAGACTTGTCAGCTCTTGGTGTGGTTTCCCCTGTTTTTTTGCTTCTGGCCTTCTGGTTTTGATCCTATGCTGAATTTAGTTTTTTCTGGCTTTAGGACTCTAGGCACTTTGCCACTGCTGACTGGTGCTAAAGTGTGAGTGCTCTCTGTATAAGTTGGGTTGGTGGTTGGTTTCCCATGATTGACACATTGGATTTACTGGTAAAGTCCCTAATATAGTGCACCATGTTTGCCCCGGGCCTGCAAATCAAATGCTACTAGTGGGCATGCAGCACTGATTGTGCCACCCACTTGAGTAGCCCTGTAAATGTCTCAGACCTACCATTGCAGTGTCTGTGTGCAGTTGTGTACTGCCAAATCGGCCTGGCAAGTGTACTCACTTGCCAGACCCAAACATTCCCTTTTACTACATGTAAGTCACTCCTAAGGTAGGAAGCCTCGTGGGCAGGGTGCAGTGTATTTAAAAGGTGGGACTTGTACTGGTGTGTTTTACATGTACTGATATTGAAATACTGCCAAATTCTGTTTTCACTATCGCAAGGCCTATCTCTCCCATAGGATAACTTGTGGATTGCCTTTAAATACCTTCTAAGTGTAATTTCACATCAGGAGCAGATAGAGATATGGAGTCTGGGGTCTCAGAGCTCACAATTTAAAAGTACATCTTTTGGTAAAGTTGGCTTTTAGATAGTGAGTTTGAAAATGCCACTTTTAGAAAGTGAGCATTTACTTGCTTAACCATTCTGTGCCTCTGCCTGGCTGCTGAATCCACGTCTGGGTCAGACTGACAGGTAGGCTGATGTGAATTCACTCTAGACAGTGACACAAAGGGAACTGAGGTGTGTCCTGCATATCCTGATGAGTCTTCCTGGGGAGAGTGGGAGGAAGGACCTGTCACCTGCACTTGAAAGAGCTGTGTCTGATTCCTCACAATACAGTCTCCAACCCCCTATGAATGTGTCTGGGCCCGGGCAAGGAAGACACAGGGTCTTGTGCACTACAAAGACCTTCCTTTGAAGGTTGCCTACTTCAAAGGCAGAAATTAGTATAAGTAGTGAACCCCAAACCCCATACTTTAAGATTACTTGTGGATCAAGAGGAACCTCTGACAAGGAGAAGAGCTGGATGCTTGAGTAGGACCTGCCACTCTGTGCTATGCTGACCTGCTGCCGCTTCTGCCTTAAGAGGAAAAGGTCTGGACTTTGGTTTCTGGAATCTTGCTTGTGAAGTTTCTCCAAAGGCTTGGACTGATCTTGTTGCCTGTTCTGAAGTCTCAGACTTTAGCTGCCAGCACCTGGGCTCTCTTGCTGGTGCCACATCCAGTCCCTGGGCCCTTGAAAGGAGAAGCTGGTAAACGCAAGGTGAAAATCCATGCTCTGGAGCCGAGCAGAAGAAAAATAGATGCAGTGCCTGCACCGCAGCTGAAAAATCAATGCAGTGCCAGTGAAATCGGCGCATATCCAGTTCAGTGCGGATTCATTGCTACTGTGCGTCCAGATTTTCCACACATCATCTCTGGGTGTCAAATCTTCAACATCACCACACAGACCGGAGGCTGTCTGCCCGGAAATCGACGCATCTCTTCCCTGCAAGGAAAGAATCAACGCATGGCTTACCCGGCAGAGAAAGAACTGACGCACAGCCTCACTTGCGAGCAAGGAATCAACACATCACTTGCTTTTCTGACGCCTGCCTGCCCCTGCAGCTTTATTTTTGATGCATTACAGGTACTGTGTGCTAAAACAAAGTATCCATTGATTCTTATGGATTAAGACTCTTTTTACTTTAAAGACTGATATCTTCACTTGTGTAAGTTGGATTTTTGTTGTTTTGGTCTTGTTTGATTTAGATAAATACTGGTAATATTTCTAAACTGGTGTGGAGTCCTTTTGTGGTATTTTCGCTGTGTTACTTTGCGTGTTTGTACAAATGCTTTACACATTGCCTCTGAGATAAGCCTGACCGCTTGTGCCAAGCTACCAAGGGGTTGAGCAGGGGTTATCTTAGGTGTGTGAGTCCCTTACGCTGACTAGAATGTGGGACCCTACTTCGAGAGGGTATAAACTGACTGCCAACTAGAGACCCCATTTCTAACAATTAGTATTTAATATTGCATTCCAGTGTGTTCCTATGGAACAGTTAAACTCACTATAATAAAAAATAGCTTTGAGAGACCTTTACTATAAGGACATGTGTAACATTAAACGTTTACATGTCCTACTTTTAAATACCATGCACCCTGCCTGATGGGCTATAAGGCCTGCTTATGGGTGACTTATAAACAGAGCCATTGGAATGATATGATTCTGCTGTTTTTTTTCATAAGTATGGATTTGCCACATATGCCACAGAATCTATCATTTAATACATAATTTGTAGATTTTAACAAAAAAAATAGTTTCTCGGTCAAATGGATCAAAAGTTACTAAAAACATGGCAACATGTGTTCATGCACAGTGGAAGGTCCTTTGCAAAGGTTAACTAGTGATATTTCATTTGCTTATTTCCATATTTGGTTATCAAATTGGTACAAATGAGGTGAAATATTTGCCCGGACAGTATTACAACAAGTAAAAATAATGAGTAATACTATCACAAAATGTGCCACTTTTTACAGAATAGTTTACCTTTTCTTGCCACATAATTTTGTGAAGCCTGCCTCATATTTTGGTGATCCCCTGCCACATAATTCCAGTGGCTCTGCTTATAAATATTTCAAATGAAGGTATAAGCCTGTCAAAAGGGGTTATTTTGACTGGGCGATTTTGCAGTTTAAACTTGCACAGGCAGACTACAGAGGGTAGGCCTGCAGAAAAGTTTACACGGTCACTATAGTGGATGGCACAATGGGTGCTGCAGTACAATAGTGACATTTAACTTACAGTTCCTGGGAATACCTTGTACGATATACTGGGAACTTATAAGTAAGATAAGCATGCCAATTAGAAGTGTTCCTATTGCACCAAATAGAAAGGGGGAGCACAAGCACTCTACCTTTGGCTAGCATGGGTGAAGTACATGGAGCTCTACAACCAGCAAATATATAGGATCCAGCAAAAGGTGAAAAATCTGGGGTGACCACACAGAAATGCGGATTCTATGCAAGGACCAGAGGCGAGGATTATGCTCTGCTTTCTTTCATTTATTAATTTCCAGCAGACTTCAAGAGTATACAACAACACTAAATTTCCCAAAAGCCCAACGGAAAAGAAATACAGCAGTTCATCCTATCAGCAATCAGATCCTCCCATATAGGCGATACATATCTTCATCTTTCTTTCCTGCTTTCCAGCAGCTAAGTATCTTTTTTGCTTTTCTCATTACATGTGCCTCTTTGTATATTTGGCCTGTTCCGAACTTATTGTAGCCTATCCTGGCCTATCACTGCCATCATACTGCCGCACTTCAGAGCTCCTTTCGCAGCAGCTGTGAAGCCTCGGGACCGCTTGAGTGTGGTGAGTCCAGCCTCTTTTAGATGACACATGCGTCTGAAGACGTCTTGTTGCTCAGCAGGGGACGCACTGTAGTCAGAACAGGGAAACTGACAAGCTTGTCTCTCTGTGGATTAGGCGCCTCCCTCAAGCTACCCGGAAGCTCTGTACCCGTTACCTAGAAGGTCTGTAAAATAAAAGTAAAAGTGATCGGACACTCTGTGGAACAGCTTGACGCCAGCGGAGCTGGTCCATAATAATTATCAGTGCGTACTTGCGCTTTAAAGTGCTGTTTCAGGGGCTGGGACCAGGCGTTCCGCAACACCCTTTGAAGCCGGGGTGAGATTGCCCCAGGGCAGTGACCTGTTTCGCACGCAGTGTGGCCCAAACCTAGATTGGCTTGCCCAGTGCCACATTAGCCTTGTGCTCTCACAACTAAAGCACCTACAGTCTAGGCTGCTGTGATACTATTGCCAGGTACTCCCCCACGTTCATAACTTGGCAGGTCCAACTGCTGGTACACTACTGCACAGCGCGCCTAGCAAACGCTGATCTTTGGAGGCTCCTGTTGGGCACCTCAGAGGCTATGGCTGAAGAATATGTGGAGGAAGAGTCCATACAGGTCCTTGCCATTGACAATGAATTTTGTGAGGCGGTAGACGCCTCCATTCATCAGGCAGTGGCATCCGCAATAGAGCCTCTGGACTGCCGTGTGATGGAACTAGCTTATGTTTGCCTAGTACCCCTAAATTTATTGGATGACTCCCGCCCCGTACAGGAGGCTTATCCCTCGCAGAGGCACACAACATAAACACAAAGGTGATGCAGGTGTAGACTTGGGGAATTTCCAGTGCCTTAAAAAGGCTTTTCTTTCATGGTCTGTGCCCATGGCGATGGGCGATGCCTTTGTGCGTCAGATGTGCTGCCCTTATCCCCTGACCACGACGAGGACAACGATGGGGAGTCACTCGATTAGGTGGGCCCCTCAAATCCTTGGAGCCCTTTCCTGGTCCTTACCCACTCAGGATCCTCAGACCAGCAGGACGCAGACGAACCCTCAGACATGTTAGACCTGGAGGACCTCATCCATCCTCGCTCTGAGGAATATATGGCGATATGCTTTCGGACGCCTCTAGATAAAAAAGTCTGGGCATGCCTGAAAGCTGAATGTCCCGCTCCTCTCTCCCTGGCAAGGTGGCTCTCACCCCCGAGCTAGACACCCTTATGCCTACCTTCTTGCAGAAGTGTATTCTTTACAGCAGGAAAATGGTCCACAGAGCAGCAGCAACTACATATCAGTTGTTTAGAGCTCCTGGCAGGGTCCTTTGCAATAAAGTGCTAGACGAAGGACAAGATGCACTGCAGCATGCTTCTGAAGATGGACAACAACTTCTGTCCGGTATGTCAGCCATCTGGGAGGCTTCAAGTCGATAGCTCTGGCAGACTTGGCTAAAGATTTCAGGACCTCCTGCCTGTCCAACAACCTATCTGTTACAGCGGAGTATCTTCCTAGAGCTTCCAATGAAATGGCAGACTGGTGCTCCAGACAATGGTCAAAAATGAGTCTTTGGCAATTGAACCACAGGTTTTCAGAAGGCTAGAAGCCCTGTGGGGCCCTTTCACAGTGGATCTCTTAGCCTCCTGGCTGGATCACCAAGTTCCCAGGTATTTCAGCTGGAAGCTGGATCCTCTGGTGACTGCAATGGACACCTTCCTACAGGATTGGTTGATGGAGATGGGATTTGCATTTCCCCCATTTGCAATGATCATGAGCTTGTGCGCCGAAGTGAGAAGACAGAAGGCGAAAGTCCTAGTCACTCTCTGTTGGAAGTCTCAAGTATTGTTTCCAGTACTTCTGGAACTTTCCTGGGATTCTCCAATTCTTCTACCCCATGCTCCGGATCTCCTTCCGGATCTCCTGGGCAATTATCACTTGCTAATGACCCGGAGGTGCATGCCTCTAATGGTTTGGTGGATTACTGGCAACGCTGGCGAGTCGCAGAACTTTCACAAGAGGCTGAAAGAATTCTGGCTGCAGCCTGGGCAGCTGGCACCAACAAGCGCTACAGATCTGCAAGGTCTAGATGGATGTGTTGGTGTGTCCAAAATAATCAGGATCCCCTGGGGTGTGACATGGTGCCTATTATAAACTTCTTGGCATCTATAGCATCCCAGGGATTAGCTTATTGGACAATAAATTCCTATAGATCAGCCATATCCACTGGCCATGTCCCTTCACAGGGTTCTCCCATGGTGGGGAG
This sequence comes from Pleurodeles waltl, assembly GCF_031143425.1. Lineage (NCBI taxonomy): Eukaryota > Metazoa > Chordata > Amphibia > Caudata > Salamandridae > Pleurodeles > Pleurodeles waltl. Next base: position 701,717,179 of record NC_090440.1, read on the forward strand.
CACTCATTGGTGTGCAGTCTGATGCAAGGATACGTTTGGCACTGCCCCCCAAACCCAGATATTCACCTCTCTGCGATGGCCTCTAAAGCCTTTCCCTTCAAGCTTGACTAGAGGACATCATTAATGCAGTGGACTGGTCTTTGGACTCCCTGCTTAAACTTAAAAGGTTTTATTTTAAACCGGTCCTGGACATGGCCTCTTTGGTGGTGGATAAGCTTTGGATGGGCATAATCCTCACCTCCAGCCCTGACATAGAATGAAACATTTTCTAGTAAGCATGAAGAAAAGTTTCACCTCTATAAAGGACAGGGAGGCGAGGATTATTCCCTCCTAAGGTTCCCAACAACTTTTCCTAACCCAATTAGATACTGTTTATTCCCCTTGGAAATCATAAGGTCTAAGTATTTGGGTTTTCCTTTTCGACCATGATCACGGGAGGAGGTTTGTTGTGTCAATGTTGAGTTATAGGTTTAAGATTTTTCCTTCTCCAAGAATGGCGTAATCGTACACATAATAAATGTATTCTAATTAGTTACTAAGAGTTCAGAGTTATGATGTACAGGCTCATGGCTATTGTGCTTGACTTATGTCAGGTTCCGATGGAAATAAAGGAGAGTGAGGCAAAAAGATGGAAGCGCTCCTGTCACATTCAAGAAAAAGGAAGATATGCAGGGAATGTTCACCAATATGGGAGGATCTGATTGCTGATTAGAGGAACTGTTCTAGTTCTTTTCCCTAGGGCTTATGGGAAAGTTAGTTTTGTTGTATACTGTTGAAGTCTGCTGGAATGTAATAAATAAAAGAAGGCAGAGCATAATCTCCACCTCCATGTCCTTAATAGAACTGAAACTTACCTTTATGCTTACTAGGACATTTTTCATTTCCTACAATGTGCATATCAGAAAAATAAAGATTAAGCTAATATGTCAGGAGTGTTGAAACATCTACATCAGTCCTTTGAGAACTCTCACTACAACTGATGAGTTGAATAACCAAAGAAGTTTAGGAAAATGAAAGAAGGTTAACAGGGCCGACATAGAAACTTTAATGCCCACTGAAAAACCATGCTGGGCTATAAATAGGACAAGTGACAACAAAATATCAGATAGCTTGACCTGTCAAAGATCAAATTGACAGTCCCCGCACCAAGCCACAAATTTCAACCAACCAACTGAATAAACAGATTTGATAGAAGGACATCTATCTGCAAGAATCACATCCACTAGTTCAGCAAGTAAGGCAAACACACTCAGTTGTCTAAGTTCAATTGTTGTGGAGATTTGGGTGCAGGACCTCACCTGTAAGACATAGGATCCTTCCGATGAGGCAGACAGTTTGAAGGGCAAATACTAGGCCTGGGTGGAAAATTTGTAAAACAGGTGTAATTGCACATAATTTCTGTAATTTCCATAATGCTTGTTAGGCAAAATTTCCCAAATTATACTATTATTTAATGTCGCATAATTTCAAATCTGTTTGAGTAAACATTCTATTGGGGAAGCATGGAAACAATGAAAATGAATAGAACGCAAGCAGCTACTGTTTGCGGCCCTTGCATTTTTTTGCGCTTTTATCGTACAAAATGCATTGTTGCATTCCAAATGGATGCACTAAATGTCAGATTTGTAATTTTTGTAATTATTCAGAATTTTTTTATAATTACACAAAAGAAAATTATGTGTATTTTGCAATATTCAGGCTCTATATATCCAGGAACACACTCTCCTTGCCCAATTTGGAGTTACCAAGATGATCTGAGCCTGATTAGTCCTGATCTTCATAAAAACTCAGGCAGGATAGGTAGTAGTGGAAAGGCATACAGAAGCCCTGTGCCCCGCTGCTCACAGAATGTGTCCTCAGTTATCCTCCTGGTGGAAACTCTAGCATGCAGTATTAGTGACACTGCACATCCTACGCGGTGGTGAAAAGATACAGCCAGGACATTCTCTACTAGGTGGAGATGTCCTAAGCCATCTCCATATGAAAACGCCATTTATGGTCTGCCAGTTAACACCTTCTGAGCTCATCTGTCCTCACACAGAGCAATTCTGCCAAAGGACTCGCCATTAGGGAAATCCTCTAACTGTCCAGCCATGTCCGAAGTCGAAGTGCCTCCTGACTACAGGGTCCAAGCAAGCTTTGCCTTGATTGATGGGGGGAAGGCCTTCTGAGCTAACTGGCACAAAGGTCCAGAACACTGAAGTGAAGCTTTCTCTCCACTTGAGACCAGAAAGCACTGACTTCCACTTCTCCCAGATGACAGTCCTAACCTAAAGGCAATGCGTCTCTCACTACTGTGAGCTCTGGATGAGGCAGCAAGCACAACAAGAGGAATAAATGTATTCTGACCTATGATGATGGGCTGTGACCACCAGCCATCATTTCCGTAAACCCCACAGGAAAGAGGTGAGGCCAAATGGTAGAAAGGCAAATTGGAAATTGTCCAAACCCACTACAAACCAAAAGTAGCATCTGTGGGACTGCAGAACAGGCACATGAAAGTACCTGTTGGTCCAAACATACCATCCAATCCACTGGATCCAAGACAGAAAGGACATGCACTAGAGTTAGCATATTGAATTTGTCCTTCCATAAGGAGGCATTCAGAATCAAAGTTTGAAAATCAGCCTGAGCCCTCAATCTTTCTTGGCCACCAAAGAGTAGCATGAGCAACACCCACCACCTTTGGGGCTGTGAAACGGTTAGACTGGCTGCTCTACAGATTGTGAGGGCTAACTTTCGCAGTAGTTTAGTCCCCCTGAATATCGTCTGAATTGTATGTATTAGGTGTTGGATAGGCTTGTGAGAGTAAGCCTAAGAAAGAGGCAGTTACATTGCCATCTTAAAAAATGTTGTATAGCAGAGTCAGTCTTTTCTCCAAAAAGGCTGGAACTTTCAAAAGGCATGCCCATGAGAGATGCCTGTATGTCACCGGAAAAATCAGTGTCACGCATCCATGCATGAAGCTTGAACACAACACAGTCCACACAATCCGTTGTGTCATGGCTGGTCCTCAGGACATATTTTGCTGCGTATTGTCTGTCCTGCAATGTTTGGTCAAGGAAGTTTTTTAATTAGTCAGTCGGCTGGCAAGATCTCACTGGCCATGTCCCAAAGGGTATATGTAGACCCAGGAGACAGACAGTGCTCAGGGACATAAGGGTCAAGCTGGAGAAGGGAACCCTTTTTTCCAAAGGAGTCAGTCCACTTTCACTCTCTATCTGGTGGTGCAGATGGAACGCACTAGATTTGACCTTACTCTGAGAAGCTTGAATTGCTCATCTCTCATCGATTGGGGCTGAGTTAGAAAAGCGTGGTCTCCAGAGGCTGGCCTGTGCCACCTACTTATCCATAACTAACTGAGGGAGCCGAACATCTTTGTTCATGAAGCCATCAGAATGTCTGTTAAGACCTCAATAAATATATGGGAAAGGTGGTTTTATAAAACTCACTGTGTGCTGTCTGAAAGACTTAGCAGTAATTAAATCAGTACTGATGGGCTCTTTCCTCCTGACAGCGATTACCCCTTTGATGAGGTTTGAAATAACTCTCTGCCCAGAAATAACAGAATAGATCAAGCTCAGCTGGTAGGATGAATGGAAAGAATAATCACTGGTTAAATATCCTGGAATATGAAGCGGGGAGTGGGCATGGATGCTGTCATAAGGACTAGGCTGAAGGCTAGCCTCTCCACCTGTTTACACTAGAAAGGGTTAGTGAGAAGGAGACCTGTGAACCGGGACCTTTCCCAGCCATATTCTCTCTGCCCATAGCTTAGTGGAACCTTTTTCCAGAACCAATCATGGATGTTTTGGCCTGGGTGGATCTTAATTTTAATAAGGCAGCCCCGGGTCAGAGTTTAGGAGCGCCTGGCACTGGCACTGGCACAGGAATCCTGCTATCTTGAGAGACCCATGTCAGGGTACACTGGAATAGTTGGTGGGCCGGCTCTACTGTGGAAATTATTTGTGGGTTGGGGTACACATTGTCATCAATCACAAGCTAGTGTGTATTATAAAACTGGTTCCCTGTTACCAGCCCTCAGAACATAACAGGACCTAGTAAAGAAACAGATGATCTGTGCAGACTTGTTGGGAGGAGTGAGGTGAGATCTACCCTCAAATTATACCAAGGGGCTGGAAGTGCTTTTCAAGGGGCAGTAGGCTTGTCCCGGTTAGCCTCAAGGACTGAAACGACAGAAAAATGTCTCCCCCTGCATGGAAGAACCAGTTGATCAGCTGCGAATGGGCCCAACTAGACCCTGCCGGAGCCATTCCAGACGTGGCCCTGAGAAATCTCCCCTGGAAGTCTGTGACCAGTTACCCTGAAGATGTTTCCCAAAACCTGCAGAAAATTGGAAGTTAGTCATTTTTTAACACCCAGAGGGCCAGGAAAAATCTGTCAGGCCACTGGTGTAAGGCTTCCACCAGCAGAGCCAGCAGGGGTTCCACTGGCAGAAACATGACGGTCCTCTAACTTGGAGCTTTTGGCACCAATACTGAAGGCTTTGGGAGAAATCCAAAGTGTGTGTACCTGACTTTGAGGGACCCTCTTTAACTAAGGCCTGGGTAAAGCAGTCTGACTTTCAGAAAAATTACTGAGTGCCAAGCTAAAACTTTTGACAGATGCAATTAGGTTCACTCGACCACGGACCTGTTGACTTTTGAATTATGTTCATTGTGTGGAGATGGAGCGGGGCTCTGGAGAAGTGAATCTTTGTGCTGAAACCCGTTTGAAGAGCTCACTGCCTCCTCTGTTCCACACTAATACAATGCAAATCTTTTAAGGCTGCTGTCCATGTCACGGGGAGGTTTCATACCCTGGAAGAAACATCCCGTGTGGAGAGTCCCCAAACAATTCGCTGAAAACCTGACTCTCTTCATGGGATTTCTGGTTAATAGCATGCACAGCATGTTGCATCGGCTCCTCGCCAGGTGACCGTGTGAAGGGAGCCAATATCGTGTGACAATGGTGGAGTTTGAGTGTCTGCGACCACCTGCTCCATCACGCCAAGGTCCCCATCAGCCATAACCAGTGACTGGTATTAGTGCTGAGTTTTTGATTCTACACTTTTAAAAAACATATGTCTGTTTCCCTTCATCCCATTATTATCGTTTTGGTGTTCCTTTTCCCATTAAAATGTTCTCCTTTTTACTGACCTTGTTTGGAAATATTGTTTTGTCGGTTTAAGACTTTAGGCCCTCATTACGACCCTGGCGGACGGTGCAATGATGGCGGTAGGACCGCAAACAGGTCGGCGGTCATTACCGCCCCATTATGACATTGGTGGTTTGGCATATGCCAAACCACCAATGTACAGCACCGTCCGCCACAGCTGTAACGACCGCCAGGCTGGAGACAACGGTCTCCAGCCCGGCAGCCGTCACTAGTCCACCAGCGGTATCAGGACCTCGCATACCGCCATGGATTTCATGGGGTTTTGAACTGCCACGAAATCCATGATGGTAGGCACTATCAGTGCCAGGGAATTTGTTCCCTGGCACTCATTGGGGTCTCCCCCTCCCCTGAGTTCACCCCCAACACCCACGACCCCCCTACCACTCCCCAAAGGTAGTAGGACCCCCTCCCCACCCCCGCCCCCCTGATTCCCATAGACCCCTCAAACATACCCCCCAAAACCCCTCTTCATGCACGCTCACACAACTCACACACATACACTCGCACATACATGTACACATACATACATGGAACATTTCCCCTACACACATTACACCTCCCGCATACATACACGCACTCACACACCCCCTCTACACACTCACACGCACACCCCCATGCACGCACACACCACACAACACCCCCCACCCACCTCCCCTAACGGACGATCACCTTACCTATTTCGGTGATCCTCCGGGAGGGACGGAATCCATGGGGGCTGCTCCGCCGCCAGCACACCAGAATACTGGGATGTAATTCGGTGGGCGGTGTTCTGATGACGGGGCGGTGAAGGTGGAGCAGCCTCCACTACACCGCCGACCGCCAGTATGGCTGCGGGCGGCTTTATGTCCAAAAAAGGGCAGAGGGTCGCCACCAGTCATAATATGGTTGGCGGAAGACCGCCAACACTGGCGGTCTTTGGCCCGGTGGAACCTCTGCGGTCTTTGAAATGAGGGCCTTAATGTTGTTTTGGTGCTGTTTGAAAAGATAACAGGCACTTCTCTGAGAAAAGCCTTCCGCTCTATGCCATAGCTATCAGGGGATAAGTGCAGGTTATTATTAGCAAGACTGTTTCCAATTAGCAAGGTATTGTATTATTAAGTTGGTCACTCCTACATTAATAATCTAAAATGTCAAGTAAGTTAAAAAATAATTACAAGATAATGAAAATGTTCATAATTTTTAGCTGCCCGTGAACAGGGAGAACCTTGATTCTCCGCCCTAAATCTCTAATTAATGAAAATTCCATTTGCAATGATCAAAAACTATAGTTAGTCTTCAAAAATACACTAATCTGCTGTTGTAATTCGGCAGCATAACTTTAACAGACACGGCTTGCCTTCTCACCCTCAGCCATCTAAAAAGTTAGCCTGGAATGGGGTGCGTCTGGTGATATCAGGGTGGATTGGGGTGGCTGCCCCTGTCTTTGGATGGCTGAGGGGATGCTGGTCATGGTTGGTGCCAGCTGCCATAGCCCCTCCCCTGCTTCTTTGATAAATATGCGTGAGCCTGCGTACCACGCCCTAAGCCCTCTATATGCAATGGGAGTAAAGCAGATGAAAATATAGAATGCAGCATGTCGAATCTCACCAGGTGAGGGAGCACGAGGGCAGCCTACGCATGTCCACCTGCCGATGCTGTAACTGGTGAGGAAAGAGCTGCCCCACCACAGGTGGTGTAATGGGGAATGTGGAACATGTAATGGGGAATGTGGAATTTGGAGTGTTTGTGTGCTTGAGGTTCCCTGTGGAGGCAGTTACTCGACTGGCTGGTGAAAGAGGGAGCCGCACGCTGCTGTACCTCTAATAATAAACCTTTTTCCTTCATTAATGGATGTGTGCCTTTGTGATCCATACTCCTGCTACAACATAAATTTGGCAACAAAGGCACCAGCCTAGAGGTACAGCTCGTGCCATTGATCTACGTGTGTAGAAGTTCCTGGCGATCGGAGTCTGACTCTCTCGGGGTTTGTGGTCGTAACTCAACCTCTTCTGTGCCTCAAGTAAGACGTTTTTCTAAGGCTCTGTGGAGAATATTTTATTGGAGACTTTACTTTTGAGGTGTTTTAATAAGTTCGGCTCGGAGCGTCTCGAGCGCTCTCACCGCACAGGTTGTCATGGTTACACAACCATGTTAAACGACGCCAGACGACGCGCGCTCTATCGAGTATTTCTGAAAAATTAACTACGCGCGCTGAGCTTACATTTATTGGCAAGACTCACACAGGCCAGTGGGAAGTTTTTTTTCTCTGGAGTACAGTGAAACGTAAGAGTCCTGGGAGCGGCCACTGTGCAAGGAACATTAAAATAGAAAGAGGACAGCTCTCTTCTACGCAGGGAGACTAAAGAAGGACTACATCATTTATCTTCAGTGTTACAGAAAGAGGACTGAACATGGTGGAATTATCTTTATTAGAAAAAGGACATTTGTAATAAGAATTACATATATATCTTGTGTTTATATACATATATATATATATTTTTTTTTTTTGTTCTTTTCTTTTAGTTTCTTTTACATTCTCATTCTCTGATTATTGCAATACATATTTATATACAAACTAAAGAAATGAATAATTCAGCTATTATTGCGCCACCAATGTTTTTACAAGATGTGGGCTCACCTGACATTGAATGGGAAGAATGGATTGATATGTTTGAAAACTATTTGGAAGCATTAGATGGACAAACATTTAGACCTACGAGGGAGAAAGCTATTCTAATGAGTGTTTTAGGTAAAGAGGGCCAACATGTGTTTAAGTATTTACCTGCATGTCTAAATGAGGATGGGACGCACATTGAAGATGTGTTTCTTAAAGCTTAGCTCAGGCTTAAGAAAAGGTTTTCCAGGGAGACCAGTTTTGTTATGTGTAGGTATAAATTTTATACCCAACCTCAGAATACGGATGAATCCATTGATGACTTTGTCTCGCGCTTGGGACAGTTGTCCACTAAATGTCAATTTGGAAGCATGTCTGATGAGTTGATAAGAGACCAACTTATAGTACAGTGCAAAAGTAAGAAAATACAAGAACGTTTGTGGGCAATGAAGAACCCTTCTCTCAGAGATGCCATTGAGGTTGCAAAAATAGTCGAACAATCTGAAAATGACATGAAAGAAATGGCGAGAAAAGACGCGGTTAACAGTGATGTCTCCGTTATCAAAAAAGAGAAAAGACTGGAGGAAAATCATTCCGGTAGCCGAGACAAATTAGTGCGAAGTCACAAGTTTAACTCTAAGATGTGTTTCAGGTGTGGCAGCACTACGCAGAACGCTGATTTCAAGGGTTGTAAATCTTGGGGTAAGGAATGCAGGAAACGTGGGAAAAAAGGCCATTTCGCTAAAGTTTGTAGAGCGTCTTCAAGTAAAGTTGCAATGGTGCAAGATCATCTAAACCTGGATACCAATGAAGAATCTGAAGACAGGATTTTGTGCGCACAAAACGCTGTAGTGGGGAGATGTTCTCGACCAAAAGCGAACTTCATGATTGAGGTAAAGTGGTCCATTTATGGTGGATACAGGATCTTTGTCTACCATCATACCTAAAAGCATGGTAGATCGTAAATGGCCAGGTGTTTCCTTTCTGCCAAACAATATAAATCCAGGTGGTTACCAAGGAGAGCAAATTGACATTATAGGTTATATGCTCACGAGCATAACATTTCAGGAAGAATCAGTGAAAGGCAAAGTGTATGTAGCTGAGTCTGGGCCACCCATTTTAGGGTGACAACATCAGTATGACCTTCACATTGTGATCAACCCAAGAACCCCGTCTCAAGTTATGGTGGTGAAGAATATGTCTATTGATGACATTATCGAAGGAGCGAGCAAAGTTTTTTCGGAAAGTATAGGGACATTGAAAGGCTATGTGCACAAAATTGTGTTAAAAGAGAATGCTGTACCGGTTCAACATGCTTTACGGAAAATTCCCCTAACTGTTAGAGGCGAAGTGAAGAGACTCATTGATGATATGATGGCCAAAGGCATTATTAAGCCAGTGGAAAGCTCTGAGTGGATTTCTCCGGTGGTCATCCCAAAGAAAACAGATGGAAGTTTTAGATTTTGTGTCGACTTACGCAGCGTCAATCACAACATTGTAGTGGACACCTTTCCCCTAACAAATATCAATGAAATGCAGTTATTGTTAAGAGGGGCATGTTTATTTCAGCAAACTTGACCTCAAGAGTGCATACCACAAAATTAAGTTACATCATAATTCAAAAAAACGTACGGCTTTTATAACATCAGAGGGGACCTTTCAATTTAATAGAACGCCATTTGGCTTGTCCTCGGCTGCTAGTGTATTCCAAAGGATGATGTCAGCTGTGTTTAAAGGAGTAGAAAATGTGATATTTTTTCAAGATGACATTCAAGTGTTTGGAGAAATTATACAAAGTCATAATATTGCATTGAACTCTGTGTTTGATAAACTTAAATCTGCAGGTTTAACTCTCAAGAAAGAGAAGTGTAAGTTTTTGGTGGAGGAGGTGGAATATTTGGGACATACGCTCTCAAAGGAGGGTGTGAAACCAAAGAAAGATTTACTAAGGTCTATTAGAGATGGTCCTCCACCAAATAACAAAGATCAGTTGAGGTCATTTATGGGTCTTATTGAGTATTATTCGAAATTCATTCAGAATTTTGCAGACAAAACTGATGGTTTGAGGAAATTACTTAAGAAAAACACAAGTTTCTTTTGGGGTGTTGAACAAGATAGATGTTTCAATTCTATCAAAGAGGAATTGTTGAATGCTGGTGATTTAGTACCATTTGATGTGAATCGTAAGTCTATTGTCACAGTGGATGCGAGTGCTGTGGGAATAGGTGCGGTGTTGTCCCAGCATCATGCTGCTGGTGAAAAGACAGTAGCGTTTGCTTCCAGAACTTTATCTTCCAGTGAAAGGAATTATTCTGTTATCGAAAGAGAGGCCTTGGCAGCTGCTAGGGCATTGGAGAACTTCCGCACTTTCATTTGGGGAACAACTATTGTGCTACGCACAGATCACAAGCCTTTAGTTAAGGTGTTAGCAGCTGGTGGTGCAGGAAAGGGTTTAGCTATGCTAGTCAGATTGGCCTCAAAGTTACAAGAGTACATGTATGAGGCGGAACACATTTCTGGTTGGCGTAATGTACAAGCCGATTGTTTGTCTCGATTGCCAGTTCAAGATGATAGTCGAACTGATGTGGAATGTGAGGGAGACATTGTTGTTGCAAGTGTTGAGGATGTTTTGAGAGCATGCATGGGGCCATTCCCAAGGATAAGTGGTTGATGAGCTTGAAGGATGATGTTGTCTTGAGTGAGGTGATTGGATTAGTGAAGTGTAGTGTAAAAAGAGAGAGTTGTGTGAGCCGTATTTGAAAGTTTTGGATGAATTAACCTTGTGTGGAAGTGAGGTATTAATGAGAGGTGATAAGTTTATTCCCCCGTCGTGCTTGCGTTTTGACCTGTTTAAGTTGACGCATATGGGGCATTTGGGTCAGACTCTAACTAAGAAAAGGTTGAGAGAAACTTTTTGGTGGCCAGGCATGGATAATGAAGTCGAAGTGTGGGTGGAGAAATGTAGAGTGTGTAAGGATAGCGAGAAAAGATTGAAAGTTGCTAGTCAATCCTTTCGGGGTGTCATTGAGAATCCTGGTATGGTGTGGCATAGTGTGTGTGTGGATTTTATAGGACCATTATCACTAGTCGGTAGTCCGTTGAGCTCCGCCATGGTGATGGTGGATGTTCATTCCAAGTGGTTGGTGGTGAAATTTATGAAGGAGGTTACAACAAAGTCTACCATCAAAGTTTTGGAAACAGTCTTTAGGGAAGAAGGATATCCCTACAAGATTATTACGGATAATGGTACCCAGTTAGTTTCAACAGAAATTAAAAATTACCTACAGAAGGCAGGAATCATGCACTCTCGTACAAGTTTGTATAATCCCCGTGCCAATGGAATTGTAGATAGGGCTAATCGTTTGGTGAAGGGGGCTATCCAAATGGCTTGGGGTGGCGGCAACAGTATTGAATCAATGGTATCGGACAAGGTTTGGGCATATCGCACCACGAGGAAGGGAGTGATGGGTGAGGTTCCTTTTGAGTTGATGAGAGGTAGGAAGGCGGGGACAAGAGTGTTTCCGGCGTGGATGAGAACTATGTTGGATAATTGTCTACTTGAGGGAGAGAAAAGAAAGTCTGATGAGAGCATCAAAAAGTTGTCTAATGTGAGTTCTAACGGAATCCGTAAGGGCAATTGGGTGAAAATTAAGGTCAAAGCAGGCATGTGGAAGAGGTCCTTTCAAAGTGAGAGAAGTGCACTGTTTTTTTGTGATATTGGAGAATGGTGAAAAGTGGAATTTGAGGAGAGTAGCTAAGTTTGGAGAGGCAAATTCTGTACAGATGGGAGAGGATCAACATCCCGTAAAGGTGCAGAGCAGTAATGGTGAGAATGGTTGTAGCAGATATATGTTGATGGATGATGATGATTTGATTCACAGTCTTGCGGATGGAAGTAGTGGTAAAGAGAGGGCTTATCGTGTAAGTGAGAGGGGAGTTGAAGACCATATGTCGTTGCGAAGAACTCAAACGAACCACAGAACTCCCGCTTATTTGAATGACTATGTAAGATAATGTTTATCTTAAAGTCAGGATTGTAGTATGTATTAGTGCTACAAAGTACTTTAGGGAGTCTCAGAGTTACAGTTTCCTTAGAGAAATAGTGTTAAGATTTAAAGTGTTATTTTATTTAGCGCTCAATTAAGATGTATATTGTCATGTCATCTCCTAGTTTGTTTTTGTTTTCTTTTCTTTTCTTTTTAATTTTTTTAAAGGGGAAAGATGTGTTGTAATGGGGAATGTGGAACATGTAATGGAGAATGTGGAATTTGGAGTGTTCGTGTGCGTGAGGTTCCCTGTGGAGGCAGTTACTCTACTGGCTAGTGAAAGAGGGAGCCGCACGCTGCTGTACCTCTAATAATAAACCTTTTTCCTTCATTTATGGACGTGTGCCTTTGTGATCCGTACTTCCGCTACAACACAGGCCAGAGGCCTAGCATCATGCCAGATATGTAAAGCCAATTGGAAAGGGGCACAGGTAGGAATTGTGCACTCCCTTTTGTTTTTTGGGAGAAAATCATATAATGTTTTTTTTTTCCTTTGTACGTGAAACGTTGTTAAGATTAGTTTATTCTTTTTTTCCACTTGTGTATTTACTTATTTTTCATGGGGCATTTTTACTGTGTACACATGAGCTACAGGCCTGGCCCAAGAGTGGCTGAAAGACTTAACGGCAGCAGCGTTGCTTCCATTGGTGCAGCAGGTGTGGTAAGACCGGGGTCCTCAGGGACAAACTGAGCCCTGATTGTTGTTGTGTTTTATAATTTAGACAGAAGCCATTTCCGTCCTTGATTATCCCAAGGCCTATGGACACCCCTGAAGGTACTTGCCTTGGTGACAGCACAAGAGAAACAATATCCCACTCTCGGGACTCAAAGAGCTGGGTCAAGGGGCGCATTCCACTTTAATCGTCCCATTTGTTGTGTGGTGTTCCAAGTTGTGACGGTGTTTTATTCCTGAGACTTGTGTGTACTAGGGGTGATGGAAGAGTGTATTTTTGTAGAAACCAGGTGAACTGATTGAAATCTGGAATGAAGGGGCATAGTGCTTGGACAGCAAGACAGGGACAGATTGGAGGAATGCAGGAAGGGGTGAGTCAAGTAGCTTTTCCAGACCATATGAGAAAGGGGATTGGTTTGAGGGATACAGGCGGGGGCTTTAAGTTAGATTGACACTGAGAGACGTTTTCAGGATACTGAGAAGGAGGAGAGGCTTGGAGGGACACTCAGGAGACAGCAGGTCGGAGGAACAATGGAATGGAGCAACTTGAAGGGACCCATAGAGTAGGGGATTATTTGGGGAAAGAGGTAAGAAGGGGGTTGGTTGGAGGAATACTGGTAATTAGGGAGGGAGGTGACAGATTCAGAGAATGGGATGGGCAAGTTTTTGACAGAAATACAGAATACGTGGCTGAGGTGATTTAGAAGAGAAGGGAATATTGGCAGGACACAAGGAGGAAGAAGGTGGGTTAGAGGTACACTCCGCAGAAGAAGAAGTGTGAGGGACACTCAGAAAAAGGGAAGGATTGAAGAGACATCGAAAAATTGGCCGGTCAATTAAACACTGATAAGGACAGAGGGATACAGAAAGCAGGGAGTTAAACTACAGGGATACAGAAAGGCAGGAAGTAGACTGGAGGTGAACTAGCAGGAAAAGTGACGGTGGGGGGCATAAGGAAGTTAGAAACTAAGATGGATGGGCACTGGGTGAGGACACATTGGAGCAACAGAGTTGGAGGGAGATAGGTTTAGATGGATAGTAGAGTGAAGGTGAACTATTTGTAGGTCCATGTGTGTCACAAATAATAGGAAGCACTGGATTTACCTGGCTTGGGTGTTCCCAGTAGGGGCCTGCTCCTGATTCTCTGCTGCAGGGGGGAGGCTAGTGGAGTCTCCAGCTTCTATAGGGAACCTTCGGACTGGCGGGCTTTCCTGGGAACTCATATCTCACCCCAAGCTCTCTCTGCAGGAAGGAAAGTAAGGCATGTGAACGGAGCAAGGATTGTTTTGCAAAGCCACTGAAGGATGTGACATGAACCCTGTTTGGAGCAGGCCAGAACTCCATCTCACACCATCGAGGAGTGCATGTTGGTTATATGCCCGGCATCAGGGCCTAAGAGGTGAACTTTCGCACAGAGCTGCACATATTTGCTTGAAACAAGTTGGGCCTGGATGTCTTTTCTTTGGACTGAGATACACATATAGATATCCAAATACTAGACCTGGCCATTGGCCCGACTCCAGAGGATGTACATATTTCTGTGTCTGCACTAAGGCCAGGAACTGCTGTTCAAACACCCACGAAAACCACCCCTGTTGGCTACAGTGAATATAAGTTTTGAGAATGAGGCAAGTGGCTCTTGCTGGAGAGAGAAGGATACTAAGGGGGGCTCTGATCAATGCAAAGTAAGGAATCCCTACACAGCCCGGAGGAATAACATCAAACTAAATAATCACATGTAGTATTGTTTCCCACAGGAGTACGCAGCTCTCCAAGGCAATCAAGCATGGTGTAAATCCAACATCAAATCCAGGTGTAAACACTCCAAGGAAGAGTGCACACTAATCAACAACTGTTTCAAAAGCAAGACTGGCATTAAGGCAAGGAAAAAGCACCACATATCAATATGAGCAACCCATCCCACAATAAACCCAAAAGGATAGCCTTCAGCCGCCTCCCCAATGACGACCTTTCAGGTGTTCCCCACTAACTACAGGCATCTCATACATACATGGTATCAACTTCTAGTTAGAAGGAAGGAAATCACTGATGATTCTCCAATGGCGTTGCTCGACTTAATGTCTCTTCCACTCAAAGACTCCCTTAAGACTCAGCATATATTTCTTGCCTGAAGAAGGCTAACCTAGCTCTTATACAACACATGCCATTCCTAGGAAGTATCCCAGACAAGGCAATCATCAACCAGCTACATGAGTAGATCAAAGAAACAACCTAATTCTGGCAACCAGCCTGAATTCAGGCTGCAATTCAGCACAGAGACAACTCAGTGGTGCACTTGAGTTCGCTGGCAAAGGGGACCCTGTTCTACTCATCCTGCTCGATCACTTCAGTGACATCAATGCCATCAACTATCAAACCTTATGCAATACCATTACCTCTAGAATGGGTTTTGATGGTGCCAGCTGTACAGGTTCATATCCTACCCAAAGATCAGAATCTAGATGATCGAGGTGAACACCTTCAAGTCCATGCTGATCACTGCAGACTGGGCCATTCTGCAAAGATCCGTCCTCTCTTGCTGGCCAGCGATGATGCAATGTCTACAAGTATGAGGATTAAACCCGGCTCTATATCTCTGGTTTCTAATTAAATGCCAGCCTTTGCTTTAAGACGGACATCTCATGAGATGAGAAAACGTAAGTCACAACTTTCACTGCACCACATCATGATGGTCTTTACATTGGAACTGGACTTTTAAAACACCATCCAAGAATGGGTCCTTTACCTCTTCAACTGAGGCAAATCCCACCTAGTCCCCATCCCAAAACACACCAGTATCCGTAGACCAAAGTCCTTGCTGCAGTTCTCACGACAAAAGCATTAAACCTACACCTACTGTATGTGAGTCCTTTACCTGCCTACATCACATTCCACATCTGTCATCTACAAGGCAGCGTAGTCAAACACCCCAACTTAACTGGCAACCAAGAATATCATCTCTGATGGTTTGTGCAGAACCCACAGCAACAGCATCAATAAAGACTGTAAAGTGCAGGAGGGCGAAATCACAATGTCAGAGTTACGCTGAGAGGGACTGGATAGAGTTCTAGTCCATTTTCAGCTGGGTCTATTGTTCTCTGCTTCAGTAAGGAGCTGAAGTCTATTTTAACAAAATGTGCCTTCTTTCATAGTGATCACTGGTCGCCAGGCGTTCCTGAAATGAGCCTGCCTCTCCTCGCATGCACTGCTGCCCACTCTTTCTGACCAACATCTTCCTGCAAAACTCCCTCTCCTGCCATGTGTTCTCTCTACCCCTTCCCTGTACGCTACTTGTCATTTGCACAGTTCTTTACAATTACCACCTACCAATGTACAGTACTTTGTATCTAGGTGTCTGCTAAACAAATCACATACATACATACATTTTACCGGTTCACTGAAGGGCACAAACGAGGATTTTCTTAGTGGACAATTTCACTTTATATGCAAGCAAAGGTGCCTGACTCCTACAGATCGGCCAGCAGTGATCTTGTTAGTAATAAGTGCTAAAGTTTGGGGCCTGTTCTTGCGGTAACTCTGGTGGGAACCGTTTACAATCGGTTTCCTAAGGCCACCAATACTCGTGCACATCAAATGGAGACCTGAGTTACCCTTTGAGGATGTCGGTGCCAGGGATAGTGAAGCTGAGTAGCAAGGCTTAACTTAGGGGGTATAGGGGCTTGAGACTCACACGCAGCACAGCAAAGTAAACAACATGCAATACTATGAAGGTTTAGTAGGTACCATAAATTCTACGAAGAATACAATTTTAATTTTATTTACACGTAAGTATACCAGGCTGATTCAAACTAAGGTACACAACAAAAGCAGAAAGCGTAAGCACGTTCTGGGGCCGATATCCACATCAAAACATATTTATAATATTCATGCACTATGTGCTTTCTACATTTGATTCTGTTGGACCACATTCAGTTGTTCCCAGAAACCGCCTAGATTTGATTTACTTCAAGCAGACAACAGAGGTGCAAGATAAATAAATGTATATAGATTCTTGATTTAGTGTGTTAAGAACTTGTACACAAGGTGACAGAGCGCTCTAGAGAAGCAGTGTCACTGAATACCAGTGAAACAATGCCAAAACATGAAATCTAGTTCTTCAAAAAGGTGTTATCTTTGTGGTACAGGATTTGAGATAATCAAATAAAATAGGCGAGTAGAGATTTCAAAAGTTATTTTAGGAATGATGTGTCTTAAGAGTAATATATATATAGTCTTTTAGTCAAGTGTCTTTGTAGGTCAGATACAAGGCCCGGAAACTCCGAGGGTTGGTGGTGATGTAGATAAGCTGCCAGAAAAACAGCTCCAGAATATCGAGTAACCCCGACAAGATGCCACCAACTAAAACTGAATGGGGTCCCACACATGTTTCAATGCACTGGAAGCTACAGAATGATAAAACATGGTCACGGACACACAATTTTGAGGTAAGACCAGCTAAGGGCCCAACTGGTTTCTCTCAGTTTATAATGTGGAAAACATATTGGAGTGAAGCTAGCACCCACACACATTACTCATGGACCCACGGGATTCATGCGCCATAATAGGCTGGTCAAGGCCATGAGTGCTTGTATGGCACTCATGGATCTGGGGTGCCCATTGTTCCCATAGGTTTGCCCAATCAGAGCCCAGTAATGGGATTTGGGTCAGGGTGCAACTGCAACATCAAATTGGAATATCTCTAGAACCTTATGGGCTAGCGAGCTGGTTAAAAGGGCTCAGGAACTAGGGAGACCAGTCACAGCCATATGCACACAAACCCAAAAACTGGGGTGAAGATTAAAAACCTGTAAGTCCATCTGGGGCTGCATGACGACAGATAAGGGTCATCTAAACGTACTGGGGAAACTGGGGCCAGTAAAGGATTCTAAAGGATTTCACCCGGGGAAATGTCTCTGCAAATCTTCCAGCTTGGATGGCCTCTTGTTGCTTGTAGATGGTAGTTCTGGGCAGCCGGAGTGCAAGTTTCTTGTAGTTCTGAGGTGACACACTGTCTTAAGGTGTCCACCGTGCGCAGCTGTAGTCTGCCGGCCTTGTGTTGAAATTCCGTCCGGCCAGTTGCCTTTCCTCTCTTCTCCTCTCCTGGCAGCTCAGGCTTCTTCTCATGAGCAAGTCACAGCAATGGCATAATAAGTGTGTCCCGGGCTTGAATGCAAGCATGGGAATTGGGCCCCCTTTGTCTTGTTTTGCACTGAAAAATAGACTCTAATTGAGGTGAAGGGAGCCCCTCTTACTCATGTGCCCTAGTGTCACTAAACGTGCTGCACTAGTGAAAATTAAGCCCGTGTCACAGCAACAAGGAGGATCCAGAGCCCAGGGCATATCTCCAGCACTGCAAAGTCTGAGAGGGACTGGATAGAGTTCTAGTCCATTTTCAGCTGGGTCTGTTGGTTCTCTGCATTAGGGCCTAATTTAGAGTTCGATGGATGAGGTACCCCGACACAACGGTGACAGATATCCTGTCTGACGAAATATAAATACCATTATTTCCTATGGGATTTAGATTTTGTCAGATTGGATATCCGTT
Source organism: Pleurodeles waltl (assembly GCF_031143425.1). Taxonomy (NCBI): domain Eukaryota; kingdom Metazoa; phylum Chordata; class Amphibia; order Caudata; family Salamandridae; genus Pleurodeles; species Pleurodeles waltl. The sequence continues at coordinate 701,735,214 of NC_090440.1, forward strand.
ACCGTTGTGGTGAAGTAACCTGTCTGCCGATTTCTAAATCAGGCCCTTAGTTCTTGATCTGTTGGGATGTATTCCACTTTGGCCGGAGCCAACCAAACTACCAGCCTTCTTTAAATTTCCAGATCTTCGAATCCAGAGGAAGTGCATCTTGTACTTGCCTACCAGGGCTTTCTCGGGCAGGCAAGAGTAGGTTAGGGTAGTCAGAACTGGTAAATGATTTTTGTTAATTTGAACCACATTGCTTAAGCCAAAAGGCAATGGCCACCACAACACAGGCAATGGGGAACTGTGGGTTTCAAAAGAGAACAGGGAAAAGGGTTTGTCTGTTGATGTCAGCCCACCGCGTGGACACAGTATTTGGGAGGGAACCAGCACAAAGGACCTGCAGGTTGTCACACCAACTGGAGACAAAGGTGACCAGCAAGAAAAGGGAAAGTATCATAGTGTGATAATTCACACACTGTGACCCAAATGTCCTGTACAATGTTTCTGGGACACAAGCACTCACGAATGACATGTAACAGAACACACTTTGGGTAACTAAATGAAACTGTATGAGAAGCCACAGGGTGAGTTTCGCTTACGTAAGTTCCAGTTTTTCTGTTTTTTCCATCTGCGCCAAATAGTTCACCCCCCTCTGGCAGAAACTGCTCCGCCTGCCAGAATATAACCTTAAAGGCCAAATTGATGCCAGAGCCCCAGGGAAAAGGTAGCATATGAAGAATTTATGATTTGTTGATTGCTATTGCTGCAGACCCCATTGCGCACCCGCAAAAAGCGTTGGAGACAGACCTAGGACCACTAGATGATGACGACTGGAGGGAGGCCTTGATGCCCCCACCCCCATTCACTAGAATTACTGGCCCAACTAAGGCGTATCCAAATCCATTACCTGAACTGGATATACTATACTCCGGATCGATTGCCTAAAATGAATGGCGCACATCCACTGACATGCCCTTGATGCTGATCTTCCATAGGTACACTACTGCACATGGCTTACAAATGCTCTGACATACAGCCATACTGGAGGAGAATTCAGCAAACACTGTCCTCAACCCTGGGAGGCCCGGTTGACTTTACGCTTATGGTGGCCCTGTCGGGCCTATGGAGAAAATGGGGGATACCATGAAAGCCGCACCCTCATTGGCTATCTAATTGCTGAGCATCATGTAGCCAAGAGATGGAGAACCCAGCACTCCTGCCTCCCACATTACATGAATGGGGATGGACAGCTGCTGTATACTTGAGAAGGCTGTTTATACGGTAATGCGATTCCCCCCTTAAGTAAACAAAATCTGGGGTCCATGGTCGGGCACACTGTATATTGATCTATTCCTCTAACTCTGTTGTCTCCTGTCTCTTCTTTGACACATGGAGGAACGTATTGCAGGTTTAATGATGAAGCTGACCCTCCACAATGTCCATGTCTCTTGTTGTATGCCTTGTTACACTTATGGGTGTTTTGAATAATCCTTGCATGGGTCATAGTGCATTCACTTGTATTACTTGTTTGTGCCAAGTTTAGTTTTACTTGATTTAAAACAATAAAAATATATCGGAAAAAAACACGTCAAAGCCACACACACACCCTATGGATGGCACGCACCCCAGTTATGTGATCACTGTGCAGATTTTACAAGGTGGTACCAGTAGGCAACCAGTTCTCTGAGGATGTAGGTAAAAAGACCCATGCAATAACCAGTTAGTCATCTAGTAGCTTGGTCTGAGGGAGAAGTAGGCTCTCTTAGCTGTGGGGGACACTTTGGGGTGTGTTGCATTTCTCTGCTGCTGAAGGCCCCTGTTAATACCTCCAGTGGACCAGCCCCCTATTGAAACGCAAGGACAGCCATATCCTAAAGCATGCTTCATGCTCACCGGTTCATGGCACTCCAGTACTCATGAACTGGTACTCTAGGGCACGCTAGTATTTTAGGGCACTGTAGTACACTAGGAATTACAATATTACTCAACTGCACTTTACTTTCAAGGGTACTGTGGTACTCCAGAGGACAATTTATTACTCAAAGACACTATGGTATTCTTGGACATTCTAGTATTCAAGGGCACTGTGGTAGTCTAGGGCACTACATTTTTCAAGGGCGCTCCAGTACTCTCTGGCTCTCTAGTATTCAAGGGCATGGTGGTACTCTAGGGAACACTCTAGCACCCAAGGACACTCTAATACTCTAGGTCACTCTAGCATTCAAGGGCACTGTGGTGTGCCATAGGACACTCTAGTACTCAAGAGCACTCTGATGCTCTATGGCGCACTAGTATTCAAGATTTCTGTGGTATTTTAGAGTACACTGTAGTACTCAAGGACACTCTGGTACTTTAGCACAGTGGTTCCCAACCTTTTGACTTCTGTGGACCCCCATTTTATCAATACTGGAGCCCGGGGACCTCCACTGAATCATTATTGGAACACGGGGACCCCGAGGAGTCATTACTGATAGCTGGGACCTAATATTATTAAATGTTTAAAGCAGCCGCGGACCCCCTGAGGAGGCTTCGCGGACCCCCAGGGGTCCCCAGCCCACAGGTTGGGAACCACTGCTTTAGCACATTGTAATGCTGAAGGACACTGTGGTACTCAACGACACTCTAGGACATTGGTACTCTAACAGACTCTGGTATTCAAGGGCACTGTGATGTTAGGACATGTTAGTTCTCAAGAGGATGCTTGTTCCCACAGAGGTTTGAGAGACAGAACGTGAAGGGGTAAGGTCATATCATAGACAAGAAGGTGAATTTAGGAAATGTGCAAGAGCAAAAGGAGCTCATGATCCATCACTAATTGTTCTGTTGTCCTTTTTAGGTCTTGCCTGTGATGGCATATGCCCTTTCTCTTGTGAGAGCTAGTGTATACAACAAGGGCCTTGCAGCCTGCCCGTTGCTTAACATTTGTTGGCTCCATTGTCACTATTATTTGCTGTCCTTTAATCGGCCATTACATGCTGGCTTCACTTCCTCTTCTTTTAGCTGGGGAATGGACCAAATATTTACTGCTTCAGCTTGATTGCTGTCCTTCTGCCAATTGTGTTGTGATTGAGTTACTATTTCTTTTCTGCTTCCCTTATTTTTGTTAAATGTCTTACCCTTTGTAGCTTTGTCTTACTATGCCACACACGTCAAAGAAGCCTTTTTCTTCTTTGAAATTTATGGTTATTGTGACAACAGATGTTATCTTGTTTTACTACAACGGCAGATGTTATCGTCTTCCAAAAGTATTTTCAGTAAAACATTGGCATGAGCAAAATTGCTTTATTTATGAGATAGGATTTTATGCCAAATGTCATTTTTTTTCTTTTTTATGCATGGGTTGATTAACGGATTTGCTCAGACTCACAGGGGTGCTGGGCAGAGACCTAAGAAGCATTGGCAAAGCCAATATGTCTAGCCTTTTTGAGATTATTGGCTCTGCCATTGCCTGTTGCTCATGCTGTATGGCATGGACATTGCGGACTTTGGCAATGATTAGTAGCCATGGGCTGCTGTGCAGCATGACTAAAAATAATTTTAAGTAAGAACTGTGATGCATCCAGAGCTAATGCACTTAAAAAGGTGCATTTGTCCTGACTGCATCATAGTGCTTTCTTACATTAGTTTTAGCCACACTGCAAAGCATCCGTATTATAAAACATTGTCAAACCAATAGCTCTCATAGGCGAGACCTATTGGCTTTGCCAATGTTTATTGGTCAAGATGCATTGCCGTGCCTCTTTCTCTCGGGCTCCCGCCTCTACAGGACACGTGCGAATGAATTCGTTGGAAGAGACCATCAAGTATAACAGTAACATAAAGAATATCTAAGTACAGCCAGCAAAAATAAAGATACATAAACCCTGAAATTATTTGTAAACAGCACTGTAGCTATTAATCTGGCATTCTCGGGGTATTTATCAGTAAATACATACGTGTTGGGACTAGGTTCTCACTATGAGGACACTCTGGTCACCCCCGCCCAAACCTCCCCACTCCTGGCCTCAGACAGGAATTGCCAGACCCTAGGCCCTGGGTGGAGCCATAACATCTCTACCTCAGACTCATCTCTCCTGCAGAGAGGGCTCAGGGGCGTTGTCTCTCTCCCTTGTCCTCACATCAGATGGGCTCCCGGGAGATCCCAGGTGTGTAGCCTCCCTATGGCCTCGCCTGAGAAGGACTTCCGGGAGTTCCAAGGGGTGTAACCTCCCCCCTGCCCTCACCTGAGAGGGGCTCCGGGAGGTCCCGGGGGTGAAGCCTTTCCGAGAATCGCTCGCACCAATCGGACCGACTGTGCAGGATCTAAACCTAAGGGAATAGTAGACCGCGATGGGACCGAGCGCAGGCAAGGGGATATTGTGACGTCATCGGGCCATTATCACCCGCCTCGACGTCACAGTAGTAGGTGTCCCACAGCGCCGGGGAACAGACTGGCAATGAAAGGCACAGCCCCTTCAGACCTTTATTTTCTGTTTGGGAGCATCACAGTCAGACAACACCGCGACGATGCCTCATGTCTAGCGGCCCCTGGAGACTGCGCACACATCCGGCATCCCAGCAGTGACGGAGCGAAACTTGAGGGGGCGCCGTGCAAAGTACCTGGAGGAGGTCCCCGGCCCCGCCCGTGCACAGTGTACTGGGGAGAGGGGGGGAGGGAGGGGAGTGTGGGGGTAGGGGGGTAGGTCGGCTGCTGTTTTATTGTGAACCGTCTTGCCATGGGCCGCAACCGTGTGTGACAGCTTGCAGGCCTGCGAACAGGCCCTGCCAGTCCCAGGTTTGCTTCATGGGGCATTATCAGCCGCGCTCCCAGGGCATTAACTTCATATGAAGGGCTCGCTCCTGAAGTATTACCTTCCTTTGACAGATTCCCTCCTGGAACAGTATTTGCCGGTGATGCACTTGTTCCTGAGTGTTATGTACTTGTCCTAGGCCGGCTCATGTTGCATGATTTACCTATGAAAGTGCACTCCACGGGTGAGATGGGCCTACTCGTGTGGCATTATCTACTTCATTAGACCTGCTTCTGGGGTCATATCTGCCTGTAAAAGACACACTTCTTCGGCATTATCTACCTATGTTAGGAAAGTTCCCAGGGTATAATTTGTGACTGATGGACCTGCTCGAGAGACGTTATCTGCTTCTGCGGTGTTATTTACCTGAGATAGGTCCACTGATGAGGCTTCATCCCTCTGTAATATGCTCACAACTGTGGTATGCCTGCATCTATGGCAGTGGTATTCAAACTTTTTAAAGTCAAGCACACCCCTGCAGTAGGGGTAAAAATCATTGGTCTCTCCTCCAAATTTTTCACAATTGACAGGTTTAAATATGTCTAGACTTATTTCAACATTACAGTTAAGTTCTGTCACTGTTTTAAAAATGCAATCAAATACATGATGCCAAACATACTATTCTGGTCAGACAGGCCTTACTAACGTGTAAAAGTAACCACAGTGTGATTATTGGGGATCGGGGTTTTGAAGAGTATTTGGAGTCCATTTTCTTTTGACACATACTCCCAGCTTAGATATAAATGACAAAACATGTTAGTAATGGCCCATTACAGGGCAGTTTGGTCAGGGGGCATAGCTTGGTCAGTAAGATTGGGGAGTGTGAGCTTCAGATTTTCCAACAACCATGCTGAAATATAATGTTTAAATACATTCCAAGACAAGCAGGGTACATGAGGGGCCTAAGTGGCAGTGGAAAGGTAGGAGAACTAAGTGAAAGAAAATACAATATTTTCTAAAATAACCAACATTTTCGAGGACTTTCAAAACAGGGAGGGAGAGAGTTATGTGAATTTTTGTCTTTGTGTATGTGAAAATTCCTGGTGAAGTCTGATAGACACTTCACCATACCCAGCTGAAAGCACCCATACCCAACTATTTACCAGAAAATACAATTATTAGAGCGGTGTAACACCTGGACACTCCTTCCCCCCTTGAAACTACGCCCCTGGGTTTGGAGTGCTGATTATTTTGTTCAGCTTAAAACAAACCTGTTATCAGCATAATGCTTCTTTTGGTCAGAGCCTGGTGCCCCTCAGGGATCATTTAAGGCCCCTAGGTGGCCAGCCCCCCAGTTTGAAGACCCCCTGGTCTATGGTATTATGCACCTGTACCAGGCCCCTTCCCAGACATTATCTGTCTCTGATAGGTTAGCTTCTGCAGCATTATTACCCTTGATGGGCGTGGCCCAGTCTACCCCTGGCAGCCTTGCCACAGTTTTGGTGTGACCTGTGACTGAGCATCCGCACTCCCTCAAACAATCCAGAGATGAAAACAAGTTTCACTAAATCTTTTGCTCACCTTTAGTAGCAAAACCTGAGTAAAAAGGCAACCCGAGAGAAAATGGACTGTGTATGAATACAAAATCCACCACACAACTGTATGAAAATAGAAATAAATAATTTATTGTATCCAGAAAAGGTTAAGTAAAATATTAACATTTATTACGAACAATTAGGACAAAATCAAGGAAAAGGCATTCAAACGTTATAAAGAAATACAATCTACCACAGACAGCCAGTGAAAATAGACAATGATAAAAAAACATGGTCTTGGCTTTAAAAGAAGTCAGGAATTAGTCAGTTAACATAAAAGACCACCAAAGCGCAGGGAGGTCCCAAGGATGCATATCAACTGGTTTCAGAGAACCTCATCCTTCACACAATACACCCCCCAGAGTAGTGGGCTGATGGGGGGGTGTATTAACCTTGGCAGCTGCAAACTGCCCCATGGAGTGGACGCTGCACTAATGTTCTTTCTTATTAGATCCTTGTTAGATTTTTTTTTTGTTCAGAACTGGTTCCTTAAGCCAACTCCAAAGACTCCCATAGCTACCGTTCCTGCCAGGCAGCTCTCCACTGGACTTTCGTGGCTCTCCCACGTCACAACGTCGCCTGCTACAAGGAATGCTGGGGCCACAATAAGGTCTACCAAGGCAATGGTTTTGTCCAAAATGCCATGCATATTATTCAGAGGTACCTGGAGGACCTACTTAGAGATTTTAGGTAAATCCAATTAGAGAGCACCCCGAGATGTCTAGGAAGGATACCTGTTGGCAAAAGGTATTCCAGACCAGGCTGTAGAGAAAATCCTACGTACCAAAAATAAATGCTGACTTCACAAGCCTCCAGGTTCACTCTGCCTCTACCAGTGACTCACCCCTTCAGGAGGACCACAGCAGGCATCTGAGCTCTCCTCTCTGACAAGTTGCTCTTCTAGTGAGCTTGTTCCCTTTAACACTACTGAGTTTGTTCCCAGTAATGCTGTTACTGCTGGGTAGCTCCCTGTAACAATCACTTTTCTTCTGTTTTTTTTCTGGATGTACTGGTCTTCCATTCTCATTCTCCGTTCCAGCACACCTGACACTATGGGCCTGATTCTGACCCCGGTGGTTCCTTACCGCCGGGGCCAGGGTCGGCGGGAGCACCGCCAACAGGCTGGCGGTGCCCCGCAGGGCATTCTGACCGCAGCGGTTTTGCCGCGGTCAGAAGTGGAAAACCAGCGGTCTCCTGCCGGTTTTCCGCTGCCCTGGGAATCCCCCATGGCGGCGCAGCTTGCTGCGCCGCCATGGGGGATTCTGACAGCCCATACCGCCATCCTGTTCCTGGCGGTTCTCCCGCCAGGAACAGGATGGCGGTATGGGTTGTCGTGGGGCCCCTGCAGTGCCCATGCCAATGGCATGGGCACTGCAGGGGCCCCCTTAAGAGGGCCCCACATTGTATTTCAGTGTCTGCATTGCAGACACTGAAATACGCGACGGGTGCCACTGCACCTGTCGCACCTTCCCACTCCGCCGGCTCAATTCTGAGCCGGCGTCCTCGTGGGAAGGCTCTTTTGCACTGGGCTGGCGGGCGGCCTTTTGGCGGCCGCCCGCCAGCCCAGTGCAAAAGCCAGAATCACCGCAGCGGTCTTATGACCGCGGAGCGGTGTTCTGGAGGGGGGAACTCTGGCGGGCGGCCTCCGCCGCCCGTCAGGGTTAGAATCACCCCCTATGTCTGGTATATTTTCACTACCTTTCCTCTCTTGCATAGTAGTAAACGTCTAATGAACACCGTGTCCCTCTCATTTTGACAGACTGTGTTCCACTAGCTGCAGATTCATTTGTTCATGCTCAGTGGTGGGCTCACAAGTCACTCCATACTTCCTGGTTGTCTGCATAACTGGGGCAGTGTTGGCAGTCATCTAACATCTAATTGCAAAGCCACACAGAAACAATATTTCTTGAAGTTATTTTTCAGACCTGGATTTCACACAGGCCCTTTACATCTGTGAAGTTTACAAATACGGCAGCACTCTTGTAGTCACTCCCGAATTAGACATACTATTTAACCTACACACCAATTACAGAGGACTTCTTATTCTGCTAGTCTTCCGAGCTCCTGTAGTATCATTTATATTTTAAACGACCCTTTTTGTTTTGCTTCTCCTTTCTGCCCCACTCTACCCTAGAGTGTTACTAAGGTTTCTAATACATTGGAATCGTTCACGCCAACCTGTTTTCAGAAGAGGCTCGGTTTCTGCTGAACATATACAAGTAATTTGTCTCTGCCTCTTTTTCCTCCCTGCTTTCTCCTTTTGTCACATTTCCCTTGGTATTGTTTTCCCAGGCCCCAAGCCCTCCATGATCCCTTCATTCATACACCAAATCTCACTAATCAACAGGGGCGCTAGTTAACTTTTTACTTTCTCCTGGCTTCCAATATGTACATTTTTCCAGTTTCTTTCCCAGAGACCACAGACGTTTACTGTTGTTCTGCTGTCTCCCATGTTTTCAGTTTTATGTGTTTTTTATGTTATGCACCTGTCCTGATAAAAGGCCACAGCTGATCATTACTTTTATGCCTGAAATATGTTGATACCCACATTGTAAGTGTATTTATGTAGCACTTACTACCCTTGACAAAGCGCTGAAGCACGTTTCAGTGAGTAGCAGGCTAGTCAGGATCCCAAAAAGGATTATTGGTGGAAAGGGAAATATGAGTTAATTTGAGTGGTGTCTGTTAGCTGGGTTGAATAGGATAATGGGGGGATAGAAGAGGGAAGAGTCTAGAATGTATTATTTGGGAGATCATAGTAGGAAGATGAGATTTGGGATGAGTAAAATGAGAGATAGAGGAGATAAGAGTATCTAGAAATGGGTTAGTTTATAGTAGTAAAATAAGGTTTGGGATAAGCTAAAGGAGGAATACACAAGGGAAGGATTTAGAAAGGGTTGTTTGGGAGATCATAGTAGTAAAGTGAGGTTTGGGATGAGTCAGAGAGTGGAGGCAGAAGATATATTGTGCAAGGTATGTGGCGAGACATAGAATAGTGCTTTGGATAGTCAAAGGTTTTATTTTCTTCTACAGTAGGAGTAACGTAATAAATATATAGATACACAAGTACATAGACAAGGTATACATATATACGGAAGAGAATATATTGAGATTTAAAGTCATATTTTATAAACTCAGACTTTCCAGTGTGGCTGTAAAATAAAGTAATTTATTTGTGAATTTTTTATAAGTAATATATATATTTAAAAATTGTATATTTCCTCAATATTTAAATAGTGAAGCACTTGTAGAAAACAGTTATAATACTGTGAGTATTTAATATGTGTACTACTTACGAGTAAAACCCTTCATTCCTGTTGCTGCCAGTCACACTAGTCGAAACAGAACTTTTTCTTTCTTTCTGTACCTCCGTCACTTTAACAATCACAAATTGTTGCTCTTAGTGTGCATACTCTTACCACCACTTGAGTACGTGAATAGAGTCACATGTTTGCAGTTTGCTCTGCTCTCTCAAATACCATTATTGTATACTCTTTAATATAAATTGAAGCTAAATTAAATTATTTTGATATAACATTATTTCTTTGGAACTACTGGTACAAGTGTGAACCCATGTTGAATTATATCTAGCAAATGCACATATCTCCATTTTTCCATTACGGGCACAAATCCCTTCCTCTCAGCACAGTTACAAACATCTTCCTTCGATATGTATTACAAGATGTTGGCATTAACCTACAGTAAGACTTCCTACATACTAGTCAGTTTTCCGGAATCTTGTCGCACACTCATACATAGTCCAGGCTGTTATTTTGTCCATGTTAGTGGTCTTGGGCCAGGATCCACCCTGTCCTTTTGGCATCAGTATGGATTCCCAGCAGGGTCTGTTCCTGAAGTGTGCAACTTTGGCTTACACACCAATAAGATTCTACCTCTGACACCCATTCCGGACATGCTAAACCTACCGTTCCAATATCTGGTCTTTCACCAGGTGGTTTCCTCCTGTAGTGGGCATTCAGTACATTCTAAACCAGTCAACTAAGGTGCCGTTACTGCAGCCTTCCCACTTTCCATCTTTGGATCTGAAGGATTATTATTCCTGGACCTGATGGCCAAATATAAAATATAGATGCCAGTTCCTCAATTGGCTCTGGTTTCCATGTTAGCTACAACAGTGCTGGTTCTCCAGTACCCTTACACCAAGCACCTCACCAGGAGCGCTCTGCTACACATACAGCCTGTGGCCCTGCCATAACACCAGTCATGGTTCAAGAATCAGTAGTGTGGGATGCCTCCATGTCATAATTTATCGGTTTGCCGTTATATCCCTTAAGTCCTATCACTTTATCTCTCCCATCTGAACCCCAGAGATGCTATAGGCACCGGGACACTAAGGAGAGTGGTGTCTGAAGAATCTGTCCAGACCTTCAGATTCCTATTGGCACCAATGTATTCATAGGATTTATTTCAGGTGATGATTCACCGGCCCAGAAAATCTTGTTGGCCTCTTTTGTGACCCCTAAGACCAAAAGAATATCTGTCCTCTTTCAGGACAATGTACCAAAAGTCTTGAAAATATAACAAAAACCTTCAGAAGTCCAATTGATCAACAAAAATAGAACTTGTACAAAAGCTAACTCCGGCCTTCCTTAAGCCGTTTCAGGAAGAATTATTTATTGGAATGTGGAGGTGGACACTGATATTGAAAACCAAGAAGAAATTTCAATGGCCATCCAAAGGTCTAATAGTGCGATGACTTTAGACCCTATAACACATTTTTAAGCCACTGTTTTGTCTGCATCAAATTTGTTTTTAGCTGGGTAACTGGTGCAGTACGAGGGAATCTATTTTAGCGGTAGGGTGGAGTGGGTGTTTTTCTCTTACTAGACTGAAAAGTGGTGAGACAGCCATTTTTCCTCCTCAAGGTTGACTAAATGAGCCATTTTGGAAAGATAGTGATCTACTTACCCGAGGAGTCTACTGAATTTTCCTAAAGGAGGAATGTTGTGCGGATAGGTAGCGGATGTGCCGAATGCATGCTAAAGGCAAGACCGTCTACACCCATCCTCATCCATTCTGTGGCCATCACACCAGCCGTGCTACCCATTAACAGGTCAATTGCACCTTGCGTGCCCTGCTATGTGTATACCCCGCAGGAGCTTTTCACTTTAAGGTCTTCTCAGCTATGTTCCAGTAAGCTGGTGTCTGATAATTGCATTGAGGAGAGTAGGTGTAATCATTGTCATACAGTCTTCCCTCTTCAAATTATCTTGGGGCGTGGGTTGGTCCAGGAGGTTTGTTACCCTTATTCACTGTCTACTTCCTCGCAGCTCTCTGCTAAACTGATTAACATACACTCTTTATACAGGCATGCTTGGCTTATACATAGTTGGTTGAGTGATTTAAGACTTGGTGTCCTCTTTATGGCAGAAACATGTATGAATGGTGATGTGGCTCCTGATATAGCAACCGCTATTCCTGATGGGTATTCCCTGGTGTATTTGGACAGGTTTAATAGGAAAGGTGGAGGGGTTGCAATTGTTTAAAGGCAGTTTTTTTCACTGTACCTTTTTCAGCTACCTGAGCTATTGGAAGCAAAGGGTCTAGGTTTTTGTTTTTTGATATCTGCATAGTCCTCTTTAGTAGGTCCCTTTATAGACAGCCCGCTGGGTTAGGCAGGGGACTTTATCAACTCTTTGGTTGAAGCTGTAGCTCACCTGTCCCTTGAATATGCTAACTTTACATTGCTAGGGGATTTAAATCTCCTTATAGATAATCCTATGGTCAGCCTTGTCTGCACCTTGACAGACCGGTTGACCTCCCTTAATCTGACTCACGTAGTAGCTGCCCCTACCCACCAACTCGGACATGTCACAACCACGTTTTTTCTAATCTTCTTGTGTTGGTTGAAGAACTCCAGGTGATTGCTTGGTCAGACCATCTTCTTTTTCCTTTTTTCGTGGTCCTTCGCTGCCAAGTTCCAACAAGCTATGCATACAAATAGGCACACCGCCTGGAATATGATAAGACCTAAGGAACTTGTTGAGTTCCTTTCCAACACAGTTTCAGGCACCGTTCAGGCACTGTTGATCATGATTGCAGTTACCAGTTGGCTAAAGACCATTGTTGAGGCATAGGCCCCATTTCAGTTGGGGAATGAGAGAAAACACAACCTTTCTGACACCTGGTTTTCTCCCTTTCTTGCCTTAGAAAGGAGGGCCTGTAAGAGGTTAGAAAGAGAGTGGTGTAAGGATTACTCTCTGTTAAGTAAGGCCACTTATTAAGCAGCCTTGAGGACCTGCTGTCTTGCTTAATGTAGACTAAGAAGAGATACAAATACTGAAAGGACTTTCTGGTATGCAGCACTCTCAGTCCGAAAAATACATTTATCAAGGCACTTTGCAAAGTTTGAATAAGAAGGTCAATTATGTACCACACGAGTGGACATTTGAAAAAAGTCACTGCAGTGAAATAAAAATGTTCTGCTTTTACTTCAAACTGGGAGGAAACGCAAATAAAATGAATTTCAACAATGCAGAGATTAGACTGAGTAATACATTTATTAAAGCACTGTTTAAGGTTCGAATAGAGGAATCACGTAGGTCAAATGCAGCAACATGAATACACTTCCAAAAATGATCACAGCAGTAGAATAATAATGATCATAGATTATATATCTGCATATACAGTGATTATATATTCATTCACAATGCAAAGCTAAAAAATAATAATTATAAAGAATTCATCACTATGGGGCTCGCTTGCTTCATCTCTTTACCAGCCGCAGGCCGTGAACCCAGTCGACAGTGAAGAGAGAACTACCCACAATGGGAGTGACGAGGAGCAAAGGCGTCCCTTTCCCTCCTGAGTTCAATTATCCACAGTTGTCTAGTTTCCTCCTCTTATATACTTTAAACAAGCTGGAGAGGAGAATTCTAGAAATCCCCCTCCCCTTCAGTGAGTTTTTGTTCAAACGCTGGCTGTATCGGTCCGAGTTGGAAGAGCACATTAGAGATATGGCCATATTCCAAGGTGCGCTCCCAAGACCGAGCTGTTCCCTACTGTACCATAAACATTATCCTGGTATATCCTTATCTTACTCTCACTCCTCCGTGTTATGTTCTAGCCCTTAGTGAGAAAGAGGACGAAGAATGAAAACATGAGTGAAAAACACATTGCATAACTTGTGCGTAGAAAAATACCTGCATTACCAATGTGATGGTGTTTGAAGCTAAGTTAGGCACAAAATGGACTCAGTGGTCAAGACACAAAATGGAGTCAGTGGTGAAGATAGTGCAGTGGTTAAATACAAATATCATTACACCTGCCATGTTGCTATTCAATCAGTCCGGGCCTCTTATTTTGAAATTAAGATCAATTCAGCTAGCAATGGCCCACAACATTTTTTTCTGGGGCACCTAAGGCATGAACCAGGTGTGCTACTCCTTCCCAGGAACTTTGTGATGGGGTTGCAGATTTCTTTGAGGATACAATTCTTAAAATTCTGAGGAATTTGCTTGAGCTGTCCTTTCTTCCAGAAGGAAAGCTGCTTGTCGAGGAACTCACCCACAAGCACTGTGAGCTCTCTCAGTTTAGCCTTGCTTGTGGAGTCTGATATGGCAATACTAATCCACAAATCAGGTTCTCTGGCAGACCTCTGTCCTCCCTCTATTTTGGTGTCTGTGGGTAAGGTGATCAAACCAATCACAAATGAGGTTTTTAATACCTCACTGTCAATAGCTGCCGCGCCAGTATCTTGGAAGCAGGCTATGGTTGGTCTGCTTTTAAAATAATCTTTACTGGACCCTAACCTCCTGTCCAACTTCCCACTCATTTCCTCCTCCCACTACTGTCCAAACTACTTGAAATGTGTTAAGAGGACAGAGAACACTGTAGATTTAGTTCAGTTCTCTTTATTGCATCCACCATGTACAGCAGAGCCACCACTTGACAGCCACTTTATGGCGGGACCACTTCTCTCTAACTGTCCAGTTGCTAGGTTGCATAACATTCTACATGATGTACATAAGGATCCAACAACTACATCATGGCTACAGAGACATGAACTACATTTGTAATACAAAAACACCCCTAATTATAAAACAAGACGTAATCAATGGAATGGAATAATAGTGACAAGCTATATTTAAAAACACAATGAAATGTGTACTGAATCCTCTAGTCTCACAGGACACAACTGCAAAACTAAAGACAATTATTAAAAATTCAATAACTATTTACTTTTTTTCTTCACAAAAACATGTCCTTCAGTACAATCTACATGAAAGAACGAGACAGTGAGAATAATGTCTGTATAATACTCGCACAAGTGCATTCTTTTTCTATATCAAATGCCTTTCAGAAGCAAAATGAGGATGTTACACATAGGCCCTCATTTAAACCTCAGCGGTCTTCTTCCGTCAACCGTATCATGACTGCTGACAGCCCTCTGCCCTTTTTCGGACGGAGAGCCGCCAGCAGCCATACTGGCGGTCGGCGTGAAGTGGAGGCTGCTCCACCTCCACCACCAGGTCATCAGAACACCGCCCACCGAATTACAGCCCAGTAGTCGGCGTGGCGGTGTTCTGGTGACGGTGTGCAGGCGGTGGAGCAGCCCCCATGGATCCCGTTCCGTGTCGGTGTTTCTTTGGGTGGGGAGGGGGTCCTACCACCTTTGGGGGGTGGTAGGGGGGTTGTGGGTGTTGGGGGAGGACTCAGGAGGGGGTGGGGGTAGGGGGAGACCCCATTCAGTGCCAGGGAACAAATTCCCTGGCACTGATAGTGCCTACCACCATTGATTTTGTGGCAGTACAAAACCCCACGAAATCCATGGCGGTATGCGGGGTCCTGATACCGCCGGTGGTCTAATGACGGCCGCCGGGCTGGAGACCGAAGTCTCCAGCCCAGCAGTCGTTACCACCCTAGTGGCCGATGTGTAAAAGTGGCGGTAACCGCCATGGTTGAAATTCAATTTTTTTCTTCCGCTGGCCTGTTGGCGGTATTACTGCCGCTTTTACACCAACCGCCAGGGTTGTAATGAGGACCATAGTCTTTGAGGTAAATGGGTCTTCTCTTGGGACAGACTTCCCTAACTGACAAACTTGCTCCAACTTCAGACCCAGATCCAAAATCATGTTCTGGATCAGCATATTGTTTGTTCTCATCATACATATGATCACTCAGTCCATTTCTTAAACTCCAGGTGCTCTTAGCCAAACGTGACATGCTCAACACCTCCCCATTTCTAAAACCACTACATTCTTTCTGATTTCCTTTATGCGGAAACGTCCCAGGAACTTGGATTCTCCTTTAACTTACCACCTTGGTCTTTTCACATGCACATATCCCTCCACCTTCCAGTTTCTGCAAATAGCACCATATTTATCATCAAAACATTCTTTGTATTCCCTCTGATGGACAGCCACTCTAGTCCTGTTGAAGCCCACTCTGTCTCTTTTCCACCCTAACCTCCTGGGGTTAAGTTTGGAACCAGCCACCTGTCCCTTCAAACTGTGAAACGAAGACATGTTAGTTATCATGTTAGGAGGGGTGCGGTGTGCCTATCACTTTTCTGTCAGGATTTCTCTGGGAGACCTTATACTTGATATAGCGGCTTGGGTACAACCTCCCAGAAGACTGTTCATTTTTTTAACAAGGCTGATGACTTGAGGGGAATACAACGCTGTGCATTGATGCTCAATTGACAACTCCTCCAGGAAACCTTTAATTTCATCAGACACAAACTGGACCCTATTATCCGTAAATATTATTTGAGGGATTCCTTCATATGTAAATACATACTTTAAAAACTTCATTACACTTTTTCTTGCAATGGAGCTTGTAAGCAAACAATCACCCATTTGGACATATAGTCAACCAGTACAAATACATATCTCTGATTGGAGGCCAGCAAATGAAAGGGTCCAACAATGTCTAAACCTAGTTTAAACCATGGTTCTTCTGGTATTTCAACCAGAGACAAATGTGCTGCTCACTATCTTGGTTTTGTCACCGCTTGTACAAATCCGGCAGTCTCCCATCAAACTCTCAGTCTGCCTATTAAGGCTAGACCACCAATAACTTTCCCTTATCCTTGCAGTAGTGAGATTCTTGCCCAGACGTCCTTAATGGGCCAGATTCATTATCTTGTTTCTCAATCCTCTTGGTGGAACCAAGTGATCCCCTCTGAGTAGTTTGCCATCAGCTACACTTAATTCTTCCTTCACTCACCAAATTTTCTTCAAATAATCTGACAAAGTCGGGTCATCCTTCAACCACCAGTTCTTCACTTCTGTCCAACTAGTATCCTTTTCACATTCCATACTCCATTCTGCTTGATTTATGGCTGATTTTATCACCCATATCCAAGGAACATCTGTTTCAACTACTCCTTGTTACTCAATTGGCAGTCTGGATAGACAGTCCGCTGCAGCATTTCTAAGTCCTGGTAGATACTCAACTTTGAAATTGAAAGCTAGTATGCTTTCCGCCCGCCTCTTGTTTCTCGGGGTAGCTCTTTCAGATCCTTTGCATTTGAAGACCTGTACTAAAAGCTTGTGGTTGGATCTCAAGGTAAATGGCAAACCCCAAAGAAAAAATGTTAAATGGTGTATGGCACACACAAGCACAAGTGCCTCATGCTCAATGGCAGAGTACCTCTCTTCCTCCCCCTTGAGTGAGCGTGAGGCAAATGTTATTACTTTTTCTTCACCATTATCAACCTGGGCCAGAACCTCACCCAATCCTCTGAGACTGGCATCTGTGGTCAATATAGTTTTCTTGGTTACGTCAAAATGTCCCAAGTTAGGCATGCTTCCAATTACCTTTTTGATCTTTGAAAACACCTCCTCACATTCAGCTGATCACACAAACTTTGCTCCTTTCTTTAATGTTGCTCTCAAAAGCATTACAATACTGACAAACCCTTGAACAAATTTTGAGTAGTAGTCAGTCAATCCAAGGAATGACCGAACACCATTCTTGTCAACAGGAGAGGGGGCCTCAGTAATGGACACATTCAGACTCACTTTGGGTTTTATGCCTTCTCCTGAAATGGTATGTCCAAGATAAGACACTGTGCTCACCCTGAATTTGTGTTTCTCACGTTTGAGTGTGAGTCCACTGGTTCTCAACCTCCCCAAAATCTTTCTTAATACAGTATCTTAGGCTGATTTGTCCTCACTAAATACAAGAATGTCACCTTGGGAAAATAATACACTTTTTACTCCATCAAGGACTTTTTTCATTAATCTCTGTAAACATGCGGCCACTGACGCCAAGCTGATTGGCATTCTCTTAAACCTAAAAGCTCCAAGGGGTGTTACAAAGGATGTAAGATGACAGGAATCTTTGTGCAATATCACCTGGTGATATGCTGCTGAAAGATCCATCACACTGAAAACATTTGCCCCATTTAACATGGACAACGTTTCTGCTATATTGGGTAGAGTATGGCGATCCACCCAGATGCACTGATTGAGATCCCTGAGGTCCACACACATCCTCAACTTGGATCCATTATCTTTGGCTGCAAGAACAACAGGAGCTAACCATTCTGACGATTCTCTTTCTTCCACCACATCCAGTTTTTTAAGCTTGTCTAGCTCCTCCTTTAACCCCTCGGGTGCCCAGGACGTAACGGTTACATCCTCGTTTGCACTGCTTGGGTGCCAAGGATGTAACTGTTACGTCCTGCTGTGGGCCCACCAAGCAACCCCTACCCCTGGGCAGGGATGGAAGGAGATTCGCTTCCCCTTCCACCCCTGTGCCCCCCAGACCACCTGTGGCATCTGATGATGTCAGCACGCAATCATGATCAGAGGCGGCCCCCACCAGCGCAGATCGGAGGAGAAATGCTTTAGCATTTCTCCTCTGATCGCGTGGAGGGGGCGAGAGAGGCATCAAAGGAAAGGAAAGGACTTTCCTTTTCTTTATCTCTCAGCATTTCTTCTGCCTGACCGCGATGCGATCGGGCAACAGAAATGCCCACTAGACACCAGGGAGTTAAAAATTTTTTTTTTATCAATAAGGGGAACTGGGCAAATTATTTGAAGGCCATTTCCGCCCTCCCCTCCGCCCCCCCCCCCCCCAGGCAGATCAACCTTTTCTAATTAGGCCGGGGGGGGAGGGCAGAAACCCCTAGACGCCAGGGATCTTTTTATTTTTATTAGTTTTTTAATTTTACATATGGGAAGCGATCTCTTAGGCAAGGGTCGTTCCCCGGGGGGGGGAATTATCTTTAGTCCATTTCTGCCCCCCATGGGGCAGATCAGCCTATTTTTATCGGCCTATTTTTATTAGGCCAATCTGCCCCCAAGGGGGGCAGAAACCACTAGACACCAGGGTTTTTTTTTTGCTCAATTTCACGCAAGTGGAGCAACCCCTTAGGCAAGGATATTTTTTGTGTAAAATAATTAGCAAAAACAATAATCTGAAATAACTAACTGAAAAAATATGTTACCACAACAAACTAATAAAATAAATTAAAATTATTTTAACTCTTCAAGACTCTTCCAGTGCTTACGTCTCTAAATGCAGGTGACTGTGCTTATATTCCTTTGATAGTATTTCTGATTACAGCCTTGGAAATCTCTAATTCTTCTTTTTATTGTAGGTAATGTGTAATTTCCTTGCCTGAAATAACGAGAATCCACCTTCAGAATGATGGCAAAGGGGAGCTTGAGAAGCAATGTTTATATGCTTTGTTCAATATGATCAGTAAACTGACTTGTTTACTGCAGGTTAGCATTCTAGCTTTTCCTATTTTTTTCCATGTACGTGTGCGTAACGCAGTGATTTCCTATCCAAGACTCAACTCTGTATTGCCAGGAGTGTCTAGAATATGCTGCGGTCCCCTGTAGCTCACACATGTGGCTGAAAAGTATGTAAGGTCCTGTGCGGATGGTCTCACTCGTCAAGATCAGCTTGTGCTGGATTGTCGTGATTGGTATGTGCAGCACGCGGGGCTGGTCTTGTTCAACAGGAATGACCCGCTCATGGATTGTGATGATCAGTATGCTCAGCACGCGGAGTTATCCTTTCAATGTATGTGAGGCAGCATTGTCGCACACTGACAGGATTCTATGGGGCCTGCGCCAATGTTTTGATGTAGGATGAATAGGAACACATCATATACATCTAACACATACAAACATAAGTTCCCAAACCCCAATACAAACATTTTAGGCTAGAGATAGTTGTAAACCAATGTAAGTAGTGAAAGGCTTAATACATGACATGTTAAAAGAGACAGCCTGTGGGTTCAATAGAAAAGAATTATCAGCTACTATACATACAAATATATTTAACTACCTTTCAGATGGATGTGCACAGGACCTTCGCATATTTAGAATAAAAAAGTTTGTTTTGAAATCTACAAAACCTGTTGTAGTTGTCTTTCCAAGAGTTAGGCACCCCTTTGAATGCCTCTAAAATATTCTGTTTAATTTTTCATGTGTGACACTGGTGCCACCTTGTGGCCAGAAAGTGAATATATTGAAGTCACTGCAATTTTTCAGTGGATCCATGGGCAACAGTCATGTGAATTCCCTGCAATAATAACAGACTCATATTTAGCATTAGACCTCCTACTGTATGCATTTATTAGGGACCTCCCAGTGTGGAATTTAGGATAGGAGTAACTTATAAACATGTATATATGTATCACAATAACATTATTGTCTGTTGTGTCAGGCAAACAAACCACTTGGGCCACACATAAATGCACCTACCTAATATATACATAAATGAACAAAGTCTTTCAGAGATTATGGATATATATATATATATATATATATATGATGTTCACCTTCACAGCCTAATAACAGTTTATGTGAAGTCTGGAAATACCCCAGGAAGTAAATAGAAGTCCATTTAGAGTGTAAACCATATAGTACAAAGGATTAAGTTCACTAAACATACATGGAGTCTCCTTTAGAACACATGGTTAAAGTGTTCTCAGGAGACAAGGACAGGATAGGAAAATACTGTAAGGAATGGCACAAAGCAACATTAAAACTTGCACATGCGTGGCCCATAGAGGGCACATTTCATAATACAACAGTATTACAAATGGCCACCTTCCTACAGAGTAAATTCAAGGGAAATAAACTAGAGAAAAGGAAGATCACACTAGACCTATGGAGGATCTTTTGTGAAACACATATGAATGAGTCAAAGACAAAGCCTCAGACCCTCCCTTCGGCTCCTCCACCCCCCTATCAAGACGTGCAATTAAGGTTAGGCAGTGCAAACGTACAGGGCATGTATACGATGCAACCTGGTGCCCCACACTCACTACCCACCTCTTCACATCACCCTGCTTTGGGATATACAGACCCCGAGTATAGCCCACCATTAGAATCTTTTTTCTGAACATAGAGAATATGTCCACCCAGCTCCATGTCCTCAAATGGCCAGTACAACACGGGAAATGTTAAGTGGGGACAGTACTAAATACATAGGGACAGTAGATGCCACATTTACACTTCATTTGGAGGACGAGATGTCCCCACTAGGAAAAATGAAGGTATACCTAATGAGGGGTCAAGAAAGGCACAGAAAATGGATGGGGCTAGAAAAAAGGAAGGTGTTTTGATAAAACCAAGTACCAACATTAAAAATGAGACAAGAAAGTTATCTTACACACCAGAAAGTCCTCCCACAGAGTGCTGGAGGTTCATGCACCCAGGAGCAGAGGAGAATAGTGTAGGCAAGGGGGTCACAGTGCAGAAAGATGGACATGTGGACCAAAGAGCGACTTGGGAAAAGGAGGAAGGGCCCTTGAGGCAATCAAGGGCCCTCACTGGGCCACAAATGATTGAACAAGAAGAACTAGAGGACACAGTCTCCACACATAGCAGCTTAGGTGAAGAAGATCTGGATTTAGAAAAATACTACAAAGGATCAGAGGGGGCAATAGATGACATCACTGAACATGTTAAAAGAATGTCCCTTCTTGAGGACCATAACAGGGAACAGTCACAATATGCCTGTGAGGGAGAAGAAAACAAAACAATAAGACAGGACAGGCTTTACAAAAGAAGCCAAGAGAATTACAGAGATTAGTATTTGATGGGGCGCATGCACGCCTATATGAGAGAAAGGGAACATTTGATATGGCAGGAAAAATGACACTGAGGAAAGACATGGCACATGCATTCCCTGTATGCCCTGGCAATCATTTGACGCCCAATGAAATAGTAGCTCAGTATGAAAATAGTTGGTATAATGTTGTCTCTTTTACTGACAACCTAGCAGGTTGGACAGAAGGATTGGCACCACAGATGACACCATGGCTGCGAGAGAGTTACTTTGAACCCAGACACATGGCTAATGCAGAAATGTGCATTTTTCAGGGCACAGGGGATCCTTCTTGGGATTATCCCTGTATGCAGAAAAGTCTAAGAGTGTGGCAGAAATATGTTTGTAAGTATGACTCTCATCACCCTACAGGCAGTAGGACTACAGTCCTGTCACAACTGCCCTTGATATTCAAGGGCCCAGGGGCGCCTCAGTATATACCATGGCCCCAGATGGACAAAGAAAATCTTAAAAAACAGTTGCCACAACTTGCTGAGGGTGCTGGGAAATGGATAGCAGCTCTGGAAAAACATACCGCAAGGATTACTCTTGCAATAGGGGACATTAAGAGTTTACTAAGTTCCCTTATAGATGAGACAGACCTACTGTTCACAACGGCAGGAGTAAAGGATGTAACATTGACCAACCCAAAATGTGATGGGGCACCCTTTAATAGAGTAAGGGGAATTGTTTGGAAACAACTGAGGAAAATGTATCCAGACAGGCCAGACATTGGGTCCCTTATGGCACAAACAATGCAGCCAAATGAGGATCCAGCTCAATTCCTTTGCAGAATGAAGGAAAAATGGACACAGGAAGTGGGGGAGAGTTGGGATGTAACTGGACAGAATTCAATACTATTTTACAATGTAGTGGAAAGGGGTCTGCCAGATGAAGTGCAGGATGAATTAGATAATATAGTGACCTTAGAGGCCAAACCATGGATAGAGATACAAGCACACATAATACATTTTTGTAAGAAGAGACAAGAAAAGGAAAAGAGCGAGAAAGATAAAATAGAAAAAGCAACAGCTAAATTGATCCAGCAGAAACTTGCTAAGAAAACAGAGGAAGGAATTGCCACTGCCACCACCCAGTTAGCTGCAGTGTCCCTGGGAGTGCCCCCTTCAGGCACCCCAATGCAACCCTACCAGTATTCCCAGAGAAGCAATAACAGGAATAATGGACGAGGAGGGCGAGGAAGGTTTGGGGGAAATAGAGTAAACACATTCCAGAGTGGACAGACATGGCACTATTGCAAGATGACAGGACATTTCATTAGAGACTGTAGGCTTAAAAAGGAAGATGAACTTAGCAACCAGACAAGGGCAAATTATGGCCAACAAATGGCACCGCCTGGTAGCATTGTAGTACAACCTGCCACGAGTCCCCAAGTGATATACCTCCCACAGCCCCAAATACAACTGCAGCCTCAACCACAGATACAGCCTCAGCAGTTACAGCAATCAGTGCCCCAAATACAGTATGGGCCACAGCAGACAGTGCAGCCCACCTTGCAACACCAGAACTTACAAGGAGGGGTAACTGTCAGGGGAGGGAACTCATTCCAGCAAAACTACATGGGAGGATATGCCCAATGAAGGTGCCCAAGGAGAAATCTCATATGTCCAGTCTTATTGGTAACCCACAGGCCAGATGAGGAACTCACTGTGATGGTAGCCATCAATGACAAGGAGTACACCTTTCTCATCGACACTGGGGCCACTAGGTCCTGTATCGGGGAGAGGGGAATGCCATTGTCAAATTTATCAATGGACACACAGGGGTTCTCTGGGGCTGTAATGAGGGTTTCATTCACTAAACCTGTGGAGATGGAAATAGGGGGGATGTATGTTGATGGATGTTTCTTATTCTCCCCAAATGCACCAGCTAATCTGCTAGGACGTGATCTCATGGCAAAATTAAACATGACTATTCACTTTGAAGAGGATGGGACTATGATCTGTTCAACACCTGGAGTATCTAGAACACGCATCATGACAATGGTTACACCCTCCCCCCCCCAAGATGGTAACCAAGTTAGACACAGACCTGTAGACATTTTAGCCTTTACTAGAGCAGTGTGCACCATCATAGCCGAAACACCGGATCTGACAGGGAAGCTAGTTGAATTACCCAAGAACTTTCTCTTTAGACGACAGGGCCCCTATTTTGAAATATTAGACAAAGACCTCATTCTGGAAATAGAGGCTCTAGAAGTGTCCCCCACCTATGGGACACTGATGGCAAGTGACCACACTGGTGCAATGTGGGCATGTGTCATCTTTTATGATCCCAACGTGCAGGTGGGTGACATATCAGATGACCATTTGTTTGCTGATGACCTTAGAAGGACAGAGATTGTTTTTCAAAACAGTGTACCTCTACGCACCACACTGGAGACAAGGCCTGTGATACCAATACATTTCTCCAGTGCTATCAAAGATAATGACCTTGCGCAGGTACCCTTCAACTTGTGGACAAAAGGCCCTTATGGTGTAGGCCTCGTCCGCACAGCAGTACCATTCAGAATAATTCGGAAGGAAGGAGCAATACTGCCAAGAGTGAGACAATACCCTCTATCCAAAGAAGCAGAGGAGGGCATTGCACCTGTTATACAGGCATTTGTGGAGTAGGGAGTCATATACCCAGGTGTATCCCCCTACAACACCCCAATTTACCCTATAAGGAAGGCCAAGGGAAATTTGTGGCGCATGATTCAAAACCTGCGCCCCCTTAATGACATAGTGATACCAGAATTCCCTGTAGTACCTGACCCTTCCATCATCCTAACCAACATACCCCAAGATGCTAAAAACTTTTCAGTCATAGACTTGAAGAATGCATTTTTCAGCATTCCCCTGCACCAAGAGAGTCACTGTTTGACTGCATTTTCCTATCGCAGTTCACAGTACCTTCATTCCCGATTACCTCAAGGGTACTGTGAGTCCCCTAGAGTCCTTAACAGGACATTCAAGAATGACCTCACCAATTTTCAATGTGACAGCACAATGTTGCAATATGTCGATGACCTACTGATCTGTAGTCCAGCAGAGGAGCAGTGTAGAAAGGACACTGTGCTCCTGTTGTGCACCCTTGCTCAAAGAGGTTACAAGGTAGACAGGGACAAATTACAGTACTGCCAGGAAGAAGTTCAATACTTGGGGCAACTACTGTCGGCATCAGGCCGCCAAAT
This sequence comes from Pleurodeles waltl, assembly GCF_031143425.1. NCBI lineage: Eukaryota > Metazoa > Chordata > Amphibia > Caudata > Salamandridae > Pleurodeles > Pleurodeles waltl. The sequence continues at coordinate 701,759,762 of NC_090440.1, forward strand.
TATGCCCGGGAGAGCAGAATCTATTCGGCAGATGACAGAGCCTGAAACTGTGAAAGGAATGCAGACGTTCCTAGGCTTATGTAATTATGTCAGACAATGGATTTTTGACTACAGTACTTTAATATCCCCACTGCTTGCATCTATCAAACAGGTGAAAACGCAGAAAGACAGGATAACATGGACTACGGAGATGGAACAAACCTTCAGTAAGCTAGAAACAGAGATAACAAATGCACCAGTGTTAGGAACACCAGACTACAACAAAGAGTTTTTTTTTTGCCACTGTAATGGCCAGGTGATGACGGCTGTCCTCACCCAAAAGTATCCTTTAGGCCACAAACCAATTGCATATTTTAGTGGCCTACTTGATTCTGTCATGAAAAGCCATTATCCTTGTGAACAAGCACTAGCCACAGCAGCCTTTGCAGTAGAGAAAAGTGCCCCCATTGTCATGGATGCACCTCTGACACTGCATGCTGAACATGCTGTGTTTGCAATAATTCAGAAAGCTAAAACAACACTAACAACACCGAGAGTATCAGGCTACGAGATAATATTATCATTACCATCCTTGAAGGTGGTTAACTGCCACATAGTCAATCCTGCTACCTTCTTTGCCCACCCCATTTCAGACACTGACGATGATGCCCCTGATTGTGCCACTTATACTCCAGATGAGTGTAGCCAAGCAACAGAAGACCCCATTCCAGGTAGTGTTGTATATTTTGTGGATGGGTCTTCCACAATAGATCAGGACACAGGGGTAAAACATATAGGTGCTGCAGTGGTCAGAGCGATGCAGCACAACTCTTCAGACACACTGCAGATAACCGAACAGATAACTTTGCCATCTCAATATTCAGCCCAGGCTGCTGAATTAGTAGCTTTAGTGGCAGCCCTCAAACAAGGGGAAGGAGAAACAATAACAGTATACTCTGATTCAGCCTATGTCACTACAACAGTGCATTCCAGCATTATGCAGTGGAACAGACGTGGATTTCTCAAGTCTGATGGAAGCCCTGTCATGCACTGCCCCCTTTTAGAGGACTTGATACAAGCTTTAACACTGCCACATGCAGTAGTGAAATGCGCAGCCTACACTAATGCTCTGGATTTTGTGTCCCGTGGAAATGCTCTGGCTGATTGGGCAGCCAAAGATGCAGCAACACACCCTCTTAGTGACACACATACCACAGTTTTGTTAGCTACTGAAACATTGACACCTTCAGACCCTTTGAATGCATCCAGACATTACACAGAGACAGCTCATCTGCATATAAGAGAGATACAACAAAATGCCCCAGAGCATGAGAAACAGTTGTAGGAAGCCAGAGGATGCACACAGACAGGAGCAGATTTAATATACAGACAAATGTCAACAGGGAAGCCTGTCATGCCCTAAGCATTGCTACTGATAGCTCTAAACCTCCAAATACGTCAGGATTGGTTTGTCCCTAACTTACATGAGATGATTACAATGTACATACACACCTGCACAGCGTGCCAGCAGTATTCACCAAGTCCCACCTTTAAGGTAATAGCTTCCACAATACCCCACCCACAAGGTCCCTTTAAGAAACTGCACATTGATTACATTGATATGATTGACAGATGCAATCATTATTGCTATCTTATAGTTGTAGTCTGCCCATTCTCAAGGTGGGTTGAAGCTGGACCTTGTGTTCACTGTGATGCTAAGTCTACTGCTAATTTTCTGATCCTTGAGTTAATACCGCAGTGGGGTGTCCCTGAGGGGATCAGATCCAACAATGGCACCCACTTTGTCAATAATATATTTTCTCACCTCACCACCTTGTTAGGAATAACATACAAATTGTCCTCAGCTTATCATCCGCAAAGCAATGGAATTGTGGAGCGCCTTAATGGCCTCCTCAAGAACAAAATAAGTAAACTCTGTGTGACATTGAAAAAGAAATGGCTATACTGCCTGCCATTAGCACTCTTTGCTTTGAGAAATACCCCAGGATCAGATCACCATTTGTCTCCTCATCAAATAGTGACAGGTAGAACAATGAGCACATTTGTGCCATCAACTAGACATAAGTTGGAGACTGAGAGTGCACCTGAAGTTGTACAAACTGAAATGAATGAATACATGGCTGAGCTAACCAAAGTTGCAAAGTTCTTTTCTAAACAGGTTACACGTGCAGCCAATAAGCCCGCCCATGCATCTCCTGTAAAGGATCAACAAACACCATTACCTTTGGGAACTTTAGTATATATTCACAATTTTGTAAGGAAGAGGAAAGACTGCAAATTCAATGGACCCTTCCCAGTGACAGACAGCACGACTACAGCAGTGAAAGTCCAAGGCCACAAACCATGGTACCACCTCCAGGACATCCACCTGGCCCGACCATGCCATCCATCCCTTTGGACACTGAGCAGGAAAAAGAGGGGGGAGAACAGGAGAAGCAACCGGAGTAAAGCCTCCCTCTAAAGCTCCAATATTAGACAATTCTTCTTTCTAGCTATGTATTTTATGTTTGTTTTTCCTCCTCGGTGCACTGATATTTATGTTTTTAGCCCTTGGATATTTTTATTTTTTTGATCCTATATCAATTATTACACGCATGCGTAGAACTGTTGATAATGGTATTGACCATCACTCTCTCCATACTGCTTTGTTTGATAATATGTGGTACCAGCACATTCATAGTATAGGCACATCCATGTCCAACACCAGTTATTATGTATGCTGTCTCAACCCCCATGCTGCTGGAGTAGATAGATTGCATCTCCCTAAAGAGGTGTCCCGAAACATTGTCTCCTGCACCTATTTTTATGCAGAATGAGAGCACAGCTACAACCAACATGTTAGTCCTGTTACTGCACTAGTTAACACAACTAGATTTGACACCACCCCAGAAGTCCTACAAATCCTGACAGAAAAACAAGAGATAATGGAAGAGATATCAAAAATGAAGAAAGCAGGGCAAAAAAGGTCTCAGGCAGATTGGGAAAAAGGGGTATTACATAAAGGTATTTTTGGAAGGTCTTACCCATCATCTGAATGCAGTAACTATTTAGCTAAACCCCTGCCCCCTGATTGCGCAGGCAGGCCAATTCTTAGTATCACATGATCAGCATTTGCCCATGATGAATGGCATACCGAGGCCAAGTTCATATGTAGAGCAATATCATTATGGAATAGCACTGAGACACAAGGTCACTAAGTTTTAATAAGATAATAGGCCAATATCAGGAAATAGGGGATGCGAACATACAGAGATATACATGGACAGGAACTACCAAACACCCTAGAATAGCAATGTAATGAACACAGTTTTCTCTTAGTTTCAGAGGGAATGGGACAGTGAAGGTGGGGAGTAGCCTCAACTGCAACATCACCACCTACAACACTGATATGCAGGGCGGCACCTCCAGCCTGATGGATTACTACTGGATGTGTGGGGCCCGGCTCCACATACAACTACCCACAAACTGGAATGGCCTCTGCTCCCTAGTGACTTTGCAAACCTCCTCCCTGCTGATACCAGGTGTGGACATCTCTCAGTTACATGACCACCCCATGAGCCGTCCAACAACCTTGCTTCACCATTACTGGACAAAAAGAGCTGCTGAGTATTTTGGTACTGCAGTGTGGAAAGACATTCCACAGGAACATAGACTATTTAATGATGCCCAAATCTTTTTTGGTAGCATCCTACCATTTATTCAGGCGAAAGCAACTGCACGCTGGCTGCAGATCACGGGCTTTGAATTGATGAAGACCATAAATGCAACCGAAGATGTGTTCAATGCTATCAAGGAAGAACTCCGAGCCCTTAGGCTGATGGTAATGCAACACAGATATGTACTTGATTTAATGACAGCCATTGAAGGAGAGGTGTGTAAGAAGATTGGATCGGCCTGTTGTACTTATGTGCCAGCCAATGATGCAGACAATGGGACATTAACTCAGGCCATTCAGACATTGCATGATCTACCAAAGAAAATGATCGATGAGAGAGGTGCCCCTGATGGGTGGTTCGAGGGCTGGTTTGAATGGGTGCAGTCCTGGATGTTGGGTTGTTCAAGGCCTTGTTGCCTTTGATCGTGTTGTTGCTCTTGATGTGCCTTATTTTTCAGGTAATAATAGCATGTTGCAAAAGGATGACAGCTAAATTGGGAGGGACAGAGTATTGGGTATGTGGTGATTCCCCTAGTTTTGTTAGTAGATGGGAAGGTAGGAAAAGTAGTTGAATAATCAACTAGAGGAGGGAATAATGTAGGAAGAATAGGAACACATCATATACACCACATACATACAAACATAAGTTCCCAAATCCCAATACAAACATTTTAGGCTAGAGATAGTTGTAAACCAATGTAAGTAGTGAAAGGCTTAATACATGACATGTTAAAAAAGACAGACTGTGGGTTCAATAGAAAAGAAAGACTGTGGGTTCAATAGAAAAGGCTGCATTGTTAAGTTAGCTGTGCTGACCACACAAGAGGCCCAAGCCACATTAGAATGAGAGTTTTTCTTTGGAGCTGCACCAACTGTCGCTTTCAAAATTTTCACTTAGCACAAACAGGGTGGAACAAAAGGGTGTATCCTGCCTTACCGAAAGGGTCCTAAAACCACAAGTCATTCATATCTTGGTGAGGGGAGCTGTGTAAGGGTCAGATAAGCATTTGCAAAAGGCAGGGCTACTGTGAGCATCTTGTAACATATAATCACTTGTCGTGCAGAAAGCTAGAGATGTTGAATGACGTCAATGTTACTTACCCACCCATGAGGCAACCAATAATCGTGCATGAGCTCTTTTCAAGAGATACCTCTCCCCTATTATCTTATCTGTACTGCTTGTTCTTGCTTACGTCAATGCTGAACTTGTAACCGTAGTTTTTTGTGGTTTTTACAGTATATATACCACTGCTTGTGAACTAGAACTGTGAACTTCAGTCATGGCCTCTATGTTGAGACTGCCTGTCGTTCCCAGCTGAAAATCCATTAAACCTATATTACTTTGTCAAATTGATCTGTCTTATTTTATTAACAGATTTCCTTCTGACAGTTTACTCATCAAGGCATCATTTAAATTGGAATAACGGCGATGCCACAGAGATCAGTGCTCATGCCTGAATTTATACACACTTCTTTGCACAGAAATGTCAGCGTATGCCCATCTTACAGTCAATTTCATGCACAGTCTAAATAATTAATTCCTTGAATTATAGCAGCTGCTCACTCACTGCTTGTAAATGTATCTTGGTGTATGCTTCAACTCATCGCCAATGTTAAGAGAACATGGACGCTGTAGATTTAGTTCAGTTCACTTTATTGTGTCCACCATGTACAGCACAACCACCACTTGGCATCTCCTCTCTGGCTGGACCACTTCTCTCTAACTGTCCAGTTGCTAGGTTGCATAACATTCTACATGATGTACATAAGGATCCAACAACTACATTATGGTTAAATAGACATAAAGTACATAAGAACCACAACAAAATGCTTATCAATTGCCAGCTGTCGGTGTTTCTAGAGCAGCACAACATTTTACTCCCATTCAATCTGGGTTCTGCCCCCGACACAGCATGGAGACAGCCCAGTTAGAACTGTCAGATCATATCAAGTTAACATTCGTTCAGGGGAAGAATGCCACTCTGATCTCACTTGATCTTTCAGCAGTATTCAATACCATCTCTCATTTCATCCTTCTTACATGTCTTGCTAACTGGGGGTTGGAAGCGTGGCACTAGTCTGGACTGAGTCCTTTCTGGACTCCAAGTGGCAAGCAGTCTGGCTGGCTCCATTCTCATTGGCTATATAATCAAGATAGCAACAGGTGCCACAAGAGTTTTCACTGAGTCTTACTTTATTTAAATTTACATAGCTTCTCTGGCCCCATTAATGGAGTCATGTGGGTTTAAAGACATCCCATGCCAATTATATCCAGTTACTTTTTTCCTTCAAGAGTAATTCAACAACGATTGGGGCATCTGTTAAAGCCTGTCTTGATGCAATTTTTAATTGGATGTGCATGAGTCAGTTGAAGTGCAACACTGACTAGACCGAAATCATTTTGTTAGGGTTAAAGGCGGCAAATAGGTGGAAATCGGGTTTGCCTGCATCTGTATTGTCCTTCGCCCTGCCCCCTACCACAGTTGTTAAAAATCTTGGAGTTAAGTTTACTAACCAACTTTTTTTCCAACCTCATGTGTCTGCTGTGGTAGGTTCCTGTTTTGCTCTGCTATTTGCCCTTAAAGAGTTCTCTTCCTCCCACTGCCCTCTAGGAAGCCAATGGGTCATGCATTGATAACTTCTATGTTTGATCATCCAACGCTCTTTATCTGGGGTTTCTGAAAGGCCTGGCCAATCCGCTGCGAGTGATACAGAACGCTGCAGCTTGTCTAAATTTAAAAACTGCCTTTGTGTGCTCTGGTCTCCAGTCATCTTAGATTTCTTCACTGGCTGCCAATAAAGAAGAGGATTCTCTTTAAGTCTTTGGCCCTGGTTCATCAGTTCCTTTCTCTTCTGGTCCCTCGTATCTCACTGCATGATTTCAGTTTTATCACCCTGTAAGAACACTCTGGTCAGCCACAGCCACCTTGACGGTAGTGCCAACAGATAAGCAGTCAGGGAAGGGAAGGTTCTTTCTATTTTCTGGCAGCTACCTCTTCAGCTTCAGAACCTTGGGTAGGGACATTTATTCTAGAGGAAGCGTAAGCCATGGCTGTTCTCTGTGCTCTATTTGTGAGTATGTCTGAATTTCCTTAGCACTGGGACACTCCTTGTACGCTCTACAAATCACCCCCATTCATTGATTCAGTAAATGGCACAGGTGGTTGGCTTTTTCACAAGAAAGAGTCATGATTCATCCAAGACTCGACAACTAGTTAATCCATGCATCAACAGTCAGACATTTGGGTCGGAGACAGAAAGGGCTACTAATATTGTTAAAGCCACCTTACATCTATGTCCTGGATCTCATCATGGTCGCATTCAGAAAGGATGTGGAAGCAGTCTAAATATCAACATCAGGAATTAAGAGATTTCCGCCCCTGTGAAACTTGCTCCGACAACAGAAAACCACTGTCAGCTTTTGTCTCAGGGTTCAGGGTCATAGGCTGCTGCAATGTTGCTGGCAAAATTCCTAGTTAATGATAGACTATTACAGGTGGATTGGGTATTTTACCCTTACCCAATAGCCTGTACTTTTATCGATGTAACAGCTGCTTACATTTTCATAAGCGATCACAGCGTATTGATTTCTTACCCCTTTTTAAACTATACCCACCTGGATTTCCATCAGTTTAACTGTATTTACATTGGTTATTTCTATGCTATTACGTTCTGCTCAACTGCCAGACACAATATCCAGGAAAATTAAGAAATTTCTGATTTGTCCAGCTGCGATTACGATGTTACATTTTTACCCAAAAGATAGCAATCTAAACCTGGCCTAGGACCTAGTCTTTATGTCGATTTATTTGACCTTCGGAGAAAGTTAACGCCCTCAGAGAATAATAATGCCCACTACGATGAATACTACGTTTTATATAAATAATTACAAAATAGCCTCTGATGTATTCTGAGGATTGTTAATGCGCTCATAAATTAATAATGTATATGAGATTGTTATTGCCCTCTACGGTGTTTCAAATCTTTGTAGCAGTGTTGCCAACTGCAGGGGAGACTTTAGGTAAATGAAAATAAAAACACTTGCAAAAACATAATTTATTTGTGGCCAACAGTATTATTTGCTGGTATAATCCAAATGTATGTATGTGCGTTTATTTTGTTATTTAAATCTTGCTGTGAAGCAGCGGAACACTACATTACACAGAGGGCTGGGAAACGATTTTACATTGTGTCAGTAAGTGGGGATTACACACACACATAGACATTTTAGACACATTTAGTTAGGTACAGTGAGATTAAGTGATTTGTCTGGAACCACACGATGTTCGGACGAGCGCTGAGGCGAGGTTTGGAACTTGGCTCTCCAGGTTCCAAGGTCACCATCTCAAGTCGCTAGACCACACCTCCCCCTTGTCACAGAAGTTGGATTCCAAATACAAAGTCTTAATTGCAGATGGTGCTCATCTGAGTGTTGTCATATATAGTGTGCTATCTGATTTGAGAAATATAGAATGGTAAATTAACAGTTAAAGAAGAACTATGAGCAAAGATTTTATTTCCAGTTTTAGAAGTTCAAATTTGATAAAACATGGCTTATGGGCCAAGAAGGCCAATTATTTTCTGACCTAATTGTGTAATAGCCGCAAATAACATAAAACAAGCTACCAGTTCATGACATAGCCTAGTCACGAACAGAGTGCAGCCTGCTGGCGTAGATACTTTCACAAGGCAAGAATAAGGGTAAAATAGGCAAAATTTTAGATGTTGTGTGTGTAACTTCAGGCCCTGATTTAAGCAAGGCACAAAGGAGGCCACATCTCATCTGGTTTTCTGCTGCCACTGCTGTGTCTGCAGCAGCAAATTACATCATAAAGGCAGCTGCAATTTGAACATTTTCTGCCCCCTCCTCCTCCTCTCCCCACAGCCTTTCCCAGGGCAGTGCAGCCAAACCAGAGATGTAAGGTTTCGCCACCAAGCCTCAGGCCTTTGGAGATGGAGCTTTAGAAGGATCTAGGTGATATGCTCAGTCTACTGGGAGCGCTGGAGGCCAGACTGGAAGCACTGGAGGCTGCTGACCAGGCAGCATGGAGGCCTTTCTGCTGGCAAGGGGATACCGGCTGGGCAAGACCCTGGGTGAAGGGACCTACTCCAAGGTCAAGGAGGCATATTCCAAGAAGCACCAGTTCAAAGTTGCTATCAAAATAATAGATAAGAAGCGAGGGCCGGAAGGTAAGAGAATCCTGTAGGCCTGTTACATCATGGAGCAGAAACACACCACTAGTTTAGGACATCTACTTGGGTCATGAGCACATGGTCATTGGTTGATAGTCTCACAACCTACAAGGATGAAAGACCCACACTCTCCATTGGAGTTCCACTCATTAAAGCCATTCTCTTAGCAATAACATAAAATACACACCTCGCAAATGAAAGATGCCCAGTCAGCTTTGACCCCTCCTCTAATGTTTTAGCATAACCATATTAACCCTAACGCTAAACCACCTCGATCAACCATTATACAGCTGTCACATGCTTGTGGCATACAAGATGGACATGTTTATTTCAGGAAAGGTGCTATCAATTTAGGAAACTCATGAGTTGATGATGGACCAGGCTAGTATGCAAAAGTGGAAGAGAAGATATAAAGGCACAATATGACTAAAAATACATTTCCATCAGTCACAGAGGAAAGACAGAGAACAGGGTCAGCCCTCGTGTCAGAGTCTGTGTAAAGCTGGTGCAAAAATGCTATCTTGGAGACGAGCCATTTCAAAACACCTGTGTGCTTTATGTTGTAGGGCAGAGAGCCCCATGTGGTCGGTCACTAGATAAACCCACGGTGATCTGGGTAGTTAGGGTGCTTTCCTTAAGGTTGTGCTGGGTTCTGTTTCAGACGAGATCTGCCTTCACAAAGTGCAATCCAAAATCAGAGCAGCCATTCAGGATGCTATATAACGCTTCCCAGCAGGCATGCAGCAGTTTGGATATTGGGAGACATGCAAAAGTCACAGATCCTGGAAATGACACTGCTGTTTCTTGCAAAATCATAAACCTCTTGGATATCAAAGCTTTTGGAATTGGAATAAATAGCCAATCAGAACTGTTTATTGGGTCTGTTTCCAGTAAGCCGAACTGGAATAAATGTTTTGAAAAGCTATTCCTTTTGAAAAGTCATCGATTTGGCATAGCTGTAGTGAGAGGATTTCAACTTAGCCAGGCAAGGCTACATCTCCCATTATTCATTCCTTTATCTTGGGTATATTCACGGTTTCCAAGCCGAGTGAAACTGCATCACTGGTGTCTTCATCAATAATCTTTACCAAAAGGTACTTTATGTAGGTGTGTACTAGTGTTAAATAGAAGTGTTGACCACAACTTTGGACCTCACAGATGCCCCTACTATTTTTTTTATAATTTTGAGCTGAAATTTTAGGAGCATGTACCATGCTTTAATCAGCTCTATAACTGCTCAAGCGCTTTTGGTCAGATGCTTTATGTCTGAAACAGTCTTATTGTTCTTGTTTCTAGAGGTCTACCCTTACCACAATGGTATCTTGATCTTCTAAGGCATCCATATGTCAGACATTTCTTTATATTTTCCCGAGAAAGGCGTTCATGCCAAAAACTATATTTTGACAGGAGTTTTGCTGAAGGGTTATTTTCATTCATTCACTAATACCTCCATTTGGAGCCATTAAGTCATCTGAAGTCTGCCTCAATCAAGACTGTTGCAGCCATGTCAAAAGTATTAAGGAATTTATGGTCACTGTCTTCAGCAGGAAAAGTCTTTGTACCAGAGTCCTGGAATTAAATGTCACTTTTGCTTAAACTAAAATCATTTCCTTTGTGAGAAGCTTGGGGACAGAAAGAATGTCTGCCTTTGCTACTTCCAAACAGTGGAAGGGGCACTCTAGCCACAGCCTCTTTCTGCAACTCGAGCTTCATGGTTTGCAGGTGATCCCCATCTCACACAAACATGTTAGGAGCTGCTACGTTGCCATTCAGCATCTCCTGTCCCCTTACTTCCTTGTTTGAAAGCTGGGCCAGTCTAGGTGGCACCGAGCAGGCCACAGATAACAGAATAATATCATGGGAGACTAATTAGGTCTCCTACTAATTAAAATTCTCTTTTTACAATAAGCAGCAATATAAAATCTGAAGGAGGATGTAGGGACGGGTGTATTCACGTAAACAATGTTTGCCTCCTTTAGGGAAGATGGAATCATAAAATAGATTTCCATGTCACCAGTTGTGGAATAATAGGCTTCTTCTTTATTAAGGTGAAAACAAACAGTAATTCAAAGGCTACTTTGTTGAAGGGATACACTGATTCAGTAAGATAACATTGACGTGCCCTGTGCAGTAAATTACAGGCAACCAAATACTGGCGCCTTCGGTCTATAGCCTAGCCGTCTTTGTTACTAGCTAAGGGGTATGGTAGAGGGTGAGGCAGCGGTGTGGGAGAGTAAGTGAGAGACTTGGTGGTTTTTAGTGACCCCCTGGTCGCAGGGTAGCATACACACATTGGATACCCCCATTTCAAAGGTAAACTTCGAAAAAATTAATGAACTGCTTATATACTTGGTCACCGATGTCTTTGGAAAATTGCCCGTGTGTAGGGTGCATCTTCCTAGTTCCACCTAGGCCGCGGTCACCAGATGTTTGTGTCACATCAGGGACTGCAGAGGACAGGAAATGTGGTAGCTAGTGAGATAAGTACAGATCCAACAACATGGAGAACCCCTCATAAGGGTCTACATTCAGCTTGCTGAAGGGGAAAAATAGAATCTCACTCTGGAAGTTCCAGCAAGTACCGAATACTCTATATGGAACAACAGAGTGCTAAAGAGTGTCAGCTGCATTGTCCACACAGCGTATATAGTAATTCCACACCAGCACTACTATTATTTTCAGCTACAGCTAGGATTTCAAAGCATTGCGTAAAAGCAATTTTATTAAATTAATTTTCAAGAACTAGCACCATAAAGCATTAACTTCTTTTGATTAAAAAGTTAATTTTGTAAAGTGCGCCAAACTTCATTGAGGGGTAGCACTTCATCACTTCACACATTCTTCAAAAGCTCTTCTGTGTGGATGATGGAGCCTGGGGATTCTCAACTTAACAGTGAATGGGGGGTAGTCACCTGCGTTCTAAATTCTGCAGTACTACTTCCTTACCACATGGAATCATTGTTCTCTGTAGCCTTCAGCTTTCAAGAATGGCTTCTCCTCACAATGTTTCCTCAGAGACTGGAATAGTTCACAACAAGTGAGATATGGTCATGAGTCATGTGGTAACAAATGACAGGAGGAACTTCTTGAATATGATATATCTCTTTCTTGGTTACTGAATCTTTACCTGACTGAAGGTGCACAAGATTACATCAGGCGCCTTCTCTGCAGCGCCCTCACCAGCTATACCTTTACATTTACATGAGTCACCCTTGCCACCTCATCATGAACTTGCAGCCATCCAGCTAAAATTCATGCTTCATGTGGACACAGCGCCTGGATCTTCACCATCTACATTGAATCATACCCTCTCCACATACTGTGGACTCTCCTGCGGGTGGAGCATTGGATAGGTTCCATCACACCCCGCCCAGCTCTGTTACTTTGCAGTTGCAGCTCATTGGGCTCAAAGCGCCACTTGGCCTTTAGGAGAGTCATGGCCCATCTTTCACCCTGTCATCACCACCTTACTACTTGAAGACAAACTGGGCCTGTAATCCCACATTCCAGTGATGATAAGTGCCATAAACAAGTATACGATTCAAAAAGCATCATACTGACACATCTATATCGTTTCCATCTCAGGTCTACAAGCACTGTGTGTTCAACATGCATTTGTATACAATAAATGTAAATGAAAATCATTTACATAGTCGTTGTCCAGAAATGTTGACTTGTGTTGGACACCCATAATCCATATGTCCTAACAGAATAAGAAACTTTGCAAACGGCTACAAACCAAATGTGTAGAACGTATATATTGTATTCAAAGAAACTTAATGTACCCTTTTGCCTTAGGTATGTTACATTTAGGCGGGGTATTTTATAGTCCCCGGCTGTTCAGCACATTATGCAATACCAAGACAACTCCTCAAAAATGGAACAGCAGCTATATATTTACAAAACGTAGTGTCCCCAAGACAAAAGAGCTGAGTTGTTCCCATATGGCTAACTATGATCAGATTGTGCTGTAGCCTGAAGAACCTTCAAACAGACTCTGAAGAGGGCAGTAATCCCTAATTCCAGGGATAATGGCTTGAAATCCTCCAAAACAAAGCAACACAGCTCAGTAATAGCAAGAACTTACAAAAAGTCAGCACGCAAGTCCAAATTGGCAATGCTTGTTGTGTATTTCATCTGTTCTCCTAATTGTAATCCTCTATTTACACACCTATATTGCTGTGCTGATGATTTCCAGTCTCTGGTTTTGGATATCACGTGCAATCGAGTGCGACACCTTTTGCCTTTTACACTAGAATTTAACGATTAAGGCCAGGTTTAGTGGTCGCCATGTTGTTCTACTGGGAACAGAGGACACAGTCCCATGAAATAAGAAAGCGTTTCATCAAACTTTGAGTGAGAAAAGTCACAGAACACAGACTCTGACGAACTAAGGACAGATTGTTTGAGAGGACTGACTGCCAATCATTCTCTCATCGACGATATTCTGTGACTCAGGATTTGCCTGGTTGAAAACCATACTAGGAAGCCTTGGGCACAAACACGACAACGAGGGCACAGACAGGCTCCCCCAACACGTAATTTATGTCCATTTTCTGAACCCACAAGGGGTTCTATGTAATTATTTTCAAACCCCCTGCCTTCTGAACAATGTCTAGGGTATCTGTTGTCCTTGGCCGACGCAGTTAAACAAAATATATACTTTCCATATCGCTGCCTAAGGTATCCATTCTTTGTGCACCGGTGTAACAGGCTGGCACACTTCTCTCACAAACTGGAATTTCAAGCCTTGCCGCAGAGGCGTCTGGGTGTTTAAAGTGAATTTTCTATGAAGTCCCGATGACCTGATTTTTTTTAATTTTTTTACATAACGGGTCAAAATGACATAGACGCTGGAGGTATCAGGACCAATAACTGACAGGTTTAAGCGGGACTGATCAGGATTTACTCTGTGCTTCCACATGTAATGTTATCGACCCAAAGCCTCTCTATGTACACATTGTTTCATTGTACGTAATCACAATGAGATCACTTAGTACCATGCATTAATTGTGAATTATTACATGTAGGTTCTGAATCCTGCTTCCTGTTCCTTTAATAATTGATTTGAAGTACTGCATTCTTTTAAATGATAACCGTGTCTGCTGTTTATTTACGGCTGCAAAGGGTGTGTCAGTTTTCACTTTTTCTTCCTTGGGTGAAACACCTGACAACGTTTTTTGCAGAAAACGTTCGTTCTTGCATTGCTCTTAGGTATTTCCTGTAGAAAGAGTGACCTTTTAAGACCACCGCTGCCTTGGATAAAGGTACCTATTTCACTTTCTTGTTATCATTATATCATTTTTTTTGTCAGATTAGAAAAACGAGTATCTGGGAATTAAGTATGTTTACTAAGAAGTATATAACTCAAAATTAGAACCATGATCTGTTAAATCATACTTGACAACGTATCCACTAGGATTGATTGCCCTCTAAAATGGGGTAAATTTACAACAAAACACCAAAGCGCACAAATCTTCCATCCATCTCCCCAGCACAACCTTCCACCTTTTTAAAGGCAAATGTGCATAAGAAAAACAAGGCACACGTTACTACTGTGGTGATATAAAAAAAAAGTTTATATTAGCAGTAATTTACTTTCTCTTCTTAGGACATCCTCAATCACTTGAGACTTCGAGGATTTTTACAATATTGGATCATAGGTGTAGACATATCCTAATAAATAATGCACTCACAACAGTTTAAAATATATTTAAGTCATAACCTCAACATCACATTAGCAACCAGGAAATGCCACACTGAAGTTATTTTCTAAAATGGAAAGCCTATAAAAAATAGAGATAAGAACTTGCATTTTTAGAGTTTCCGAGTCGGCACAGGACAGAACATGGTGGCTCTTGTTGTCCTACTTCACAACTCCTTGAATGATTTGTATGTAATTGAGATTTCAGGTACGATCAGCACAAATCAGTGTTAAAAACCAGTACTCTTTGTTGTTTTAAAGAAATTAATTTAAAACGCTGCATCTTCATGAACTTGCACAATTCCGAACCAGGGGAAACTGAATCCCTGAGTACACAGGGCTACATTCAGAGATACAAACATCATATATATCACAAAGAAAAGATCAATTACTTTGTGACAACATTTCATTATTAAAGAAAAAATAGCTGATGGTCCAGTTTAATAAATCATAGTACAAGTTTGCAAACTAGTGTGTACATTTGTAAATACTCATGGAAAAAGTGCTCTGTCTTTCATGGCAAGATGGCTCAGCGAGTTTAGAAGGAAGTGCTTCCCAGGACAAAAACTGCAAATGCCAATCTCAATGCCTGCACTCGTTAATGAATGTAATGTGTTGACGAACATTGAACAAACCTACCTAGGATACATTCAAGTGCTGTACCTATCGAAGACTAGAGAACAACTAGAGAGTGGCACGACTTTCTTCAGAGTTTGGCCTTGGGAGCAGAAGGAACCAGTAGCGTTCACATGCGTCAAACACCTTCGTTTACAGCAGTCACAGCTACATTTCAAAGACTGGCTCATTACCAGTCATGATTCTCACCACCTCCTCTCCTCTTTCTCAATAGTCCTAGTCTACCCCCTCCTCCTCAACCCTCACTCTTCTTCACTACATCATCCACCTGCCATCCACTTCCACCATACTCTTCCTTCACCCTTTGCACAACTAGCATTCTTCTCACAAGTGACCTCCTCTTGCAGAATCCTTCATCTCACCTCTTACCTCCCACCACCATCATCCTGCTCAGTCCTCTTTTTTTGCACACCATTTCTCCCCCCAATCTCTTTCCTCTTCCCCGCTACACATTCAACATCACCGCCATCTCTTTGTACCCTCTACTTCCTCCACATGCTCGTATCCTATTCTTTCCTTACCTCAACCCACGTGCCCCCCTTTGCCTAATTCCTATCCCTGTTCCATAACCCTTGTTAAGCCCCTCCTCCCTACATATCAGCATTTTGCAAGAGGAAACTCAAATATTGCCATTTTCCATATTCACTCCAAATATGGGGTTTAAACCACCAATAGGTTGCAGAATCAGCAACTTTATCTGCATTTTTGTTGTCTACTCCTCTTGAAGATTACTTCGAGTCCAATGCTCCTCATCTGACCTGTAAATGCGTTTTATTGTGTTACAGGTGTGATGTACTGTGCTATTTAGTTGATCATTTAAAATATGTCTGCGTTTGCATACAAACATTTCCTGCACTGAAAATGCATGATTACAGAGCTGAACATGCCTGTCTACCTGGATACCTAGAGACTTCACAACAGGCTAGGGAAAATAATACCTGGCTTGATCAGATTGCAAGAGACTCTGAACGGTGCAGTCCATACCTGCCTTTTAGTCCACCTCTTCAAGATTACATCTAAACCCGTGACTGTTAACCTTTTGTATCAAAGAGACAAACTGATCTAATTTAATACAAGCATTTATTTACAGAAATGCACACTCGTTGCAGAAGCATGAAGTCTATATGAAACAGGATTCCATTTCTTATTCAGGACTGTATGATCATTAGCCGAGGAGAAATTCTTAACACCAACCTGTGTGCAGTGTCATAAAGCAGGAAGAAATGATCACTGATAAAAATGCTGTCGAAGTCGTATTCAAATATAAACATTTTCTAACAGGACATTATCTTCTTTCATGGTGCTTTCCGCATTACAGCCACAATGCAGCTTTTCAGATACAAGGTCTGCCTCGAATTGTAAGGAAAATCTTTCTTACCATGTCATCTGCTTGTAACATGTAGTGATATAGATTCAAATGCTCTACATTTGTTTGTGAGCTGTTTTTCTTCATGGAAGTTTCAAGTCACAAGATACCTCATGAATCCTTCCTTGGCCCACAATGCACCAGGAAGAAGATTTCACCTCAGGTTGTTTCCCCCCAGCAGCTGAGTAATGTTAGTGGGGTGTAGTAAACTGAGACAGAATCAATGGGCTGTGCACTGTGATGGGATACTAAGTGGAAATCTTCTAGGATCATTTCTCACTTCCGGGGAGGAAGGACCGCCGTATGTGAATCTACAGCACTATAAGCTATGAACAGAATAATACAGGGCTACATTTTTTGTTCACTGCATGTGTTGGTATAGATACACACGCTCTGCCTAGGCTACAAAGCAGCACCTACCCTAAACAGGGGTGATGATGGTAATGTTTGGAACAAAGGGCCAGATGTAGGAAAAATCTAAATTGCGACTTGCAATTTGGTATGCAGAAAGGTGTCTCAGACACCTTCTGCAACTCGCAATGGGGTCGCAAAGACCCACCTCATTAATATTAATGAGGTGGGTCGCAGTTTGCGACCCCATTGCGAGTATGGGCACTCACGGGTATGGTGGCGTGCTGGAGACAGCAGACCACCATGTCCGTGACTGCTTTTTAATAAAGCAGTTTTTTTTTTTTTCAAAGTGCAGGCCGTTTTCCTTAAAGGAAAACGAGATGCACTTTGAAAAAAAACCCGAAACCTTTAGTTTCGGATTTTTTCAGGGCAGGTAGTGGTCCCTTGGACCACTGCCTGCTCTGAAAATATTCTTTTTTATCCAGTCACAAAGGGGAAGGGGTCCCATGGGGACCCCTTCCCGTTTGCGACTGGGTTACCATCCACTTCAAGTGGATGGTAACTGCGATTCCATTTGCGACCGCTTTTGCGGTCGCAAATGGAATTGAATTGCATTGCGAGTTGCAAATAGGAAGGGAACACCCCTTCCTATTTGCGAGTTGGAAATGCATTTTGCGAGTCGGATCCGACTCGCAAAATGCATTTCTGCATAGCAAAGAGGCATTTGCGCCTCGCAAACGGCGATTTTCGCTATTTGCGAGGCGCAATCTCTTTGCTACATCTGGCCCAAAGTTCTTAAACCTGTTTGGCCAAATAAAGCCTCCAGATACAGTAAAAAGGCTACACAATAATGTTTTGTAGATGCGTGTGGTGTTGCTGGTGTTGACCACGTAGTAGCTGTGCATGTATCTACCTTGAGAATGTTTCCTAAGAAGGCCATCTTTGAATGGAATGCCCTCTAAGCACCACATATAATTTACACTCACCTTAGCATAGAACATTTGTACACATGTAACAATTCATCTATCAAAATCACCCTTAGAAATCAGATTGCCTGTTTTGCAAAAGAGTTGGCTTTATTTTATGGATGGACTCGGCTAGATTCAACTGCCTGAGGTCTGGGCACCTGAGCTGACCCTGATACTAAGGCAGTAAAGCTGATGTCAGCAGAAGCTTTTTGTGACAATGTTTAGACATTACTAGCAGCATAGAAAACCAAAGCTGTCTCACCTTAGTCGGGCTACCAGAAAGGAGGGTCATCAAAACTGGCCTCACTTCCCATATAACACATAGGATCAGAGGCAGAAAGGAAAAGCTAAACACATTTCTCTGACTAATTCATCCATAGAGCATTGCCCATGTGCTGTGGGTACCTAAAGGCAAAGTTTGGCTATTTGGTGTTTTGCATTTAGCAAACATATGGATTGTGGGAGTATTCCTGAAGCACTTTGGGATTCATCACACATTCAGTCTTGTTAATGCATTCTGCTTAACAGGACCTTGTCCAGGCAGGTACTCTGGTAGGAGCAGAATGCGATTTCAAATAGCCCAATACCAAATCTTTTGGGCTAGTGCTGATAGTTGGGAAGCGTGAGCCCCCTCTTGTTTCTGGATGTAAAACATGGCTGTGATGGTGTCTATCTTTATCAGGACTGTTTTGCCCTAAATGGGACTACAAAATGCTTTGAGTGTCAAACTGATTGCCATGAATTCCTGGTAAATGATGCGACATTCCTGTTGTTCCTACATCCACATACCATGAACAGCAATGTGGTTGATATCTGCTTCCCACCCCATGAGTGAGAAGTCTGTAGTAATGGCTACTTGTGGTTGAGGGTCTGGAAAAGGCCTACACAGCAACAAAAGTTCTGATGTTTCATCAAAAGACACTGCATTGAGTCCTGGGCTGGACCAATATTAGACCATCCCATTGACCCTCCGTCCATGAACAATGCTTCACTATAAACTCTTGTAGTGGGCAATGTGCAGTAGTGCATGTGGCACTTTCGATTCATGAAGTCATCTTCCTAAAAAATAAATTACCACCCTCATTGCAAAAGGACATAGTGTGAAAAGGAGGCAGCTGTCTTTGGGGTGTTCTCACCCTCTCTGTTTTTTGGATAGGCTTTCCACCATGCCAGAGTTTAACACAGCCCCTAAAAAACAGATAGATCTAGCTGTAGCACGAGATGTAACTTTTTGGTGTTGACTGTGAATCCTGGCCTGTTTAACAGTGTGTGCTAGGTACTGCTCTCCACAGCCACCCTTTATCAGTCAGTCATCACATCAAGGAAATATGTTAATGATGTTTCTTCACTAATGTGCAGTTACCACCACTAGACATTTAGTAAATACTCTTGAGGAGTGACACTCAAAAGTACAACTTTGAATTGGTACTGTTGTCCACTTTCCACAAAGCGCAAGTAGTAGTGATGCATTGGGTATCTGGAGAAGAGAAAGTATATATCCTTCAGGTGGAGGGTTACCATGTGATCTTGTGGCAGCGCGGAAGAATGAAGTTGTGCAGGGTGGTCATGTGGATACAACAGGATGTAGTGGGGTTCTAGAATAAGCAGAATCTTTCCATCTTTTTGGGGTTGAGGAAATAAACAGTGATAGACTCCTTGGTCACTCTGGTGAGGAGGTACCAACTTAATGGCACCTTTGGCAAGACATGCTTATTCTTCTTCCTATGACAGTCAGAGATGGTCTCGCCTCATCTGGTGGTAACAAGGTGGTATTTTTGGTGGTGTGGAACTCCAGGCAGTCCCCCTGGAGTACCATGAAGTGCACCTATATTGTCCAAGATTGTGTCCTCCGATTGTGGAAGGAATAACCATAATCTTCACCAGACAGGTGCTGTGTGATCAGGGGAACAAAGAGAGAATCTCTAGTTTGGAAGAGACATCTCTTGCTGGAGCCACCGCTATCCCCTCCCCTGCCATTGCTACATTACCCATCTCTAGTGAAGGACTTGAGCCCCAAGTGTACTGAGTGGACTGCTAATGTTTACTTACCAGCCTTCAGGGTAGGAGCCAATGTGTTTGGGACTCCCCTTACCTGCTGTTAGTGGAAGGCAGACCTGGGTGTTTGTGCATGCAGAGCGCCCATGGCATTAGCACTCTCCATGTCTTTCTTGATTTTCTTATGTTTACAATTGACCTGAGTGCCAAACAGATGCTCACCACCAAACAACAGGCTAGTTAGGTGCTGTTGGACCTCTGGTCTAAAGCCCTAAACTCTCAGTCATGCACACCATCTCTGCCAGATACTTGTATTGATCTCCCTGGAGGCAGTTTCAGGGGAGTCCATGGCCCACTGAATACTGGTGCACAAAATAACGTCTCCTTCTACAACATTGCTTGCTTCCTTTTACAGCTAGGTTCAGGGAGGTGCTTCACCAACTCTTTCATCTCTTCCCAGTGACAGCGATTGTATCAGGAGAGCAGTCCAACTGGTTTGAGCTGCCCCAAAGCCACTCACTTCCTATCCACATAAATTTTATTGCTCTCCTCTGAAGCAGGAGCATCCTGGTTGCCTGAGCGGAAGCTCTCTTCCAAACAGTGTGAACCACTAAAGAATGAGGGTCTCCGATGTACACTGGGTCCTCTGGGCCACCTTAAACTTCTTTTTTTTTTTTTTAATCTGTTTATTAAACATAACTCACAAACAGCAGTACCTTTACCATGGATTAGTAAGAGTGTGAACATTCTCTCTTTTCGTGTACTTCTTCGCGTATTTGTAATTACAATACAGTGTGATTATATTTCAGTGTACTAACATACAACTTAAATTAATATAGTTTATAACAAAAAGAGAAAAGAGGAAAAAAAAAAAGTGGGGGGAAAGAAAACATATCTTTATTTTGCTTAGGCACATATAAAGGCATCTTAGGTAATGACGATAATATGCGGCTGTATAGCCATGTAGAGCATACATGTTTTGCTTGTGTATTATATGATAAATGGTAAGGTCGGGGCAGGGCCAGCGGGGTAACAGCATACTTCCTTGGGTCCCATGTCCACGCTTGGGGGGTGGTCTTCATTTATTGTCAGCTTTTATATTTTAATCTGGTATAATGGGGTCGACGGGGATATTTCGACAGGTTTAGTGAGACCATTGTTGTGAATGCTATGTGTCTAGCAGGAGATCTTTATTGTGTATGCTTAGCCTATCAAGGGGGATACATGTCATCTCTGGTGTCTATTTTTACCACAAAGTGATACCAGTTTTCAGCACCTTCTTGCATTTGGCCCTTATATTGCAGCTGTCTTAATGTTTGAGCCTCTGCTAATGTGGAGCTATGCAAGTCTTTAAGCCAGGCAGAATGGGGGGGGGGGCATTGGGGGCCTTCCAGTGTGTAGCAATCAAGCGCTTATATTTTACAAACGCAAGATCTATAAACTTGTGAGTGTGTTTTTCATTCTTGCCCCGATGTCGTATACCCAGCAAACAGGACTCCGGGGTAGGTGTGAGCGCTTTATCTGTTATGTCAGCTATGGTCTCTGTGATGCGGTTCCAGCCAGTATTTATTGAGTGGCAGTCCCAGACCATATGGAAGAAATTAGCGGTGGGAGTGGCGAATCTGGGGCATTCTGATTTACAGTTTGGGTATATTTTATTATACGGAGTGCAGAATTATTAGGCAAGTTGTATTTTTGAGGATTAATATTATTATTGAACAACAACCATGTTCTGAATGAACCCAAAAAACTCATTAATATCAAAGCTGAATATTTTTGGAAGTAGTTTTTAGTTTGTTTTTAGTTTTAGCTATGTTAGGGGGATATCTGTGTGTGCAGGTGACTATTGCTGTGCATAATTATTAGGCAACTTAACAAAAAAAAATATATACCCATTTCAATTATTTATTATTACCAGTGAAACCAATATAACATCTCAACATTCACAAATATACATTTCTGACATTCAAAAACAAAACAAAAACAAATCAGTGACCAATATAGCCACCTTTCTTTGCAAGGACACTCAAAAGCCTGCCATCCATGGATTCTGTCAGTGTTTTGATCTGTTCACCATCAACTTTGCGTGCAGCAGCAACCACAGCCTCCCAGACACTGTTCAGAGAGGTGTACTGTTTTCCCTCCTTGTAAATCTCACATTTGATGATGGACCACAGGTTCTCAATGGGGTTCAGATCAGGTGAACAAGGAGGCCATGTCATTAGATTTCCTTCTTTTATACCCTTTCTTGCCAGCCACGCTGTGGAGTACTTGGACGCGTGTGATGGAGCATTGTCCTGCATGAAAACCATGTTTTTCTTGAAGGATGCAGACTTCTTCCTGTACCACTGCTTGAAGAAGGTGTCTTCCAGGAACTGGCAGTAGGACTGGGAGTTGAGCTTGACTCCATCCTCAACCCGAAAAGGCCCCACAAGCTCATCTTTGATGATACCAGCCCAAACCAGTACTCCACCTCCACCTTGCTGGCGTCTGAGTCGGACTGGAGCTCTCTGCCCTTTACCAATCCAGCCACGGGCCCATCCATCTGGCCCATCAAGACTCACTCTCATTTCATCAGTCCATAAAACCTTAGAAAAATCAGTCTTGAGATATTTCTTGGCCCAGTCTTGACGTTTCAGCTTGTGTGTCTTGTTCAGTGGTGGTCGTCTTTCAGCCTTTCTTACCTTGGCCATGTCTCTGAGTATTGCACACCTTGTGCTTTTGGGCACTCCAGTGATGTTGCAGCTCTGAAATATGGCCAAACTGGTGGCAAGTGGCATCGTGGCAGCTGCACGCTTGACTTTTCTCAGTTCATGGGCAGTTATTTTGCGCCTTGGTTTTTCCACACGCTTCTTGCGACCCTGTTGACTATTTTGAATGAAACGCTTGATTGTTCGATGATCACGCTTCAGAAGCTTTGCAATTTTAAGAGTGCTGCATCCCTCTGCAAGATATCTCACTATTTTTGACTTTTCTGAGCCTGTCAAGTCCTTCTTTTGACCCATTTTGCCAAAGGAAAGGAAGTTGCCTAATAATTATGCACACCTGATATAGGGTGTTGATGTCATTAGACCACACCCCTTCTCATTACAGAGATGCACATCACCTAATATGCTTAATTGGTAGTAGGCTTTCGAGCCTATACAGCTTGGAGTAAGACAACATGCATAAAGAGGATGATGTGGTCAAAATACTCATTTGCCTAATAATTCTGCACTCCCTGTAATGCGGGCTGGTGATAGGTATGATTGGTGAATGTAGTTGAATTGTGTGTATCTCAGTCTCACGTTTCGGGATACCGACTTAATCGTGGCGAGGGCTGCTTCCCAGGTTTTCTGGGCAATTGGTGTAGGAAGGACAGCGTCCCAGCGGTTTTTGACCTGAGTCAAAACAGTGCACGTGTCTGTTAGGAGTATTTTATATAATTTGGTAATAATGCCCTTTGCGTTTCCCATTGTGAGTAGTGAGGTAAGTAGGGGGGGTTCATCAGGTTCATTAGGATGGCGGCCCCAAAAGTTATAAAGGAGATTGTTAATGGCGCTAAATGTCAAGAAGGCCCCAGGTTGCATAACTCCAGTAGAAACAAGTTCTGCAAAGGTGTTTGCTTTAGAGCCCGAGAACAGGTCCCCCGTGTTCAGTGTTCTGGTTACTCGGATATCATGATGATGGGAGAGGGCTTGGATGCCCCGGCACCTGAATCAGTGGTATTACAGGCGAGTAAGAGGGGTTAGGGGTTCTGCCCTGAACATATCTCCGCCAGCAGTATCCGGCTGTATCCAGTAGTGGGGTTTTGTTAGGTGAGTAGGGAGGTCCAGCCATAAGAGCTGTCAGTATCGTTTGTGGTGCCGTATAAGCTGATATCGCTCTACACTCTGGGGTAGAAGGTTCATTGAGCCACATGGCTACCCATTGAAGCTGGGCTGCTGCATAATATAATTCGAAGTTTGGCATGCCGAGTCCGCCCTCTTCTTGTAGGTATTGTGTAATGGTTAGTGCTACTCTGCGTCTGTCCCTGCCCCATAGCAGATCAGTTAGTCTGGAGTGCAGTTTTTGAAAGAACGAGCGTGGCAGGGATATCGGGAGTGCAGTGAAATAATATATAAATCTTGGCAATATTAACATTTTGGCTATGGCCGTACGGCCCATGGGCGATAATGGGAGTGAGCTCCAGAATGACAAGGACCCGCGAGTTGAGCGTAGCAGCCTATCAAGGTTGCCCTCCCGTAAGTCTGTCATGGAGTGATACACATGTACCCCAAGATATTTAAAAGTCTGGTAAGCCCATGGCAATTGGTGTGTTGATGATGTCATTTGCTGTTCGTTAGGTGTACATGTAAGAGGGAAAATACACGATTTTGCCCAGTTGACGCGTAAGCCAGAGGAGAGGGCAAAGTTATCCAGGATTTGCATTACCCCTGTGAGGGAGAAGGTGTAGTTACGCAGGTATTTTAGGGCATCATCCGCATATAGAGATATGATATGATATATGTTTAATTCTTGGATGCCCCATTTGTGTGCGCAGCTGCGGAGCTTAATTGCCAATGGTTCCATAGCTGTTGCAAATAATAAAGGAGAGAGAGGACAGCCTTGTCTGGTGCCCCTGCCTATGGGGAACGCCTCCGATATCACTTGTCCCGTTTTAACGCGGGCTGTTGGGTTGGAGTATAATGAGTATAATGAGTATAATGTAACAATCCAACCAATGAAGCCGTTCTGGAAGCCGAACGCTTTGAGAGTGCGGAAGAGATAGTCCCATCCGAGTGTATCAAATGCCTTCTCTATGTCTATGGAGACGGCCACTGACTCTGCTTCTGTGGTGTTATGCATTATGCGGATTAGGCGCCTTATATTTAGGAAAGTATTTCTCCCCGGG
The DNA here is from genome assembly GCF_031143425.1 of Pleurodeles waltl. NCBI lineage: Eukaryota > Metazoa > Chordata > Amphibia > Caudata > Salamandridae > Pleurodeles > Pleurodeles waltl. Next base: position 701,784,503 of record NC_090440.1, read on the forward strand.
ATAAATCCCGACTGGTCAGGGTGAATCAGGTGTGGTAAATGAGGTAGCAATCTGTTTGCTAGAATCTTCCCTAGATGTTTAGTCGGAGTTTAGTAGGGAAAGTGGTCTGTAGGATTTAACATTCAGAGGGTCACGTCCTGATTTTGGCAGTACCACTATCAATGCTTCATGCATGGAGTCTGGTAGCTGTTTACTGGTGCGTGCTTCGTTAAATACCTCGAACAGGGGCTCCAGAAGGTGGGTGGATTGTGAGTTGTAATATTCCATTGGTAGTCCGTCTGACCCGGGGGTTTTGCCACGTGCCATTTGAGAAAGGGCTAATCGTAGCTCTTCAATAGTGATGGGGCCATCTAGTGTGTCTGCATTGTCAATAATATTTAGGTTTTTGGGGGATCGGTGATAGGAGGTCGGTCAATTGTTGCTCATTTGGAGGGGAGGAAGATTGATATAAGGTGCAATAATACGTGTGAAAGGTCTTATTAATTTCAGCATGAGTGTTAACCACATCTCCTGAGTGTGTTCTGATCGCGCCTATGGGTGAGGTTTGTGATGGCTCTCGTACTAGCCATGCTAACAGTTTGTCTGACCTGTCTCCTCCCACATGCTGTCGCGCTCTAAAATGTCTGTAGTCGTGTCTGCTGAGTCTAATGTCAGCTTCTCTATATTTGGACTTCAGCAAATTTAATGTTTGAAGCGAGGCCACGTTTGTGGCGGACTCAGTCTCTGCCTTACGCACTTTAGTTTCTAACTCCAATAATTCCTTATTAAGCATTCTTCTGACCCCTACAGAGGCTGCTAGACAGTGGCCACGTATTACAACTTTGTGAGCGTCCCATTCCGTGGCACGCGCTGTTGTTGGATTTTTATTTATGGCAAAATAGTCCGATAAACATTTAGCCAATTCAGCATGGAAAGGAGGGTCTATTAGGGCATCTGGTTGTAGGCGCCATGTTGGGATACAAGTGTGTGTGCGGCCCCACATCAAGGTGACTTGAAGTGGGTTGTGGTCTGAAATGGTGCGGGCCAGATAGCTTGACGTGGAGATTTTTGGGATTATGTCATTTGAGGCAAATAACATATCTATTCTGGTGTGTAGTTTGTGTACTGGGGAGTAGAAAGAGTATTCGCAGAGTGTGGGGTGGCCGGTTTCAGTTAGTCTGTTGTTGGAGGCCCATTTTACGAGTTTGAGTGAGGCTCGTTTAGCTGGAGTGTTATCTAGTGGGGGGATTGAACGATCTGTCTGGGTGTCTAATACGCAATTGAAGTCGCCTCCCCATATGGCATTTATCTCCGGGTCGATGAGTTTGCTATTGTTGAGTGACCATAAGAATTCCCATTGGTACGAACTGGGGGTATATATCGTTACCAATGCAATGGGGTTGCCATCTAGGACGCCCTCTAGAATCACATAACGTCCATTTGGATCGCACTACACACTAGACATAACGTAGGGAACCCCAGGGGTTATCCATATCGCTACTCCTCGGGCGTATGTTGAGAAGGTGGTACCATATAATTGTCCATTCCATTTTGCTTGTGTGTTCTCCAAAGAGGACTTAACTAGAAGTGTCTCTTGTAGCATGGCAAAATGTATTTGATGTCTCCTGAGGTATGCATAGATCTGTTGTCGTTTGCATGATGATGCCATGCCTCTTATGTTCCATGTGAGTATTTTGTACTGTGGGTTATGTTGTTGTCTTTGAAAAGCCATGGGATATTTGTGATTGTGTGATTGTGCATTGTAGGTTTACGGGTCTGCCCCTAATTGTGCGTATAATACTCTCCATGTCTATTGCGCCTAGCCAGTTTGTATTGTGGTTGCCTAGTATGTACCCATTACTAACATAATAATGACATTTACTATGAATATTGTAAGCTAAGATATGCATCAAGATTGTAACTGTAGGAAGTTGGCTCTGTATGCACTTTCAAAGTAAGGAATAGTATGCACAGAGTCCAAGGGTTCCCCTTAGAGATAAGATAGTGGCAAAAAGAGATAATTCTAATGCTCTATTTTGTGGTAGTGTGGTCGAGCAGTAGGCTTATCAGAGGGTAGTGTTAAGCATTTGTTGTACACACACAGGCAATAAATGAGGAACACACACTCAGAGACAATTCCAGGCCAATAGGTTTTTGTATAGAAAAATATATTTTCTTAGTTTATTTTACGAAACACAGGTTCAAGATTTACATGTAATACTTCAAATAAAAGGTATTGCAGATAGGTACTTTAGGAACTTTGAATTAGCAAAATAGCATATACAGTTTTCACATAAATGACATATAGCTATTTTAAAACTAGACAGTGCAATTTTCAACAATTCCTGGGGGAGGTAAGTGTTTGTTAGTTTTTGCAGGTAAGTAAACCACCTACGGGGTTCAAGTTTGGGTCCAAGGTAGCCCACCGTTGGGGGTTCAGAGCAACCCCAAAGTTACCACACCAGCAGCTCAGATCCAGTCAGGTGCAGGGGTCAAAGTGGTGCCCAAAACGCATAGGCTTCAATGGAGAAGGGGGTGCCCCGGTTCCAGTCTGCCAGCAGGTAAGTACCCGCGTCTTTGGAGGGCAGACCAGGGGGGTTTTGTAGGGCACCAGAGGGGACACAAGTCTACACAGAAAGTACACCCTCAGCAGCACGGGGGCGGCCGGGTGCAGTGTGCAAACAAGCGTTGGGTTATCAATAGGAATCAATGGGAGACCAAGGGGTCTCTTCAGCAATGCAGGCAGGCAAGGGGGGCTCCTCGGGGTAGCCACCACCTGGGCAAGGGAGAGGGCCACCTGGGGGTCGCTCCTGCACTGTAGGTCAGATCGTTCAGGCCCTGGGGGCTGCGGGTGCAGAGTCTTTACCAGGCGTCGGATCTTTGAAGCAGGCACTCGCGGTCAGGGGGAGCCTCGGGATTCCCTCTGCAGGCGTTGCTGTCGGGGCTCAGGGGGGTCAACTCTGGCTACTCACGGTCTTGCAGTCGTCGGGGAGTCCTCCCTGAAGTGATTGTTCTCCACAAGTCGAGCCGGGGGCGTCGGGTGCAGAGTGTCAAGTCTCACGCTTCCGGCGGGAAACGCGAGTTGTTTCAAAGTTGCTTCTTTGTTGCAAAGTTGCAGTCTTTGGGGAACAGAGCCGCTGTCCTCAGGAGTTCTTGGTCCTTCTAGATGCAGGGCAGTCCTCTGAGGCTTCAGAGGTCGCTGGTCCCTGTGGAAAGCGTCGCTGGAGCAGTGTCTTTAGAAGTGGGGAGACAGGCCGGTAGAGCTGAGGCCAAAGCAGTTGGTGTCTCTGTCTTCTCTGCAGGGTTTGTTCAGCTTAGCAGTCCTCTTCTTCTTAGGTTGCAGGAATCTGAGTTCCTAGGTTCTGGGGAGCCCCTAAATACTGAATTTAGGGGTGTGTTTAGGTCTGGGGGTTAGTAGCCAATGGCTACTAGCCCTGAGGGTGGCAACACCCTCTTTGTGCCTCCTCCCTGAGGGGAGGGGGCACATCCCTAATCCTATTGGGGGAATCCTCCATCTGCAAGATGGAGGATTTCTAAAAGTTAGAGTCAACTCAGCCCAGGACACCTTAGGGGCTGTCCTGACTGGCCAGTGACTCCCCCTTGTTTTTCTCATTATCTCCTCCAGCCTTGCCGGCAAAAGTGGGGCCGTGGCCGGAGGGGGCGGGCAACTCCACTAGCTAGAGTGCCCTGTGGTGCGGTAACAAAGGGGGGGAGCCTTTGAGGCTCACCGCCAGGTGTTACAGTTCCTGCAGGGGGAGGTGTGAAGCACCTCCACCCAGTATAGGCTTTGTTACTAGCCACAGAGTGACAAAGGCACTCTCCCCATGTGGCCAGCAACATGTCTGGTGTGTGGCAGGCTGCTAAAACTAGTCAGCCTACACAGATAGTCGGTTAAGGTTTCAGGGGACACCTCTAAGGTGCCCTCTAGGGTGTATGTTACAATAAAATGTACACTGGCATCAGTGTGCATTTATTGTGCTGAGAAGTTTGATACCAAACTTAACAGTTTTCAGTGTAGCCATTATGGTGCTGTGGAGTTCGTGCATGACAGACTCCCAGACCATATACTCTTATGGCTAACCTGCACTTACAATGTCTAAGGTTTTGCTTAGACACTGTAGGGGCATAGTGCTCGTGCACTTGTGCCCTCACCTATGGTATAGTGCACCCTGCCTTAGGGCTGTAAGGCCTGCTAGAGGGGTGACTTATCTATACTTCATAGGCAGTGTGCGGTTGGCATGGCACCCTGAGGGGAGTGCCATGTCGATTTAGTTGTTTCGTCCTCACTAGCACACACAAGCTGGCAAGCAGTGTGTCTGTGCTGAGTGAAGGGTCCCCAGGGTGGCATAAGACATGCTGCAGCCCTTAGAGACCTTCCCTGGCATCAGGCCCCTTGGTACCAGGGGTACCAGTTACAAGGGACTTACCTGGATGCCAGGGTGTGCCAATTGTGGAAACAAAAGTACAGGTTAGGGAAAGAACACTGGTGCTGGGGCCTGGTTAGCAGGCCTCAGCACACTTTCAAATCAAAACTTAGCATCAGCAAAGGCAAAAAATCAGGGGGTAACCATGCCAAGGAGGCATTTCCTTACAGTAACAGTTTAAATAAAATAATAATGTTAACTTATATATAACAATAACTGTGGTTGCGGCAGGGGCTGTGTTGATATAGTACTTGCCAACCAGGTGGGACAGTCCATATTGTTTGGGGGTGTTTCAAGTTGGTAAGTTCAAGCCAATAATGATCGTGGCCCATTGGACTTTTGTTGATGTTGCTACTAAATGGGGGCAACCACAGATTAGCTGACGTGAGCAGCGGCGACGATAGATCCAAGATTAAGCCAGCGACTGGCAGAGAGTTGCATTGAGCGTTTCATGGTCCATTCTATAGTGCGAGACACCATGTGCTGTTGTCACAGAGTCTAGTAATCGTTAGCAGATGTCGTCAGCCGATCGTGGAGTAAGAGCGGGCCGCAGACGGAGTCTGCGTAGTCAGAGTTCGCCCCCAAGTCTAGTTCTATTTCCGATTGTGTTGACGTAGTTGCTGGGGATGTGCTGGCAAAGAGGGATGTGGTCTGTAGCAGTGAAGAACGTTCCTCACTGGATTGTTCCGGGGTAGGTTTGGTGTCTTGTTTCCTCCGGGATCTACGTTTGTCTCTGAGGGGATGTCTTCTGTTCATGGTGTTTTTTGTATTTGCCGGTTCGGCGAGACCCTTTGCATGTAGCCATGTCCATGCATCTTCTGGTGAGGCAAAGAAAAGTGTGCGGATGTCGTCCTGTATACGGAGTTTGGCGGGGAACAATAGAGTGTATTTGATGTTGTGCTCTCTCAGTTGCTCTTTGATTCGGAAAAATGAGTTGCGTTGTTTCTGTACTTCCGCTGTGAAGTCCGGGTAGGCCGATATTTCCGTCCCTTCGAAGCGAATGGGGCCTGCCTTACGAAACAATTGCAATATGGGGTCCCTGTCACGGTAATTGAGGAGTCTTGCTACTAGGGGGTGGGGCCGGGCCCCGGGTGGCCAGGTCTTCTGGGGACCCTATGGGCTCGTTCTACAGAGAAAAACTTCGGGATATTGTCCTTTAATACCGTTTCTATTAACCAATGCTCAATGAACAGTTCCGCACTAGGGCCTTCAACACGTTCGGGGAATCCCACGAAGCGGATATTGTTACGGCGGGATCTGCCTTCAGCGCCCTCAGCCCTGCACCTCAATGCCTCTACCTCTGCCGTTATGGCCCCCATTTGTGACTGGAGTTTGGTTACCGCTGGTGGAATGTGTGACATATCTTTTTGCAATTCAGCGACCTTTTCAGCCAGGGCGTGTTGATCTGCACGCAGTAAATTAACGTCTTCAATTACTGAACCTATTTTCGCCTCCAAAGTGGTTTTAGTGTCAAGTATAGCTTGTAGAATCTTTTCAAACTGCGTTGTGTGCGTTTGAAGCGTTACTTCCATCTTCTGTAGTGCTTGGTGTGTGATCGAGGTTTCCGCGGAACGGGGTGGGGTACCAGAGTCCATATTCCCCGGAGGTGCTCGTGGAGACTTCAGTTTGCCCATTGACTGCTTTTGTAATGGTATTGTTGCTAGCAATTGTGTTTTGCACGGTTACAGATGATGAGCCCTGCAGGGGTATACACCTTTTATGCAGGTAACTTGCTGTGTGTTGGGTGAGGAAACTGTGTCGTACTCGAGTTTTAAGGCGAGGTACCCAGTTGGATTAAGTGCTGTGGCGGGGACACTTGATTCATAAATTCGAAGCCATAGATTCTATTTGGAACTGGAGAAATTAAATGTGTGGGGGCGCTCCGATTGCGTAATTTGCGCTTTATCCAGAATATATGATGAATATCCAAGTTCTCAGGCTGCTTCAGTAGAATTGGTAGGTTAAATGGAACAGTTCTGTTTGCGAGTAGCTTTTTGACTGTTGTCTATTTGCGCACTTGTTGGTGGAGCCCCCTCTGACTTTTGAGCGTGCTGCGACTCGATTAATGTCGCTGATAGGGCGCTGAAGGAGGACATAGAATTGCGTCTTGCTGCTTGGGGGGCATATTTCCCTATCGTAGTTTTGCCTGGACGTTAGGATTGGTGTACCCCTTGTGCTTAGTCTCCTGGTGTTTGTGTCACTATACTTTAACCTTGCTTGCAGAAGCTTCTGCAATATCTGACTTTGTGGCCAACTTTTTCAACATTTACATTTTTTTTTCCCTGCTTTTCGCTTCCCCCTTTTTTTTGCTCTTTACTCCCCTTCTCTCTTCCTTCTTCTTCTTTTCTGCTTCCTTTATTGCCCTGCTCTGCACTGCTTCTTTCTCGTCTTCCTTACTTCTTTTATTGTTCAGATAATGCTCCTTTCAGGCGATTCTCTACAATGGTGTGCTTCAATCAGGGCATGAACATTATAAGTCAGACAGACATTCTCAGACTTGTTCAGTACTATGTATTACTATGTGGTTTCACATTATTACATATCATTATTATCTCCATTCAGTTTGTTCTCCTTGGTTGATGCTAGCGCAGACCTAGGGAGCCCAATCTTTAACATGGGATGGTAAGCATTGCAATACCTTGATATTTATATATTTTTTCACACGGGTTAGGGTGGTTGTCACTATAATATTTTGTAATTGTGTCTTTTTCTGTGTTTGATCACTGGCACTAATTGTACCGTGTCTTTTTGATTACATACAGGGCGACTGTACTGACCAATTGACTTAGACATATTCTGTCTTCTACACTGTAAGTGACTTGATGTGCACTTGATTTATTATTGACACATAGGAGAAGTAGTTTAATAATCAATAGTTTTTTTGTGTGGGTCCTGAAGAAGCGTCACTGGATCACTTTGTGACCAACTACAGACGCGAAACATGTTGACCATGCAGGATTAGGCTAACTACCTTCCCTGAAATATAGAGTGTGACGGTACATTATTTCCAGCAACACTCTTATATTTATTGTTTTTAATCTTGGCCTGAACCTAATTTCTATCACATTAAAATAATGGCTCAGGTTCAGAGCTAATTTTAAGATTTTTCTGTCTTATTCTACACTCTCCTTTCCTCACTCAGTTTTGTTCCCAGACCCGCGTTGCTAGCGAATTTCCAATGGTTGAGTGCCACCCAGAATGTTGGGAGGTCCGCCAGGCATTGCAGTGCCAGTCTGGTGAGGAGCGAGCCCGATGATGATGCCTGTCACCCTAGTGGGTGCTTGAGGGCCCTCCTGAGATTACTCAGTATTGATTCGCCAATTCCTTATTTGATTAGTTTTCTTGTTTCCCCCTTTTTCTTATGGAACAGTGCACCCCCTTTTTCGATATTACATGAACAGAGGGAGCCTACACGCGAGACGTCCCAGGTTATGTGGGGCCTCTGAGCCGGCCGCGCTCCACGGCGTGTGTGGGTAACTCAGGGGGTGGGCCCCGGAGCAGGGGCACCTAGAGGAAGCCTCACCTGCTCCGGTGCCAACTTTTTCTGTTTCCTGGACGGCAGGACGAACTACAGGAGCGCAAGGATCACAGCTCCGGCCTCCGGTGCGGACACGGCAATGGAGGGCGGTTCCAGATTCCAGCGGCGCAGGCCGCGCTGCAGAACCGACCGCGCCCCCCCCGGCGCGCGCGGACAACTCAGGGGCTGGGCCCCGGAGCGGGGGCACCAAGAGAAAGCCTCACCCGCTCCGGCGCCAGCTACTTCTGCTTCCTGGGCAGCAGGTCGAGCCCCTGGAGCGCGAAACCCACAGCTCCAGCCTCTGGTGCAGACACGGCAGTGAAGGGCGGTCCCAGACTCCAGCGACGCAGGCGGGTGGGCCGCGCTCTCCCCCGCTCGGGTCAGCCGTGCCAAGTCGAAGCCTACTTTCAGGTGTGTATGGCACCTTTTTTAGAAATGTTGAACAGCTGTTATGGTGTCCCCCACTTGAGCATGCGGCGCCTTGCACTTTTAACGAGTGCAGGCGTCTATAACAGGATATTTGGCACGGGCCGAGATCGGAGCTGCAGGTTATGCGGCCATCTCGGTCGCCATGTTGGCCACGCTCCCACCTTAAACTTCTTCTTGACCCTGGCTATCACAGCCCTCCTCTTGACCAGCTCCTTGAAATTGCTCATACTGTATTTAGTCATGCTTTTTAGCATGGGCAAGCACCAGAGACACCTCTCGCTTAAGGAAAGGGTTCCAAAGAGAAAGCCATCCTCTTCCTCCAATACGTGTAAATTAACCTTGTAGTTTTGAACCACCCTCTGGATAATGGCATGGTACACAGTAGTCACATCTGGGGAAGAGGCTTTCACAGGATAAAAGCTCTAGGTCAGAAACCTCATGTGGGCCAGATTATTAGTATTCCCAAAGGTCATCAGCAGGTGTTACAGGTCATGGCATGGATCATGAGAATCACAGGGGCTAGCTTGGTTGAAGTCACTTTGGCTTGAAGGAGTAGACAACTGTAGTGACTGTGGAGGTGGTGGTATGCCGAAGCAGTGCCGGTGGTATGTAAGGTGGAGGCCTGGGTGTAGAGGAGAGAAGCTCCTTATCCCCAATCATTTTGGGAATCAGGCAGAACCAGAATCCTGCTATATTTGTTCATCGAAAATTCGCTTTCTCCTCCTCCCTGGGTATGGGACGACTCCTGCTGAGGCAGTCAAGCTATGATTTTCCTAGTGGAGGGATGTATGAAAATCTTTTGTTGCTTGACATCGGCACCTCGTGAAGCTCATCCAACCCCAATGGCAGAAAAAGCAATCTGAGGTGCAGTCTTTTTCCTGGTGCAGTGTGGACTAAGAGAGGGAGTCATTGTAGAATCGAAACTTCTTTGAAGAAAAAAAAACTTGCAAGCATCTGCAACCTACAGTGGATGGCAGGAGTGTGCAAACCATGTGTACCTAGAGCAACACAACCTGTCCTTATTTTCTGAGATGTTTCCTACAGTATTGAAGAAAAACATAGTCAAACCTCTATTTAAAGAACCTACTGATGACCCCACTATCTTTGCTATTAACCTATCTTTTTACTTCCTCTTCCTGCAGGGATAATTGAGAAAGCTATTAATACTCTACGTTCCATCTACTTGAAAGGCAAGCAAATGCGAGATGATAGCCCATCTAGCTTTAGACCGGGCCACAGTATAGAGTCCACACTCGTAGTGACCAATATCATTGTGTGATAACCAGTTGAGGAGGGAGCTCTGCTGCCTTTATTATTTTGGATTTATCAGCTGCAATGATACAGTGTGCCATACCTCTCTACTTGACAGACAATGTAGCTTGGAGAAAAGGAATTTAGCCCACAGATGTATTGCCTCGTTTTTAGTGTATCCAAATTCTTAACCTTGGCCAATTACACTGTCCCCACTTTTCCATCTGTGGTGGGGTGTATCAAAGCGCCTAGAATTATTCAATATTTATATGTCTCCTCCAGCAGCCATAGTTTGTTCTTATGGCTTCAAGATCTCATTCTTTGCCAGCAATGCCCAAACATAGTAAAATTGACTGAGAACCAGGAAAACACTAGAATAGCCTTTGCGGACTGCATGACTAGAATAGCTCTATGGACAAATCAAAATCTTAAATGCAACGTGAAAAGACAGAGGTCCTTTTCTTTGAAACACATACTCCCCTAGTTGGTCACGAGACTGGTGGTCCTCAGATCTGGAAATTGTTTCTACCCTAGTCGATTCTGCCAGAAACCTGGGTATTACCTCCGACACTGAATTCACTTTCTCATCTCAGATCAGCAAAGTCACTGTCCTCGGTTTCATTATTTCGAGATACCCAAGAAAAAATATCCTTGCTGTCCTGAAGATTCTAGGAAAACTGTGATTCAGGTTCCAATCACCTTGAGGCTGGATTATGGTAATGCTTTTTTACCTACGAATTCTGCACCACTGCATTCAAGGTCTACAAAGTGTAGAGAACATGGCTGCAAAACTTTTTCAACAGAAGGGTTGGGGGCAAACATGTAGGGACTGAATTTGAGCATGGGTTTGCTCGAACGGGCTCAGATCCGAGACAGATTTCACTATGGGGTCGGCATCTTCCTCAGATGGTGTCGGTGCTGGCATTGTCACAGCAGAAACTGCCCTGGATCATCGTGCTGGGCTTGGAGCTGGCTCCATAGTTGGAGCTCAGCCCAAAGCAAGTTGATAAGGCACAAACAGCGGGGGGTGGTCTCGCCAGTGATAAAGTGACTTGAGGCCTCCATGGATCCATTAGCTCCAAGGTGTGTCAGAGGGAATCTGTAAGGTCCTAAAGATACGGAACATAGCCTCCTTCAACACCTCAACCTGTTGTAGCTTCCCATATGGACCCGGAAATGCGGGGTGCATTGGAATCACCTGTCTAATCCATTCCTGAGTCAGGAACCAGGAGCGAGACTGCGGGGCACCTTGACATCCTCACAACTCCCCAGGTAGAGACAACATTGGCTGTGCCATCGTGAACTGACTTTGGGTGCACTCCTCAGATGAGTTAGATTTGGGCTTGACTCCAAACACCAAAGACGCACCTCTGTGGAATCAGTCACAGAAATGTGTTTGTGACACTCCCAACAAGGCACAAGCACTAGTTTTAGAAGGGAACATGTTCCATTGCACCCTAGTACGAAATGTAGACAAAAAGGTCTTGTCAAAGAACAAAATAAAATGAATGCTAGCTTTATATCTGCGTACAAAGGTATGTGAAGAAAGGAACTTTTGTCAGCATAATGGGGTGGCCCCTATATGGGGCTCCATCTGACACTTCTGCAGCAGAGTGCTGTCAACATGGAGAGCTGATGCCATCTACAGGTGCACAGAGGTTGTGCTGAAAAATCTTCCAGATTCAATCTGTCACCTGGGGATACTCTAAAGGTGAGGAATCTGCAGTTAGGAGTATCCATCAGAAAGGGTGATGCTCCTTCATAAGAGGGATATTTGGAGAGAATCCCATGAAAGTCACTTTTCAAGATAGCTTTTTCTTCGGCACCAGGACAGAACCACTTACCAGAAAGTGATCCACATACCTGAGCTTGTCAAAGCTAAGTGGGATTTTAGCAGCTTTTCAAGAATGTTTCCATCATCACCTGAGCCCATAGATGTAATCAGTTTTTGCCGTCAGCACTCACCTAGAGACAAGTGGGGACAGTGTGGTGCAGTTTACTGATGGAGTAAATTGATTATAAGCTACCCACATGATTGAAAAATGCCAAATACTAACATATTTTCTGTGCATATACATACACACATACAACTTGTTTGATTAACTTTGGAAAGCAAAGGATTCTGTGACACTCATATTGCAAATATGTGGGGAAATGTAGTTATTTTCAGACTTCTCTTTATAGAGGACCTTGCAAAACATTCTTCAACAGGCCCATTTTCTCATGCCAAACACCCCTCTTCTGGCAGGAATACCAAAGAAAGTAAGGGTATCTCAGTGGTCAGAGATGCTGAGGAAAGATTGTTATCCAGACGCCCACGCTTGTTTCCACCTGCATTCTAGAACTTTGGCACAGTTCTGATCTTCTAGAGCGGACTCCTTCAGAAAGGTTGCTAGAGAGATTTATTAGCTGCAACTGTTATCTCAAGTTTTAATCACATCTCAGTGGAGAACCTCCAGTGAGTCCAAACGGGACCCTCTTCCCTTCGTGAGCCCACCCACATTTTCCCAACCTCTTCCTCATCAGTGTAAGTTATTTTGAGTGCACAGTCTCTATCAAACATCACCTCAAACTAGTATATTAAAGGAAAGAGTTCTAATAAAGGTGGAAAACCCTGCAGGAAAAGGACATTTAAGGTTTGATTTGAAAACCAGACAAAATAAGGTTCACTGACAAGGGAACAATACAAGTTCTAAAAGATATATTTGACTCTAAAACATAAGGTGGCGGTAGTGTGTTGCCTTTGTATATTTCAACCGAATCCATCAATGGACCAAGACTCTCTTTAAAATAGTTATTACATTTACAAAATTTGTGAAAACATCACATAAAACAAAAGAATGCTCTTTAACATGCATCAAATTGATAATCCCTATTTAAGTGATAATTGTGAGAACATAGGATCACTGAGTGATAAAATGTACACAAAGTCTAAGTAATAAGCAGAGTTGAATCTATGAAATCATCTACCCAGACGTTGGCTTGATACCATAGGGCTCCTCACCCTCCGGTGCTGTTTAAGAGGCATATGATGCCAACAGCATGTGTGATAGATCATATCAATAAACAATCCAAATGTATGTCAAGGATACAACAATTTGTCAATAACAACTAATGGTTGGACTATAAACGTCACTAGATGACGTGAAACGTCCTCTCCTTCAACTGAAACAAATCAAAGATCCTTGAGTGGGTGGAAGGGAGGGCAGACTTTCATACGATCCCAATCAGCTGGTAGCCAAGCTTGGAACCAGGGCGAAGCCACAGAGTTATTATTCTACGCAGACCTCTCATTTATACCTCAAATCAATGATGTGGTTTATGGTGTCAACATGCTGTTGGTCTTGCTCCAGTAACTTATCCAACCTTTGATTGTACGCCAAATACAATAGAAAAGGAATGGGAGATGATGTGCCTGTGCTGCTTTAGCCTAATTACCATGCCCCTTGAAAAGCTCACAAGCAGGCTTCAATGAATCCAAATAAGCTTACCATGTGTTTTAACTTAACCTGCATGAACAAGATCACACTTCACCCGTCATGAAATATCTTTTCTGTTGGCCAGTGGCATAAAGGGTTATTTTTTAAATTACATGAATTGTCCACAAGGCCTGCTGGAGTAAATGTCGCAGCTATCTGCAATAGCTGTATCCAAATCTAAGCTGTTAAAAATCTCTGTTCTAGCACTAGTTTCCTGATATGTAAACAATCTTAAATGGCAAAAGCAAGGCAGCTGTTCTTGGGAAGTGCAAGGCCTCAAACTCTATAGAGCCTTGACATTCACCTAAGGGTAGAACCAAACTACACATACTTTAAGAACCACCTCATCATTAACAATTGAGATGATCTTTCGACTTAAGGGCTGACCCTGTGCAGGAAGTGTCAAAAAGGGGCTCTTGTTGTATATGAATGGACTCGAACTTCAACTCTTTACTGCATTTTCAATGTGAATAAGCGCTCCTAAGTGATCACAAGTTGAAGTGTGGCGTTGTACAGAACACCCAAGTATATAACTCAGAAATAAAAAAAGCCGATGCTTGATGCACCATAAGCAACCACTATTCTACATTTAGGCTCTTCAGTCTCTCTGCAGAGGTTGATCTGTTGTCTCTACTACTTGGATGCAATGGTGGTCACGTCCAAATACCAGGCACTGAAGCAGCAGCTGTTGTGTGCTGTTCCAGTGCCTACCTCCTGCCACTTGTCACACCCCTCTTGGGTAGATTGGGAGACTCTCCCACTCCAGGCCAATGGGGTGCAGCTCTCCTGCGCGTGATGAATTCACTTCCTGTGCAGGGCTGGCACCTACAATATCACTTCCTGGTTTCCCTAGGATTGCGGACGGGGCTTAAAACAGCCCTGTTCTCTGCTCCCAGAGAACTCAGCTTTTCAGAGATACCGCACTTTCACTACAGAGAGCTAGGTAATCACAGCAGGATGAAATCACCTGGCGCTTCACCTAGATACCAGGGATTTTGTAGAGGAAACGAACCCTAACAGTATCAGTCTTTCTGTCAGTCTGTCTCCTGGGGAGGGGAGGCAGAAGGCCCACTACACACCAGGAATAACTGCAAAAAAAAAGAAAACACAAGGGGTGTGTGCGGCCAACTGTGCGCGGGGCAGGGCCAGGCCCCCAACCCAGAATGGGCACAACATTCGTGCTGCTTTACCTAGGGCGAAGACAGGTGAGTTTGACTCCACTCTGCCTCCACCAGGATAGAGCAGTGAGCCCACCAGACACCTGGGTGGGCAGACTGGTGGGATTGCACCGATCCACCCTTTGGGCAGCAGATATTGCACTGCACAAAAGGGATAATTTGCCCCAAAAATATAAGGGGTGGCTCACCATACACAGTGCAATGCCCCCACCCCACAGAGGAACACAATAGTCATTCTATCCCCAGACGGGGCAGGTTGGGTGCAAATCCCCTAATCTGCCCCCTTGGGTGAATTTGGAGGGGCAGGGGTTGTCCACCAAGCACCAGGCCATGCATATGCCCTATAACGTGCACAGTGGTATTTCTTCTACTCCCAGAGACCAGAGAAGGGTAGGGGGTTGCCCCCAATCTGCCCCCAAGGTGGCAGAAGAACAATTTACTTACCTTCAGTAACACTCTTTCTGGTGAATACGCTATCCAAACCGCAGATTCCTCACCTTGTGAATACCCCCAAGCGCCAGAATGGCTCTAGAGAATTTTCTTAAGCAATTTGCTCACTCGTGAGTGGTATCAAGCTACTGTGCATTGGCTCTGCCCCACCCTGGATACGAGGTCGGGGGCCCTACAAAGTCATCACCGCTGAGCAGTGACGTCACTTTCTTTCTCTTTCTATCCGTTTGTGACTTCGAATGGGAAGCCTTTGTAATCAGATTGTGCAGATTTCCAAGATGAAATCTTATTAGTATGAACGAGAATAGCCCATTCTGCAAAATGGGGGAAGTGTGGGTTGGTACGTAATCTACAGTATTCGCCAGAAAGGGCGTTACCGAAGGTAAGTAACTTGGTCTTCTGATGAATACTAACTTCAGATTTCTCACCTTGTGAAGAGACACTAAAGCAGTACCTCCCCAGCTGATGTTTCTGTGAAATAGCTTAGACCAACATATCCTGCAAGACAAATTGGGCAAAATGCTGCTCCCGCAGACCTGGGCAGTAGTGCTTCATGAACGCATGATTTAACACCCACATAGAAGCCTGGTAGATGTCCAAGACGTGCACACCACGCGCCAGTACAGTAGCAGCAGCTTTCCTCTGGTATAATGAGTGCATGGGTTTTCAGGAGGCTTTTTTGGCCACACCGTAGCACATTTTGATACACAGGATAATCCAGAAAAAATGGTTCTCTTCTCCACAGCTTTTTCCTTCTTTCCTACTAGAAAACCCCACAAAGAGCTGATGGTCTACCCAATGGCCCTTGGTACGGTCAATGTAAAAACTCATTGTTTTCTTTGGGTCTAGGCGATTAAGGCCCTCATCCTGACCTTGGCGGGCGGCGGAGGCCGCCCGCCAAAGTCCCGCCGTCAGGTTACCGTTCCGGCCCGCCAGCCCAGCGGGAAAGAGGCTTCCACGATGAAGCCGGCTCGGAATCGAGCCGGCGGAGTGGAAGCTGTGCGACGGGTGCAGTTGCACCCGTCGCGTATTTCACTGTCTGCGCAGCAGACAGTGAAATACATTTAGGGGCCCTCTTACGGGGGCCCCGCGACCCCCCCTACCGCCATCCGGTTCCCGGCGGGCGGACCGCCGGGAACTGGATGGCGGTAGGGGGGGTCGGAATCCCCTCGGATTCCAAGGGGCAGCGGAAAACCGGCGGGAGACCGCCGGTTTTCCTGCACTGACCGCGGCCAAAGCGCCGCGGTCAGAATGCCCTGCGGGGCACCGCCGGTCTGTCGGCGGTGCTCCCGCCGACCCTGGCCCCGGCGGTCTAAGACCGCCGGGGTTAGAATCACCCCCTAAGTCTCTCGTCTTCCTTTGGATGGGTGAGGCAGGGAGGGACCAGAAAGCTGCAGATTAATGGGCTATCCTATGTGGAAAGGTGGGAGAAATGTAATTTTAGTCCTAAATACTATATTGTCTGGGAAGAAGGTGTTATACGGTTGCTGGATAGACAGTGTTTGTAGTTTGCTCATGCAATGAGTTGTTATCACTATGAGTAAAACTGTCTTTAAGGTGAGAAAACAGAGATGGTGCCTGTGCATTGGCTCAAATGGAGAGCTTATGAGAAAAGTGAGAATTAGATTAGGTTACCATCGAGGCATCACAAATTCTGCTGGCAGGTACAAATGAGTCAGCCCTTTTAGAAAATGGATCACAACAGATGATTTGAAGAAAGATGACTGGTCAAATACATGTAAAAAGGCTGAAAGAGTGATAAATAACCATTAACTGTCACAACAGCCAAACCTTACTGGGCTGAGAATAAAAAAGAAAAGACTAACATGTCAGACAACTGTACCTGACAACAAACCTCCTAGCATCAGGATGTCAAAAACTGCTCAATCTCCGAGGATATAAGTGTACATTATGTAGACTTGTGTGCTGTGCTGCTGTGACAGGAGTTCCTCCCAAAGGGGCAGCCGTATCAGAGAACAGCCGCTAATGGCGAAAAGCTCTGGGTAACACACTCTCCTCACCCACTTTGGGGACATTAGGTTGACTTGGGCCCAGTCGTACTTAATTTACTACAGAACTTTAGACAGGATAGCTAGATACAGAAGGGGGTACACGAGTGCCAAACTCCAATCCAAGCTAAAAGTATCTTCCAGTGAGAACTGTCTTCGGAATTACAATGTGCCAAGGTTTGGACACTGCTCATTCACGGCGGTGTCAAAAAGTTCGAGCCACGGTTCTTACCACTGGTGGGTGATGCCCCCTGCCACCTCTAAGTGCAGTCGTCATTCGTGAATCACCAGGTAACGTAAGCTGAGTTTGTTCGCCCTGGCGTTTAAAGATCCTGACAGGTGCTGTACAACTGAGCCATTTCCAGAGGTGCAGGGCCTCCTAGCACAAGACTCAGGATTCTAATCTGCCCTGTTTGTTGCACTAACACATGAAAACCTGAGGCACACTGGTGAGGCCAAAAGGGAGCACTGAGAACATGTGCTTGTGGCCTACTTGAAACCACAGGTAACACTTGTGGGCCCTGCAGAAAGGCTATGTGGAAATAGGAGTCTTGTAGATCCAATGCCACCATCCAGTCTGCTTGACCCAGGAAAGACAACTTAGGTCCGAGTGAGCATCTTGAACTTGTCCTTCCTCAGATATGAGTTAGAAGGGTAAAAATCGAGGATAAGATGTCACACTTCAGCACTAGGGAGTAACAACCAGCCCTGGCGTCTGATGTAGGAACCCTCTCCATGGCTCCCTTGTTCAAGAGAGCCTGAAACTCCCCTTGCAGAATAGATAAGTGGTCCTCTGGGATACATTACGGTGTAGGAGGCATATCCAAAGAGAAGGGGAGGAAAGGGAGGGCATATCTATTTTGGATGATGTAGCGCACCCATTGGTCTGATGTAATGCTCTGCCACCTGTGAAGGTAAATGGTGATCTGACCTCTCACTGGGCGACAGTGTACTGCCAATGGCAAATCAAAGTGGTTTTGCAGCTGCTGCAGAGAAAGAGGTTTGGGGTTGGGATTAGGATCAGCACTAGTGAATCTCTATTGCACTTTCAGCTCTCTGTGACAATGTTTAGGAAGAAACTAGATGAGACAAACAAGACCGTCAATAAATTTTAAGAATTTTCAAACCAATCCAGAATTACTAAGTTCCAAAAAGACCCTAAAAACATATTCTAAAAGTGACTACCAACCAAGGACTACCCAAAAATCTGACAGTTGAGCGTGGGAGACATCCTCAAAGAAAAGCAATACGAAAAACTCTGACTGGAGCAATGGGGCAATAAGAAGACGTGAAGAAGGAACAGAGGCAGAAGTCATGATGGCTGGAACCAACCATACAGCTATGGACATCTGGGATATTCAACTTTACTATTTTGGATGAGTCTCTTCCCTGCTCTTTGGGCAGATGGCCCCAACCCGCCCGCCGTGCCCTACTCCTTCCTCTCTCCACCCCCCAATGAATTACCTCTGGCACACTAATACCAGCCTTTTTAGTGAGGAGAAGGCGAAGATAAAGATTCAAATGTACAGTTGGAAGACAACACAACAGAAAAGGCAATGCAACAACATCCAGAAACAGGCACAAACAGAAACTAAGTCAGATTATTAATCTGAGTGACGTTACCTTAACTCAGGCACAAAAGTCAGTGCTGGAGAAGGGCCCAGAATATGTACCCACTGCAAAATATAATGTATTCAGATTGCGTATTGAAATGGCAGAATTCTTCATAAAGATAAGGCCGAGAACCTATTTCCTGAACAAAGTGCAACATCAAGATGAGAACAAAGAGAAAACAGCCATACAAAGAAATCTAACTTATTTCCGATGACTTCTACTGTGCGACCTAAATAACTGGCTTTTGAACAAGCTGTCACAAAACAGACTGATAGCCTGAACAACCACCAGAGTGACATATACCATAATCTATCAAATTTGGCTAGATCTATCAATGCAGCAACATCAAGATGAGAACAAAGAGAAAACAGCGATACAAAGAAATCTAACTTATTTCCGATGACTTCTACTGTGCGACCTAAATAACTGGCTTTTGATCAAGCTGTCACAAAACAGACTGATAGCCTGAACAACCACCAGAGTGACATATACCATAATCTATCAAATTTGGCTAGATCTATCAATGCTCTTTGTTCCAATCTAGACAAAACTATAATCAAACTAGCAGACAAAGGGGAGCAATAGTGGTCCTTCCTACCACTATGTACAGAGAAGAGTGTCTTGGGTTACTGAATGAGAAGAGGAATTAAAAGAAGTTGGAAAAAGACCCAGAGCCTGATATTGTAGAAGATATAACATATATGGTGAGACAAGCCAAGGAGGAAAGCTGGATTACACCACAGATGGAAGAATAACTGTGCAAGAAATAGCCACGAGTCCATACTTTTACATCCTACACAGCTACATAAGAGCATAACACCTCCCCCAAAGCGTCCTATTGTATCAGGAATTGGATCTGCCCTGGATCCAATATCAAAATTTACAGTTGTGTTCCTGAATCAATTAATGAGACGAATACCAACTTATTTACAAGAAACCAAGGATGTGTTGAACCTCCTGGAAGAGATAACATTCAATCCAGAGCAGGAGATATTAGTTACCATGGATGTGAAATCACTTTATACACGCATTTCCCATGATGAGACCTTACGAGTACTAGCAGCACTCCTTGAATAAGAAACATGGGACTATATAACACCAAAGGACTTTGTGCTAGACTGCGCACACATGGTTTTAACAAGGAATTATTTCAAATTTGAAGACCAATTCTTCCCTCAGCCACATGGCACATCCATGGATAGAGCCTTGCACTAAGCATAGCATGTATGTACGTACATGGCTAAATACATCTATGATGATGAAAACCCTTACAGTCCACATACATGACTCTGGAAGTGCTACACTGCCAAAATTGACAATGTTTTCATGATCTGGAAAGGTGATGAACATTTATTGCTATCCTTTAGCTGTTGGGTGAACAATATCAATAAATTCTTGGAGTTCACTTTGTCATGCAGTCGAATCGAGCAATCTTTATTAGATCTGAGAATCAGCCTAAGAAGAAACACTGGTGTGTGAAGAATTCTATAAAGATAAATAATTTGTCATAATTCAATAGTTTCCATCCATGGTCTCTTGAAAGAGAATCCCCCTGTGGGACAACTGCTACAACGTGAATTTACGAAGAAGAAATATTTCAAGAAGCACTCAGAGATTCTATTGAATAAACTCAAAGAAAGGGAATATCCTCATAAATATATCAAATGAGGACAGAAAAGGACACTGAATATTCAGAGACAGGTGTTATTGCGTCAAAATACCAAAAGCAGGAAGCTAGATTAATTTTTGCTACCACATATGATCCCTTCTCGAACAGAGTGAAAAAAAATAATACACCAGACTTGGAGAATTTTGATATTGGCATCATTAAATTTTGAACCATAGATGTTTGCATTAACAAGAGGCAAATCTATCAAGAATGAGGTAGCCAATACAAGACCAAAGAACTAACAGAGAGGACATCACAATACACAGCCTATGGGATTTACCATCTGTCACAGTGCATTACCCATGCAGTAACTGTAGTGTGTGCCTTTAAAGGGAAATCAGTGGACCTAGGAATAAAAAACTCCACGGACCCTTAGAGCATACACCAGTTGCAATAAAACATATGTAGCCTATAGCTTTACTTCCCTATTTAATCTTCGTTACAAAGGGATGACCACTAAGAAAGTGAAAGTGCAGATAAATGAACATCAAAGCACTTTAAGATGTAACAGGGATAATACCAAACTGATCAGACACTACCTGAATACAGGTGGGACCAACAAAGCTTTTAGATAGGTGGTACTGGAGAAGGTATTGGGCAATACAGACCAACTGGCTAAGAAGCTACTTTGTTTTGAACATATTGATTGGGAACAGACAAACAAGGTCTGAATGATGGTATAGTTTGAACTAGTTATAATATATTACACTGTTTCTTTGACACACAAGCCATTCAGGGAATTAACCTAATCAGTACAGTGTGTGGATAAGCAGGTGATCCAAACAATTCCACATCCAGTTTGGTGCATGAACAGAGTATAATATATAAAATGCCAATGAAAGATGGAATGAAACATAGAAGAAAATAAGAAATAACCCCTGACTTAAGATTTATAGGTAATGATACATTGAGCAAAATAAGGGACAGGATTAATGCAGAAGGGATAGAAATTTGTAGTAGCACTGAACACATACTTTCAAGCGTACCATATCGAGAGATATGATTAAAACGCAATTAAAACCATATAATAATTAGACCATAATCCTTACATGAATCCGGTGCAAAGACATGGTTAAATCACAATGCCCAGAATCCCTGGGAGAAGACATACCTAACATGAGAAGGAAAAATGTTACTTACCCAGTAAGGATCTGTTTGTGGCATGTGCTGTAAATTCACATGCTTAGCATAATCCTGCCATCTAATTTTAGGTTTGGAAGTTTACTAGTTGTTTTTCTTAAAAAAAAAGTCTTTTGAGTCACTAGGTAGAGCTATTCCTCTGTCGTTAATTGTTCAAACTGCATGTACCAGGATACAAGGGGCAAACTCGATTGGAATGTTAGGCAGTGTGCTCCCAATCGGACTTCAGAGCGATTCCTCTGTCGTAGTTTGGACTCTTGCTCGGGGCAAGACTGCTGGTTCAAGAATGACAGTACTTATGTTTGTAGGTGACGATGCCTATCCTACAACAAGTCGCAACTGTAGTCCCAACTCTTCCGGCTCACTTGCAGTACCTCACCAAAAACCCAAACAGTTAAAGGTGATTTGTGGCAGCTGTTACGCATGGACTCAGAAGTATGACATCTCAGGGAGTGTCGTGGTTAAACGTAGATTACCACTTTCTCACAGAGATATCATGTCTCAACCAAACACAGGCAATAACAAAGATGCAGTTATGTTTCAATAGTTTTTATTTAATACAATCTGCAATCTGCGCTAAATCGCATGGGCTGCAATGATTAGGATATGGAACAGTGCAAGAGATAGAATCGTAAAGACAAAAGTCATGATTATGAAGACCCTCACCATCTTGCATTAGCAGAGAGCTGGGTATGTTAAACGTAATCTGCCAATGCCATGTCCCTGGAAAACAACCCCCAACCCTTGTTACCTTGGAATGAGGTCTCGAGCTCAGAATTAGGAAGAACATGAAGTCCGGGTCAGCGTCAAGGCGACGTGCAGCATCAATAGCAGCGATGGTATCTAGTCGGAATCCCTCTGATAATCTGTCTAAAGTGTGATGTATTTATAAAGATCTACTTGGACCCCTGACGTAGGTTGCTCCAAAACAATAGATAACACAGCATGCTTGGCACGGTAATTTCTAATGTGAGCACCTACAGTTTGTCTTTGTCGCATGAGTTGACGCCTTAGCGCGGAGTTACTGATTACATAAATCTAAACAAAATGGCCTAAGTATAAACAAGGCAGCCATCTTAGAAGAATTAGATAAATAAATGGTCTAAGACAGAGCAAGCTAAGTAGGTTAAAAGTCACTAGGTGACTGGGGCACGAGTCTGCAAGGCGAAGGCAAAGCTAACTCCTGTTATCCCATTAAAACAAACTAGGATTCCCTACACCCTCCCCATTGCCATAACAAGTATGATGCCGTTACTGGACGCCACCGAAGGTGAGGGAATCCAAAAGCTAATAAACTGCTCTGGACTAAAAGTGAAGCATAAAAACAAAAGTAAAAAAACATAGTTTAAAATTAAATGTTTAAAAACATACAAAAGAAACTTAAAGTTAACCATGACAAGCACAGCAGGCCAAAGTAAGCAATATACATTGGAAGTTAGTTTGATAAAAACAAATTCCAATCATTGTGGCGTGGAACTATAGTCATGATCTTGAAGACTAGCTCCGAATTCACCTGCTAAAAAATCATCAAAAATTGAGGCCAAATTGTCTGATGTAAGATCGATCACTTGGGTGGAAGGATTCAGGGAGCAGAAGTGCGCAGTAGTCTCATGTGCAGGTCCACCTGCATCAGTGCCATTGTCCGTAGCCAGCTCAGCCAACACAAGTGTTCATAAGTGGCCTCGCGGATCAGCCTTAGTCTCATGGGGTACGACCCTCATCGGGGACATCAGCAGTTCTTGGTCCACAGGAGATACTGGCAAGACGGCAAGACACACTGTTGGCAAATGTTCGAAGAAGCATCATATGCAGTGAAAGACAGGTTGCACGCACCAGAGGAGTGGTTGAAATGACAATGACCAATTCCACTCTAGGTCCTCCAGGAAGGAAGCATAGAAGATCTGAACCATGCGTTCACAGCACAGTTGTGCTGGTGGCATCGGCTCCATCGTTTCGTGTAGCTGCAAAGAAACAACCACTGTGAATCAGAAAAAATATCAGTAGTATTCCGCCAAATAATGCCAGAATTACAGGAAAGCCACCAAACACACTTGAAAATAGTGAATGGATGGACGACGGGATGACTCCGAAGATAGTCTGGAAGACGGACACAAATCCAGACCCAACAGCCTTAAAGAAATGGACAATCCCAGTAGTGTTCGAGGCATTGAACATTCTGGATACCAGCTCACCAAAGTGCTTGGGGAAGTTGGTATTTAATAGGGATTGTATCTCGCCGATGATCTTGCAATCTGGAGAACATACGTCTCTCTAGCGGATGTCAACGTGACCTGTTTTTTAACCAGTAGCGCCTTTAGTCTACTCATCTTGTTATAGTTTACATTAATAGTATCAATGTGAGGCCACATTTCTGATACATTTATCTCTTGTGTGGGGGGGAATTAAACATGTCCACAACACATAACAACCTTAGAAACCGAAATTGTGTAGGCAATGCCCGGTCGCATACCGCAACAGCTTTGATCGCTCAGAACAACATAACTGCCATTGGAAAGTACATGAAATGCTCGTCGAATCAAAGAGACGGGAGTACCCTTCAGGAAACAGGCCAAGTTTGCGACCCCCGCATTGCAATGGCCGTGAAGGGACACCTGCTTGCATTGAAAGACTAACAGTGGTCTCACATTCGCTTCCGCTAAGAAAGACCTGTGTTTCGCCATTTAGACATTTGTAATCAAAGGGTAACTCCCACTCTTCCTTAATATAGCTATCGCCCAGACGCTCATACCTGCATACGGCAAGATGTTTCAGGCATTTTGAAAAACGAAAGGTGGATATGGGCAGATTAATAATGCCATGTAGGAGCCAGACAGTCGACGGACTCTCTGCTATCGTAAAAGGCAATTTTCCAACTTCTCTATATGAAGCATGGTGAAACTCACTTCCCTTTTAGCCATTGTCTGTTGTTTCTTGGATAAATTCAAAGCAGCGAATAATTCACTACCGTTAATGTATCTCCATGGAATACAGCCATTTTTCAATGTTTGTAACGTCCAACCAAGCTGCATAATCGAACGCAGCTGACTTTGTCCATGGTATAAACAGGACATGTCTGACTGAATGATATCAATCGTAGATGACACTATGTTTGTTAGTGAGTAAATTCTGTTGGATAAGGTGTTCTTGCCATTATTGACAACCGCCAAAGCCTTTTCTAAGTTCTCTTTATCTATCTGCCTTAAACGTGCAGCAGCTTCTATCTGAGAAGGTTTCCATATCTCAATATACATAGCATATATAAATCCTTTAGAGCGCTGTTTCCTAGGAACTAACAAGAAGTCCTGCAAGTCTATATCTTCAGAAAGTGTGTTAAGGTGTTCTTTAACTGTGGCTAACGTGTTAGACTCTATCCATTGTTGACATAGTTTACCCACACTGTATGTAGTAACTATCCCCATGTGTTGACCTGAGATAAAGCCAGGATCTGGCCGGCTAATCTTAAAACCCCCTAAGGAATTTAAAAAACGCACCTGTCATCCACTGGTGTCTATTTTGCCAAACTAACCACCTGCCGGGACTGGAAAGTGAAGAATTATAGGTACCAGCCTGAACTTTTGCATCTAGTTCTTCTTCGGTGTTATTCAGGAAGAATTACCAATCATTAAACTTAGCCGGTGTGGGGATACTGGGCGTGTTCATTTCTTTTATTTTTGCTAACCTGAGGCAGGGTGTCTGTTGTACAGTGTCATTTAAAAAAATCATTTGTACAGTGTTGGACTTTTGGCCATACGCATGGTCATCCCTAGTCTTTTTGCCTCCTTCCTCCTGGTTTTTCTGACCTTTCGCTGTTGGCTCTAGGACTCTGAGCACTTTATCACTGCTGACCAGTGTTAAAGTGCAGGTGCTCTCCCATCTAAAGTTGGTATGATTGGCTTATACCTGATTGGCATATTTAATTTACCTATAAGTCCCTTGTACAGTGGTATCTCTATACCCAGGGCCTGTAAATTAAATACTACTAGTGGGCCTGCAGCGCTGCTTGCGCCACCCACTGAAGTAGACTTTCAAACCTGTCTCAGGCCTGCTAGCGCAGGGCCTGTGTGCGCAGTTTTCTGCCACAGGGACCGGGCATCTAAATTTACTTGCCAGGCCCAGTACTCCCCTTTTACTACATGTAAGTCACCCCTAAAGTACGCCCTGTGGGCAGGGTGCCATGTATGTAGAAAGGCAGGACATGTGCCATATTGCATGGCCTGTCCTGGTAGTGACAAACAGCCTAACTTGGTGTCTCACTGCTGTGAGTGCTGCCTTCTCATAGGATTGCATTAGAAATGCCCTGCCTTATGTGTAGGGGTATTGTCTGATTTATGAGGGCTAGCGTAGGCGTGTTTGGTATGGTTGTGATGGTGATAATAAATACTGCTTACTGGTGTGGGTGTATTTTTTATTACTATCACAGAAATGCCACTTCTAGAAAGTGCGCATTTATCTGTGCTTATGATTCTGGTGTTTTGCAGCTTGACTCCAATCCACGTCTGGGCAGAGTGACAGTTGGGGCTTTGTGCATACTTTTCAGACAGCCTGTACACAGGGAGGGTGGAGGTGTCACTGAGGTGCATCTACATACTGAATAGTCTTCCTGGGCTGAGAGAAGGGAGAGGCGGGGCACACCTACATTTGTAAAGGCTGTGCCCTGGCCTCACACAATAGGGTCGTTAACCCCCCACTGATGTTTGGAGCCTGTGCTGAAAGGAGAGAGGGGGCACTCCCAGAACCAGTTGTAACTGGCTGGAACCTCCTCTCCCTACCACTGTAAAACACTGTAAGAACTGACTATAAGTACAGGGGAATTTTCCCCACAATTTGAACATTCTTGGAACTTGAAACTGGACACAGAACGCTGATGAATGGACTCACCAGGAAACCGCCATGGACTGCTGCTGCTGTGCTGACCTGTGACCTGCCTGGTCACTAGGAGGAACTGCCACCATCTGCATCCTTTGTGCTGGCCTGTAGCTGGGCCCACCAGCCCTGTACCTTTTCCTTGATTATTGTTCCCAGGGGCAGGGTGCTGTGGCCCCTGACCCCTGCACCGATCTCCTACAGCATTGCCTTAGCGCTTAGGAAAAGCGCTCTTTCTTAAAGCTGCTGCAGAGGATCACCGCCGCAGCCCGGGCGTCAGATTTGGCCTTAGCGCTGTGCAGAGCGCTTTATTTTGAGCCCAGATCACCGCCGCAGCCCAGGCTGCATAATTTTCCTAAAGCGCTGTGAAAAGCGCTTCGTTGGGAATCACCGCCACAGCCCAGGCTGCATAATTTTCCTAAGCGCTGTGAAAAGCGCTTCGTTGATGAAAATCACCGCCGCAGCCCGGGGAAGTAAATTCTGTGAAGCGCGAGGATCGCGCTCAGCTCCGTGCCCTGGGGCGCGAGGAAACCACTTCAGAAGTAACGAGGAGCAAGCCTGCTCCTAGCGGTGCCCCCGGGGTAGGGATCGCTCCGAGGAGCGCCCCCGGGGCACCGGCTGGCCGAACTGGTGCCGGCGTTGTGTTCGAGCAGGAGGGAGAGGAGGACGCCTCTCCCTCACCTGCTCCAGCCCCGGAGGGCTCTCCCCGAACGGTGCAAGCGGGGAAGCAGCCTCATCGGAGGCTTGCCCTTGCCGCCAGCTCTCTGGTGGGCCCCCTCGTGGGCCCAAGGCAATCGGGAAGGGGTCTCCCTTAGTGGAAGGGCCCCCGGAGGCCCAGGGAGACCCCAGAAGTTAGCGGGTCCCTGGAGGGGCCCGTGTTTCAATTAGGAGGGGGTGCGAGGCGCCCCCACCCCCTTTTGAGGTTTCCCAGACCTGGGCCCCCCCTGGAGAGAGACGGTGGAGGCCCGGGGGCCCCCAGTGATCACGGGTCCCAGAAGGGGCCCGTCAAGAATTCAGAGAGGGTGCGTGCCGCCCCTCTCGGTCTGCCATGTTTAAGGAGGCCCCCATTTTGCGCAGAGGAGCGCCGGGGGCCCCATTATTCGTTTTAGGCACTGGAGGTGCCTTTTCATCATTTTCAGGTACTTTAAAAGGGACTAATGTAACGTTGATTTAAAGTTCTTTTTACAGACTTTGTAATTATGTTATATTGCCTGCCTGTCCTATGATGTGTTTACATATGTGTGCACATGTTCCTTTTATGGGCATGACTTGCTAATATGTTTGCTTAACTTGCCATAGGTTTTCTAATGTTCCTACTATGGGCGTTTTATGATATCCTTATGACAAGTGTTCTAATGTAATTACGTGTTTCCTGACTACTGCTTATGTTGCAGAATACTGAGTAACCTGTGTGTTATGTGTGACTACTGCTAGTTTGCAGAGTAATTAATGTGTAACGTGTTCTGACAACTGCTAAGGTAGCAGGATAGTACTGTTATGTGATGTTGGTCTAATAATTACGTTGTGTACAATACAGTGTATTTTCATATAATCTGGTGTTGTGTTTCCTTTGTGGTGGGGATATTGCGTCACATGTATGTGTGTGTTGTGCAAACGCTTTACGCATTGCCTCCGGGTTAAGCCTGACTGCTCGTGCCAAGCTACCAAGGGGGTGAGCAGGGGTTATCTTGGACGTGTAACTCCCTTGCCCTGACTAGAGTGGGTAAGTTCTGCCTGGCTGAGGTGCATACCCTAGCCAACCAGAAACCCCATTTCTAACATTGGTGGCAGCGGTGGGATAGGACTTGCGCTTGCACAATACCATTGTGACTCATTATTTCACTACAAGGATTGCGTTTAGACCATCACATGTTTGGCTTCTCTTAACTTTCTCTCTTTGGTCATTTTTCCTGTTTTCAGTTCTCATGCTTGGGTAGTGTGGTTGTCACAGTTGAGTTATTTGTACCTTTTCAAGATGGGGCTTACCTTTGATTTAGAGGACCTGCCGTTTTACACGCAGGGGGAATTAGAGGGGTTCTGTAGAGAGAGAGGGCTGCCTGTAGAAGGGGACCTCAGGAGATCTCTGAATTTCTTTGAAAGGTTTGTGACATTTACCCAGGGAGGGAGTGTGCGTAGGGGGTACCCAGAGGATCCTGAGTGTAGCGAGGGTTCCCAATGGGAGGGCTCCCAGACCTCATCCCTAGAGAGTGGTAGAGAGACTGATCAGGAGGGTGAGAATGACCGGTTGGGGACGCCAGTTGACAGGGAAGGCCCCAGTGATAGGGAGTCCCTTGCTGGGTCCAGTGTAAGAAGCAGGGCTACCTCTCATTCCTTGACGCCTGATGAGCTAAGAGATAGGCGGGAAGAGAGGGACCTGAAGTTGCAGTTAGCGCGCCTAGCTGTTGAGGAGAGAAGGGCTGAGGTAGAGAAGGCCTTAGTACAGGAGAGAATGGCAGAGGCAGAGAGGGCCTTTGCCAGAGAAAGACTCGCTCTAGAGCGCAGTCTGAAGGTTCTGGACTCACCAGCGCTGCAGGTGGAGTCCAGTGGTGGCAGCAATGTACAGTGCTGTAGCAAAGATGTTCCTCACATACCCATAGATCTGGTACCTAGGTTCCAAGAGGGGGGTGACATACGTCAGTGGTTAAAGGAATATGAGAGGGCTCTGGTAGAGCGCAGGATCCCTGAGAAGGATTGGGGAACTGGCCTAGGGAGTTTTATTCCTGAGGAGGGGAGGGATGCCCTACTGACTCTAGAAGAGAGTGACAGGGAGGGGTACTCCGCTGTGAAGAACGCACTGATTGTGAAGTATGGTTTTTCCCCTGAGGAATACAGAAAAAGGTTTAGGGGTGGTAAGAAACTGTCCCACCAGTCTTGGGAGGAGTTTGTGGAGGATTGCTGCATTGCACTAGATGGATGGGTGAAGGGTAGCACAGTAAACAATTTTGAAGGGCTGTTTAATCTGATTCTCAGAGAGCACCTGTTTCGTTGTTGTCTTTCAGAGTTACGCCAACACTTGTCAGTGTGTGAGCTCTCTGACCCCAGGGAGCTTGCAAAGGAGGCAGACTTCTGGTTGCGTACCAGAGGGTCTGGTGTGACATTAGGGGGTGTTCCTAATGAGAGTGGTCTAGGTGTTTCCCAACAAGGTGTGGTGGGAAAGGAATGGAGTGTCCCAGGTAGGTCCCAGTGGACTGGGATGGGTGAGGGACCCCATGTCCCGTCTCTGAGGAGAGGGAATGGGGCTGGGCTGAGGCCCAAGGTGCCCAAGATACCGTCCCAGGCCCCTGAAGGTTCCATGAGTGAACGCCAGGAGGTGAGCCTAACCTGTGCCGTAGGGCCAGCTGTTCAGAAGGATCCCATTTTGTCATTAGGACTTAGGCGGGTGGCTGGTGATAGCGTTCCGCCGGTCCTGGTGTCTGGTAGTCTCGCTCTACAGCGGAGGAGGCGGAAATCCAGGCATAGGGTTGAGAGGGGGCTGCGGGCCCCAGTGGAGAACCTGGAGGGTCAGGGGTCAGCTCTGAGTGCAGAGCCCCCCAGGAATGACCTTGGTGAGACCATTTCTGGGCTGGGGGGAATCCAGACTCTATCCGATGGGCAGAGGTCAGGAGACTTGCGCCAGCCAGACTCTTGTGTGGCCCTTGGGGAAAGTGTTTCCCTGGTGGGGGGTAGGTGTGCCCCCCAGGAAGTCCTGGTGCGCCAGGCAATGATTCAACCGCAGGGTGGTGACTCTGGGTTGGATGATCAGGTTCAGGGGGTAAACTCTGACCTGATGGGGAGTACGTGTGCTCCCCAGGAAGTCCTGGTGCGCCAGGCAGTGGTTCAACCGCAGGGTAGTGACTCTGGGTTGGATTGCCAGATTCAGGGGGTAAGCTCTGATCTGGTAGGGGGTAGGTGTGCTCCCAAGGAAGTCCTGGTTCGCTGGGCAATGGTCCAGTCTAAGGGTGTCGTCCCTGGACTAGATAGACAGGTTCAGGGGGTAAACTCTGACCTGGTTGGGGGGGCGGTTAGTGTGCTCACCCCCCTGTGTGAAACTTCTGGTGGCTTCTCCCGAGGTGGGGAGACGCAGGACTCTGGAAGTGGGGTTCAGGGAGGGGGAAGCCCGCCCCGGACCCCGGTGCAACCCAAGGGTGTCGTCCCTGGGTTGGGTGGTCAGTCGCCAGGTAGTGATCCTGGGCTGGCGAGAAAGTTGTGCAGGGCTGCTGTACCCAGCACCCTGGCAAGTGTGGATTCTGGTGATACCCCTCCTAGGAGAGGAGGGCGGGATCCTAGAAGGAGGGGTAGAGGGAGGAGAGCCTCGCCTCTAGCCCCTGTAGAACCTATGGGTGCGGACCCTAGGTTGGTGGATCAGTGGCAGGGTAGAGCCCCTGAACTGATAAGAAATGGAGTGGAGACAGGTTGCTTTGCACCTGGGGCTACCGCCCCCCACTCATTATGGTTTCAGAGACCAGAGGCTCCTAGATGGCCTGGGGCCTGGTTCTGGCCATTGGCAGCTAGAGAATCCCCGTGGGTTGGTCTAGGCTGCCTGGGACGCATTGACAGAGAGATCCCAGTGGAGTCAGGAAGGCGTAGAACTGGAACATGCCCCTGCTGTTGTGGGCCTGGGTCCTTGTTCTATCGCCCCAATCAGGAAAGTACATCAAGGTATTGATTGTTCTCCCCTGGATTTTGGCTGGTAGGGGGTTGTGTTGGACTTTTGGCCATACGCATGGTCATCCCTAGTCTTTTTGCCTCCTTCCTCCTGGTTTTTCTGACCTTTCGCTGTTGGCTCTAGGACTCTGAGCACTTTATCACTGCTGACCAGTGTTAAAGTGCAGGTGCTCTCCCATCTAAAGTTGGTATGATTGGCTTATACCTGATTGGCATATTTAATTTACCTATAAGTCCCTTGTACAGTGGTATCTCTATACCCAGGGCCTGTAAATTAAATACTACTAGTGGGCCTGCAGCGCTGCTTGCGCCACCCACTGAAGTAGACTTTCAAACCTGTCTCAGGCCTGCTAGCGCAGGGCCTGTGTGCGCAGTTTTCTGCCACAGGGACCTGGCATCTAAATTTACTTGCCAGGCCCAGAACTCCCCTTTTACTACATGTAAGTCACCCCTAAAGTACGCCCTGTGGGCAGGGTGCCATGTATGTAGAAAGGCAGGACATGTGCCATATTGCATGGCCTGTCCTGGTAGTGACAAACAGCCTAACTTGGTGTCTCACTGCTGTGAGTGCTGCCTTCTCATAGGATTGCATTAGAAATGCCCTGCCTTATGTGTAGGGGTATTGTCTGATTTATGAGGGCTAGCGTAGGCGTGTTTGGTATGGTTGTGATGGTGATAATAAATACTGCTTACTGGTGTGGGTGTATTTTTTATTACTATCACAGAAATGCCACTTCTAGAAAGTGCGCATTTATCTGTGCTTATGATTCTGGTGTTTTGCAGCTTGACTCCAATCCACGTCTGGGCAGAGTGACAGTTGGGGCTTTGTGCATACTTTTCAGACAGCCTGTACACAGGGAGGGTGGAGGTGTCACTGAGGTGCATCTACATACTGAATAGTCTTCCTGGGCTGAGAGAAGGGAGAGGCGGGGCACACCTACATTTGTAAAGGCTGTGCCCTGGCCTCACACAATAGGGTCGTTAACCCCCCACTGATGTTTGGAGCCTGTGCTGAAAGGAGAGAGGGGGCACTCCCAGAACCAGTTGTAACTGGCTGGAACCTCCTCTCCCTACCACTGTAAAACACTGTAAGAACTGACTATAAGTACAGGGGAATTTTCCCCACAATTTGAACATTCTTGGAACTTGAAACTGGACACAGAACGCTGATGAATGGACTCACCAGGAAACCGCCATGGACTGCTGCTGCTGTGCTGACCTGTGACCTGCCTGGTCACTAGGAGGAACTGCCACCATCTGCATCCTTTGTGCTGGCCTGTAGCTGGGCCCACCAGCCCTGTACCTTTTCCTTGATTATTGTTCCCAGGGGCAGGGTGCTGTGGCCCCTGACCCCTGCACCGATCTCCTACAGCATTGCCTTAGCGCTTAGGAAAAGCGCTCTTTCTTAAAGCTGCTGCAGAGGATCACCGCCGCAGCCCGGGCGTCAGATTTGGCCTTAGCGCTGTGCAGAGCGCTTTATTTTGAGCCCAGATCACCGCCGCAGCCCAGGCTGCATAATTCTCCTAAAGCGCTGTGAAAAGCGCTTCGTTGGGAATCACCGCCACAGCCCAGGCTGCATAATTTTCCTAAGCGCTGTGAAAAGCGCTTCGTTGATGAAAATCACCGCCGCAGCCCGGGGAAGTAAATTCTGTGAAGCGCGAGGATCGCGCTCAGCTCCGTGCCCTGGGGCGCGAGGAAACCACTTCAGAAGTAACGAGGAGCAAGCCTGCTCCTAGCGGTGCCCCCGGGGTAGGGATCGCTCCGAGGAGCGCCCCCGGGGCACCGGCTGGCCGAACTGGTGCCGGCGTTGTGTTCGAGCAGGAGGGAGAGGAGGACGCCTCTCCCTCACCTGCTCCAGCCCCGGAGGGCTCTCCCCGAACGGTGCAAGCGGGGAAGCAGCCTCATCGGAGGCTTGCCCTTGCCGCCAGCTCTCTGGTGGGCCCCCTCGTGGGCCCAAGGCAATCGGGAAGGGGTCTCCCTTAGTGGAAGGGCCCCCGGAGGCCCAGGGAGACCCCAGAAGTTAGCGGGTCCCTGGAGGGGCCCGTGTTTCAATTAGGAGGGGGTGCGAGGCGCCCCCACCCCCTTTTGAGGTTTCCCAGACCTGGGCCCCCCCTGGAGAGAGACGGTGGAGGCCCGGGGGCCCCCAGTGATCACGGTCCCAGAAGGGGCCCGTCAAGAATTCAGAGAGGGTGCGTGCCGCCCCTCTCGGTCTGCCATGTTTAAGGAGGCCCCCATTTTGCGCAGAGGAGCGCCGGGGGCCCCATTATTCGTTTTAGGCACTGGAGGTGCCTTTTCATCATTTTCAGGTACTTTAAAAGGGACTAATGTAACGTTGATTTAAAGTTCTTTTTACAGACTTTGTAATTATGTTATATTGCCTGCCTGTCCTATGATGTGTTTACATATGTGTGCACATGTTCCTTTTATGGGCATGACTTGCTAATATGTTTGCTTAACTTGCCATAGGTTTTCTAATGTTCCTACTATGGGCGTTTTATGATATCCTTATGACAAGTGTTCTAATGTAATTACGTGTTTCCTGACTACTGCTTATGTTGCAGAATACTGAGTAACCTGTGTGTTATGTGTGACTACTGCTAGTTTGCAGAGTAATTAATGTGTAACGTGTTCTGACAACTGCTAAGGTAGCAGGATAGTACTGTTATGTGATGTTGGTCTAATAATTACGTTGTGTACAATACAGTGTATTTTCATATAATCTGGTGTTGTGTTTCCTTTGTGGTGGGGATATTGCGTCACATGTATGTGTGTGTTGTGCAAACGCTTTACGCATTGCCTCCGGGTTAAGCCTGACTGCTCGTGCCAAGCTACCAAGGGGGTGAGCAGGGGTTATCTTGGACGTGTAACTCCCTTGCCCTGACTAGAGTGGGTAAGTTCTGCCTGGCTGAGGTGCATACCCTAGCCAACCAGAAACCCCATTTCTAACATACAGGAATCAGGCTTCCCTGCCCTGTATTTGCCAATCTTGTGTTCCCCCATACACTCTTTAAATCAATATTGTTCTTCCAGTGATCGTAACCTTCAATGGTAAGACAGGAAACAAAGGCATCTGAATATATCAGCTTTGTATCTGTTAGCAAAACTTTCCTAATTTTTGAAGGAGGCAATTTGAAGAAATATGACTCAGAATTTCTTGTGTCATGCCCAGAAACATAAGTACATTTTTCTAAATAACTCTTTGGGCTCCCCACTGGTGGCGTTAAACAATGTTCCCACTGTGTGTAATTAAATACCGGTCTATGTCTAGTTGTACGGTGTAGGTAGTAATTTCCCCAATTATTGTAGCAGAACATTTACCCATAATTAATTGTATTTACATATACATCATCACTTTCAAATACTGAATAGTCCTTAATTTCAGTTAACATAGAATCAACTGTCTGGACATCCCACTCATCAGATGCAACACTGTGTATAATAACATCTGTCATGGATATTTTGAATACATATGGAATTTGAATGAACTCAGTAGGCCTGTATATTTCAAAAGGAAATAGTGTGCAAAACACAATCCCATCAGAAATGGGTACAGCTGAAATGTTCACCGCGGACAAGTCTCTGCGGACCTTGTGTGAGGAATGATGTGGAGTTAAGACTTCATCTACTGGTGCTACAGAGGCGCGTTCTAGAATGTAATGACCATTTATAAGTATGAAAAAAACTCACTAAACCAATCCAAAAAAATAATGTCAAGATTGTTAGGCAGAACCATAAATAGTTCCAAGGATATATCAAGTAGATCTTTTTAAGCCATAGATATAGCTTGCATGTTTTTGAATCATGTTCAGACGCTTGAGTGGATGAGTCTGAAGAAAAGTCATCAATGTCGATGAAGTAACCAGAGCCAGTCTCTGCAAAAACAGGAGCAAGTTCAGTACTTGTAGATGTGTTCACTTCACGTGGAGGCTCATAGTAAATAGTGCCATCAGTCTGTGTTGTATTGGTGTATGAGACGGTCAATTCTGGACCAGGTGTTGTTGAGGAAGTGGTGACTGGAACCAGCAAGAGCTCATTCTCCGCCCTCCCCATGGTCGAGGAGGAATTTGTAGCATTGTTGGACATTGTAGCATAGTCCATAGTAGTGTTGGTCACTCTATTCTGAAGAGGAATGTCCTGTTGGGTAGTGAGAGGGGATCGGGAACTACCCAAGGGACCTCTGGGTCTACTGTGCAGGATCGGCCACATGGTGTAGTTTGACATTGTCAATCGAAACAAATCTGTTTCCTCGGGACCAGGCAATGGTGGCAAGATTACAGTTCTGGTACCTTGTATTCCCAAGACTGAGACTGGTGCTCAGTAGAATGGACCGAATTCCTTCTTTACAGCAATCTTTTCACGAACCAGATCCCCAACTTTAGGAATCAGCCAGTGGAAGTTGTTGGAACTTCCCTTATTTCTAAGGTCGCAGCACTGGTGGATGATTTATCATCTCAAATTTGTTGAAGCTCCTGTAAGACAGTGAGATGTTCATTTATGTCAAAAGGTGTTTCTGCTGCCACCATACCAGGACCATCAAGATCTGGGACATACATAGGTATCCCAACGATAACCTCATAGGGAGTTCGTCCCCCAAGGACCGTCTTGGCAGATTATTCAGTGCTCTCTGGGCCTCATATAGGTGATGAAGCCAGCTGCGGCAAGAACCTAATACTCTAGCTGTTAAGGACTGCTTTAGATCATGGTTCCGCCTCTCCATGACCGAATTTCCCTCGGGATGGTATGGTGAGGAGTAATGGAGTTCAACTCCTATCATCCCCATGGTGACCCTGAATGCCTTAGAGGCAAATGCAGTGCACTGGTCCGAGTGGAATGCTGCAACCACATATGTACCGATAAAGATCAGCACATTTTTTATAACAGTTTTGAGCGTCAGCTGACCGCTGTGGCCATACCCACAGGAATCTAAAACAAGAATCTACAGCAACTAGGATGTATTTGTATGCACCATCCAGTTGGAGTGGACCACAATGGTCCAGGTACACACATTGTAATGGCCTACTGGACAGTACGAGGGATGTCTGTGGTGGGCATTTGATACTAGAGCCCTTTTTCTGCTGGCAGATGTCACAACAAAGGACATATTGATTTGTCTGTTTGAATAGACCCGGCCACCAGAAAGTTTTCTGTAAGAGTGTTACCGTGGCCGAAATACCAGCATGATCAGAAGCAACACCCTCATGCGCTGATTTCACTAGATCTAATCTCTGGTCTTCGTTGGGGATTGCTTGATCTCCAACCCCAGGAAGTGTTGCGTAAGCAACATTCTGTGCATGATGTGGTAAGAATATTTTGTAGGGTATCTTTTCGGGAGAGACTTGCCTTCAGCCGAAGCTTTTACGGCAGTCACTATTTCATTATCCAACCTCGTATGGGAACGAGTCACTGCAGCCACAGAAGCCGTAGCTACTGCGGATTTGGCTGCTTCATCAGCCAAAGTATTACCGATAACGTGTACTCTTACACGTTGGTGGCCCAATGTATACACTACATGGACGCACGGTAGCTTATCCTTAAGATCAGCCACTCTCCCCCACAAAGTCTTGTGTTTTATGGTGTTCCCTTTAGAATCTCTAAACCTGTTCAGTTTCCAATGATTAAGATAATCATTGTAAGACTGAACACAGTAATATGAATCACAGACTATCAAAGTCAGTCTTCCTGTCTCTGTTTTTTCTAGCACTAAAATAAGGGCTTTTAGTTCGGCTAACTGAGCTGTGCAGTCCCCTAGGGTCTGCGTGTAGGTGCTATGAGGGTGGAAGACTCCATCCTTCATCACTCCACTCACGGCTGCACAAGAGGCTGAGTATTGATGTCTGGTACCTACAGCTGGTTGGGCTGAACCATCAGTATAAATGACAGAATGATAGTCGTTCAAAGGCAAAAGATGTAGAGGAGGGGGGCACTCTTGTTCATATTGGAGAAATTCTTGTGTCTGAAGATTCGGATCAAAAATATAATCTACATCAGTAGCTGTCAGAGAGGTTGCCCACTGAATCCAGCGTGGATGTAATGCTTTAGCATTAGGAACGCTTGCTTTAGTGACGGCCTCTAAAGCTGGCACCGGGGTAACAACAATAATGCGTTTCCCCTGGGCAAGTGGCCTCTTTTATGACAGCCATCTGAACTGCAGTTAGAATTTTTTCCATGGGTGCAAAGCGTTACTCTGCATTTGAGTATAAATGTGATTTATATGCTATGGGCACCGTGTCATCCTCTTTGAAGATGACATACGTAAACCCAAGGGCACCAGCAATTATTCTGATGACCAAATTATTTTTATTGTCACGAGTGTGTAAGTGTTTAGCTTCCAGCATGTCCTGTTGCAAATCCCTAAGGATGCGTGTGTGTTCAACTGTCCAGTGTCTACTAGCAAAATCTGGACGTACTAAGTCATATAGTGGCTTGATACGTTGTGCATAGTCAGGAATGTATGTTCTGCCAAAATTAAAGAAACCAAATAAAGACTGTAGTTTCTTTAGAGTATTTGGTGGGTGTAGTTGTGCACACTTCTCTAGGAAGTGCGGGGCCAGGCTCTTTCCTTTGTTTGATAGCTCGTATCCCAGGAACAATACACTGAGAAAGGTGATCTTGCTTTTCCTAAAGTTGAATTTATACCCGACTTCTGCAAACCCCAAAATTATTTGAGTGACCCTCACAAGATGAATGTTCAGGTCGTCGTCTGTGAGATAAATGTCGTCTACAAAGGATAACGCCTCAGGATCAATATCATGTAATATGAGAACAGCCCTGGGCTATTCTTATAGCCCTGAGGTAAATGGCAAAAGTGTTTTTGTGAGCCAAATGAGAATGCACTCAGGTCCCGACTTTCTTACGCTAAATTCTGGCAGAAGAACCTGTTGGAGAAATCCAACGTTGTTTTATATTTTTTGCACACTATGTTGTTTATCAGTGCTGTGCTATGTGAATTTTGTATTCCATATGTACGTGTATGACTGTTTAAGTGTCTGTAATCTAAGACTATTCTATAGGAATGGTCTGGCTTCGCAACCGGGAATAATGGATTATTCGTTGCAGAGGCACAGGGCTCAATTACCCCCTGATATTCTAGCTGAGTGAGGATCTCCCTCACTGGAGCTTTAGCCTCGTGTTTGACTGGATATTGTGTCTGAGGCTGGAGTGTAGACCTGATAGGTATTACATGACACGGAGAATCCTTGTCCCAACCTACATGATTGCGGTATAATGCAGGTGCCTGCGCTAGAGCTCATCTGACAGTGTAGTGTTCCTTTTCTGCCTCTGGAACAAGATTAGAGAAAGAAGGCAAAATTACATTTTTCCTATGTGGGAGCTTACGGACGTGTTCAGGCAGCCAATCTCTTTCAGCCAATAGGATGTCACAATTAAGTTCGTCCCAAAAGATCCCACCCATGGTGCGTTCCACATCTCCCTCTATTTGTATCTTTGGATCATAAAGTCTATCCAGTGGTAGTACACGTCCGTCTGCCGTTTCAACTGCAACAAAATCGCTAGTTGCTGTCGCATCCAGATTATCTTTCAGACTCTGGCGACATATCATGACCTCTGCTGTGCTGTCTAACAGTGTCACTGCCCACGTCTTGTTCTTCAGCAATGTTCTCAAGTGTATTGGCATTTTTGACCGATAGTGCCGCCACCTTTTTCTTTTTAAACTGTGGCTT
The DNA here is from genome assembly GCF_031143425.1 of Pleurodeles waltl. Lineage (NCBI taxonomy): Eukaryota > Metazoa > Chordata > Amphibia > Caudata > Salamandridae > Pleurodeles > Pleurodeles waltl. Next base: position 701,822,828 of record NC_090440.1, read on the forward strand.
TTGTTGCGAAGTCTTCTTTTCTTTTTTTACTGTAGACTGTGACGAGTCTTTCTTTTGTTACACGTATTCAGGACGTCGGTCAGGACGGCCCTCTCTCTCGCTACGCCTATCCGGAGCATCCTGAAAGGAATGAGAGGGACGTGAATCAGTATATATATCAGGAGTTCTAATATTCTCCTGATTTCTGAAAGTATATCTCCTTTCGGAGTTGTCCAGATGCGGAGAGTCTGCTCTCTGCTTCTGTCTGTCTTTAAATTGTTTTGGCTTCTCCCAGCGCTTTTTCGAACCCTTTTGTGTCTGTTTTGTACCTTCCTTAGGGGTGGTACTCTGTACTTCCAGTTTCTTTGGTTTGGCTCCCAGACTATCCTGTCCTATACTAGTATAGGTATCGGAAATAATTTTTGGTAGCTGTCTCTCTTGATCCAAATGTGGAGTTTCTCGGAGATGCTGGTGTATAGCCAGTGCTACAGCTTCCCCTTTAATGTTGCTGAGTATTATCAAGGATACTGCGTCAAAATTATGCATCAATTTCATCCCCAAATCTAGGGAAGGTGCTGCCCCATGCTCATTCTGTATTTGTTTTAACACCTCCGGTAAATTGGCAAGTGTCGGGATACCATGTGTGGTAGTATATATTGCAGCAAAGACTGTACCCCATGTGGCACAGTCATCCACTGAGGGAACCATCCCAAAGGGCAAGCACATTGTTAGAATTCTATGTTTCGCCTGTGGTCCTGTATGGGGAAACAAAGCTTCCAGCTGATTTGTTTTCTGGGCTATCCAATATGGTATTTTCTCCCGCTCTGTGGGTATTTTACCCATAATAGTATGCACTGTTTGTGGATTAACCCCAGTAGCCAATTGGTATCCAGCAGGTGCTGGTGGTGCTGGACGCGCTGGTGTTGTGTTCAAAGTCTGCATTACGAACTGAACAAGACATCTATATAATGTTACTATTTCATTATATAAGTTTCGCAGATCTGCTGCTTGCAAATTTTGTATACCCGGGTGAAGTGTGTATGTGGCAAACATAGGCCATGTGGGTCCGTCATTACTCAAGGGACCTAACCTCACGCATTGTATTACATGTGATAGGGCGCCTTCAAACCAGTTCTGATGCTCCTGATAAGTGAGCGGAATTTCATGGTACTGGTATTCTAGGTACCGTTGAGGTACATTAGCAATTCTATATGTGTGGAATGTGACTGACCTGCGGTCTTCCTCAGGAAAGGTGACCCAGGAGTAGAATGTTTCTGTTGGGTAAGCCTCATTAGCTTCTACTATGAAAGTGACATCCTAGCCCTCTTCTTTGAAGCCAAGCGCTAAAAAAAAAAATTGGGTGAAGAGATGGAATCCCAAGTGGGGAGTATATTCCTTTTATGAGTTCGAGCTCGAACAACCTACAGCCTAATTAGGTGTTCCCTGTTCAGCTGAGGAGGATTTCCAAAGACCACAGACGTCTCTGTATAATGGTACTTAGTGTACCTGTCATCTGTGAGACAGTGATAATTGGGGTACCCGTAAATTAGTGCCTAAACACCATCGTTGGTGGCGCCATGTCGTAGTTTGGACCCTTGCTCAGGGCAAGACTGCTGGTTCAACGATGACAGTACTTATGTTTGTAGGCGATTATGCCTAAAGTACAAGTCGCAACTGTAGTCCCAACCCTTCCGGCTCACTAGCAGTACCTCACCAAAATCCCAACCAGTTAAAGGTGTTTTGTTGGAGCCGTTACGCATGGACTCAGAAGTATGACATCTCAGGGAGTGTCGTGGTTAAATGTCAGGAACCCCCAAGGTGCCTCCTGCATTATCTGTCAGCATCCCCAGGGATTAGGGTTAAATCATATCTCTGTTCTTGGTTAAACCTTCATGTTTCTAAGTAAACATAATGTGCTGTGTTACACAATTGGTTTAATCAATGCTTGTTTTACCAATGCTTGTTTGCTAATGTGAGCAGGTGTAGACATGTGCTTTTAATTGAGTGTGGTGACTCATCCACATGTGGAAAATCAACTGCTTTCCTGATTGGCTATATATAGCAGAGTGAAACATGCCTCCCTGCTTGGCTTTGTTTTTCTTCCTGATCTCAGCATCTGTCTTGGCAGTCCAGCCCCTGCTGTCATCCTCGTATTCAGGACTTTTGAGGCAATTCTTTTCTTCGTTCCTGCACCAGCTGACACCAGGCATTGTTCCAGCACTCCGGAAAAGACTGCAGCTAAGTGACTATTATTCTCCAGGGAGTTTGTTGTTTGAGTGCTGCGCTTTTATAGAACAGCTGGTGTATTTCAGACCTCGTATTTTGGCAGAGTGCTTATCTTGAAGAGACAAATGCATTTCTGAACATTCTACATTATTATTGTAGTTACTTGCCTAAATGTGCTTCGGGAAATCTGCTTGAGCTCAAGTACTACAAAAAGTGACAGTGCAATTTTAACAGAGCATTTACGTGACTTTTCTTTCTCTAATAACATAACTCTTGGATTTTAAATTGTGTCATTCATGCCTGTGTTTCAGGTTTGAGGAATTTGCTTTTTGAAGGGTTTTTCGCACACACAGTGAAACCAAAACAAACTGTGCCACCCTAACTGTTTGAACCCAGAGTGGACATTTGTATTTCTTGGATTGTTTTTGTTCCTTTTAGTTTAACCCTATGCATGCAGGAAAGTTATATGTGATATAATTAATGCCCTTGTTTGTCTTTCTTGTGCATGATAAGTACAACCACAGTTCTAATTGTAGTGTGCAACAGTGAATCTCTGTGAAGCCAGCCCTAATGTTGCAGTACTTATTGTTATGGTACTCAGTTTGGGTTTTTGGTAATTCAGTGTTAGTAATTGTGCCAACAGTTATTATTATCCAAGAAAAGTGCTGGAGCATCCCGGTGTTGTTCTACCGCTCCCGTGCCCATATCAGAAAGAGAGATTCAGTTTCTAGGAAGTTGAGTGCACTAACTCTACTATCACTCTGTCAACAACAGCCTGCCCCCGAAGATAAAGGGTGCCTGGCTGGACCGGCAAGGCGTAGCAGTGTTTTGTCTCTTTCTCTTACACTCCCCCTTTCCTTTTGGGACATCTGCTGGGGTTTCTGTGTCCACCAGGAAGTGCTGAGAGGTGTTCCAGGAGGTCGGGCACACCATGGCCCCTTCAGACATCCTGCTTTTCAGGTGAGTGGCCCCGTCACAACATTAAAAGGAGATTACCCCTTTCTCACAGAGATATCATGTCTCAACCAAACACAGGCAATAACGAAGATGCAGTAATGTTTCAATAGTTTTTATTTAATTCAATCTGCGGTAAATCGCATGGGCTGCAATGATTAGGTTAATGAACAGTGCAAGAGATAGAAACGTAAAGACAAGAGTCATGATTATGAAGACCCCCACCATCTTGCGTTAGCATGGAAAGACATAAAGGGAGTCATTACGACCCTGGCAGTCGGTGGAGAAGCGGCGGTCTTACCGCCAACAGGCTGGCAGTAAATATTGTGAAATTATGACCATGGGCCACTTCTCTGTTCCGCCCGCCAGGGCGGAGACAACCGCTGGGCCGGAGACCTGGGTCTCCAGCCCGGCAGTCGTCACAATACCGCCGGCGGTATTATGACCCGGCTGACCGCCATGGATTTCATGGGGTTTGGAACCGCCATGAAATCTATGGCGGTAAGCACTATCAGTGCCAGGGAATTGCTTCCCTGGCACTGATAGGGGTCTCCCCCACCCCCCACCCCGAGTCCTTCCCCTACACCCCCCACCACCCCTGCCACACCCCAAAAGTGGCAGGACCCCCCTCCCCACTTCTACCCCCAACATTACCTTACACATACACACCTGACACGCACGTAGGCAGCACCAACACACATACACACACCAACATACATGCCAACTGCTACACACACAGTCATACACGCACACCCTCATTCAGACATACACGCACACATCCATACAGACATACATACAGACACGCACTCATTGCCAAACACACAACATCCCTGCATGCTTACACGCACTCACACCCCCCCTCTACATACACACACGCACACCCCCATGCACGCACACAACACACAGCACCCCCCACTCCACTCCCCTAACGGACGATCAACTTACATGGTCCGTTGATCCTCCAGGAGGGGACGGGATCCATGGGGGCTGCTCCACCGCCACCACACAGTCAACAGAACACCGCCACGCCGAATCACAGGATGTGATTCGGTGGGCGGAGTTCTGTTGATGTGGCGGTGGAGGTGGAGCAAACTCCACTTCCCCGCCGCCCGCCAGTATGGCTGCTGGCGGCTCTCCATCCAAAAAAGGACGGAGGACTGCCAGCAGTCATAATACGCCGAGTGGAAAACCGCCACCACTGGCGGTCTTCAGCACGGCGGTCAAAATGACCCCCAAAGTGTATAATATGTCCTGGTACCCTATCATAATAGGCTAACCTTCTCCCTAGAAGAGAGCTGGGTATGTTAAACCTACTCTGCCAATGCCATGTCCCTGGAAAGAACCCCCAACCCTTGTTACCTTGGAATGAGGTCTCGAGCTCAGACTTTGGAAGAACACGAAGTCCGGGTCAGCGTCAAGGCGACGTGCAGCATCGATAGCAGCGATGGTATCTGGTCGGAATCCCTGTGATTATCTGTCTAAAGTGTGATGTATTTATACAGAGCTACTTGGACCCCTGACGTAGGTTGTTCCAAAACAATAGATAACACAGCATGCTTGGGACGGTAATTTCTAATGTGAGCACCTACAGTTTGTTTGTCTTTGTCGCATGACACCTTAGCGCGGTGACACTGATAACATAAATCTAAACAAAATGGCCTAACTATAAACAAGGCAGCCATCTTGGAAGAATTAAATAAATAAATGGTCTAAGACAGGACAAGCTAAGTAAATTAAAAGTCACTAGGTGACTGGGGCACGAGTCTACAAGCTAAAGGCTAAGCTAACTCCTGTTATCCCATTAAAACAAACTAGGGTTCACTACACCTCCTCTCGCTGGTAATGCGCATGGGCATTGACTCCATTGTTAGATTGTTTTCCCGCAAGGCAGGTGAGGATGGAATGTGAAGCATAGCATAGTAAAATGTCGATGTAAATGGATGTGTTATAACTTATAAAAGTAACTAACATGCACAAGTGTTCAGGGAGAAGAGTGGGCGTGTATGAATATACAGCACTACATGCCACAATCAGATGCTTTCTGGGTAAGCTACATTTTATGTTCAAGGCATGTGTGGCTATAGATGCACATGCTTAGCATAGACTGAAAAGCAGTCCTCTTCAATAAGTGGTGGCTTACCTGTGGGAGTTACAGTTTGAAGTAGTGTACATAAAACTGCTTGGCCAGCACTGCCTTGATGACGGGCCAGCACATCTACACAGTAATGTTTGGTAAATGTATATGGAGTAGACCATGTAGCTGTCTTACATTTGTCAGCTATAGGAATATTTCCTAGGAAGGCCATGGAGGCTTCTTTTTAATGAGTGGAGTGAACTCTAAAAGGGAAAGGGAAAATTATTTTAGCTTTAGCATAGCACGTTTGAATGCATTTGACAATCCAACATGCAGTGCCTGTTTTAAAGTTTTTCCTTTGTGTCGCTTTGAAAAAGCAACAAAGAGTTGCAGTATTTTTCTAAATGACTTGGTTTTATCTATATACATAAGGGCTCGTCTTACATCTACAGTGTGGAAAAGCATAATCAAATCAAATATCCCTGACCAGCTCATCCACCGTGCATTGTGGGAACCGGGAGGCAAAGTTTTGACATTTTGCACTTTCTGCTGTGGCAAAAAGGTCTACTTCTAGGTGGCGGACATCCCATTTGTGGACTTGTTGACGTACCCTGCTGAGAAGATCTGCAAAGTTATTGTCTGCTTCAGGCTGGTACGCCGCTAACAATGGATGCTGTATCAGAGAGCCTATTCACAAATGGTCTGGACTAGCTGAGGGGACCTGGTTCCCCCCTGCCTTTGGAGATAGTATATGGCAGTCATGTTGTCTGTTTTGATCAAGAACACCTTACCAGTCAGGTGGGGAAGGAAGGCTCTGTGCGCTAGATGAACAGCTAGCAAATCCAGGTGATTGATATGGAGGTATTTCTGGCTGAGTGTCCAGCCTCCGTGCATAGTGAGATTTTGAGAATGCGCTTCCTATCCTGTGAGGGGGGAGTCTTGATATAGTTCTTTGCAGAACTGGATCAAAGAAAGGCCATCCTTTGAGGAGATTGTTGGTGTACCACCATTGCAGGAAGTGGCAAGCTTGATGGCCGACCAACACCAGATCCTCCAATTGACCCTCTGCTGGATACCACTGGCGTGCTAAGCACTGTTGCAATGGACGCATGTTGAGTCTGGCATGACTCACTATGGCTATGCATGAAGTCATCATACTGAGAAGACACATGACTGTCCCGTTATTTGCTGAGGAGGTTGAAACAGTAGAATAAGTGCCTGGAAGGACTGAATCCTGGCAGCATTGGGGTAGGCTAGCCCTAATTGTGTACTGAGAATGGCTCCTGCGTAGGGTTGTATTTGGAGTGCTGTAGATGGTGTTTGACTGCATTGATGGTGAACCCTAGTTGATGAAGTAAATTTATGGTGTCCTGAATGTGTTGGAAGCACTATTGACAAGTACTTCTTTTGATAAGCCAATCGTATAAATATGGAAAAAGTATGATTTGTATGCACAGGTGAGCTGCTACCACTGCAACACCATTTGGTGAAAACCCTGGGAGTGGTTGTGACCCTGAAGGTTAGCACCTTGAATTGAAAATTAAAATGATTGTTGTTTATTAGGAACCTGAGGTATTGGCGATGCACGCAGTCAATGGGAATGTGGAAATAAGCATCTTTTAGGTTGAGTGCTGCCATAAGTCGTGTTGTTGTAGTAGTGGGATGACATATTAAAGAGTGACGATGTGAAAGTGCTCTGAGAGGCTATATTCTTTTTGGGGTCTGAGGTCCAAGACTAGTCTCAAGGACCACTCCTTTTAGGGAAAAAAGAAGTAGAGTGAATAGACTCTTGTGCCTTGCTGGTGTGTTGGCACTGGTTCTATGGCCTCTTTTTTAAAAAAGTGCCTAGAATTCCTTCTTGGGCAACTGTTGATGTGCTAGGGAAAATTTGTTTGTGAGGTGGAATGTTTGGAGGTGTGGCAGTGAACTCCAGAGAATAACCATGTTGATAATATCTCACACCCACTGGTTGGAGGTGATGTTCCGTCAGGTGGGAAAGAGCCCTTGTAGTTGCCCCACCCCCGACAAGTGTTGTGTGGTCGGGGGATGGTTAGCAAGTCAGGGTTTAGTGGAGGTGGTGAAGGGTTTAGTGAAACCCAGTTGGCTTAACCCCTGGAATTATTGCCCCTACAAGGAGCCCCTGTAGTAATTCCTGGGCAAGGTGGTGTGTGGCTGGAGGCATTGGTAAGAGGTTGAGGGATCTGTAGGGATGAATTTCGTCCCTCCACAATAGGGGGAGTGGTAAAAGAAGATACGTTGTGATTATGTTTGTTACGCCCCCATAGATTTGTCAGTCTTGCTATATTTTTTTTATTTTTTCAAGTAGAGTGTGTACTTGAGGGTCAACTAGGTGTTCGCCATCAAAAAGCAATGCAAGGATGCACTTTGGGTTTGAAGCCTGAAACTCTAAGCCACGCTTGACGTCTGAGGAGTACACAAAAGTTAATGTTCCTTGCTTCTTTTGTCGGCACCATCAAGGGCGCAGTGAATGGATGTTTGCAATTAATTTACCCTCCAAGGCGATCCCAAATGTCCTTTCTTTAATGTTCCTCAGGAGATGTTGGAGGAGCTCCTTCATCTCGCCTCAATGAGCACTACTCTATAAAGAGCGCAGGCCAGAGAAGTTGGCATTCCTTCACTAGTTGGCAGCCTGAGCATCTACCCTCTTCCTCGCTGCATCTATCTTTTTACTTTCCTTGTCTGGTGGGGGCGCCTCACCAGATTTTTGTGAAGTCTCCCTTTTCTTTGCTGTGGTGACCACCAGAGTTAGGAGGGAGTTGGCCTCTCATGTATGTAGGGTTAGTTGGGGAAGGTTTATACTTTTTATTGACCCTTGGAATAAGGGCATGTGTCTTAACTGGGTCTTTAAAGATGTCAGGTGTGTGTCTCAGCATATCCTTAAGCATGGGTGTTTCTGATGTGGAATGGAGTACTGATCACTGTTATCCCTGTCCCCACTGAAATAATGAATAGAACCCTCTGGAGAATATGATTCTGGTGAAGGTAGTGCTGCAGCTGGTGCTGGGATGGTATGCACAGGGCTAGTTGCTTTCTGAGCCTTCTTACTGTGCACGGATAGTATAGGTATGTCCAAACTTCCTCAAAAGTAAGTTGTCTCTTGGCTGGCTGTGCACCAGAATGAGGAGGTCTAGCCAGGATACGTCCAGTGTCTGGGTGAATGAACAGATTTTTTGGCCTAAGTCTCTTTCCTCCTGCATGCGATGAAGCACAGGTTCCACTGTTTCGGATTCAACTGTGTGCTTTGCACAGGAGTATGATTTTGCCTTCAACTCAACCTTTGTTTCTGAGGCTTTTGATGCTGAGCCTTTTGACTCCAAGGCTTTCGATGCCAGACTTTTCAACTCCAAGGCTTTCAATGGTGAGAGTCATGGGTCGATGGGTGATTTGACGCCAATGTGGAGTGGTGCTTCAGTGCTGACACTCTGGAGTCTGATGTTTGGCCCTACTCTGATGGTGAGGGAGTAAGTTCAAGAGCATATATCTTCAGCTGTGTTTTCGGAACTGAGCTGGGGCTGGGTGTATCTGACACAGCTGCTTGTTGCCAACCATGGTCTGAGGGCTGTGGTGGCCCAAGTGAAGATTTTGGTTGGTCCTGAGTTTTTTAAATGGGTTGCTGGTGTTGGGGCAAGGATGGAAGCACTGTGCTAGAGGTTGTCCCGGCATGATGTCCTGCACTTTGAACTCAGAGCAAGAGCTCATCTCAAGCAGTTGAGCTTGTCAACCCCACAGGGTCTTCTTGCACTGAAAGGATCTGCAGGCCTAACAGCTGGCTTCCTGATGGTCTAGAGAGAGGCAAAAGTTACACACCTGATGGAGATCTGTGCGTGGGTACTTGTCGTGGCACCAAGGGCAGAATCTGGAGAGCATTTGTTCTATCACCAGGTAAACATGATGTAGAGGCAATGTGGAAGATAATGTTGGCCCTGAAGGCCCACCGGGGCCGCAGTTGATTTGAGTCGCCCTGACAAAGTCGACGTTGATGGAGAGATGAGGAAGACTTTAAAGAAACTCAATTAAAAACCAATACCGACGTTAAGGTATGGAAGGGACAAACGATGACTGTGTTGAACCAGAGCAGAGGAGCACACATCTGAACCTGATGGCGGAAGAAAATAATCTAACAATTCAGTCGATGCCCATGTGCATTACCAGCAAGAGGAGGAGTCACTGTACCGTGTGGCTCAAATGACTTTCTTCGAAAAAAACAACTTGCACACTTCTAAACCCAACACTAAATGGCAGGATTATGCTAAGCATGGTTGTCTCATACCAGATGTGGAGAACTAGAAAGAGAACCATAATTCCCATAATTCCCCATGATCGGCATATGCAATGTGAAAGGGGTGGTGTTCTCGAAGGTGAGCATTAAGAACTACCCAAAACTGCTGGTCGGGTGTCTGACGCGGCAGAGGAGAGCAATCTAGATATTATTGGTGATGGTATTCCCTTGGTGTATTAAGTAACAGCAGGCACAAGGCATTTTGGGGTTCAGGTGACATGCTAGCACTGCATAATTGAGATATTAACTTAAAATACGGAGCCCATTTGGAACATGAGTAATGTGGTGCTAAGAGTAAAAGAGAAAAGGATATCTGATAGGCATACTGAAAGGGTTATGTGTTACATGTAGTCAGCCTCAGTATATCGTGCATGCATTATAGAGTGTTGGAATGGAGACACTTGGGATACTATACAAAGCAGCACAAGTGGTCATAGAGATAAACAAATAAGAGCACACTTTGTTCATTGGATACAAGTAAGACACATACCTTCTAATTATAACAATAATAAAAAGATAAGTAGAGTTCTCTTGTCCATTGGAGAACAGGGCATATAAGGCATGAGGATATATGGATGGATAACAGTTAGGATGAGCCTCTTCTCTACTTTTTGAAAGTGTGAAAACAAGTAAGCGTCTGATCCCTTCAAGTCGATGGAGCCTGCCAGTAAACCTAGTTAGCTGAGCTAGGCCACGTATTAGATTTGTCCTACTAAAATATACGTCCACACATACTAGGCCATAGATGACTAACAGTTGAGATACACTGCAGTATATATCAGCAAAGATTGGATTTATGGCGTGTAGTGGACACTGAGGGTGTGGTGCAAGGGATTTTGGGCACCTTGTATGCATGGTTTGCACAGTTTGGAACTGTGTAAGGTCTCATATGTACAAAAGCACTTTACAGTATGAATACCTATGTGTTGCAGAAATGAAGCTATTGGATATATATTCTCCATACCCTTTATATTTTTCTTCAATGATCAGGTAGGAGAGCCCCATGCTTCCTTTAGCACACACACACCCCTAGGGCTAGAAAAGGGACGGTAGGGAGGAGAACGCAGAGTGACTCATTGGGCAGTTTTGAATTTGACCGAAACATGTTGGCATACAAGAGATGCGGAATCATTGGAGTTTCACTTTAGCATTGGGTTGAATTGTTTTTAATCATGGTATGGGACCCTTTGAAAAAAGACATTTAGGGCATTCCCATAACCATTTTTAGCTTTAACTTTATATATCATAGAGTAGAGAGAACTCTGGGTAGTTTCCAAGTTTCCAACACCAGCGCCACTCTAAATTTGCTCACCTCAAATGTCTGCTTTTCTAGCAAAGTTTTTAAGCATAGATTTAGCACAGAGTCATCCACGCTGAACTGGAAATATAAAACAAGGTCTTTAAGCATAGGATTAGCTCAGTGCCAACCTTGCCGAGCTGTAAATGGCAAAAGCCTTTCACCACTCCAGGCACAATATTACAACTTTGAATTGGTAAAATACCATACAAGCTAACCTGGAATGAGCAAAAGCAACCCCTGGCATGTGTTTCGCTAATATTATAGCTCTTCATAGAGGTTTAGCTTTGTCCAGGCACAAGGGATCACCCAGTACAAATCAAAACAATACCCTTTCAGGCATAGAGTGATGAATAAATTATGCAAAAGAGCAGAGAATGCTGGGTAGTTCCCAAATTTAGGTGGAGAGCAGCTCCAGTACAGAGCAACCTACAACACCAGCACCACTCTAAATTTGCTCACGTCAAATGTCTGCTTTTCTAGCAAAGTTAGCGAAATGCGTGTCAGGTGGGTGGTAGGAATTTTGTGGATCCCTGCAGTTTCCAGAGGTTTACATCACAGAAATCTAGTTTTCATAATTGCCCAAGCAGAGAAGGATGCCTACAGTGGCAATCCAGCCAGGGTGTAAAATCCACAGTGCAAAAAAAAAACGGTCCAATTTGAGTGGAAAAAGGTTGTCTGTCCATGTTGCATTTTGTGCCCTTTCCTGTCACAGGAGCTAGGGCCTCTCAAAGTGGGGTCCAGGATCTCAGACGACCTGCTTACCATCATGGCAAATGGAACTCCTTCCTCCGTACCCACATTAGGAAGAGAGACAAGGCCAGTGTCTGGTGAGCCGTCTAGACTGCTGGCAACCGCCAGTTCCTCATACCTGTTATATTCAGTCTCTTCCATGGGGTTGGGGTGACCATAAGGATCCTCAGATCCATTCCATACATGTTCCACATATGGTCTACCAATAAAGAAAGCACTGTCTCCGACCTGGAGGATCTTGTTCCAGTCAGCGCAAGAGTCGACGTTGGACTACTTTGATCCAGCTCCATATCAGTGTCGGGTATAACAATGGAGTCAGCGTGGAGAATGGCACCATTGAAAGGGGCTCTGGGAAAGGTCACAGACTCTCAATTAAAGCAGATCCAGGAACGGATCCAAAAGGCCTGACTGGCACAGAGTGCAAACGCACTGGTAGGAATACATTGGGTGCTCCTGCCGAACATGTGGGATCTGAAGGCACTTCAGAGAGGCCCACCTGCCCAACTAGGAGATGTATGGCCTCATAAAATTCTTTTGGCTGGGAAAGGGTTGCTTTGTGAAATTCTGAGAGGCATGGAGCAGACCCCCAAATCAGGCTCCACAGCCGACTTGTGGGAGCAGGGCGTAGATTTGTGGTGTCATTCCTGCACCTTGTGCGGTGAAGTCGAACTGTGCGTCAACTGTCTGGACTTTTTTTATGGGGCCTGCTTGACTAGGACCTGGAGTGCGACGATGATCGGCAGGAATGACTCGGGGAGTGGGCCAGCGGCCTTTCTCTAGACTGGGACCTGGAGTGGTGTGGTGTCATCTGATGTCAGACTACCAGGAGCTTCAGGGCGCCCTCATGGACCGTCTTAGAGTTTATCGCTTGACAGTTGGGACAGACCTTGGAGTAATGGCCTGGCTCCAGGCACCACGGGCAAACCAGGTTGGGGGTTTGTCAGAGACATATGCCTGTGACAAGAACCACAGGGTCTAAACTCTACAAATTTGTGGGCACATCCCTACTGCACACAGAGCAAAAACTCAAAAGAATTCCGAAAAATATCGAAAAAAGAGTCCACAAATGAACTGAGGTAGCTCTCTTTGGATCTGCGCTGATTGGGTGGAAAGAAAAGGACTGATATCAGCACGCTGGGTGGCGACTAAATAGGCACTGCACACGTCACTTCCTGAGTGGATGACGCCAACATGGAGCAAACAATGCCACCTACCGGTGCCCAGAGGTAGTGCTCAAGATTTTGCAGATCCAGTCTGACACCTGGGAAATAGTTTAAGGTAAGCAATCCGCAGATAGAAGTCTCACATGCTTCCACCACAAACTTTAAGTAGGCTGAAACCACAAAAATCAGGAATAATGGACTACCTCTTAGAAAAAGGCAAAAATGGTGGTAAAAAAACACTTCTTTTTTGATATAGAGCTACTTCTGTTTCTAAAAGCTGGAAAGATGGTGATCCTAGCACAGCAAACCTTTTGTTGATGTCGTTTTTAGAAACAAAAATGCACTTTCTTGAACATTTTTACCACAGAAAATTGCTATATTTTGGTGATTTTCTTGGTTCCGTCTATAGGAACCTACAAACCTTGTGTACCTTTAGAATCCCCAGCCTGTTGTGAAAAAATATATGCAAATTTAATGTGGGTACCTTTTGTGGAACATACGTTCCAAAGGTTTGTATATGAGCTTCCCATAACATCCAAAAAGGGCTTAGCACCAGGGGAAAGCCCTAGCAGTCAAAAGGATAATACCTTTACCTCTCTTGGCATTGTTGATGCAGAGCTGAAATGGATCTCCTCAATTCCAACTGGTCATTCTTGGTCTTCAAGTGCCCCTTGTTTTCACGGCTCATGCCACTACGTTAGGTGCTCTTTAGGGCACTGGGAAGGGGCCTCTCTTCTTCTATTCTACCTCTCTTGGTGACATTTTATCGTTCTTTAGCATATGTATAATGATGATAAGCAAAATACAATTATTCCTACCCTTCCTTATACCTCCTCAGCACCTAACAGCTAGGATCTCAGACTGTCTGTGATCCATTAGGCATTGGATGGCCCTAGTATTCCCAGTGCTCAATTCATCAAAGATCTAAATTATCTATTTTCCAGCTGACCCTCATCTTCTCAGGGATAACCTGGCCTCATATCTCTCAGCGTGGAAAGTTGGTGTGTTTTTCAACTGAAAAAGGAGACGTAAAATATTCATCACTTGTCACTGCTGCCAGGCTTCACATGCTCCACACATGCACATTTGTACTAGTACTCAATGTACAGGTTCAGTCTTTGGATCAATACTATTTCTGTTATGCAGTCCTTCTTAAGTGATAACGTCCTCCATTTTTTCTTGCCACCTTCACACAAATGTATCATTTTTTTTCTCTTTCCCATCTGTTTCAACTCAACTTCACTCTCAAATTATCTTAACGTTTTCAGGCACTAATTGGCTCCAGGATGTCATACGCTCAGTTTATTGCAAACAGAAGCCATCTATTTCCTACCTACAACAAAATAAATATGTCTACTACATGATGTCCTTGACTGTACCCCTCTTAAAGAAAACATCACAAGCTAGCTGACACTAGTTTATGCCTCAGTTTTAAAGCTCCAACATATCTCCGGCAAGTAGGTTGCCATTACTCAACACGAAAAGAAGCTGCTCCTGACTTCTACTCACCTCAAACTCAAAATGCATTAGTGTTTGTCCAACTGCCTGCTTGTTGGCCTATGCATGCCTTCTCTCCATTCAATGAAGCATCGTTTTTGCTACCTGCATACTTTCCTTCCTTCCTGTGCACTGGTCCACATCGACCATCACCCATTTCCCTCCCCATAACCTATGACATCAGGAAGATTGACTTCCTGCCAGCAGTATAAACCGGTCCAAATTCCTGGCTTTAAGGACTGCCTCAATTGTCGTTATTTACCTCCTTCTGTTGCTCAGCCAACCTCCATCTGTTCAATGAAGACAAACCTCCAAGTGCAAAATCTCCTTTTCATTCACTTTATGTATTGGTTAGCTGTATATCACAGACCTGCACCATCCCTACCATCTATCAGGATCTCTCTCAACATACATCACAACACCCTTAGTCCCCTCAATAATCACCAAGTCATTAAAGCTATACCAGATTGTAAACATTGAATATATTCATGAACTACAACCCCTAATTTGTTCCGTCTGTGTTTATGTTCCATTACTTTAATGTTTATAGAACATTGCTCATGATTAAGTAACCTCTCCCATTGTTAATATTTCTTATTTACCACATGATCCTATTGACAATAACTAAAAATCTGAACAGACTATTGTAATAGCCTGTTTCTCATACTTCCCCACTCTTATTGTCATTGACATGACAGTGAAGGAGAATTAATTTGTCACGGAGGCTTTAGTCTTTCTCTGTCAAAAGGGACACACATCCCACCACTTTCAGCTTAGCAGACTGACTCTCGACCAAACACGTGGCTGAGTAGGAATTGCTCAAATGAGTAGTTATAGGGCTTTTCATGAGACATCACCAATCTACCTCCCCAACTTGTCACACTCTATACTACAGCACTTTACTATGCTCTGCCATGCTTAACATGTTGGATTGCTAAAAGCCAGCTGAGCACCATGTGACATAAGCAGCCGATATTATCTATTTAATGCACTAGAAATTAGCTCCCAGCTATCACTGCCACCACAGAGTTCAAGCATGCCCTCAAGACCCTTCTGCTCAGCCACAAAAAGCTACAAACTTGGCTCCAGTCACTTCCTCTCTCTAATTTGTATGCCTAATTAGCATTTCTATAATTTATGAATTAATGCGTCTTTGGTAAAATGATACCCTATTCAGTTAGGATTGGTTTAGAACTTGAATTGTGAAAATGAGGATGCTTCAGTATTTGATCCGTTGCTTCACATTCCTGCTAGTGTCCTGAATAGCCAATCCTCACCCCTTTTAGCCTCGGTCTAGTGCTGGAAGTGGGGGTGGGTGGGTGTGTGTGCATACGGGCACATGGGTAAATATGTTAAGTGTGTGTGTGTAAAACAAACATTTACCACTGAAATGCTAGAAATGTAAGTGAATCCATTCAACTAGTATTATAACAAGTATCAATAGGCCTACAGGAGAGGATCACTAAAGGAGGAGTTTTACAGACTGTACCATGGTTTGAGGATTACTTTAGACTGTGCCAGCATTAACTCTAACTGCTTTCTACCCACAGAGTTTATCCAGCGCTTCCTACCTCGTGAACTACAAATTGTCCGACGCCTGGATCACAAGAACATAATCCGTGTCTATGAGACCCTGGAGTCGTCAGATGGAAAAATTTACATGGTGATGGAGCTGGCTGAGGGCGGTGACGTTTTTGACTGTGTGGCACAGGGAGGGCCGATGCCAGAAGGCCGCACCAAGCTCCTCTTTCGGCAGCTGGTGGAGGCCATACTCTACCTACACAGCCGGGGTGTGGCCCACAGAGACCTTAAGTGCGAAAATGCACTACTCCACAAGGGGGTTATCCTCAAGCTGACAGATTTCGGCTTTGCCAAGCTAATTCCAACCACAAGTGCAGACCTAAGCCGCACCTTTTGTGGCAGTACCGCCTACGCCGCACCAGAGGTTCTTCAAGGGGTGCCTCATGATAGTCGCAAGGGGGACATCTGGGGCCTGGGAGTAGTTCTGTATGTCATGCTTTGTGCCAGCCTGCCCTTTGATGACACAGACATTCCTAAAATGCTTTGGAAGCAGCAGAAGGGGGTCTCCATTCCAAGCCCCCTCAGTGTTACACAGGACTGCCAAGACCTCCTGCAACGGCTGCTGGAGCCGGATATGGTGCAACGACCCTCTATAGAGGAAGTGAACAGTCATGCCTGGTTGACGTCTCCTTAATGGAAGTGCCACCCCAACCATAACGCTTGGTGTCAACCACACCCCTACTCATAAATGCATATACTTATATTTTGGCATCACTTTGGTGTTAGGCCCTTCTTTTGCTATCATTGTTCCCCAATGTTTTTAGTCATGGCCTCTTCTCCCAACCAAAGTAGAGCAGGAGGTGTAATCAGTTTGCAATAATCCCACTTATCATGTCAGTGCTGTCGCAGCTCTTTCAACCACTGTTCAAGAAAAACCCAGTGTGCCAAAGGGGAACAAGTCTGGGATGTTCTCTACTGGCAACTTTCGTTAACAATAAAACAGAACTGTTAGGAATGCAAAAAGCCTTCTTTACCTCTCTTAAACCCTCCTCCTTCCCCAAATTCTGAAGCAGGCATGTACTCTAATCCAGCCCCCATCTCCACGAGACTTGCAGAGTGATCCAGAAAGATTTGGTTATGTAAATGTGAGTGTATATAGATGTACACATAGATTTATAATGGACTGCTGATGAGACATTCACATCTAGTTTTATATTCAACATTGGAAGCCGTGCTTTAACTTCCAATTTAAATTCTTTGGAAATAAATAAAAAGTAGATTGGGCCACATTGGGGTTTTTGACGCCTTTGATTCCTGAAAGTGTAAATTAATCAAAATGTAAGTACCCTGCCCTAAAACCTACCCGGCGCCCTGTTTTTTTTATTCAGTTTCATTTGGAAGAAGGCAATCTCAGCTTTAAGCCTTTTATTGGAAACAGTTAAATTCAGACACTCAAGGTCCATCTCCTCCTTACTACAAGAAAAAGTTAATTACACATACCACCAGTTCACCTTGGGTATCTTCATTACGTTTACATGGAATGGCTCTGCATGTTAAGGATCGGGGAAAACACACAGAAATAAATCTCTACACCATTAAGGGAACAAACGTCTACCTAAACCCAAGACTGCCTTCCATTTTACCTTTTTAAAAGGCAAACATAATATACTGAAACCCAATTAGAAGTAACAATTGATTCACAAACACATTGAGCTGCATGGTGCTCAAACTTTTTCTATTTTGTCACCATTTGAAAACAGAAGAAATAAAGGAAAGGTTTCATCAACACATCATTTCATATAAATGAAAAGCTGCAGTCACATTAAGGCATGCAAGAAATATACAATCCAGCATGCATCACAGTGGCAGCCAAACCTTCAGTTTGTTGCATCCATTTAGAAAAGCAAATGAAGACTTTAAAGCTCTCCTTACATTCTGATGACGCTATTGCTGAGGTGCAGGAGTCGTTAGAATATTTAATAAAATGTTGTGGAGTAAGGAATTTTCACTTCCTAACCCAATGGCAGAAAGAGGTTTATAAATAAGAAGATTATGAAAAGGGGCATTGTGGGCTTGTGCTCTGCATCACAGACTGAGTCTATTACTGACTCCAAAAAAGAAACAAGCATTTGCAATGCAATAGGTCTCACATTTACTTGAGTTGGAGTAAATGCATAACTGGACTTTTTTTGCCAGATTAATTGGTCAACACTGCCGCATATTTTAGTCCTTTATGCCATTTAATTCCAGTGGCCCTGCATATGCCTAAAGGGCTAGAAGGTCTACTAAAATATTTTTTAAACAAGGCCCTTAAAACACAACCTACTCTCAGGTGCAAAACATATTTACTTGGCAGTTGGTACAGGCGGCATTGACTGCAGGGCAATGAATAAATAATTGTACTCCAAGAATGCGTGCTTATTGGATCACTGTCCCTTTACCGCAGTCTGGGGAGTCGAGCAAAACGCACATTATTTTTCACTTGCTTGTGGATAGCCACCTCACATGATATCAAGGATCCTCAGTCAGTCTTGAACGGTAATATTAGTGATAAAATATTGACCATTCTACAGCATAATCAAGTGTAGCTCTCCTCGAGGTTAGTTTTAGAAATACACGCTCACACAGCTAAAGTTTCACAGACTCAAAAGTGTGTAGTTCATCTAGTCAGGTTTCTGCTTTGTATTTGCAGCTTGTATCACATTCTAAAAATAAAACTCCAAGTCCCAGAATACAAAGCTGAAACAAACTAAATGAGCGAATTACGCATCAAACTAGGGAGCTGGAGAACTCTACGAATACTACTCGAGGGGTGGTTTCCAACTTGTATCCAGTTGTAAAAATAAAACTCCAAGTCCCAGAATGAATATGTGTGCTGCAAAGAACGTGTACTAAGCAGATCAGAGTGCATATAATGTAAAAATGTCAAAATAACTAGTGATTAATGTTCTTTTTGGAGAGAGAATGTACTTTTGCCTGGTGGGAGTTTGGACTCATAAGGTAGCACAAAGGGTTAATGTTCTTTCTGGACACAGAACATACTTTTGTCTAGTGGAAGCCTGGACTCATTATAAGGTAGTACAGAGGTTTAATGTGCCTGCTGCAAAGAACGCGTGCTAGGCAAATCACAAAGTGCACATAATGCAAAAATGTCAAAATAACTCTGGCGATTTATGTTCTTCCTGGATAGAGAACATACTTTTGTCTAGTGGAAGCCTGGAGTCATCATAAGGTAGTGCACAAGGTATATATGCCTGCTGCAAAGAATGTACTAAGCAGGTTAGACTGCTTATAATGTAAAAATGATACCAACAATCAAGTTCGCACTACGAGCTCCATGGCAGCCAAGAGAACATACTTTTTTCTAGTGGAAGATTGGAGTCATCATAAGATAGCGCACATGGTTAATGTGCCTGCTGCAAACAACATGTACTAGGCAAATCACAAAGTGCATGTAATGTAAAAATGTCAAAATAACTCTGGCAATTTAATGTTCATTCTGGAGAGAGAACGTACTTTTGTCTAGTGGAAGCTTGGAGTCATCATAAGGTAGAGCACAGGGTTAATATGCCTGCTCCAAAGAACTTGTACTAAGCAGATCAGAGTACATATAATGTAAAAACGATACCACTAATAGAGTTCGTGCTGTGAGCGCCATCGCAGCCACGTAGCGCAGACAAAAGAAAAAACAAGTTCGCCCGCACTGAAGTATATCGGCAATCGTGCAATTATCGCTGTAACAGGGTCAGTGTCCAAGGCAGTTAACCAAACCGTCCCAAGGTGGGACAAACGTAAAGCATTTACCAATGACACCAAGTGATATTTGAAAGGCAAGCCCACGAACTAGGGAAAGTGATGGGCATGAGGTGGGTATGGTTAAATGCCCACAATACTTACAACAGGTCAAAGCGCTTGCGTGCTCCACCTAAAAAGGGCTCTTTCTGGACCACAGGTTACCTTTCTGCCACAGTTGGGGTAATTCTGTCCATTGGGCGCTATTGCTGTTCAAGATCCCTATGGAAAAATGAATGAGGAAAACATGTTTTGGGACCGCCCACACACATTTTTGCTCGGGCCTTGCTTGACAGATCACCCTGAAACTTTCCATACAGCAGATGAAGTGAGTGTCATATTTTCTTTTAGCAATACAAACAAATTATTTCAATAGAAACCGGGTCCTAACTATGACTACCTAGAACAGTGGTTCCCAACCTGTGGTCCGGGGACCCCTGGGGGTCCGCGAAGCCTTCTCAGGGGGGTCCGCGAGAGCCTAGAAAATTAAAAAATATTAGCAAATATTTACAAATTAGGTCCACAGCTTTCAGTAATAACTCAGGCGGGTCCCCAGATTCCCATGATGATTCAGTGGGGGTCCCTGGGTTCCATTAATGTTAAAGTGGGGGTCCACAGAATGCAAAAGGTTGGGAACCACTGACCTAGTAGAAACCACCACTAGGTAATCTATATTATTTACACACACATTTTTTTTTACACACATGCACTCAATCTTCATGATTTGCCCTTGCAGGTGGCCCCGCCACTTATCTGTGACACCATGTTTGCCACATTAAAAATAATTTACCTATGAACCAACACTGCGAATGGTGTCCGGGGCAGGCCATTTGAAGAAAGGTGTGCACAGTGACTATTAGCATTAGTATGGATTTATGCGCAATCATACTCCCTTTCAGAAAATTGGTATGCCACCCCTGTGGAGATTAAATTACTTTCAGTAGCACATAGGGAGGTTAAGGGAACCTGATGTTTTTTGTGATGGCAGTTTAAGGCAGGAGGAAACTGTGAATTTGTTAGTTTAGAAAACACCTGTCTGTACATAGGATTTGTTCCGTTTCTCCGACTGAAGGACAGGCACAAGATCAGCTGTGTCCACAAACAGCTGCTGGTATCAACAGCCTCTTTTAACTCTCCATATTGACATAAGAGATCTCTATTTTAATCAGCGGCTTGTAATCAGTTGTACTAGGCCACTGATGCACTGCACCAATACTGCAAGCGAAAACACCAATTATAATGCTTTACATTGGGTGCTGGCGTAGCAAAAGGTAAAATATCTGTTAAGATTCCAAAAACACTGTGGTAGAAGTGATTGTAGAACAGGGACTTCTTACATGAACAATTATTAATAAACATTGAAACAGAAGACATGAATCAACAACGGGTGGCTTTCAGTTCAATCAGTTTGACAGATAGCAAACAAGAGGGTGATATACTAAATAAATTATTGGGAAACGCGGTAGATGTCATGTCCAGCCCTGCAGTAAATTGGGCCCCGAGAAACAGTACACCATCCCGCCACTCTCTCAACCCGGGTCTTGAAGATACAGCACTTGAAAGTGGCAATGGAAAGGAATGGAAGGGGCAGAGAATGGAACAAACCGTGGCAATCGAAGAGGCACTCTTCAAGCTAATGGGGGTTGGGTGGCTCTCCATGAAGCGATCACACGCAACGGCCGCACTGCGGTTTTGGAGACATAGCAACCGTGGAACAAACTCATGGGTCAACGGAGTGCTCCGATAGCCTCAGGCCACATGATCCATTTCCAGAGACAAAGCTAACAAGCAGGCCAGAGACGCCTTGTCGACTGTGGAACACAAGGATTTCTGTAAAACAAAGGTCTCTACACCTAGTATAGGATGCTTTCACAAACTGAAACGGAACACGCTTACCGAACGAGCACGGGTGTGCAGCAGAACTAAACACAGCGGCATTTAGAACAAGCATTTGCAATGCAACGGATCTCGCATTTGTCTGAGTTACAGCTATTACCAGTTGTAAATTCCCAACCGGATTTTTCTTGCCACGTTAAAAGAAAAAAACTGTGCGATCGCGCTGCTACAGTTCACTCGTAATGAAACCTATCGGTAAAAGTGAAATTATGTACATAACTGGCAAAAGTGCAAGTAACTGTGTAACAGGGTCGATATTATGCAAGCGCTCGACTTCTGCCAAGCGAGATTGCGCTGCAAAAATAGAGAAAAAGTGTCCACAAACCTGACGGGAGACAGCGAGCCTCGCATGTTTTCTGTACTTGGTCGCTGCGCTCGAGGAGGGCTAACCACCAGAAAAGGCATGACGGATGCGTGCAATCCACTAATCAAAGCAAGCAGATTCTAACTGGCAAGCCCATGAACCAATGAAAGGCACTGACGTGACGTGGACGGGGCTCCGAGCCCTTTTCTAATTCCTAAAGTGTCTCGCTAGCGATATGCATGCGACGCAGGCTCGACCCTAAAAATGGGCCA
Source organism: Pleurodeles waltl (assembly GCF_031143425.1). Lineage (NCBI taxonomy): Eukaryota > Metazoa > Chordata > Amphibia > Caudata > Salamandridae > Pleurodeles > Pleurodeles waltl. The sequence continues at coordinate 701,844,856 of NC_090440.1, forward strand.
ACGAAAAGGAAGCATTAAAGACAAGCACAACAAAGAACAAAAGGCAAGAGTGGGCGTGGTTAAAAGCCCACAGTCAATACAACACGTCTTGCGGACAGCACTGCTTGCTGCCAAGCTCAACCTAAAAAATCTTTGTCCTGCGGAATATTTCCAGACACAACCACTAGGTTGCGGAATGATGCACTACATGTCGCTCTAAAAGAGGTTCACTCTGCTTAACATCTGTTTTTAAGGCCGTGGGACTACCATAAGAACTTGAAGGAAGTGAAACACAACTAGGATGGCAGAAATATCTGCTACAAATATAAGAGCACTTAGCTACTTGTGAGCCAGATTTGGAGAGGAGGCTGACTGCTTCAGTCCTGCTCTGCCATGGACTAACTGGCACGTTTTCTACATTGGGTAAACCAAGGGTGCCCAGATTCATCAATAGATATTTATACCTTACAGTACAGTATGGAAAGATATTGAGGAAATTCCACAAACCACACCAATACATTTACCATTAACAGAAATTAATATTCAACCACAGACAGACTGAGGACCATAGTCAGATATTCAAATATACCATAAAAAAGGAGTGCACTGGAAATGAGGCAAAACAAAAAGGAAAGCTTAAAATGGGTAGTAAGGAATTTTGAGTGGCTCAACTAAAGCATGCACAAAAACATAGGGGCAGTATTTTTGTGTAGGAACAGGTGCAGGTCTTGTTTGCTAAGAACAGAGAAGCATATATCTTCAATATAGAAAACATAACTGCTAGTAAGTGCATATTTAGGTCTGGAGAGCTTATACGATGTACAAGGCGGGAGGGACAAAATGTGAGCCTCCCTCAGCTGTTGGTAGCAGAGCCATTCATATATAGATACACTTGCATGCCTCAGCTATTAGTTGATTCAGTCAATCTGCACACATGGATTTTTGCCTAATTACCAGCCTATGTCCATTTCATTGGCACACCAGTTATGCAAGTCTGCATTGGAGCGACGCACTTCTTATGTGCCTAATTTATGTGCAGTTGGAGCTTGTCAATGTTCTGTCCACTTTCTCCATCCCTGCCTGTGTCTGTGTATTGTTGTACTCTTTTGATGCCCCCCTCGCACGAGGGGGCGGCAAGGAGGGGGTAACAAGAGAAGTTTTGACTCATTAACAGCACACAAGGTTGGCCAAGACTAAGGGGGTCATTCTGACTTTGGCAGGCGGCCGAGGCCGCCCGCCAAAGTCCCGCCGGCAGAATACCGCTGCGCGGTCAAAAGACCGCCGCGGTAATTCTGAGTTTCCCGCTGGGCTGGCGGGCGACCGCCAGAAGACCGCCCGCCAGCCCAGCGGGAAACCCCCTTCCATGAAGATGCCGGCTCCGAATGGAGCAGGCGGAGTGGAAGGGGTGCGACGGGTGCAGTTGCACCGTCGCGATTTTCAGTGTCTGCGTGGCAGACACTGAAAATCTTGGTGGGGCCCTGTTAGGGGGCCCCACGACACCCGTTACCGCCAGCCAGGTTCTGGCGGTCAAAACCGCCAGAACAAGGCTGGCGGTAAGGGGGTCGGAATCCCCATGGCGGCGCTGCAGCGGTTTCCACCGCCGGTTTCCTGTATCTGACCGCGGCTGTACCGCCGCGGTCAGAATGCCATGGGAGCACCGCCAGCCTGTTGGCGGTGCTCCCGCGGTCGTTGATGGACCGCCAGGGTCAGAATGACCCCCTAAAACTGGACATCAGTATGAGCAAAAGGTAACAAAAAATGACATCTAGTGGCATGTCATAGAATGAGACACTGTCGACCTGCTTGATAGGCTACAAGGGCCGTGGTGTCGCTGCCTGCCGGCCTGGTAAGCTCCCTGGGCCATTTTGACACTTCCCAACTGCCTCACTGTCTTGGTCTACCAGCACATAGGCATAACACGCAGGCGAGTCAGCAAAGGGCGCCACATCTGAAAACAGTTACTTCAGATCACAGTTGAAATGCATCCAGGTGGCAAAGAATAAAACATTCTAATGTACTTCAGAGGGAATCCTAGAGTAACCGTACCAAAGGGACCTTGTTCATTACTGCAATATAAATTCTATTTATATATTTGAGAGAGTATGTACAAGAGCAGTCAGAATTAGAAGAAAAAAAAGATGCTGAAATTACCCATCACAAAACATCCGTCTTGAAAGGTTTACAACTGCTGGGACGTCCAGGCAACACCATCGGGAAGAGCACCCAACCTCTATTTTGACATTCTAGTGGTAATTGTGACTGCAAAAATTGTGCCAAAGTCCCTGCAAGTCAAGAAATAACTTAACATAGTTTTTCCTTAGTGTTTCTTCTCCTGAAGACACTTATCCTCGAACAATGACCAGGCTTCATCCCCGAGAAGATGACTTCGTCAAAAAGTAGCCTCGGTTTAGAAAAGGTCAGGCTAGAAAAGAAGAGTGAGGAAAGCGGTCATGAGGAATGATCAAAAACAAACTTTAACACCAGACAAAAGTTTCGAGAGTGAGGACAGACATCGGTGACAAAGAGATGCAACACAGTTGCTCCACTAGATAATTTGTGACACAGAAAAACAGATCTAGTGTTTTAGGATATTCACTGGAGAGAAAGAACATGAGGAATCAAAGAGCACTGTGGTGCAAGCTGGAATTGTGGTGGGTCTCACCTCCCTTAACATGACAGTGCTGTTTTCGTTTATATGAAATGTAATGTCTATGGGAAGAGTTTTTTTTTTTCAAAGGAAAAATTAAGCAGTAGCTATGTGTATTTTAAAGCCTATTTAGATTCTCTAGGGCAGTGGTTCTCAACTTTTTGAATTCTGTGGACCCCTACGTTATCATTACTGGATCCCGGGGACCCCCCACTGAATCATTATTGGAATTCAGGACCCTATCACTGAGTCAGCACTGAAAGCTGGGGCCCTAATCTGTTAATCTTACTTAATTTTCTAAGCAGTTGTGTACCCCCTGAGGAGGCATTGCCGAACCCTGAGGGGCCCCCAGAGCACAGGTTGGTAACCACTGCTCTGGTGGGCCTCTAATAAACTCAGTTTATGTTGTAAGATGATGCAAAATAGAAAAGAAAAGTTGCATCCACAGACGCTGTTCATTTATGGTTAGGAAGATTTACTTTTCTCTGTCAAAGAAATATTTCAGGATACTACACATGCACAGTGATGTTCCAATATTTATCAATAATAATGAAGATCCCATGATGTGACCTACTCTCAAATATCTTCTATTAGCATGGTTTTCCTCCAAAGCCTCCCTCTCCCAAAAAGCAACCATCACCAGACACCTCAGGCTAAATATTTCAATCACATCCACCAGCTCTTACCACCAGTGATGTAATGGTACACCCCGCATCAGTTGCTTCAAACCTCATACTCACTATCAACAACCAAAGTGTCAAAAATCATGTCTATTCCCACCACCATAATCAACGTCGCACACCACTTCTTAATACCATGTAAGCTTATGCTCCAGTTTACCCATCAGCCAACACCTTTGCCAGCCATCTACTCAAAACAGACCGTATACAGTGACAACCGGGTATGTGATCTGCTTGTTATTTCACTTCCTCAGAGGCATACATGGAAGTCAAACTCTGTGTACAGAGGCAGTCAAGCATGGAGGCTGCAACCATACACACAGCTGAGTGACCCGCCAATTTGCATTTGCCCAGTTTCTTCGCTGATCTCCCTATGCCTTCCTCTTCCAAAATCTATATACCAATCTTTATCGCCTGGACGAATCATAAATTTGTTAGTAATAATGCCAACCATAGATTTTAACCTGGGTAAGACATCGCTTGTGATAATTTTTAGTATGGTATTGACAATCATATACTTGGAGCACCACAATGCTGCTTGTCTTACCGACTAGTTTGGGATTTCTGAAATTATTTCGCCTTTTTAACTTTATCTCAAAGGAAGGGCTGACAATCCTGACCAGAAAAATAAATGCAGGACAAGGGAGAAGAGAAAGTTACTATTTTAACCATTTTGCTGCATTAGGTTTTCCATACTAATCCCATCTAGTGGTTGGGTATGTTAGGTCAAAAAATAATAATCTAATGATCATCGTTTGAAGTAGTTATACAATCATAAAAAGTGGTGGCAATGCTGTAATCAATCTGCACATCCGAAAGTAACCAGAAGTATAATAGTTAATGATGTTTTACAATTTACCGTATACATGAAAAGCAGGTACAATCCAGTGAAAACACCTTGCCAGACGGTTTATGATGCCGGCCCAAGAGGCTGGGAACTATTACAACAGAAACATCGCAGCACTCTGTACCAGACTTAAATGTAAGTCCACTCAAATGAGATCCAAAGTAAAAAGGAATCCTGATTTAGTCCCAAAAAAGTGAATGCAGTTCACAGCATTGTACCAGCCTCACAGCAGCCAACAGGTGTTTCATCCTTCTGGACTTGTCAAGGCTGCAAATAATATACCTATAACAGTAGTTGGTATTATGATATCTCGGGTAGGGGTGCAACCCTATGAACATGCAATAAAATTCATACCATAGTGAACAAATCATGTGCTCAATCTTATAAACCATAAAACCATACGAACACTAGTATGGTGTACATGAAAGTTATTATAAAAAGCAGGTCATACGAGTATTCTGCATTGATTGCCAAATGCCTTGCAATCAAGATGTCAAAGGTGCCATGCACTCCAAGCAAAAAGCAGAAGTCAAACCTGTGAAAGAAACATCGAAAATACCAAAGGTGTTGCCATGGGAGCCAGATTCCCTCCCTCTTTTGGAACCTCTATATGGGTTATTATGAAAAAAACACATATGTTCCGATTGACCCTTGGGTCTGACTGAGTATATCATTTATTTGGGTTGCTACATAGATGATGTTATGGTCAGGCAATGAATCCTTTTTAATTCTGGTAGAGTGCTACTGTGTTTCTGTTGTGTTCGTTTGAAGCAGTGCCTGCATCAAAGTCAACAAAATAAATCTATTTCACAGTTCTGATAATAACCGAATAGTGGAAATTAAACTATCCTTACACGTTGGATTACAAAACAGCTGTTTATTACAAAGCCTTTGATTAACACAAAAGCGGATTAATATACAGAATCTGAGTCTAGAATAGGGCCACACTGCGAAACAAAGATCAATGGAATGTCTTTATCACGAGCTATCACTTTAATTTTAAGTATAACCACATTAAATTCCAGATTCCATGTAGAGGTGATGGGTGACTTAAAACATACCCCATCCTAATAGGGATTAGCATCGATTCACCCGTCCACAGGAGCAGGGATAAAAAGCACTGATCATCTTGGGATGACACTTCCCGATAGATAAGTGGATGTCCACTTTACACCCCACACCGTATATCCCACCCTGTGCACATGGGTCCCCTACGAAAACTGTAGTTTTTCTAGACTTTGCAATGTTTCAAATAACAATGCTTGTCAATGGAGCCATGCTTAGTGTACAAGATCAGTTTGAAGGGAAGAAATTATTTGTGCATAAAAAAGATTTGGGAATTAGGTGTATATAGCATGAGAGGAAAAGGTCTCCGAGTTAGGAGTATTCTAGTGATCCATATTGTTTTCTACATTGAAAAGGAGTAATAGACCTGCCTTATTAAAAGCAAATCATTTTACTAGGCCAGGTTTAGCTTGGGTTCGAGCAAAAAAAGAAAAAAAAGATAACTATGATAAATATTTTCCAGATTAATCAGTGATGAACACAAGGCCCCAGAGAATAACAGTGCAGATAATTAGGAAAGCCCAGTTGAAGAAACGCATCCAACCAAAGAGGTAGAAGCTATTATTACAGAGAGAAAGTTTGCAGAACCTTCGACAAAACTCCAAAGCCCATCAGTCAGCTATAATGTGGCTGACTGATTTAAACATAACATACATGCATTCAGATAACTATTTTTACGCTCTTTTGGCCTGCCAGTTCTCAGGATACACAATGCTCAAACAGAAATAGAAAGATTTAGGTAAGCTGGAGCTTACGATTTGGATGCTATCAACGGGGCAGGAATTTCTGTTGCAGGGCGCTTTCAGCTACAAAACTTCCATGAGCCACAAAGTGTATTTTAACAGGGGCGTAACTGCTAAAGTCTTTCTGATGGATACAACTACCTGTGGATTCCTCACCTAATGAATACTCCCATGGCGCCAGCATTCGACGGAAATCTTCTTCCTAGTCTCTGCACGTCGACGAGGACGTCACTCTAGCCCACGCGACGCCGTCTGACGTCATACAGGCAATAAGAGGTCCTCGACGACGTGCCGACGTCAGTTCCCTTTTTTCCGTGCATTCGAAACGGTTATCTTCGAGGGAGCAACTGTTACTTTCGTGGTTACAGTGTATTTTTTACTGCGTAGTCCTTCGCTGCAGTAATAATGTTGCAGAGAAAGTCGGGTTTTAAGCCTTGTCGTGAGTGTGGGGGCAAGATGTCAGTTACGGATCCTCACTCCGACTGCCTTTGGTGTTTAAGCTCCGACCACGACGTCTCGACTTGCGATTCATGCCAGCACATGAATCCAAAGGCCCTCAAAGAACGTGAGGCGAAGTTGTTTATGGCGAAGTCGAAGAAAGAAAAACATCATAAGAAGTCTTCTTCGCCAAGGCATCGGCGTCATCGAGACTCCCGGCGCCGTAGAGAATCACGGCGCCATTCAAGCAAGGAGACTCGTTCCAGGTCTTCGGATCGGCGCCGGAGGACTTGGGAGGTCAGTCCCACGGTCACGCCGCATCCATCGACGCCGTTGCCCTCTCCGGCGTCACCGACTTCACCTGGACAGGCGTCGGTGATTGAAGTGGTGCAGCCTCTGGTGTTGTCTCCGGCGTCGGGGTCGCCTTCGATACAGGCACCCCAGTATCCGGCTTTTCCCACCCCTGGAGCCGATAGTACCGCATTCCTAAATGCGATGTATACCATCTTCCAACAGATGGCTCCAGGGGGTGCTCCGGCTGGCCCTTTGGCCTTTTCATTGGGTGATCCTGCGCCTCTACGGCCGGCACCCTTTATGCCCTTTCTCCCTTTTGGGAACGTGGGCTCGGCGCCGGTGTCGGCGCCGGTGGCCGCTCCGGTGACTTCGGAGGGATTGGTCCCGGAGATCTCCATTCCGTCGTCGGGATTTCGTCCTGTGACTCCGGTGGGTCCATCTGCTCCGAGTGCTCTTTCATCGGCGCCGAAGCTACCTGTGGCGCCGGATGCGGCGTCAGTGGCTTCTGAAGATCGGCGCCGATCTTCGGCTTCGGCGGAGGCATTGTCGACTCCGCGTATCGAGCAAAGGCTTCATTCGAGGAGACGTGCTCTCCGTTTATTAGAGGAGCAGGAGTACCAACGAGTCCTGGAAGAAGGAGAACTAGAGGACTCGGGTGATGGACTGCATGGTCTAGATACAGCCAGTGGGCTGGACACTTCCCCTGAGTGGGATCTTTCGTCTCCAGGGGAATACACGGAGGAGGCTGCTTCCTTTCACGCAGTGGTACGGAAGGCAGCTAGTTTTCTGGACCTGCCTTTGCCGGTGGCAGAGACAAAACAGAACCTTCTGACAGAGGTGCTTCATCCGGCCTCAGCTGCGGCAGAGCCTCTATTGCCGTTTAATGACGCTTTGCTGGATCCGGTGCTAGAGGTGTGGAAGAGACCAGTATCTTCCCCAGCGGTTCATAGAGCCGTAGCCAGGAGGTATCGAGCTGCACCAACTGACCCTGGCTTTCTTTCTAGGCACCCTACACCTGAGAGCTTGGTGGTGCAGGCCTCCTGTTCATCCAAATCAGCGCCTGGTTCTTTCCCGACGGTGCCTGGGGACAGGGACTCGAAGAAACTGGATGCGCAGTCCAAGAAAATCTTTTCGTCCTGCAGTCTGGCATATATTCATGCTCTTATGGATGACATTTCCTCATCGTTTACGGAGCTTCCCCAGGGTCTTTTGGATGTTGTTTCAGATGCCCAGGCTGCCGCGACCCAGATTATTCAGTCTGGGCTGGACACGACCGACTCGGTGGCCAGAGCAATGGGCACGACTGTGGTGGCAAGGAGACAGGCCTGGCTCCGTAATTCGGGGTTTTCTGCGGATGTGCAGTCAACCCTATTGGATCTCCCTTTTGATGGGGACAAGCTGTTTGGCGCCAAGGCAGATTCGGCCTTGGAACGTTTTAAGGAGAGCAGGGCCACAGCCAAATCGTTAGGACTCCAAGCTCCTTCTTCCTCTGCCTCTTCCAGGATTTTCAGGAGGTTTCGGGGATTTGGGCGTGGCTCTTCCTCCTCTTCCTTTCGGGGGAGATTCCAGCAACCTGCCTCTTCCCATCCCTATAGATCTTTTAGAGGGAGAGGGAGGGCCCTCACCAGAGGAGCCTCTCAGCAGCACTCTGCCTCTTCCTCGTCCTCTGGAGGGGTGCAGCAGGGAAAGCAGCCTTAGGCTTCCACCGTTTCCCACTCACTCCTCTCCTGTAGGGGGAAGATTAGAGCATTTTCTCTGCAAGTGGAAGACTATTACAACGGACACTTGGGTTCTCAGTATTGTGGGAAAAGGCTACACCCTTCCCTTTCGGGAGTTCCCGCCCCGCCCATCTTATTGTTCAGAAGAACACCTCCTGTTGCTAGAACAGGAGGTACAAGTCCTCCTTTCAAAGGGCGCGGTAGAGTTGGTCCCAGAGCAGGAAAGGGGTCGAGGTTGTTACTCAAGGTATTTCCTGATTCCCAAGAAGGATGGTCGGTTGAGACCAATCCTGGACCTGAGGATCTTGAATTGGTTCCTCAAACAGGAAAAGTTCAAGATGCTGACCCTAGCTCAGGTGCTTTTGGCGTTGAACAAGGAAGATTGGATGGTGTCTGTCGACTTGCAGGATGCTTACTTTCATATCCCGATACTCAAGTCACACAGGAAGTATCTCCGGTTTATGGTGAGATCGCAGCACTATCAGTTTGCGGTCCTTCCGTTTGGTCTTACTTCAGCACCTCGAGTCTTCACGAAGGTGATGTCGGTGGTTGCGGCAGAGCTCAGAAGGAAGGGGATAGCAGTATTCCCTTACTTGGACGACTGGTTGATCAAAGCCAAGTCGCCGGAGCTTGTGTCGCATCATCTGCAGTCAACGACTCAGTTGTTGTTCGACCTGGGTTTTTCGGTGAACGAGCCCAAATCTCACCTGGAGCCCTCTCAGCGCCTCCTGTTCATAGGGGCAGTACTGGATACAACATTGAATCGAGCCTTTCCTCCGCCTCAGCGGGTTCAAGATATTCAGGAATTGGTTCCAATGTTTCTAAATGGAGCGGTAGTTCCAGTCCTCAAGGTCCTTCGTCTGCTCGGTCTGTTTGCCTCCTGCATTCTGTTGGTCACGCATGCTCGCTGGCACATGAGGGCTCTTCAGTGGTGCCTCCGAAGGCAGTGGTCTCAACACAAAGGAGATCTAGAAGGTGCTGTCAAGATCTCCAGAGATGCTGCTGTGGACTTGAAGTGGTGGATTGCGAGCAACAATCTTTCACAAGGAAAGCCGTTCGCGCAGTCGCCACCAGTGGCCACGGTCATAACGGATGCTTCCACTCTAGGGTGGGGAGCTCATCTGGGGGATCTGGAGATCAAAGGCCTTTGGTCTCCAGAGGAGCAGATGTTTCATATCAATCTGTTGGAGTTACGGGCTGTACGTCTGGCTCTCAAGGCCTTCCTCCCTTCCCTTCGTGGTCAGTCGGTACAGGTCCTGACGGACAATACTACCACGATGTGGTACATAAACAAACAGGGAGGAGTAGGGTCGTACCTTCTCTGCAGAGAAGCTCTTCGACTATGGTCCTGGGCAAAGGACCATCAGATTTGCTTGGTAGCAAATCATCTGGCCGGGGTCTTGAATGTACGTACGGACGGTCTCAGTCGCCAATTCTCGGCAGACCACGAGTGGCGTCTCCATCCAGATCAAGCCCGTTTGATCTTCCAAAGGTGGGGGTTTCCTCGGGTAGATCTGTTTGCCACTCTGGAGAACGCGCATTGTCTGTTATTCTGCAGCCTCCAGTATCCGATGCAGGGAGCGTTGGGAGACGCGTTTCAGATAACCTGGTGCGGCCAGTTGCTTTACGCGTTTCCTCCCATACCCTTGATTCCTCGAGTATTGAGGAAGATTCGCCAAGACTGGGCGCTAGTCATCTTAATAGCTCCGGATTGGCCAAGGAGGGTGTGGTACTCCGACCTTCTCCAACTCTCAATGTGCCCTCCGCTCCGTCTCCCTTTCAGGGCAGACCTCCTCTCGCAGTCGCAGGGGCAGGTTTTACACCCCAACCTCCAGAGTCTGCACCTACATGCCTGGAGATTGAACGGGGCAACCTGAGTTCCTTCTCTCTCCCGCCTGATGTAGTGGATGTTATAATAGCGGCCAGGCGACACTCCACTAAATCTATCTACGCTAATAGGTGGTCTAAATTTGTTGCGTGGTGTGGAGAGAGGCAGATTGATCCCTTACATGCTCATCTATCGGACGTTTTGTCTTTTGCTCTGTCTCTAGCGCAGAAAGGTTGTGCAGTGGCTACCATTAAGGGTTATTTGTCGGCCTTGTCAGCCTTCATTTGTCTTCCAGACCAACCATCGTTATTTAAATCCCCTATTGTTATCAGATTCTTGAAAGGTCTTCTAAATAAATATCCTCCAAAACCATTCGTTATGCCGCAATGGGATTTGTCCTTGGTCCTGACTTTCCTTATGGGGTCCCCTTTTGAGCCTATGCATTCTTGCCCCTTAAGGTATTTGGTTATAAAAACAGTTTTCCTGGTAGCTATAACATCTGCAAGGAGAGTGAGTGAGTTGCAGGCCTTATCGGTAAAGCCCCCTTATACAACTTTTTATGGGGATAAGGTGGTGTTGAGGACCAAGGCTGCTTTCCTCCCGAAGGTAGTTTCACCCTTCCATTTGGCTCAGACAATTACTTTGTCCACGTTCTATCCTCCGCCTCATCCTTCTAAAGAGGAAGAAAGACTGCACCGTCTGGACCCAAAGAGGGCGTTGAGCTTCTTTATTGATAGAACAAAGGATTTCAGGCTGGAGGATCAGCTGTTCATCGGGTACGTGGGCAAGAGGAGAGGAAAGGCAGTCCACAAGAGAACACTCTCCAGGTGGGTGGTTCTTTGCATTAAAATCTGTTACTCTTTGGCAAAGAAGGACCCTCCTGAGGGCATTAGAGCTCATTCCACCAGAGCTAAGTCGGCCACTTCGGCCTTGGCCAGAGGTGTTCCTGTGGTTGACATCTGCAAGGCCGCAACTTGGTCGTCCCTTCACACTTTTGCGAAACATTACTGTTTGGACTCTGAGGTCAGAAGGGACGGCCATTTTGCACGGTCAGTGCTGCAGGATTTCTTGGTTTGACCATTTAGGCACCCACCTCCGGGCGTGGTACTGCTTTGGGACTCTATTCATTAGGTGAGGAATCCACAGGTAGTTGTATCCATCAGAAGAACGAGTTACTTACCTTCGGTAACGACTTTTCTGGTGGATACATTAGCTACCTGTGGATTCCTCACAGTCCCACCCGCCTCCCCGTTGCCTTTCTAGTCTTACCAAGTAATCCTTGAGTGCGCTCCTCTTGGTCTTCAAGGTTGCAATAGATGTTGTATATATGGATACTTGTGTATATTTATCTGTATATATATATATATATATATGTATATATCTTTGTGTACATACATGATTTGCATATATTTGTTCGTTATATTAAATTTACAGCTATTCATTGCAATATTGTGTATTTTACAAGGTTATGGGATGTTGCCTTGCTCTTTCATTGCATTGGGTGGTTGTTCTCATGCACGTAAAAAATGTTGGTACTGACGTCGGCACGTCGTCGAGGACCTCTTATTGCCTGTATGACGTCAGACGGCGTCGCGTGGGCTAGAGTGACGTCCTCGTCGACGTGCAGAGACTAGGAAGAAGATTTCCGTTGAATGCTGGCGCCATGGGAGTATTCATTAGGTGAGGAATCCACAGGTAGCTAATGTATCCACCAGAAAAGTCGTTACCGAAGGTAAGTAACTCGTTCTACAGGGCTATGCCGTGTTCTAAAGTACACAGAGCTCAATCAAAAATTAAAAACTGTGGGCAAACTATCCTCACCTCCCAAAGGGATCAAACTCTTGATTAGGAGAAAAATAGCCTAGAGGCACCTTTAGAACTCAAGGTCTCCACACCCTCAGAGTTTCCTTCCAGAGAGTTGGGGTCATAGTTTTTTTTCTGTTTCTACTGCATTGGGCCATCAGAAGAAGGTTTCTGTCGACTGAGCCAACGAGGGTTCTGTAGAAGGAAAGCTTACAACCTGTATCTAAATTAGCCTGTTGAACCAAGAGTTCAAATTAGCCCCCTACTTATTTACAACACTTAGCAACACAAGTTGAACCATTCACCGTCCTACAAGTGAGTCACTGTGGCACTCAATTCTACCCTTTACCTGCAGTGTTGGGATGATCATCATTGAACCCCTGAACCACTACTCACCTGGCGCAGTCACAATATGCCCCAACTCTCCCCACTGCACCATGACACGCACATTACATTCACCAAATCTCTCAGTCATGTCACATGGATGATTAATTGGGCAGCAGTGGGATAATGTAAGCAGTGGTAGAAGGTGAAGCGACATTTGGAGAAAGCTGTGTATGTAGTGTGGGCATGGACGAGATAAGTGAGATATACGTTAGTGGCTTAGCAACAATGAGTGGCAGAAAAATGCCAGATATGCGGGTAGATGAAGCCTACTTGGAAAACTATAATGGTTAGTGACTCTGAACATGAGGAGACAGAAGGGAAGACGTGGGCCAAAATGAACATGCTATTTACCTTTGGTAACGTCTTTTCTAGTGGACTATCCAACTGCAGATTCCTCACCTTAGAATACTCCGTAGGCATCAGACTGAATTCAGAAACCTTTGAAGCGGTACTCCTGGTGTTCTGGAAGGTGGAGCCTGCAGCTCCAAGCAAACGTTGTCCACACTGGACATGATGTGCACAGGCCTATATAGGTGAAACTCATGCGCACTGACATCAGTTGCTTTCATAATTCTGCACCCACAGACGTGGAGCCAAAACCAAATTGATCTTGATCAGTGACAACATTCCTAGATTGAGCTCTTTAAGTGAAAGAGTCCTGTTCACAGAATGGGAAAGATGGGAGTGTCACAGAGGAATCAGAGAAGCGAAGACCATTGGAAGGGCGATAGATTGACTGACGCGAAAAGGAGTCAGTCACTACCTTAGGCAAAAAGGAGGCACAAGCTTGTATAACCAACATGTCCGGATAGATGGTAATGTTTGGAGGATTCACGGAGCCTGAAGTTTGCTCACCCTGTGGGCCAGTGTTACGGCCACCAAGAATACAGTCTTGAGGGTAAGCAACCTGACTGGTCAACTATGCATGGGTTGAAAAGAAGAACACAACAAAGGTAAAAAAACGAATTCATGTCCCACTTGAGCATAATGAAAGGGGGGACAAATGTTAAAGCCCTTAAGGAAACACATCACAACTGGTGATTTCAATAATAAATGCTGGTCCGGCAACAGCTAAAAGGCAGAAATAGTCGACAGATAGCCTTTATTGTGCCTAAAGTAAGGACTTGCTTCATTAAAGACAAAACAAACAACAAAACCTCAGATTTAGCATGGAGCAGACCGACTTATCTGGTTGCGGACCAAGTCACAAACATGTCGCAACAGCAGGCGTATACAGATTTTGAAAAGGTAAGCCAGGATGCAAGGATAAAATCCAGAACCTCTGGAGGAAGGATAAAAGTGCTCAACTGTCGCTCAATCTTCAAACATGGAGGTGGAGCGGGCACAGGTTAGGGTGCAGAACCCAGCCCTGCTGCTGTGACAGGGCATCCTCCTGAAGGGGCAGCCTGATTGGAGGACAGGCGCTCAAGGTCAGATGTTGAGGATACCAAACTCTCCTCGCCCTGTCAGGCGCCACCAGGATGACTTGGGCCTAGTCTGCCTTGATGACCTTCCGAACTTGGGGCAGAAGCGGTATCGGCGGAAAAGTGTACAGAAGTCCTGAGTTCCACTTGTAATGCTATCTGTATTTAACCACCAACTCCATCTTGACCACTGACTCCATTTTGTGCTTCGCTTAGCTTCAGAAATTGTCACATCGCTAGCGGAGGTATTTTTCCACAAAGCTTGTTTTCTACACTGAATGTGTTTTCGCTCTTCTCGCTAGAACAGGGAACATATTGTGGGGGATGCAGAGGTGATAAGTGTACCAGGGTGAGAATGTTTTCAGCAGAGAAAGGTACAGCTATGGCTCAGGAAGGTGCATTGGGGCAGGACCCGTTCCTTTGCGTGTTTTCGACGCAGAAGGAGTACAGCCAGCGCTTGAATTTCATAACTTACTCAAAAGGAGGGGGAGGTTGTGAGAGTCTTAATCTTGGGTTTGTTTAAGGTATATAGAGTGGGGAATATTGGAACAGAGGCAGAAGGAACTAATTTTGGGGGTGGATGCACTTCGCAAATCATATCCCATCGGGGAAGTTTCTCCTGTTCAGGGTTCCTCAGCTTGTTGTTAGCAAGGATGATGCTGGATTCGATCCCCATGGTAAGGGGGGGTGGAGGGGGGGGGGGTGGTGTGTGTGTGTGTGTGTGTGTATATATATATATATATATATATATACACACAACATATATTCATTGTTGATGTATACCTGTCATCATCATTTAAGTGCTGTGAGTATTTTAGCATTTACACATGTTTTACCAGAGTCTAGTAAAATGCTTATGTTTATATTTTCATGCGCTTTTGTTTGATATCTGGGAAGTGCCTTAATAAATTAATTACTCAAACTAGGAGTGCTGCATTCCTTGGCATCGGTTTGCTCTTAGTTTGAAGCAAAGCAGAACAATTTGTCATTGTCGTTTGCAGGATACGAAGTAAAAGATTTAAAAGTGAAAATGTTTGGCAAAAAGTCAAATGCAGTTTTCCAGGTACCAAAGGATAAACCAGGTGAGAAAAAGCACCCTATGATGTTCTTGCGAATGAATGGGCGTGTGGAGCCGGGTTAGGTGAGAATTGGAGTGAATGTCTTGTCTATGCTGAACCAAAAAAGGTATTAATTTGCTTGCAAAAAGTGCCAAAGAGAGGGGATATGATTTATCTATTTTAGGCAGATGGAGCCGGATGCTGTTATCTGCTTATAGAAAAATGCATGAGAAATATACGCAGTTAGAACAAGCATATCAGCAATTGGAGAGGCAGCGAATTGAAGCCAAAAATAACATAACCATGCTGCCCTGTCAGAATGAGGTACTGCAGGATGAAGTTGATACTTATCAGTCTGTCGCACAGAAAGCAGCCATCCGCATTGCACAATATAGGTACCGGAAACGCAGGGGGAGGGTCAATCAAAAGAAAGTTCATTTAGCCACTGCTAAAGCAGGATTAGATTGGAATTCTGATGTTTGGGATGCCAATATTTGGGATTCCACAGTTTTTTCCGACTCCAGGGAAGAGTCTGTTTAAAATGGTGGGAGCCAGCTTGCACAGCCTATATTTAGAAGGAAGATACAGTGCACCAAACAAAACCCAGGGGATGGGGGGTTGAGATGTACTCCTTAGAAGATATTCTCAACAGGAGATAAATGACATCATGGATAGGGTTTGCTAAAAACCTGGGGAAGCATTGCTTCCGTGGATGGTGCAGTTGTTTGACACAGGAGCTTCTGGGGTGGTACTGCATGTGGGAGATGCAAGGATGTTTTGTACTCTTAGCACTGACCCCATAATAAAGACTATAAAGAAGCAAGTACTAAAGCCAAATCTGAATTTTACACCACAAAAATTAAAGAGACCTCTAATGCCCCTAGAGAACTTTTTAAGGGGGTCAATGGTCTGACTACCCCTCCAATATTGCCAGAATTGGAGAATTCACAGGAATTCTGCAATAAAGTAGCTATGCACTTTGAAAACAAAATCCTACAGATTTATGCTAACTTTATCCCCTGTGAGGAGAGAGCGAGCCACCAAAATATGGCTCACATGGACTCCAGTATAAGCCACTTCACAATTTTCAACCTCTTCCCCCAGGCAGAATTAATAAGCTGATGTTTGAAATCAAATCAGGCTCTCCCTCGGACCCCTGCCCCCTTCTATTATTCAATTGGCTCCAGACCTTGTTTCCTCAGCCCTAGCTCCAATCTTTCAGGAGATCCTTACTTCTGGGGTCTATCCAGCATCTTGGAAGGAGGCTACAGTAATCCCTTTGAAAAAGAAGCAAAATGGAAACAGCCAGGACCTTTATAACTTGCATCCGATTGCCCTTCTTCCCTTTCTGGCGAAGATTTTCGAGAAGCACATTAACAAGGAATTAGTAAACTTCATATTAGAATCTGGAGGACTAGATGCCAGCCCTCATTACCTCCTCGGACTCCATACGGAAACGGTGGACGAAGGGCAAGGGGCTATTCGGACCTTATTAGACCTGTCCGCGGCATTCGACACTATCGCCCCGCAAATTATGCTAGCCCAGGCATTAGAGAGCAGGCTTTTAAGCTACTGTAATCTTTTTTGACTAACAAGTGGACCACGGTTACCTGTGGAGACTTCAGATCCCCAGCCTACCTATTACCCTGTGGTGTCCATCAGGGTTCATCACTTAGTCCCAATTTGTTTAACCTGTATGTTGCCCCGTTAGCCAAACTGATTAGATCGTTTGGTTTTAGACCTACTTCCTATGCAGACGACACCCAACTGATCATCTTAGTTAACAAAAAACGGGAGGAAGTGGCGGATCGCCTCAATAAATGCATGCAGGCAGTCCATAGTTGGATGAAGTCTAACTGGCTCAAATTAAACGGTGACAAAACCAAAATACTTTGCTTTGGACTAGGAAGTGAACTATGGAATTCTCGTTGGTGGCCAACCGACTGCGGCACTCTCCCAGTCCCTTCTCCGCCACAAGAAACTTAGGGGTCATTTTTGACAATTGTCTCTCTTTTAGTCTACATGTCAACCACATTGTAAAAACGAGCTTTTGGATCCTAAAAATGCTAAAGAAAGTCTTCCCCTACCTTCAAAGGAAATGGAAAATTACAGTTACCTTGGCATTGGTGATGTCCAAAATGGACTACTGCAATGCCCTGTTGCTCAATCTAGACAAATCCTTTCTGAACAAGCTACAGCTGATCCAGAATACGGCTGCTAGAGCTATCTTGAACCTCCCTCACTCAGCTTCGGCTAGTGACAGTTTAAAACAACTGCACTGGCTTCCAGTGGCCCAGCGAATTATTTTCAAAACCTTATGTTTGACTCATAAAGCAGTTTATGGATCGGCTCCAAATATCTGGTTTCTAAACTCTATTGGTATAGACCCAAGCGTCCTCTTCGCTCATCAGGAGCTTTTAGAATTCAGCCCCCTGTACTTACAAAGCAGAATGGGGAGATAAGGCCTTACGGTGGCCGCAGCAAAATGCTGGAATTCTCTTCCCTTGACAATCAGGAAGGAACAATATCTTTTAACTTTTAGGAAGTTAGTTAGAAACTGGCTCCGTACGCGCTAACTGCAGTCTCCTGATTTCTCTCCCTCTCTGCGGACGCAACTTTTACCTTCGCTAGCGCTTCGATGCCTCGGCCGGAATGCGCTTTATAAATACTAATACAAATAATAAAAATACAAATAATACAAGATCAGTTTAGAGGTTATGAGAATGAAGGAGCAACTTGTTGCAATTGCAGTTGTTGGGTGTAGTCAGAAATATCGACTGAGTCAGACAGGCCTCCAAATAATAAGCCCTGGTAAACGTTGAGAGATGCTATGCAAATAATTAAAGAAGAAAGTATGAAAACTGCTATTCTCTTGGATGAGGCTCACAATTTGTTAGATGCTCCACTGATAGTTTCAGTATGAAACAAAATAATTTGGTTAGCTCCCCCAGCTTACAAGCAGGTGATAATGACTCTCCTAATAAATCGGACAGGGCAGGCATTGAAAGATGTATTGGAGACAATTTGCGAATTAGGAGAGCTTAGAGACTGGATGAAACCTGAGAGAGCCTCAAGGTCTGAGGGTCGCACAAACACTAATAGAGTATCTAGGAGAAATATGTTTATGGCGTTTCTGAAGGATGGTTTCAATAAAGAGCAGATAGATGGGTTAGATACGAAAAGTCTATGTGCGATGTACCGTAAGCGAGTGCTGGACAGAAAGGAGGGCAGCAGAAAAGTAGATAAGCAGGAAAACAAACAAATAAATCAGGGCAAGTCACAGATGCAGGAGGAAGGAAAAGAGAAGGGGAAAAATGTTTCTTCACGGGGAAAGGAGGAGGAAGATTTGGACACCGATTGGTCAACTGCTGAAAACAGGGAAAGAGAGAAATCTTCTCGCAGATATGAGAGCATATATCCAGATCTGATTTGGGCAAAATTTGACCGGTTTAAATCAGATTAGGAAACAGGCCAAGCTCGGGTACAGTGATGGGCTTGTAAAGATAAAGACCCCATGTTGATTTAGAAATTCATTGGAAACATGGAAATGTTCAAAAGGTTCGGGCTGTGGCGGACACCGAAACAGAGGCCTCTTTAATTATGGAAATCCCAAAAAGTTAATAGGTCAGCACTACACCATCACAAGGTAGGGTGGAAAGTAAACTCCACAGTGCAGACTACTGTTCAAATGAAAATAGGAAGAATGCCTAAAAGAGAAAACACTGTTTTGATTGGGCCCCTCCTGGAGTATATACTAGGAATTCACATTCTGAAGGGGATGACTCTATACTGGGAGGATGGTTGTTATCAATTTGGATCAAAGCGATACACTTAAGTGGCAGCTGTGAGGGTGGGTCATCTGACGATACCACCAGTGAAAGTGCCCACAGCAACACGGTGGATCGTTTGAAACATTTCCGAATTCTGGGAGGGCATGAAGAGATAAGCAAGACTTTGATGGAGGCAGGTGTGTTGGCCCCATTCACCACTGAATCGAACAATCCTTTGTGGCCGGTCACCAAATCAGATGGGAGCTTTTGAATGACTATTTATTACCTCGAATTGAACAAATATACTGCCTCCATTGGCAGCTGCGGTCCCCGACACCATCACTTTGACTGAGAGGATACAAAAACATAAATGGACCTAGTATGCAACTATTGATATTGCTAAAGCTTTCTTTTCCATACCACTGGCCCCTGAGAGTCAGGAGCACTTTAGCTTCTCCCACTGCAGTGGACAATTCAAGATGTTAAGGCTCTCTATTAGGTATGTACACAGCCCCACCGTATGTCACCGGCTGGTGGCAGAACACCTGCATGAAGTATCTGTCATTCCAGGGGTGCAGTTGTCTCATTATATCGATGATGTGATAATTCAGGGACAGCTTTGCAGAGCAAAGCGTGGATGATCAATCCAGATAAGAAGCAAGGACCCTCTCAAAATGTGGAGTTTCTAGGAATTCAGTGGAATCAGGGACATGTTGCCACAGGTAAAACAAAAGATACTAGAATTTGCCACACCCCGTAAAAAGCAGGAGACTGAGCGATTCATTGGATTGTTTGGCTTTTGGAGACAGCATATCCCTCACTTGAGTCAGATTTTGGCCCCTTTGTACAAAGTGACAAGAAAGAAGCATGAGTTTGAATGGGGAGAGCATAATGTGCGTTTGAATTGGCAAAGGAGGCGATTCAACAGGCTTTAGACTTATGGCCAGTACAGGAAGGAGACACTGAGTTACATGTAACTATTCAGGGACAATATGAAAATTGGAGCATGTGGCAAAAACAGGGAAGAAAGAGGGTGCCCTGTGTTTCTGGACCAAAATACTACCAGATGCTGGAGAGTGATATACTCCCTTTGAGTAACAGTTACTAGCGTGTTACTGGACTCCAGTGGATATGGAGCAAATTACCCTAGGTCATAATGTAATTCTGAGAGGTGGGGTGAGCCATTTGAATCCTTGTCCACCGAGGATAGGAAGCATGTACTGTATGGTTCACCGATGGTTCAGCCAAGTATGTGGGGGCCAAAAGACATTGGAAGACAATGCCATATAAGCCAGTCACCAAGAAGTTGCTTTCTACTACAGGAGAAGGGAAGAGTAGTCAATATGCAGAACTGTACGCTGTGTATCAGGCACTGAAACAGGAACATCCTGGGACAAGTCACATTTATAATGATTCTTGGACCACCACCAATGGGTTAGCCACCTGGCTTCCCTCGTGGCATGCACACAACTGGCAAATGCATTCTAAGGAGATGTAGGTTAAAGAGTTGTGGCAAGAAATTTGTGAAATGTTAAAACATAGTACAGTCACTGTGTATCATGTAGATGCCCCTCTGTCCCATCGACTCCCTAGAAAGATGGTTTAATTCCCTTTGAGACGATAAAGCCAAAATCTCAGAGGCAGAAGTGGCGACATAGGATTCTGACTAGGTGGGGATGGCTAAGTGAGCGCACCAAAAATGTGGACACATCTGTGAGAGGCCACCAACAGGTGGGCAGAGCTCAGAGAGATGCACATTCCTCTATATTTGATCAAAACTGTCATTCTTTAACGCCCTATCTGTCAACACACACAACCGATATCTGGCCCGCAAACTGTCAGAGGTCAGTTGGGGAGAGGGAAGTTGCAGGGGCAAATATGTCAGACTGATTACATCGGGCCATTAGCGAATAGTCGTGGGTATCAATACGCCTGCACAGTGGTGGACACTTATTCTGGTTATTTGATTGCAGTCCCTTGCAAACGTTCTACTCAGTTCAACACTATCAAAACTCTGGACTTGTTAATGCTGTATTACAGAGTCCCACTCCAAATCCAAAGTGACAATGGGTCACATTTTAAAGGTAAATTGGTGCACGATTATTGTTCACAACACAATATTGAGTGGATTTATCACATTCCATATGACCCACAAGCTGTAGGATTGATTGAGAGAACGATTGGCTTATTAAAAGCCCAATTATGAAAATTATCTGATAGAACTTTAAGAAATTGGAGAGAGCATTTAAATGAGGCCCTCCAAATTTTTAATAGACCTTTGACAAATGCAGAGAGACTCCTTTAATGCGAATGTTGACTCCGCCGTTACAGATACAACACCATGTAGCAACAAACACCATCATGCATTGGGAAATAAAATTAGGAGCCTTAGCTCCTTACCGAGCCACACCAGAATCTGCAGGTCTTGGTTTACATCTTTGAATATGTACAGATTGAAACCAAAAGACATGGCACTTCTTGAAACAAGTGTTGTAATACAGATTCCCCTGGAGCATTTCGGATTGATTGCTCCTATATCTGGGTTAGCACTCAAAGGTGTTCAGGTCTCTGGGGGAGTGGCCGATGCAGACTACTAAGGAGAACTCAAGGTTACCCAATTAAACAGTAGATATGCTGATTTGATAATACAACATGGAGACAGAACTGCTCAGATTATCATTATTCCAGTGTATGGAGGAACAGTTAAAAAGGGGACAGCCCCAGCCCTTCTTACAGTGCGTGGGGAGGAAGGTTTTGGCTCAACTGACAAAAATCCTGGTGCTAAGGTGTGGGTAGAATCCCCAAATCATCCTCCTGAACCAGCAGAAGTTACAGCACAAGGCAGGGACAACGTATTATTAGTCATGAAACCAGGACAGGAAAAATGGGAGCACATACCAGGTGATAAATGTTATTTGTGAGAATGATCATACTTGCCTCTTTTACAGATCATACTGCAAGGTGTCTGTGTGCTGATTGAGCCACCTGGTCGGTGTTCGGGCATGTCAATGTGGGGTTGGGAGGGATGAAAAGTCCCCAGCTCCGAAGCGAGTGATCGACAGTGCCGATCAACACCTTTATTGTACCAGAATGAGAACATTTGGATCCACTTGGAGCGTACCGTACTCAACAAATTGGATTTCTGCATGACAAATATGAAAAGTACCGTTGATGTTATCGCCATGTGTTTAGTCGCCATACCGACTAGTGCCAGTGTTTTGCTGCAAATCTTTAATGCCACCAACAAAGATGGAGCAGTAGAAGAAAGTGATGTACTGACTCACTTCATCCCCCTACGAGTATTGTAGGTTTTGCCAAGAGGTAACAGATTAAAAATGGGATAACATAACACACATGGTTACTTACAACATTACTACCGGTGATGTCTGCTACAACTTAACTTGTAACACTTACAAAATCGGAAAATGTGCTCAAATGCGTCTTGAAGCAACAACAGGGTCTCCTCAAGCGATCCCGTGGGAACAACAAGTACTGTGTCAGCACAGAAATGATAAAATGTGTAAAAACATGAATAATAGTATGTCTTGCCAACGCATCATGACTGCTGCTAGTCACATCAAGCGAGTTAAACTACCGGCGGGGTGGTTGTTCTCATGTAGAAACACCACCTATATGTACATTCCTGCCAATATATCTGGAAGACCATGTGCTTTTACGCGGTTAGGACTTATGATGTTTCCATTTCACTCTGTATCACATAAGCAACCCACAAGGAAAGCAGTTCAATTAAGTGAAGACTGTGACTCTGAAATTCGGTTATTATCTAAGTCAGAATATCTGAGCTTGAGCCTTTCTATGGTAGGAGTTCCAGGGCTAGCTGTTTATAATGCTCAAGTTATTAACAAATTAGCATGTTTAATAGTCAAGAATATTAATACTAAATATATTGCCTTGGCCAAGTTGCTACTAGATATACGAGGCACTAAAAAAACTGCATTGCAAAACAGGGCAGCCATTGACTATTTGCTCCTGAAGCACGATCATAGCTGCTCAGAATTTGAGGGTATGTGCTGTTTTAACTTGTCAGACCATTCCACATCTATTCAGTCCCACACTGACACTTTGCAAGAATTGAAGAAGGGAGTAAAACAAGATGTTTCCATTTCACTCTATCACATAAGCAACCCACAAGGAAAGCAGTTCAATTAAGTGAAGACTGTGACTCTGAAATTCGGTTATTATCTAAGTCAGAATATCTGAGCTTGAGCCTTTCTATGGTAGGAGTTCCAGGGCTAGCTGTTTATAATGCTCAAGTTATTAACAAATTAGCATGTTTAATAGTCAAGAATATTAATACTAAATATATTGCCTTGGCCAAGTTGCTACTAGATATACGAGGCACTAAAAAAACTGCATTGCAAAACAGGGCAGCCATTGACTATTTGCTCCTGAAGCACGATCTTAGCTGCTCAGAATTTGAGGGTATGTGCTGTTTTAACTTGTCAGACCATTCCACATCTATTCAGTCCCACACTGACACTTTACAAGAATTGAAGAAGGGAGTAAAACAAGATGTAGCTAAAGGGTGGTGGGGCTGGGTTTTTAGCTGGTTGCCTGATTTTGGGCAATTATGCACAATTTTTGGCGCAGTACTCGTGATTTTTATTATAATAATGCTATGTTGCTGTATACAATGCATACCTAATCTGATTGCAATGTTTAGAGCAAAAAAGGGTTACTTTTAGACCAATATGTTATGAGAGTCACTGGTCAAAGGGTGGGTTGTAATGCTATCTGTATTTAACCACCAACTCCATCTTGACCACGGACTCTATTTTGTGCTTAGCTTCAGATGCTGTCACATCGATGGCGCAGGTATTTTTCTACAAAGCTTGTTTTATACTACACTGAACGTGTTTTCGCTCTTCTCACTAGATCAGGGAACATATTGTGGGGGATGTGAAGGTGATAAAAGTGTACCAGGGTGAGAATGTTTTCAGCAGAGAAAGGTACAGCTCTGTCTCAGGAATGTGCATCGGTGCAGGGTCTGTTCTTTTGCGTGTTTTCAACACAGACTGAGTACAGCCAGCGATTGCTTGAAGGGAGGGGGAGGTTGACAGAATCTTCCTCTTGGTTTTGTTTAAGGTATAATAGGTGGGGAAGCTTGGCATGGAGGCAGAAGGAACTCATTTTCGGGGTCGACGTACTACCCAAATCATATCCCATCGGGGAAGTTTCTCCTGTTCCGGCTGTCCAGGGTTCCTCAGCTTGATGTTGGGAAGGATGATGATGGATTTGATCCCCATGGTGATGCATTTCTATTCTTAATTATCTAGCTTGGCTGTGCACACACACACACACACACACACACACACACACACACACACACATATATATATATATGGAAAATGTCACTTACCCAGTGTACATCTGTTCGTGGCATGTTGCGCTGCAGATTCACATGCTGTGCACTGTCCCTGCCATCGAGTGTTGGGTTCGGAGCGTTACAAGTTGTTTTTCTTCAAAGAAGTCTTTTCGAGTCACGGGACCGAGTGACTCCTCCCTTTCGGCTCCATTGCACATGGGCGTCAACTCCATCTTAGATTGTTTTCCCCGCAGAGGGTGAGGTAGGAGTTGTTAAAGTAAGGATACTAGAGGTGCCCACGCAATGGAGTAAATGTGTATGTACAGAGTATTAAGGTCAAAGTTATTTACATATATACACTTTTAATGCAACTAAAACGGCTACAGGCTCCTGGGGAGGTGGGAGGGCTCATGTGAATCTGCAACGCAACATGCCACGAACAGATGTACACTGGGTAAGTGACATTTTCTGTTCAATGGCATGTGTAGCTGCAGACACACATGCTGTGCATAGAATACAAAGCAGTAATCTCCCCAAAAGTGGTGGTTAGCCGGTAGGAGTTGAAGTTGTCTGAAATAATGTTCTTAGCACTGCCTGTCCTACTGTGGCTTGTTGTGCTGCTAACACATCTACACAGTAATGCTTAGTAAATGTATGAGGCGTAGACCAAGTGGCTGCTTTACAAATTTCTGTCATAGGTATATTACCAAGAAAAGCCATTGTGGCGCCTTTCTGTCTAGTGGAGTGTGCTCTTGGAGTAATGGGTAATTCTCTTTTAGTTTTTAGATAACAGGTTTGTATGCATTTGACAATCCATCTGGCAATGCCTTGTTTGGATATGGGGTTACTTGCATGTGGTTTTTGGAAAGCTATGAACAATTGTTTTGTTTTCCGAAATTGTCTTGTTCTGGCAATGTAATACATTAGCGCTCTTTTTATGTCTAACGTATGTAATGCTCTTTTTGCTACTGAGTCTGGCTGTGGGAAGAAGACTGGGAGTTCTACCGTTTGATTTAGATGAAACAGTGATATGACTTTTGGTAAGAATTGTGGATTTGTACGGAGAACCACCTTATGTTTATGTATTTGTATAAAGAGTTTTTGAATAGTAAACGCCTGTATTTCGTTAACTCTTCTAAGTGAAGTGATGGCTATTAGAAAGGCTACTTTCCAAGTAAAAAATTGGATTTGACAAGAATGCATGAGTTCAAATGGGTGGCCCATGAGTCGTGTTAACACAATATTAAGATTCCACAAAGGCACTGGTGGTATCCTTGGGGGTATGATTCTTTTTAATCCTTCCATAAAGGCTTTAATAACTGGGATTCTAAAAAGCAATTTTGTATGTTTAATCTGCAGGTAAGCAGATATTGCAGAGAGATGTATCTTAATGGAAGAGAAGGCTAGATTGGACTTTTGTAAGTGTAGTAAGTAACTTACAATGTTTTGTGTGGAGGCGTCTAGTGGCGTAATCTGATTAGCCTGGCAGTAACAAACAAATCTTTTCCATTTGTTAGCGTAACAATGTCTGGTTGTGGGTTTTCTTGCTTGTTTAATGACCTCCATACATTCTTTAGAAAGGTTTAGATATCCAAATTCTAAGACTTCAGGAGCCAGATCGCTAGGTTGAGCGATGCTGGATTCGGGTGTCTGATCTGTTGTTTGTGTTGTGTTAACAGATCAGGTCTGTTTGGTAGTTTGATGTGGGGTACCACAGATAGATCCAACAGTGTGGTGTGCCACGGTTGGCGAGCCCACGTTGGTGCTATAAGTATTAGTTTGAGTCTGTTTTGACTCAGTTTGTTGACCAAATAAGGAATGAGCGGGAGAGGGGGAAAAGCATAAGCAAATATCCCTGACTAGTTGATCCATAGAGCATTGCCCTAGGATTGAAGGTGTGGGTACCTGGACGCGAAGTTTCTGCATTTTCCGTTTTCTTTTGTGGCAAATAGATCTATGTTTGGTTACGATGTATTTCCCATTCGTGAGTCTGCTGTTGATCTCGACTGAGATTGTCGGCCAACTGATTTTGAATGCTTGGTATGTATTGTGCTATCAGGCGAATATTGTTGTGAATTGCCCAATGCCAATTTTTTTGTGCTAAGAGACACAGCTGTGACGAGTGTGCCCCCGTTTGTTTAGATAATACATTGTTGTCATAGTGTCTGTCTTGACAAGAATGTGTTTGTGGGCTAGAAGTGGTTGAAATGCTTTTAACGCTAGAAATACTGGTAGCAGTTCTAATTGATTTATGTGAAGCAGTTTTCGTTGATTGTCCCATTGACCTTGTATGCTGTGATTGTTGAGGTGTGCTCCCCACCCAATCATGGATCGTCTGTTGTGATAATGACGTGAGGCACTGGGTCTTGAAAAGGCCGCCCTTTGTTTAAGTTTACAGGGTTCCACCATAGAAGCGAAGAGTATGTTTGGCGGTCTATCAACACTAGATCTTGAAGTTGACCCTGTGCCTGCGTCCATTGTTTTGCTAAGGCACTGTTGTAAGGGCTGCATGTGTAGTCTTGCGTTTGGGACAATAGCTATGCATGAGGACATCATGCCTAGTAGTTTCATCACAAACCTTACCATGTATTGTTGGTTTGGTTGCATGCCTGATCTTACATTTTGGAACGACTGAATTCTTTGTGGACTTGGAGTGGCAATTGCTCTTTGTGTGTTGAGTGTTGCTCCCAAGTATTGTTGTATTTGGGATGGTTGTAGATGTGATTTTTGGTAATTTATAGAAAACCCTAGTTTGTGTAGAGTATCTATGACGTATTGCGTGTGAAATTGACATTGTTGCTGAGTGTTGGCTTTTATTAGCCAATCGTCCAAATATGGGAATACGTGCATGTTCTGTCTCCTTATATGAGCTGCTACTAGGGCTAGGCATTTTGTAAATACTCTGGGGGCTGTTGTTATTCCGAATGGTAGCACTTTGAATTGATAATGTTTGCCTTGTATTACAAACCTGAGGTATTTCCTGTGAGATGGATGGATGGGTATGTGAAAATACGCATCCTTGAGATCCAGTGTTGTCATGTATTCCCCTTTTTTTTTAGTCAGGGAACTATGTCCTGAAGCGTTACCATGTGGAAATGATCTGATTTAGTGAAGAGATTCAGTGTTCTGAGATCTAAGATAGGCCTTAATGTTTTGTCCTTTTTTGGAATAAGGAAATACAGGGAGTAAACGCCTGTTCCCCTCTGGTGATAGGGTACTAGCTCTATGGCTTGTTTCTGTAGCAGTGCTTGGACCTCTATTTGTAATAGGTCTAAGTGTTGTGGAGACAATCTGTGCGCTTTCGGTGGAACATCTGGAGGGAATGTTGTGAATTCTATGCAATAACCATGTTGGATAGTTGATAGGACCCACGTGTCTGTGGTAATGTGTGTCCAATGGTGGTAGTATTTGGTTAGCCTCCCCCCCACTGATGATAAGTGTTGGGGTAGTATGACATTGAAGTCACTGTTTGCTAGGGCTTGGTTTGGAGGGCTGGAATTTCCCTCTTCCCCTTGGGAATTGTCCTCTGTAGGAACCACGAAACCCCTCTCTTTGGTATTGCGCGAGGTAGGTGGGTTTGGTTTGGGAGGTGGATGGTTCAGCTGTCGGTTGTCGAAAACCTCCCTTAAACTGTGGTTTCCTAAATGTCTCTCTGTACTGTGAGGAGTAGAGCACGCCCATGGCTTTGGCCGTGTCCGTGTCTTTTTTCATTTTCTCGATCGCGGTATCCACCTCCGGCCCAAACAACTCATGTTGATTAAACGGCATATTTAATACCGCCTGTTGTATTTCTGGTTTAAATCCAGAACTTCGCAGCCATGCATGTCTCCGAATCGTTACAGCTGTGTTGACAGTCCGTGCTGCTGTATCTGCAGAGTCTAGGGCAGACCGTATTTGATTGTTCGATATGGCCTGTCCCTCTTCCACTAATTGTTGGGCACTTTTTTGGTGTTCCTTGGGCAAATGCTGGATGATGTCTTGCATTTCGTCCCAGTGTGCCCTGTCGTAGCGTGCAAGTAGGGCTTGCGAGTTAGCAATTCGCCATTGATTGGCTGCTTGTGATGCCACTCTCTTGCCCGCTGCATCGAACTTTCGACTCTCTTTATCAGGTGGTGGGGCATCCCCTGATGATTGTGAGTTCGCCCTTTTCCTTGCAGCTCCCACAGCCACTGAGTCCGGAGGGAGTTGTTGAGTTATAAACACTGGGTCTGACGGGGCGGTTTATACTTCTTTTCGACCCTAGGCGTGATAGCTCTCCCCTTTACAGGCTCTTGGAAGTCCTGTTGTGCGTGTTTGAGCATGCCCGGTAGCATTGGCAGGCTTTGATAGGATGTGTGAGTGGATGCCAGAGTGTTGAAAAGGAAGTCATCCTCCACTGGTTCAGAGTTGTTACGTTGTGGAACATACCTGCCCTGGCTAGTACTTGCGTATATGCTTTACTGTCCTCTGGTGGTGAAGGCTTGGTTTGATAACACTCTGGGCTGTTATCCAATATAGGTGGGTCGTATAGATCCCAGGGATCCGCATCATCTTGGGTAATCCCAGTATGTGTGGGTGACTGCACCATCAGTGTACCCACTGGTGACAAGTGTGGTGATTGCTGTGGGGATGGTTGTGGTGAGAACTGTGGTGGTGGGGATTTGTCTCTAACCACTTTGGCTTTCGGTTGCATTTCAGTTTCTTGAAAGGCTAGTTTTCATTTGGATTTGAGTGGAGGGATGGTTTGTATCCTCCCTGTCTCCTTCTGGATCTGTAACCTTTGTTGCGTTTGGTCCTGTTCTTCTACATCCAGATCTTGCTCAAATCTGTGCCTTTCTTTAAGCTGCATAGAAAAGAAAGCCCTTGCTCTTCAGTGTAGGAAGAGCGTTTCGGATCCGAAGCTGGTTTTTTCGGTACCGAAATTCCTAACGTAATTGTCTTTTTCGGTTCAGAGGAGCTTTTTCGAGGCTTAACCCAACTCGATGCCGAATCTTTTCGGTGCCGGAATCTTGACCGGAGTCGGAAGTCTTTGGCAAATCTTTGGCCTTTTTCGGTGCTGATGCTATCTGGTCACCTTCCTTTCTGTGGGTTAAGCCATGGCCTGCTGGCGGTGGCGTCCCTGTGGCCTTGTTTTTTTTTGTTTGACCCTGGGGGTGGGACGGGGCAGGTTTATTCACAGTTTGTTGCGCCGTCGAGGGTCGTTCACCATCAGATTCATCCGAGTCCGTTCCATGTATGGAAATTCTCCCTTCCTTCTCGACGTCGAGATCTTGTTTCTGCTTCTACGCCATTTGTAGTCTTCTTGCTCGTCGATTTCTTAAGGTTTTCATCGCTCGAAAGACTCGACAAGCTTCACAAGTATCCTCTCTGTGTTCGGGCGAACAGGTTACAGACCCAGTGCTGGTCTGTATAAGGATACTTTGCGTGACACTTAGGACAGAAACGGAAGGTGGTCGGGTCCATTAGTCTTGGATGACAGGTGTGGTCGGGCTGACCAGGCATCGATGAAGGGCGGAAGCCCCGAAGGGCCACCGAAGCGGTCTTGATGTCGTTGCCGATACGATAAAACTAAACCGGTACCGAACAAAAACAATACCGAAGAATTTTCGATACTTAGCTAACTTTCCCGATTCGAAATACGGAGCGAAGAGGAACACGTCCGAACCCGATGACGGAAAGAAAACAATCTAAGATGGAGTCGACGCCCATGCGCAATGGAGCCGAAAGGGAGGAGTCACTCGGTCCTGTGACTCAAAAAGACTTATTCGAAGAAAAACAACTTGTAACACTCTGAGCCCAACACTAGATGGCAGAAACAGTGCACAGATGTGTATCTGCAGCAACACATGCCAGCAATCATATATATATATATATATATATATATATATATATATATGGAAAATGTCACTTACCCAGTGTACATCTGTTCGTGGCATGAGACGCTGCAGAGTAACATGCTGTGCATTATCCTGCCATCTAGTGTTGGGCTCGGAGTGTTACAAGTTGTTTTTCTTCGAGAAGTCTTTTCGAGTCACAAGACCGAGGGACTCCTCCCTTTCGGCTCCATTTCGCATTGGCATCGACTCCATCTTAGACTGTTTTTCCTGCAGAGGGTGAGGTAGGAGTTGTGTATATAGTAAAGGTGCCCATGCAATGGAGTAAGTATGTATGTACATAATGTGATTATAAGTTATATATATTTACAAATTTACAAATGTACAAGTTTTTTCAACATATAACATGTAGTTTTCATCAACTTAAAACGGCTACAGGCTCCCGGGGAGGCGGGAGGGCGCATGTGAATCTGCAGCGTCTCATGCCACGAAGAGATGTACACTGGGTAAGTGACTTTTTCCGTTCGATGGCATGTGTAGCTGCAGATACACATGCTGTGCATAGACTAGTAAGCAGTTACTCCCCAAAAGCGGTGGCTTAGCCTGTAGGAGTTGAAGTTGTTTGAAATAATGTTCGTAATACTGCCTGTCCTACTGTGGCTTGTTGTGTTGTTAACACATCTACACAGTAGTGTTTTGAGAATGTATGAGGCGTAGACCATGTGGCTGCTTTACATATTTCTGTCATAGGTATATTTCCTAGAAAGGCCATTGTGGCGCCTTTGGGGTAATAGGCAGTTCTCTCTTTGCTTTAATATAGCAGGCTTGAATATATTTCACTATCCATCTGGCAATGCCTTGTTTGGATATTGGATTTCCTGCATGAGGTTTTTGGAAGGCTACAAACAATTGTTTTGTCTTGCGAAATTGTTTTGTTCTATCAATGTAATACATTAGTGCTCTTTTAATGTCTAATGTATGTAAGGCTCTTTCAGCTACTGAGTCTGGCTCTGGAAAAAAGACTGGGAGTTCCACTGTTTGGTTTAGGTGGAACGTTGAAATAACTTTTGGTAACAGAAATTGATTTTTGCGTAGAACTACTTTATGTTTGTGTATTTGTATAAAGGATTCTTGTATAGTAAATGCTTGTATTTCACTTACTCTTCTAAGAGATGTGTTTGCTATTAGGAAGGCAACTTTCCAGGTTAAGTACTGCATTTCACAAGAGTGCATGGGTTCAAATGGTGGACCCATGAGTCGTGTTAATACAATATTAAGGTTCCATGAGGGAACTGGTGGTGTTCTTGGGGGTATGATTCTTTTTAGACCCTCCATAAATGCTTTGATGACTGGGATTCTAAAGAGTGATGTTGAATGTGTATTCTGCAGATAAGCAGATATTGCTGTGAGATGTATTTTAATGGACGAAAAAGCAAGATTTGATTTTTGTAAGTGTAATAGGTAGCTTACAATGTGTTTTGCGGATGCATGTAGTGGTTGAATTTGATTATTATGGCAGTAATAAACAAATCTTTTCCATTTATTTGCGTAACCATGTCTTGTAGTAGGTTTTCTTGCTTGTTTAATGACCTCCATACATTCTTGTGTAAGGTCTAGATGCCCAAATTCTATGATTTCAGGAGCCAGATTGCTAGATTGAGCGATGCTGGATTCGGGTGTCTGATCTGTTGTTTGTGTTGAGTTAACAGATCTGGTCTGTTTGGTAGTTTGATATGAGGTACTACTGACAGATCTAGTAGTGTTGTGTACCATGGCTGGCGTGCCAAAGTTGGTGCTATTAGTATTAGTTTGAGTTTGTTTTGACTCAATTTGTTTACTACATACGGAAGGAGTGGGAGAGGGGGAAAAGCGTAAGCAAATATCCCTGACCAACTCATCCATAACACATTGCCCTTGGAGTGAGGGTGCGGATACCTGGACGCGAAGTTTTGGCATTTTGCGTTTTCTTTTGTTGCGAATAGGTCTATTCGTGGTGTTCCCCAGCTTTGAAAGTAAGTCTGTAGTATCTGGGGATGAATTTCCCATTCGTGGGTTTGTAGGTGATCTTGACTGAGATTGTCGGCTAACTGGTTTTGAATTCCTGGGATGTATTGTGCTATTAGGCGAATGTGATTGTGAATCGCCCAATGCCAAATTCTTTGTGCTAAGAGACACAGCTGTGATGAGTGTGTCCCTCCCTGTTTGTTTAGGTAATACATTGTTGTCATGTTCTCTGTTTTGACAAATATGTGTTTGTGGGATATTATCGGTTGAAATGCTTTCAATGCTAGAAATACTGCTAGCAGTTCTAAATGATTTATATGAAGTTGGCTCTGTTAAGCGTCCCATTGTCCCTGAATGCTGTGCTGGTTGAGGTGTGCTCCCCACCCTACCATGGAAGCATCTGTTGTGATCACGTATTGAGGCACAGGGTCTTGGAATGGCCGCTTTTGGTTTAAATTTATAGGATTCCACCATTGAAGCGAGGAGTGTGTTTGGCGGTCTATCAACAGTAGATCTTGAAGTTGACCCTGTGCTTGTGTCCATTGTGTTGCTAGGCACTGTTGTAAGGGCCGCATGTGTAGTCTTGCGTTTGGGACAATGGCTATGCATGAAGACATCATGCCTAGAAGTTTCATCACAAACCTCACTTGATAGTGTTGGTTTGGGTGCATGTTTAGTATTACATTTTTGGAATGCTTGTACCCTTTGTGGACTTGGAGTGGCAATCCCTTTTTGTGTGTTGATTGTTGCTCCTAAGTATTGTTGTATTTGACACAGTTGTAAGTGTGATTTTAGGTAGTTTATAGAGAACCCTAGCTTGTGAAGGGTTTCTATTACTTATGTTGTGTGTTGAAGACACTGTTTCTGAGTGCTGGTTTTTATTAACCAATCGTCTAGGTACGGGAATACGTGTATGTGCTGTCTTCTGATATGTGCACCTACTACTGCAAGGCATTTTGTAAATACCCTTGGTGCTGTCGTTATCCCGAATGGTAACACCTTGAATTGGTAGTGTACTCCCTGGATTACAAACCTTAAGTATTTCCCGTGGGAAGGATGTATGGGTATATGGAAGTAAGCATCCTTGAGGTCTAACGTTGACATGTAGTCTTTTTGTTTGAGCAAGGGAATCACGTCTTGAAGTGTTACCATGTGAAAGTGATCTGATTTGATGTAAAGGTTTAGTGTTCTGAGATCTAAGATGGGTCTCAGTGTTTTGTCCTTTTTTGGTATTAGAAAATACAGGGAATAAACACCTGTTCCTTTCTGATGGTTGGGCACTAGTTCTATTGCCTCTTTTTGTAATAACGCTTGGACTTCTAGGTGTAATAGATCCAAGTGCTGTTTGGACATGTGTGCTTTTGGAGTCACATTTGGTGGTAATTGTAGGAATTCTATGCAATAACCATGTTGGATAATGGCTAGGACCGACGAGTCCGTAGTTATGTCTTCCCAATTTTTGTAATAATTTGTGAGTCTCCCCCCCACTGGTGTTATGTGTTGGGGATTTGTGACATTGGAGTCACTGTTTTGTTTGTGGGGTTTTTGGGCTTTGGAATTTCCCTCGTGTTTTAGGAAACTGTCCACCGCTATATTGACCCCGAAAACCTCCTCTTTGGTATTGGCCCTGGTATGAGGGTCTGGTCTGTGAGGTTGAAGGTTCTGTCCTTTGGGCTCGAAACCCCCCTCTAAAGTGTGGCTTCCTAAAGGTGCCTCTGCTCTGTGGGGAGTAAAGCGCGCCCATGGCTTTGGCCGTGTCCGTGTCTTTCTTGAGCTTTGCTATAGCTGTATCCACCTCTGGCCCAAACAACTGTTGTCCATTAAAAGGCATATAAAGCACAGCCTGCTGGATCTCTGGCTTAAATCCAGAGGTGCGTAGCCATGCGTGTCTCGAATAGTGACCGCCGTATTCACTGTTCTGGCGGCTGTGTCCGCTGCGTACATAACCAATCGTATCTGGTTGTTGGAGATACTTTGGCCCTCCTCCACCACTTGTTGTGCACGCTTTTGAAACTCTTTGGGAAGATGTTCAATGAAATGCTGCATTTCGTCCCAATGATCCCTGTCATATCTAGCCAATAAAGCTTGGGAATTGGCAATACGCCATTGATTGGCTGCTTGTGCTGCAACCCTTTTTCCTGCTGCATCAAACTTCCGACTTTCTTTGTCGGGTGGTGGTGCATCCCCAGAAGTCTGTGAGTTTGCCCTTTTCCGGGCTGCCCCTACTACCACCGAGTCAGGTGTTAGTTGTTGCGTGATGTACACAGGGTCCGTAGGGGGAGGTTTGTATTTCTTCGCCACCCTAGGTGTGATGGCTCTGTCTTTGACGGGGTCTTGAAACACCTGTTAAGCGTGTTTTAACATGCCTGGTAACATAGGCAGACTCTGGTATTGGCTATGTGTTGATGACAGGGTATTAAATAAAAAGTCATCCTCTATAGGTTCTGCATGCAGTGCTACATTGTGAAAAGTAGCTGCTCTGGACACCACCTGCATGTAAGCAGTACTGTCTTCTAGTGGTGATGGTCTTGCCGGGTAGCAATCCGGACTATTGTCAGATACTGGTGCATCATATAGATCCCATGCATCTGGGTCATCCTGGCTCATCCCTGTGTGCGTTGGTGATTGCATCATTGGGGGTGTTGCAATTGGTGACAGTTGTGGCGAGTGCTGTTGCGATGGCTGTGGTGTAAAACGTGGTGGAGTTTTTTCTTTACCCACTTTTGCTTTTGGCTGTTTTTTTGTTTCTTGGAAAGCGAGTTTTCGTTTCATTTTAATTGGGGGAAGAGTTCTTATTTTCCCTGTGTCCTTCTGAATATGGAGCCTTCTTTGTGTATAGTCTGGCTCTCCCATCTCTAATTCTTGTCCAAATTTATGGCCTTGTAGTTGTGATGAAAGGCCTTGTTCTTCTGAATAGGAGCTCTGTTTCGGCTCCGAGCCTGGGTGTTTCGGCACCAGAACCTTTTCCGCAGTCTTTTTCAGCTCCGAAGCCACCTTTTTCGGTTTCGGGGTTCCGATATCTCGGTGACGAGTTTGGTCGGAGCCAGTATCTCGGTGCCAAGTAAACTCTGTGCCGGTATCTCGACCGGAGTCGGATGTCTTAGACACGTGTGTGCCCTTTTTCGGTGCCGATGGTTGGTCACCGTGCTTACGGGTTAAGCCATGGCCTGCCGGCGGTGGCATCCTCTAGGCTCTCATTATCTTTGTGTATGTTTTGGCCGGGGCAGTTTTACTCACGGTTTGTTGCCTTGCCGGGTGCTCACTTTCGGCCTCGTCCGAGTCCGAATCAGGAATGGAGAAAGTCTCCTCTTCTTCGACGTCGTGGTGTCCTGCCGGCATCGACGCCATTTGAAGTCTTCGAGCTCTCCGGTCCCGTAGCGTCTTCTTCGACCGAAATGTCCAACAGGCCTTGCAGGTATCCTCTTTGTGTTCGGGGGACAAACACAAATTACAGACCAAAGGCTGGTCTGTATAAGGATACTTATTGTGGCATTCGGGGCAGAAGCGGAATGGGGTCCGTTTCATGAGCCTTGAAGACGCACGTGGTCGGGCCGACCAGGCCCCGCCGGGGAGTGGAAGCCCCGAAGGGCTACCGGAGCTCTTCTTTTATTCGGTGTCGATCTGCTATTACTAACCCGATACCGAACGCAAACAATACCGTCGAATTTTCCGAGATTTATCTAACTTTCCGAACCGAAACACGGAGCGAAGAGGAACACGTCCGAACCCGATGGCAGAAAGAAAACAATCTAAGATGGATTCGACGCCCATGCGCAATGGAGCCGAAAGGGAGGAGTCCCTCGGTCTCGTGACTCAAAAAGACTTCTTCGAAGAAAAACAACTTGTAACACTCCGAGCCCAACACTAGATGGCAGGATAATGCACAGCATGTGTATCTGCAGCTACACATGCCATCGAACATATATATATATATATATAATAATATATATATTCACTGCATCTATTCATTTTTGATGTATCGCACTTTTTATGACTATCATATAACTGATGAGTATTTTAGCATTTACAGGTGTTTTACTGCATTCAAGTTAAATAGTTAAAAGCTTTTAATTGATATCTGGGAAGTGCCTTAATAGATTTATTACTCAAACTAGGAGTGCTCCATTCCTTGGCATTGGTTTCCTCTTAGTTTGAAGCAAAGCAGAACACCACTCTTCTCAAAATGCGTCTCTGAGTGAGAGAAACTCCAACGCCCAGAAGCGCTGACACTGCGGGTTTTCGACATTGGTGAACGAATGGAGCCAAGGCTTTACCCATTCACAGCAGAGACTTTGCATCACCTCTGGAAGTAACTGCTATTTGTGATCCTCTAGGCAACAACTGCTGAATTTGTTTGCCTTTGTGTTCTAAGATCCTGCTTGGTAGTGCGCCACCTGGAAAATCCCATGGTGCTGCAGCCACCTCCAGGGGTGCTGGGCCTCCAGGCAAGGGGTTCACAACTCCATCCCCGTCCTGCTTGTTGCAGCACCCTAAGGTGGTGGTGTTGTCTGTGAACACCTGAACCAGAACTTCCTGCAAAGGGCAAAAATGGGGAGCAGGTGGGTGCAGAGCAGTAGCGAAATCAAGGGAACTGGCCGTAGCCCTACTATCTGTAAAGCACTCCAACGCAAAATCAACCTTTTCTCCTAAAAGATGGGACCCGTCAAAGGGCATGTCCAGCAGGGTGGATTGGACATCCCCCCAAAAAAAACAGTGGAGCGTTTCCAAACATGTAGCCTGATGGCGATCCTGGTTGTGATGGTTCGGCCCAACAAATCTGTGGTGTCCACACTGCAGCGTACATATAACTTGGCCTCATCCCGGCTACCTAGCACGACCTGGGAAATTATGGCATGAGCCTTCTCTGAGACTAGGGGCAAGACCTGACTGAATGAGTCCCATAAAGCATGGCTGTAACGACTACGCAGGCAAGAGGTATTAATGGAGCGCAAGGCAAAACTTGTAGAGGAAAAAAATCTGTGACTAAAACTACTGATGCGTTTCAACACCCTATCCAGTATAGTGGAAGGAAACGAGCTAGGTTGCACCCTGCTAGCTGAAGCCTGCACCAGTAAACTCTCCAGGAAAAGGTGCTAAGAGAGGAAGGTTGGATCCCTAGTGTAGAATGGTAGAGTGCGGTAATGAGACGATTGACGGGGTCTCTGGAGCAGGACTCTGCTCATGACCTCAAAAGTGTGGCGCTCAAGGCCTCACTGAAAGGTGAAAGAGGCTCGGAAGTAGTTTGGCCACATTGGAGGACCTCACTCAGCAAATTCATTTGCATGTCCTGACAGGGGAGCTGAAAATCATGTAACTTAGCAGCTCTAAGCACCAGTATAGAAAATGATGCAGAATCCTCAGTGGCTGACCGTGGAGGGGAGAACACCACAAAGTCTGTGGATGTATCAAGCCCACTGGCTTCTTGGAGCTCACCATACCATTGGGCCTCTTGATAAAACTGGTTAATGGCACCACAATAAGTGCCCTTTAGAATCCATGGCAAAAAGGTCACGGAGAAACAGTTCCTTCCTTCGGGGGTAAAGAAACTATCAGAAATGGGGCTTGGAAGAAGTGGTATCAAGATAGATGCCAGATGGGGTCACAGCAACGGTTTGGCATGGTTAATGGCATTGGCTGGTCTATCAACACTGGTCACAACAGTATTGGCATCTGGGATGGCATAGGTGCTAGGATTGGCAGAGATCTGGAACAGATCCAGAAGGCCCAACTGGCACCGGGGTTGGTCCTGCCAGCGGAGTCTCAGTTGAAAGACCTCTTGGCTCCATGGTACCAAAGGCGCTCCAGAGGGAAGTGCTTGCCCGCATAATCACATTATGGCCTCCTGAAACTTATACAGTTGAGCAACAATCGTCCCATGCCCCGGAAACCTAGATTGGTTCAGCGAGGAAGGTGAAACCGGAACCAGAGAGGGGATTTGAGAGCAGGTCCTGGAGGTGTAATGAATCTGAGCCTTCTCAGGGGCCTTGGAGCCTCGTTTGAATGCTTCTTCTTATTAGACGTGCCCGAAGAGTGTGACCTCGATGATGACTTTTCAGATCACTCGTGGGACTGTGATCAGGAAAGACCTAGCAAACTTGACTGCCACATCCCCTCCTTGTGGCCCCATATTGTCTTCAGGTGCATCAGGTCGCACTCACTGCAGGTCATGGGGTGAGCCGAGGGGCCAAACGAAAACCAAGCAAGGATCAGAGACAGACGCCTGCTTGTGACATTCCACACCAGACTTAAGCCTTGAGAACATGTCCCTTGCACACCAGGGAAAAACCTTTTAAGGAAACAGGCCTCAAAACGTCAAGGAAAAATAGTCTCAAAGAGCCCAGTGGTAGCTGTGGATCCATGTTTGCTGGCACGAAAAGAAAGGAACTGTCAGCACACGTAGGTGGCATCTACACAGGCCTGCACATGTCACATCTGATGCTGGCGACATAGGTGAGGATTCACAGGCGCCACCTTCAGGCACACAAGGAGAACTGCTTTAAAGTTTTCCAGATCCAGTTTGATGCCATGCGAGTCTTGTAAGGTGAGGAATCTGCGGTTAGAAGTCTCTCTCAGAAGCTTTGGTTTCATTTATCTGAATACTGAAGGGTTGAGATGTAAGGGAAGATTAACTGGAGGATGTGGTGAATATTAAATCAATTCATATGTAAAGTAGCGCACCAGTTCCAATTAAACGAAGCTCATCTCAAATCAGAATGTAGTGGCAAACACCTGGCCCACTTAAAGGAACACGAAGAACAGAGCTTAAGAGTCGTGCTTATAACAGGGCCAAAGTTGAGGGCAATCAACACATTGTGTTTCTGGGAAAATATTTGGGGGAGGGGGATTCAAGACTCATTACCGGGTCAAATCTGAAGGACAACCAACCCAGTCAAATTACAGAGAAACGCAATCTATCCAGCCACATTACATCAAAAAGTTACAGCTTCCAACCAAACCCACAATAGGACAACTAACTGTGTTCCGTCATAATAATGACCCCAGGGGACAACAAACCCTACCTATTTAAAAGAAAATTGGTGACTAAAAACCAGCCAAATCGATTACAGAAACAAAGCTTACCAACCTAACCCAGACTAACTGCATAGATGGAGCCTACAGAACATGACAAAGGGAAACTGAAGAAAGCTCTGACTCTTTACAGCACCGACGACCAGCCCAGGTAAAGTAGAGAGTTTGCATTTCTTGGCAAGAAATCCAACTTCATTCCACAGCCAGAATGCAACAGCCAAACCAGTTTCCAATGCTTAGCTCACCCCAAAGAAACACAATTAGTTTCTATCATGCATGTACACAGCATATTCACAAATAAAAACCAGGATGCAGGCAGTTGCATGGTGAAGAGATCTTTAATAGCTGTTAACTACAAGTCTGCAAAAGATTCAGGAGAAAGCATTAACAAAACCAACTTCCCACAAGATTAGTCTTGCTTTCTTTTTCTCTCATCCGGTTTTACAATAGAAAATATTCAAGGAAAGGCTTATAATTTAAAAGAAGATATTGCACAAACAATCAATAGGTTAGTAGATGAAGAAAATAATTCTGAAGTTGAATTATCGGACCAGTTCTTTTAATGTGAAAGATTCTGCTGGGCAGCACATGCTCATGTCCTTTGTCAGAAGTTCCTGAGAATTCCAGAACCTGCTCAGGAGACAAAGGAGACTTTGCCTCAACATGGCAGTAGTAAGATGTCCGGTATGCATGTGTACATCAGTCCCAAATAGCACTCAAACAGCAGTATATCCCCTCCTGGATCCCACAAAGAAGTGGCAGCATGTTTGCATCAACTAAAAGAACACATGAGGATGGTTATACAACTTAATTGTGTCTTTTCTAGAGGAATATTCTGCGCAAGTCTACACAAGCTGATGATCTTTCAGAGTAGCAGAGGCTGAATGAAGATAGTAGGTTAGTAAAGGTTTTCTGAGCCACTGAAAAAGTAATCATCTGTTGTGCATTAAAAATTGCAGAAGGGAACCTTGGTACTAGCAAACTACTTAGCTATCCCTAGTCTAAAGAGCTTCGGTAACTGCTGTTTGCAATCTCTTGTGCCTGTAGCTTTTTTGTGTATTCGTGTTGAGGGACACTTATTTCTGCAGGTTTGTAGTCTTGCAGCTCTTCTAAAAAAAAAAAAAAAAAGATTTAGGGACAGCAAAGCCTCAATGTGCCTTCCCTCTCTCCAAGCCAAATCCTATGCAGGCACTGCCTAGGAGTAGCAAAGTAATGATAAAAGACCCAAATACAGCACACAACAAGACTAGCTTCAAATCTTCAAGTGACTTAAGTGATAAAATTGCGGTGTGAGCCAAACTAAATGGAACCCCCCAAACTGCAAGTGACCTTCCATCCCTCACTCCTCGAGAGAGTTTCAATCATCCAGATTCTCCAGTCCAGGGAAAACACAAAATCAAGATGCATTCTAACTTAGAATACACAAGAATAAAATATATAATCTGAAGTGGTGAGCCAGATGTACGCAGGATATTATAGAACTATAGTTCAGACAGAGAGAAGTGTGTCAAAACACCTCACTTATGCATCTTTAGGAGCCAAATGTAGCCTATGTGGACGTGGGCCTATAACATCTGGCTACATTCCCTTTCAGGTGTAGATGCAGTCTGACGCAGCAGTTTATTATCAACAGAATGGATTCTCGACTGTGAAACATGGGTTCTTGACTGTGAAACACACAGAGTTAATGGAGAAAGTCATTCTGAAACGTACTGCTTGGAACTAGACACTATTCAGTCTTGAGGACTTTGTGTGTAACAAAATCAAAGAAAGCCCTCCACACACTTGGTTCAGCAAAAGTTTGGACATTATGTGTTAAATGAACAGCTTCAGTAAAGCAGAAGACTCCTGTGATGGAGCCAATACTTTAAGGGAGTGGGAAGAGTAAGAAATGGTGGTACATCATTCCTTATGTTTAAACTTTCTCATGTTGCTGCATGTGCATCACTTCATCAACTCTGAAACCTTTTAAAGACATATTTGGTGTCCCCCCTTTTGTACTTGGGTCCCTGTCTGAGATTCACTCTTTCCCACACCTTTTTTGGCCATCCTCACAACTGCACTCTGAACATTGCCCACCAAAAGATTAGGGTTCTGGTCATAATGTCTCCAGTACTTCGCAAGTTTTCACAAAGTAAAACTGCAAAGGCAACTGTAAACATTTTAGAACCAGGACCTCCTACATCTGACCTTCCAATCGTTAAGTACAGATGTGCAACCTGGAGCGACTACAGAGACAAAGGGTATCCCATCCATCAAAAGTTTTACATACACTGTAAGTCTAGATGCCCCACCTCTAGGCATTTTCTGGAGAGATTTAAGTTCGGAAAGACACAAAAGTCCACCCATCCAAACCAACAAGAATAGATACACTAGCAGTTCATAGACAGGTCAGGATGCATGCGACCTCCCCATCTAGCCCACTGAAGCCTCTGTAGAAGCACAACTGTGTGAACCCTTCCCATGTAAATCATAAGAAAGCAGAGGTGTTTCCTCTGCAACCTCCATCCCGTAGTAGAGATGTTCTAGCTAGCACCAAGCTGTACTCCAAAACGCATGCTACTACTAGTAACTTGAGATATACGACATTAATCCATTGCAGAGTTCAGTAGGGTTGCATACTTTCTTGCCAAAAGGAAGTGAATATATACCAGCAAGCGACTGCAGAGACACAAGTGCATGTGACCTTCCCTCATAATCACGCTAAGATGCACAACATGCAAAATGTTTATCAAACTCCTCCAGCCATCAAACACTAAAATGTATCATCCGTCTTCGGAGACTCCAGAACTATGTGCTCCAGCCTCTCCCATCCCCCACCAGGAAGCAGCAATGAATCATTCACTGCGAATTTAGAGATGAGTACCAGAGCCTGTGTACCTGACCTACTACGCTAACAGAACGCAAATGAGTACTACCTCCAAACACACCACGGCTCTAAACCCTTGCCATGGAGAGCTTGGGTGGAAGTGACCTCTGAAATATCTATTCAAATGGAGGCATAAGTGATTGCTAGTGATTGGAGGCAGATCAAAATCAGAGTTTGCTGCCAAAGACAGTGAGCACAGTCTGCTTCTTACGGAACGGGTAGCTCTAGTTCCAAAATGTCCTGCTTTTAACTGGCCTACGATGCTATCCTTCTACCAATGACGTGTGTCTTTGGATGAGTAACTTTCTCCCACTTCCTAATGGTAATATAGAAAAAAATCCCTTCAGCCATAGTTCCCTGATGGGGGTATCCTAAATTCAGAATTATAATATTCCCCCTATTAAGGCGGAATCCTGTGCTACAACATTCTAAATTTGTTATCCCCTTATACCAGCCCACTCTGTGGTGCTGCTCGGCATTGCCCATGGGACAAGTATAGTCTATGGACAGCAGCAGAATTTATGGATCTTTCCCAAACACAAGACCTGATTCAAGCTACCAAGCATAACGGCAACCATTTACACTTCAGATAAAAGTGGGATTGATGAGTTTAGCAAACAAGGAACACAAAAAAGAGAACAGATACAAATGGTCCATTTTCAGCCCTTCCCATTGCACAGTTTGAGGTCCCTTCCAGCTCAGTACCTCCACCCAAAGTAAAAGGAAGATCTGTCTTGCCAAGCCTACATGTCCTCCAAGCTCCAGACACAGCAAGGCAGGCTCTTATGGTATTGAGGCAAGCACTGAATGACAATGGGCAGAACTGGACAGAGCAGGCAGCGGTGACTGGTATTCCATATTTACACACGCAGTACTTCTGGTTTTTCCTCTTCTACTGCCAATCTTCCCACTCCTCCTCCTCCAGCTGAAAGGAAAAGACAACTTTAAAGAAGCTATAGAAACAATTATGAACCAAACAAACCATTCTTTCACATGTTGCAAAGCAACGCCTTTTTAAATCATTAGGGCCAGAGCATCTGATCACAAGATTTAATGCAACACTCCAATCCACCCCGACCAACAGGGAAGACACATCATCTGATCATAACCTATGCCAAAAAAGCACCTTATTCACCACAACAGTGAGA
This sequence comes from Pleurodeles waltl, assembly GCF_031143425.1. Classification (NCBI taxonomy): domain Eukaryota; kingdom Metazoa; phylum Chordata; class Amphibia; order Caudata; family Salamandridae; genus Pleurodeles; species Pleurodeles waltl. The sequence goes on from NC_090440.1 coordinate 701,887,726, forward strand.
CAAATACACCCAATCCCATGACAAGCTGAAATAACCTGCCAGATCTAATGCAGAGTCATAATGCAATAACCTAATGCAATGAGCAGCAGCAACACAACTCACTTCATGATATCCGGGCCAATAATGGAATTAATATTATCCATACATTGATGAGTGACAATCCCTAATCAAACCATAGGTGATGCCGCAACTCACAATCACAACCAGCGAGTCAACATTCCTCACAAAATCACAAGCATCAGTACCCTTTAAAAAATCTAATGCCATTTAATTAGGACCTTGGGGAGGATCTGTATGCCAAAGCTTTAAGACGGGTCTTGTCCCGCTCAACAGCCACCTCCTCCATAACACCAGAAAGTCCTTAAATTAATTCCCTTGGCTTCATCAATGGACATGCACAAACAGGCACACCTTGAAGAACCCTGCAGAGGTGTGGCAAAGGGCAGCAAAGTGCTTATCACTACAGGGCCTCTCTTATGTGGGGCAGTGCAACAAGATGGCACCCAGTCCGGAAGTGGAAGAGGGAGCGTGACCCTGAATGATAGGAGGCAACTCTAACACAGTGGTGTTTCAGGAGGGAGGCCGCAGCAATGTGAGGCCATTGGGAAGACCTTCCCCGGTCCACTCCCTGGCACCCGCCTATACCCAAGCCCGAGCTATAAGACAAGGCACTGCTGAAAGTGGCCACATGGTTGTTTGACCAACAGGAGGATCCCAGGATATGGGTCCTTAAATCCCTAGAGCGAGGTGTGTGTTTCCATTCTAGAACATATAATCTGCAGGTCATGGGGGTCCTGAAACAGACTCGTCCTGGCACACACTTGGGTGGAAAATGGTGGTCTTGGAGCAGAACGATCCAGTAGAAACCTGGCCTCCATTTCGATATCTAAGAACTGTCCTATAAAGGGACAGGAGAAAAGAAGACACTGGTTTCCCTTGCCACCCACCCAAACTACCATCTCATTTCCCCCATTCACCTTTGCAAAGTAACTAACTGCCGAAAAACAAATAGAGGGGGAGAGAAAATAAAATGAAACTGACTAGGAAAAAATTGTAATTAAAAGAAGACAAAAAGAAAAAGAAAAGCCGATTGTTGGTACAGCTTCCAGGGCACTACCTACAGTACAGTAAAGCCTATGACCTAACCATACTGGCATTCCCCACAAGTGCAGCAACCCATGTCTGCATTTGTGATGCAGGCACTCACATATTAATTTATATCACACAGCGACTTCACAGTAAAGGTGTTGGAGACATCTTGGTAGTACACAGGCACAATGAGTGATGATAGTGAAATCAGCACTGTCCTGTGACAACAGAAGGGAAAATGAAAATATAAAATACAACTGCAGCCTACAACACCCCAGATGCAGCCTTACACTTACCTGCCTCAAGCTTCAAAGCTGTCATTAGGAACATCATAATTGGATGGCTATTACACCCCACCAGGATAAACTCAAATATTTTAAAGGGATACCAGAGATGATAAACAATGTTCCTTAGCCTTTCGATTTCTATGGTTCCCCACTTAATCACTGGAATTCGGGGACCCCCACTGAGTTATTATTGGAATCCCGGGATCCCAGTTAAAGTAATTTCGATGAACTGAACCGAAAAACAATACACAAAAACAGTGGCGGCCGGCAGCTTTAGGAGGGGGGGGGAGGGGGGGAGGGGGCGGTAAGCGCGCACACACACACACACACACACTCATTCTTTCATACACAGACACGCATGCACATCCATTAACAACACTCATACCATTCAAACATGCACGCATGCACCAAACATTCATTTGAAAAGATCACACACACACGCATATCCATTAACAACACTCATAACACTCAAACATGCACGCGCGCACCAAACATTCAATTTAAAACATCACACACACACTTACCTTCAGCCTCCAGGTCCCAGGAGGGTTGGGACTGCTGCCTTCCTTTGGGAAGGCAGCAGTCCCAGCCATGTCACAGAGTGGGATGGGTTCAGTGACACTGCTGATCCCCACCCCACTCTGTGATGAAGTTTCACTGATTGACACTCGCCCTGGGCGCTTCAGGGCTTAAACCTGAAGCGCCCAGGTCGAAGTCAATGGGTGACACTTTCCTCGTCACCCAGGGGAGGGCCTCGAGGCACCTTTGCTGAGCCGAGGAGGTCACATCCATAGGAGCTGTGACCTCCTCAGCCCAGCAAAGTTCAGCTCAGGCAGCCAGGAATCTGCAGAAATTGCGCATGGCTCACTCCTGGCTGTCTGACCTGAACATGAAGAGTGTCCGTCAGGCTTGCCTTTGTTCAGCCTGACAGACACTCTTCATGAGGGGCAAAAGGTGGGGGGATGTTGCCCCTTTGCCCTAAAGAACGGGCCGCCACTGCACAAAAATACAAAAACAAGAATTTATTAGAGAAATACACAAATTATTAAATATTTAATTAACCAACAGTTGCTCTGCTCCTACTAATAAATTTGAGGATACCAACTCATTTCTTACGCTCTAATTTAAAACCCCTTTACATTAACAGAACATTTTAAAATTTTCAATTTCACATGTTGCATCTTTATTAATATAACCTTTATTAATCTTTTATGGCTACTTATTTTATAAGCGTTTGTGGACCCCCTGAATAAGCTTACGAATCACCAGGGGTCAATGGACCACATGTTAAGAAGGACTACCTTAGGAAACAAGATTGACACAGTGATATTATATTTGAGTCTTTTAAGGGCAGGGCTGAGCAGAATAAATTAGCCAAAAGAGTAACTCAAAACGAATAGGCAAGTCAACAATATTTCACTAACCATAGAAGGTTTTCAAACACAGGTGGCAGAACTTAAAGAAATATTCCAGTTTTAAGAATACAGAGCTGAATATTCGGAAAGCTGCATTCATAGGATTAATATAAGACTGATAGGCCTGCCCAAAAAAACTAAAAAGGTAACAGATGCAACTGTTCTTGGAAGTCTGGCTGAGGAAGACCGTGGCACCAATGGGGCTGTCAAGTTATTTTGATGTTGAGTATGCCCACAGGATTCACCTTCAACCAACAGTTTGTACGCCTCCTTCTTTACAGTGACTGTAACTTTCTGCTTCAAAGAGCCAGGCAAAATTGCCTCTGAATGGGAGAACAACAATATTCTTCTGTTTCCTGATTAAGCTGTTGCTGTGCAGCAACAACAGTATTTTTCAGTGAAGTTAAAACGAACCTGTAAACTAGTTCTCAGAAATACACTTCTTTTCCTGCCAACTCAAAATCCTGAGTAGTGAGACGGAACGTTTCACTTGCCCTGTATTCAACTGTACAACGAAATCCATTGTTTACTCCTGCTATTTAGTGTTGAGCATGCAGGTCCGAAAGTTGTTTTTTTTCTAAAAATGTTCGAGTTACAAGTTACCTCATGACTCCTTCTTTAGGCCACCAGGCACCATGACAAACAGGACCTCAGACTGCTTTTTCCCTGGAGGGTGAGTACTTTCGGAGGAGTGTAATGAACTAAGCCAGAAAGTGTGGCCAATGGACCGTCATTGTGCGGGGTAAAAGAGGAAAATATCCTGTATCAGTGCTCACTTCCAGCGAGGCAGGATGGCAAATATGAACCTACAAGCTACGAACTGAATTACGGGAGTAACATTTTCCATTCATAGCATGTGCTGCTGTAGATACATAAGCTTTGTACAGCCCTTTAAGGCAGTATCTCCCCTAAGTGATGGCCAGCCAGCAGATGACTGAAATAAAGTTCTTAAAACTGTTTAGCGAACTTAGACTTCCTGACGAGCTATGGCATCTACATAGTAGTATTTAACAAACGTGTGATATAGATTAGTTAGAAGGCTTACATATGTCTGCATAGATAGGTCTCCTAACAAAGCTGTATTAGTGCCCTTCTTTAGAGTGTAATGTGCTCTAGGCACTACATATATTTAACACTATGTAGTGCATTGGTGTTCTCCTGACATCAAGCATGTGTAATGCCCCTACTGCCATAGTCTCTGAATGTGGAAATGGGCAACTCAATTGTCTGGTTTACATGAATGAGGGTAAACACTTTGGCAGAACAAATGGGGTTGTTTTTAAAACCGTTCCACGAATCTGAAAACAAAGTTATTTAACAGTTTGTCCTAGCAGTTCAGTAATTCTCATTTGAGAAGTGACAGCAACCAATGAGGCTGCCTTCCAAGACAAGAAATGAATGCCACACGAGTGCAGAGGCTCGAAGGGAGAACTGTTCTTGGAGGAATGTTAATTTCAAGGCCCCCGTGAAGCCCTTGATCACAGGTATTTTAAAGCGAGAAAAATGATCTGCATGTAAGCAGCCACAGCAGCTAAATTTAAACTAACAGAAGTGTGTACCAATCCCACTTTCTGCAAATACAATAACTAGCAGATAATGTCTAGAACAGATGCTTTGAGGGGGGTCTACCTCTTTCCACAAACAATAATGGACAAACCTTTCTACTTTACAGAGTAACAGTCACATGTGGTGGGTTCTATGTGCCTTGCACGGGATTTATATACAGTTCTATGGAGGTTTAGGGGAACCAAACCCTCAAATCTCAGGTGCTAGATTTAACCACCTAAAGTCTGCATGAAGCAGGAGACCTGGTCTTAGCAGTAGCTTTTGGTTGGATGTGCAGATATTTCCAGCAGCATCGAATACCACGACTGTCTCCCCCAAGTTGGTGCCACCAAAATGAGGGTCATTGATACTTGCCTCATTTCCCTCATGATCTATGGGATCAGAGGCAGTACAGGAGAACTCTTTCCTGTCATTGAAGTTATGGCATTCTGAGTGGTGGTGAATAGATCGATTGTTTGATTGCACCATTTGTGAAAGTACTCGTGAATTATGAGGAGATTCAGCTCTCTTTTGTGGATATGTTGATGCATCTGTACAACAGGTCTGAAAAATCATTGTACTCCCCGGGCAGGTGGAGAAACAGAATTTGATTGTGAATGATCCAATGCCATATCTTTTGGGCCAATGCTGACAGCTGGGACAAGTGAGCTCCCCTTTATATTTCGGTCATTTTCCCCATCTTTATAAGAACTGTTTTGCCTCGAATAAGAGTGTAAAACGCACTGATTGTCAAGTGGATCCCGGTCACATCTAGATAATTAATGTGACAAATCTTTTGTCCTTGCACCCAGGTACTCTTAACAGTCAAGTAGTTGAGATGTGCTCCCCACTACATGAGTGAGGTGCCCATTGTAATGGTTACTTGAGGTTGAGGGCCCAGAAAGGGCAAGACCAACAACACATTTTTGTAGCTCTAGGATATTGGTGCTGAACTCTGGGCTCTAGCAACACTAGATCCTTCCACTGATTCTCCGCTTGTAACCACTGCCTCCCCAGACACTCTTGCAGAGGACGCACGTGTAGCCTTGTGTGCAGCACTATCATTATGCATAAAGCCATCATCTCCAACATCAGTTAACTAAGTTGTCTTCACTGTAAGAGAAGTAGTGTCTGAAAATGAGGCAGCAGCCTTTGGAATGCCATCAATCTTCTCTTGGTATGGGTAGGTTTTCCATGTGATGGAATTTAACACAGCCCTAGGAAAGGCTGGATGTGCTGTGGCATGGGATGGAACGTACTGGCACTGACTGTGAACCCTAACTTGTGTAACAGGGACATTGCCACCCGAATGTGTGCTAGGCATCGTTCTCAGTTGCCATTCTTTATCATCTACTCATACAGGTAAGGGAAGACGTGACTGGTGTTTTTGCACAGATGTACAACAAACACTGCTAGAAATTTGTTCAATACCCATGGGCTGCTGTAACTCTGAATTGGCAGTGTTATCCACCAAAGCACACATAATGGCAATGCACCAGATGTACTGGGATGTGGGAGAATGAGACTTTCAGGTTGAGGGTCGCTAAATGATCCCCTGTGCAAAGCAGCACAATAATGTATTGAAGGGTGTCATTCTCAAGTACTCCAACAGTATGTTGCGGTTCTAGGGTCTGATGTCTAGGTTAGGCAACAGAGTTCGATCCTTCCTGGAAATGAGGGAGTAAACTTCTTGGCCCTGCTGCTGAGGGTGCACCAGATCGATGGCACCTTTAGTGAGGAATGCTAGTACTTGCTCGTGCAATAGTCATAGGTGGTCTCAACTCACTATGTGGCGATGAGGTTTATGTTTGGTGGAACTCTAGGCAGTAACCCTGCTGTACCACAGAGAGAATTCATTTGTACAAATGAATTTCCCCCAATTGCAGAAGGAACAACTTTAATCTCACCCTAAAAGTGTAGAGTGAATGTGGGAATAATGGGCGAGTCAGTGCTCGGAGGCAGTTGTGTTGTTGCAAGAGCCAGCTTTAACCTTGCCTGTGCCATTGCCAATGTCACAGTAGCTGAATCTACTGAAGGACTTTGGTCAACGAGTGTCCTGAAAGGAAATGTTGTTGTTGCTGATATCCCTGCCTCTGGGAAGGAGAAAATGATTTGAGGCCTGCTCTTGACTGTTGCTTGCAAAAAGCAGAACTGCGTGTTTTAATCTGCAGAGTGGCTACAGCCTTACCCTTCTAAGCATCTTTTTTGATTTTTTTAAGCACACGGTCAGCCTAATGGCCAGAACAGATGCTCGTCTCAAACAGGATGCTAACTAAGTGCTCCGGAACCTCTGGTCAAAGCCGGGATACTTCCTGAGCCAGACGTGACACCACAGCAGAATGCTAGTATTAATCTCTCTTGAGGCAGTTCGAGTCCAGGGCACACTGAACAGTGATGTTCGAGAATATTTTCCCTTTCGCATCAAGTTCTTCGCCATCTTATAATAAGCCTTAAGAAGGTGCTTCACCAACTCCCGCCATCTTCCAGTGATAACGTATATGCCCCCACAGCCACATACTCCCCCCCCCCATTCGCATCAATTTTCTTGCTCTTTTTGTCTGGAGGAGCATACCTGATTGCTTTAGCTGAAGCACTCTTTCTAGCAGTGTATTAGCACCAAAACCTCAGTCGGGACAAACTCCCTGATGTAAACCATGTTATTTTATACATCTTCTCACCCCTTGGAATGACTGCCATCACTTTTACCAGGTCCTTGAAATAATCCATACTACATTTGGTCATGCTCTTTAGCAAGGGGAAGTAATGGACAGACATCCTGCTTTTGGAAAGGGTTTTGACTAACAAGCCAACAAAGTCATCAAACACAGGGAGCAGAACCTTGTGATGTTGCACCACCCTCTGGATCAATGCATGGTACACAGGGTGTAATCTGGGCAGGAGGTTTCACAGGATAGGGCTCTAGGTCAGTGTTCTCCTGAGGGTCAGCATGATAATCCTCCCAAGGATCATCACCATCCTTAGATGTCAGAGGGAATGGCGGTTATTGGGGCTACCCTGGTCTAAGTCAGTGTGGTCTGAAGGAATAAACAGCTGTGGTGACTGAGGTGGTAGTGTGTGAGGCCAAGGAGCTGGTGGTGTGTGAGAAGCTAGCTGACCTTGGGGCCTAGGGGGAAGAAGATGCAGTGTGGGAAGTAGAGGCATTGTATCTGAATTGTTTTGGGAGATTTATAGATGGGTGTATGGGGCTCCTCCCGTAGGGCTGGTGAGCCAAAGCCCGTTGCATGCAAAGAATATGTATCTACAGCAATACATGCTACAAACATCAGATTTCTTAACAGGCTTAGAAGAGACTACTGAACTGGTCGAATGCTGAGCGTCCATCAACGGAAGGAACTGTGGGATGGACTCACAGAGCAGGAGAAGACACAAACGGTAATCACAGCATTTCAAAAATCCACAACACCAAGCAAAATAAGGTTAGAGTGACTCCCCACAGTTTCAGAGGAATGCAAGCAGAACACAGCTCACCGAGTTCTTAATCTAATCGAGCCTTATGCAACTGCATCAGAGGCTAACAGATTTGGGGGCTGATGGACTGAGGGTGGGGTGAGCGCTTCTTCATTTAACACCCAGGTTTGTGGATGAAGTAACATAATAAGGTACTGAACTATCACAACATTGTAAGAGGGTGCCAGCGGTGGTTACCCTTGGAATATTAGTTAGGCAGAACCGCTGTCAGCAGAGCATGTAACAATTGGACATTCCCTAAATAAGAGTTTGCAATCCAAACAGTAATCATATACTGTTTCATAAGGGTTAGGCTCTGGCATGTTTTTCTGTAGCCCTAGAGGTAATGGTGGAAAGAGCTGGGTGGTCAAGGGAGAAGAGGTTAATACAGTCTTAATACACTTAGAATCATGTTCATGATCAGGAAATTCACTTTGCAGTTCTAAGACTAGAGGAAATCAGAGTGAACACCATCTGATCAGAACATAAGTATGTAGAATGCATTTGGAGTGGATGACTTGCTTAGTGAGAGGAAGGTGGGTTTACCTTGATGGCAAGAGGAGAGATGGGTTTAACCACAGTATCAATGGGCTCAAACCTTATATATGCATTTAGGTCCTACAATGTTAGGTAACATGTGAATTTATACAAAAGGTACTGGGTTGACACTTACTTGAAGAGGTGTCTTAATATATGCCTAGAGCTTATGGCCCCTGTGCCACTGCACCTGCTGCACCATTCAAGTCAAGGCCCTACTGCGTGCAAGGTCACCGCTTGCTTAGTAGTAAAATACAGCACTTATTGGTGGTCAGTGGGTTTTGTAGATCTTTTGTCCCCTGAGCCACTGCACCGCTGCAACATTCAAATCACAGCCCTAGTTCTTGCTTTTTTACTAGTAAAATATAGCACTAATCTGTGTTCAGTGGGTTTTCCAGAGCTTTTGGCCCCTGTGCCACTGCATCTGCTGCACAATTCAAATCATGGCCCTAGTGCCTGTAAGCTAACTGCACCTGTGACTGCTTGTTTAGTAGTAAAAGATAGAAATACTCTGTGCTCAGTGGGTTTCCTAGAGCTTTTGGCTCCTGTGCGATTGCACCTGCTGCACCATTTAAATCAAGGCCCTAGGGCCTGGAAGGTAACTGCTCATTTAGTAGTAAAATATAGCAATGGTTGTTATTCAGTGGGTTTCCTAAACCTTGTGGCCCCTGTGCTACTGAACCTTCTACAACATTCAAATCACAGCCCTAGTGCCTGCATGGTACCTGCACTTGTGACTGCTTGTTTACTAGTAAAATATAGCATTAAACGAAGTTCAGTGTGTTTCCTAGTGCTTTTGGCCACGGTGCCAATGCACCTGCTGCACCATTCAAATCAAGGTCCTAGTACCTACAAGGTAACTGATTGTTTAGTAGTAAAAGATAGCAATAATCTGTGTTTAGTGGGTTTCCTCAAGCTTTTGGCTCCTGTGCCACTGCACCATTCAAATCATGGCCCTAGTGCCAACACAGTAATTGCACTTGTGACTCCTTGTTTACTAGTAAAATACAGCAATATTCCATGTTCAGTGGGTTTCCTAGAGCTTTTGGCCCCTGTGCCACTGCACCTGCTGCACCATTCAAATCAAGGCCCTAGTGCCTGCACGATAACTGCTTGATTAGTAGTAAAATATAGCAATAATCTGTGTTTAGTGGGTTTCCTCAAGCTTTTGGCTCCCTTGCCACTGCACCTGCTGCACCATTTAAATAATGGCCCTGTGCCTGCAAGGTAACTGCACTTGTGACTGCTGGCTTACCAGTAAAATATACCCAATCCTGGGTGTTTAGTGGGTTTCCTAGAACTTTTGGCCCCTGTGCCATTGCACCTGCTGCACCATCCAAATCATGGCACTGTGCCTGCAAGGTAACTGCTTGTTTAGTAGTAAAATATAGCACTGAACGGGGTTCAGTGGGTTTTCTAGAGCTTCTGGCCCCTCTCCTAGTTCCTGCAAGGTAGCTGCTCTTGTGTCTGCTTGTTCAGTAGTAAAATATAGACACAGCTGCAGACGGGACACATAATTATTGTGTGGCTGAACAAGCACAAAGGCTTTCATAAAAATTGCCTTTAAACTTATCCAACTCTCCAAAATAAGTTGCCACAGTCATCATAAAGCATTTGCTTTATACATCAAAGTGAAAAACAAGCTTCGTAAATTGTGTTACAATGTTGATGGCTCTTTCCTATGAAAAGATCTTATCCTGTGCTTGACAGTGACTTGGTCATAAACAGCATAAATTGCTTAATAGTTTTCAAATATGATTTTAGAAATGTTCATGCTTCCACCCACCCTGACAATGCCCACAGTGAACTTCATGCCCCACGAATAAAAGGCAAATGTTTTGGGCAGCTGAAGAACGAGATACCTTTTGAGATGGCTATATCTAAAACATTTTTTTTTTTAAAGGTACAAGTATGCGCCATGGAAAAAGTACACTGTATTAGTTTTTTCCTGTAAACACTCTCACTTTGAAGTCAGCCAACCAGGCTCTCTGGAAGACACAGCTTGATATTTGACCTCGGTCTTTGAATGGCCAGCAAATGTGATGAAATAAGGCCTGTTTAGTACAGAAAAGGAGTTTGTAGAAGTATACTGTAAACGTTCCCTTAGAATGGTCTGGTACGAACTCAAGCTGGGGACAAAACCATCAAATAGAAACCCAGAAAACGTGAGTTACAAACCACAAAGCCAATGGCAAGCAACAGGCAGAATGCATTCCCAGGTCAAGTTTCTAAAACTCCCCAAGATGACTTTCGCAAACCAGACAGCTGTGTAGTCTAGTAGGCTGCGACCAAAAAAAGAAATACTGCAACTACTGTCAGGTATCTCCAGGCTGCCAATTGTGAACTTCAAAACCCTGTGTCACACCAGGCTAGGTTTTCACTGCTAGGATATTTCGCAAGCACTAAGCAATTAATTATCGCTGTAAAAAGGTACTTTTAACTTGCAAAGCTCCTACAATTATTGTTTCCGTTTTGGGTTTGCGGCATCCAGAAAATGTTTTAAAAATACTATACTTGTGCCTCAAAAAGCAGGGTGAACTTCAGAATGTACTGAGATCAATTCAATCATGGGTGAATAAAAAGGCGCAAAATTACCACAGATCAAAGTTGATCCTAACAGGAACATAGAAAAGTTATTTCGTTTCACCACTAGCTTTAAAACTCCCCAAATATGGCTATATGAAAACTAAATATTTCGTTTATTTACCCATTCCTTGACATTTGGAGTTACGTATATTCATGGTAGAAGGAGCTGGCAATTTCTGAGAATGCTAAGAGACTGCTAAAACAAACAAAATCTTTCCTAGTTCTTCCAAGGGCAGCAGCTCTATTGATGAAGATGTCTGTCTCTGTATCTGCAAACAGGGCTTGTTGCTATAGCGAGTCTGAGGGTGACTGTGAGCGGGCACAACCATCCTGAAGAGTACAGGGCACACGTCCCACTTCATAAGTGGAAACCCTGCTACCTAACACCAGTCTGTGCAGTGCTGAAGAAAAGAACTCAAAGCAATGATTTTTCGCAACAAGAATTCAGTTCTCACACGTCATTCTTAACAACAAAGCTGACGTTAAGTTTCTATTATTCCAATTTTACCCAGTTGGAATTGCTGCCAACCATGAATGGAGCACTGATTAACCCAACAAATGCCAGCTCTGTCAAGGAAGAGACGTGGCACAGTGAACCAATAAAAAGGTAACAAGCATAGATTTATCTGGCTCCAAAGATGGCAGAATGGTCACCTGCCCAAAATCCTTACCTCCTTAGAAACATCCACCTTTGATAACGCCAACTGCACTTCCTCTTCTGTCATGTCCAAATCAAAGTCTTTTTCCCAGTCCTCGCTGACATCAGTACTGGAGCCTAAAAGCAAAATGTATGTGAATCACAAAGGATACAATTCTGACAAGTCTTGCTGCACAACACAGCTCTCTCCCCTCAAATCTATTCTGCTTCCCCAGACCCTCAAATATGCCAAGACTAACATTTCCCTTCCTTTGGGGAACTTATTAACAATCACAATGCAATGTTTCACTCAAAATTAACCTCTCCCCCAAACGAGTGTGAACAAAGGAAACTGCTTAGGCCTACGTGGGGAGAGAGGAAAGAAGCAGCAGCGAAAGTGGAACACAAGGAGGTGGCAACATAAAAGGATTTCAATCCTACAAAGGGTGAAAGGTTTAGAGGTTCATAGATCAAAACCTTCTGTAAGCTGAGAGGCATCCAGGAGATATCAGCAGATTCACCGTCTGTGTTTATTATCTATCTTTTTTTATAAAGCTCACACATCCACAAACACTTGGCGCTTAAGTAAACTGCAGATAGACATATACGGGCAAAATATTTTGAGAAGGAAACCATTTAGAGATTTTTCGGGAATAACCATGTATTACACTTTTTCCTGAACAGTGTGAAATAGATGGTGATGGTTCCCAAATAGGCTGGTACAGAAAGGGCCCACCTGCTTCTTCTCTCCCTCTGATATTCGGGATCTTTGTGTTGGAATGTGACAGCCTCTCACAGAGCTCTGGAAGTAAAGTGCTAATTCAGAATGTGAGGAATAGTGGCACTGTTCCAAATATCAAGGAATGTACTATTCACATTGCAGTAGAACTCTGGCCTCAATAGCCAGACAGTGGATTATCTTAAATGCAGAATAGAGTTAGAATTAACTTTTAGACTGCCAGTTGCCATTCTCTGAGCAGCATTTTCAAATAGATCATCTGAAGTCAAAAGAGAGTAGCCTTTTTTACGACTTGGATACTTGGCAAACCCACCATACAGTATACATCCATTCAACGTAGTAACCACAAAATACCAGCTCTATAGCATAAATCAAAGTTGAGACTTTCTTTGCTGCTGTAATTTGAAGCTGCAGTGACAGCTGTCTGCCATACTTAATGCTCAAGTTAGGTGATGAATCAACCAGGGTAGGAATGGTTCCAAAGGCCAAAAGGTATTAAATCAAGTATATGCATTATTTGCTACCAACATGACCTTTTTTCAGAGAACAACTTCAACCAGTTATTATTTATTTACCTAATCAGTGCCTTCGTGCAGCTGTGGGACCTGGCTGGGGCAGCAGCCTAACTTGCCATTAAGATGGAGGGCAATCAAGGGTGGCATTCACAATCCATAAATACAATTCAAACTCAGTCAAACAAATACAATTTCAGAAAAAAAATTGGTGCTGAAATCACAAATTGTGCCTGGACCAGATGAGGCCAGATAACAAGCCTTAAACGGAACACAACAGACTTTCACGTATTTGCTTTATGCCCACACCAAGCTTTTGTGGCTCATGGTAATCCTTAGAAATGACACATACATAGACGCACAAAGGCCTCTGCCTGTTGTAGAAGAAAGGAAGAGAAGCTCATTAGTAGTTCACCAATTACAAATAAAACATGCATTCAGCAACCGCTGTAAGGAAAGAAAAAAACCTCAAGATGGTTGCAGAGAGAAACCCCAAAACTGCAGTCACAGTATATAACAGGCTTAAAGAAGTAACACTTTCATAACAAAAAATAATAAATAAAACAGTTATAATGTATTTGGAAATAATATGCAAGCCAGTTCTGGTACCCAAGATTACAGCAAAGCCACAGCATCTGTTTTATTACTGTTTATAGACAAATACTACCTCAATGTTTTTCAGTCAGCAAGTGCTTGAAGACAAAGAGCAGAAAGACAGAGCAATTCACTAATTGAGGTAGAAAAGACAAAGGATATGGCCTAGTAAAGGTCTTATTTAGATATGGACTGCAACTCACAGACGCTTCGAGCAGAAATGATACATACAATAACAGCCATGTCATAGGTTCAAAAGACAGTCCTATATGTTTAGACAATATAACATTAAGACATCATGAAGAAAATGGTTTAATTGTAGCGTAACTTTTCTGTACACAGAACAGAAAAGTAGAAACCTGGGAGGAAACGAAATCATGGAAAACCAATTTTAATGAAACACCAAAAACCACACATTTGGGTTAAGATCGGGGTTAGTGAGAGGTTTTTTTTCCAGTTCAGGGATGGGTAATGTTTAGGGGAAGTGACAGTTTTTAAGGGATCAGGCATGGATGGAGTTTAGGGGTGGTGAGGGGTTTTCGGGTTCAGGGGTGGGTGTTGTGTAGGGGTTTTGAGATTTTTTATGTTTTACAGACGGGTAGAGTTTAGGGCTGGTGAGTATTGTTAAGGGCCAGTGATGGATGGACTTTTGGAGTGGAGAAGGGTTTTTAGTGTTCGAAAATGGAGGGAGTTTTGGGGTGGTGTGGGTTTTGAGAGTTTAAGGATAGGTGGAGGTTATATGTAGAAGGTGTTTTTAGGCCTCAGGGATGGGTAGAGTTTAGGGATAGTGAAGGATTTTAAGGGGTCATGAATAGGTGGTTTTCAGAGGTGGAGAGGCGTTTTCAGGGCTCAGGGATCGAGGGAGGTAAGGGTTAGAAAGGGACTGCTGAAGTTTAGAGGTTAGGAATGGATGTAGTTTGTGCATGGGGAGCCATTTCTCGGGGGCAGAGATGGATGGTGTTTAGGGGTGCTGGGAGTTCAGTGAATTACAAGCATCGAAAATAATTGTTTGACAATATAAAAGATATAAATAAAAAATAATGTCCCCAGACAAAAGGATTAAAGTAAGTAAGACCTGCAACCATAGTACAGAGAAGCCAATTTCAGAAACAAAATGCATTCTATTAATTGGTTTCTATGAAATGGTAAAAGCCATTCATCCAGAAAATCTCCATTAATTCGTTTAGATTAACTGGTTTCTCAGCAGTGGTATTCCATTAAATCTTTTTTTATGAAATCACATACAATCTCTTGGGAGAACCCTAATCAATTCTCCCATTTATTTAAATTATACTGAAATGAAAACCTGCACAATGAAAGATTAACAGGCTGCTGAGGCACCTTCAGAAAGTATAACTGAAGCGTAAAAGGTACCGAGGATGTTAAAGGATGCAAGGCAGAATTTTAGATATAATATTTTGTTTGGTGCAAAAAAACATTTTCGGTAGAAAACAGATTTTTTACAAATATATATTTATCTTCTTCCATCTTTCCATCTAATCCTGTGGAAAACTAAAAGTTGGATTTCTTTGAATTTAGAAAAAAAACCTATGATTTTCAAAACGGTATTGATATTAACTTTCTGCATGGGTGAAGGTGATCTGTGGTCTCAGATTGGTTTTTGGTGTTTCCTCCCCCACACAGTGTGGGGGCCGTGTAGCCCTTTCCAAAATGGTAATGTTTCCAGTGCTCTTGTATTAGTTTGCCAACCTACTGGTCAATGTCTCCCTCATATGGAACAAAAGGACGCATACAGTAGCCTTGTCCAAACTGCAGCTCCTGATACAACATGGAGGGTTGTGAGCCCTGTATTTCAGCACTATTTGGCTGAGCACCTTCAGTGGCCGACTCTCAGGCTATCAGGTCCCAAATCTAACAGAGCTGTGCTCAGGGTCCAAGACAGGAGCTCCGTGCCTCATGCAAGAACTGTTCCTTCTCGGTTCAATGCTGCCCATGTCCTCCAACTGCCTCATTCGGGTTGCACATGAGAGATTATGCAGAGTACTGCAAGCCTCATCCAATATACCACCAAACACACTGTAGATCCCTCTAAACTCTATATGTGCCTTCAGAATGACCACTGGCCATGACGGCGTGAAACTTTGGGAATCCTTAGGAGTGATTTCATGATGGATCCCTCATTGTATTCTACCTGTTGAGGGAAAAAACAGGACTTCCGGCGGGTCAGTTCCTGACTTACAGGCGACTCGTTGTGAAACTGGAGCGACTGTGGCGCTTCACCGATTCAGAGCCTGCTCCCAACCCCCTGACACAGGGACTCCATACAGTGGGCAGTGGACAGATACTTATTTCCTGGCTGGCCAAAGCCATTTCCCATAGAACACTAGACCTGCTAGCATCCCTCCAACAAACTTGGGAACACGACATTTGCCACAACACTGGCCACTAAAGAATGGAGTACAGTGCTAGTATACCTGTGGAAAGTCTCCCTCAATGCACGATTCCACTACATACAACCTAATATACTACTTTGCGCTTATCTAGGACTGGGCAAATTACACAAAATATACCCAAATTCCCTCAATGCCGCACTCCTACAGCTGACATACAACATATGTTCTGGAACTGCCGTTTCATCCACAAGGTCTGCACAGAAGTCTGTTTGGCCCTTATATGCGTCACAGGCCATTCAGACCTTGACTCTGTGGCCAGTTACTTGCAGGGCCGAAAGGCAGGTGGTGCCCCCAACTGCTTTATCGACCTGGCCTTGCTAATTGCCCGATGAGCGACTGCAATGCATCAGAAGGCCCTGATCCTGCAGAGTGCTGCGTGGTGGCGGGACATAACTATTCAGTGATGCAAGGCAGAATCCTCTGCAATGACATACAGAGATTGAGGAAGCGTCCCATTGTGGCTGCATGGGAAGAACTAGTCTTTCCCTTTCAGGGAATCCCCAAAGGCGATGCCAGCTGCACATAAGAGGGTACTGCATATGCAACCTTGACCTCCCGCTCCAAGAGTGTCAAATTCCCCCTCCTTGTCCCCACTTGAGGACAGGGCACAACACTAGCCCAGAGGTTAATGCACAAACATTCCTAACCAATCACGGAAAAAGGTGCTACTCAGAGAATACTTCTGTGAAAACATCAACAAAAAGTCTGGGCGGTTTGTGTTTTCTCTAGGTCCAAATAGATTGGTTACTAAGAATCTAATTTTCCGATACAGTTCCCCAATGTATGTTGGCTAAATTACCATTCGCATCATTCTTCTCCATTGCTGTTTAACTCTGCAAGGCTGCTTTCTTTCCCGAGGACACTTCTGCCTAAAGTAGTACATATTTTAAATAGCTCAGTATCAGAGCCCCTAACTTTCTGAAAGTCAGTGGAAACAGGTGCTGCATTGTTTGCTACGACACATTGTTTTGATGTTGCCTACCTAAACTAACATGCACTAAATTACAACTATAACATTACCAAGTCATTAAATGAGTTCCCCATCACTCCAGCTATATTTAAAGCATAGTTGCCTGAAAGGATTGCAGTGCTTGTGACACCATTATCTGATCTTCAGTGTTTAAACAGGATATTTAGCAGGAAAAAATAGTATTAACATATTTTAAAATGCAACCAAAGTAAACTGTTGGATGCAATACAGGGCAAGGAAGACCGTTCTTTTTTGTCGACTCTGAGAAAAATCCCTGGACACTGCTGCCTTTTCCAAACAATTTTTTAGGTGAGCATTCCATTTGGGTGGTGTTCTTTGCCCTGACGTGCCATATTTTGTATGTTCCTCCACTTTTTGTGTTTTCTTCGCAGTAGAAGATGTTTGTCAGGTTTCCTCTGATATAATGAGAAAATGCTTCCAAATGAGAATTGTTTACCAATAAACTAGAGGTAAAGGCAAACATGCTTTGAAGTAACCACATTAACAAGTATTTGATAGACACAGACATGAGGTCCCCGGGATCAAGTTAGCAATAAATACAAAATGCTTAAATAAATGTACACAGGAAAATGAGAAGCCCCAAAACACACACGTACAAAACATACACAAACAAGTTAAAAATATAAATGAACAGTGTGTGTTTTTTTTGCTACAAGTAACCACTATTCAAACTTTGCAATATAGTTGTATTGACTGTGGTCATATAATTCTTGCGATGATAGTAAGGATTATTCTTGATGTTTTGGCCTCAGACGTCTCTATGTACGCGAGTCCATCCTCTGAACATAAGTCATTCTCAACACATTAGTACTTAGTCAGTGAAAAAAGGATAATTCTATTAGAGGTAAAACCAAGCAGCCAATCAATTCATACAAAGGGGCCTGCCAGTGTTAACAGTTTTAAAATAAAAAACAAACAAAAAATATCAATGAGCGACACAAAACATCACACTTGTGCAATGGAGTGTTAACACCATAATTTCACTGAAGCAGGGTTACATGAGATACAAGGAAGGCTGGGAGTTCGATATCACCAGAGAAAAAGGTTCACAACTGTCTCATACCATTCAGTGTACACACTTTAGTACCAAATACAAGAATCCTGTCGATAGGGAAAATATGTCTAGTGAACCACAAGAATCCTGTCGAAAGGGAAAATATGTCTAGTGAACCACATGCATGTTATGAATATATAATAAACAATCCTATTAGCCACTTGAAGGAGGTAATACAAATCAGAAACAATAAGTACTCAAATCAATGCATACTTACAGGCCAATGACTAATGCCCCAAATTCTCACATCAATTAGAGGAACCACACTAAGGGCCTGATTACGACCTTGGCGGATGGGATACTCCTTCACAAACTTAACAGACAACCCAGCAGCTGTTTTACAAGTTCCACAGGATATAATGGAACTTATAATATGACAGACGGATACCCTATCTGCCAAGATCGTAATCCGGCCATTAAGCTGAAATGACGATGTTCAGAGCCACACAATTAATTAAAGTTAATATCTTTCTTGCCAACTTGAGCTACCAGACACCTCATGAAATCTACTTCTATCAAATAATTGTTAATGTGGTTATGTCATAGTATGTATGTCTTTTTCTGTAGTTTATCTGTAAAAATATTCTCCTGTGGAAGTATTTTCTATTTCATTTATGAATTTGCCCCATCTTACCTGGGGTTATTGGGTCTCCCTAGCTTGATTAACAATTTCTTGCTGAGGCATTAAGTCTTCTCATTCAAATCCTAACACTTGAGTCTCTATGTCAGCCATTTCTAACACTGCCATTGGTAAGGCCTTCGGGGTGTGTGTACTGGAAGGATGAGCATGAAATCCGTGTCATCGACAGAGAAGTTGCCCCTTGGGGCTAAACTAGGAGAAGCAAGACACATCTTTTCATTGCTACCAACTTCAGCAGGGTGATGAAGCATTTGCCCTGCTCATCTGTCCGGAGTGTGAGAATGTCTGACCCTTCCACAAAGCCCTTAGACATTCTCTCACTTCAATGCTCCAGGTCAAGGCAATCCGCATCCACACAGTCAACAGTGGGACCTCAGATGTCGAGACTATTAAGAACCTTAAAGCTGACAATGAAATTCTTGTTGCCACTGCAATAGATAATGATGTCAAAAGCCCTATAGCCCACAGTCAGTCACTCTTGGCATGTTTTGCGACAAGAGGGCAGTACACTTTCTATGGAAAACCTGCTGTCTGTACCTATTTGCAGGAAATCTCTCAGTGGCCACTGGGTCAAGAGAGTACCACCACTCAGTAGAGGGCATAACAAACTACTAAAATGGCCAGCCTTCGAGTGATAGCCAATGCTCACTCTACCTTCTCCACAGACTTCTCTTCCTCCTGCTGATTTACCACCCCTGCTTTAAAAGGACAAAAATCTGGAAGCAGAGAAGAAACGTGAAAGGAGAGCGAAGGAGGGAGCAGGAGAAGAAGAGAAGGAAGGAGCTTCAGTCATCCCTATTAAGGGAAAGGAGATCAGGAAAGATACTCAGTTTGAGGATACCAAAGCTTCTTCCTTCTATGGGATCTCCTCCCATAAGACTTATTAATCGGCTATATTCTTCCTCTCAGGACACAGTCAGAGAAAAAAGTCTCTCTCTGAAGAAGGTACCAATTCTACTGGTCAGGCAAGTTTCCTCACTCTTGGGCATCATGGTCTCCTGCATGCTTCTAGCACCCAACCAGGCTTCTCAAGCGTCCCACTCAGGAGCCCATTGATGGCCACTACATTCAGGAGACTGAGAGGCAAAGATTCACACGTACAATAATGTCTTCCAGTTCACTTTTTGGTGGTGCAAGGGATGGAATATGTTTCTAGAAACCTTATGTATTTATTTACAGCAGGTGCTTCGATGAAAGATTGCAGAGAGCACATGCTCTCTGTTCAAGGAAAATTGTCTTCTGAAGAAAAGCTTTTCAGTATCAATATGCTAAAGCTGGTAGTATTTTAGCTATCCCTAAAATACTTTCACCCATCTATATCACCATCATACATTATTTTTCTGACAGCACAACTATGATGTATCACAAAGAAACAGGGGAAACCACATCCAGCCTACTATCAAGGGAAGTACGTAAATCTGTCTTCGATCTCTGGCAAGGGCTGTAATTAGGCCTGCAGTCAATCTCCCAGGTCGCCAGAACTTGATAGCAGACCAGAATGATTACTAAACAAAGGCATTCAATAAAATATCTTTTGTATTTGGGCATATTTTTAAATCGACCTGTTTGTCAGCAGAAAAAAACGAAATACCTTGACTTGCAACCAGATTTCCAGAGCTTTGGTCCATAGAAACCAACCTCCTATTAGACTGGGTAAAGACATTCGGCGACACCCACCTTTAAATTCCAAAGCTCCCACAGGTGATTTCGTAGATGGGACAATGAAAAACTACAATGATTGAGAATGCTCTAGACTAGTATAGAAGAGAATGGTTATTTGGAACTGCTACACTTACTGCTGCAATCAAAGAATGCTTTATTGCAGACTGAATCTTCTCACTGGGATGTCAAGCAAGATCCCAGGCTGCTATCACCGACCTTGACCCCCACTTGCACTTGAGTATCTGCAATAGTCTCACCTAAACCTTCCTTTTGACTACATGAACAGCTAAATGTATGCATCTGGTTTCTCTCGAAATATTTGGATGCAAGAACAAGCTAAAAGGAGAGGGTAATGGCTTATTTCTTTTATTTGGTTAACATAGCCATCAATTTCCACTAATAAAAGAGCATTTGGCTTCACTGTTCATACAGAGTCCATATTAGGCATCTTTTTTTCAAATTCCTGTGATTATGGATTAGGCAGAATGTCTTAGAAACGCTCTTCCCCAACCAGACCTTTGCCTCCATGGGGCTAAACATTGACCTCTCTAAGTTAAAGGGACCTTTTTTTGAACCCATTCATAAATCAGGTGTTGAACATCTGTAATGGAAAGTAGCTTTTCTAGTGGCAATCACTTTGGTTCTAAGATCTCTGCGTACATAGGATGTTCAAGGATGTTCCACTGCGGTAAAATATCCTTCCAAAATAATCCTTCCAACAGTTAAACCAGATTTCAGCCTCACTCAAACATGTTTTTCCTTTTTACTAGTTTTTCTGAGCCTTTCATATGTAGAAAGAAGCTCTCTAAATGAAAGATGTAAAAAGGGCCCCCACTTACTACTCCAGTATCATATTTGCTGAACAGTACTGTGTGGACTCTGACTCCAGAACAAATAAACTACCGGGTCAGGCTTCTGTGGTTACTCCATTTGCTTGAGTGAGCTTTTAGGTCCCACCTCCAAGACAGGGTTATCTTTAGCTTGAAAATGTATTCTACTACTTAGGGATAACCTAGAGTAACATGTTACAGAATATTAAAGGTTAGTTACCTACAGTGCAATTGCACTGTGGTGGGTGTTCTCTAGGAAACCATAAATGACTTGCCCAACTCAATGTCTCCCTGTCTTCTGAAATTCTTAAATGCATAGTGAGTGTCTGGGAAAGTAAACAAATGTGCCATTACTTTATTTATTTTAAAACATGATAAAAACATTAGTGTTTTCAGCCAAATTACAAGGGTCTTAGGCCTCTTTAGTTTAATAGTCTAGCACAGTCTTTTTAAGAAAAGGACCAAACTTGAGCATTCACCAATCAGACGACACCACCCTCTATAATCCTCCTGAGAGAAGCTCCAGCACCTGAGATATATATATATATATATATATATATATATATATATATATATATATATGAAAGTGAGCTTCTCCAGGGGAGGCGGGTGGGTCGCATGTGAATCTATGAAAGATTCCAATACTGGAGAACTATAGTTACAAGTAAGTAACTAATTTTCTTACTCCAGTTTTGGAACTTTCATAGATTCACACGCTTGAATCAGAGTAACGAGCAGTACTTATGCACATTGGAATATTGCAGCCATGTAAGTCACAAAACGCCTGCATATAAAATACATACATATATATGGAAAATGTCACTTACCCAGTACATCTGTTTGTGGCATGAGACGCTGCAGATTCACGTGCTGTGCATTATCCTGCCATCTAGTGTTGGGCTCGGAGTGTTGTTTTTCTTCGAAGAAGTCTTGTCAAGTCACAAGACCGAGGGATTCCTCCCTTTCGGCTCCATTGCACATGGGTGTCGACTCCATCTTAGATTGTTTTCCCCGCAGAGGGGGAGGTAGGAGTTGTGAGTATACTAGATGTGCCCATGCAATGGAGTAGGTATATATGTACATAATGTGTATTAAAATAATAGTTATTTACAAATTTACAATTTTCATTCAACTAATAACGTCTACAGGCTCCCGGGGAGATGGGAGGGCGCATGTGAACCTGCAGCGTCTCATGCCACCAACAGATGTACACTGGGTAAGTGACATTTTCCGTTCGGTGGCATGTGTAGCTGCAGATACGCATGCTGTGCATAGACTAATAAGCAGTAATCTCCCCAAAAATGTTGTGGCTTAGCCTGTAGGAGTTGAAGTTGTCTGAAATAATGTTCTTAATACAGCCTGTCCTGCTGTGGCTTGTTGCGTTGCTAACACATCTACACAGTAATGCTTAGTGAATGTATGAGGCGTAGACCAGGTGGCTGCCTTACAAATTTCCGTCATAGGTATATTCCCAAGAAAAGCCATTGTGGCGCCTTTCTTCCTAGTGGAATGTGCTATTGGTGTAATAGGTAGATCTCTTTTTGCTTTAATATAGCAAGTTTGAATACATTTAACTATCCATCTGGCAATGCCTTGTTTGGATATAGGATTACCTGCATGAGGTTTTTGGAAGGCTGCAAACAATTGTTTTGTTTTACGAAATTGTTTTGTTCTGTCAATGTAATACATTAGTTATCTCTAATGTATGTAAGGCTCTTTCGGCTACTGAGTCTGGTTTCGGAAAGAATACTGGGAGTTCCACTGTTTGGTTTAGGTGGAATGGTGATATGACCTTTGGTAGGAATTTGGGATTTGTACTGAGAACCACTTTATGTTTATGTATTTGTATAAAGGGTTCTTGAATAGTAAATGCTTGTATCTCACTTACTCTTCTAAGTGATGTGATAGCTATTAGGAAGGCTACTTTCCAAGTTAAGTATTGCATCTCACAAGAGTGCATGGGTTCGAATGGTGGTCCCAGGAGTCGTGTTAATACAATATTAAGGTTCCACAAAGGTACTGGTGGTGTCCTTGGGGGTATGATTCTTTTTAGTCCCTCCATAAATGCTTTGATGACTGGGATTCTAAAAAGCGATGTTGTATGTGTAATCTGCAGATAGGCAGATATTGCAGTGAGATGTATTTTAATGGAAGAGAATGCTAGATTAGACTTTTGTAAGTGTAATAAGTAGCCTACAATATCATTTGGGGAGGCATGTAGTGGTTGAATCTGATTAGTGTGGCAGCAGTAACAAATCTTTTCCATTTGTTTGCGTAACAATGTCTCATCGTAGGTTTTCTAGTTTGTTTAATGACCTCCATACACTCTTGTGGAAGGTTTAAATGTCAGAATTCTAAGACTTCAGGAGCCAGATTGCTAGATTGAGCGATGCTGAATTCGGGTGTCTGATCTGTTGTTTGTGTTAACAGATCTGGCATGTTTGGTAGTTTGATGTGGGGTACAACCGATAAGTCCAACAGTGTTGTGTACCACGGTTGGCGAGCCCAGGTTGGTGCTATGAGTACTAGTTTGAGTTTGTTTTGACTTAGATTGTTGATCAGATAAGGAATGAGTGGGAGAAGGGGAAAAGCGTAAGCAAATATCCCTGACCAACTGATCCATAGTGCATTGCCCTTGGATTGAGGGTGTGGGTACCTGGATGCGAAGTTTTGGCATTTTGCGTTTTCTTTTGTTGCGAATAGGTCTATGTTTGGTGTTCCCCACCGGAGGAAGTGATCCTGTAGGATCTGGGGATGAATTTCCCATTCGTGAGTTTGCTGGTGATCGACAGATTGTCGGCTAACTGGTTCTGAATTTCTGGGATGTATTGTGCTATTAGCCGAATGGGATTGTGAATTGCCCAATGCCAAATTTTTTGTGCTAAGAGACAGTTGTGAAGAGTGTGTCCCTCCTTGTTTGTTGAGATAATACATTGTTGTCATGTTGTCGGTTTTGAGAAGAATGTGTTTGTGGGCTATTAGTGGTTGAAATGCTTTTAATGCTAGAAACACTGCCAACAGTTCTAAATGATTTATGTGCAGTAGTTTTTGTTGATTGTCCCTGTATGCTGTGCTTGTTGAGGTGTGCTCCCCACTCCATCATGGAAGCATCTGTTGTGATCACATCTTGAGGCACTGGGTCCTGGAATGGCTGCTCTTGTTTTAAATTGATAGGGTTCCACCATTGAAGCGAGAAGTGTGTCTGGCGGTCTATCAACACTAGATCTTGGAGCTGACCCTGTGCTTGTGTCCATTGTTTTGCTAGGCACTGTTCTAAGGGCCGCATGTGTAATCTTGCGCTTGGGACAATGGCTATGCATGAAGACATCATGCCTAGAAGTTTCATTACAAACCTTACTGGGTAGTGTTGGTTTGGCTGTATGCTTGATGTTATATTTTGGAACGCTTGGACCCTTTGTGGACTTGGAGTGGCAATCGCTTTTTGTGTGTGGAGTGTTGCTCCCAAGTATTGTTGTATTTGGGATGGCTGCAGAAGTGATTTCTGGTAATTTATAGAAAACCCTAGTTTGTGTAGAGTTTCTATAACGTATTGCGTGTGAAGAAGACACTGTTGTTGAGTGTTGGTTTTTATTAGCCAGTCGTCTAAGTATGGGAATACGTGCATGTGCTGTCTCCTTATGTGAGCGGCTACTACTGCAAGGTATTTTGTGAATACCCTTGGGGCTGTTGTTATCCCGAACGGTAACACTTTGAATTGATAGTGTACGCCGTG
The DNA here is from genome assembly GCF_031143425.1 of Pleurodeles waltl. NCBI lineage: Eukaryota > Metazoa > Chordata > Amphibia > Caudata > Salamandridae > Pleurodeles > Pleurodeles waltl. The sequence goes on from NC_090440.1 coordinate 701,912,459, forward strand.
TATTACAAACCTTAAGCATTTTCTGTGAGAAGGATGGATGGGTATGTGAAAGTAGGCATCCTTGAGATCTAATGTTGACATGTAGTCCTCTTTTTTTAGTAAGGGAACCATGTCTTGAAGGGTTACCATGTGGAAGTGATCTGACTTGAAGAGATTCAGTGTTCTGAGGTCTAATATAGGTCTTAACGTTTTGTCCTTCTTTGGAATTAGGAAATATAGTGAGTAGACGCCTGTTCCTTTCTGATGGTTGGGTACTAACTCTATTGCTTGTTTTTGTAATAATGCTTGGACCTCTATTTGTAAGAGGTCTAAGTGTTGTTTGGACATATTGTGTGTCCTTGGGGGCACATCTGGCGGGAATTTTGTGAATTCTATGCATTAACCATGTTGTATAATGGCTACGACCCATGCGTCCGTAGTAATGTGTGTACAGTTTTGATAGTATGCAGTAAGTCTCCCCCCCACTGGTGTTAAGTGTTGGGGTTCTGTGACATTGAAGTCGCTGTTTGGTTTGGCTTGTTTTAGGTGTCTGGAACTTTCCCCTTCTTTTGGGAATTGTCCACCTCTATATGAGCCATGAAACCCTCCCCTCTGGTATTGTGCCTGATAGGTGGGTCTGGTTTGCGAGGTGGAAGCCTCTGGTGTTTGCATTCGAAACCCCCCTCTAAATTGTGGCTTTCTAAATGTGCCTCTGCCCTGTGGGGAGTAGAGCGCGCCCATGGCTTTGGCCGTGTCCGTGTACTTCTTTAATTTTTCAATTGCTGTGTCCACTTCCGGCCCAAACAATTGTTCCTGGTTAAAAGGCATGTTCAACACTGCTTGTTGGATTTCTGGCTTGAATCCAGAGCTTCGTAACCATGCATGCCTGCGAAAGGTTACCGCAGTGTTGGCTGTTCGTGCTGCCGTGTCTGCCGAGTCTAATGCGGACCTTATTTGGTTGTTGGATATTGCTTGTCCTTCTTCCACAACCTGTTGGGCACGTTTCTGGTGTTCTTTGGGCAAGTGTTGTATAATGTGTTGCATCTCGTCCCAGTGTGTCCTGTCGTAGCGAGCAAGTAGGGCTTGTGAGTTTGCGATCCACCATTGATTGGCTGCCTGTGCTGCCACTTGTTTGCCCGCTGCGTCAAACTTCCTACTCTCTTTGTCAGGCAGTGGAGCGTCTCCGGACGATTGAGAGTTTGCCCTCTTTCTTGCTGCTCCTACAACCACTGAGTCTGGTGTAAGTTGCTGTGTTATAAACACAGGATCTGTTGGGGGAGGCTTGTATTTTTTCCCCACCCTAGGCACGATAGCCCTTCCTTTAACTGGCTCCTGGAACACCTGTTTTGCATGTTTGAGCATGCCCAGGAGCATTGGCAGACTCTGGTAGGAAGTGTGGGTGGAGGCCAGGGTGTTGAACAGGAAATCATCCTCTATTGGCTCAGAGTGCATTGCTACATTGTGGAACATAGCTACCCTTGATAGTACCTGCGTATATGCAGTACTATCCTCTGGAGGTGACAGCTTTGTTGGGTAACAGTCCGGACTGTTGTCTGATACTGGTGCATCATACAAGTCCCATGCATCAGGATCATCCTGCGTCATCCCTGTATGCGTAGGTGACTGCATAGGAGGTGTTCCCACCGGAGACAACTGTGGTGAGTGTAGTGGGGAAGGTTGTGGAGAAAAACTTGGTGGTGGTGTTTTTTCTCTGGCCACCTTCGCCTTGGGCTGCATTTCTGACTCTTGAAATGCCAGTTTTCTTTTTGTTTTAATTGGAGGAAGAGTCTGTATTTTTCCAGTTTCCTTCTGGATATGTAACCTCCTTTACGTATGGTCTGGCTCAACCATACTTATTTCCTGCTCAAATCTGTGTTTTTCATGCATTTGGCTGGAAAGTCCTTGCTCTTCTGTCTAAGAGCTTCTTTTCGGCTCCGAAGCCGCTTTTTTCGGTACCAATGTTTCCAATAAAGTCTTTCTCGGTTCAGATGTTATTTTTCTCACCTTGGGTGAGTCGAACTCTCAGTGTCGAGATCGTTCGGTGCCGGAATCTCGACCAGAGTCGGAAGTCTTCGGCAAATCTCTGGCCTTTTTCGGTGCCGATGTTTGGTCACCTTCTTTTCGATGGGTTAAGCCATGGCCTGCTGGCGGTGGCGTCCCCTTGGCCTTAACGATCTTTGTGTGGGTTTTGGACAGGGCAGATTTACTCACTGTTTTCTGCATCGTCGTGGTTCGCTCACTTTCGGAATCGTCAGAGTCCGTCCCCTGGATGGAAATTCTTTCCTCCTCCTCGGCGTCGAGTTGTTCTCTCGGCGTCGACGCCATCTGTAGTCTTCTCGCTCGTCGATCACGAAGGGTCTTTTTTGATCGAAACGCTCGACAGGCCTCACAAGTATCCTCCCTGTGTTCTGGTGATAAACACAGATTACAGACCAGGTGTTGGTCTGTATAAGGATACTTCGAGTGGCACTTCGGACAGAAGCGGAAGGGGGTCCAATCCATTAGTCTTAGTCGATGGATGCATTCGGGCCGACCAGGCCCCGCTTAAGAGCGGAAGCCCCGAAGGGCCGCCGGAGCACTTCTGCGATCGCTGCCGAAACGATAACATTAACCCGGTACCGAGCGAGAACAATACCGGCGAATTTTCAATATTTAGCTAACTTTCCTGATTCGAAATACAAAGCGAAGAGGAACACGTCCGAACGCGATGGCGGAAAGAAAACAATCTAAGATGGAGTCGACGCTCATGCGCAATGGAGCCGAAAGGGAGGAGTCCCTCGGTCTCGTGACTTGAAAAGACTTCTTTGAAGAAAAACAACTTGTAACACTCCGAGCCCAACACTAGATGGCAGGATGATGCACAGCATGTTTATCTGCAGCTACACATGCCACAGAACATATAAATATATATATATAAAGCAATACTCTAAACAACATATTGTCTGTTCACCCCATCTTTACTTCTCTCCCTTTACTCTTCTTTGCTTTTTCTTTTTTTTTTTTAAACGCATAGGATCCGTATTCAAAAGTAACAGGACATAAACAATGTGCATACCTTTTCTAGGAAGGAGGGATGAAAGACATGTCTCACCTTCACCTGAAGAGGTTCCTGAGGACTGCTTGACCCACTGCTACCTCTCCTTGCGATAGTGCTTCCATGCAGTAATGTCTGTGTAAATGTATGGCAGCTTTTCCATGTCGCTGCTCTGCAGATGTCTTGCAGAGGAAACCCCCGCAAACAGTGCTGCTGAGGAAGAAACTGCCCTTGTAGAGTGAGCACGGACCGATGAATGCAGTGGTTTGGACGCTGCTTGATGGCAGAAACGAATGGCTGAGGATATCCATCTGGCTATACTCTGTTTGGAGAGCGGGTGACCTCGTCTGGGTGCACTGTAAGCTACGAACAATTGATTGGAGCGGCGGAAGGACTTCGGGGGTCATTCTGACCCTGGCGGTAAAATCCGCCAGGGCCAACGACCGCGGGAGCACCGCCAACAGGCTGGCGGTGCTCCCTTGGGCATTCTGACCGCGGCGGTACAGCCGCGGTCAGAAACGGAAAACCGGCGGTGTACCGCCGGTTTTCCGCTGCCCTGGGGAATCCTCCATGGCGGCGCAGCTTGCTGCGCCGCCATGGGGATTCCGACCCCCATACCGCCATCCTGTTCCTGGCTGTTTTGGCCGCCAGGCACAGGATGGCGGTATGGGGTGTCGTGGGGCCCCGTAACAGGGCCCCACCAAGATTTTCAGTGTCTGCCATGCAGACACTGAAAATCGCGACAGGTGCAACTGCACCCGTCGCACCCCTTCCACTCCGCCGGCTCCATTCGGAGCCGGCATCCTCATGGAAGGGTGTTTCCCGCTGGGCTGGCGGTCGGCCTTTTGGTGGTCGCCCGCCAGCCCAGCGGGAAACCCAGAATACCCGCGGCGGTCTTTTGACCGTGCAGCGGAATTCTGGCGGTTCCAGCCAGGCCGGCGGCTTCCGCCGCCGGCCGGGGTCAGAATGACCCCCTTAGTCCTATCCAGGTAGAATTTGACACATCTCTTAATGTCTAAGAAGTGTAACACTCATTCCGCAGGAGTAGATGGATGTGGAAAAAAGGTTTTAAAATCTAAGGGCTCGCTCATGTGAAAATCCGAAGGGACCTTCGGTATGAAATGCGGGTTTGTGCATTAGTAGTCTAGTTTAGTCTTGTTGGATCTGCAAAAACGGCTCCTGTGTGTAGAGGGCCTGAATCTCACTGACCCGCCAGGCTGATGTGAGAGCCACCAGTAAAGCCACTTTCCAAGAAAGGTATTTGATAGAAGCGCGATGGATTGGTTCGAATGGATGCTTCATTAACTGTGCTAGAACAATATTCAGGTTCCACGAGGGAGGAGGAGGTCTGAATGGAGGAAAAACCCTAAAGAGTCCTTTTAAAAACCGTTTGATTAAGCTAGAAGAATACAGTGAAGGTGAAGAGTCTGAACATCTGTATGAAGCTATTGCCGCCAGATGCACCTTCATGTATGAATGCGCCAAGCCTGATTGCGCTAAATGTAATAAGTAAGGCAATAATTGTTCTGGTTGTGAGGACAGTGGATCAATTTGTCACTGGTGGCACCAGAAACAAAATCTTCTCCACTTGCAAGAATAAGCCTTATTAGTCCTATCTGCTCTAGCTCTGGATAAAATGTCCCTACATTACTGTGGGATATATGATGTGTGAACTCCCTGTGTTCAGGAGCTATGCTGACAATCGCATCAACTGAGGATCCGGGGGCGATATTTGCCCTTTGTTCATTGTTAGCAAGTGCAGAGATGGTTTGAGCGGAATGTGAGGCTTCATTGACAGAAGAAGAACCTCTGTGAACCAGTGTTGGCGAGGCCAGTACGGAGCAATCAATATCAAGGTGCACGTCTCTGTTTTCATCTTCGTGAGGACTCTTGGGATCAGTGGAATTGGAGGAAAGGCGTAAACAAAGATGCCTGACCAAGCTATAGAAAAAGCATTCCCCCAAGATCCCTTTTGGAGATGCCAGCTTGCAAAGTACTGGCATTTGCCCTTCTATTTGCTGGCAAAAAGGTCGATTTTGGGTGTTCCCCACTGGAAAAAGATGTAGTCCACTGCAGACTGGTCTAGCTCCCATTCGTGGCAGCTCTATCTTTGTCTGCTGAGTGAGTCTGCTATCTTGTTCTCTATCCCCAGCAGATGCACCGCTGTGAGTCTGATGCCTTGCTGCGAGGCCCAATTCAAAATCTTTTGGGCTTCCCTCGAAAGGGTGAGAGACCTCGTGCCTCCTTGTTTGTTTAGGTAATGCATTGTAGTGGTGTTGCCTGTTCTTATGACTATGTCTGAGCCTGCTATCAGTGGAAGAAAAGCCTGCAAAGCGTGATAAACTGCCCTGAGCTCTAGCAGGTTGATGTGCATCGCCCCTCAACTCTAGTGGCCACTTGCCACTTATTTGAAGATCTTGCAAAACAGCTCCCCAGCCCTCCAGAGGGGCGCCAGTCATGATAGTCCATGGAGCTGGACGATGTAGGAAGGAAAGGCCGACAGACAGATGATGCTTTTGAGACCACCATGTCAGAGCTTTGACCATTGCTGGGGTTAAGTTTATCTGATCTTCGAAGCTTCCCGAAACCTGGAGCCATTGAAAATTGAGTTGCTACTGTAGAGGTCGCATTTTCAGTCTGCAGAGGGGAACCAGAGGTATGCATGATGACATCATGCCCAACAGGGATTTGAAAAGGCGAACTGAAACGGAGTTTCTTCCCTGTATTGACTTCGCTAGAGTCAGTAATTTCTGTTGTCTCTCTACTGTGGGACACGCCATGGTGGATTGAGTGTCCAGGCTTGCCCCTAAAAAGGTGATACTGCGTGATGGTAGAGGTTTGGACTTCTCCCAGTTGATGGTGAGGCCTAGACTGTTGAGTAAGGAAACACACCTTTTTGTTGATCTGCGCGCTCCTGCGTAGGTGTTTGCTTTTATCAGCCAATCGTCAAGGTATGGAAATATCTGGTGTTTTCTCCTCCTGAGGAAAGCTGCGATTGGCGCTAAATATTCTGGGAGCGGACTTGAGGCCAAAAGAAAGGACACAAAATTGAACATGGCTTCCGGCTACCATGAATCTCAGGTACTGTCTGTGGGCAGGGTGGGTGGGAATGTGGAAATATGAGTCTTTTAGGTCTAGTGTAGACCTGGTTCAGTCGCAGAAGGACATCCTGTAGGCTTATCATGCGGAACAACTGCTTTTTTAAGTAGATGTTTAATTCCCTCAGGTCGAGGAGTGGCCTCCAGTCTTTCCACTTCTTGCGAATATGGAAGAACCTGGAATAAAAACCCCTTCCTCGCTGTGACAGAGGTACTTTCACTATAGCTCCTCTGAGGAGCATCTTGTTGATCTCCCTCTTGAGTTGTTCTAGATACCTTGATTGAATCCTGCGAGGAGGATTGGAGGGAAGCATTTGAATAAAGTCCAGAGTGTGGCCCTGTTTCACTAATTGGAGGACCCACTTGGCTGATGTGATGACTTGCCATTGCTTGAGAAACAGGGATATCTTTCCGCCTAGAACCAGAGGAGAAGGATTGGATGTAGCCCGCGCCTTGTATGTATCAGGCTCTACAAGCCGAGTCTTTAGCAGGGCGAGTTAAGCGTCCCCTAGTGCCAGATCTACCATAAGTTGCTTGTGGTGGTTGCCTTTGTGGGTAGTATTGACGAAACTGCTGGGAGGAGGAAGGATAGGTTGAATATCTATACTGCTGATAGCCTCCTCTATATGAAGGCAGTCCACGTGCTCTAGCCTGAAAGGACGGCTTCCGAAACTGCAGAGTCCCTAGCGATCTTGCTTTATCCCTGCCAGATTTGATAGATTGTAAGGCCTCATCAACATGTTTACCAAATAATGCTTGGCCATCAAAAGGTAGGTCTAAAATCTTATTCTGTACCTCAGGCCGGAATGATGTAGCCTTTAGCCAGCCTTGCGTTCTAAGTACAGCCGCACCTGCGAGCTGGCAAAATGCAGTTGTGGCTATATCCATCGCACAGTCTATGAGCTCAGCTGAGGTGCGCTGACCTTCCTGTAATGTCTTCCTTGCCTCTGATCTTCCATCCTCTGGCAACTGGTCAATATGCGGGCGGTGTCTGCCCATAGCTGTCTGTCATACCTAGCTAACACCGCTAGAGAGTTAGCAGCTCTTATCACTAAGCTAGCCATCGACGAGAACCTCATTCCAATATTGTCCAGCCGTCTACCCTCTCTGGAGGTGCAGAAATAGGAGCAGCCGGATTCTTGGACTTTCTCTGTGCCGCCTGGGCCACCACTGAGTCCGGATGAGGATGACCAATTAGACATGCTGGGGCATCGTCTGGTGCCTTGTATTTTTTATCTAGTCGTGGCAGTACTGCTGTGACAGAAGCAGGGTTATGCATCACTTTCAGCCCTTCTTCCCATAAGTACCTGACCATTGGAATAGAGCGCACAGGTTTCTGGAACGGCTCTTTAAAATCATATAGGAAGCAATCTGTTTGCTTGGACGGCATTGGCAAGGCGAAACGTTTAGCTGCTCTCTCCAGGAGATTATGAAATCCCCCGATGTCATCTGGCGGGGATTCTACCTTTGACTGTGAAGGAGAAGGAGGAGCAGGAATAATGTATTCATCCCACTCCGAATGAGTGTCAAGGAGCTCTCCTTCTTCCTGATCCCCTTCCGACATATCAGTGTCCTGAGGTAAAGTCATATCCGGAGTGGTAACATTTGTCAGTGGTAATGAGGTTGGTCTCTGACGTGGAGAAGTCACCCCGGAGACTGGCGACAGCGGAGATTGCTCCCCTTGAGGAGGAAAACGCCTGCTATAATCAGCCAACATCGCCCAGAGGTCAGAGAGCAAAGAGGTTGGAATGTCTGCTCCTTCCTGATATTGTTGATCTCCTCCATAGTACTGAAGGTCATAAGTTTCCTCAAATTCGTCTTTGTCCTGATACTTGAATTTCAATTGAGAGGGGCTATGGGTTGCTCCAATTGGACCCTCGTCATCTGACTCTTCATCTCATTCTAACAAGTGAACCGGTATGAGAGGGGATACCTTACTAGTTGAGGTGTGCTTTGGAGTAAGTCTTTCTTGTTTTTTAGATTATTTTTCCCTCGTCAACGGCGCAGATATAGTCTTCGTCGTTGGTGGAATCATTGACGATGAAAGCATAGAGATCTTGATTGTCGACAGCCTTACCGAAGAGTCTACCGTCGACGATGGTAAAGCAGATACCGTCGTCGACGATGATGAAGTGTAGATCTTTGTCGACGCTGATGTCGTCGACGCTGCTCTCGGCGACAATGTCGTTGTCGTCATAACCGTAGTCGATGGTGTAACAGTGGAAGTCGTCGGCGACGGTGAGAAAACACTCACCGACGGACTCGTCGACGCTGAGTCCGTCGTCGACGGTACATTCTTAGCTGCCGAAGTAGATGAAGGCCTTTTGAAAGGCAAAGATGGTGGTACAGAGGATGATTTCTTATGCTTCTCAGAACTGCTGGCATGACCTCTCTCCCCTTTCCTGGAAGATTTATGAGGTGAAGTAGATGGGCTGCGGCCCTTGTAAGACCCTGTGGTAGTCTTGTTGTGGGCTTTTCTTAGTTGTTGGGAAGGGGATCTTGTGTCTGATCTTGCCCTTTTTGATAACTCTTTGGATGTTGAAGAGTCATCACTGTTCGAATCAGAGATTGGATTATCTCTGTAATTAAGTTTCTGCAGCCAAATTAATAATCTGCCTTCTCTATCCTTAAGAGTCTTAGAGGCAAAGGTACGACAAACCTTACAGTCCTTGGCTGAGTGGTCTGGATATAGGCAGTATGTGCAATCCTGATGAGGGTCTTCAGAATATAGTCTTTTCTTACCACAAGTTTTACAATGTCTGAATAAACCCTTCTTCTCCTTGTCAGACATGTTGTAGGTGTTAACCCCAATCAGTCAAAACAAGGCTTAGTAGACAAAAATGGCTTCAAGGCAATCCAAAGGTGTGAAGAAAGAGCAGAGCTCTGATGAAACTCCCTAGTACGACGTGCAATAGAAAATCTGAGGTGCTGGAGCTTCTCTCAGGAGGATTCTAGACGGTGGTGTCGGCTGATTGGTGGATGCTCAAGCTTGGTCCTTTTCCTAAAATGACTGTGATAGACTATTAAAGTAAAGAGGCCTAAGGCCCTTGTATTGGTATGTTTCATCATTACTTGTGTAACTGTACCGGAGGCTCCCATCCCGACGAAGGGGAATGAATCTATGAAAGTTCCAATACTGGAGTAAAGAAAGTTCCAGTAAGCCTGCATGGGCATGGAGATGGTCTGATGTTTATGGATTCAGAGAGAATACTCCAGAGCAGTGACTCTTAACCCATGGTCTGTGGACTCCTGGGGTTCTGTGACGCCTACTTAAGGGGTCTGCAACATATACTTAGGGGACCTGCAACAGTTTACAAAATTAAATATTAGCAGATTAATAATTTATATACACATCAAGCAAAATGTAAAATTGAAAGTTTTAAAACTGTAAATGTTAAGAAATTTAGAACTGAAGTCTAACAATTAAGTTGCTATTTTTATTGTTAATGGTGGCAGAAGCACAAGAATAGCAAAAGTAGCATGGGCGATTGGGGGTCTCAATTCAAACACTAGTATGTTCCGGTAAAAACACAGGCTGCATTAGAACCAAAAAAAAAAAAAGAAAGCTATATGCCATAGTCTAGCTATCACTTTTCTTTTATAAATAAAGCCAAATTTTGCAAAGCTCATATATCACTGAAAAAAACCAAAGGTTACAGGGACATTATTGTTAGGAATTAGCATTTAAAAAACTTTAGAGATTCACCAAAAAAAATAAAGGGCACAGGGACGTTACAGTTAGGTTCAGAATTTACACGCACAAAACCATAGAAATTCAGCTGTTCCAGTTAGATATATTTCAAGTTAGATTTATTTCAAGTAAGCTGCAGGGGCCTGGATGCAACCCTCCATGTGCATTCAACCTCACGTTGTAAACGGCCTTCCGTTCATGTGCAGCAGAGGCGCTTGGCTGCAGGGCTACCCCTAACACCCCACATTGGTTGGTTGGTGAGTGAGTGCGTGAGTGGATTTTTTTTTTCCATTGGGCTCCGGATCAGCATATCCGTTCAAATTTATAAGTGAGGGGGTGGGGGCAGTGGGGGAAAGGCGTGATGAGACCCATGGTGGATCGGCAGATTGTCCAAATTTATCCCCATGAACCCTCTCATCTGTCCTATGGGGTCAGGATATTTATATCCTGACCCCTTATGTTAATTATATAATTTTTATCTTTTTTCACCCCAACACTGAGCTGATAAACAAAATGGTAGGCACAAATTTTCTCTCAGGTTGAGGCCAGCCAATCAGGGCCTGCTTTGGTGTGTGGATACGCAGATCCCCAGTGGGTGTCAAACAGCACCAAAGTTATTGGCAAAACAAAACAAAAATCCTATGGAAACTAGGTCCTAGCTCAATACATTTTGTTTTGCTAATAACTTTGGCTCCATTTGACAAATCTTCATGTAATTTTCAAAATTAGTATAACAGTCACTTCAGCTGCTGTTTTGAAAGTTTTGGGGTGAATCGTCAAGCGGGGGCCAAGAAAAAGGGGAAGTGCCAAAACACATTTTCCTCGTGCAATTTCTCATAGGGATTTTAGACACGACTACAGCCCGGACTGCTGGACCGAATTACACCAAATTTGGCAGAAAGGTAGCTGTTGGTCTAGAAATGCCTTTTTTGTTATTTTTTGTAAATCTGTTCAGTAGTTTTTAAGATGTTAAAACAAATTGCATATCTAGAGGCGCGAACACTCGTGCAGAGATCTGACTGGCTGTCTAGAGTTAAACCAGTAACTGTGGCAGCCACTATAGGACTCTAACTCGGCCGAGTCCCAAACAAAAATATATTTTTTTTAAAGAAAAAGGGGCAGGGTTAGGAATGCCCTGACCCACTTGCCTTGGTGCTGGGATCCCCCTGGGATGCAGCCAGGGCAAACAAAGCATTTAAAAAAAAAAATCTGCTGTCAAAAAAATAAAAAAAGCACTGTCTCCTGCTGTTGTTTTCAGAAAAGGGGGGATAAGGTGATGTGTAAAAATGAAAGAGGGGGGCCCACAGGCCCCCATCCTAGGGCTCTTTTTAGCCTGAAGGACCACCACCTCCCTGGGGCTCTATTAAAATTGGGAGGGGGAGTCACATGGGCCCCTTCATTGGGCTAATTGAGCCCCGGGGACCACCTCCTCTCCGGGGCTTTTTTTAATAAAGAAGGGAGGCCACGCAGACCCACCCCCATCCTCGGGATCAAATATGCCCTTGAGACCATGAACTCCCCAGGGCTAAAAAATAAATAAATAAATGATGCATGGGTAGCTATAACTCGCGCCCTCGCCATGGACTGCTAATTACCCCATATATGACATCAGTGATGACATCTTCTATGGCATCATTGAAATTATCACTACAAGATTTGCAATAAAATTATTGATAATCAAACTGTGCATAGCAGTGGCGCGAGTTATAATTGCCTTAGAACATGAGTTATAATTACTTGAAATAACGGACTAGAACTGCTGAATTTCTATTGTTTTGTGTGTGTAAAATGTAAACCTAACTATAACGTCCCTGTAACCTTTGTTTTTTTAAGTGAAAAAAATATATATGGAAAATGTTACTTACCCAGCATACATCTGTTCGTGGCATGTAGTGCTGTAGCTTCACATGCTTTGCTTAAGTCCGCCATCTAGTGTTGGGCTCAGAGTTTTACACGTTGTTTTTCTTCAAAAAAGGTTTTTCGAGCCACGGGATCGAGTGACTCCTCTTGGTAATACTGCGCCTGGGCATCGAGTCTATTGTTAGATTATTTTCCCGCAGCAGGGTGAAGTAAAGAGTGTATAAATGTATATGTAGATACATAGTAAAGAAATGAGATGTCCATGCAATGTATATACATAATTACAATATATGGTACTACAACGGCTACAGGCTTCGGGGGAGGAGGGAGGATGCATGTGAATCTACAGCACTACATGCCACGAACAGATGTCTACTGGGTAAGTAACATTTTCCATTTGATGGCATGTGTAGCTGTAGATACACATGCTTTGCATAGACTGTAAAGCAGTCCCTTTCCAAAATAGGCAGTGGTTAGCCTGTAGGAATTGACGTAGTAGGAAATAGTGTCTCAAGTACTGCCTGTTCAACATTTGGTTGTTGGCGAGATAACACATCCACACAGTACTGTTTAGTAAATGTGTGTGGTGTAGACCATGTGGCAGCTTTGCATATGTCTGAAATTGGTATATTACCTAAGAATGCCCTTGAAGGATAAGTTACTTACCTGTAAATCCTAGTTCTCTTCCAGGGGTATCCTCATCAAAGTCATAAACATTGAATATTCCCGCCCTTGTGCGGGGACCCCGGAGCATATATATATAAAATACATACATATTATCATGTGTAAAACAGCAATGCAGGCTATAATCATAAATAGGCTAAAATGCTTTATTTCTATGCAAGTTTTTTTTTTTTTTTTTCATATTATAAAATCACAATAGATCATAAATATCTACCTAAGCCCCAAAAACTGGACTTAGGGAAGTAAACAGCAGTAAATAGCAGAGAAAAATAGAAAAAACCACATTGAAAAACAATGAAGCATTCTTAGCCAATAGGCTGCATGCAGGTTAACACAGGAGAACCATAAAAACTTTGGCACCGTGCCTTTAAGAACCTGAGCACCTCCAGTATCCCACCATGCCTCAGGGGTGAAGGGAAGGTGACAGTTGGTTCACAGTTAGGTCAGTACTTTTTTTACGGTGACAATCTGTGTAACTGATCAGAAAGATAATCTGTCCTGCACTTCTAGGAGACTTGAGTCCGGGGAGGAGGGTGGGTTGTTTATGACTTTGATGAGGATACCCCTGGAAGAGAACTAGGATTTACAGGTAAGTAACTTATCCTTCTCTTCCAGGGGATCCTCATCAATAGTCATAAACATTGAATAGATTAGCAAGCCCATCCCTAGACTCTGCGGACTGTCTGAAAGAAGTGCAGGAAAGAATACATATTCATGCAAATAGATTTCTAAGAGAGGCCTGCCCCACCTGGGCATCCGCTCTTGCATCAGAGTCTAAACAGTAATGCTTAGTAAAGGTATGCACAGACTTCCATGTAGCAGCCTTACAAATCTCGGAAATTGGTACATTGTTAAGGAGGGCAGCAGTAGCCGCTTTTCCCCTTGTGGAATGCGCTTTTGGCCTAGCCAGTAATTGTTTATTAGCCAGCTGGTAAGTGTTAACAATACAAGACACAATCCATCTTGATATCGTTCGTTTAGACGCTGCCTCTCCTGTTCTTAAATGACCATAATTCAGAAACAAATGGTTAGAATGTCTAATCGGTTTTGTTTTGTCCAAATAGAATTTCAGCACTCTTTTCAAGTCTAAAGAATGCAATGCTTTCTCAGCCGGAGTCTCCGGATTGGGAAAGAAAGTCGGTAAAAATATAGTCTGATTGATATGGAATTCTGACACCACCTTTGGAAGGAAAGATGGGTGAGTTCGCAGAACCACTCTATTATCGTGAAAAACCGTGTACGGTTCTCTGCAAGACAGAGCCTGAATTTCGCTGACCCTCCTCGCTGAAGTAATGGCCACCAAAAAAGCCGTCTTCCACGTAAGGTGCTGTAAAGAGGCCTTGTGGATAGGTTCAAAGGGAGGGCCCATATGTTTTGACAGGACTACATTCAGTTCCCATGGAGGAGAAGGTCTCCGAATGGGAGGAAAAACCTTTTTCAAGCCTTCTAAGAAATCCTTGACTACAGGTATCGTAAAGAAGGATTCCTGAGAAGGCGACTTACGATAAGCTGTAATTGCCGACAAATGTACCTTAATAGATGATACCTGCAGACCAGACTTCGCCAGATGAAGCAAATAGGACAGTATGACATCCTCCTGAGCTCGTATGGGGTTTATACCTTGTTGAGAGCACCAGATGTAAAATCTCTTCCACTTAAAAGCGTAAGAACGCCGCGTGGAAGGTCGTTTTGACTCTCTCAAGATGTTCATGCACTCCTGTGAGAGCCCTAGGTGCCCATACTGCAGGAATTCAGGAGCCATGCTGTCAAGCTCAGAGAGGGAAGGTTGGGATGTAGGATTCTGCCTTCCATTCTGCTCAGGAGATCCGGTCTGCACGGCAACCTCCTGTGAGGTTTTTCCGATAAGTTGAGTAGATCCGTGTACCAGAATTGGCGGGGCCATTGTGGCGCTATCAGAATCATTCTGGTTCTGGAGTTGTAAAGTTTGTTGATTACTGCCGGTATGAGGGGAATCGGTGGAAAGGCGTAGAGAAATATCCCTGACCAGTTGATCAACAGGGCATTCCCTTGAGATCCCGGACGGCAGAACCTGGATGCGAAGTCTGGGCATTTCTTGTTTACTTCGTCTGCAAAGAGATCCAACTGGGGTCGACCCCATTGACCGAACATGTCCTCGGCGACTTCGTCGTGTAGGACCCAGTCGTGCGCGTCTTCTAGATGTCTGCTCAGGAAATCTGCCTCTACGTTTTGCTGACCTGGCAGGTGTACCGCTGTGATAGACATTCCCCTGGCCAGGAGCCAATGCCATATCGTTTGGGACTCTCGAGATAGAGGTAGTGATCTTGTTCCCCCCTGTTTGTTCAGATAATACATTGTGGTTGTATTGTCTGTCTGAATTAGGAGAGATTTCCCCTGAACCAATGGAGAGAAAGATTTGAGAGCCAGATGGACCGCTCTGAGCTCCAGTAGATTTATGTGATAGTTCTTTTCCTTGTCGGACCACAGACCCTGAGCTTGGAAGGAACCCAGATGAGCACCCCAACCCTGAAGAGACGCATCCGTTACCAGAGTGTCGGCTGGAATTGTCTGGTGAAACGGAGAACCTATCGACAGGTGAGGTCTGTGCATCCACCATTGTAGTGATTGAAAAGCCGCTGCTGGTAGTCGTACTCTGTCGTCCCAGCGACCAGTCTTTTGGCTCCAGTTGTTCTCTAATGCCTCCTGAAGGGGCCTCATGTGTAGCCTGGCGTTCGGGACAATGAAGATGCATGAAGCCATGGAGCCCAGAAGCGATGTCACCTGACGAGCAGTAGGTGCATCGGCTTTTAATAGTTGTTGACACTTCCTGTGGATCGATAAAAGTCGTTCCTCCGAAGGATACACTCTTTGGAGCTCTGTGTTTAGTATAGCTCCCAGGTAGTGGAGGTTTTGTGTTGGAATCAAGGTTGACTTGTTGTGGTTGATTTGAAGACCTAGAGACTTGAAAGTTCTTAGTACAATGTCTCGATGTTTTCTCGCCTGATCCGGAGAGGAAGCCTTCAATAACCAGTCGTCCAGGTAGGGGTAGACGAATATTTTTTGTCTTCGAAGATGTGCCGCTACCACTGCTACACATTTTGAAAAGACTCGGGGTGCAGACTTCAGGCCGAATGGTAGGACTCTGAATTGGTAGTGCTGTGACGCTATTTGGAAACGTAAGAATTTCCGATGTTTGGATGCTATTGGGATGTGAAAATATGCATCCTGTAGGTCGATGGAGCACATCCAGTCTCCCTGATGCAGTTGCGGAACAATCTGGTGAAGGGCTAGCATCCTGAACTTCTGTTTTCTTATGTACTTGTTCAGGAGCCGTAAGTCCAGAATTGGCCTGAAGATGCCCTGTTGACCCTTTTTCGCCACCAGAAAGTAACGGGAGTACACCCCTTTTCCTTTTTGTGCCGGTGGAACCTTTTCTACAGCTTTCTTTTGTAGGAGTGCAAGAACTTCCTTGCGTAGCAGGCTGAGATGAGAAGGAAAACATCTTGCTGGTGGCAAGCGTGGAGGAGGTTTTTTGAAAAGGAGAGAATAGCCATGTTCGACAATATTGAGCACCCATTTCTCTTTTGTGATGGAGTGCCACTCGTGAAGATGATGCGTAATACTTCCCCCCACCGGAGTGGTGCACAGTGCTGAGGGAAGCAATGCTTCATTGCTTTGTTGGTGTCTTTGCTGTAGACTGTTGAGGTCTACTTGCCCCTCGGTCTCTTGTGGGTCTACGCGCCTGAAACAGGGGACGCCCCTGTCGTTGCTGTGGCCTCTGAGACCAGTGAGGGGTTTGAACCCTCTGCTGGAATGGGCGTCTGTCGTACGGCCTGTACCTCCGCCTGAAGTCTTTCTTACGTTCCAGGCCCACTGCCCTCATAGTGTCCACCTCTGTTTTCATTTGGGCCATCTCTTCATCCGCGTGGGTACCGAACAACGAATTCCCGCTGAATGGGAGGTTTAAAATACGTTGTTGTGCTTCCTGTTTCAGACCAGTGAGCCGTAGCCAGGAAGACCTCCTAGCGCAGATTCCGTGCGCATACCCATGCGCAGCCAAATCTGCCCCGTCCGCCGCCGCGCTGATGACCTGGTTAGATACTAGGCCCCCTTCCTGCAAGATTTCCTGGAAGTCCTGTCTATCTTCCCTGGCCAACTTCTCTGTAAATCTGTGGAGTGAGTCCCACAGAGAGCGGTCATATCTGCCCAGAAGTGCTGAGGCGCTGGAGACCTTCATAGCAGATGCCGCCGTACCGCACATCTTTCTCCCCAGGGAGTCTAGGTGTCTGCTCTCCTTATCCGGGGGGACTGTGGAAGATGATGCCACAGAGTGTGTTTTTCTGGCTGCGGCTAAGATAACAGAGTCCGGTGGCGGATCCTTCCGCAGGAATAAAGGATCTTGCTCCGGAGCTTTGTACTTCTTTTGAATCCTAGCCGGGGCAGACTTGAGAGTGGCTGGAGTCAGAAAGGTGTACATAGTAGGTTGCAGCAAACCCGGTACTAGTGGCAGCAGTTTTCTCGAGACTGATCTGTGTTGTAGAGTCTCAAAGATAACTCAGGATGAGGTGGCCGGCTCCGGTACCTCAATATTTAGTTTCTGCGCTCCCCTTAAAAGAACCTCATTAAAAGTGGTGATATCATCCACCGGTGAGATCCTAGCAGGTGGAGAATCTGTCAGTGTGGGGGAGTAGCGCCCAACATATGATCCTGAAGAAGACCAAGAGGGTGATCTTCTGTGTGGTGTTCGCGACCTGGTTCTCCTTCGGGAACGAGACCTGCTACGAGAAGCTGTAGCAGAGTGTGCAGGTCTTGTGGTCGGCTGACGAGGAGCAGAACGAGCCCGTCCTGCTCTAGCTGTAGGCGATAGCGTTCTAGGTAATGAGGCAGTAGGAGAATACATCCTAGAGTATTGGGAATCCGGGGATGCTGCCGGTCTATTCAGGCTCTCTAACCATCTAGGTGATAGAGTGATGGGAGAAACATGCCCCGATGAGCCCGCTCTGGAATGGGATGATGCACTCCGTATAGAGACCACCGGTGAGGGAGCTTTATCCGCTGGCTCTACTGCCTGTGACACAGCTGAAGGTTGTGTCGACGTCGATTGCATCCTCGACGTCGAAAGATGCGATGGGTCGGCTGTTCTCGACGTCGAAGGTCTTGATGTCGAAAGCCTTGACGTTGAATGTCTCGACGCCGAGCGTCGATCGCGGGATCTGGACCTACTCGCCGTCGTGTGTCTCGCCGTTGAGTGGCGAGTGGTCGACGGCGGATGTTCATGCCGTCGTGGCGATTTTGACGTCTTGTCCTTCGACGCCAAGGGGCGAGACGTTCTCGACGGCGAACGGGAGCGCCGGAGATGGCTCGACGCCGAACGGCGGCCTGCCGTCGACGGAGATGTACCCCTGTGCTGTCCATGCTTCGACGCTTTGTCCCTCGACGTCGGTCTGGTCACCGTCGACGGCGATCTATGCCGGTGAGACGGTGGCAACGATGACGTCGATGGAGAACAAACAGGCACAATCCTACCTGTCGACGTCGATCTGGCCATTCCTTCTGTTGGAGGCCTGGGAAGTGAAGAGGATGTTGACTTTTTCCTCTCCTGAAGCCCATGCAGCCTGATTTTCTCTCTGTCTTTGAGAGTCCTCCTTGACATCTTCTTACAATACTTGCAGGTGTCAGGACAGTGACTCTGTGGCAGGCAGACAATACACAGAGAGTGTGGGTCTGACTGGGCTTTCTTCTTCCCACAAGAAGGACATTTTACAAAAAGAGATGGCATTTTCTGTCAGAAAAGACTGCCAAACTCAGACAAAAGATGTTATCTGTCGAGTAAACAGGAAAAACACTATTTTTAGGGATTTTTCTGAAGAAAAACTCAGAAAAACTGAGAGCTCAATGCTCCAGGATCCTCTCAGAAGAAGCCGGAAAAAAGAACTGACCTAACTGTGAACCAACTGTCACCTTCCCTTCACCCCTGAGGCATGGTGGGATACTGGAGGTGCTCAGGGTCTTAAAGGCACGGTGCCAAAGTTTTTATGGTT
This sequence comes from Pleurodeles waltl, assembly GCF_031143425.1. Classification (NCBI taxonomy): domain Eukaryota; kingdom Metazoa; phylum Chordata; class Amphibia; order Caudata; family Salamandridae; genus Pleurodeles; species Pleurodeles waltl. The sequence goes on from NC_090440.1 coordinate 701,930,825, forward strand.
CTCCTGTGTTAACCTGCATGCAGCCTATTGGCTAAGAATGCTTCATTGTTTTTCAATGTGGTTTTTTCTATTTTTCTCTGCTATTTACTGCTGTTTACTTCCCTAAGTCCAGTTTTTGGGGCTTAGGTAGATATTTATGATCTATTGTGATTTTATAATATGAAAAAAAAAAAAAAACTTGCATAGAAATAAAGCATTTTAGCCTATTTATGATTATAGCCTGCATTGCTGTTTTACACATGATAATATGTATGTATTTTATATATATATGCTCCGGGGTCCCCGCACAAGGGCGGGAATATTCAATGTTTATGACTATTGATGAGGATCCCCTGGAAGAGAAGCTCCCTTTTTCCTAGTGGAATGTGCTTTAGGAGCTACTGGTAACTGTCTTTTAGCTTTAAGATAGCAAGTCTGAATACACTTCACTATCCATCTGGCTAATCCACTTCTTGAAATAGGATTACCGTTGTGAGGTTCTGAAAATGCCACAAAGAGTTGTTTGGATTTTCTGAATTTTTTTGTTCTGTCTATATAGTACATGAGAGCTGTTTTAACATCAAGGATGTGAAAAGCTCTTCCAGCAACTGAATCTGGCTGTGGAAAGAAGACTGGTAATTCCACTGACTGATTGATATGAAAAGGTGAAACCACCTTTGGTAGGAATTCTGGATTTGTTCTAAGAACTACTTTGTCTTTATGAATTTGAAAGAAATGTTCTTGTTAAGGGAGCGCTTGAATTTCGCTAACATATAAGAAATTGTTCAAATGGTGGCCCAATAAGCCTTTTCAGTAGAATATTAAGATTCCACACTGGGGTTTAGACGAACTCTAGGTGGAATAACCCTTTTAAGATCTTCCATAAAGACCTTCATAACAGGAATCCTGAACAGGGAAATATGTTGTCTCTTTTGAAGGTAAGCAGCTATAGCTTCTAAATGAAGCCTAATAGATGGCTATGCCAGGTTTGCTTCTTGTAAGTGTAGCAAATAGCAAACAATATCTTGTACTGAAGCTTTAAGTGGATCGATATTTTGGGTTGACAATAGTAGACAAATCGATTCCATTAAGCTGCGTAACATGTCTAAATGTGGGTTTGCGTGCTTCTTTTAGAATATCCATACATTCAGATGGAAGTTGTATGTAGGCAGGCTCTATGACTTCAGGAGCCAAATCGCCAGGTTGAGTGTGCTGGGATTTGGATGTCTGATTTGTACTTTTCTTTGAGTCAACAAATCTGGTCTGTTTGGCAGCTTGTGATGTGTTACTACAGACAGGTCCAATAGTGTTGTGTACCTATGTTGACGTGCCCATGTAGGAGCTATGAATATCATAGTAAGTAAGGTTTGTTTCATCTTTTTTTTAATTTTTTATCAGCGATCAAATTAGTGGGAGAGGTGGAAAAGTGGAAGCAAATATCCCTGACCAGTTTATCCATAGAGCGTTGCTCTTAGATTGAGGGTATGGATACCTGGATGCGAAGCTTAGGCATTTTGCGTTTTCTTTTGTGGCAAAAAGATCTATGTCTGGGGTCTCCCACATTCGGAAATATTGTTGACTTACGTGTGGGTGAATTTCTCATCCGTGGACTTGTTGCTGCGTCCTGCTTAGGAGGTCCGCTAGGTGATTGTGTATCCCTGGAAGATACTCTGCCAGTAATTGAATGTGATTGTGAACTGCCCAGTTCCAAATTGTCTGTGCTAAAAGGGACAATTGGGATGAGTGCTTCCCCCACTGTTTTTGCAGATAATACATTGTGGTCATATTGTCTGTCCGTAGTAACACCACTGTGTGTCAAAAGCTTTGAGTGCTCGGAATACTGCTAGTAATTCCAAGTGGTTTATGTGATAACTCTGTCGAATTGAGTCCCATTCCCCCTGTGTAATGAGGTTGTTGAGATGAGCTCCCGAACCTAATAGTGATGCATCTGTTATGATTGTGGTCTGAGGCACATGGTCCTGAAAGGGCCACCCTTTTGAATAGATTGGTGTAATTTCACCATTGCAGAGAGTGGAGAGTCTGGCAGTCCAACAACACTAGATCCTGAATTTAACCCCGTGCCCGAGACCATTGTTGAGAAAGACACTTTTGTAGTGGTCACATGTGGAGTCTTGCATTGGGGACTATGGCTATGCATGAAGCCATAATTCCCAATAATTTCATCACTTGTTTTACTGTATAAGTGTGGTTGTATTTTAGCTGAGATATGTGATTGTGAAGTGCTTGGATCCTTACTGGGTTTGGATTTGCTAGTCCTGATTGAGTTTTCAGAACTGCTCCTAGATACGGTTGTATCTGTGATAGCTGCAGGTGAGATTTGTGGTAATTGATTGTGAATCCCAGATTGTGTAGGATGTCTATGGTATATTGAGTATGTTGTTGACAAATTTGAATTGTACTGTCTTTTATGAGCCAGTTCTCTAGATATGGTAAGACATGTATGTGTGGTCTCCTGCAACGACTGCTAAGCATTTTGTGAACACCCTTGGTATTGTTGTTACCTCGAATGGAAGCACTTTGAATTGGTAGTGCTTTCCTGCTATGACAAATCTTAGATATTTTCAATGTGCTGGATGTATGAGAATGTGGAAAGAGGCATCCTTGAGGTCTAATGCTGTCATGTAATCTTGTTTTTGTAGTAGGGGAATGAAGTCTTGTAGAGTGACCATATGAAAGTGTTCTGAAAGGATGTATAGATTGAGGGGTCTGAGATCTAAAATTGGTCTTAGAATACCATCTTTCTTTGGTATGAGGAAGTGTAATGAATATACTCTAGATCCCTGTTGGGATATAGGCACTATCTCGATGGCTTATTTGAGTAGTAGTGATTGAGATGTTCCTGAATAAGTCTGTGTGAATGAGGGGTAATGTTTGGTAGAGTAGAAATGAGTTCTAGACAAAAGCCATGTTGGATAATTTCTAGAACCCATTGCTCTGTGGTGATGTTGCACCATTGTGAGTAAACATTTACCAGTCTTCCTCCCACAGGAGATGTACGCTGTGTGGGGATTTGTAAGAAGTAACTGTTTTGTTGCGGTAGAGGAACCTCTGGGAGCGGCTGATTTACCTCTTCCTCTAAAGCTAGATCCTTTATCAGAGCCTCTGAATGAACCTCTGTTATAGAAGTGTGGTTCCTGTTTTTTTTGTGAGGTGGATGGTTCTGTGGTTGATGGTTTGAAACCACCCCTAAATTGTGGCCTATGAAAAGTGCCTCTAGTGGGTGTGGTGTATAATGCACCCATAGCTTTAGCTGTCTCTGAGTCCTTTTTAAGCTTATCTATTGTGGTATCAAGTTCTGGCCCAAATAAAGGTTTTTATCGAAGGGCACGTTTAATACCACTTGGTGTATCTCTGGCTTAAATCCTGAAGCTCTTCGCCATACATGTCTCCTAATGATTATGCTGGTGTTGACTCCCCTTGCAGCAGTATCAGCTGCATCAGTGGTGCATCTAATTGCGTTATTAGAAATAGCCTGTCCTTCTGCCACTATTTGTTGCCCTCCTTTTTTGATCTTCTGGTGGAAGATAGTGTAACAAGTCTTCCATCGATCCCAATGAGCCCTATCATACCCTGCTGGGGGTGCTTGGGAATTTGCAATCCTCCAGTGGTTGGCCTCAATAGGACCTGTATGTAACTGCACGTTATGATACCCAGCTGCTCTGGCTATAGCTTGATTATTAGCAGTGGAATCTTCAGGGCGAGATGGCCTTGCTGGGTATAAATCTGGGTCATTAGGGAGAATAGGATCTGTGTCATATATATATCCCATGGGTCTACCTCTTCTTGTGGGACAGTTAAATCATCCCTATGTGGTGATGTAGATGAGGCCTGTGAAGAGAACTGTGTTGAGCGTGTAGGTGAAGGTGGTGGTGGTGGTGAGGTAGAAGGAAGGAAAGGAGAATGTGGTGGTGAAGGCTGAGGTTGTTGTGTTGCCTTTTGTTTCTCTTTCAGTTTAAGGACTTTGAATGGTGGAGGCCCAGCGTCTAAAATCTATCAAAAAGTCAGTTTTCTTTTAATTGTTGGAGGAGAGACTATGATCCTTCCTGTTTCCTTGTGTATATGAATTTTTCGATGTTTAGCTTCCATACCCTCTAAAATAGATTGTATCTCAGATGACTCCTCAGTAGCTTGAGAATTTTGTTCTGGCAGCTTTCGATTCCAAAGGTTTGGATACGGAATGCTTGGCTCGGGCCAAAAATGTCAGCTCCGAAAGTGCTGTTAATTTTTTCGGCACCGATGTGGAAAAGTCGGTTTTTTGGCTCGGTACCGAAATAGATGTGGCAGTCTGCTTAGTAGATACTGAATGCACTTTGGTCTTTTGTTTCGGTGCCAAACCAGAGGGTTGGTCATCCGAAGGTATTTTTCAGGTGAGACCATGGCCTGAAGGCAGTGGAGGACCGAAGACCGATGCAGGAGTCTTTTTAATTGTCTTTTTTGGTGTGACAGGGCTGGTGTACTCACGTACTGCGCTGGGAGGATGGATTGGCTGTCAACATCTGAATCCCGATCTGAATCTGCAATGGAAAGAGTTAGATGCTGTCCTACTTCCTCTTGCACGTGTTCTGATGATTTGGATGACATCTCCAGCCGACGCGCTGTTTGGTCCAGAAGAGTCTTTTTGGAACGAAACGATCTACAAGCATGGCAGGTCTCTTCTCTGAGTTGCTGAGACAGGCACCGATTGCACACCAAATGCTGATTGGTGTATGGAAATTTTGCATGACACCAAGGACAGAACCGAAACAGAGTACGTTCCATCGGCCTAACATCCTTAAACTACAATGTGTCGAAGTAGGCCAAAAAAAGGGCGAGGTCGCCCCCAAGGGTGTGAAATCGACCCCTACTATTACAATCGGATCGACTATAACAGTGGGAAAAATGCGATCAAAACTATACTGACATTTATAGAAAGTTAGAAGACAATTCTGAAGATACCGAACCAAGATGTCCCAGAGCGAGAGGAAACCCATCCGACGGGGGATAAAATCAATCTAACAATGGACTAGATGCCCATGCGCATTATTACTGAGGAGGAGGAGTCACTCGATCCCGTGACACAAAAAACCTTCATAGAAGAAAAACAACTTGCAACACTCCGAGCCCAACCCTAGATGGCGGACTTATGCAAAGCAAGCGAATCTACAGCTACACATGCCATTGAACATATATTTATTTTGGTTTACATCAAACACGTTTTTTTAGGCTGGGGTCTCTGGCTTCCAATCAGGATTTAGTGGGGATTTGCTGGAGTTAAATGGTTAAGAACCACTGCTCAAGATAGGGAACTAGTGTTACCTTATCTTCCTTCCAAAATAGAATCTAATGTGACTGCCAACGGGAACCATAAAACCATGTTCCAGAGATGTCAGTGGCAAGAAGATACTGTTAAATGTTTCTTGAAAGGGGCTCTGCTCCCTGGGCATGCTAGTATTTTGCAAGTTCTGAAAGTGTATCCCCATTGGCAGCAGACACTGTTGGGGCTTTTTTTCTGTACAGTTGCACAGGGGTTGCTTAATTTGAGGCGGTGGGGGCCACTGGCACATCATTTTGGGGACTTGAACTTATTTTTCGATATCATACATTTATTGATAGTAAGAAAATGAAAAACATACAAAAAGAAAAAATGTAGGAAGAGAAACAGAAAATAAATGTCACAACAGGAGAAAGAAAGAACCTGCACGAGTGAGATAAGGGGGTGTAGGGGTGCCAGTAGTACATTAAAGAGGCCTGAGGTGAACGGAAGACTACACAGCTTTGACTTTTGGCGTCACACTCATTCATTTACAAATTAGGCACAACGTGTACAGGTCTAACCTACAAAGTGAGTGAGAGCAATGTTCAGACCCACTCAACTACACTTTTGCACTCTCCAGTGAGAAAGAGGCAACAACATTGGTACCCATGTGTTACAAGTACCAACACCAACTTTCCTATATGGACTGGATCCCAGTGATGAAAAGCTACAGATTTTCCATGGCCACGAATCGTAATACTAGCTCTCATGAGGATTTCGTATAGCTCTTATGGTAATATACTAGCAAAGGCTGATCACTGATTACCTGACAATGGTTCTAAAGATTAAAATTACAAACATCTAGGTGACACATCTTGGGCAACAGGAAGAGTGTACCAACATTTTACAAGGCCTCTACCATGAAATAAGTCATATGGTAGGGAAGAAACAGAATGCAGGATTTCTTTGTTGCAGAGTAACTGATAATCCTTCATATATTTAGTAGCTCTGTGCCCTGAAAGACAATCATGGAATATCTAAATGAGATGCATAGAAATTCCCTTAACAGGATCCTTGCACCAAAGCATTCTGTTCAGAAAGACCAGTCCGCAAGCACATCTGTTTTGAGATTCAAGAATATTTAGGGGCTAAAAGTATCTAGCATCAGGGCTTTCCATGCATAGAGCGGATGAGTTCTGCATGTACTTCAAAAGTGTAGTTAACATTGCTTTAGAACTGGTCTAAAGATGCATACTGAGACAGTGACCAATGAGGACTAGAAGCTGTCAATGCTACTAAAGACCACTGGAACACCTGTATGCTTTCATGGTATGATAAGACAACTATGGGCTGGAGGGTGGTACAGAAAGGTGTCTGTATCTGTATAGATAATAATGTGCCGACCTTCATCCCGTATTTTCAACATTTCAAGACTATTACCGACCCAATCCCTACATGACAGGAAAAGGCAAATCAGTCACATCTTAAACCTATTGATACTCTAAAAAAAATGTGTTCTGCAGAGGTATGACCAATGGTATTGTAACCAGTAGCCCTTCAATTTCAATCAGTAAGTGCAAACTGCAAAACTGCACCAGCAGCCCTGGTAAGAATGTCCCATCCCCCTCAGACTGAGGGTGTATTATACTTCACCTGCTGGTACAGCTGTGCTTGTTTTGTACCCTGTGTCTGTCTCCTGCACTGTAGACTGTGCTTAGGGTGATCTACTTTAATGCAGCTGGATTGTGATAGATTGCACTGTACTCCAACATCATCTTCTGAACCTGTAATGTGTTTCTTAGCCCCAGCACTATACCTGCTCTTGTCTAAACGAAGGCACAAAGCTCCTGCTGTGGGTTACAGGACCCTGCTGCCTACTTGCTCTCCTGTAGCAAGTCTGTGCGTTGCTTCATACGCTTTTCTGTATGTGCTACGGGATGTGCTTTGGTTCATGTTCTCTTGTACCTGTGTTTTTATAGGCTGCACTTTGAATCATCCGTCATGTATGCATGCCACTTGATGTTGTTTGGGTTCAATATTCTCTCCTGCGCCATCATGGGCTGTGCTTTGGTTCACCCTCTCTCCTGCACTATAATCTCGTGTACATGCCTTAGTTCGTGTTGTATCATGTACTTGTGCCAAGAAGTGTTGTGCTTTGGTCCATCCTCTTGCATGTACTGTAATCTTACGTGTGTGTCATCTTAGGTCACGTTCTGTCATGTACCCGTGCCAACATGGACTATGCTTTGGTTCATACTCTCTCCTTTACCTGTGCTGTTGTGGACAAAGTTTATAGACCCCAAGGTTTGTTACCGTAATCCACCTTCCCCTGAACACCTCACACCCCCCCATAGATACACCAACCTTTCTTGCCGTTGTTGGATGGAGTGGATTTACCACTGTCAGAGTTCAGCTCAAAGACCCGCAAATCACCCTCTTTTGTTGTTGCTTTTGCATTGCCAGTTTTGGCCTCAGGTTGCTCTTGAGCACTGAGCTGTACTGCTGTCTGTAGTGGCTCACACGTGGGCAGTCCTGCCTCCAACCCTCTGGAAGCCAATTCTTCTGAACTGACCCCAAGCAGCTGCTGGGACTGGTCGACTTCTGGTACGGGCTGAGTGCCAGTTGGTGCTGGCACAGCTGAGTGTGCAGGGTTGGCAATCTGAGTGATGGGTGAGATGGTGCTCTCTGTGCTCTCAGATGGGCTGGCGATGCTAGCCGTGGGGTCTGCATGTTCCAATTTGTGTTCCTCCGGTCTAGCAGTAGAGTATGCAGGCAGAAGAGGAGCCTCAGCAGCTGGAGCAGATCGTTCTTCTTTCCCAGGACATGTTAAATCCAGATGGGATGGGTGTGCGATGCCCACTAAGTCCTCTGAAGAGTGAAAAGAAAGGTGAAAACTTCAAAATTCCATCAAGACACAGAAGTAAAGCAACAGGTGCTAAAGAAAACTCTGCAAAGTCTTTATAACAAGCCTCTTCCTCATGCCCTGTCCCCTCGATAATTCCTAAGTATAACCCAGTGAGCATAGTGGAAGGTAACATAAAACCGTTCAAGAGCCAAAAGATTTAACAATGCTTCCCTCTAGTGGTTAGTCTTAAACTACTTCGACAAGGGGGGATGAAAAACTACAAGAAAAAGCAAGCACTGGCAAAGACTAAAATGTCTTGCCTTAAATGTGCTAGTGGATGTAAACATATGTATACACAAATGCACATACATATTTGTGCTGCATCTCTGTCAGACTAGCAGCTTTTTGTAGCTTCCACATTTCTGCCAGTTTACATTCCTCAAACTTGTGGTGCTAGGCCTTGGACGCCTTTGCGACCCCTGCCCTCACACATGGTAAATTTAGTGCCAGGAACATAGCGGCAGCTCGTCCTTATGGAGGTCAGTTGGGGCTCCACTTTGTTTCCTGTCAAATTTTTATTATACTAACAGTGAATAACAATATATCATTCACTATTAGTGTAATAAAAATGGAGTACAATTAGTTGGAATATGCCTTTTCATGGCAGTAGAGTAAGTAAAACATGTTTTTGAATGTATGTTGTATGCATGCTTGCAGATGATATTGTGTTTATGTGACAGAGTGTATGAAAGTGTGAATTTTTGTGTATACATAAGTATGTGCGTGTGAGTGAAAGGGGATGTGATGTCATTTCCGTCACCCCCGTCATTTCAGTGAATTGACCTCCATGTGCCAGACAGCACAGCAATATTGGGGGCATTAAGACGAGCGTTAGCATATTACAGGCAGGACCTATTGGTTTGCAATATAGATGTATCCTGGTACTTAGACGAAAAGCTGAATTTCAAAACAGATCCATGTGTTGTTGGCAACATAATTAGGTCTACTCCTGGTTAGTATGGATATATATGTTCTGAGCAGTATGTTCAGCTTTGCCATTCTGTACAAGTACCAGTTTCACTGTCAGTGAGAATACATAGTGGTGACAAAAATGTGTGCAATGTGTTCTGGCGGCCAAATGGAATAAGCACTAGCACAGCCAATAGGTCTCACCCATGCAAGAGCTATTGTACACCCGCGTGGCTGCTGATCAGCATGGCTAAAGGTTTGTGGCATAGAAGAGGGTGGCATGGAGTGGTGTATGGTGTCATGGGGTGTCGGGAGTTGAGTTGTGCAGAGTGGCGTAGAGGGGCGTGGCATGGTGTGTAGAGCGGCATGGTGAGTGGAGGGTTATGGAGTAGAGTATTGTAGAGTACTGTAGAGTGAAGAGGCATGGAGTAGAGTGGAGTGACAGAGAGGAACGGCGTAGAGTGAAGTAAAGTGGCACACTGCTGTGGAGTTTCGTAGAGGGTCGTGGAGTTGCGTAGAAGGTCATGTAGTTGAGTAGACTGCCAGAGTGGAGGGTCGTAGAGTGAAGTGGCACAAAGTGGACTAGTGTGGTAGACTGGAATGAAGTAGGGTGTCAGAGTGGAGTATTACAGAGTGGACTGGCATAGTGTGGAGTAATGTGTCAAAGTGAAGTGTGTAGATCTGAGGAGCACAGAGTTGAGTGGCAGAGAGTGGAGGGGCATGGCGTAGAGTGGAGTGGTGTACAGCAGAGTGTAGTGACATACAATAGAGTGGGGTACAGCAGAGTGGAGTAGAGGGGAGTGGAGGGACATAAAGTATAGTAAAGTGGCAGAGTGACGTACAATGTTGTGGAGTGCTGTAGAGCAGAATGTCAGAGCAGAGTGTCAGAGCATCAGAGAAGAATGGTGTGGTGTAGAGTGGGGCATAGGGTTGTAGAGTAGAGTGGAATGGAGTAAAGGGTCAGAGTGGAGAGGTGTAGAGTAGAATAAATGGAATAGAGTAGAGGGTCATAGAGTATGAGGGTGGAGCAGGGTGGTGTGGGGTGGAGTAGAGTGGAGTTTTGTGTCAGAGTGGAGGGACGTACATTTTCAATTGAAATGGCCATTACATTTGCACAGACATACAGTTTTACTGATAAACCTATACAGCACACAAAAGATAATGTGGGAATGGCATCACCAAGGGTACTGATTTGTTTTGGTCGTATTAAAATATCTGTTTTCACTACACTTTGGAATTACAAAACAAATGTGCTTCACTTGTGGTTTCCTAATCCTGATATATTTTGAAATATTTGTACAGTTCATTTAAAGACATTTAAATGTTGTGTGTTAGACAAAATAACATCCTACTGCATAAATCCTCTCACTTTGAAATCAGAGAAAGAAAAGTAAACAAGCTTGCTCACACGGCATAGCCTGACATTTGAACTCTGTATCTGAATGCACAGCAAATTTTAATGCCTGTTACAGAAAGCGAGCTGTTGAAGATTACATTAAATAGGCTATTCTCCACGGAGGGATAAACTCAAGCTGGACAGCCTTAAACAAATAAAGCCAGCAAATAAAAGGCAAGCAAGTTTAAGTTACAAAACAAAGCCAATGGTAAGCAACAGGAAGAATGTATTCCCAAGGAAGCTTTCAGAATGTCCCCAAGATGTCATAAGAAAACAAGACAGCGCAGTTGTCTGGTAGGCTGCTTCATCCTAAACAAAGCATCTGCAATGCAACGGGTCTCGCATTTCTTCGAGTTAGAGCTATTAGCAGTTGTAAATTCTCAACCGGACTTTTCTGGCCTCATTAAATGGAAAAAAAAAGAGCTCTATCGCGCTGCTACAGTTCACTCGTAGTGAAATCTATTGTAAAAGTGCAATTACCTACGTAACCGGCAAAAGTGCAATTAACTATGTAACAGGGTCGATGTTATGCAAAGCGCTCGACTTTGCCAAGCGAGATCGCGCAGCGATAAAAGAGAGAAAGTAGTACACAAACCGGACGAAAAAAAGCGAGCCTTGTATGTTTTCAGTAGTTGGTTGCTGCGCTTGAGGAGGGCTAACCACTGGAAAAGGCAGGACATATGCATGCCTTCCACTAATGAAAGCAAGCAGATTTTAAAAGGCAAGCTCACGAACCAATGAAAGACACTGACGTGACATGGACGGGGCTCTGAGCCCTTGTCTACCTACTACAGCATCTCGCAAGTGATACGCAAGCACAAGTGCATGCTAGTACTGGCTCGACCCTAAAAAGGGACAATTTTGCTTGACTATGGAACGGTGGTCAATACATGTTAGTACGCACTGAGTGGTTTGAAGGGAGTGTGGTTAAGGACACAAAGGTAGAAGTGTTTGGGGCACGATGGTAGGAGTGTCTGGACAGCAGTATTTGGGATTTTCAGCAGTTGGTAAGCATGGAGATGGACTATGACTTGGTTGTCAGTAGGAAAGTATACTATGAAGGACAGTTCAGGGAAATTATGTACTGGGGGCAGGCTGAAGGAAGTAAAGTAAAGCCCCATGTAGAAACATCCATTGGAAAACTAAGGATATGCATTTTATACATTGTAAAAAGGCCCTCTGCAGTCAGTCGCAAAGCATGTCATTTTGAGAACTACAGGATTTGTAATGGAAACATGACTCTCTAGTTTAGGCACCTATATGGCAATGGGCAGGGTGGAAGTTTGTTAGTAGGTGGTATGTTTTTTCAGCTGATATGCTGAATTGGGAAAAAGGGGGTGGAGGGGTGTGACAAGTAAAAGTGTCAGCTATGGTTTACCAGAAGGTAGAAATAGTGGGTGCTGTGTTCTGGTCAGGGGTATGTGAGTGTTTGATGGCGAGCAGAAAGAGGGATGATGCTGGTGCCAATACAAGTGTGTCTGCTGGTAATCATCATAGACTGCTGTGCTGTGTCAGAACTGAAAATGTTTAGCTGTATGGCCAGTGATGTTGCCTTGACATCAGTTAACTCCCTGCCCCTTGATCCAAACATCTCCCAAGCGACTCAAACTACATGGTGATACAAGGCAAGTGCACAGCCAACTGATGTAGCAGAGTGACCTCTATATGTGAAAGGGGAGATGGTGGGATAAGGGAGTAAAAGAGAAAATGAGTGAAAGCAAGAAAGAGTGAGAGTAAGCGAGAAAAAGAAAGAGCTGAAATTGACAACAATTTAAATCTGTAAACAAGAGAAAAATTATGCCTTAGAGTTGGCCAATAAGCTTCAGCGCCAATATCTGAACAAATGGCTCATACAAATATTGGATGAACTATCATGGTAAGGCCGTTGTTCTATTCAATCTGTTTCACAGGCAACAGTTTTCAATAGCCTCCAAAGTGACATTGTCACTTTTCAGGTTGCAGCTGGCACACAGGAATCATCAATGTGTAGATTATATATTTTAATCTATAACTTTTGACCCGTACCAGGTACAGACTCCATTCAAAGACTTATTTCTATATTTAATAAAAAAAAACAATTGAATAGTGTACTCTGAATGTTATTATATAAACTGCAAATGTAACTTTTTAACGTTACCTTTACCTTTAATTTGCATTAGCTCTCCAGGAACTGTTAAGCTGTTTTTGGCCTAAATGAGGTGTGACAACTGCTCCAACAGCAGACGCAGCTGGGTGGAAACAAGGGATTTCATAAACGTCAAAGGAGCCTGCCCTGTCACAAGCAAATGTTAGATGTCACAGAGAAAAGCCCAGCCTTTGCCCTTCTAGTCAGCTAGCACCAAACCCGGTGGGAGAAAAGCTACCCTCAGAATCAGTTTTCAATGACCACAGAGGAGGGGCCTGCCCATTACCACGGCCACACCTCTGACTGGACATGCAGGCTCTGGACAAGGAAAGAAGGTTTTCCCCCCCATCTTGAATTTTGAGAATAAGGTATACTGGGAATATTTACAGTAAGGCAAACAGGAACTACTGAAAAAGTGGGTAGAGATGCCTAAATAAACTGTTACCCCATTGGTTAGGGAGTGTCCAAGAGTCGCTTCCCACCCACTAGCTGGTACCAGACATAAATGTGCCATTTCCAGGTGCTCTCCTCAGAAAACGTAGTGGACCTGCATAGAAGATCAAAAGAGGATATGGCCTGCAATCTGTGACCTGATAGGAGCTCTAAAGGACTGGTCCTGCTCCCTCTTGTACCCAGGACATAACAAGACTTAAACAGCGGGGCACAGCTTTACTATAGGAAGAAGCAACCAGGGGAATACCACATGTAAAAAACCAAAACAACTGCTACTCCCAAACGTTTCATACATATGGGTATAACTCTTATTTCTTCAATGACAAATGGTAATGGAGCAAAATGTCAGCACAACAATTCTTTTTAAAAAATTCAAAAATAATACTAGTATATGATTTTACCCAGTCTTGTATAAACATAGCAATTCAAATAATGTCAATTAACTTAAACTAAATATGATAGACAATAATAATGCAGTACAAATTTGAATATTTTTTCATAATTCACTGGGTATCTTGCACACACACATGCCAGACATCACATAACACTTATCATTCACTGCACGCATACCACACACAGCCTCATCACACAATGAATCCACTCAAAAAATAAAACAATAACTTCAAATCAAGATATTTGCATTTGGTGATTCTTGGAACATTTGACTTTAGATCTTAACAACAATTGGTATATCACCTGTTGTACAATAGTTATGCATATAAGAACACATAATTGTTTGAAATATTATTGTCTCACTTATTCTTTCCTTCTGCTGTTACTCTCCCAAGGAGCAATGATACATCCAAGCTATGCTGCACTATTATACAATAATTCATAGGAACAGTCCGTTTGAGTACTATAATTCTTGAAGTCCAATATTGTGCACCAATGCGCGTTTTCGGTGGGTGGCGCAAACCTGTGGAAGCCACCTTCTTCAGGGTGCAAAGAAAAAAGTGACATGCAAGAAGCAAGACCTGATCTAAAAATATAGAATTCTAAATAAAGATGAAAGAAGAAAATGTGCTTCAATACCCTTACCAACACAGTCATAGGCCACAATTGAACTTAAATATACTGGAAAGGTACTGCAGAACCCCGAAATAAAAAGTACACCCGTGTTGTCAATTAAAAAACCGATGACCGTGTTGCAAAAAAGAAAAGAAAATACAAGTATGCAAACGATAACACATAAAAGGTACCTACCAACAGTGAACATGTTCAAACCGCTGCATGCACACTCCTGCATTTATCACAGATGCATTACTTACCTCAAAATGGACAAAGGTACGGTTATGAGTGACGACTCACAATGCAAGAAAATACAAGGTCTTAATAAAAGATAAGTAAAAGCCTCTACATGAATAAAAGTTGGTCAGCACATGAGCAGTAATAAAAAATAGAGAGATAAAGGAGACACCTACTTACAGAACCAGAGAGGGGGAACTAATCAGTAAGAAAGTCCCAGAATCATCTTATGTTCTAGCAGCAGGTCAACACCAGAATCAAAAGGATTGTGAACACCTGGATCTTTATCCAATGTATAGGATAAAGTGGATATGTCTGCAACAAAAACGGATACTCTCATTAACACGCTCACATACCGTATCTGAATATTACAGTAGATATGCAAGACAGACCAACGTGGAATCAAGGGGTCTGTACTTTATAGGTAACTTATTAGGGATGAAGAAGGACTAGGCACAAGTAACCACAATATGCGTGGAAAGTATATGATAGCAATTTTAACTGGACTATCTACAAACTGATGTTGCTGAGCAGTTATCCAACTGCACAAGGGGTCTCCTATATATAAAGCAAAACAATCTGCCTACTCTAATGCAAACTAGATACCATACAATAGTACATGCTACCCCCGTATAGCTGTCCTAAAAAATAACGAAGAAAGAAAAATAAAGAACCAAACAAACTGATCAATAATGGATCTGCCTGACTGATGGTATAAAGAAACAGAGGGTCGCTAGAAATGATCTTCCTAATAAAATGAAGCAGCACTAATCTATAAACGAAAGAACCATCTGCTAAAAGTCTAGTTTCGTGAAAGGACCAGAAAGCACATGTACTGCACCACAGTTACGGCTTACCACCATAGTTCTACGAAGGAAATAGATATTGACTAAAGGGCCTCTATAAGCATGAAACAACAGCTGCATACACCTACAGAACGCACTACAGAAAAAAAAATGTACCTTCTGAAACAAGAAGGATGAAAAAAGATTTGAAGAGTCTGCCAACCATGAGTCCCCCTGCTGAGCAAAAATTTGGACACAAGGAGTGGGATTAAATACAAAATGATTGCCTCACGTGGGACAAATTAAGAGTCTGCTGGAAGCCTAGGATTTAACAAGAAGACAAACCGGAGAATGAATACAGGCACCATATTGAACAAAATGCTATGTCAGTAGAAAAAAGGAGATTCGATTTTTTTTGCAAGAAAGGATTTATCCCTTTCTATCAGATAATTATTATGATCAGACTGCTGAAACAACAGTACAGGCTGACAGACAAGAGTGGACTAACAAAAAGATCATCACTTTTTCGGATACATCAGAATCAGAGAGGGAAGGCAGTTCCCATCAGTTTGAATAATTTGGGAAGAGGCAAAATCAGCAAGAGGAAATTAACTCCAGGACCTGTTTTTAGGGGCCAGAAGATGGAGTTACAGACCCAGATTTCGAAGTCATCCGAGGAGCAGATTTTCAAACACAGACTCAACATCCTACGTTCTCCAAACCAGAGGACAACAATACTGGAGAAATTAGAACGTATTCCATTTTTTTTACGTCAGGCAGGAGGAGACAGATCCCACGACTGAGGCCCTTCTTACTAATGTTTTTTCATTTGTCCCTACTACCAGTCTTCATAGATTTTAATTGTTTAAAGATTTTTGCTTTTTTTCGGCGCAACAGATTTACTAAATATTATATGCAAACTTAACATTACAATGAGAATAAAAGCTCTGGCCTCAAACTTCCCTCTTTCTTCACTCCCAGTCTAGACAAACTAGGACGGGAGGTTGTGATCTTTGAGAGAGCTTCCTTCTTAAAGATCCAAAAAATGATACAACATATACCTAAGCCCACCTACAATCTAAGCAGACAAGAAAACCTAGCACTTCAACAGCTGAGTAACAATAAGAACATTAGCAACAACAGTAGCATTGTGCTATTAGACATAGAAAGATATACGAACATGATGATGGCTATGCTTCAGGTTTATGAGCATAATCTAAAAGTGGCAGGCGATCTGGAAGAAAAAGATAATCAAGAAAATACAGCACATAAGTCAGCCAGCATTGTCCAAAGGCAATATTTGCAAAAAGGAATTTGAACATCACAAAAGGGCTTCCACCTGTTTACCAGGTACTTAGACACATAAAAATGCAGAGGATCACCCATAGTTTTGACTATCAGCTCAACAAATAAACACCTCTCGAAACATGCAGAGGTGTTTTTTTTAAACATCTGGTAAGCCGACATCTTGAGGTATCCCTATACATAAAACCTACAGCGAAGAACACATTTTGATAGTTACCATCGACGTTGTAAAAAAAAAAAAAAAGGCATTCCATTTAGTCAGTTTGTCCGCTTCCAACGCAATTGAACTAACATGAAAGATTTTCTTCACAACGCGGCATTATGGCAAACAAGTTCATATATCATGGTTCCCCGAAAAGACTTGTTAAAGACTCCATGAAAAGACAGAAGTATTATGACAGAGAAAGCGTGCTTCAAAACAGAAACACTGAAGGAGAAGACAAATCTGTCTGTGTAATACACCACTCTAATCTTAATGATAAATTCCGACATATCATTAAGTCTCAATGGAACATTCGCAGCACTAACACAGATACATGCAGTTTAAACAAACCTGTGTTTGTGTTTAAGAGACCTAGTGATCGGAGAAAATATCTTGGTTAAATCTACAGCTGAATCACAACAAGATGGCCAAAAGTTCTTAATTGGGCAGCAACCTAATATATGCAATCACAAATGTGGGACTTGTCATGCATGTGAAGGAACCATCGTAGCCAGTGAGCTCAAAGTAGGAAAGAGAACTATCCAACTCACTAATATGACCAATTGTAGAACACAGAATGTTATCTATCTCATTATTTGCCCTTGAGGCTTAGGCTATATTGGGAAAACAGGAAGGGACTTCAAGATACGATATAGTGAACATACATTGGCAATACGCACTGGAAAAATAAAATCCCCGGTGGTATCACATTGGACCCAAGCAGGCCATACAGAGAACTAAACTGGACTATTCTGGAGAAAGTACTGATACATAAGGAACAAGATGGCAATATCAAATGCAAAAAAAAGAGTGATTTTTGGATATAAACCCTTGAAACGTTTGAGAAAGGTCTCAATGAAAATATTCCATGGAAAAATGTGATCCAGCAAAATTTGCATTACTCACATCTATGTCTTTATTTCCTAACGGTTTGAAATTCTGGTTTCCCTTTTATCATTATTCTCTATATTTTAATTTTAATCTGCAGGTGTGTAAGGCCACAGGGCTTGTACTTCCCTTCAATTTGTATCTGACCTTTATATGTAGAAGACTTAGTTCAATTTGGTGTGCCTTCTTTACTTTATTCTATTTTATTTTACTTTAACATGGTTTTTCCATGCTTTTTAAGCTGGTCATCTTGAAAGGATGCCGGCGAGGTAGTACTTCTGTTTTTTTCCTGGAGCATTTTAAGAATCTGGTTCTCTTTTTCCAGTCATAGGCAAGCTACATTTACGTTGTATGCATTTGCTATGTTTTACAATGGTTCTTTCAACACAGTGCTTCATTCAATATGGCACCCATATTCTGGTTTCTTTTCTTGTTACATCCTAGGCTTCAAGCAGTCTCCTAATTTGTATCACGTGAGGCAATCATTTTGCATGTAACCGTGCTCTTTGTATTCCTTGCGTCCGAATTTTCTCTCGGTGGCAGACTCCAAGTCTTTTTTCATCCTTCGTGTTTCAGCAGGTAAGGTTTTTCTGTTGTGCGTTCTGTAGGTGTACGCAGTGGTTTTGTGCTTATAGAGGCCCTTTATTCAATATCTATTTCCTTTGTGGAACTATGGTGTAAACCGTAACTGTGGTGCAGTGTATATATACTTTCTGGTCCTTTCATGCAACTAGGTTAGTGTTGCTCCTTTTATGATGAAGATAATTTCTAGCAACCTTCTTTTTCTTTATAGCGCCAGTCAGGCAGATACATTATTGATCAGTTGTTTTGGTTCTTCATTTTTCTTTCTTTCTTATTTTTTAGGACAACTATACAGGATAGCACAGATTATTGCATGGTATCTAGTTAGCATTACAGTAGGCAGATTGTTTTGCTATATATAGTAGACAACTTGTGCAGTTAGACTACTGCTCAGCAACATCAGTTAGTAGATCCTCCGGTTAAAATTCCTATCATATACTTTCCACGCTTTTTGTATTTACATGTGCCTAGTCCTTCTCCATCCTGGATAAGTTACCTATAAAGTACAGACCACTTGATTCCATGTTGGTCTGTCTTACATATCTACTGTAATATTCAGGTATAGTATATGAGTGTGTTAATTAGAGTATCTGTTTTTGTTGCAGACATATCCACTTTATCCTATACATTGGATAGAGATCCAGATATCCACAATCCTTTTGATTCTGGTGTTGACAGCTGCTAGAACATAAGATCTTGAGACTTTCTTACTGATTAGTTTTCCCTCTCAGATTGCGGAAGTAGGGGTCTTCTTTACCTGACTAGTTTTTATATTGCTCATGTGCCCCTTACTGACCAACTTTTATTTATGTAGCAGCTTTACTTATCTATTATTTAGATCTTGTATTTTCTTGCACTGTGAGTTATCACTCACAAGCCTACCTTTCTCTATTTTGAGGTAGGCAATGCATCTATGATATCTGCAGGGGTGTGAATGCAGCAGTCTGAACACATTCACTGTTGGTAGGTTTCTTCATATGGACTGGTGACAGGTTAGTTAAGATGTTTGTGTTATTTATTGGGGCAACAAGGACATTGGTGTTTGGAGTTGACAACATAGGTGCATTTTTTATTCTGGGGTTCTGCTGTACCTTTCCAGTACATTTAAGTTATTTTTTGGCTGATCAGTGTGTTGGTAAGGGTCTTAGAGTGAATTTTATTATTTTATCTTTAGTTCATATTCCATATTTTTAGAGCTGTGCTGGGTTCTTGCACGTCTCTTTTTCTCCTCTTTCCGCCCCAAAGAAGGTGGTTCCAGCAAGTTTGTGGCACCCACCGAAATGCGTGTCAGTGCACAACATTGGACTTCAAGATGTACAGCACTCAAATTGACTGTTCCTACGAATAATTGTATAGTAGTGCAACATATCGTGGATGTATCATTGCTCATTGGGAGAGTAATAGCAGAAGAAAAGAATAAGTGAGACAATAATATTTCATACAATGATGTGTTTTTATATGCACATATAGTGTGTACCAGGTGACGGACTTAAGATCTTAACAATTGGTCTAATGTCCCAAGTATGGCCAAAAGCAAACATCTTTATTTGAAGGTATTGTTTTACTGTGTGTGTGTGTGTGTGTGTGTGTGTGTGTGTGTGTGAATTCATTGTTTGATGAGGTTATATGTGGCATGTGTGCAGTGAATGATAATGTTATGTGATGTCTGTCATGCGTGTCTGCAAGATACCCAGCGACTTATCAAAAAAGATATTCAAATGTGTGCTGCATTATCATTGTCTATCATGTTTGGTTTATGTTAATATACATTATTTGAATTGCTATGTTTATATGAGACTGGCTAACATATATTAGTATTATTTAATAAATATATCTTGTAGGAAGTTGGCTCTGTATGCACTATTTCAAAGTAAGGAATAGTATGCACAGAGTCCAAGGGTTCCCCTTAGAGGTAAGATAGTGGCAAAAAGAGATAATACTAATGCTCTATTTTGTGGTAGTGTGGTCGAGCAGTAGGCTTATCCAAGGAGTAGTGTTAAGCATTTGTTGTACATACACATAGACAATAAATGAGGTACACACACTCAGAGACAAATCCAGCCAATAGGTTTTTGTATAGAAAAATATCTTTTCTTAGTTTATTTTAAGAACCACAGGTTCAAATTCTACATGTAATATCTCATTCGAAAGGTATTGCAGGTAAGTACTTTAGGAACTTCAAATCATCAAAATTGCATGTATACTTTTCAAGTTATTCACAAATAGCTGTTTTAAAAGTGGACACTTAGTGCAATTTTCACAGTTCCTAGGGGAGGTAAGTATTTGTTAGGTTAACCAGGTAAGTAAGACACTTACAGGGCTTAGTTCTTGGTCCAAGGTAGCCCACCGTTGGGGGTTCAGAGCAACCCCAAAGTCACCACACCAGCAGCTCAGGGCCGGTCAGGTGCAGAGTTCAAAGTGGTGCCCAAAGCACATAGGCTAGAATGGAGAGAAGGGGGTGCCCCGGTTCCGGTCTGCTTGCAGGTAAGTACCCGCGTCTTCGGAGGGCAGACCAGGGGGGGTTTTGTAGGGCACCGGGGGGGGACACAAGCCCACACAGAGATTTCACCCTCAGCAGCGCGGGGGCGGCCGGGTGCAGTGTAGGAACAAGCGTCGGGTTTGTAATGGAAGTCAATGGGAGATCTAGGGATCTCTTCAGCGCTGCAGGCAGGCAAGGGGGGGGTTCCTCGGGGAAACCTCCACTTGGTCAAGGGAGAGGGACTCCTGGGGGTCACTCCTCCAGTGAAAGTCCGGTCCTTCAGGTCCTGGGGGCTGCGGGTGCAGGGTCTCTCCCAGGTGTCGGGACTTAGGATTCAAAGAGTCGCGGTCAGGGGAAGCCTCGGGATTCCCTCTGCAGGCGGCGCTGTGGGGGCTCAGGGGGGACAGGTTTTGGTACTCACAGTATCAGAGTAGTCCTGGGGTCCCTCCTGAGGTGTTGGATCTCCACCAGCCGAGTCGGGGTCGCCGGGTGCAGTGTTGCAAGTCTCACGTTTCTTGCGGGGAGCTTGCAGGGTTCTTTAAAGCTGCTGGAAACAAAGTTGCAGCTTTTCTTGGAGCAGGTCCGCTGTCCTCGGGAGTTTCTTGTCTTTTCGAAGCAGGGGCAGTCCTCAGAGGATGTCGAGGTCGCTGGTCCCTTTGGAAGGCGTCGCTGGAGCAGGATCTTTGGAAGGCAGGAGACAGGCCGGTGAGTTTCTGGAGCCAAGGCAGTTGTCGTCTTCTGGTCTTCCTCTGCAGGGGTTTTTCAGCTAGGCAGTCCTTCTTCTTGTAGTTGCAGGAATCTAATTTTCTAGGGTTCAGGGTAGCCCATAAATACTAAATTTAAGGGCGTGTTTAGGTCTGGGGGGTTAGTAGCCAATGGCTACTAGCCCTGAGGGTGGGTACACCCTCTTTGTGCCTCTTCCCAAGGGGAGGGGGTCACAATCCTAACCCTATTGGGGGAATCCTCCATCTGCAAGATGGAGGATTTCTAAAAGTTAGAGTCACTTCAGCTCAGGACACCTTAGGGGCTGTCCTGACTGGCCAGTGACTCCTCCTTGTTGCTTTCTTTGTTCCCTCCAGCCTTGCCGCCAAAAGTGGGGGCCGTGGCCGGAGGGGGCGGGCAACTCCACTAAGCTGGAGTGCCCTGCTGGGCTGTGACAAAGGGGTGAGCCTTTGAGGCTCACCGCCAGGTGTCACAGCTCCTGCCTGGGGGAGGTGTTAGCATCTCCACCCAGTGCAGGCTTTGTTACTGGCCTCAGAGTGACAAAGGCACTCTCCCCATGGGGCCAGCAACATGTCTCTAGTGTGGCAGGTTGCTGGAACCAGTCAGCCTACACAGCTAGTTGGTTAAGTTTCAGGGGGCACCTCTAAGGTGCCCTCTGTGGTGTATTTTACAATAAAATGTACACTGGCATCAGTGTGCATTTATTGTGCTGAGAAGTTTGATACCAAACTTCCCAGTTTTCAGTGTAGCCATTATGGTGCTGTGGAGTTCGTGTAAAACAGACTCCCAGACCATATACTCTTATGGCTACCCTGCACTTACAATGTCTAAGGTTTTGTTTAGACACTGTAGGGGCACAGTGCTCATGCACTGGTACCCTCACCTATGGTATAGTGCACCCTGCCTTAGGGCTGTAAGGCCTGCTAGAGGGGTGTCTTACCTATACTGCATAGGCAGTGAGAGGCTGGCATGGCACCCTGAGGGGAGTGCCATGTCGACTTACTCATTTTGTTCTCACTAGCACACACAGGCTTGTAAGCAGTGTGTCTGTGCTGAGTGAGGGGTCTCTAGGGTGGCATAAGACATGCTGCAGCCCTTAGAGACCTTCCTTGGCATCAGGGCCCTTGGTACTAGAAGTACCAGTTACAAGGGACTTATCTGAATGCCAGGGTGTGCCAATTGTGGATACAATGGTACATTTTAGGTGAAGGAACACTGGTGCTGGGGCCTGGTTAGCAGGGTCCCAACACACTTCTCAGTCAAGTCAGCATCAGTATCAGGCAAAAAGTGGGGGGTAACTGCAACAGGGAGCCATTTCTTTACACAAGCCCCCCCCAGCCCACAGGCCAGGAGACTCAGCCCAAGCTGGGAGAGTCTTCCTAGTCTGTCAGGCGAGGAAGAGTAGGAGAAATAGGCTGGTTAGTTGCAGGGCCTACTCTGCCTTACATCCTTCTGTTCAGGTCATTCCCTTTGGGGAACTGACCTACTTCCACAGTGATAGGACCTAGTCTGAATTGCCTCTTGTCTGCCTCTTCAATGTCTCCACCCATTCTTTCTATTTTGGTCTTAGAGGTATCCACCTCTGCTAACCTTATCTTGGCCAGGGTTACCCCTAGCTTACCCAGAGAGGTTACCCAGAGCTGGAGTAACCCCACCATGACCAATAGGGTCAGGGGGCCTAACTTGCTATTTGGCATGGGGTCAGACCACCATGCTAAGGATAGTGCAGCCATAAAGGCTAACACCCAGCAGAGGCCACTGACAGCTGTCAGTGCCCAGAACCACACCTTGAGCTCTTCACCTAAAAGGGAAGGGGCTAAGTTACAGGCTTCTTTGGGTTCAGGTTGCCTGTCTGCTGTATTGGAGTGGGGGGTTACCACATCTTGTAGTAAACACCCTTCTTCCACTCTTTCTTCTGTTAGCTGAGGAGCCACCCACTCAGGTTTAACAGTTGCCTGACTAGCCAGGACTTCTTGTGGGTCAGGTTGGACTTTATCAGGGCCATTTTTGGAGTTCTCCCCTACTGGAGCAGAATCTCCTTGGCTTGCTGTAACCTTGGCTAAAGGTTGTCCACCCTTCCTACTCTGTTTTCTTTTCTTCTTCTTCTGGGGCCTGCTTGCATTTACTGCAGAGGCAGGACTTCCAGAATCCTTGGGAGAGGACTGGCACTGGACCAGTTCCTCTCTTGAGCTCTGACTAACCTCTGGGTAGTCATTTCCAAGGAGACAATCAAGGGGGAGGTCTGTACTGACTACTACCCTTCTCCAGCTAAGAGTGCCACCTACTTCTATGGGCACTAAAGCCACAGGCCTCTTAGTGACCCTGTCTAGGCTAACTCTTACCCTGGCAGTCTCACCTGGGATGTACTGGTTTGAGAGCACCAGCCTGTCGTGCACAATAGTGTGACTGGCACAAGTGTCCCTCAGGGCAGTGGTTGGGATTCCATTCACCAGTAGGTGGTGGAAGTGTCTACTTCCCTCTGGAATCTCCAACTCACCTGTTGGGCCCTGTTTCCAGTTGAAGGCTAGGAAGACCTCCTCATCTGAGGAGTCATCTCCCATGGCTACACTGGTTACCCCTGGAATTTTGTTCTGGGGTTTGTTTTTGGGACAAGAAGTGTCCTTGGTGTGGTGCCCAGACTGTTTACAGTTGTGGCACCATGCCTTAGTGGCATCCCAGTTCTTACCCTGGTACCCACCTTTGTTTTGGGTTGTGTCTTGGGGCCCACCCACCTGTTCTGGTTTTTGGGGGCCTACAGAGGACTCTTTTTCTTTGTTTCTAGTGTCACCCACTTTTTCCTGGGGAGTTTTTGTAACCCCTTTCTTTTGGTCACCCCCAGTGGAAGTTTTGGTTACCCTAGTCTTGACCCAGTGGTCTGCCTTCTTTCCCAATTCTTGGGGAGAAATTGGACCTAGGTCTACCAGATACTGATGCAACTTTTCATTGAAGCAGTTACTTAAAATGTGTTCTTTCATAAACAAATTATAAAGCCCAACATAGTCACACACTTCATTTCCAGTTAACCAACCATCTAGTGTTTTTACTGAGTAGTCTACAAAATCAACCCAGGTCTGGCTCGAGGATTTTTGAGCCCCCCTGAATCTAATTCTATACTCCTCAGTGGAGAATCCAAAGCCCTCAATCAGGGTACCCTTCATGAGGTCATAAGATTCTGCATCTTTTCCAGAGAGTGTGAGGAGTCTATCCCTACACTTTCCAGTGAACATTTCCCAAAGGAGAGCACCCCAGTGAGATCTGTTCACTTTTCTGGTTACACAAGCCCTCTCAAAAGCTGTGAACCATTTGGTGATGTCATCACCATCTTCATATTTTGTTACAATCCCTTTGGGGATTTTTATGATGTCAGGAGAATCTCTGACCCTATTTAAGTTGCTGCCACCATTGATGGGACCTAGGCCCATCTCTTTTCTTTCCCTTTCTATGGCTAGGAGCTGCTTTTCCAAAGCCAATCTTTTGACCATCCTGGCTAACAGGGGGTCATCTTCACTGAGAGCATCCTCAGTGATTTCAGAAATGCTGGACCCTCCTGTGAGGAAAGCAACATTTCTGACTATCATTTTTGGAGACAGGGCTTGAGAGGCCCTGGTCTCCCTATTTAGGACTGGAAGGGGGGAATTGCCCTCCAAGTCACTAATTTCTTCCTCTGTGAAGTCATCCTCAGAGGGGTTGGCTTTTTCAAACTCTGCCAACAGCTCCTGGAGCTGAATTTTGGTAGGTCTGGAGCCAATGGTTATTTTCTTTATATTACAGAGAGACCTTAGCTCCCTCATCTTAAGATGGAGGTAAGGTGTGGTGTCGAGTTCCACCACCTGCATCTCTGTATCAGACATTATTCTGCTAAGAGTTGGAATACTTCTTAAAGAATCTAAAACTGTTTCTAGAATCTAATTCAAACTTTTAACAAACTTTTAAACTCTAAAAAGACAATGCTAAACAGGGACTTAACACACAAGGCCCTAGCAGGACTTTTAAGAATTTAGAAAACTTTCAAATTGCAAAAATGAATTTCTAATGACAATTTTGGAATTTGTTGTGTGATCAGGTATTGGCTGAGTAGTCCAGCAAATGCAAAGTCTTGTACCCCACCGCTGATCCACCAACGTAGGAAGTTGGCTCTGTATGCACTATTTCAAAGTAAGGAATAGTATGCACAGAGTCCAAGGGTTCCCCTTAGAGGTAAGATAGTGGCAAAAAGAGATAATACTAATGCTCTATTTTGTGGTAGTGTGGTCGAGCAGTAGGCTTATCCAAGGAGTAGTGTTAAGCATTTGTTGTACATACACATAGACAATAAATGAGGTACACACACTCAGAGACAAATCCAGCCAATAGGTTTTTGTATAGAAAAATATCTTTTCTTAGTTTATTTTAAGAACCACAGGTTCAAATTCTACATGTAATATCTCATTCGAAAGGTATTGCAGGTAAGTACTTTAGGAACTTCAAATCATCAAAATTGCATGTATACTTTTCAAGTTATTCACAAATAGCTGTTTTAAAAGTGGACACTTAGTGCAATTTTCACAGTTCCTAGGGGAGGTAAGTATTTGTTAGGTTAACCAGGTAAGTAAGACACTTACAGGGCTTAGTTCTTGGTCCAAGGTAGCCCACCGTTGGGGGTTCAGAGCAACCCCAAAGTCACCACACCAGCAGCTCAGGGCCGGTCAGGTGCAGAGTTCAAAGTGGTGCCCAAAGCACATAGGCTAGAATGGAGAGAAGGGGGTGCCCCGGTTCCGGTCTGCTTGCAGGTAAGTACCCGCGTCTTCGGAGGGCAGACCAGGGGGGGTTTTGTAGGGCACCGGGGGGGACACAAGCCCACACAGAGATTTCACCCTCAGCAGCGCGGGGGCGGCCGGGTGCAGTGTAGGAACAAGCGTCGGGTTTGTAATGGAAGTCAATGGGAGATCTAGGGATCTCTTCAGCGCTGCAGGCAGGCAAGGGGGGGGTTCCTCGGGGAAACCTCCACTTGGTCAAGGGAGAGGGACTCCTGGGGGTCACTCCTCCAGTGAAAGTCCGGTCCTTCAGGTCCTGGGGGCTGCGGGTGCAGGGTCTCTCCCAGGTGTCGGGACTTAGGATTCAAAGAGTCGCGGTCAGGGGAAGCCTCGGGATTCCCTCTGCAGGCGGCGCTGTGGGGGCTCAGGGGGGACAGGTTTTGGTACTCACAGTATCAGAGTAGTCCTGGGGTCCCTCCTGAGGTGTTGGATCTCCACCAGCCGAGTCGGGGTCGCCGGGTGCAGTGTTGCAAGTCTCACGTTTCTTGCGGGGAGCTTGCAGGGTTCTTTAAAGCTGCTGGAAACAAAGTTGCAGCTTTTCTTGGAGCAGGTCCGCTGTCCTCGGGAGTTTCTTGTCTTTTCGAAGCAGGGGCAGTCCTCAGAGGATGTCGAGGTCGCTGGTCCCTTTGGAAGGCGTCGCTGGAGCAGGATCTTTGGAAGGCAGGAGACAGGCCGGTGAGTTTCTGGAGCCAAGGCAGTTGTCGTCTTCTGGTCTTCCTCTGCAGGGGTTTTTCAGCTAGGCAGTCCTTCTTCTTGTAGTTGCAGGAATCTAATTTTCTAGGGTTCAGGGTAGCCCTTAAATACTAAATTTAAGGGCGTGTTTAGGTCTGGGGGGTTAGTAGCCAATGGCTACTAGCCCTGAGGGTGGGTACACCCTCTTTGTGCCTCCTCCCAAGGGGAGGGGGTCACAATCCTAACCCTATTGGGGGAATCCTCCATCTGCAAGATGGAGGATTTCTAAAAGTTAGAGTCACTTCAGCTCAGGACACCTTAGGGGCTGTCCTGACTGGCCAGTGACTCCTCCTTGTTGCTTTCTTTGTTCCCTCCAGCCTTGCCGCCAAAAGTGGGGGCCGTGGCCGGAGGGGGCGGGCAACTCCACTAAGCTGGAGTGCCCTGCTGGGCTGTGACAAAGGGGTGAGCCTTTGAGGCTCACCGCCAGGTGTCACAGCTCCTGCCTGGGGGAGGTGTTAGCATCTCCACCCAGTGCAGGCTTTGTTACTGGCCTCAGAGTGACAAAGGCACTCTCCCCATGGGGCCAGCAACATGTCTCTAGTGTGGCAGGTTGCTGGAACCAGTCAGCCTACACAGCTAGTTGGTTAAGTTTCAGGGGGCACCTCTAAGGTGCCCTCTGTGGTGTATTTTACAATAAAATGTACACTGGCATCAGTGTGCATTTATTGTGCTGAGAAGTTTGATACCAAACTTCCCAGTTTTCAGTGTAGCCATTATGGTGCTGTGGAGTTCGTGTAAAACAGACTCCCAGACCATATACTCTTATGGCTACCCTGCACTTACAATGTCTAAGGTTTTGTTTAGACACTGTAGGGGCACAGTGCTCATGCACTGGTACCCTCACCTATGGTATAGTGCACCCTGCCTTAGGGCTGTAAGGCCTGCTAGAGGGGTGTCTTACCTATACTGCATAGGCAGTGAGAGGCTGGCATGGCACCCTGAGGGGAGTGCCATGTCGACTTACTCATTTTGTTCTCACTAGCACACACAGGCTTGTAAGCAGTGTGTGTGTCTGTGCTGAGTGAGGGGTCTCTAGGGTGGCATAAGACATGCTGCAGCCCTTAGAGACCTTCCTTGGCATCAGGGCCCTTGGTACTAGAAGTACCAGTTACAAGGGACTTATCTGAATGCCAGGGTGTGCCAATTGTGGATACAATGGTACATTTTAGGTGAAGGAACACTGGTGCTGGGGCCTGGTTAGCAGGGTCCCAGCACACTTCTCAGTCAAGTCAGCATCAGTATCAGGCAAAAAGTGGGGGGTAACTGCAACAGGGAGCCATTTCTTTACACATCTTGTAATTTTTTGGAAAAAAGTTGGTTGTGCTGACATTTTGCTCCATTCCCATTTGTCATTTAAGAAAATAGGAGTTGTGCCATATGCATGAAACATTTGAGAGTAGCAGTTGTTTCGGTTTTTACCCAGGACAAAACACTCCAGGGGTTAGCTGACTGATCTTCAGTGTGGTCACAGGGACTCAACAGGCTGTAAGAAGCATTTTACTTGAAGAACCCAGCACACCAGTGGCACCCGGACTGGGCTTTGCTGCGGATTGACATACCCAGAGAGTCTCTAAGTGCTCTCTTGTGAGGTTCTGAGAGAGCCTTAGAAGCATATACCTGTGGTTGTTTGAGCACCAAAATGAAGTTTGGAAACATTGGAAAGATTTTCCTCTGGCACCCAAAGCCTAAGAGGGACCTTCAGGAAAAAGTATCCGATCAGCAGTTCCACAGCACCAGCTTGTATATCAGCTTTTTCCAGCTCAAGGCTCCCAGCACCTCAGAAAAAAATAAGTTCCATTCTGAGTTGGGACTTTTAAGATTTCCTCAGAACATTTTCAGAGGGACCAACCTGCTTCAGGTATGCAGCCTTCGGTTCCATGCAATAGCCACAATTTCGTCAGTGGTCGACTAAGGGAGGATTTCTCTTCTCAAAAAGTGACAAAAAGTCCCTTTCTGCTTAGGACTTACAAACTTTTAAAAAACGTTTTGACATCCTGACTTTCATTGGGACCAATCCAATTGCTGTACTCGACCACCGTTTCACTGCAGTTAGTCTCAAATTGCACCTAGGTCCTAGTCTACCGCTTCCACAGACTATCATTGGCAATTTGTACTTTTTGGTGCTATTTTCACTTAAATCTTTCGAGAAAATTCATATCTTCAGTTCCCCTTGTTGGATTTTTTCCATTTTTGTCTTACTTTGCTCATAAAATTGTTCTCTATATTTTAGCTTTGTGTGGATTTTTCTATTGTGTATGTACTTCCTAAATACTTCCCACATTGCTTTTGTTTTAAGCCTGACTTCTTCATGTCATGTTACCAGGCATTGAGCACAGGTTTATTTTATTTGAGTGACATCTAGCTGTGATATGTGGTAGCATATGATTTGGTGTGGACACTTGTCTCCTATGTTGGCAGACACTGAATAATGACCTGTCAACATAGGAGCTGACCTTTACATAAGGTCCTCTCTGCCTCATGTGTTGAACATTGTATTGATAATGCAGCACTCCAAGGATGATGTGACATGGTACGTCATTACGCTGATCTCACCATGCAGAGAAGGCAACATTGCTCAGCAGGAAGAACTAAAATGATTTTATGTCTTGATATGAAGAGCTCTAGACTAAACTGACTGGAAGATCGGACATTAAATAAATACTCTTTAACGTCAATTAACTTGCATGCCCTGACGTGATGTGTTCAGATCCCACACTAGGAATCTATTCAAATAGGATAATGAACTTTGAACATAAAAATGTTTATTCTTATTGTACTTGTTTGTAAATCGCTATACTGTTTACAAAATCTCTTCTGCTTCTATATCTCATTTTCTAAATGGCCACTGCCACCGTTGTACAACACTGTGTTCTCCTTTTATGTTTATGAATGGCTCCACTTGCCTGTGTATTCTTAAAGAGGGACCATTCAGCCCTCTTTCTATGTACATTGGCACAATTCTCCTGGTCAGGCAGATGAGAGCTGTAGCACTATATCCCCTTTTGAGATAGATTTCTTCTGCCGCTCAAAGAGATGCATGCCACATCCTAACTCAGACTACTTAATTTAACTCACGAGTAAGTAGTTTTACTCACTGGCAATTTCTACTACTCCGGACTTGTTCACTGTTATTTTTCCAGTAAACATTATTTTAATTCTTCTTGCAGAGCGCCCATTCTCAGGCCACAACGCCCAATGGCCTTGCTCACTATTTTAGAGCCCAAAGCCAAGTGCAGCTTTGCCATTGCCCAATGACTATTCATTGATCTTGGACTCTTTATATACTATACACATACCTGGCTTTTCCACACTAGGCCTGCAGCACGGGCCCCAATGCCACTGAACAAAAAGTTTGAATTTCCACACACAGCTCGGTGAGTACTTTTGTCAGTCATCATAAGATCTGTTCAGCGCCTTATTGATTGATTCAGTTAACTATAATTTCACTCTCCCATTTGCCTCTCCAGGTCGTACCCAAGTAATTCATGCATGCAAGTAAATATGAATTAAGTTGCATTTTACTTCAAATGAGGGGTGTGCTTTTCATTTCTGTAAAGTATCATTTTCTTTCTCTCTCTCTCCTCTCTCTCTCCCCTCTCCTCTCCTCTCCCCTCTCCTCTCCTCTCCCCTCTCCTCTCCTCTCCTCTCCCCTCTCCTCTCCCCTCTCCTCTCTCCCCCTCCCCTCTCCCCTCTCCCCTCTCCTCTCTCCTCTCTCCCCTCTCTCCCCTCTCCTCTCCCCTCTCCTCTCCCTTCTCCTCTCCCTTCTCCTCTCCCTTCTCCTCTCCCTTCTCCTCTCCCCTCTCCTCTCCCCTCCTCTCTCCTATCTCCTCTCCTCCGTATCTGTAAATAAGACAAAATGCTGTTGATTACTGTCAAGGACCCGTGCAATTACTATATTATTGCACATACGAGACATGCTCCTCATTATTTAATCCTAAATTATTATACTAATATTTGGGTGTCACTTTTTTGAGCACCGAGCACACTTGTTCTCATTGGCACCTTTGATTCTAATTATTTGCCTTATTTTGTTATTAAAATATCATTTAATTTCATTCTCATTGTAATAGGAACCACTGTTCTTTGGCATATATTACACCACTCCAGGGCACAGTGACCATTAGGTTTTCCCTTGATTATTTCTGTATTGCCTGCAGAATCCTCAGCATGTCCTGGCTCCCCAAGAAATGGTCTTTGTTGGTTTATAAATGGGCGGTAGCGGAAGGAATCCCCATATGGTGTACAGGCAAGGGTTTGGGTAGAAGGCAGACTGACGATGCCATGATTCCTACGGAGGGGGGAGTGCCAATCATATGATCCAGAGGTCTGTAGTGGCACTGACCCCCTGGAGATAAGTAGGTTGCCTCAGACTGGCATAGGCACAGGAAAGTGTAGCTACTCAAGTAGTGATCACAGTTTCCCACTGCAGGTGGTGCTTTTCAACATAACAGGTACCGGAAATCCTCACATTAGGCACTTCCTCCCTAGAGGTGTACGGTGGCAAGTTGGGGGCGTCCGTGCAGGGACTCAGCACAAGCACAAAAATTACCCATTTTACCCTGCCCCCATACTGCCACTCCTGGAGGGTTTCAGTTGATGCATTATCATGTTTCAAAGTGGCAGCCATCTTAAGTCAGGGAAAGCCCTTCTCAAACCAATAGGATGTTTGAAAAAAAGCTTTTACCACAAAGTCTCTGCACTACTCATGAATACAGCAGCAACCGCAGTAAATTGCAGGCCCGCATTTAATCGAATCAGCTCTACTGCTGACACATATAGTACAATGAGTTGGTGTTTTTGTGCTGTAGACAATCTTGCAGCAGCTATGCTTTCTTCTGGGTTGGTAGGTAGGAAATGTATGTTACAATAATGCAATTTTATGCACTGCAATGCAACTAGATAATAAGTTGAGGAGCAACTGCTAACTATTCCAATGTCTACAAAGAGGATGAGCAACGTAAGCGCTGACCTAAAGTCTGCCTCCCTATAGTGCTTTTTAATGGGAATTGAATGAGCTTTGGCAAATAGCTAAGGCTGTTTACAGGACCTAAACATGAAAAACAATCTGTGGAAGTAACATTATATTATTTTGGAGGTTCATTTTTTTCCAACTCTTACTTGTGGTCAAATTATAACCTTCAACTCCAGAGAACCCTGGATACGATGTATGTAAATTCAAAACACATCTCAAACTGCAAAACAGCTACAGGTAAAGGCTAAGTGATTTTACCATTTGCAACATTAATCTGTTAGATTTATAATGCTATCGTTAACTAGGAATTGTAAAGAGCACAATCTGCCATACTCTGTCCATACAGTGTCAAGTAACATCCTTCAGGCATGAGTGCTCGATGTGAAAGCAGTCCCAAAAATAGTAATTCTTAAACCTGCCAGTCCCTACTCGGACAATGAACTCCAAAAAGTATTGTCTTAAGAATGTGCATGCAGAGTCTACATGTGGCTACTCTGCAAATGTTTTATAGCTAAACAGTGAGTTAGAAATCCTTCATTATAATTTGTCCTTTGGGGAAGTGTGCCTTAACACTGTTCACGAACAGGTTCTCTACAAAGTGATGGCCTTAATTTATGAAAGCTGCTATCTTCCCAGACTGCTATTAGTCAAGTGTTTGCCACTACTGGACTATCCAAAAGCAATGACCAGCTGTTGCATGCTTCTAAATTGAGTAATTCCAGCTGCAACATTATCTAGTCATCTTAATAATTTATCCATCCAATGTGAGTAAGGGTTTTACATTTAGATTTGGAAAAAGTAATAAATGAATGGCTGAATGCAATTCTGACACCATGTTGTCGTAGTTGGATTCTGGCTCTAGGCAAGACTGCTGGTTTAGGGATGACAGCACGTTTGTTTGCAGGCGACAAGGCCAATCCTAAAACAAGTCGCAACTGTCGGCACAACCCTCCCGGCTCACAAGCAGTATCTCATCAAAAATCCAAACAGTAGAAGGTGATTTGTGGCAGTCTTTACTAAAGAGTGCGACATCTCAGGGGAGTTGTGTTAAGCGCATATTATCCAATGGAGGGGAGGTAGAATGGGCAATTTAGGAGCATTACACTGTTTTGAGAGAATGTTGTTGGAAGGTTCATCCACTCACTACCCAAGCACACAGATGTGATTGCAATTATAAGAGCATTCGTCGACGGCTGTTTTTAAAGTTTGAGTTGTGAACGGTTGATGATGGTAGTGGGAAGCCTGGGGAGCAACACCTTGAGCTACGTCATGCTTGGCTTGGAATGCTGAGAAACATCCCACATAACTCAAGCTTCGCTCTTCTGGTCTATGCCACATGGTAGTCCCCAACTATAAATAAATATGTTGCCCTATTGATTACCACGGTCTTGTAAGCAACAGCTTCATAGGATTTTAAGGTTAGTACACTCATCTGAGCTTCAGTAGACCTATTTGGAGCTCCTGTCCAGAGAGGGATATACATCATTATCACAAGTACAGGACATTTGCAAGAGTCTTCTTTTGTGGATTACATGAGTTCTCAAGTCACATCTGGTGTCAGGTAGTGGGTGATAACTACTAAAGTATCCCAAGGCAATGTTGCTAATCTCTATTAGTCCTCAAAAGATTCTTACACTGTCACTAGCAAAAATAGCTTTATGCAGCAAGCACCATGACCAGTAGCTCCTAGAATGTCTTCAGTGTCAGACATGGTGAGATCAGAAATTGCTTGTCTGGATTCTAGAAGAAAAGAATACAGCAATGTGCAATTTCTTCGAGTGGACCTTGAAGCCGAATTTATATAATTGAAGTATTGTGGTGGGCAGCCACTAATGCATAGCTGCCAAAGATGGAGCTCTAACCTGTTCACAAACACAGAAATAGATGCTGAAATGTTGATAGACATGATTACACCACCTTCTAGAGTAGCTATTTGTGGCTGCAACTACCAACAGGTATTTGGAGAAATCTCTATTTTCTGAATGATGCTTAAAGATAGTACTTCATGGTGGTGGGGTTCATGAACAGTAAATCACATATACTTATTGTGCTATGGTTATGGTCTTTAATCTGCTCGTGACTTCTCAGGTATAGCATGTCATGAGACCATCCACAATTTTTTTTTTTTAAACATTTTTTATGCACTTGTATAGTGTTCTGAGATCTTATCTGTTGGAGAGTAAGATAGCTTACTTTGGCACCAAGACATCTCCATCTGGGCATCTAATGGGGGTGTGCCACTTGAATTGTGTCTTTTCCTTCCAGTAAGTCTGAAACAGTAGGTTGCAGTAGTGGTATAAATATGTTAAGTATCCCTTTTCTGGGAGGAATACATGAAAAAAACTGACAGGGCAGAGAATGGTGTCAGATCCTATACTATAGCATCAACTTTACTATATCCTATCACCAATGCTTGTGTCACACGTCTTCAAATATCACAGACAAACTCTTCTTCAGATTTCGGGGTTGCCAGTGCCTCATGCCCTCTTTCCCTACCTCATCATCCAAGCAAATGATTGTCGGTAGTTTGAAATGTCACTTGCATTAGGTGCAGGAGAGTAATTCTAGTGCCGTTGAGGGTCAATATAACCTTTCTGTTAGGAGGAATATTAATACCTCAAAAAACCTACTTCAGATGCACAGTTCACCTTGGCTTTGCTGTCTCAGTATTGATCTTGATCTTTTGCAAGGTCTTATTTCCTTAGGCTCCATTCAAAACGTAGCCACTAAAGGGCATGTTTTAAGAGATGGGCCAGAAGTATAGCACATTCAATTGCAATGCTCTCTGGCATAAGTCACACAAATCCTATGCAGTGCTGATGATTTTCCTATATATCACTTCTCAGTGGTGATGTTTTTCTCTGCCAATATTCTAGGGAGAGAATAAAATGTAAGCATGTCTCATTGCCCTCTATCACACCATGCCTCTGGGCATTTGCCTTTCTATCAATAATGACAGCCAGCGTCACACAACTACTGTTACCAGGCCACTGATACATTACCTTTTTTACCCTGTGGAACTTAGTGGAATGCAGTATTACACTGGACTTACTGATCCTTAGCAAACCCTTGTGGCACTGATATTCTAAGCAGTCCAGTGGCCTTGTAAACAAGGTTGTCCTCTTTTTCATTTTCCCTCTGTTCCAGACACCACTGGCCTTGTGGAAGCCAATATGAAAACAAGTCTCAGAATCATAGAGATTGGTGATGAGAGGAGACTGAGGGCGACAGGGGAGGACTGCAGAGGACTTCAATACAGGCTGAGAGGGTGTCCAAAAAATATAGGAGGCAAGAATGCTGAGAAGGGCACAGTCGATATATTGGCCCATAATACAGCTCAGGCTCAGTGACTGTGAGGGAGAGGCTTCAAAGCACAATTTGCTCCTAAGGGGAGTGTGACTTAGTCATTAATTTTTTTTAGAGAGCCTGGCCAAAATAAAAACCAGCCAGAGAGGCCTCCCTAGCTCGCCTACATATAATTTCAAAGACTACATGCAAGGAACAGTAATGGATGCTGCACTAGCCCTGAAAGTGAGAGCATAATGACACCGGTTGCCTTGACTGAGTCAATTCTTGGAAACTTGCTTTCCAACTGATGAACCCCTCAGGAAGTCACAAAACCTGTATCAACATAGCACAGGGATATCAAAGAGAAACTAATGCTAAGCCTGAATATCCAGACAATGCAGAGTCCTTAGAGCATTAGAAGAATCAGAAAACAGGAAAGGAAACCTAACTCCTGATTGATGTGAATTTTTTACGGAACATGGGAAAGGCAGCTGGTGACGTTGTAGGCCCACCCTGTTAAAAAAAATATATATAGGGCTCCCACATCCTGAAACTCACTGATCCCCAAAGCTGAAGTAACCAGGAACCCAGTCTACAATGTCCATGCCCATCAGTTCAAAATCATGGCTGGCGAGAGGCTCAAAGTTTATGAGTCAAAAAATTAAACAATCAAATTATGATCAAAATTGTGTGAGGTCTCAGGAGCCAAAGAAGGTGCTGAAATTACACTTGCCAGCCACATTAGGTAAGAAACATTTCTCAGAATTTCTAACTTGTAGCCATGCCCTTTACATTGGGGAAAATAAAAAGCACTACAAATTTCCAGGAAAGAAGTTTTAGGTTTTCAGACAGTTTATTCTTTGCTATTTCCAAATCTGCTGGATTCTGGCAGACATCCTCCAGGCTGAATGGATAACATACAGGTGACCTTCAGACAAGCTCAGGTCATTGTAAAATAGTTTCTTCAGAACCAAGCAGCTGAGCTCAGAGATATATGTGGAAAACAAAGCTGCTTAGTGACAAATTATATCTCCAAGAAGGAAGCAAAAAAAGGGAGGATCAGCTCTAAGAACTAGAGGATCCAATGGATTCATCCAAAGGTGAGTTACTATGATGACCTACCATCTGGAGATATCCTCATTGTGGGGAGTAAGAAGACCTACTCAGAAAACTACCTGAATGTTATCAACCCATGCCAAGTGGGTGTCTGACAAACCAACTTTTCTGTAAAGACTAGGCCTACAGTTACACTGCCAACTTTCTTTCTGAGGTCCTGTTGGCTGTGTACACTATGACAACACAGTTTGCAAACTCTTAGGGCACCCAAATGTATAGCAATGAGTTCACTCAGTCTTACAATGCTCAGAATTAGATCCAGCAAAGATTTCAGGTGTGATGCTAGTATCCACATAGGCAATTAAAGTCAGAAAACGTGTCTGGAACTTAATCACAAGAGACTACAATGTAATGAGCCATCGAAAACCACCAAATCACAGCTTGATGTCAGGACTAATCTGGAAGGAATGTTTCTTCAAGGGGCAGGGTTCTCTCAGGTTGTAAAGGAAGGGAAGAGAGCTCCTAGAAAGCAAAGTCTCTCTATTGCCCCAACACAAGCGGGCACTAGAGCGAAAGGTTTAAGTCAAAGAGGCTTTGCCTTCTCCAAAAGTGCTTTCGCAAAGTGGTTAATCATGTTTAATTTCCTTGAAGGGCTGCCAACATTATTGGAAACTACAAGTTACGCATTCCTTGAAGATTTTCACAGACAACGAGCTAGGAAACCAACAAATAAACAGAATTTTACTGTTAAATCAGCACAAAGCATAAATATTAAAAAGTGCATGCTATGTTGTGATGTTCAGTTTCTCTCCAACAAATTTAGGGAATCAAAACTGGAGGATAGGGTCTAAGCTTACAAATTTAAAATGAACAGAACAATGCTGTGCAAAAGAGCTCCAGTGTCATTTTGTACTAGTAGAAATAACTTCCAGCAACAAGAAAGGGATGTACGAGTACTTGTTGCCTAACTGTTATTTTTAAAGTCAAGAATGGAAACTTACATAACAGGTACGGGCAGGCCCAGGAAAGGGAGTGCACTGCCATACTGGATGGGCAATTAAGCCCTACTGGAGACCTGTACGGTGGGCCAGGTGTTAGGTCTGACATGAAGGACCTTGCTGCACAAGAGCAGCTGGGCAGTGAAATGCCAAAAGCTAAAGACTAAGAACTATCAAATTATTTTACGAGCGGTTCAACTGCAGGATACCTGCCTGAAGGTGAGCTGTGATGCACCCTATGTGCTGGGAATGAGAGGGGGAAAGGGAAGGAGAAGCCCTCAGTGGCATAAGAAACTTAACCAAGTGATGACTTAAGGGCTCATAGTGTATTCCCAAGCAGTCTGCAATTGAAAGGCCAGCTCCCTCTGCACAGACTGGAGTTACATTTGTAGTTACCTCGCTGAGTGAAACAAAACAGTGAGAATGTTTTCAGAGACAGGTTCTCTGCCTGACAACCTATAGCATCTCATCCGTCATTGGAAAAAAAGGTCCAAGAAAGCCAAAGCTCTTTTGAGGCAGTCCCCACATACGAGGAGATGAGAAAATGGCACCAGACCCTGTGACTAGAAACAGACATACCTATCACAGTGACATTAAGGGTATACTACTCAAGATGAAAATTTGGTTGAAAACGATAAATGGGGAAATTGATATTCTCATCATTCATATGGATAAAATGAAAGATATACTAAACGTCTCACTACATCGGAGGATGTGGCGGATGACGTACGTGAGAAAAGCACCAAGTTACAGAAAATCGAGCAAGACCTTCATACTATTTGAGCCAAAAACATGACCTGGAGTTGAGATCCAGGTGCAATAACTTGTGAATTGTGGGGGGTCCCTGAATCTATTGACACTGGCTAAATGGCACTTTTTGTTAAAACTATGCTGAAAGAGGTTTTTAGGTCCATTAAAATCTTACTGGCGTTAATGCATAACAGAGCATGTCCACTGAGCTCTAGTCCTCTGCCTGAAGCTTTCTGTAGGCCTCTTATACCCAGGATCATCAACTTTTAAGATCATGATGCAGCTTTGAAACTGGCCAGAGAGAAGAAAGACTTGAACTTCATGGGGGTCTTAGATTTCACTGTACCCAAATTTCATGGCAGTGGTACAAGAGGCGCGGAGACCTTGGGCTTGAGTTGGTTATATCATGCCAAATTGAGAACAAAGCACAATGGTAGATCCCTTTTCTTGCTCTTTTGGAAAGCACTTTGTAGATGTAGCTTTTTTTTCCAGGCAAAGCATTTGACTACCAAAATGCAAAAAACAATCAGCTCAGTCTTGGGAAAAACAAAGGTACTTTTCCTCATGCTCGCAACATGTTGCAATTCTTATTAGAAAGAGTTCAGACTGTAAATGTCATGTCAAAATTGCATGTATAGTAGGTAAATATCGAAAACGTACAGGTATTTTTCATAATGATAAAATTACTTTCCTTAACATTTATGGACCCAATGTAGAGTTGCCAGTGTTTTACAAACAACTGATATCAAAATACGACTCACTTCTGACGCGCAGCATACTGTGGGGACGGGGTGGCAGCATTGAGGGGGGCAGGTTTATAATGATTTTAATGCCATTTCAGATATGCATGACTATCGGTCCATATTAACAGTCAGACCACCCTCTTGCACCATACAAGCCCTACATAAGATTTTGTAGAGCTACTGCCTTTTTGATCTGTGGAGATATTTGCATCTGGGCCAGAGAGATTACACTTATTAGTTGTTTGTGCATGATGCATATTCCTGGACTGATTCCTGACTAACAACTATAGACTTTAGTACACGTACCTCAGACATAGCTATTCTCCCATGTGCCCTTTCAAATCTCTCTCCAGTGATTTTGACTATGCACTTCCTGTCGTTGGATTATATTAAAGAACCTTGTATATTTGCAATGTGGGTTTGCAAAGTGCACTATTACCTGCAAGGGTATCCTGGCACTGACCAGGAGTGTATGCCCTGCCTATGGTAGGTTGGTTAATTGAAAAGTCAGGTTTAGCTTCTTGCAGAATTTAATGAGTTGAATTCTCTGATGTCGAGTGGAAGGCCATTCCATGCTTTAGGAGTAATATAACAGAATGCCTGATCTGGTTCTGTGTATGAGTAGCATGTGAGTGAGTAGGAGTCCTGCAGAGCGGAAGGGTCTGCGTGTTTGGTGGAAAGACACGCAACTGTTCAGGCAGGCGGGGCTTAAGTTGTGTACTGCCTTGAATGTGTGTGAGTGAGGAGTCTAAAAAGAGTGTATATGTGTATCGGGAGCCGGTGGAGCTCCCTGTGGTGTGGTGTGATGTTAGTTCTGTGTGGGTAGTTGAGGATGGGTCTGGCTGCCGAGTTCTGGAGGGTTTCTACCCTTCTAGTGAGTTGGTTGTGATCCCAGCATAGAGGGTGTTCCCGTAGTCCAACCCGCTGGTGACTAGGGCATGAATGATAGTCTTCCTACTGTTGCTAGGGAGCCATTTAAAGATCTTCCTCAGCATCTTCAGCATTATGTGGAAGAAGAATGCAGTTACAGCCTTGACTTCTGTGGTCATATTCAGTTTGCCGTCAATGATTATTCTGTTTCTGGCATGGGTCAGAGTTAAGTTGGCAACCAGCTGGAGTCCCATGGTGAGATGTTCTTGCCAAAGATCATTACTTCTGCCTTGTGGGCATTCAGCTTGAGACAGTTGGCTTTTATCCAGTGAACGACTTCCGTCATGCAGGCGGTGAACTTGTTTCTTGTGTTGGGGTTCTTGTCTGAGATGGAGAGTATGAGTTGTGTAATGTTGACGTAGGAGAGAATGTTGATGTCATGTGCAAAGATGATGTTGGCCACAGGGATCATGCATGCATTGAAGAGGATGGGAATATTTACATTTAGATCTATGATTGATGCTGTATTCAAAAGGAAGGTTGAACAAGGTATTTTGGAATACTTCCAGATTCTTGTTTGCTCTGTAAATAATTATTGCACTGTGTTGGAAATGGCCCTTTTGGCAGGGTCATCCCCAGACTTTTTGCCTTCCGCCTCTTTTTACCTGACCCTGTTTCTGTTGGCTTTAGGACTCTATGCACTTTTTCACTGCTGACCATCGTTAAAGTACATGTGCTCTGTGTCTAAAACATGATAATAATGGCTTCTCTATGATTGTCATATTTGATTTACTAGTACGTCTCTAGTAAAGGGCCTATAAGTCAAATGCTACTACTGGGCCTGCAGCACTGGTTGTGTCACCCACTACAGTAGCCTTTCAAACATGGCTCAGGCCTCCTACTGCAGATCCTGTGTGTGTATGTTAAACTGCCATCTCGACCTAGCACATGTACCCACTTGCCAGGCCCAAACCTTCCTTTTTATTACATGTAAGACACCCCTTAGGTAGGCCCTGCTTATCCCCAGGATAGGGTGTAATGTATTTAAAAAGTTGGACATGTACTTTTAGGTTTAACATGTCTAGGTAGTAAAGAAATCTTAAATTCGTTTTTCACTATTGCAAGGACTATCTCTACCAAAGGCTAATAGGGGGGTTGCCTTAAAATATCTTAGGTGCAATTTCCAATTGGGAAAGAGAGAAAAATGGAAGTTGGTGTCTCTGGACTCACAATTTAAAAACACGTATTCTGGTAAGCGTGATTTTTAAAATGCAGGTCTGAAAATGCTGCTTTTAGAAAGTTGGTATTTCCTTACTTTAACCATCCTGTGCCTTAGCCTGCCTCCAATCCACGTCTGGTCTGTGTAAGGTTAGGTGACAGCTAACTTTGTGCATTCCATCTAGACAGCCATTCCATCTGCATACTAGTGGGTCTTCTTGTGCAGAAAAGGTGGAGGGGGTCTCACTCACACTTCAAAGGGCAGAGGTCTGTCCCCACACAAGGGGCTGATAACCTCCTACAGACCTCCTGGCAGACAGGGCTGGGCTGAAAGGAACTGGGGCACTTCAAAACCATTCTCTGAAGTCTCCCCCACTTCAAAGGCACATTTGGATACAAGTTCTGGGCCTCTGACACCTTATACTCGGTACACCTCAGGACTGAGGACATTCTACCAATAAAAAGGACTGCATAATTGGAAACACTTTGGGACTGAAGACATTCCACCAATAAAAAGCACTGTTATTGTCAGGAAGGATTGCCACTTTGCTGTTTGCTCTGCTGACCTGCTGCCTGCTACTTCTTGCCTGGAAGTGGAAGGAATGGATCTAACTCTCTACATCCTGCAATCTAAAGTTTCTCCTAGGGTCTGACTGAGCTTGCCTCCTGTTTCTGAAGTCTCAGAGATATCAGACTTCACCTGTGTTTTGCTACCAGCACCTAGACTCCCCTGCTCAGTCCTGCTCTGCCAAATGGTGCCAAATTCAGTCCTGGGCCCTTGGAGGTGAGTGTGGTGCTGCATCACCAGAACTGATGCCACGACACTGGCGTGTCACTTGGAACTGAAGCATGCCGCTGCAGAAATGTCTATTTGGTGCTGCCTGCAACGAAGCCGCAGACATCGCTTGCTGACTGCGTGATGCAATGACCCAGACTTGCAATGCAGCCCTGGCTTGGCCGATGCATTGGAACCAGTACCCATCGCTTCTGGACATTGACGCATCAACGACGTTGCCCTATCAGGAAAGAACGCATCGCCTGCAGGTGTGATGCATCCCGTCCCCTGGATCAAAGCATAGTCAGCGAGTATCGGTGCAACAAAGGTGCTGTCAGCGGGTCTGCACGACTCCTGTACCTGGCCTTTGCTCCATCGCGGTCTGAATGCACGTTTGAATTTGCCTTGGTCCAGTGCGACCAGATAGTTCCAGTTGGAGCTATTGTCTTCTAAGCACTACATTGGATTGAATCTTTGAAAATTCATAACTTGACTTGTGTATGTTGGATATTTTCCATTTTGGTCTTGTTTGACTCAGATAAATATTGGCTATTTCTCACTGGTGTGGGAATGGACAAAGAGATAAAAGACTGTATAGTTTTGCTTTATAAAAATCCTGTGGCCTGCCTCAGAATCAACAGCTGCCAGATATTGCAGGTCAACCAGGCGGCATTTACCTTTTGGCATTGCAACTGTGAGGATATAAGACAGGAAATAACAGACGCAATATAATACTACTATTGTGCACAAACAAGTGTGATTTCTCTGAACACCAGGCAAATACTGAATCATTATAAGCTATTACAAAGGATACTTTATATAATGGCAGGTGTACATGCATTGGTCCTTTAAGGACCAATGTGTCCAAGATGATGCACACATCCTCACACAGACTATATACACCTAGCTTGGACGTGTGTGTGTGTGTGTGTGTGTGTGTGTGTGTGTGCCCCCCCTGCCAACCCACTCCCAGGGCCAGTGGCTGACTTTTGGACACAGGAATGTGAGACACTTACAAAACAAAAATGCCTGAATATAAAACTGACCCTTCTCCATTGACAGACCTGATGGGATATGTTAATAAATTTGTCCCAAGGTCGTCAGATGGTTTACTGCTATGGCCTGCTTAATGGCTAAGATGAGTGCCATTCGATGAGAAAAGGGCCCATCACCTACAGTTAAAGGTGAGAAATGTAATATTTTGTAACAATAATGCTGAAATTTAGGATGAAACTCTATGATAAACAACCCAGTCTAAAGATATATGAAACTCTCTCCAAACAATATTTGGCGGGTGAACCAGGGGCTAGAAATGAAGAATAGACTGTTGAGAGTACTTAATTTAGTTGTGTTTGATTTATGGCATGTGATTTGGGCATGTGAAGCATTATCCAATATTAAGAAGTTATGCTTGACATAGTGGTATGGGTTGATGATGTTGTTATGCATGGCACAGTTTGGTCCTCAGTCGTAATATGATGCAGTTAGAAAACAAATTCTTTACCATATGTCCAAAAAGGTGCGAACACAAACACTGGCTTGTGAAATGGAACAATATGCTGATGAAGTACTTTTGGGCTGACTTTATATTTTGCTCAATGTACAAGACGTAATACCTTAAATTGTACTCTGCAACTTATAGGCAGCCAATGAAGGGTTTTCAGTGCTGCCCGGGCTGACTGCATTTTTGGAATTCCTCATAGTGTTCAGGTCGCAGCATTCTGAATGGTTTCAAGTTTTTTAATAACTCACTTATGAATCTCCAGGTACAGTGAGATGCCATAGTTGAGAGGTGATAGATTCAGTC
Source organism: Pleurodeles waltl (assembly GCF_031143425.1). Taxonomy (NCBI): domain Eukaryota; kingdom Metazoa; phylum Chordata; class Amphibia; order Caudata; family Salamandridae; genus Pleurodeles; species Pleurodeles waltl. The sequence continues at coordinate 701,974,057 of NC_090440.1, forward strand.
CTTGGACCACTGTTGTCCGTGGCTCCACCGGGAGCCATTTCAGAGTTTTCCTAAGGGCTCTCAGGAGACCAAAGCAGTTACTGGCTGCCTTTTTTCACTTGCGATACCATAGAGAGATGATTATCCAAGGTGATCCTTAGGCTCTTTACTTCCAGCTTGGATATTTGGCATACCCTAGATGAGCTCAGACAGGCAGAAGGAGGGCAACAGGTGCATCAGAAGAGGGTGGCCTACTGAGGTTTTCATCTAATTCACACTTGGGGTTGCACTCGTACAGAGACTGAAGCAGTCTGCATCAGAGTTAGAGAGTAGATAACACTGGCCCTACCTGCCCGACACTGCCATATATGGACACTGAGGGCACCAATTAAAAAGCAACCTCATTGAAAAAAAGAGCCACAGACTTAACTGGGAGAGAAAGAAAATTGGTATTACTGTTGCTGATGAAGGCTTAGATAAAAACAGTGCCAGACAAAACAAGTAGGGGGAATCATAAAAACTGTAAAATAGAAAGGTGAAGAAAATTAAAAACAAATATATTGAAACAATCTCGAAAAACTGACCTACTGTTCGAAAAAAAAAAAAAAACACACAACAACAACACTTCAAGCCATAGTCAGACATGCTTTCCAGGTGCTTAGAGAAAGGAAAATAAATAGCTACTACGTAGCTAAGGATTCCCATTGGCAGGGTACAATTAAACACCCATGGAGCCTTTTTTCAAGATGGAGTACTCCATAAATATGTATTAAAAAATCTGCTTGTATTTTGCATGCTAGGGGGTCAGCTAAGATAGTAGATTGATCTGTGGAGGACTGCAGGCTTGAATGTAAAGAAATGAAGGATGTTAAGAGGTGTAGATTACCAATGTCATGCAAATTGTATTATCAAACGTACAATTTCTCTGCTGTTCCGAGGTGCACCAGGATAAAGAGATAATTTGCTTACCCTCATCCTCCTCCCAGCGACTATGTTCCTCATGGGCACTCTGTTCAGCTCTCTGCTTTAAAGCGCATCTTCGGGCCTCATCCTGAAGAGGCAATCCACAAGTTATCAGGAGGGGTCACCAGAGAAAACATATAGTACAATGTATATGAGATGGCAGGGTTATCCAAGTGAAGTGAGAAAGCACGCCTCTACAATAATTTTGGTACATAAACCAAAAACAAGGAGGCAATTTGAGAGGGGGAGGGGAGTAGGGTTAAAGATGTAAGGGAGCACTGACTCAGGTGAAGGGAGGGATGGAAGGTCGAGGAGACACAAAAATAACAAGGGGATGTCTGGGGAGACACACTGTAACGAGGTTGAATGCAATAAAGGGAATCCATATGTTAACAGGGGGTCAATGTTGGAAAGAGGTCCCTAAAGTAAACAGGAACAGTAACTGGAGTGAAAGACGCAAGAACAAGCTAACGGGTGAGGGGAAAAAGCAACAGGTTGATCTCTGGGGGAAGACATGGAAAGAGGTGATAGGGGATAAAGAAAATCAACATGGTAACAAGGTATCAATGACGGTCCCTTCCCAGGGGTGTAGGGTAGAGGCATAAGGTTAACTAGGATGGTGACTCGCTACAAGGCTAAACCATATTGGTACTAGTGGGCACTAGTGAAAACAAAACAGAGGGCCTCATGCCTTACCCACTCAACGACTGAGTATGACTAGCAAGGAAGGATATTTAAACCCACCTGTTCCAAAGTGTGAACTTTGTAGAAGTATCGCTGCCAAAACTCAGAATGAGAAACAGCAGCTGGCACCTATGAAACAGAAAGCAGAGAAGGGGGTCAATGAAGTGAGGCAAAGGTGAACAAAATGGAAAAAGTGATACAAGGAGGAGGATACAGGTGAGGATACAGGTGAGGAAAAGAGGAAAGGGATGAAAACAGTGGTAGGAGGAGAGAGAAGGAAGACAGAAGGAGGAGAGAGAAGGAAGACAGAGGGAGAAATGAGGCAATGGAGAAAAAGAAAGAAAATTAAGGCAGGAAAGGGTGAAAGATGAAAGAGGAGTGGGAAGAGCTAGGAAAAGAAAGATTAGAAACGTGATAAGCTTGTCCAAGGATTTCTTTTTTAAGTTTCTCTTCAGCTAATTACAGACACAGTGAAAGGGACATACACTGATTACTTGATAGCTCCCTGCAGTATCAACTAGTACAGGACTTAAGATACAAGGGACTGCATAACACAGAGGAGGCTAAGCAGTAAAGATCATCAACTAAATGGCCCAGAGTTTGATAAATGAAGAAAAACTTTAAGAAGCTTAAGTTGAACAGAGCAAAACAAGTGTGTGCAGTGCGACATGTGATGGATACAATTAAATACATCAAGGAAATTCAACTTATAAAGGATGGGCCCATTTGCACCCTACACTACTCCTGAAAGAGAAGGTACTACACGGCAGGCGAGGGTGTTAAAAGGACAAGCTTATTACATTTAAGGAAAAGAGTGAACACGTAAACCTGTGTGAGAGAACTGATAAATCACACTAAGGCATTGGGGGTCATCATAGCTTAAGAGTTCCATTTCAGATGGTGCATATGCCGTTGCCATAGATCAGATGTAGCATCTGATGTAGTATGGGAGTCATCTACCTCCCATGCTGAACGGTGGCAAGTGCCATCTTTTATTGCAACTTCCCTTAATTAAGTCTGTATTTGTGCCACAATGCATCTGTCAAAGTTTGTATTAGTTAGGTCTCAAAAGATTTCTTAGGGAACAATCCCTGAAGGGTGGATAGTATTCCCAGTAAGATATGGCAAGATGTTTTTGTTTTGCACCCATTTATATTAGAAAAAGTGATTACAAGAGGACAGTCTCATGCCATATCAGAGAAGTCAAATATCGAATTAATTACTTCCCAAGGGAAAATTCACCCCTAGATCATAAATCACAAGCTACAAATAAAAGGGGGGAGGTCTTCTACCATGACAAGCCCTCATCAACACCTGCCCAAGCCATACAAAATCTTAAACAAGACTTAAAAAAAGCCATTAGGACATGCCCCTCCCCCCCCCCCATCTCTGCACCCTCACTTCTGGCCTCCCTCTAAAGTAACTGTGCAGACTTATCATACTGTCTCCTAAAAGAGGCTCTCAGCCCGAATTTCACCTCCCTGACCTCTCCCAAAAGTGCTTGTGCCAACCTTCTTCCTTTTTGTGCCTGTGTTTACCCTTCACTGTCCTATACCGTAGTAGCGCAGCATCTCCAATATCTGTGGTACGTAGAGTACCTATTCATCCTGGCATGAAACCAGGCTTCCCATTGACTAACTTTCTACATTTTCGACAGCTACTGCCCAAAGCTGGGCCCAAAAGGAGACTTCTAGTGATCAGTAATTAGTGATCACGCAATTATCAGTGCAATAAAAATGAAATTATTGTGCCACTCCACGAAATCTAGGAGGGCTACTCTCAGCGAGGGATAAACATTCTTTTGGATGGTCGAACTTACTGCTCTGAATTACAGGACAAGAACATGCGTAGCCAGTCTCCCTCAGAGGTACATTTTGTGCATTTCCCTGTTACTAAAGGGAACATTTTATTCAAAGCCTGTGGCATTAGAGCATTCACCTGTTTAAAAAAAAGGCATACGCTGGAAGTTCGTCCCCCTAAAATAGGCGAAGCTCAAGCTAAAATGCCTCTCTCATTGCTGATCACTAATGTCAAGCCACGTATGCTGCATCCATTTACTGCTACGAACTACTGAAAGTGGAAGCTTCTGTAGAATTGGGTTGTAGTAATCACAAAAACCCTCTCTTCGTCTTTCAGAGAAATATATACCTAATTACCTCTTAGGGCCCATTCTATAATTTATTTTCAAAAGAGGCGGGAGAGCTTCTGGGGAGTCATTAACGAGTAAACATTCTGCATTAGCCTCATTGATCTTAAAACCTTCCAACACTGTGAAGCCCTTAATTATTTGCCAGCCCCTGTCGTTATTATCCAGTGTGGGTGTTAATACAATGCCACATTGTATGCATATGACTTAATTACAGACGTCCATGACACAGGTGTTAAACCCATTAGTTTTGACAACAGGCTAGGTTTAATGATTCAATAAACAAAGGGAACAATAATGGGGGGAGAGGACACCCCTGCCAGGTGCCCCACTCCCCCACTATTCCCTCTGCCTGTGCACTGATAATAATCAATTGCGCCCTGGCTCCCTGGTATAAGGCTTGGATTGACCTCGTGAGTTGCAACAGTAACCAAAATTTGCCCATACTACAAAAATAAACAAAAAATAACAAAAACAAAAATAAACACCCCAACTCACAAGGTCAAATGCCTTCTCTGCGTCCAATAGGACAGTGGGTGCCCTGATAGAATCTAAGACCAAATCAATGAAATCAGCCATAAACTGAATGTTTGTTAATAAGCTACGGCCTCTAATAAACCCTGTTTGATCCAGAGAGATCAGAGCAGGGGCTACATCATCAATCCCATTAGCTAGAATGTTTGCATATAGCTTATAGTCTGTATTTAATAAAGTAATTAGTCAATAAGACCTCTGATGAGTTGAGGGTTTTCCTTTTTAGGGATGTTGATCAAGACACCTAAAAAAAAAAAAAAAGGAAGTCTGGTTCCAGTTCACCTCCCGAAAGATAATTTAACAGGGTAGTCCGAGTTCCTGAGAGAATTGCTGAGAACTCTGGGCCAAGACCATCTTCCCTCAGAGACTTACCTTGGGCCAACTGTCCTATTGCCTCCTGAACCTGTCTCCCTGTAACTGGGTTAATTAATTTTACAGAGGCTACAGGCATCAGACAGGGTAAATCCACACCTGGCAAAAAAAAAAAAAACTCTATTTGCTGCTCCAGGCCCCTTCAGCCCCATCAACCTTATCCCCCTGTTAAAGGGTAGAGTAGTAATGGCGAAAAATATGCCTTATATCCTCAGCCTTATCCGAAAGCTAATTTGTGCGTGGATTTCTAACCTGCAAAAACAAGTTACTATTTTAACTCTCTTTGGCATGCCAGGATAAAAAACGGCCTACAGATTTTCCTTCTTTATATACCTAACTCTGAAAAGTCTGCTTACTTGCTCTTTTTGGAGACAGAAGTCTATGATCCTCTCCTTTTTTCCCTGCCATCTATCTCTCAAGAGACTATTGAAACTGTCAGATAGTACGTCTAAAAATGTTCTGTCAGCTTCTTTCTGCAGAGATCGAATTATTTCCATGTCCCATTTAACTCTAAATGCTTTCAGGGAGCTAAGACTCCTCTAACAGTACATTTAAATGCCTCCCAGACCACCGATGCTTCTGCTGAAAAATCATTTACTAGGAAAACATTCTGAATCTCTGTTATTATCCGATTTATACACTCAGGCATCAAAAGCATAGTCCTGCCCATGATCTATCTGAGCACATTCATTTGCAGACGGAATAAACAGCTATAAACTATAGCTGAGCGGTCTGAAAGGCTACCAACATGGTGAGGTTTATCTATAATAGACAGGGTAAATGATGCTAAAAACAGATCAATCCTAAAAGCAGAATGAAAATCTTTAGAATAACAGACAAAATATTTTAATCCTGCATTTTTTGATCTCCATATATCACATAAGCCTGAGACACAGATCTCTAAAGGCTTTCTCTGTTTGTCTTTTATGCTGAGTGCGTAATGAATTGGAGGAGTCCTAAGTGGGGTCTAGTAAAAAACTGAAATTCCCCCTACAGATCATGCAAATTTCTGAAGATGGTAGGATTGTCACTAACTGGGCCATAATAACATCCAACATTGCTCATATGCGTTTCCATTTTTTTTGTAAGAATGGCCTGGTGCCCCGCTTGTCCTTAACTATCTGATGGCAGTTCGCCTGTAGGTCTTTCCTTACCAGGATGGCAACCCCCATCTTTATCGTCTGCAGAAAAAAAAATCTATCCCATGCACCCAGAAGTCTGACTTTCTCCTCCTCCCTTGCCCTACCGTCTCTCCTGTAATGAAACAATGCTGAGTTTGAATTGTGTCAGTCATGCACACCATCCACAATCCTTAAGTTGAGTCTGCAGAACTGGGAACAGAAGCCATTCCGTATCTCATGATCTATATCCTCTCCGATACCATAGAATCGCCTTTCCATTTTGATTCTGCACCCCCCTCAACCCCTCCTTCCTCCCTCCCAACCACTGGTCACCCCCTCTTGAGCCTGCCCGGTTGTAAGGCAGACCCTCACCTCCCTATCAACATAGATGTGTTGTTATGCATCTTTATCCAACCATGGGTGGTGCCTCCTTCCAACCCCCTTACCACCCCTCCTTCAACTCCCAACCATCACAAAAGTAAAAAAATAAGAGAAAAATAAAAACCCCTGAAAAGGATAGCAATTATGCAACCATAGCTGATTAACTAAGACACCACATCTTGACTATCCAGCGCTATCTAAGAACATTATTCAGCCCATCTTTATCCTCCACAAGAAAACCCCCAGTAACAGATGGATGCCTCAAACACTCCCAGGGCACAGTACTAAGGACCTCAAGCTCCCCCCCACTTCACTGCCTCTCTTACCTGCCAGAGAAGTCTTGCAGGTGGAGAGGAAATTTTGAGCTTCATTTGAATCCGTAAAGTACTGAAAGTTTCCTTTCTAGTTCATCCTTAGATTTGCTCTGAAACAGACTCTTTAATCCGAAAGTCCTGAAAATACGCAATATAGTCTGCAGCCCTTGCTATTGAAAGATCTTGAGCTGGCAGCTCTGCCATTTATCTGCCCAGTGAATGCCTTAATAAATGAGCCAGCCATTTTTCCATATTTGGCTGCAACGACTGAGCCCTGAGGAACTCCTATTATCTGTATATTCACCCGACGAGACCGGTTCTCCAAGTCCTCACACTTTCTTGTCAAGGATCCGATTTATTGGTCCGTTCTCCTAATATTAGATTTTAAGTGTTCCTTCAAGAACATCTGTTTTTTTTTCTATCTCTTGCTGTCTGATCATAAAAGGCAGTTATTTTATCATCTAAGGCTTCCTTCTTTTCTGTTAATTTCAACAGGTGAGGAGCTTGTTCGGATTGAGACTTCTTAAAGATCCTCATCTCCATCAAGATACACGTAAGCATCTGTCTAGAGAACCGACATGAGGAGAGAGAGGCAACTAAGCTATCTGAATTGGCTTGGTTTTCTGAGTCCAGGCTCCTCCACCGCCTGAAACCGATCAAACCCTCTAACTTGTGTCTAACCATTCTCCCACTAGAGCAGCTACCCCTTCCAGACCGGATCCTTTTCTGGCTTCTACAGCCTCTGTCAGAATGGAGAGGTGTCTGAAATTTATATCTGATTGAGGCCAGTACCCTCACACAAGTATACTGTGCATACTCCAGCTGCCTCTCCCAGCTCAGGTCTACCCTTGTTCTCTGTTGAGCGGAGGATGCTATTAGACCCAATTAGACATCCTCCTTAGGCCGAGACAAGGAGGGGACATGTGTGTCAACAGCTACCAAGTTTTAGCAGACAGACCAGTCGGGTCTTAGATCTTTTAAGTTTCTTGTGAGTTCCCAGTCTTCCCCAAGTTCTCCTTATTTGTAGGCTGCATCCTTTCATCTGCCAAGACCACGCCTAGGGAATACACTTCTGACCCTTGCCGTGAGAAGGGGACTGGTTCTATAGCCCCTTTGAGAAGAAGGGATTGCACCTCTTCTTTGAGAAGAGTAAGATGCTCATGTAAGAATTTGTGAGTGTGAGGGGGAATATTTGGTGGAGTGGAAGTGAGCTCAAGACAGTAACCATGTTGGTTTATTGAGAGAATCCACTGGTCTGTGTTGATATCTGAACATTATGGGTAGGCATTTTCTTAGTGTTCCCCCACTGGTGAGGTGGGAGGTGGAGAAAGGTGCAAATAGTCACTGCATGCAGTGGAGGCAGATCCTCTGGAGGTGGACGGCTTTCCTCTACCCCCTGTTTGCACCTCTGTAGGATCCCCGAAAGCACGGGTACTCACAAACATTTTTGGTCTGCGATTTGACGAGGGCTGCATTGATGCCAGCAATGTGGCACTCGGAAGGAGAAAGTTCCAGGTAGTGGTGCAGTAAAGTGGGTGTACTGGAAGCGAAATACATAACAGCTGAACCCTAGAAATAATCCCAGCTTACCCATTTTTATCAATTTGTGTGATCCTAGGCAATTGTTTTGTTCCACTTTCCCTTTTTTTCTTCAATATCACATACAAAAGCATGTCGAAATAAATGACTTCAAGATGTGGAATGTGCATAACCTTCCCCTGTGTTTGATTTAATAAACATATAATGTTTGTCCAACCCACAGGGTGCACTTAACAGCTAACATGCATCTTACCTCACTATTGACACTGTTGTCAGGGTGGGAAAAAAACAAATGTAAATTCATGTTTCAAACCTATTACTTTAAAAAAAAAAAGTTCTCAATGCACTGATAAAATGTAATGTACAAAGGTTGAACGGTTTTATTTGTTAATGAAATACGCTTTCTGAATTTTGAGTGGATTTAATCATATTTTTACAATATTTCTTTAAAAATAAAGGTGTTTCTACAGATAAACAGTGCAGGATAACCTAGTTACTTCATTTCTTTAATTTCAGTTAACCTTTAAATAAATGCTTGGTTGTTTATTTAATTTCTTGCTCAATGTTAGCGCTGATTCAGCCCACTACTGCTTTTGACTTTGGGGGCCGCACGTAAAGGTCAGAGGGGCCGCCGTACTTTGATTATCAATGCTCTCAAAGGAACCTCTATTGAAGAAATAGGAACCTTGTTTGTTTTGAGAAGTGGAAGGCTCGGTAGAGGATTGTTTGAAGCCTCCCCTGAATTGTGGGTGACGAAAATGACCATGTTGTGTGGTGGTGAAAAATGCTCGAATAGCCTTTGCTGTCTCCGAGTCTTTTTAAAGTTTTTCTATGGTGTTGTCTACTTCTTGGCCAAACAATTGTTCCCTATCAAGTGGCATGTTAAGGACTGCCTGCTGTATTTCTGGCTTGAATTCTGAACACCTAAGTCAAGCATGCCTACGTATAACGATACTAGTGTTAATACTGCGTGCTCTGGTATCTGAGACATCAGTTGCACACATAATAGAATTATTAGAGATGGTTTGACCCTCTGAAACTATCTTGTGTTCTCTGGGAGGTATTGGAGGAGATCCTCCCAGAGGACACGATCCTCCATTTCGTCCCAGTAGGCCCTGTCGTATTGTGCCAAAAGTGCCTTGGAATGGACACTACGCCAGTGATTGGCATCCACTCTTTTCTCCACTGCATCTAGTTTTATACTTTCCTTATCAGGAGGGAGCGTATCTCCTGTGGATTGATTATTAGCACGTTTTCGCACTGTACTGACGACTATGGAGTCAGGAGGGATTTGAGCCCGTATAAACAGAGAGTCTGTGGTTGCAGTCTTGTATTTCTTATCCACCCTTGGGGTGATAACCTGAGATTTTACGGGTTCTCTAACACTATCATTGGCATGTCTAAGCATGCCTGGCAACATGGGTAAAAACTGACTTTCTTTATGTGTGGTAGTGAGGGTGTCGAAGAGGAAATCCTCTTCAACAGGGTCAGTGTGCAGCTAGGGGGCATGGCTTTGCCCGTCAAGATGGCAGTTGTGGTTAAGAAGAGCTACGCGGTGATGCCCCGCTAATCCGGCATTTATCGGCGGGCAGCGAGGCGCTGTGAAACTGACGTCTGGTGTGGAGACACCGGGGGGACAAGATCGTAGTCGGCCGAGGATGGGAGAAACCGGATGCAGCCACCAACGGTGAGGAGCGGCACTGCACATACGCATGTGGCTGATGGAGGCAGCAAGAAGTGCCACGCTGGGCTGCCACGAGGTGGAGGCTAGGTGGGGTCCTGCTGCGACCCTGACCGGGACCTGCGGCGGTGGGACAAGCGGCTGGTGGAGAGTCAGTGAGTGGGCCTCTGGAGAGGAGGGGGGTGGGGGGGGGCGGAGGAAGCAGTGGTACGGGGCAGGTGTGGGCCTACAAGGAGACTTGCGTTCTGGGGCCTTGTCAGACTACAGAGCCGGGGAATGCTCCTGGCCCCGCGCGCGGGCCCTGTACCTCCGCTACTTCTTCCCACCCTCCCCCCTCTATTTCCTTGTTAACAGGCACAGCAGAGGTCCCCTGGGGCTGAACAACCAACAATGACGTTATCGGCCCTGGCTGCGGTGATGCACTATCGCCACTGATTGCGCGACCCCCGCAGAATGAATCTCCGGACGCGCAATCTTAGGGACGGCTGAGATGTACAGAAAACCCTGGGAAACGACCACGGCCCTAAGAACATCCCTGGACTGGTGAGGACGACTCCTCGAAGTTAGGACCCTAGTAGGCAATTGGTATTGCAGCAAGAGATAGTCCTTGGCCCATGTCTGCCTCGGCTAGAGAGAGCAAAGTAGAGACTGCAGAGGCCGTTTAGAAGTAGGGGCCACTGCTCGTGCTGTTGAGTTTGCAGACGAATGTACAGCGCAGACAAGCGGGCTCCCCGCGCAGTGGACGTCCCGCGCTGTAGGGCCCACCTCCCTGATGAACAGCACCTGTAGAAAGACAGGAACCCGTAAACTGCCCGCCATTGCACGGGGGCCACAGTGGGACAAATTGAGAAAGCAGGAGCGGTAGAAGCTGTGCACCCAACGAATTACAATGAATCATCTGCATTACTGCTCACCCGGTACTGCGGCCTGGGGCAACCAGATCCATGTCACCGTTGCAATGGGTCGCCTCCGCTCTGGGTCAGGTACAGTTTGCAGGCATCGAGACCTAAAGCCCTAGTCTCCAATGGTCACAAACTAGATGCAGTATTGGCAGCTGTGGAGAACATAGGTGCAGCCCTTGATCAGACACGAACGTCGCTGGAAAATAAAATCAACAAAGTAACAAGTGACCTCAACCTATTACACGACAACCACCGTAAACTGGTAAACAAAACTTGACTGATGTCAGGTACCTTGTCTGATCTCGCTCCCAAGACTAATCAAATGGAAGCCTCACTGCAAGAATTAACCAACAGGGTCATGGCACTGGAGCACTGTCAGGAATAGAACCATGCGCAGTCCAGGTCCCGCCCGAAAACTCCGCTGCACTGCTCTGCGGCGCTTTCTGAGCACCACTTGTCATCCCCTCTTGCTCCAAAAGTGGCCATCAACGTCGTCTGCCCTGTGGCAAAGCTCATAGAGCTGCAGGTTCAGGTCATTGGTGGACAAGATGCACTTATCAGTGCTATTCCATGAAGGGACTACAATTCCCATGTTTTTAAAGGCAGCAGCCATCTTGGGGTGTGGCAGGCCTATAAAACCCAGCCACACCCAAGCACATTGCTCACTATTGTGAAGACTTGGATGCAGCCAGACCTCATGGGCATTTCTCTGGAGAAGAGCAGAGTTCCTGAATGGCAGCGTGTCATCCAACCGAAGTATCCTTGTTTCCATGGTGCATTCAAAAACTAGTAGGTCGTACTCGTAGCGGTAAGGCCTTGCTGACTCCAAGTTTGAAGGAAGTTGTTAATTCCAAAAGGTAAAACGCCCCTTAGCATAACAAGCAAAGCGTTTCAGGCCACACTGGTAAGGCATCCCTGGCATGACATTTAAAGGGCTTCAGTTCACAGGAGTAAAGGGCACTTGGCATGGTATTCAAAGCGCTTCAGTTCACAGGAGTAAAGTGCACTTGGCATGGTATTCAAAGCGCTTCAGTTCACAGGAGTAAAGCGCACTAGGCATGGTATTCAAAGCGCTTCAGTTTACAGGAGTAAAGTGCCCTTGGCACGGCAATCAAAGAGCTTCAGTTTACAGAAGTAAAGTGCCCTTGGCACAGCAATCAAAGCGCTTCAGTTCACAGGACTAAAGCGACCTAGGCACAGCAATCAAAGCACTTCAGTTCACAGGAGTAATGTGCCCTTGGCATGGTATTCAAAGCGCTTCAGTTCACAGGAGTAAAGCACACTTGGCACGAAATTCAAAGAGCTTCAGTTCATTGGAAGTAAAGCGCCCTTCACACCAATAATCAAGGCGCTTCAGTTTACACGAGTAAAACTTTCAGGCCTAGGTGGCAAATGTGAAAACATCTCAAAGATAAGCAAATCATAGTTTTATTGTTTTTGGAAGCATAATATGTGAGAGACATATTTAAGCCTTTGATGATATGTGAGATACATATTTAAGTCTTTGCGAATTTCTAGACTAAGACCAAACGTTTTATGTTTATGAATGCATAGTAGTTGCATAATTGATGTTCAGAGTATGTCCAAGGTCCAAGCTCTTGCCTTCTCAAGGTTCAGAGGTCTCAGTTCGTTCTTGTTCCATGATTCAGAGAAGGGCCACGCCCCGTTTTGTTTAATGCTCATGACATCCTGAAGTATCATGATTTTACTAATTGTTCTTGTTCCATGATTCAGAGAAGGGCCACGCCCAGTTTTGTTTAATGCTCATGACATCCTGAAGTATCATGATTTTACTAATTGTTCTTGTTCCATGATTCAGAGAAGGTCCACGCCCAGTTTTGTCTAATGCTCATGACATCCTGAAGTATCATGATTCTACCAACTCTTGCACACACGGAGACGCCTTTGTTTATTCCAATAGGGTCTCAACTCTTGCATCCATGGAGACGCCTTGGTCTATTCCATAAGGGTCTTGACACTTGCATTCACGGAGACTCCTTAGTCTGTTCCATAAGGGTCTCAACACTTGCATTCACGGAGACGCCTTTGTCTATTCCATAAGGGTCTCAACTCTTGCACACGCGGAGACACCTTTGTCTATTCCATAATGGTCTCAACATTTGCATTCACAGAGACGCCTTTGTCTATTCCATAAGGGTCTCAACACTTGCATCAATGGAGACACCTTTCCTTAACCATTTTTCCTTTTCAGATCTCTCTCCCTGTTGTTCCCTACCCTAATTCCCTTCCCCCCCGACTGGCTTCACCATAACTCTGTGCTTTAATAGCTTTCTGAGTTGGTGACGCCGGAAGGTGGGCCTGTTGTTCGGCGCCTTGCAGATCCCGAGGAAAGGACACTGTGACAAGCACCAGGCGAAGACGCGGAGGGACGCACCAAGAGAAATAACATTAGCGTGGTGGGCCTTCCAGGGGGAACAGAAGGTGATGATGCTGTGTCCTATTTAGAAAAATGGATACGTGAACTGGTCCCAGCAGACACACTTCGCCATTCTTTTCAGTCGAACAAGCCCATCGCGTCCCGATGAGACCATAGCAGCCAGATACAGACCTAAGACCATTCCTGTTCTGCTTGTTACATTTCGTAGACATAGATAACATACTGCGAAGGGTGCGCTCGTTTCCAGCTCTCCAAGTATACAATGCTAAGGTGATTATGTTTCCAGGCTATAGTATTGCAATGCAAAGACGGATGGGGTCCTATATGCTTGTGAAACGTAAACTACGAGCACTCGGCCTGACATTCTCCCTCCTCTTCCCTGCCAGATTGAAAGTTGTAACACAAAGGAAGAAACGCTTTTTTGATACCCCTGAAGTGGCGTGGGAATGGCTAGAGTCGGTGGGATTGGTCAACTAAGAACAATAAACGGCAGAACTGGTGGAGCAATGGAACCCGAAACCTCACAGACGTAGGAGACGCCGACGCCGCAGACTATCCCCTGGACGACAAGGCCATGCTCCGAACTTGGAACAGATCATTCAAGAACAGAATTGCACGCTGCAGACTGTTGTGACTATCAGGGAGACGATAACTATCTCAGATACTGAAAAATAACTCAATGATTCTGATGCAGACAGTGACTCTTTTGGCAGAAACCTCTTAGACACTGAGTCCATGACCTTACCTACTGTTACGCCTCAGACGGCTGATGACATGATTTAGACTTGTAATGATGCTGTGCTCTGATTTCTCGGACACTGTTCTTGCATTGTAGAGTGGATGACTTGGGTTGTGCTGCGCGCTTGCGGCTGCGCTGCATCCCTGGGTTAGACCCGCCCCCTGACTTAATACACTGCCCTGCAGGGTCTTCATTTACCCTCTTCCCCCATTTTTGTCGGGGGATGGGGGAACAGCCTGCGGAGCAGTTGCGCCATGCAACTGCCTGGCCTCTGTCTGCACGAGACGTGCCAGGGGTATTGCCGCTGAGCATACTTGATGAAGTGAAAATCCCCTCTTACCCCTTCACTTGCGGGTACCTTCTTTTCCTGCGCTAGTTAAGCTGAATAGGCAAGTTAGATGGTTTGAGCAGATACCTGTTGTCCCTATGCTTGAATAGTATTTATTGTGTTAATACTGCAGCTGTTTGTTCTCTGCTGCGTTCATTGGTTGTTGGCTTTTGTCTGGACCCCTCCTGTACCCCTCCCCCCCCTCCCAAGCTTGCTGGAACATCCTGCAGTGCTCGCTGCTTTGAGAAGTAGTGGACTCAGAGACTTTTTTCCGTTCACTCAACTATGGCTCCCACTAACGTTCTCACGTGGAACCTGAAAGGCAAACACACGCTGGCGCGCGGGTACTCCATCTATTCATACCTTAAGAGGCATAAAATACACAGAGCGCTACTACAGGAGATGCACCTCACGCGGTTGGAGTGCACCAGACTGCAGCGGCGATGGTCAGGACAACTATTTGCGACTCATTTCTCCTCATATGCCAGAGAAGCCCTTGTTTGGATTAGGCCTGGCAACCCGTTTGTGATTGAGGAATGGGAAGCGGACACAGAGGGCTGGTTTGTGTTTGGGCGGTGACGCCTGGAGGTGTGTGCGCTACTGCTGGGGTCTGTTTATGCACCTAATACAGACTAGCCCTCTTTTCTACACAGACTGTCTGGAGTCCTCTCCCACTGGAGCTGCCTCCCATGGCTTGAAGGAGGTGATTTTTAACACCGTCCTAGACCCTGACCGGTCCTTGCCACCGCTGCCTGCGGTGGCTGCTGCACGCTCACTGCGTGATTTGCTCCAACACTGGAAACTGATATACCTATGGCGACACCACAATGCTGCGGCAAGAGTTTGTTTTTCTCAGCCCCGCACCAGCTACATGTATGACTTGATAGAATACTTTGTTCAGACAACCTGTGCTCCGCGATGTTATAGACGGACAACTTTGGCTGCACACACTCCAACCACAATCCCCAAATCCTACAAAAGGGATAGGACACATTCGTCCCTGCTATTCCTACCTGGAGACTGCGGCTGGAAATGCTAGAAGATGCACCCTTTAGGGCATCGCTTGGCACAGCCATTGCAGAGTACTTTGATCATAATGCTGGTACTGCCTCCGGTCTCATTGAATGAGATGCATTCAAGGTCTACATACGAGGGCACAGCCAGGGTACACAGGGGAACATGCGTAAGTACGCTGAGCGTGACCTAACCAGAGTGGAGAAAACACTGTTGCAATACGAAATAAAACACCATCCAGGACTCTCTGGGGACGCGAACGCTAACAAATAAGAGGACAGAACACTTGACTCTGCTTGAGACGTTGCACTCTCTTAATTATGCAGCTCACTCAGCACTCACGCACGCTGTGGCTGACAGATCGGGCAGGATATTGGCCTTGTTGATTCGACAAGAGCAGGAGTGCACCCATATTCTAGAGCTACGTTCGGTGACGGGTGACACATTGTACACAAGGAGAGATACATGACGAGCTGACACGTTACTATGCCACACTATACCAGTCGATGGTGCTGGCGGGACTTGCAAACTTTATAGAGTTTTTCTCCTTACTTATGCTGCCCTTCCTCACAGAAGAGCAATCGGTAGAATTAGATGAACTGTTAATCTTAGCAGAGGTGTAGGATAGCATAACTGTGTTGGCTACTGGCAAAACCCCCGGGTCCCACTGGTCTACCGCCGAAGTTTTACAAGGCATTCTCTTATATGACTGCAGCTCACCTGCTGCGGCTCTTTGAAGAGGCCTTGTCAGAGGCATCAGTGACATCATCCCAACAGGAAGCACTGTTGATCTGTCTCCCTAAACCAGGCAGAAACCCAATAGAGATGGGATTATACAGGCCCTCAGCGATGGTTAATACGGACTATAAAATCCTGGCTAAACTGTTAGTAATGCGACTGACGCCAATGGTACCTCACCTGATCCACACTGACGAGAGCGGCTTTGTGCCGGCGCGTAGCACTTCCCTGAATAATAGACGCCTGTCACAGGTAATGAGGTACTCAGTGCAGGACTGGCCTAATGCGGGCTGCCTGGTGCTGGACTTGGAGAAGGCCTTCGACTCCCTGCAATGGCCCTTCCGGTTTGCGGTGCTGCGACCGTTGGGTTTTGGACCAGGCTTTTTAAGACTGGTAAAGCTAATGTACACCCGTCCGCAGTTCAGGGTTCAAACTGAGGCAGGGAGACTTGGCAGGGTTGTCCCATTTCCTCACTGCTGTTCTCGCTGGCGATAGAGCCCCTGGCGGTAGAACTCATCCCATTAGGAACAACCTGGAATATCCCATTAGGGGATGGTAGACATACTGTGTCCCTGTACACAGATGATCTCCTCCTGTATTTCAGGGACATCTACAATATTCTGTAGGAAGTTGCAGATATACTGCAGTGATCTGCCATGATGTCAGGGTTATGTGTCAATTGGGTGAAATTGTGCCTTTTACCTTTCAGTCCTAATCGGACAGATCCGGGTCTCGCTCTATCAGGAGTACTCATCCCCTGGCAGCCCAGGACGAATACTTGGGCATTAATATCTATCACATGACAGATGACATACGGATGAAAACCTCAAGCGAGCAGTGTCATCTATTTGTGCCCAAATAACTTTCTGGCAGATGCTGCCACTCTATGTGATAGGGCAGATAGCGCTCCTGTAAATGGTGATCCTCCCCCGTATGCTTTACTATTTCTCCAACCTACCGTTGTACGTCCCGACTAAACTTTTCAGAGAGCTGGAGTCCAGAATTAGGGAATTCATTTGGAGCAAAAGCTGCTGTAGGGTGGCACTAACTAAATTATACTCGCCGCTGGAAAAAGGGGGACTAGCGGTACCAAACATAGAGCACTACTACTTGGCCTCCCAGCTGCAGTGGGTGGCCAAATGGCTTTCTGGGCTTCAGCTGTCAGACACAGCAGCTGGGACATAGCCCTGGTCGCTCTCAGAGATGTTGCATCTGTTCCTCCCGGCTACACAGACTAAAGCACCAAACTTGCTCATGGTGGATGTGGCTCATCACTGTTACTGCTGGAGTCTGCGGCTCACCCAAGCAGTTACTCCTTTCGCACCGGCACTGGCCCTACTGGGCGGAACACAATGCATGATTTCAGCAGAGCTGGAGCCTTGGCATGCTGCAGCCTTGCACATGTTGGGGGATCTACATACCGAGGGAATGCTTACCCCATTTGCACACTGGCGGAGAAAAACTCTCGCCGGACAGTTCCTATTATATAATTCCCTGCTAGCGCTGCTGTCTCGGCATTGGGGGGGGTGGTAACATCTCTGATGAACCACCATTGCACCTTCTGATACAGTACCTGCATGTTACGGGACATGACAGCCATTTGGTACGATGGTTCACAGACGAGCTCTGAACACACACGGTACACGCCACACGCCTGTGACTTGCTGCTGACTGGCTGGGAGGGTGATCTGGATGGGCCCTGTGCGGGCAATGAATGGGAAGCTGCCTTGAAGAGCCACGTTAATGTGCAACACAATGCACACTTTCGCTGATCCAATTTCATATCCTACTTGGGGTGTACCTTATGCCAGCGAAGATTAATCAATACTTTCATCGCACAGATGCAGCATGCCCTCGATGCGCGTTAATGGTAGCCGATCTGCTACACATGATATGGTCCTGTCCCTCACTAGGTACTCATTGGCATGCAATGTTGGCGCAACTGTTGGAGTGCACGACGTGCCCGCAGCTGACCTCACGGGAGGCATGCATCTTGGGCCTCTTCCCAAGTGCTAAATAGCATAAAGTGTCAACAGTTTTCTAGATCTGGGACTCTTGACGGCTATGCAGCTCATCACCAAGAGATGGAAGTCTGCAGAGCCCCCTTCGATAGAAGCATGAAGGAGGTCGTTTGCAATATGGGCAGAAGCGGAAGCGGTGGCGCTGCGGAGGGAAGATCACCCCGGACTGCGGACATTTCCGTTGGCCTCTAACTGGGACGCGATGTTGCAGGAACTCCAGGAACAGGAGTAATGATTGATGCCGATTGGGCACATGCGGTGGCTGCGTTGGCGGAGGGGTGCTGGGCTGGCTGGAAGGGGTGGATTGCTAGCGCCCCCGATTGGGTGGTGAGCCGGACATTTCCCCCTTCTGGAAAGGGGGGGGGGTGAAGTATGGACAGGACAAATCGCCATGGGGCCTTGCGGTGGCACTCCGGTGTGCCTCGACCGAATGACCAAGCATAGACATAATGGTCTATGGAAGGAGAGGGGTGGAATGGGTGACCGGGGGCAATCTCTAGCCAAAGTGCTTGTTCTGGTGCTGTATTGTTGTTGTCGATGAAATTTATGCTGAAACTTAACTCTTTTTCTGTGCAATGTGCGGCAGCCACCTAACAAAAAGATGCAATGACTTATTATCTATCTCATGCTGATTTGCGGCCTGTAAACTGGTGGCGTATGATATATCGCAATCTTCTATAACATCACCTTAGCTCTAAATGTATATCCTAACTGCTAACAGAGACTGGAGTTACCACCAACCAAAATAGCTGGAAGACAAAGGAACGCAGAAATTATACACCCCAAATGTTGTTACTCTAACCCACATATAATAACTGACGTGCTCAAAATTATTTGTATTCTCTCTTTGAAAAAGAAGGTAAAAAGATTAAAGCAAAAAAATAAAAAAATAGGGTAACTGCACAGCTAGACATTGTGGTATGCGGCTGCCCCTGCTATGACCTGCTGATAGGATGTTGTGTCTTCAGGTGGTGATGGCCGTGATAGATACAAGTAAGGGTCATTTTGCAGGATAGGATCTGGATCATATGAATCCCATGTCACCCAAATCATCTCCTTTAGATGGTGGTGAACCCTGTGGTGAAAACTGTGGCATAGGAGATTGGGGAGTTGATGGAAGAGTAGAAGGAAGCACTGGCGAGTGTGGTGGAGAAGGCTGAAGTTGAACTAGAGCCTTGTCCTTAGAGACCTTTTTAGGAGGAGGAACAGTGTCCAAGGCCTCTTCAAAGGTGAGCTTCCTTTGGTTGGAACAAGGGGAGGCAAACAGTTATTCTGCCTGTTCCTTTCTGAATATGGGATTGGCACTGACAAGCATCCATTATTTCTAAGATAGGCTCCACCAGTGAAGCTGCTTCAGAGGAATGACTAGGGTCTCTGGAGGCAGTCTTATGTCCTGAACTTTTTGGAGCCGAAGTCTTGTGTCGAGTCGAAGCTGTCGGCTTGGAAGTGGTTGCAGAGGTTTTTTTTGCTCTGTGCCAAAGCACTCAGGTCGATGGATCTGCCCGAGGTTGCCTGGGATGTTGCCAAGCCAAAGGTTGCTGCCAAAGACATCTTGGCTATTTTTAGTGCCGAGTCAGAGGGCAAGGCATCCAAAGGTGATTTTCAGTTCCGACCAGAGCCTGAAGGCAGCCCGGCAACCTGCTTCTGGGGCGTCTTTAAAGTCTTTGTATAGGAGTGGGGGCTGTTATACTCACAGGTTGCGTGGAGGTGACTGGCTTCTCTCAATGTCGGATTGGACGTCTGACTTCATATCTTCGATGGAGAAGGCCTGTTCTGGCTCCTCCTGTGCATGTTCTTCCCCGAAGATATCGGAGTGTTGTCTGGTGTTTTGGATGCCATCTCCAACCTACAAACTCTTCGGTCCTGGAGCACCTTCTTGGTTTGAGAGGAACGGCAGGAGTCGCAGGTTTGTTTGTTGTTATATATTATACACCATATGTTGGTCGGTGTGAGGGGAATTCTGAGTGGCATCAAGGGCAAAAGCGAAATGGATTATGTTCCATTTGCCCTGCATAGTCCCACTCCACGTGGAAGATTAGGCCCGAGAAGGGCACGGATGTTCCACAGGGAGGTAAGCCGGCTCCTGGTACGGGAAATTCAGACCGACCGCGAAATATGTAGAAAACTCAGTTGAATTACAGTACCGTCACTGAAAAAGAAATGGAAGAGAACAATTCGGAACAGACCGATTTGAGGACATACCGTAGCGAGAGGAACACATGTCCAAACCTGACGGCGGTGAGAGAAACAATATAACAAAGGACTCTATGCCCATGCGCAGTATCACTGAGAAGAAGAGTCACTCTTACTTGTGACTCGAAAAGATTCTTCGAACACAAACAACTTGCAACACTCTGGACCCAACACTGGATAGCAGACTTATGCAAAGCATGTGTATTTACATCCACACATGCCATCGAACACATGGTTTTCTGTCTGTTTCGTGTCACACTGCAGTGTGCTAGTCATTGGAAGATAGCGGATATACAAAAAGAGCAGACAAGCCCTGTCAAAGATGGCACAGCTAGCAGCATTTTATGAAAATGATACTCATATTATGGCCTGATCTCCTTGAGAGCCTTATGACCCTCTTCTTCAATAATACCCTAGCACAGTTGGGAACCAGTCTCTCACCATCTTAGTGTACAGTGCACGGATAGATGGGCTGTTGACAAGCAGGTCTGATATCTCGCCTTTCATGTCCTCCAAGCTCCACTGAGACAGCCAGAACTCAAAAAGCTCGGGAGGGCCTGTGAGGAAAGAAGAGCAGCATTAGAAATACCAATATGCACATATATACAATCAAACATTTTTGCAGGAAGCACAGGATGTGAAAATTAGGTTAATTTTGGGTCCCCAAGCCCCGCAACACTTACTTGAATCCGCTTCCAGCACTCACCCAGAGGCCCCCTTTGAGTAACCTGTTTGCCTCCTGTGCCCAAGGACTTTCTGAACAGCCCATCACTAATACCTCGGGCCACCACAGTGAGTGCCAGGGTCACACTAGGAAATCTTTTGAGCAACGTGGAGCTCTGCCTGGTAACTGTAACAGCGACACAGGCAATTCTTGGGACACATAACTCACCCCAGTATGTATGTACATGCACAGCAACATGCCGACGGGGATGGGGAGAGAGTGTTGTGTGTCTGTGTTAGTTAATAAGAGTGGAAAAATGATAATACAAATTAGGTCATCCAGAGTGGTGTAGAAGAAATAAAAACAAGACTACTAGAAAGTAAACTCCATGACTTGAGAATATGACTCAGCACTCAATATATAGTATGTCAGTAAAGTCCGAACTTAAAGTAAAGCCAACGTAAGAGTATATAAGAGAGCTTGGAAGTCCTTTTGCAATCACACTGCGAATGTCGACAATACGAAATGTGAAGACTGCGCTTTGTAACACAGGAGTGTGCATGACTATTAACTCAGAAATGGATGATTGGTGGCGATGCACGTTTCCGGTTAAACCCAATTTACAGTGAACATATGAGCCCTTAAGGAGTCCTTATGAACAAAAAGCGTTGGCTATAGCAAAAAGCTGGATTGCCATTTAATGAATGTGAAAAAGTTTATGAAATAAATGCTATCTCTTTCTATTCCACATTGGATTATTGTGTGATTGCAAAAGGATATCTAAGCTCGCTTTATGTTCTTATGTTGGGTTTACTTCAAGTTTTGACTTTACTGACATTCTATATATATATGTAAGGAAATGCCTCCTTGGCATGGTTACCCCCTGACTTTTTGCCTTTGCTGATGCTAAGTTTTGATTTGAAAGTGTGCTGAGGCCTGCTAACCAGGCCCCAGCACCAGTGTTCTTTCCCTAACCTGTACTTTTGTTTCCACAACTGGCACACCCTGGCATCCAGGTAAGTCCCTTGTAACTGGTAAACCTGGTACCAAGGGCCCTGATGCCAGGGAAGGTCTCTAAGGGCTGCAGCATATCTTATGCCACCCTGGGGGCCCCTCACTCAGCACAGACACACTGCTTGCCAGCTTGTGTGTACTGGTGAGGACAAAACGAGTAAATCGACATGGCACTCCCCTCAGGGTGCCATGCCAACCTCACACTGCCTATGCAGTATAGATAAGTCACCACTCTAGCAGGCCTTACAGCCCTAAGGCAGGGTGCACTATACCATAGGTGAGGGCACCAGTGCATGAGCACTGTGCCCCTACAGTGTCTAAGCAAAACCTTAGACATTGTAAGTGCAGGGTAGCCATAAGAGTATATGGTCTGGGAGTCTGTCATGCACGAACTCCACAGCACCATAATGGCTACACTGAAAACTGGGAAGTTTGGTATCAAACTTCTCAGCACAATAAATGCACACTGATGCCAGTGTACATTTTATTGTAACATACACCCCAGAGGGCACCTTAGAGGTGCCCCCTGAAACCTAAACCGACTACCTGTGTAGGCTGACTGGTTTTAGCAGCCTGCCACACTCGAGACATGTTGCTGGCCACATGGAGAGAGTGCCTTTGTCACTCTGTGGCTAGTAACAAAGCCTGTACTGGGTGGAGATGCTTATCACCTCCCCCTTGCAGGAACTGTAACACCTGGTGGTGAGCCTCAAAGGCTAACCCCCTTTGTTACAGCACCCCAGGGCATTCCAGCTAGTGGAGTTGCCCGCCCCCTCTGGCCACGGCCCCACTTTTGGCGGCAAGGCCGGAGGAGATAATGAGAAAAACAAGGAGGAGTCACTGGCCAGTCAGGACAGCCCCTAAGGCAACCTGAGCTGAGGTGACTCTGACTTTTAGAAATCCTCCATCTTGCAGATGGAGGATTCCCCCAATAGGGATAGGAATGTGACCCCTCCCCTTACTGCCCTCCCAGACCTAAACACACCCCTAAATTCTGTATTTAGGGGCTCCCCAGAACCTAGGAACTCAGATTCCTGCAACCTAAGAAGGAGAGGACTGCTAAGCTGAAAAACCCTGCAGAGAAGACGGAGACACCAACTGCATTGGCCCCAGCTCTACCGGCCTGTCTCCCCCCTTCTAAAGACACTGCTCCAGCGACGATTTCCCCAGGGACCAGCGACCTCTGAATCCTCAGAGGACTGCCCTGCTCTAGAAGGACCAAGAACTCCTGAGGACAGCGGCTCTGTTCACCCAAGACTGCAACTTTGTTACAAAGGAGCAACTTTAAACAACCTGCGTTTCCCGCCGGAAGCGTGAGACTTGCTACTCTGCACCCGACGCCCCCGGCTCGACTTGTGGAGAACAAACACTTCAGGGAGGACTCCCCGGCGACTGCGAGCCCGTGAGTAGCCAGAGTTGCCTCCCTTAGCCCCCACAGCGACGCCTGCAGAGGGAATCCCGAGGCTCCCCCTGACCGCAACTGCCTGTTCCTCAGATCCCGACGCCTGGAAAAGACTTTGCACCCGCAGCCCCCAGGACCTGAAGGATCCAAACTCCAGTGCAGGAGTGACCCCCAGGAGGCCCTCTCCCTTGCCCAGGTGGTGGCTACCCCGAGGAGCCCCCCCCCTTTGCCTGCATCGCTGAAGAGACCCCTTGGTCTGCCATTGATTTCTATTGCTAACCCGACGCTTGTTTACACACTACACCCGGCCGCCCCCGTGCTGCTGAGGGTGTACTTTCTGTGCTGACTTGTGTCCCCCCCGGTGCCCTACAAAACCCCCCTGGTCTGCCCTCCAAAGACGCGGGTACTTACCTGCTGGCAGACTGGAACCGGGGCACCCCCTTCGCCATTGAAGCCTATGCGTTTTGGGCACCACTTTGACCTCTGCACCTGACTGGCCCTGAGCTGCTGGTGTGGTAACTTTGGGGTTGCTCTGAACCCCCAACGGTGGGCTATCTTGGACCCAAACTTGAACCCCGTAGGTGGTTTACTTACCTGCAAAAACTAACTAACTCTTACTCCCCCCAGGAACTGTTGAAAATTGCACTGTCTAGTTTTAAAATAACTATATGTGATTTATTTGAAAACTGTGTATGCTATTTTGATTATTCAAAGTTCCTAAAGTACCTACCTGCAATACCTTTCATTTAAAGTATTACATGTAAATCTTGAACCTGTGGTTCTTAAAATAAACTAAGAAAATATATTTTTCTATACAAAAACCTATTGGCCTGGAATTGTCTCTGAGTGTGTGTTCCTCATTTATTGCTTGTGTGTGTACAACAAATGCTTAACACTACTCCTTTGATAAGCCTACTGCTCGACCACACTACCACAAAATAGAGCATTAATATTATCTCTTTTTGCCACTATCTTACCTCTAAGGGGAACCCTTGGACTCTGTGCATACTATTCCTTACTTTGAAATAGTGCATACAGAGCCAACTTCCTACATTGGTTGATCAGCGGTGGGGTGCAAGACTTTGCATTTGCTGGACTACTCAGCCAATACCTGATCACACGACAAATTCCAAAAATTGTCATTAGAAACTGATTTTTGCAATTTGAGCTATTTTTCAAAATTTTGAAAAGTCCTGCTAGGGCCTTGTGTTAGTCCCTGTTAGCATTTCTTTTAGAGTTTAAAAGTTTGTGAAAGTTTGAATTAAGTTCTAGAGATAGTTTTAGATTCTTAAAAAGTATTCCAACTTTTAGAAACATAATGTCTGGTGCAGAAGAGAATGTGATGGAACTCGACCTCACACCTTACCTCCATCTTAAGATGAGGGAGCTAAGGTGTCTCTGCAAAATAAAGAAAATCCCAGTTGGCTTAAGACCCTCCAAACAACAGCTCCAGGAGCTTCTGGCAGAGTTTGAAAAAGCCAACCCCTCCGAGGATGACCTCCCAGAGGAAGAAGATAGTGACTTGGAGGAGAATTCCCCCCTTCCAGTCCTAATTAGGGAGATCAGGGACCCTCAAGCCCTGACTCCAACTGTGATAGTCAGAGATGCTGCTTCCCTCACACGAGGGTCCAACACCTCTGCAATCACTGAGGATAGCCTCAGTGAAGATGACCTCCTGCTAGCCAGGATGGCCAAAAGATTGGCTTTAGAGAGACAGCTCCTAGCCATAGAAAGGGAAAGACAAGACATGGGTTTTGGTCCCATCCATGGTGGCAGCAACATAAATAGGGTCAGAGATTCTCCTGACATGTTGAAAATCCCTAAAGGGATTGTAACTAAATATGAAGATGGTGATGACCTCACCAAATGGTTCCCAGCTTTTGAGAGGGCTTGTGCAACCAGAAAAGTAAACAGATCTCACTGGGGTGCTCTCCTTTGGGAAATGTTCACTGGAAAGTGTAGGGATAGACTCCTCACACTCTCTGGAAAAGATGCAGAATCTTATGACCTCATGAAGGGTACCCTGATTGAGGGCTTTGGATTCTCCACTGAGGAGTATAGAATTAGGTTCAGGGGGGCTCAAAAAACCTCGAGCCAGACCTGGATTGATTGTGTGGACTACTCAGTGAAAACACTGGATGGTTGGATTCAAGGCAGTGGTGTAAATGATTATGATGGGCTGTACAATTTATTTGTGAAAGAACACCTATTAAGTAATTGTTCAAATGATAAACTGCATCAGCGTCTGGTAGACCTAGGACCAATTTCTCCCAAAGAATTGGGAAAGAAGGCGGACCATTGGGTCAAGACTAGGGTGACCAAGACTTCCACAGGGGGTGACCAAAAGAAAGGGGTCACAAAGCCTCCCCAGGGGAAGAGTGTTGAGACATCCAAAAATAAAAATAGTAAAGAGTCTTCTACAGGCCCACAAAAACCTGCACAGGAGGGTGGGCCCAGAGCCTATTCACAATCCAATTTTGGGTACAAGGGTAAAAACTTTGATCCCAAAAAGGCCTGGTGTCGTAGCTGTAATCAGCCTGGACACCAAACTGGATACAAGGCCTGTCCCAAGAAAAGTACCACTTCTAACTCCACTCCAGCTAACACTGGAATGGCTAGTCTCCAAGTGGGATCAACAGTGTGCCCAGAGCAAATCAGGTGTCACACTGAAGCTACATTAGTCTCTGAGGGTGGGGTGGATTTAGCCACACTGGCTGCCAGGCCCCCTAACATGAAAAAATACAGGCAGCAGCTCTTAATTAATGGGACAAGTGTAGAAGGCCTGAGGGATACAGGTGCCAGTGTCACCATGGTGACAGAGAAACTGGTTTCCCCTGGTCAATACCTGGCTGGACAAACTTATCCAGTCACCAACGCCGACAATCAGACTAAAGTGCATCCCATGGCTATGGTAACTTTAGAATGGGGAGGGGTCAATGGCCTGAAACAGGTGGCGGTCTCCTCAAATATCCCAGTAGACTGTTTGCTTGGAAATGACCTGGAGTCCTCAGCATGGGCTGGGGTAGAACTGAAAACCCATGCAGCCATGCTGGGTATCCCTGAAATGGTGTGTGTCAAGACAAGGGCACAGTGCAAGGCTGAGGGTGAAAAAGTAGAGTTGGAGCCTGGAAAAAGGGCCCAGTCTACCAAGAGAAAAGGAAAGACAACTGGGAAACCAGCTGCAACACAACAACAAAAAGAGAACCTCTCTTCCCAGGAAGAAGTTCTGCCCTCTGAGGGAACTGAGCCTATGGAGTTAGAACCTTATCAGGTTGAGCTCTTAGGCCCAGGGGGACCCACAAGGGAGCAGTTGTGTAAGGGGCAAGAAACCTGTCCCTCTCTTGAAGGTCTTAGGCAGCAAGCTGCTGAAGAGTCCAATGGCAAGAAAACTGGAACACATAGGGTCTATTGGGAAGATGGACTCCTTTACACTGAGGCAAGGGATCCCAAACCTGGTGCCACTAGGAGAGTGGTAGTGCCTCAGGAGTTTAGGGAGTTCATACTGACCTTAGCCCATGATATTCCTCTTGCTGGGCATTTGGGACAAACCAAGACGTGGGAGAGATAGTCAACCACTTCTATTGGCCCAACATGTCCCAGAAGGTCAAGGAGTTTTTTGTCTCCTGTACCACCTGTCAAGCCAGTGGTAAGACAGGTGGACACCCAAAGGACCCCCTCATTCCACTTCCAGTGGTGGGGGTCCCCTTTGATAGAGTGGGTGTGGACATAGTGGGTCCACTTGAACCTCCCACAGCCTCAGGGAACATGTACATACTAGTAGTAGTGGATCATGCTACTAGATACCCTGAAGCAATTCCCCTTAGGTCGACTACTGCCCCTGCAGTAGCCAAGGCCCTCACTGGTATTTTTACCAGAGTGGGTTTTCCAAAGGAGGTGGTGTCTGACAGAGGTACCAACTTCATGTCAGCATACCTAAAACACATGTGGACTGAGTGTGGAGTGACTTACAAATTCACTACACCCTACCATCCACAAACTAATGGCCTTGTTGAGAGATTCAACAAGACATTAACCCCTTAGCTGCTGGGCCTTCCCCCCCCCAGTGCTGAGCCCTTTTTTGGCTATTTGGGGTAGTTCGCGCTTAGGGCTTCATAACTTTTTGTCCACATAAGCTAACCACGCCAAATTTGCGTCCTTTTTTTCCAACATCCTAGGGATTCTAATGGTACCCAGAGTTGGTGGTTTCCCCTGGAGGAGACCAAGAAAATAGCCAAAATACAGTGAAAATTTTGTTTTTTCCAAAAAAATGGGAAAAAAGGGCTGCCGAAGAAGGCTTGTGGTTTTTTCCCTGAAAATGCCATCAACCAAGGGTTTCTGGTGCTGAAATCACTATCTTCCCACCTTTCAGGAACGGGCAGACTTGAATCAGAAAACCGAATTTTTCAACACAAATTTGGCATTTTACTGGGACATACCCCATTTCTACTATATTTGGTGCTTTCAGCCTCCTTCCAGTTAGTGACAGGAATGGGTGTGAAACCAATGCTGGATCCCGGAATGCTAAACATTTCTGAAAACTAGACAAAATTCTGAATTCAGCAAGGGGTCATTTGTGTAGATCCTACAAGGTTTTCCTACAGAAAATAACAGCTGAAATAAAAAAATATTGAAATTGAGCTGAAAACAACAGCCATTTTTCTTTATGTTTTACTCTGTAACTTTTTCCTGCGATGTCAGATTTCTGAAAGCAATATACCGTTTTGTCTGCTGGACTCTTCTGGTTGCGGGGATATAAAGGGCTTGTAGGTTCATCAAGAACCCTAGGTACCCAGAGCCAATAAATAAGCTGCACCCTGCAGTTGGTTTTCATTCTATACTGGGTATACAGCAATTCATTTGCTGAAATATGAAGAGTGAAAAAGAGGTATCAAGAAAACCTTTGCATTTCCAAAATGGGATCAAGATAAGGTTTTGAGGAGCAGTGGTTATTTGCACATCGCTGAATTCCGAGGTGCCCATACTAGCATGTGAATTGCAGGGCATTTCTCAAATAGACGTCTTTTTTACACACTCTCTTATATTTGGAAGGAAAAAATGTAGAGAAAGATAAGGGGCAATAACACTTGTTTTGCTATTCTGTGTTCCCCCAAGTCTCCCGATAAAAATGATACCTCACTTGTGTGGGTAGGCCTAGTGCCCGCGACAGGAAATGCCCCAAAACACAACATGGACACATCCTATTTTTTTTATAGAAAACACAGCTGTTTTTTCCAAAGTGCCTACCTGTAGATTTTGGCCTCTAGCTCAGCCGGCACATAGGGAAACCTACCAAACCTGTGCATTTCTGAAAACTAGAGACCTAGGGGAATCCAAGGAGGGGTGACTTGCGGGGCTCGGACCAGGTTCTGTTACCCAGAATCCTTTGCAAACCTCAAAAAGTGGCTAAAAAAACAAGTTTTCCTCACATTTCGGTGACAGAAAGTTCTGGAATCTGAGAGGAGCCACAAATTTCCTTCCACCCGGCGTTCCCCCAAGTCTCCCGATAAAAATGATACCTCACTTGTGTGGGTAGGCCTAGCGCCCGCGACAGGAAACGCCCCAAAGCGCAACGTGGACACATCAAAATTTTTGGAAGAAAACAGAGGTGTTTTTTGAGAAGTGCCTACCTGTAGATTTTGGCCTCTAGCTCAGCCGGCACCTAGGGAAACCTACCAAACCTGTGCATTTCTGAAAACTAGAGACCTAGGGCAATCCAAGGAGGGGTGACTCGCGGGGCTCGGACCAGGTTCTGTTACCCAGAATCCTTTGCAAACCTCAAAAAGTGGCTAAAAAAACAAGTTTTCCTCAGATTTCGGTGACAGAAAGTTCTGGAATCTGAGAGGAGCCACAAATTTCCTTCCACCCGGCTTTCCCCCAAGTCTCCCGATAAAAATGATACCTCACTTGTGTGGGTAGGCCTAGCGCCCGCGACAGGAAACGCCCCAAAGCGCAACGTGGACACATCAAAATTTTTGGAAGAAAACAGAGGTGTTTTTTGAGAAGTGCCTACCTGTAGATTTTGGCCTCTAGCTCAGCCGGCACCTAGGGAAACCTACCAAACCTGTGCATTTCTGAAAACTAGAGACCTAGGGCAATCCAAGGAGGGGTGACTCGCGGGGCTCGGACCAGGTTCTGTTACCCAGAATCCTTTGCAAACCTCAAAAAGTGGCTAAAAAAACAAGTTTTCCTCAGATTTCGGTGACAGAAAGTTCTGGAATCTGAGAGGAGCCACAAATTTCCTTCCACCCGGCGTTCCCCCAAGTCTCCCGATAAAAATGATACCTCACTTGTGTGGGTAGGCCTAGCGCCCGCGACAGGAAACGCCCCAAAGCGCAACGTGGACACATCAAAATTTTTGGAAGAAAACAGAGGTGTTTTTTGAGAAGTGCCTACCTGTAGATTTTGGCCTCTAGCTCAGCCGGCACCTAGGGAAACCTACCAAACCTGTGCATTTCTGAAAACTAGAGACCTAGGGCAATACAAGGAGGGGTGACTCGCGGGGCTCGGACCAGGTTCTGTTACCCAGAATCCTTTGCAAACCTCAAAAAGTGGCTAAAAAAACAAGTTTTCCTCAGATTTCGGTGACAGAAAGTTCTGGAATCTGAGAGGAGCCACAAATTTCCTTCCACCCGGCGTTCCCCCAAGTCTCCCGATAAAAATGATACCTCACTTGTGTGGGTAGGCCTAGCGCCCGCGACAGGAAACGCCCCAAAGCGCAACGTGGACACATCAACATTTTTGGAAGAAAACAGAGGTGTTTTTTGAGAAGTGCCTACCTGTAGATTTTGGCCTCTAGCTCAGCCGGCACCTAGGGAAACCTACCAAACCTGTGCATTTCTGAAAACTAGAGACCTAGGGCAATACAAGGAGGGGTGACTCGCGGGGCTCGGACCAGGTTCTGTTACCCACAATCCTTTGCAAACCTCAAAAAGTGGCTAAAAAAACAAGTTTTCCTCACATTTCGGTGACAGAAAGTTCTGGAATCTGAGAGGAGCCACAAATTTCCTTCCACCCGGCGTTCCCCTAAGTCTCCCGATAAAAATGATACCTCACTTGTGTGGGTAGGCCTAGCGCCCGCGACAGGAAATGCCCCAAAACAGAACGTGGACACATCACATTTTTTCATAGAAAACAGTGCCTACCTGTGGATTTTGGCCTCTAGCTCAGCCGGCACCTGGGGAAACCTAGCAAACCAGCACATTTTTGTAAACTAGAAACCCAGGGGAATCCAAGATGAGGTGACTTGTGGGGCTCGGACCAGGTTCTGTTACCCAGAATCCTTTGCAAACCTCAAAATGTGGCTAAAATACCACGTTTTCCACACATTTCGGTGACAGAAAGTTCTGGAATCTGAGGGGAGCCACAAATTTCCTTCCACCCAGCGTTCCCCCAAGTCTCCCGATAAATATGATACCTCACTTGTGTGGTTAGGCCTGGTGCCTGCGACAGGAATAGATCACACAACGGTCAATGTTGGTCCTTACGTGAGGCAGCTGTTGACCCTGGGGTGATCCATTCCTGACACAGGCACTAGGTGTAGGCACTCAAGTGGGGTAGTGTTTTTATCAGGACAGGTGAGGAGTCACTGGGTGGTAGGAATGTTGTGGATCCCAGCATATTCCTGTAGTTTGTGTGACAGAAATGCGAGAAAAATAGAGTTTTTTCTCAACATTTCAGCTTTGCAGGGTATTCTGGGTAAGAAAACTTTGGGGAATCCACACAAGTCACACCTCTGTGGACTCCCCCGAATGTCTAGTTTCCAGAAATGTTTGGGTTTAGTGTGTTTCTCTATATGGCCGCCGAATCCAGGACCAAAAACACAGGTGCCTGCCTTACAAAACCAGTTTGTTTTGCCATAGACAATTTTGATGTCTCCACAATATGATTTGGGTGGTGGAATTTGGGGCTGAACTAAATTGGTGAGCTCCCAAGAGAGCACTCTCTCTCTGCTTGCCGCCGCATTCACCTGCTCTCTGGGTTGGCCTAACCCACTATTACCCAGTTGCACGAACAGCTTGCGAAGGGACAGCAGGACTGTCCTCATCACCTCCCTCATAATGTACTGGAAGAGGAGTTTTCGAATGGGACTCCTCTGACTGAAAAATCACTCCCAGAGTCTGCGCCATTGTCCTATCCCTCAGATGCTGCCTCAGTATCTGATGTCTCAGTCTCTGATCCTATGTCAGAGCGGTCCTCTATAACCCGAGTGCAGGCAGCAGTCATCCATCAAGATGCCATCTCTGCTATTGGCTAAACTGTTGCTCTAAAACACTAGCCTACGTAGACAGTCACAAAATCGATGGTGTGTGTGAGATACGTGCAACAGTAGAGGCCACCTTACCTGCGCTTCTTCCCTCAATCAGCACGTACTTTCAAGACACTCAAAAAACACCTTGTCACATACCATTCGTCACAGTCTTTAGCACCTCCTGCGCCCAGTCCAACAATCATTATTGGTGCTCCCACTCCCTCCTCCTCGGATTCCCTCATTACCACCCAGCAAAAGTGCCCTTCATCTCTCCATAGACTTTACTAATGTACTCAGCTATTTACATAAAATACCGATGTGCTCTTTGCAGTAGGCATATAAACCTTCTGCGCTTCTTTATGGCACTAAAACTGCCACTAGACAAGTCGGACCCTTTTCCCCCCAGGGAAACCACACACATATTGACAAAAGTGATGTATATATGACAGCCAACCACCTGAAACTCAACTCAAGCAAAACCGAAATAATCCTCTTTGGCCCTCACCAAAAAAACCTGGGACCCCCCATGGTGGCCCACCACGCTAGGCCCTGCACCCACCCCCGCCAACTACGCACGCAACCTCAGCATCATCCTAGACTCCTCCCTCTCTATGACCCAACAAATCAACGCTCTTACCTCCTCATGCTTCAACAAACTCCGTATACTGAAAAACATTAAAATGGATCCCCACAGAGACCAGAAAAACTGTCACTCACGCACTCATCAGCAGCAGGCTTGATTACAGAAACGCCCTCTACGCCGGCACCACTCTAAAACTCAAGTGCAAACTACACGCATCCAGAACTCAGCAGCACGACTCATCCTCGACCTCCACCGACACGAACACATCTCTCCACACCTCAAATCCCTCCACTGGCTCCCCATTGACAAAAGGATCACCTTCAAGATCCTCATCCTCACACACAAATCACTCCACAACACAGGCCCTGCCTACCTCAACGAGAGTCACCTTCCACACCCCCACACGAAACGTCCGTTCAGCTGACCTCTCTCTCGCCTCTGACCCCCGCATCAAACACACCACCACCGGGGGCAGATCCTTCTCCTACATTGCACCCAAAACATGGAACGCACTCACAACCCACATTCGCAAGACCCAAAACCTACTTCTTTTCAGGAAGGGCCTCAAAACCTGGCTTTTTGAACAGTGAACCTCCTAGCCCCTTTCCCTCCCTCCCGTCCCCCCCCCCAGCGCCTTGAGACCCTCACAGGTGAGTAGCGCGCTTTATAAATCTCTTTGATACAGATCTACCTATATATATATATATATAAATATATATCTACATAGATATATCTATAGATATATCCATGTACCTAGATATATCTATCTACATAGATATATATATATAGATATATACATATATTTTTTTTAGTTGTTGTATGGTTTCCTTGGGGGCCAAAATGGCCCCCAGGGAAACCCTACAACATCTAAAAAAAAAATTGCCCCCACAGGGGGTCACCCTGCCCACGGGCGACCCCCTGTCATTTCATTTTTTTTTTTTTGAAAAAAAAAAAAATCCCCTGGGGGGGGGCGCGATCGCGCCCCCCCCCCCCTCCCCAGGGGGCACCTACCTTTTTATTTTTTTAGGAATATTATCCGGGGGGGGGGGCGGCCCGTTTTCCGGGGGGGGCTGCCCCCCAAAAGTGAAATCCCTGGTGTCTAGTGGGGTTTCCTGGCCCCCGATCGCAGCTGTGCTGCGATCGGGGGCCAGGAAACCGTTTCAGAAGGCCTCATAAGAAAGGGGAGACTCTCCCCTTTCTTACGAGGCCTTCTGAAACTGTTTCTGGCCCCCGATCGCAGCACAGCTGCGATCGGGGGCCAGAAACAGTTTCAGAAGGCTTCGTAAGAAAGGGGAGAGTCTCCCCTTTCTTACGAGGCCTTTTCAAAATGTTTCCTGACCCCCCCGATCGCAGCTGTGCTGCGATCGGGGGAGCCAGGAAACCTGAAAGTGTTTCCTGGCCCCCGATCGCAGCACAGCTGCGACCGGGGGCCAGGAAACACTTTCAGGAAGGCCTCGTAAGAAAGGGGAGTGTCTCCCCTTTCCTACGAGGCCTTCCTGAAAGTGTTTCCTGGCCCCCGATCGCAGCTGTGCTGCGATCGGGGGCCAGGAAACACTTTCAGGAAGGCCTCGTAAGAAAGGGGAGACTCTCCCCTTTCTTACGAGGCCTTCCCGAACGTGAAAAAGGCCGTTTTCCCCATGAAAGCAGGAAGCGGCCGCAAGGCTGCTTCCTGCTTTCATGGGGAAAACACCTTTGCAACGTCAGCGCGCCTCGCGGCGCGCTGACGTCACAAAGGGGCGGGTGGGAGGCGGGGGGAGACACGGTAGCTTCCGTGTCTCCCGGGGGGGGGGAAAAAATAAAAAATTAATCCTCGGGTGCGACGCACCCGAGGATTTATTAATGCCCTTCCTGGTGTCGGCCACTGGTCGTGACCCGCACCAGGGAGGGTGTGTGGGCGTCGGCCAGTGGCCGACGCCCGCATTTAAGAGGTTAAAAGGCATGATCATGGAGCTCCCTGAAAAACTCAAGGAGATGGGATGTCCTCTTGCCATGTCTGCTTTTCGCTTACAGAGAGGTGCCTCAGAAGGGACTAGGGTTCTCACCCTTTGAACTTCTGTTTGGCCACCCTGTAAGGGGACCACTAGCTCTTGTGAAAGAAGGCTGGGAGAGACCTCTTCATGAGCCTAAGCAAGATATAGTGGACTATGTACTTGGCCTACGTTCAAGGATGGCAGAGTACATGGAAAAGCAAGTAAAAACCTTGAGGCCAGCCAACAGCTCCAGAAGTTTTGGTATGACCAAAAGGCTGCAATGGTTGAATTTCAACCAGGGCAGAAAGCCTGGGTTCTGGAGCCTGTGGCTCCCAGGGCACTTCAGGACAAAAGGAGTGGCCCTTACTCAGTGCTAGAAAAGAAGAGTCAGGTCACCTACCTGGTGGACCTAGGCACTAGCAGGAACCCCAAGAGGGTGATCCATGTGAACCGCCTAAAGCTCTTCCATGACAGGGCTGATGTGAATCTGTTGATGGTAACAGATGAGGACCAGGAAGCTGAGAGTGAACCGCTCCCTGATCCCCTCTCCACAAACCCTAAAGATGGCTCAGTTGATGGAGTGATCTACTCAGACACCCTCTCTGGCCAACAGCAATCTCATTGTAGGAAGGTCCTGCAACAGTTTGCTGAGCTCTTTTCCCTAACCCCTGTGTACCCATGATGTGGACACAGGAGACAGCATGCCTGTCAAAAACAAAATAGTCAGACAGTCTGACCAAGTTAAGGAAAGCATCAAAGTGGAAGTCCACAAGATGCTGGAATTGGGAGTCATTGAGCACTCTGACAGTCCCTGGGCTAGCCCAGTGGTCTTAGTCCCCAAACCTCACACCAAAGATAGGAAGAGAGAGATGAGGTTTTGTGTGGACTACAGAGGACTTAATTCTGTCACCAAGACAGATGCCCATCCCATTCCAAGGGCTGATGAACTGATTGATAAATTAGGTGCTGCCAAATTCTTAAGTACCTTTGACTTAACAGCAGGGTACTGGCAAATCAAAATGGCACCAGGAGCAAAAGAAAAGACAGCATTCTCCACACCTGATGGGCATTATCAGTTTACTGTTATGCCCTTTGGTTTAAAGAATGCCCCTGCCACCTTCCAAAGGTTGGTGAATCAAGTCCTTGCTGGCTTGGAGTCCTTTAGTGCAGCTTATCTTGACGATATTGCTGTCTTTAGCTCCAGCTGGCAGGATCACCTGGTCCACCTGAAGAAGGTTTTGAAGGCTCTGCAATCAGCAGGCCTCTCTATCAAGGCATTAAAGTGCCAGATAGGGCAGGGAACTGTGGTTTACTTGGGACACCTTGTAGGTGGAGGCCAAGTTCAGCCACTCCAGCCTAAGATCCAGACTATTCTGGACTGGGCAGCTCCAAAAACCCAGACTCAAGTCAGGGCATTCCTTGGCTTGATTGGGTATTACAGGAGGTGTGTGAAGGGATATGGATCCATAGTGACAGCCCTCACAGAACTTACCTCCAAGAAAATGCCCAAGAAGGTAAACTGGACTGTAGAATGCCAACAGGCCTTTGACACCCTGAAACAAGCAATGTGCACAGCACCAGTTCTAAAAGCTCCAGATTACTCCAAGCAGTTCATTGTGCAGACAGATGCCTCTGAACATGGGATAGGGGCAGTGTTGTCCCAAACAAATGATGATGGCCTTGACCAGCCTGTTGCTTTCATTAGCAGGGGGTTACTCCCCAGGGAGCAGCGTTGGAGTGCCATTGAGAGGGAGGCCTTTGCTGTGGTTTGGTCCCTGAAGAAGCTGAGACCATACCTCTTTGGTACTCACTTTGTAGTTCAAACTGACCACAGACCTCTCAGATGGCTGATGCAAATGAAAGGTGAAAATCCAAAACTGTTGAGGTGGTCCATCTCCCTACAGGGAATGGACTTTATAGTGGAACACAGACCTGGGACTGCCCATGCCAATGCAGATTGCCTTTCCAGGTTCTTCCACTTAGAAAATGAAGACTTTCTTGGGAAAGGTTAGTCTCATCCTCTTTCGTTTGGGGGGGGGGGGGGGGGTTGTGTAAGGAAATGCCTCCTTGGCATGGTTACCCCCTGACTTTTTGCCTTTGCTGATGCTAAGTTTTGATTTGAAACTGTGCTGAGGCCTGCTAACCAGGCCCCAGCACCAGTGTTCTTTCCCTAACCTGTACTTTTGTTTCCACAATTGGCACACACTGGCATCCAGGTAAGTCCCTTGTAACTGGTACCCCTGGTACCAAGGGCCCTGATGCCAGGGAAGGTCTCTAAGGGCTGCAGCATATCTTATGCCACCCTGGGGACCCCTCACTCAGCACAGACACACTGCTTGCCAGCTTGCGTGTGCTGGTGAGGACAAAACGAGTAAGTCGACATGGCACTCCCCTCAGGGTGCCATGCCAACCTCACACTGCCTATGCAGTATAGATAAGTCACCCCTCTAGCAGGCCTTACAGCCCTAAGGCAGGGTGCACTATACCATAGGTGAGGGCACCAGTGCATGAGCACTGTGCCCCTACAGTGTCTAAGCAAAACCTTAGACATTGTAAGTGCAGGGTAGCCATAAGAGTATATGGTCTGGGAATCTGTCATGCACGAACTCCACAGCACCATAATGGCTACACTGAAAACTGTGAAGTTTGGTATCAAACTTCTCAGCACAATAAATGCACACTGATGCCAGTGTACATTTTATTGTTACATACACCCCAGAAGGCACCTCAGAGGTGCCCCCTGAAACCTAAACCGACTACCCGTGTAGGCTGACTGGTTTTAGCAGCCTGCCACACTCGAGACATGTTGCTGGCCACATGGGGAGAGTGCCTTTGTCACTCTGTGGCTAGTAACAAAGCCTGTACTGGGTGGAGATGCTTATCACCTCCCCCTTGCAGGAACTGTAACACCTTGCGGTGAGCCTCAAAGGCTCACCCCCTTTGTTACAGCACCCCGGGGCATTCCAGCTAGTGGAGTTGCCCGCCCCCTCCGGCTACGGCCCCACTTTTTGCGGCAAGGCCGGAGGAGATAATGAGAAAAACAAGGAGTCACTGGCCAGTCAGGACAGCCCCTATGGCAACCTGAGCTGAGGTGACTCTGACTTTTAGAAATCCTCCATCTTGCAGATGGAGGATTCCCCCAATAGGGATAGGAATGTGACCCCCTCCCCTTGGGAGGAGGCACAAAGAGGGTGTAGCCACCCACAGGGCTAGTAGCCATTGGCTACTGCCCTCCCAGACCTAAACACACCCCTAAATTCTGTATTTAGGGGCTCCCCAGAACCTAGGAACTCAGATTCCTGCAACCTAAGAAGAAGAGGACTGCTAAGCTGAAAAACCCTGCAGAGAAGACGGAGGCACCAACTGCTTTGGCCCCAGCTCTACCGGCCAGTCTCCCCCCTTCTAAAGACACTGCTCCAGCAACGCTTTCCCCAGGGACCAGCGACCTCTGAATCCTCAGAGGACTGCCCTGCTCTAGAAGGGCCAAGAACTCCCGAGGACAGCGGCTTTGTTCACCCAAGACTGCAACTTTGTTACAAAGGAGCAACTTTAAACAACCTGCATTTCCCGCCGGAAACGTGAGACTTGCTACTCTGCACCCAACACCCCCGGCTCGACTTGTGGAGAACAAACACTTCAGGGAGGACTCCCCGGCGACTGCGAGACCGTGAGTAGCCAGAGTTGCCCCCCTTGTGCCCCCACAGCAACACCTGTAGAGGGAATCCCGAGGCTCCCCCTGACCGCAACTGCCTGTTCCTCAGATCCCGACGCCTGGAAAAGACTCTGCACCCGCAGCCCCCAGGACCTGAAGGATCCGAACTCCAGTGCAGGAGTGACTCCCAGGAGGCCCTCTCCCTTGCCCAGGTGGTGGCCACCCCGAGGAGCCCCCCCCCCCCCTTGCCTCTGCATCGCGAAAGAGACCCCTTGGTCTGCCATTGATTTCTACTGCTAACTCGACGCTTGTTTACACACTGCACCCGTCCGCCCCCGTGCTGCTGAGGGTGTACTTTCTGTGCTGACTTGTGTCCCCCCCAGTGCCCTACAAAACCCCCCTGGTCTGCCCTCCAAAGACGCGGGTACTTACCAGCTGGCAGACTGGAACCGGGGCACCCCCTTCTCCATTGAAGCCTATGGGTTTTGGGCACCACTTTGACCTCTGCACCTGACCGGCCCTAAGCTGCTGGTGTGGTAACTTTAGGGTTGCTCTGAACCTACCTTGGACCCAAACTTGAACCCCGTAGGTGGTTTACTTAACTGCAAAAAATAACTAACTCTTACTCCCCCCAGGAACTGTTGAAAATTGCACTATGTCTAGTTTTAAAATAGCTATATGTGATTTATTTGAAAACTGTGTATGCTATTTTGATTATTCAAAGTTCCTAAAGTACCTACCTGCAATACCTTTCATTTAAATTATTACATGTAAATCTTGAACCTGTGGTTTTTAAAATAAACTAAGAAAATATATTTTTCTATACAAAAACCTATTGGCCTGGAATTGTCTCCGAGTGTGTGTTCCTCATTTATTGCTTGTGTGTTTACAACAAATGCTTAA
Organism: Pleurodeles waltl; assembly: GCF_031143425.1. Lineage (NCBI taxonomy): Eukaryota > Metazoa > Chordata > Amphibia > Caudata > Salamandridae > Pleurodeles > Pleurodeles waltl. Next base: position 702,012,540 of record NC_090440.1, read on the forward strand.
CACTACTGCTTTGATAAGCCTACTGCTCGACCACACTACCACAAAATAGAGCATTAGTATTATCTCTTTTTGCCACTATCTTACCTCTAAGGGGAACCCTTGGACTCTGTGCATACTATTCCTTACTTTGAAATAGTGCATTCAGAGCCAACTTCCTACAATATATATATAGGGTGCTGAATCATTCTCAATAGCTTTGAAATGAACAAATGGTTGTCGTATTTTGGGGAACTGTGGTGGTAGGTCCCCAGTTTCCTTGTACTCTTAAAGGATTTTATGAAATCTTCTGTCTATGATTATTATGAGATATGTGTGGCTGATTGGTAGCGCCTCTGCCACAAGATTGAAACTTCATGACTTGAAGTCAGTTTGCAACCAAGAGTACTCCTGGTAACCCTTCATGAGTCACCAGAGCGGGAGATGCTCACTACATCAAACTGCGTGCTACAACTCTCTAGATCAGACAATGAAAGAAGAAGTATATATGCGCATAAACACACAGTGTGTGCAAGCAGACACACTTAGAGGTGCACTTACCATCTGGCTCGTTGCAGTAAGTGGCTGGGTCAGATTGCATACTATACAGACGAGCCTAGAACAGACAAAGGTGTTTAGGGTAAGAAAGAAAGATAGAAAGGAAAAGAAATTCAACATTCCTAATAAATAATCAAGAGAAGAGAAGAATAATTCCCCAGCACGATGACTAGGACCCCAGAACTGAACATAACCAAAGCCTGATCAGGAGAAATACACCATTCACAATTACGGTACCAGCAAATGGATTTCACATAGCACTCATTGTGGGAGGCCCTACCTTGGTGCTGTCATAGAGCTCTGTGCTACCAGAGGGAGTTGCCATCAATGTTATAACATCACAGTCAATTGTTTTGTCTGGCGAAGGTGCAAATGTGTCAGAGATGGCACCGAGGAAGTCAGAGAGGCCTTTCTTCACTTTCTCTGTAGGGCCAGCAGAGTTCTCCACCTTCTCAGAAAACAGAAAACAACATATTTACTGAACGCATTATCGTGAAACTTAGTGAATACTAGAGAAGGGATGGAAAGAAACAGTGAGAGTCTATAGTCAAACAATGAACTCACCTTAACCACAAGGCTAACTTCGACCACTATTTTGGTGTCCTTATTCTTCTCCTACAACATGTTCATCTGCAACAGCTATAAACTACAAAGGGCAGCATTCATGGCCACACTGGAGACAGGCAACAGCAGTAGCAACAGACTAACACAAACCTCAATGCATCAATAATGCCAAATTCAGGTATAAAAGAGGAGCTGCTGCACACCTCAATGGTGAATGCACTCATTATGATGCTAATATGGATTTCAAACTGAGTGAAGCAAACACCACAAATCTAAAGGAACAAATAAATGACAAACACAGGAACTACCCTTAAAAGACACCTAGGCTCTCCAGTACTACTCTCCATCTTTCTTTCTCTCAAGTTGTCCCAGAGACCCCTCTCCCACATTACCTACCAGTGCACTAAAAAAGCTCAGATAGTATTCTCTTGAAACCACCATACTTACCACACAATTCGAGGTTTTACAACTCGTTCTCTCCACTTCATCATCCCAGACAAAGACACATCAAAAACCCTTTTATTTCAGACATACCTAGCTAACCTTTCACTCCCCATCCCCAATTAAAGCCTATCTCTAATCAGAAGGCTTTAAACCACAATTTATATATTCCACAAGAACCAGCAACCATAATTCTCAAATGGTTGACTGTGCATTCTTGCCACTCACAACCACATCCTCCCACCAGTACTCACAGCCAGCTTTTCCTTCACCACATTTGCTGTGGCAGCGATTGTGCAGGCTGTGTCATGTTGTACGACTTGTGAAAACTCAGTCAAATCTTTTTTGATGAATTCCAAAGCTTCCACGGACTGCAAAACATAAGAAGTGCATCATATAACAAACTATCAAACAAACAAACCGATATACACAGCAAGGTAGTTAAGCAGGATGCTGGGCACGGCTCACCTAAGGATGCCAATGTGTTGCACTTGTACCTGCCAAGGAGGTGAGGTGTAAAATAACTGTAACCAAACTATTCTTAGTAGGAGTAAGTCTTTTCAGAAGGTGCAGATAAAAACAGAGAGGACAGTGACCTATATCTCTAAGGGTTTTTTTCTGCTGCTTATGCGCTGTGGAAATCTCTTAATATGTGCCACTGCCATTTGAAAAATACCAATTACACTTTATCTCTTCTTCTCTTTGGCCTCTCCAGAGTTGAAGATTTGCAATTAGGTTGTGAATTCCAACAATAGTGTGGTGTGCTCGATCAAAGTTATTTTTATTTTGATGGGGTCAAGTTTTTAAGTACTAGTGGCCGTTTGGTGTACTAATGGCTGTGTGGTGCACTGTATGAAAGTTATCTTTTCACATTGTATTTTTAATCTGGAGCACTGCCATTTTTTTTGTTTCTACTGAATTTCCAGATTGTATGTGACATTTTTATACAATATCCGCTTCCCTTCAAAGAAAATTTGTTCTTTAAATATTTTTAAAACAAATAAATTCACAAGCTACACTTACAATGACTCAGTCACACTGGGTTCATAGACTTTCTTCAAAGTTAAGAAATGTGAAATACCCAGCATTTGGGTTATCTGTGATGCCATCAGCAGGGCATAGCAGCTTTATGTTGCATAACTAACCACAAGTGAAAAATTTCAGTGGCTGCTATGTTTTACATCCTAACAAGAATTACATTTCACTGCATTTTAATGACAATTAGTTCCGATTACTGATCCTAGCAAACTACATCTAATAACATATTTTGGGGATATTTTGGCCTCACCCATGCCCTATGGCCAGTGTTCTCGACCCAGTGCCAGCTGGGTACGACCTGCAGGAAGCACAGGTTGTGCTTAGTAGCCCTCTCACAAATACCTACAGGGTAGAGAGCGTCTCCCAATCAAGCAGGGCATAAGCCTCTATGATCATCTCCACAGACCTCCAGGCACAGGTAAAGCCTTTGGTCAAGACGTGCACAGTCTCCCAGACCACAGAGTCGTGGCACTATCTTGGTCCAGACATGAGCATCTAAGTCAGCTCTGGGGCTTAATGATGGAGCTACTGGTGTGCTCAGAGATGGAGTAAAGAGTCCATGGGCTGCTTTGGGACTTGATGGCGTACTTGTGGACATTCTCTTTGACTGGATAATGTCGATGGGGCTGTTATTGATGTAGCTAACTGTGCTTGTCCTGGGATAATACGATGGAGTAGAAGATCTGTCTTTGGACTGGATAGAGGGTGAAGCCCTCCTGCTCTGTTTTTTCAAACATTGTGCTTCGCTACTTCCCTTGGAATGGATAAGCAGGCTGTGGTACTGCACTGGGAGTGGATGTTAGCACTGAGAACCTGCGTTGGGAAGAAGCCCCTTGGCCTGTTCCAGGATTCGATTATGCTGTGGGCCTCTTACGGTGGCAGGATGATGTACCATTAAGTTTGTGCTGGTGTTAGGATGGCGGGGGCCTGCTCTTTAAACAATTCAATTTGATTATGTTTGTTTAACCAGAATTGTACAAACGCTAAATGCAATTTATTCAGCTACAAACACGCTCTCCAACTCCAACAAGAACGGGCAATACGTTCCCGCCCTTGCAACAAAATACTGTACATACAAAGGGTATACAAAATGTTCTAGAAAAATAAAGCATTGTTTTTTTGAGGAGCTGCCTGGTCAATCAAGGGACTATAATATAATGTCATTAAGGTCTGCATGCTTAGGAGTACTAGAAAATGGCACTTTGCAAACAGTTAACTCCAAGGATCTTTACAAAAGGTACAACTTAACAGTAGAGGTGACTGGGTTTCTTCTCCACAAGAGCCTTGTGTCTTTAGGCAGACTCACTTAATTTTGTACTGACACCTGCGGATATTCATGAATGCCTTAATTTCCTTATTGTTTTCTAAAAGGTATTACATTTGCAACCGTTTACATATGTTGGTAGAATCTAGCTGCATCTAGACAGCTACTCATTTATACCATGAAAATCTCACAAAAAGGACACTTTTTAACCCTAATCTCTTAACTAGACATTAAACCGAGCAGGTGACAATTAAAGGATCAACCCCTGTTATGTACAGATACTAGTATTATTAGAAATGTGGCATTATCAGACTTACTACACCCTGACATAATACAAGAGTACAGTATCAGATCTCTGATATAACAAGAATGCCAGTATAATTTGTCCCTTCACTGCTTGGCACCAAATGGGGTAAGTGGATTTTTGTACAAAACAGATTTCTGAAGCATCCTATTCTTTGGGAAAGTAGCTATTTTATAAAATGGCACACCAGTGTATGTAGGAAGATGGCTCTTTATATAGTGGACCAAAAAGAGGTACACTGTGCAGAGTCCACGCAAACACCAGACTCATCACAGAGGCACAAATTACATCCCAAATGCTCTCTTTTGTGGTAGTGTGGGTGAGCAGTTAGGCATGTCAGAGAGTAGTGCTTAGCATGTATGGTACACACACAGGCCATAAGTGAGACACACTCAAAGAAATCCAATACCAAATTATAAAAATAACATGTACTTTTATATAAACTTAGATACCAAGATCACCAGAATCAGGTGAGTACTTTTCGAGTTATGAATTTTTTGAGTTTTCAAAAGTTGACAGTGCATTTTTCAGATGCAGCAATGTTCTCCTATGGGGGAGAACAAGCACTGCATACAAGTATAGTACAGCGACTTACGGGACCAATCTCCTGGACTTAAGGTAAGTATGGGGGAAGGTCCAAGGCCACAACATGAAGTCACCTCGGCAGCACTGGGGCAGCCGGGCGCAGTGGTGAAGTTTAGTCTCGGGTGCCCCATGTAAGTTCATGGGGATTGGTCCAGTCACAAAGTTGCTGCAGGGGTGGACTGAGAGTTCAGTCCGGGCAAGCCACCAAGGGGGTTTAAATCTTGCGATGCTCGGGGACAAAGGGGCACCAGTGGTCCTGTTCTCCTCGGTCTGGGGCTTCCGGGTGCAGAGGTGGTTTGGACCGTCAGTTTTACCACCACCGAGGGCGGGCGCAGTGGAGGTGACCCAGGTTGCAGGCATGGACTGCGGTTCCAGTTCGGCCAAACCAACAAGTGGGCTCAGGTCTCACGAGCCTGGGGGACGTAGGGACACCAGTGGTCCTCTTCTCCTTGGTCTGGGGCTTCGGGTGCAGAAGTGCAGTGGACCGTCGGGTCGCCGTCACAAGAGGCAGTCACGATGAAGGGGAGTCTGCAGATACGGGCTGCAGACATTGGTGAGAAGTCCACAGTGGATGAACTCAAGGTGGCCTCGAACCACATTGACACCACTGGTTCACTTACTCTCGGGCTAGGAAGCTTGGGTGCAGTGGTGATGTCCAGCGTCTGGTTTTTGGCAGTCCCGATCCTCACAGCTCTTTTGTGGCTTGACTGCAGAAGCAGACAAGCAGCTCCTTTGCTCCAAGGGAGTACTTGGTGATTTGCAAAGCACTGGCAGCTCTCCCATTTTCTTGGAAATGACAGAGCAGGTCAGTCGCTCCTTGAGGGTCGGGTGCAGCAGGCAGGTTAGCAGGGTTGGCACCAAGTCCTTTCTTGCTCCGCGATTCTCAGGTTCAGTAGGCTTCTTGTCCCCTCCTTCTTTTGTGTCCAGCAAAGATCTGAGATCCTGGTATAAGAGGTCCCCTAAATACTCAATTTAGGAGGGTTAGGGGGAGTGAAGGGTATTAGCCAATGAGCTACTTACCCTTGGGGTCACTAGCTGCCCGCAGATGACCACTTCTTTTTGGGAGTGGCCATCACCCTCTACCAGAATTCCTCATTCCAACCACACACAATATGGCGGAATTCCTAAGGCTCTGTTCATTTCAGGCTGGTCACCCTAGGGGTCTGTCCAGCCTGGAAAGGCAACACGCCTCCTGCACAGCTAATTTTCCCATCTGTCTAGGTGCCAGATGGGCCCTGGGTTGGGGTCGTCATCTTCTTCTGAGGAAAGCCAGATTTGCATATCAAAGACAGTGGGCTTCTCTGAAGCATTCCCTGCCTTGGAATGCAGATTTGCAGGTCATCCTGTTGGAATGGTGTAACACCCCTGTCAGAGCAGGCTTTGTTTCTAAACTCCAGAGAGCAAAAGCTCTTGCCCTTGGGAGTTAGAATCTCGTCTATTGGTGGCAGGCTAGCTAGAACTAGTCAGAGAGCCCACCAGTAGTTGGTAGGTTTTCAGAGGCACCTCAAAGGTGCCCTCTGGGTGCATGTATTAATAAACCCATCACTTTAATCAGTGAGGGTTAATTATTACGAGATGTTTGATACCAAACATCCCTATTTTCCGTGAAGCCATCGTGTAAATAGGGAACTCGTAGAGACCAGTGTCCAGCACATGTATTTAGTATTACTTCCATGTTTACTTACTATGTCTTAGAATTGACAAAGACATAGCAGGGGCATAAAAACTCTTGCAGAGATTTCTACATATTTAATATAATGCACCCTGCCTTAGAACTGTAAGGCCTGCTGTAGGGGTGACATACAAATATTACATGCACTGCTTAGGTTGTGTGCCATATGGTGTGTACACTTTTGGAAGCACCTTGTCACGCAGCCTGCAATGGCAGTCTGCATGAGTTTGGTGCTGTGACACTTAGAGTGGCACAAGTTGTGCTGCAGCTCTTAGGGGCCCTCTTCAGTACCTATGCCCTAGGTACCAGGGTTACCATTTACTAGGGGCTTACAGAGGTGCTAAAAAGCCGGGCCACTTGGGAATCAAGTGACCAGGTGTCTTGTTTTGGGGAAGGAACACTTGGGACTGGGCACTGGGGACCTGGTTAGCAGGAACGCTATGCACATCAGTCAAAAGTTCATCAAAAACCAGACAAAACATGGAGTGGCTTCTGCAACCAGAACACAGATTCCTACACTGTATGATTATAGTGCCTTCTACAAGGTATGGATAAACAATTAATTGTCTGCAGTTGAGGTAATATTTGTGTCCATATACTAATACTGACAAGCTTGTATTTATGGTTCATTAATGAAAAGTCTTTGTTATTAGGGTGATATCCCCAACACCCCCAAACACATGTTGTAACCATGGACTGCAGTACTGTCAATGGTTCCAGTAAAACAATGTGTACACGCGTTGACAAAGTTTAACAATATGAAGCTCCCATAACGCTCCCAGAATGCTCTCTGACTAGATGAAAATATCTGCAGAAGCTTGAAAGCAAGATTGACAATTCTTTGCTTTCAAAATAAAATGTACACAAAAAATGCAACTAGGAAAAAAACTTTTGCTAAATGACTGTGAAATTTTAGGTACCATTTCTTTGAAGCATCATTCAGTGAAATATTTTGATGCATGCTAGTCTTTCCCAAAAAATATTCATATTGGAAAAATCTGTGAAACCAGTTTCAACAAGATTATGAAAAACATGAAAATAAACAAGCACTGGCAAAGCCAATAGGTCGGACATTGGTGGTCAGTCTTTTGGTTTTGTGAATGTGTGTCTTATTTTGACATGGCTTTTGTAAAACTTTATTGTTGTGGAGATGCTGGGCCCTCAATAGTGTACCAAACATTGGCAAATAGCAAAAGTATTTTTTGGTCCCAAAAAGCAAACATTGGCTCAATAGTTTCTGGCACCGAGCAAAACTACTTTGTGTGCCAATATGCTCCTTGTGAAAGAGCAGATTGCAATTACTCACGGTGAAGCCAGCCAATAGATGGAAAGAATGAATTTTAATACAAACAGAAACATTCTTGGTTAACGGCAAAACCTAACCAGGGGACCAACTGTTAAAGTCACAGAAGTGCATCCATGCTATATGTCTTTGCATTAGTGCAGATTTATATATTTCATGAATTTACAGAAGTAGACCAGGAAATCGTACTCCTAGAAAATATTTGTGAACTGCATTTTAGAACCAGCAAATATGCATGTATTGATTTGCTCATGCGAAAATATGTTGAGTGGTTAGAATTTCCCTTTCCCCGCTTTTTTCCAAACCTGGAAGACATTTTACTTCTGCCCTTGTCAGGAGTAAATTTCCAACCTTTACCTGTATGGAAAAAGATTAGGAAGAGCTTGTGAAAACCTATAAAACATACAAGCTAGTAGGCTTGCACAGAATCAAAAAGGCATCCAACCCTCGAACTTTGTCTTACCACTGCCTCCAGCCCTCGTATGTAGATTTGCAGAAAGGTGGCAAAATAGGGAAACTGCTAGTATTCAAGCCCTACTATAGTACTAGCCCTGGCATAATCAGAGAGGCTATTAATAGAGCTCTTATATAAAGAGATTGCTGCCATAATATGCCGTGGCACTGTACGGCACAAAAGGGTCAAGTAGATTTTTTACGGGACAAGTAGATTTATGAAGGAACATGCCCTATGGACAAGTAGATAATTTATTAAATTCCACACCTCTGATATGTTTTAAGTCTATCGACCAAATATAGGCCATATTATCATCAGCAAGTCTGAATTTGCCATTCTGGTAGGATAATAAGATGTGTGATACCGATAAGGTGTAAAGATTGCAAAAGAAGGCTGATAGGCTATAGAAACCCTTGGCTTGGTGAGGGGAGCAGCACTCCACTTTAGCTCCATATGTGCTCTGTGAATGATTATTAACCTGTGCCACATAATCATGAGCACTGCCATCAATACCGATAAAACAAACTGGTAATGCTAGGTTCTTAAATCTGACCCACAGGAAGTCCCTTCTTAGCCGGTAATAAGCTTCAGAGTAGTTGATAAACTGAACGTATTTTCTGACTAAAACAGAACACAATGACTCAGGAGAATTAATAGGCTTAAATCCAGCTTTGAATAATGGAACAATTAGAGCGTCTTCAATTATTTTTACAAGAAAGCCAGTATGTATATTCAACATATTTTATGTATTTTACCAATACATGAAATTGATCTGTACAAAGATGAAATACCTACTTGGACCCTTTTCCAAATAGTACTGATAATCATTTTGGTATGAACTTGTGGTCTATGCAGGCAGCTTGAAAGTTCACAGGCCCACCTTTCTGATCTACTTTCTTTAACGACACTGAAATCCTACACTGCAAACTGAAACTGAATGGCTTAGCTGATATAGCATTCTGTGCCCTAAGTGGTCGGGTCGGCCCAATTGCTGGGTCTTCTGTCTGAACTGATAAACAGAAATTATATTTAATTACACTTTTACACATTGTTTTACTGATCCGATTTATGAATTTTTTTTTTTTGGGATCTAATTTTGTACACAATTGGCGCCAAAACTGTGAAGTTAGCCCAGTGGCCTCTTCTACCAGTTCCAGCAGTTTGGCATTTGCCTTTTTTTGAAGCAGGAATATATTTCATTTTAGCCTAGCTATGCAGCCTTTCAGTAGATGTTAACTTTTCAAATGAGAAACATCCATGCTGGCTATTAGTTTTCACTAATGGCATTGCAGGCTCGGGTAGACTATAACTCTTGACTACGTAGAAGAATTAGAAGTTACAACAAGGTTTCCCAAGGAGTAGGTTAACCAGCAAAAAGATCATAATAGGTGGGTGGAGCATACTGTGCAACAGTGCTTGCCCAATCACATCCAACACCAGTGCTCTGCTTCCCTTTTGATTAGTTTTGTGCTATACAAATACCACATAAAAATACCGCCCTAGAAATCAATTTATTATATTCTGATGACTCCATGTCGGAGGTATATTTCATCTACATTACTCAATAGGACCCACCCGATTTACTCCAACAAAATAGAGTCGGGCCAGCAATCTGCAGTGATTTCAGTGAAAACCCTGAGAATCTACTTAGAATCTTTATTAGCTTGTAGAACACTGTCACTTTGAAAAACTATTTTGTAGCATCCAAAATTCAACAGAGATAAAGATCTAGCCACCTTCAGATTCTCTACATAATGAATAATGTGCATATTTGGCCACCCAATCTCAATGCGCACTTTCATTTAGGAATTTCATGTTACAGGTGTTTCTCATAGCATTCCATCAAATACTTCTCCTTCCTAATCCCATTAGTTATCTAACCAAATCTCATCTGGTGCACCAATGTAAAAAGCAACTCACTCATTAGCTCTGGCTACAGACCGCTTTATCTATCTATCTATCTGGAGGATCTCGTGTCTTAAATTTTTCAACAATGAGAATTAGAGAGAAAGAGAGAGAGGAGGGGGGAGCTTTTAACCAACAGACAGTCCCTACTTAATGGGTAATAAGCTGCAGAGTAGTTGATAAATTGAACGTATTTCCATGTAGTTTTTTTGGCATGTCAATGGGCTGCTGGTCTGTCCAAGACCACGGTATTTCATGGGCAATTACATTGATCCATTTGTATTTCCATTGATTTTGGTGATGGGGCTCAAGTAGTCTTTTTTAGACTACAGCCAGTGTGTGCTCTTTGATGTATTCCGTTTGCTCACATAATAACATTTCAATTGCTGATTTAAGTCTTTCTTTTTTAGGCGTGCCTTCTGTTTGAATGCTATAGTCTATTCAAAAACTAATCGCCCATATGCATGGATTTGTTTTACTTTGCTGCCATGGTAACTTGTAGCTGGATTGACAACTTTACTTATGCACAAAAGTTTTGAGCACACACTGGCTTTCTCAAAGATGGGATTAAAATATTGGCCCCTATTCAAAAGTATGTATTATTCACTATACTGTTCAGTAGGCCTATTATGTTCGTCCCTTACAATCCAAATTTCATCTTCTGATTCCTTATCATAACACTAGTCGTTGACGGTACAACTCTGCTACTGTGGCCTGTTCAAAAAGGGGCTTTCCATATTGCTGGTGCCCAAAATGTTACTTTGTTTTGATATTTTCTTTCCAGGACATCTAGGGAAACGCATTCACCCAACTATTATCAAGCACTCATCCTAACAAAAAACGGACTTATTGGCTTTGCAAATGCTTGTTTTGCAGTGCATTCAAACTGATACAGGTTGAGTCTTTCTCTATTAATTTGTGTTGGGTATACACATAGTATACAAGAAAAGTATGCACTGTCTGAATCGTGTTGCGTGCAGCACAAGAGGCAGGTTGACTGCAAAGTATAAGGCCATCGCACATTCCTCGTCACATCGCCAGTGCTTCAGAAATCACACAGCACTTTCTTCACCCTTGTCCGATTGCTGGTTGTAATCTAAAGTTGGCCCAGAGTCCTGACTAGAAGCAAAAAACTGGGCTAAATTGTTTTGCGTGTCCAGCCTGTGGAAGACTCAAGAAATGTCCTGTTGTCACGCATGGCCTTCCCCTTATGCACCAGTCTGCTAAGGAAAGACAGATTTTGAAAATATCCCAATAACAAGGAAACATGCACCTTCTCCCATGGAATCCACAGTGCCTTCAGTCAGTGCTTGCCTATCTCTATCTCCTCCTTTGGAAAATTCTAGAAATAAAGTCACAAAGAAGATCTCAACTTTGCTTTGCTATGACTAGGATTTTCTAATTTGACATCACAACTTCTTGCACAAGACACCAATTTGAGAAGTCCCTTAACACCAATCCTAGGACGGTGCAGTCATCAGACTTACGGCCACATCGGGCTAACCTTTCCTAGCGACTCTACTTTAGTGTCCTAATGCATTCTATTCCATATGGTGATTTTTTCCCCTCCTATGCGGGTTGCTTCCATTAATTTGTTGTCTTGATGATGACTCTGGTAAAACACTCACTGTAGGGTCGAAATGTCGACAAATCAACTAGTGGACTGATATGATTCATTATGATGTATACATTACTGTATTTTGATTTTGAGTCTTGCCACTGATTTAGAAATGTATCAGCCCCTACAGATGAACGTACATATATGATGTATATATATTTCTACAGCACCAATGCACACTTTCACGGTTATTACTATTCACCTTCACTGTGTCATTTTGGGGCACCTGTAATGCGCTATATTATACTGATTGTATGATTCTTATATCTGTTTCGGAATCATAATAATTTGCCTAAGAGGTTTAGGCTATAAACCTCTTCCGAAGGGAACCATTGTCTTGTGTTTATTTTTTTTACTTGTGTTGACAGTAGCGTCTCGGTCATGGGGTTGAATCCAGGACAATATTGGGAAGCCTGGATTGTTGGAAGATAGCATGTAAGTTTCACTATGTGACTAGATGAAGTTGTGGGACTGCCCTGTGACTAGTGACTGAGCAGCAGGTCATCTCTGGTGATGCTATGATGGAGCTGTGGAACTGTTTTAGTGATTGTGTTAGAGAGATAACGGTACAATGCGGCATTATGAACAAAAGAAGTGGACGGACCACGATACCCCAGTATTTAGATGGGCACAGCACAGAAGGGGGCTGAGGCGCAAAGGGAGCAGACGATACAACAAAGGTGAGCAGAACCCATGAAGGAAAAGACAATGGAATTTTCCAGCGAACATGACACTTTCATAGCCCATAGCTGAAGCCTGCAGATGCCAGATATGTCTCACCTTATCTCGCACATTCTGATAGCTCTGCTGCAGCCAACTCCGCCACCAGCCGCCATCCTCACTGAAAAATAGAAAACATGAGTGGGAAATACAGTAATGTAATCTCTTCTGTGAACTTTCATCCCATGTTCAACTTCACTACTTTTACCTTGCTTCAGGGAACAAAACTATCCCTGCCCCAATATCACACGGCAACATTAGCCTTGCCCAAACACCAGTGGCTTAAGTCTACCCTGCCTCTACACCAGTGGCCAATAAAACCCTTCACACATCCATCATTGACTCATAACAATCCTGCATCATGGCTGACAACTCTACTACAGCCGAAACTTAAGCAGACCAGACAAGCCACCATTACATGTGTAACACAAGCCATCTCTATACTCTGGAGCAAAACACCAATCCAGTCCTACCACCAAAATTCAGCAACACAATTATGGTCATATCACAATTTCAAAGGCTAGGTGTTTTAACACAACAACATAAACTTAATTTACTCCAATAAAGTATAAAACACTAGAAGGTGCCATTTTTATGCCACTCCCATTAGAAGTCACCTTTCAACACCAAGACCAACGACAGACAGCATCCCTACTTCCACCACAGGGGCAAAGCCAAACCTCTTACAAACACACCGTAGAATCAACCACCTGTGTCCCCCTACACCAATGGCTGCAAGCTCCACTGCACCTGAAATCTGGCGTTAATAGCAAAACTACCTATAACACTAATACTACACAATAGACCGATACCACTGCAGCCCCATACCAAGGATTAAGAACTCCCTGACACACCTACCAAAACACCACGAACCAACATAGTTGATGAATGCAATAATTCTTTATCATTTCTACCTCAAAAGTAGCTACTGTTGCCTCCTCCATGATACAAACTAGGTACCAATGCCACCTATCCATAATACCACGCATGAGCACCACCCTTCCTCTCATTAAACATGCTGTTGGTTGATAAATACTCCAGACAAGGACTTAACATCTACTTTAACCATGTAAATGGCACAAGATTATACCAGCTGTCCACACCTGAAGGTGCCATCCATGCTTCAGCATCACTGTATGGACAGCCAAGATAACAGTGAATGGTGTTGTAGGATCGTCCTTAGATGCACTTTCCAAACTACACTAGCTACTAAGGAAATGTTCAGAAAAACAGAGCCCAGCCTAGAATGTACCGATAACTGGGACTTACTTACATCACATACATGCACCGTACTGGTTTATGTGTGCTATGCCATGGTGCCTTGTAATCTATTCCTGCTTCAGTCCAATATGCTATAGGTAACAAAGTGTTGTACAGAACTGTACCTGTTCGACAAATGCCCTTGCCAGTAGGCCTCACTTTACCACACAAAGCCATGCTTGTTTTTTCCTTGTAGGACAGGTGACTGACAATCCCAACTGTGATGTACATAAAATGCTGGTAGCTTGTGTTCAAGGGAAAGACTGGCCAAGACACTGCGCACACACAAAGTATAGAAATTAGTCTATCATATTACAGCAAAAGAGATGGCACCAGACTTTGTCATCTCTGGGGCACTTGAAGACTGCTATAGTTCAGTCTTAAGTACCCATGTGCACTGATAATGATCATGTAACTTTGTTGAAAACAGAGCAAATGAGCTATGGCAGGCACTGCATCATGGGAAAGGAAAGTAGATACACCAGTGAGATCTTTAGATTCAAGTTCCTAGTATTGGACTCTAGGGAACCAATAGAAGAAAACGGATGAGGGAAGGACAGAGTTTCAAGCAGAGCAAAAGGCCAGGGTGTATTAAAAGCAGAGAGAGAAGACATACATTTTTTGGAGTGCTCGAGTCCCAAATGATCTATTGGCGCACAAACGTCAGATAGTACTTTTCAGCACTGGTCATCGTTGCTAACTAGATCACAAAGACATGACTAAACAAGAGTGCTCCCCTCTCCATTGGTTTACTGCGGTGCACTGAAAATGTATACACAATTTTAAACTCCAGTCACTTATGTTGGAAAATATTTTAGAACATTCTCACTAGCCCTCGGCTAGACATGGGCCAGAAAAATACAAACAGATTTTCAAATGGGAAATATCCGTACTGAAGGTCCCTTAAAGTATTGATGAAAAAAATCAAAAATGGTTTAATATTAAAACAAATAATAATTGTAGTGATTATCAATTTAAAAAAAGGATTGGGCTCAGTTTTCAGAGTTCTAAAATGGTGCTATGTTTACCTGGCATTAACACCACATCAGGGGAGTAACACAATATTTAAAATCTCAGAAGAAAAATACATTTGCTAAAGACATGACTGTTGCTATAGCGCAAGACTACATCAAAAATCTGAATAAAATTTGTCTACTACACATTAAAATTAGTAACTTTATCTATAATCAAAATAAAAATGCCACCATACTCTCAATAATTATGAACAAAAAACAAGGGCCAAAAATTTAAAATAATAGAGTTTCAATCTGACTGTATTTGTTGCTGAGATGCTAGGCAAGTACATGGCAACCAGAAGGGGCAAGAACACAGGCCATCGGAGTCCTCCTGCAATTCTACTCCAGGGATGGCATTTCCGCTTCTGTGAAGCACACAAATATGGACAAGGAGGCTTGATTCCCTTTCTTGGTTTACCTCAGGGTGATGTGGAGTTTTAGCATCTAACATTTCAGGACCTTGCACTTTTCCCATATAAATGCACGTCACCCACTTGCCATGTAATTTTCTTTAGCAATGCGAGGGAAAACACGGAGTGGCAGGATGCACACAGCACGTGTCGTATGAGTGGGGGCATGGTAGCCAGTGGGCAAATGAGACATATGATTAAGTGGTTGATAACATTAATTATAAACGGACTACCCCATAAGGCTGAGCAGGATTTGAGGGTGCCCTTCTTTCTAGTGCACTTTAAGTTAGAAAATACGCTCCTCAAGCAAGAAAAAAATAAAAATAAACAACCTTGCTGGTGGTTCCAGTACTCTCATTACTTTTTCTCCCTCACGCGGGTCAAGAAATGCCTGCACCCAAGTATAAAAGCTTCTCCAAAAGGTATCAAACACCTCAATTACAATGAACCCGAGCATCCCTTTGTATAGGCCTCAAGCAAAACCATTGCGTTACCACACAATGGTTGTGGAATTCCTATTGCCCCACGCCCGGACATATTGTCCGAGGTCAAGGCCAACAAGTTTTCATGTTAATTTTGTTCTTAGGAAAAGTAGGCCCAACCCCCTGCAGCACAAACCATTTGGCTGCCAGTTTACAGAGAAGTGAACTGTCTGCATTTGAAGTAATATGTGTCCATATGTTAATGCTGTTCGAACTTGTATTTATGGTTCATTAATGAAAAGACTTAATTATTAGGGTGCACACTGTAAATAAATGTTTTATAGTCACAGTGCACTACTGACAGTGGTTCCAGTTAAAAAAGAAAATGTACATACACGTTTGAAAAGTTTAACAATATGAGCCTAAATATAATGCTCCCAGAATGCTCTCTGATTAGATGCAAATATTTGCTGAAGCTTGTAAGCAAGAGTTCAGAAAAAAATGCAAGTAGGTGACAAGAGTTTTGCTACTATGACATTTTAGGTGCTATTTCTTCGAAGCGTCAATTTGTAAAACGTGTTGATGCATGCTAGTATTTATAAAAAATATTCCTAATGAAAAATCAGTGTAACCATTTCAAAAACATTATGGAAAGCATGAAAATAAACAAGCACTGGCAAAGCCAACCAATCCAACATTTTTGTGAGTCTTTTGGTTTCATCAATGCATGTTGTTTTGACATGGCTTTTGTAACCCTTTATTGTTGAGGGAGCTGCCATGCCCTCACCATTGTAACATTGGAAAAAGCAAAAAACGTTTTTTTGGTCTCAAAAAGCACACATTGCCACCGGTGGCCTAACAAAGGCTCCACAGCCCCCCTCCAGGGGGCTCACTCAGCACAGCACCTGGGCTGAGTAGTCTCGGGGGGGGGGGGAGAGGGGTGGGCGTGAGGGGGTCCCCCTCCATGTTCTTTGCAGGGGAACCACCTCCAGTTTCATTCCGCCGACTGCCACAGTGGTACCTGGCACTGAACAAAACTTTGTGTGCCAATATGCTCCTTGTGGAAGAGCAGAATGTGATCACTCACAGTAAAGCCAGCTGATGGAGAGAGAAATAGAGTTTAATAAAAACAAAATGTCTTTAACGCCAGACCTAATTAAGGACCCAATTCTTAAAGTTACAAATGTGCACGCATGGTATATGTCTTTGAATTAGTACCTTTCATGAATTCACAAGAACTTACAGAAGTAGATCAGGAAATCTTACTCCTACAAAATATTTGTAAACTGTATTTTAGCACGAGCAAATATGCATGTGTAGATTTGCTCATGTGAAAATCTATTGAGCGTTTACAAGTTCACTTTCCCTCCAACCACTTTTTTCCCCAACCCTGGAAGAACTTCTACTTCTGCCATTGTCAGGAGTAAATTTCCAACCTTTCTCATTATGGGGAAAAATTGGAGAAGAGCTGGTGAAAATCCTTAAAACACGACAGTAAGTTTGCAGACTCAATGGCATTCCAGCCATGGAACTATTGCTTACTGCGTCCCCCAACCTGTAGATCTGCGGAAAGGTGGCAAAATAAAGAAATTGCTATAGAGGGGATTGAGACTGCAAGTATTCAAGCCGCCCTACTATAGCAGTAGCCCTGGCATAATCAGAGGGGCTATTATCATACCTCTTACATAATTAGATTGCTGCCATAATTTGTTGCCGCACTACATGGCACCTAAGGGACAAGTAGATTTTTTACAGGACAAGTAGATTTAAGAAGCAACTTCCCCTGATTCTTCAATGTTTTTCCAACGTTACACTGCTCTTTGGCTACTGTTCAAAAGAGCTGGACAGGTGGTTGTGAAGAAGACAGAACAAGGACTAAGAGTCCTTTCCTAGAAAATGACGCAAGATGATCGCTTAGCTCACAAATGCTAGGAATGGGGAGATATCATATTCTCAACTAGTCTACGAGGATACAGGTTGCATAGAACTTCTTTGCCAAATAAATCTTTTAAAAAAGCAAGAGAAGTTGCTCCATTTACTGCCATAAAAATGACTGCAATGGGTACAGGTGCTTGAAAGACATCAAAAATTGTTTGTTCAGGTGAAATGAACACAGTAAGGTGGCTCAGACAGGTATACACTCTACACTGACATGCCTGATGACGTCCAGATCACGAATTTAAAAGATGCTAGGTTGAAATAGGCAGTGCACCTCTCAGCGGTCATTAAATTGAGTGTCTATAATCTTTTAACACTAACATCTGGTATGCACAACTCTGGCAAATAATACAAGTGCTACATTAATTAAATGTATATGATTGGTATTTGTCCAATTTTAGATACCTTAAGACCTTTAGTATCGTATGAGTACTATAAAAGAGAGAATGCCCCGTGGCTTGTGATACATTTAGGCCCCACGTATGTTATCATTAAATGGTTGGAAAACAGTAACAGACATCGTTCGTTCCAAATTAAATTGTAAAAATGAGGGACGTCCAGTTCATGTAAATTTACCTTGTTTCGGTTAAATAGAGCTAGGAAAAATAGGAAGAATTAGTTCCCAATTAAAATCAAAATGTGTAAACACTTTAGGAGAAATTCAGAACATTTTTTTGTGCAAAATAGGCTAATTGGCTCTTGAGAGACCAACCCAAGACTTGCCAATTCTCCCAGTGCAAAGGGACGCTGGTGCTACAGTGTATCGTACGTGTCATGCCAACAGCCTGGCCAGCGTGTCTACAGAGTTGACAAACTTGCTTATGGATAAAGCACTGGGCCCACAGTCCCACTGCATCGGCTGTGAGAGAAGGGAGCATAGCGCGACTTCTCCATAAAACTTATGTGCCGGGCATAAATGTAGGCGGTCAAAGCCCACAATTTGCAGTTTTCTCCTCCTTATCATTGGCATGCTAACTGCCAAAATGAGATCCCATTTCCAAAGAACGTTTATAAAAAATAAAAGTGATAATTGTGTGTATATATATATATATATATGTATGTATGTGTATATGTTGTTTCTGTGCTTGGCACGTTCGTGGGTCATTGCATGGCTCCTGGGTGGGTTGTTATACTAGATATCTATGAATTCCTGCTCATCTTATCACACTTATCTACCCATCATCATATGTCATGTCTCTATCAAACTACCCTCCATTCTCACTCTGACTCATCCCAAATCCTTTCTACTACTTTCATCGCCTAAATAACTCTGCCTAAGCTCTTCCCTCCGCTTCCACATCTAACTCACCAAACCTCACTCTACTACTGTGACCTCCCACACAACCCTACTAAATTCTCCCGCATTTATCTCACCCTGCTACTATGCTCTCCCTAACCCTTCCACATACTCTTCCCTCCTCCACCCCCCTTTACTCATCCCAAGCCTTTGGGTTGAGTAAATTAAGGATATACTCCCAATTAACACTTCTGGATTTCTTTCCTCCTCCACCCCTCCATTACTCCAGTCAATCTAACTAACAAACTCTCATATCCGCGGCTCAAATTAACTCACAATAATACTAAAACTGTACTCATTATTTCCCAATGCTAATCCATCACTAATTCTTGTTGGGTTCCAGAGTAGCGTGGTACTCACCAAAAAGCGCTTTGACGCCTCGTCAGGGGTAGTAAGCGCTATATAAATACGATTACAGTACAATACAATAATCTTAGGCTTGAACAAACCACCATTCTCTACTAGGCCAAGCACAGCCCCTTTAAGTCAAATGCTAATTTCTTATCAGTGCATCCAATCGAAAACGGTCAATTGTTAAACGGTGCTTGTTAACATTTTCTCCCACTTGGTCACTCGGCTGTCCGTCTGAAACTTCTAAACGTATAACTTTGTCATGTTAGATGGCTTGAAATAACGTGGTAATTGTGATTAAACATTCTATTTCGATAAAACATGTAGCAAATCCGTTCTATCATCAAGCGAGAAAAGTGCCAATGACTAACATACCACCCTTATCAAAAGAGTACCGAAAGAGATGCAATGGCACGGATAAAAATATAATGGTCGCGTGCATGTAAAAATTACACTCCATGATTTATCGAGCATTTACAGTCCGAGATAATTAGTAAAACGTCCTTTATCTATATTATGTAATTAGGATTTTGTCAATTAGTACTAGCAATGTATTATCTGTAAAAAGAGTAAAAGAAAAACTAAATACATTTGTCTCAAAACATTTTGCTTTTAGGGAACTTAAGGAGTGAAGCCAATAGCTGTAATCCTTACTGGTATCCTAATATTCTTTCCGAGAGACTGACATCCTCTTTCAAATGCAGAATACGAAGTATGAGCTCAGAAAAATAAATATTTTCAACTAACTGTGGAGACCACCACACCGCTATCCGCTGGCTAACATCTAAATTCGACCAACAGCTGTTAAATCTCCTTGTGCATCAACTGCAGCTAACTACTACTGCTGCACTTGGCAGCAATTGAAACACCAGGTCCCACAGAACACCACTCGATCCCCTCCCAGCCACCTAAAAACTGACAAGCACCACAAACAATCCCCTGAAGCACCCTTCCTTCTGGGGGAAGTCAAGGTATGCTGTTGGGCTGACAGGTACTGTATCGGCGATAGAGTCCAGCACCATCGCCGACTTCGTGACCGACAACCGCTCCCCAGTAGTTCACAGTTCTCTTTCGCCCTCAATGTGTCTAGCATCCCCAGCGAGATGGTTGACAGCCCATTCCCCGAGCTCTACAACTCTCACCCTTCCGCCATCTTGCCAGCGTGACATCACAATATTTACCGACCCTTGACCCTCGTGAGCTGGAGCAGGGAGTAATAAACAAAAACGAAAGACTAGATTAATAGACACAGAGAGGGGACTGGAGGATAGCGAGAGCTATGTTTATTGCTCGGTCGTGAAGAGGGGAGAGATTTAAAGATGTAGAAAAAGAGAGACAATGAAGAGAAAGAGGTAAAACCTGAGACACAACGCCAGACGTGTCAAATTATCATTTGTGCATCCACAGTTAGTCTTTGCCTTTTAACTCGCAGCATGAACATTTTTTTTTAGTTTTTATAACTTATCCTTCTCCATTCCTCGTGTGCTCCAGCATCTCACACAAAAAGTCTCTCTCATTTTCCTAGCCGTCTTTCTGCATACCTTTATATTAGCCACATCACGCATGGCCATCAACAAATCCATGCTTTTCAGCCAACAGCACATTTACAGCGTGGCTGCTGTCCAGCATGAATGAAAGTAAAAGCAAGCATTTGCAATGCAGGAGGTCTCGGGTTTGAGCGAGTAGCATTGTAAATTCTTAACTGGAATTTTCTTGCCACATAAATTGAAAATGAAAAGTAAAAGAGTTGACAGAAGCAAGTGTTAGTACGTCTGACCTTAACAAGTAAACTTACAAGGGGACACAAATAGGTCGATGAACCTTTTGACTCGCACTTAAGATGTTCTTACCATAGCTCCAGTACATAACCAATAATCAATAAACAACAGTCAATAATCATCACCAATCAATAACAGTAATAATCAATAGAGTCAGTAATTGTCACGCACCATGACCTTTCAGTCATGAATAACCACAGTTTTTTAGTAAAAGTTAGAATATTTATTTCCCTATATTAACAATGCTAGGGTCATGTAGATTAATCTCAAAATCAGATGAAACACATACAAAAACAATACTGGCTGTCCAAAGCGGCAGAAGAAACGTAATCTAATCAAAGCTTAACCCCTTCTGTGCCCAGGACGTAATGGTTACGTCCTGGGCACAGAAGGGGACCACTAGAAACCACTAGGCACCAGGGATCTTTGTTTTGCGCCAATGTCACGCAAGGGGAGCAACCCCATAGGCAAGGGTCGCTTCCCGGAGGGGTGAGGGGGCGGGGCGTAAATTTATTTTAGGCCATTTCTGCCCCCCCGGGGGCAGAAACCTCTAGGCGCCAGGGCAAATTTTTTTTGGCTGTTTTTTTTTTTGTTTGTTTTTTTAGAGACGGGGAGCGACCCATTAGGCAAGGGTCGCTCCCCTGTGGGGCAAATTGTATTTAGACCATTTCTGCCCCCCTTGGGGGCAGATCGGCCAATTTTAGATCAATCTGCCCCCAAGGGGGCAGAAACAACTAGGCACCGGGGATTTTTTTTTGCGCCGTCACGCAAGGGGAGCGACCCCGTAGGCAAGGGTCGATCCCCATGGGTGTTGGGGGGGCAAATTTATTTTAGGCCATTTCTGCCCCCCCGGGGGCAGATCAGCCTATTGTTATTAGGCAGATCTGCCGCCAGGGGGGGCAGAAACCTCTAAGCGCCAGGGCAAATTTCTTTTGTGTGTGTTTTTTTTTTTTTTTAGAGATGGGGAGCGACCCCTTAGGCAAGGGTTGCTCCCCTTGGGGGCAAATTGTATTCAAACCATTTCTGCCCCGCTTGGGGGCAGATCGGTCAATTTTTGTTAGGTCAATCTGCCCCCAAGGGGGGGGGGGGGCAGAAACCACTAGGCACCGGGGATCTTTTTTTTTGCGCCAATGTCACGCAATGCGAGCGACCCCTTAGGCAAGGGTCGATCCCCGGGAGGGTGTGGGGGGCAAATTTATTTTAGGTAATTTCTGCCCCCCCGGGGGCAGATCGGCCTATTGTTATTAGGCCAATCTGCCCCCAGGGGGGGCAGAAACCTCTAGGCGCCAGGGCAGATTTTTTTTGTGTGTTTTTTTTTGTTTGTTTGTTTTTTTAGAGATGGGGAGTGACCCATTAGGCACGGGTCGCTCCCCTGGGGGGCAAATTGTATTTAGCCCATTTCTGCCCTCCTTGGGGGCAGATCAGCCGATTTTTGTTAGGCCAATCTGCCCCCATGGGGGCAGAAACCACTTAGGCACCAGGGATTGGTGTTTGTGTGTATGCATGTGTTTTCTTTAGGGGGGCAGCCCCTTGGGTAAGGGTTGCTTACTGTTGGCCATATCTGCCCCCCATTGGGGGCAGAAGGGCCTATTTTTGGAAGGCCCATCTGCCCCCAAGTGGGGGGCAGAAAGCCCACTAGAGGCCAGGGAAGTTTTTTTTTTTTAAAATAAGAGGGTGGGGGTATGGCCATACCCCCACCCCAAATAAATGGGGCCACAGTTGTTCTGCCCACCAGTAGGCAGATGGGGCAATTACCCCTGATCCACATCCCGGGGGGGCAGAAAGTCTACTAGATACCAGGGAATTTAAAAAAACAAAAAATATTGGGGTGGTGGCTACCGACCAATATGGGCCTGGTTACGCCCCACCTCAACTGAAGTGGGTAACAGTCTTTCAGCTCTCACCCGCACTCTAAAACATCTTATCCCACAGCAAGCAAGAAGACATTTGATTATTTTGGGTTTTAGTTTTACATTTGGGCCATGAGAACTTGGCTTAATCTCAAAATCGTCCCACTTGGAATGGTGAGGGCTGCACTTTATGGACTTTGGGATGCTGCCATGTAGAAAAATCCACAAGACCTAGACACATCTGAAAACTAAACATCTGGGTGATTCCAGGGTGGTGTGTTTCACATGCACCCGCACCATTTTTGTACCCACAATCCCCTGCAAACCTCCAACTTTGCTGGAAATCACACATTTTTCCCACATTTTTGTGATGGAACCTTCTGGAATCTGCAGGAATCCACAAAATTCCTACCACCCAGCATTGTCTCATCTATACCGATAAAAATTCTGCTGCACTTGTCAGCCTAAAAATGTTTTTTTGCAACCTGCCCTTTTGGACCCCCTTTGTTCCCCCTCAATATCAACATGTTTTTGGCTCTTCCCTTTCACAAGCACTTGTCCCACCTACACAAATGAGGTATCATTTTTACCGGGAGACTGAAGGAAACATTGGATGGTATGAAATGTGTCCCAGTGTGGTGATCCCACACAGAAATGTAGGAACAATGTGATTTTTTAGCTATATTTGAGGTTTGCTGAGGATTCTGGGTAAGAAAACATTGGGGGATCCACGCAAGTCACACCTCACTGGACTCCCTCGGGTGTCTAGTTTTCAGAAATGTCTGTGTTTGGTAGGTTTCCCTAGAAGGCTACTGAGCCCAGGACCAAAAACACATGTGCCCCCCTGCAAAAACAGGTAGTTTTGTATTTGATAATTTTGATGTGTCCATATATTGTTTTGGGGCATTTCCTTTCGTGGGCGCTAGGCCTACCCACACAAGTGAGGTACCATTATTATTGGGAGACTTGGGGGAACGCTGGGTGGAAGGAAATTTGTGGCTCCACTCAGATTCCGAACTTTCTGTCACTGAAATGAGAGGAAAAAGTGTTTTTTTGGTCAAATTTTGAGGTTTGCAAAGGATTCTGGGTAACAGAACCTGGTCAGAGCCCCACAAGTCACCCCATCTTGGATTCCTCTAGGTGTCTATTTTTAAAAAATGCGCTGGTTTGGTAAGTTTCTCCAGGTGCCGGCTGAGCTAGAGGCCAAAATCCACAGCTAGGCACTTTGTAAAAAAGACCTCTGTTTTCTGTGAAAAAATGTGATGTGTCCACGTTGTGTTTTGGGCCATTTCCTTTCGTGGGCGCCAGGCCTACCCAC
The DNA here is from genome assembly GCF_031143425.1 of Pleurodeles waltl. Taxonomy (NCBI): domain Eukaryota; kingdom Metazoa; phylum Chordata; class Amphibia; order Caudata; family Salamandridae; genus Pleurodeles; species Pleurodeles waltl. The sequence goes on from NC_090440.1 coordinate 702,036,582, forward strand.
ACAAGTGAGGTACCATTTTTATCGGGAGACTTGGGGGAACGCTGGGTGGAAGGAAATTTCTGGCTCCTCTCAGATTCCAGAACTTTCTGTCACCGAAATGAGAGGAAAAAGTGTTTTTTTGGTCAAATTCTGAGGTTTGCAAAGGATTCTGGGTAACAGAACCTGGTCAGAGCCCCACAAGTCACCCCATCTAGGATTCCCCTAGGTGTCTAGTTTTAAAAAATGCGCTAGTTTGCTAGGTTTCCCCAGGTGCTGGCTGAGCTAGAGGCCAAAATCCACAGGTAGGCACTTTGTAAAAAACACCTCTGTTCTGTGTGAAAAAATTTGATGTGTCCACGTTGTGTTTTGGGCCATTTCCTTTCGTGGGCGCTAGGCCTACCCACACAATTGAGGTACCATTTTTATCAGGAGACTTGGGGGAACGCTGGGTGAAAGGAAATTTGTGGCTCCTCTCAGATTCCAGAACTTTCTGCCACCGAAATGAGAGGAAAAGGTGTTTTTTTGGTCACATTTTGAGGTTTGCAAAGGATTCTGGGTAACAGAACCTGGTCAGATCCCCACAAGTCACCCCATCTTGGATTCCCCTAGGTGTCTAGTTTTCAAAAATGCACTGGTTTGCTAGGTTTCCCCAGGTGCCAACTGAGCTAGAGGCCAAAATCCACAGGTAGGCACTTTGCAAAAAACACCTCTGTTTTCTGTGAAAAAATGTGATGTGTCCACGTTGTGTTTTGAGCCATTTCCTTTCGTGGGCGCTAGGCATACCCACACAAGTGAGGTACCATTTTTATCGGGAGACTTGGGGGAACACAGAATAGCAAAACAAGTGTTATTGCCCCTTGTCTTTCTTTAAATTTTTTCCTTCCAACTGTAAGGCAGTGTGTAAAAAAGACGTCTATTTGAGAAATGCCCTGTAATTCACATGCTAGTATGGGCACCCCGGAATTCAGAGATGTGCAAATAACCACTGCTTCTCAACACCTTATCTTGTGGCCATTTTGGAAATACAAAAATTTTCTTGATACCTATTTTTCACTTTTTATATTTCAGCAAATGAATTGCTGTATACCCGGTATAGAATAAAAACCCATTGCAAGGTGCAGCTCATTTATTGGCTCTGGGTACCTAGAGTTCTTGATGAACCCACAAGCCTTATATATCCCCGCACCAGAAGAGTCCAGCTGACGTAACGGTATATTGCTTTAAAAAATCTGACATCGCAGGAAAAAGTTACAGAGTAAAACGTGGAGAAAAATTGCAGTTTTTTCACCTCAATTATTTCAATATTTTTTTATTTCAGCTGTTATTTTCTGTAGGAAACACTTGTAGGATGTACACAAATGACCCGTTGCTGAATTCAGAATTTTGTCTACTTTTCAGGAATGTTTAGCTTTCTGGGATCCAGCATTGGTTTCTCACCCATTTTGGTCACTAACTGTAAGGAGGCTGAAAGCACAACATTTTTTACAAATGGGGTATGTCCCAGTAAAATGTCAAAATTGTATTGAAAAATTAGGTTTTCAAATTCAAGTCTGCCTGTTCCTGAAAGCTGGGAAGATGGTGATCTTGCCACCGCAAACCTTTGTTGATACCATTTTCAGGGGAAAAACCACGAGCTGCCTTCTGCAGCCCTTTTATCCCATTTTTTTGAAAAAAACAAAATTTTCACTGTATTTTGGCTAATTTCTTGGTCTCCTTCAGGGGAACCCACAAAGTCTAGGTACCTCTAGAATCCCTAGGATGTTGGAAAAAAAGGACGCAAATTTGGCGTGGGTAGCTCATGTGAACAAAAAGTTATGAGGGCCTAAGCGCGAACTGCCCCAAATAGCCAAAAAAAGGCTCTGTACAGGAGGGGCAAAGGCCTGGCAGCAAAGGGGTTAAACTACAACACATTCTAAAGTTACGATACAGATTAATAAGAAAGTCTACTGCTTCAAAGTAATCACATACATTAAGTTCAGCAAAGAAATTCATCAAGTATTATTTCTCTATTAGCACAATTTCATTAGTAAGGATCCTTAAATAACACCAGATTAGCATCAGCATGTTGGGCTTCTCGCAAAACAATTTAGTAACACAAATTTGGAAAAACATCTAACTATGGCTCTATCAAAACAATGCAGTTGGTACCTAGAAAGAAAAAGCAAACATGCATAATAAGCAACAATCTATATCATGATACCTATCCTCAGTGTGGATCAGCAAGCAGAGTCAGTCTTCGTCCTCAGGATATCAGTCGATCAGCAAGGCATCAAGATTCAGCATCAAAGTTCAGAAAACACAGAGGGCCTGATTCTAACTTTGGAGGACGGTGTTAAACCGTCCCAAAAGTGGCGGATATACCACCTACCGTATTACGAGTCCATTATATCCTATGGAACTCGTAATGCGGTAGGTGGTATATCCGCCACTTTTGGGACGGTTTAACACCGTCCTCCAAAGTTAGAATCAGGCCCAGAGTCTTTAAGCATTAAAATTAAGCACATCTTTTGTAAAGACGCACAAGAAATATTGACCTTTTGGCCAGCAAGAAAATGGGCAATGAGCTGTCTTCTCTTAGTGCAGTCCCGTTAAGTCAAAACTACTAAAACTACTTCCTAAATCCCTATTGGTCAGTTAATTGCATGTTCACACTTTGTCCAATAAAACTAAAACTCCAAATCTATGAATTCTACTTCGTTCACATGTCGTTGATTGGTTTGTCTTGCAATGTCCTCATCATCCGGTTTGTCAGGTAACAAAATTGTTGCAGCTTCCACTCCAGTCTGTATCTCCATTGTTCTTCTCCTGAGAAGGTCAGTCTCACATGCATTACACACAAAATGTTACAGTAACGAGAACAGCATCTTCTAGCAGTCGATTCTCATGAGAAAGCTTCCCCAGCTACAAGCACATAATGCAGAATGCAAAATCACAGTTTAACACTCTAGGACAGCCATTTATTAAAGGTTACAAATACAGCTTTAACATGAGGCCTGGCAAGTAGACCAAGACATTTGCTAAGTTAAGGTCTACAATTAATAAAGCTAAAGCATAATGCATAACCCTTAATATGACATACTACCACATTAGTCAAACATATATTCAACATTTCACAATATTAATTCACTAGTAAGTACACTTTGTGAACATCGGTGGCCACTTTTCGTAATCACATTTTCAAATGCGTGCATTATTTTCTACGTTATTATATTTTCTACATAAATCATTTATTCAGAATACATGAACACTCATTAATAATTTTTATTAAAACACCTGCGCTAGCACAAGTCAATTCAAAGCGCCACAGCCGCCATAAGCGCAAGAGTTATTGGCTCCCTGTGTGAATGTCTAGAAAGGATCGCGGCTGGGATGATAGACAAACCAAAACCGGAGGAGGGGCCATCACACACTGTAACAGGAGGAAGCGTGACGTAGTGTAAAGGCCAACAAAAATGTTCACTTAGTGAAATCGCCTGGGAGGGAACTCATGCACAAAGGAGGGACATTTCACAAAATGCACCAATAAAAACGAAGCATTTAAGACAAGCACAACAAGGAATGAATAGCAAGCGTGGACGTGGTTAAAAGCCCACAGAGAGATTACAACAGGCCAGAGCACTTGCGCGCTCGACCCTAAAAAAGTGCTATGTCAGTCAGTGCTGGCCAAGTGAGTGCTTTTTTTTTTTAATTGCTGGTGGGACAAGAGGCAACACAGGCTGGGAGGAGGCATGGACAACAGAGTGTGTGGGAGAAAGCGCTGCAGAATCATAGCGATTTTTGTTTGTTTACTGCTGGGTGAGAGGCGGAAGGAAACACAGGTGGAAGGGAGTGTACAGCAACAGGGAGGGAGGGTGTATCAGGGGCAACACTGATAATGGGGAAGGCAGGGTTTGGGCGCAAGCTCCAAAAATAGTGTGGGAGGGGCAAGCTGACAGGTAACAGAGGATGGGAGCAACAACACGGACAACAACAAGGAGGGTAGGTGGGTGAGAGCAAGCAACAGCATGGAAAACAAGAGCAGACTGGGTGGAGGCAAACAACTGCAACAACGGAGGGCAGGTGAGAGCAAGCAACATAGACAAGGGAGGGCGGGTGGGAGCAAGCAGCACACACGAGGGATTGCGGGCAGATGGAGTCAAGCAACACAGATGGGGAGGGAGGGACAGGGAGAGGGCAAAATTACATAAGGGAGCCAGATGACAAAGACACACTCTGGTAGAGTGCTTAAACACAAGAAAAAGTAACATCTAAGAACATGAGCAGTGAAAGGACATAAGTAAAATGTCCATGCTTGACAGGAGTGATAAACACATGAGGAAAGAAGCCTACTGCAGCTCATAAGTAACAAGTACATAACAGTGACAATGTGCGCAGACGCTGTCTCGGTGAGCCATAACAATTTTGGGGCCTATTCAAAGTCTGCATTTTCTTGAACATATAAGTAGTATTACAATAGTACTACTAACATACTACAAATTGCTGTTCACATCCTAAGTGTAGAGGTCTCCTCAGAATCTGATATCTTTTTGCAGAGATCTCCTCCCCGACTTCGGAAATCTCTTCACACCTAAGTATAAATTTCAGCAATAAATGTGGGAGAGACAGTGGCTAGAAAATGGGGAATATTTATTGCTAAAGGGGAGAGGTTTAGGTAAGAGTACAGAGGGGTTATGGGAGGTTCAGGGAGGGACATGCCCCCACCCACAAAAGAGTTACCCCATTGCTGTTCGCAAACCGTCCATCTATATCCTCTTCTACAGTTACTATAACCAAAACACTCATAGCTGGAGTAAGTCCAGCATCATGCATGGCCAACCACTGGTACTGCAACAGTCTTCCATAGAACATATTAGAGATAGGAACCTAAAAAAAGCACCATAGGAAGCAATGTTAAAATAAATTATTTCAACATTTAAATACATGTAATTTTATCTTTCAAAAATCTAAAGTAAGACATAATTATTGACATATTTTGAACTATTTTAGTAACCTTTTTAATTTAAGAAAGTAACTTTTAATATCTTTTACAAATAATTCAATTAGTATTGATTGAATATGTACAGCACTGTAATAATTTTTAATGCATAATATATTTTTTGGTTCAGGTAAGAACGTGTTCCTTTTTTTTAAATTTCAGAAAAATAATTTTATTTTAATTTAATATAGTCAATGATTTTTAAATGTAAAATTAAAGTATTGATGCTGTGACAATTTATTATATTGTACATTTGGAGTAAATACATATAATTATAAATATTAAAATGTTACTTTAAAATAGTATATCTAATTGTTTAGCTTAGTAAACTTTAAAAATGTTGCATGTATTTTACCAAATGACTGTCTCTTCCCCGATTGCGGAGGTCTCCACCAAATGTACACAACATCGAATACAGTCATAGAGTCACTACTAGTAGTAAATTTACAATTGTATTTGACATTTTAAGTTAACCCATCCCCTTCCCGAGGTGGGGATATGCAAGTCTACTGTTTTGAGTAACTTTGCAATTGGAAATGGTGAACAAACGAAAGTAAAGTTACGTAAAAGTGTAAGAGTATATTTACACCTGTAGATTTACTCACATGTAAGTTTACCTTTTTGAATAGGTGCCCTTGACTGGAAGAGCTACTCATGCATAGACCTAGGCAATTTGAGAGCTCTGAATTGTTAGTTTTATTTGGCCTATGTGTAGCAAATAGACTAGAGGAAGGGAGAGCAAAATAATTGAGAGAGGGTTGTTGTGTCCAGTGTGGCCCAGGTATAACTGCAGTAAAAAAAAGATACAGACACATTTTGAGACTGGAAACTGGAGTGTGGGCACGTGTCACTTTTGTTTATTAGAAGGGCCACATGACTGGTGGCCCCCGTGAGGGATGGGTGTTGGCAAAGTGTGAGGAACAGCTTTCTAGAAAAGGAGACTGACCTGTGACATGTCCTCATAAACACAACATTCATCCCAAAAACGTATGAGAGATCAAACTGTCCACCAGGGAAAAACAAAAACCTAAAAGAGATGTAAGGGTTTACCAGGAAGAAACACAGCAAACAGGACAGAGCTGTATGTCTGTCAGTCTTGCATTGAAGCAGCATGGGCAGTGGAGGCTGCCGAATTAATGGTGCCACTTGCAAAAAGTTTTGCTCGCTCAGCTTCCCAGTTTAACTTGATCGTGAAGCAGGACATAAATACTAACGTGAGCAAGTCCAAGTGGTTCGATGGCATATATTTGATGAAGAATTCAGTCGGGCTACCTTGTCGATACTTGTGATAGTTTGTGGTCGCTCAACTTGTCATCAAAGACAGAGCGTTGCTGAAGTCATGTAGCATTGGTTGTAGTGCTTGACTTTGAAAAACCTGGAAACTTGTTGAGTTTCAGAAGACTTCTGTTGGGCCACTTCTGAATGTAAAGTACAAAACACTTTAAGGCAGGTGGAATCTGGTCTTGGGTGCTGATGACTGGACAGAATACTGATGTGGTGAGCAGATTAAGGCCCTCATTATGACCCTGGCGGTGTTGCACCGCCAGGGCCAACGGGGGCGGGAGCACCGCCGACAGGCCGGCGGTGCTCCCTTGGGCATTCTGACCGCGGCGCTTTGGACGCGGCCAGAAATGGAAAACCGGCGGTCTCCCGCCGGTTTTCCGTTGCCCATTTGAATCCCCCATGGCGGCGCAGCTCGCTGCGCCGCCATGGGGGATTCTGACACCCCCTACCGCCATCCTGTTCCTGGCGGTTCGCCCGCCAGGAACAGGATGGCGGTAGGGGGTGTCGCCGGGCCCCTGGGGGCCCCTGCAGTGCCCATGCCAATGGCATGGGCACTGCAGGGGCCCCCGTAAGAGGGCCCCGCTAGTATTTCACTGTCTGCATAGCAGACAGTGAAATACGCGACGGGTGCAGTAGCACCCGTCGCACCTTCCCACTCCGCCGGCTCGATTACGAGCCGGCTTCATGGTGGGAAGGTCGTTTTCCCCTGGGCTGGCGGGCGGCCTTTCGGCGGCCGCCCGCCAGCCCAGGGGAAAAGTCAAAATACCCGCCGCGGTCTTGTGACCGCGGTACGGTATTTTGACGGCGGGACTTTGGCGGGCGGCCTCCGCCGCCCGCCAAGGTCCGAATGAGGGCCTAAATGTCATAGTGCGAAGGATGTTTCGTTAACTTTGGTGTGGTACTGATGGTTTCACTCCAGCCAGTTTGTGAGTCACTCTACTGATGGTAGTGGTGATATACACTTAAACAAGGAGCTGTCAGGATGGTGTTGGCCATTTCAGTCATGATCATGTCTGGATCCATTCCTAGGTGAAGACAGAACCACTACTCTGATGACATCCACAGCTGTGAAGTGCTCTATCTGTTATAAACTATAAGAGAAGTGGTTGCTACTTCCACTTGTAACTTTTTGTCAGTGTACGGCTTGCCCATGGTCTGTAGTGGTTCTTCCGTAGTGTGATGACTTTTCTGTTGAGCACAAATATTGTTTTCCTGACGGCAAGAGGGTGGACTTCATATCATGGTGGGTCTGCGATTTGCTGGAGATGGGTGAATGTCTTCGTCCTGAGTGAAGTATTAGATGCCTTTCTTGGTGTTAATGCCATGAGGCAGCTGATGACGGTTTGTGGACTGTGGCTGTCTGAAGCTAGGGGCAGGGGTTCTGGTATCAGACTTAGCAGTGATAAAGAACTACACAGGCACTTGACAGAATCAAAGCGGGTGGTTGTGGCTAATGTGGCTCAGGCCTAGCTGCAATGAAGAGAGATACAGGCAGTTTTGGAGTTTGGGAACTGAAGTGTTGGCACATGCCTCTCTCTTTTATTGGCTGTACTGTGACGTGTCCCGTAGACACTACAAGGATGATCTGGCAAAACAGATGACCAGGGAGTGGGGCAGCAATATAGAAAACGATATGAAGAAAGATGGTGACAAGGACAGAGGAGACTGAAAGGAGAGAGACAAAGAGAGAGAGACAGACCATCGGGTACAGACAGATAGGAAGTGAAAAACCGAGAACCAGAGGAGAAAGAGACACAGACATAAACAGTCAGGAAATCTGGGGGTAGCGGTAGAGAGAAAGCGAGAGCTTATTACCCAAGGTGACCGTAAATTTGGAGAGACTGACCATACTTATGCTATCCCATTACATTTGTAGTTAAGAAATTGATGTCTGAACTGAAGGCAGGCAAAGGTGCATGCTAATGCGAGAATGACCCCAACAACAATTGAGACACACACGCACTCTCTCTTTCTGTCTCCCCCTCTCTCTCTCTCTCCCCACCCCCACTCATAGAGGTGCAGGACTTTCCCTTTATTATGCCCTCAGTCATGCCTTGCACTGCAGATCCATACTGACACGGAACCAGGAGCTGCACACCTAACCTGAAAGTGACTGCATTTACTTTATAAAACATTGCTTCTCTCCAAAATTTAGAAAGAAAACGGGTAAACAAACATAGCACATAACTGAATGTGACCACAAGAGGCATCTAAGTTTTCAGGTGTTGCACCACACAGTCCTTCAGCTAACCCGAGGCAGCATGAGTGCCCTCAGATGACATCTGGAGTCATTATTCAGCAACAGGTGCTCAGTTGGAGCATTGTTGGAGGTGAGGGTTACTCTCTTTGTTACGTCCTCCCTGAAACCTTTGATGCAATTGGGCCTGGATCTACACTTCTTGCATCACACCATCCACACCACACCCAAATGAATAGTTTATGAGAGGATACATTAAATCACAGGGTGTGTGACTGCTAACTGGCATTTTCAAGCATACTAAACCTATTTTGCAAACCTGTACGTGCTTATTGAATTGCAAAATAGGTTTAAAATGTATTATAAATCACAATTTGGAAGGGGCTTGTTTAGGGCGCCCCATTCTAATTGCAATTCTCAATGTTATGTACCAATGGTTTGCCTCCGCAGTTTCGGTTGTAAACTATTGATAAGTTACTGACTCCTCAAAGAATTTGGTATCCCATGTCTAAAGGGTACAGTGTCCAGAGGACCACTTCCGGCTCTTAAAGACACTTTTTAAAAATGTCTACTTTTTCCTTGTAGGCAGACACTTTTCCGTTAAGGAAAACAGGCTGCACTTAAATAAAGAGTACTTTATTTAAATACAGTCAAAGGCATGGTGGGCTGCTGACTCTAGCAGGCTACCATCCCTATGATGGCATCCAGTTGGAGTGAGTCACAATTTATGACCTACCTCATGGATATTGATGAAGTATGTCGAATTACGAACCATCCCTTGTGGTGATTTGCAAATTGACCTATTACTACATGACCATAGTAATCAGTTTATTACACAGACTAATTGTTTTTGAACATACAAGCTCCGAAGGAGCCAATGGGTTTTTAAATACACACACATTGTCTGTCATATTCCTTTTTTCCCTTATATCCAAGTAGACATGAGCAGTTTAAAAAACATAGGAAACATAAGAGCTAATAGGTATGTATTAACGGGGACCACATACAAACCCAAAATGTATGGGGAAGAGAAGAGCTGAAACTAATCAACATCAATTGATGTACCTATAGCTCCAATCCATACAAAATTTGAACATTAAACGTAGACCTTAAAACACAGGATGTAGGTAGAGGTTTCTTCTTGGCCTTAACATTCACCTTACTGGTAGGTCTGTAGGAATAAAATGAATTCAGAAACAGCAGGAAGTTCTTCACTGGTTTTTCATGACAGCTATGAGTTTAAAAGAATTCCATTAAAAAAATCCTCCCGTCAGTCAATGGATGTGTCCCCAGGAGCATATGAACCCTAAGGTTTTATTTTTATCCCACTTTAAGTTATCCAAGAATGCTTTTATTCTCACAACTATATTATGACAGAAGAACTGACTTTCTCGCACAAGTCTTTTGCAAGGATCCAGTTGTGATACTGGCGGAAACAGCATTTCATTGTGTTTTCCCACGTATGTACAACACACAGCACTGAGGTGTGTATATATATATATATATATATATATATATATATAGATATATATACATATATATATAGATATATATATATATATATATAGATATATATATATATAGATATATAGATATATATTGTATTTGTATAGCGCTTACCACCCCTGGTGAGGCATCAAAGCACTTTGGAGTGAGTAACAAGCTACCCAGAGCCCTAGTTTGTGGTCAGTCAATTGGTTATTGGGGTTAGTGTGCATGGTGTGGGGGGGCTTGTTTCGTTTGATGTGATTATTAGAGGGGCTACATGAGGCACAATTATTAGCTGGAATTAATATTGTTATGGTTTCAAAAGAGCTTTAAGGCAGATAGGCATGAGAGTTGTAGAGTAATTTGTATACAGATGACGGAAACAGAAAGTAGGTAGAAAGAAACAGAGGTCGATTTAAAAAACATAAGTGATTAGAAGATCAGTTTTTCATGCAGGAGTTTAAGGGATACAACAGGTTGAACATTTTTGTGTGCAATTTGTGGATGCAAACCTGTTGAAAAAACAGTTTCATTGACATTTTACACCATATTAAATACTAAAACATAAAGTATTGGAGTTCATGCAAATTATATGCACCATAAACAATGTATTATAAAAATGTTTGTAAACATCCATCAACTTGAAAATATAACAAGGCAATTAATATAGACACATTGCAGTAACCATTAGTATATTCAGTGCCAGGTTTGTCACTCATTCAGTGCCTGGTTTTGAAGAGCACCTCAACAGAACAGACACCATGTCCAGGATCCACCTTGCCTCGTAGTGGAGCAAACGCGACCCTAAACTATTGGGTAAACATGTGCACAGGGGAAGATGAGGCGTGGGCTTATAGAAAGCAGTCAAATGTGGAAATCAAAAGGATGTTCTCTTTCAGAGTTCACCCAACTTTATCTGTAGAGGTTATCCAATCTATTTTTATTACATCACATATTTCTGAGTCCATTCTCGAGCTATTCTTTTATACTTTTCTCTATCTGTTATGTAGACTTGTGCAAGCTCAGGCACCAAAGGATCATCTGGATTAGGATCACACAAGAGAGAACAAATGGACAAAAGTACGTTTGACATGATTAGAGCTGGTGACCACTGCAACCTCAAAATATTCAGACAAATGCTGCAATTGCTATTAATGTTAGGATGATAAACCCTTGTTGTGAATGCAACCTTCAGTGGTATAAATGCCTAATCCGTCGGGAAGTGAATTGTCAAAAAAATAAATACTCCACCCTGTTAAGGACTGTCATTTGGCCCCATTATTGATGCTTGCCAATAGAACATGTCGCCCCCTACTGGTCCAGCAGAACATTGAGCTGGAAGATCACTTGCTAGATCGTTCAATTCCTTGTGAATTCTTTTCAAGGCCATGGTGTGCTTGCTGCCGGCCGGTAATATTGGAACAGTTGTGTCTGACACAGACCAGTAGGGACCAAGGGAGAACTCTCGCCTCAGAGGCTATCATGGAACCTATCAGTACATAGATTGGTCTGCAAAATCTTGCTTCATTCACAAAACGTTGGTGCACAGTTTGCGACCAAATGTTTTGCATAATTTTTGTACATCTCTCTTGCATTGAGGTATGAGCACCCTAGAAGACTGTGAAAGCTGGCACTTTCCTGATTGTGCTGGCATACCCATGAGTTGAGATCCCAACACTTCCCTTTACAGAAATCATTAGCCAAGGCCATAATGGTAATCTAAGCTTGCCTCATGCCCCCTTGACCATCACCAGGTCCCTCTTCTCAGGTGTTGAATTCTCTGGCCTATGACTGAGGTGCACGCAACGTTTGTTTCTCCCTCTAGGTGGCTTCAGCCTTGTGATGATCCAAGGAAGTGGGAGGTCACAAAACAATATTGAGAATGATGCCAGCTGCATGAACCATCATGAAGGCTGCTTCCGTCAACCAGTTGGACCTTGCACTAGTATTCTTGCAGGAACTAGAAAAATGATGAAATGAATACCTACCTCTACTGTTTTGCAATTCTCATCACATTTCTGAGGGTGTGCAAGAATCTCTCATATTAGGCTGATTCTTCTGCATTGTGTTTCACATTATTAAAGGTATTGGTAAACCTCACAGCTCTGGGACAGAGTTGCATTACCTGCCTTGATTACACTTTGCATGATGTGAATCGCAGTACTTTTGTTGCTTTGCCTCAGCGGAGTTGCTAATCTGTAATTCACCCACTGTAACCGATGCCTTATGCCCATCAGAGTGCAGCAGACGTCCAGGTTGAGCTTTTCCCACAATGTCCTACTCAGATGATTACATGGAATTTCATAATCTGATAGGCCGTAAGGAAAAGGCTGTCTTTGAATATGGCCAGCTCCTGTCTGACATTTAGGAGCACTGCCAGGGCCTGCTGGCTCTGTAAAGTACAGTAGCAATGTTCCTCCTGGAAGCTCTTCTCCTTTCTTTAGGCACTTGTCTGGCTAATAGATGGTAGATAGTCTTGTCAGGAACTGTAGATACTTACCAATCAACTGAAATACCAAGATCCCCTCATATAAGAGGAAGACAAATTATTAAACCCCATCGAAAAGTTGGTACTTGCTCTCATGGCCACATATGATGCTTCCTGTGCTCAAATATATAATGTGAGATCACTCATTGACAATTGTAACTACAATCTTACATGCTTTAGTAAAACCTGGCCCAGTGGTTCTCGCTCCCGTGCATACTAATTCCAGTAATTCCCACTAGTATTTCTATTCCAGCATTGTCTCCTTTACATGTACCTCAAAATACAGGTGAGCTGATTTGTCTCAAAATATGAGTGATGAAACCCATACAAATCCTATTTAAAAAATGTGTAAACCTACATATTTTGTAATATTACACCAAAATCTAGCATGCAGACAGGTTCCCACAACTCAGGGGTAAATATTTTTCACGACTCTTCTCCTACAGTAATCTTTAAAAAGTGCAAAGCTCAACAGAAGGAATAATGGATGTTGCCTAATTCTTCACCTCATAATAGGAATACTACATTGATGATTCACAAGAACAAATCTTTTAAAATGTCCGAGAGTAGACACACAGTGAACAAATATCCTGACAAGTGAGATTTGAGCATTGCCTTAGCTAGAATGAGACTCCGAGGGAAGTGAAAACTCGAGTCCAAAGCCTTGAAGAATGTCCAGACCTGGCCTTAGCCTCTTTAGTTACCAAGTAAACTCCACATATACATTCAGATTCACATGGTTTGGGCAAGCGAGCTTCAGGATGGAAAATCCACAAGAGCTCAAGAGGACAAAACTAAATGAGCAAAAAAAACACCTCCACGGTCTTTTCCCATGAAATTTATTAATCTTAAAGTCACACACTCCTCTCACCAGTGTCTCATAAATACAGGTTCTAAGACCTTAGGGGATACACAGTACAATTCCAAGGTGAGAAGCTGTTCGAACTTGAGAACGTGAATGAGCTGGATAGGTCGAAGCAGCCTGTAAAAGCCTGTACCTGAGCATACACTGGACCCAGACCTTGACCTGCAGTTCACCTGTTTCCAAACCCAGATTCTCATCATATTTTGGAAAATAATGCCCAGGGTGTACAGAGTGGCCAGGTCGATTTCCATATTTCCTAGCCTTTGTGTGACCTCTAGAAACTTTTTAAAAACCTTGGCAAAATTTTCTTAAACGTTTTCAAATTTTTTCAAAGTTTGCATACTTTTAGAAACAGTACTTAGCAGACACCAGGGCATAGACCTTGGTTTGAAATCACAAGACATTTTCTTCTAGATGCGGACTTGGTGTATTTGTGGTGGTCTCAACTGTATGGTACTGCTAGACACGAGTTTTGGATCCCACCACTAGGCACCGATGTGAGGAAATGCGGTTTATTATGTAATGTGGTTGTGCGACCTCGCAGTGTAATAAACTTACAAACCCATCCTTTCAGGCTTTTTTTCCAAAACCTTAGCTCAGCCCTTATTAGCTGTGGCTTTGAGCAGTCAGTCTTTAACAAAGAAGCAAGTGCAAAGCATTTAGAAGCACCACGGCAATTGAATATAAAAGAAACACAACACAAAAGAAACCCAACACCAATTTATAAAAATAGATCTTATTTTTATGAATTTTTAGGCACCAAAACAAACACAATCCACCTGAAATGGAAACAAGCATTGGCAACTGCCGTGGTTAATGGTTACGTTGGAAGCTTTTTATGAAACTCTATTTGGGTATTCCGGCCTGCTTTTGGCGACCAACTCTGGCAGTGAGCAAGTCAGAGGGGCCAAAAGGGCTTAGCAAGACAGTTACCTTACAGTTAAAGCAGTCTAAGGCCCAGTTTTAGGCTCTGTAGGCAAACTACCATAGACATAAAAAATGTGGTCCTTATGCAAGGGATACAAGATACTGAAGATACTGAGAATGCTGCTTTGGTTGACATGGGTCTTCCTGGGGCCACCCCTCAGTCGACGGCCACAGAGGTCAATGTCCCTCGAAGTTCAGGTGAACTGCAACCAAAAACAGTTGCCACTGGTCTACTAGTCTTGGGTCGTAGTGAAACCAGCGGCTCCCTTTAACTATGGCTGGTGTCCATCTTGGGGGACGAAACTGCACTTTGATGACTCTGCTGTCTCTAGCACACTTGGGTGCAGATTTTGAATGGTGGGGTTCAGTCTCATGGGCTGCTTTTCAGAGGTCAGCAGCCACTAAGCAATTGTGGCTACCAACTTGACATGGTGTCATCTTTTGATTTTGTAGCTTTGGAGCCACCTCTTCTGTCTGGGGCTTGGGGGATGACTTTTTGTCAAGCAGAGCACCACAGGCACAGTCCTCTTTGCAAGCCCACGAGCAGCAGGTGCAGTGTGGTCTTTAGTGGAGACTTTCTTTGTCATGTCCAGGGAACAACAGCGCAGACCTTCTCCTGCCCTCTCTCCAATACAGATATGATCTGAGGTCTATGTCCACGACTTGCCCTCAGGGGATGTGGTGACTACTACTAGCCAGTGGGCTGCTAGGCCTCTTCCCACCTGATGAGACCGCCCTGCAATGTTTGGCATCTAGCTATCCCAGAGTGCAACATTCTACCCACTCCCAAGATGACAGGACCCTTCTCTCAGTGTGTGGAGTTTGGTAGCCCACAATAGAGGTGTGTGGCTACATGAGGGCTTCATGCATAGGAGAATGCCGGTTTGGCAATTGCTTTTCCTCTCTCTGACCACAACACCAACCTGTCTATCAGAACAAAAAAGCAGACCCTCTTGAGTGTGTCCACCATTTTCCCTGCAAAGGCAGCTTCCCCTTTGAAGCTTGCCTTTTGGGCTGCCACCCTGTATGGTTTCCTGCCAAGTAAAACCTCTGCCAATGACAGACCTCTATTGTGTCCTTTGCTGGGAGTCATTCACTCCCCCAGAAGGGCAGAACACTGTCCCATGCCAGTAACCCCGTACTCTCCAATGGGGCTACTAGCCTTTCTACAGTAAAAACAACATTTTGGGTTTTTTACTGTTAGGACACATGAAACCACATGTCCTACTCTGTAATATACAGCACCTTCCGTAGGACTTGACAGGCCTCCCTTAAGGGTGACTTTGATATATAAAAATGGAAGTCTGGACTTTGTCATTACTTTAAATGGCAAAGTCAGATTAGCAGTTTAAAACTGTTCTTCCACTCTACACTGGCAGCCTAGGAGACATCTTTTGCTTTGTCACATTCTTGATGGCACCATAAGTGCTGCAGCCCATGAGGGACACTTTAACCAACAGGCCCTAGGTACCGCTGGTACCATATCCTAGGGACCCAGTAAGTTAACTTATGTAAATTGGGTATAAGTCAATTAAACATACACCTTTAAGAAGCAGACATTTGGCATTTTCTAAGGGTCAGACCACATGCTAGAAGGCCTCAGTGCACTCTCGGAGTCGAGAAGCCAGTAGCATCAGTCTTGATGCTAACAGAGTGAAATCCAGGCTTGAACTGCACAACTTGTTCCAGCTAAGAAAGCTGAGGTCCACAGTGGCTATACATAGTCCTAGTGTAATATGTATGCTGTATGAGTGTAATTGTTCAAGGATCTCCTCCAAATTTCATGGGAGGTACTAATACTAATGAGGTAGCTGGCATAGGATTTCTAACCATGCTCGGCCTGGGATTACTGCTATTTTTTTGGCAATTTGATGGAATTACAATTGCCCTTGGAAAAAGTTCAAAAGGTTGGGGTGGAAGTAGCAGTAGTTATAGTAGTTATCTGATTAATTTGATTTAGCAAAAACACCCTTTTATGATAAGCAATATCTAAATCTTCATGTGTCGTGGTCCAGAGCCTGGAAGACTGGCAGGTCCCTGTTAAACAGTCCTATGGAAACCCTCTATCACTTCTGAACACCTACTCACGTGGAACACATCTGTGGTAGACATTGGATGAAAACACAGCAGAGAAAGAGAGTGAGACAGAAGCAATGGACTAGATCACAATCTCATAATGAACTGCCACATGTTTAGAGGAAAGATATGTTATTGAATCTACTGTAGGGTAAATGGGAGGCCACAGCTAAGTATATGGTTACAGGCCAGAGTGAACTATAAAAGCATATGAGCAAGGTAGAGTAACTGGTTTTGGCAGCCGATGTTGCTATGATGAGCTCCTGGCAGAGCATGATACCTGACAGGAATCCTGAGATGCCACTGCACACCAGACTACTAAGGAGGTAAGAAATACAAGGGTATCGAGCACAACTAAATCCATACTTCATAGGCGATGAGGGGGAACCTAACTTTGCAATATTCTTGGGTGAATTTTCTCATCCTGGGAAGCTGCTGAACTGTGGAGGGGCATTGAATAGCAGACCGACCCCCATTTTGGAGTACTAGTGTTGCAGTCCTTCTTGAATCATGCCACCATGGGTAAGTTTAGAGCACAGCACAATGCCTCACACGATAGAGATAATTGGTAGTTTACTTGGCCTCATTTGATATTGATAATCAGTGATTTGATTGGTCTCTCATTATCTATTGGATTGTTCCAATAGGTCTATACCCGAGTGAGTACTTTTTGTTTTTTTTCCTTCCCACTGGGTGAGATTTTTTTGAAGCAATCTTGTTTTGGTTAGTATGAGTATTTATTTTGCTTTCTACAGACCTAGAGATAGGTTGATATCAACTTCAACCTCCACATTTGTTCGGTGCCATCAGTGTTGCTAGCCTAATGTACCCTCTATTTTCTAGGATGTCCCAACATCTCCAAGTCCTGATGAGACCCTATATTTTAACTAAATGGGTTGAAACGTCATTGATATAACACCAACAAACAAACCTCAAAGGTTCTAATTTGTGTAACAGGCAGAGGCACATGAGGCCTATAGACTTGAAGATATCTAGGGTTGCTTGTTGTTGAAACACACAGTTTGATTTTGTCACTGTTTCTGTTCTGTAAATTGTTGTTTGATGATTACGGTCACTTGGGACACGTTGCCCTTTAATAGTTGT
Source organism: Pleurodeles waltl (assembly GCF_031143425.1). NCBI lineage: Eukaryota > Metazoa > Chordata > Amphibia > Caudata > Salamandridae > Pleurodeles > Pleurodeles waltl. The sequence goes on from NC_090440.1 coordinate 702,053,965, forward strand.
ATGTTTTGACAAGTTACATTTATAAACTGGCACTTTTTTCTTGAAAGGCGTGATGGTCACTTCATTGTTTCTATACATTTATTGCTAACAATAATTACTACTGATGAATTACAATATGAAGATGAATTATACCAATGAGAACCATTATTTTCATGATAATCAGATGATTGGTGTCAGGCTGATTTATAGTTTGACAGATGCTACTCAATCCTTCAGGGTGGCCATCCTGACAGACAACTGTCCAGCAGATTTAGAGATGACCACCGGCCCAGCAGTCATATCTGTACCTAGAAAGGAACTATCTCTTGGCAGTGCCCTCCAATGTTCTAAACGCTTGGTGGATGGCCTCTGTCAGTTTTAATGGCCTTTCATCAAACTTTTCCAAGTTTTTATTTTTGAGAAAGAAGCTCTCATAGCTGGATATTGTTTCTGAAAAACAAAAAAACAATGCCCCCATACCTTGGGAGCCTTCTCCCAGGGAGTGTGAGGTCATTGTGTTTTGTCTGTCCCTCACCACCAGGTTAATGCTAAAGGTGAGAGACAACAGGAAAAAAACATTACACCACTCACCCTAAATAGGGCAGCCAGTGTAATGCCCTTCCTTCAACAGCACATACTCCATTGGGCAGTCCGAGAAAGATCTCCATTGATGGAGCCAACAGGGGTTTTGCTGTTGGAAAATTTAAGGTCCTCCTGTCTCTACATGAGGTGGGCAGATTTAGGATTTGGCAACAGGGTACTCCATCATCTTTGCAAAGTCCACCAAACTTTAAACCATGCTCTTAGCTTCCTTATTCGATAAATCATTGTCCATGCAGATGAATACATGATCAGAAGCCCTGGCTTTCTGGGTTAAAATAATCAGGAACACCCTTTGCATGAGAATGTTTTCCATGATGCCTTGATATTTAAGCTTCTGCAGTTCCTGTGCTTCTTATTTCCAAAGTGCACTGGGGTGTCAGATTGCACATCTATGTATGAAGGATTTTACAGAGCTTTAGTTCCTTTTATTTCATGTAGCCCATTGCTTGGAACAGTGCTGGGATCTCAGAAAGTACGTTTTCAACTGCGCTCAAGCTGGTACTATATGCATGCTGTGTTGGTTTAGTTCTTCCATTGTCTGATAGCTCAGCCGTTTTCTAGGACTGAATTTCACAACAAAACATGTTTTACCTGTCTTTATGTGGCCATCGGCAAACAGCCATGAAAAGAAAACGTATGGTTCAAAGTCCCTGGTGCAGTAATCATGTGTTACCCACCTCCTCATTTTCCTATTCATTTCAACCTGGTAAGTTTTCTAGGGCAGGAGACTCATGCTAGAGGCTCCATAATAGAGGCTGCACATGGCTTTAGACAATTCTCACAATTCATAGCATAAATCTCCTGAGCTAAACGGTCACACTCAAAGTAATATTCCTTTTATCATAGGTGGCTGCTGGGTCCATGACTAAAGATTTGACACAGCAATGACTTGGTGGTAGCTGATCGATAGTCATGTGTGCAGGCCTTTTTTGCTTGTACCCTAGTAGGAAGGCTGCTTTAGGGCCTCCCTATGAGAATTTTAGAGTTTGTCATTAAATAGCGGGGTTCCTGGTTTCCCCCTGTGTGTAAGAAATGTGTATAAGTGGAGATTGGGTACATAGGGAAAGAGGTGCTGTTGCTTTGGGGTTCCATGCATGCATGTAGCCCCTCAAGAAGTAAAATGTTAGTGTTTAGTGGTAATCCTAGCTGCCGTCTTGTTTTCCGTGACTATGCTCTTGGCTGCTCTCCTCAACCCTCCCTGCCAAAACTACCAAGGACCAAGCCAATTCTATGTCAGGACCAGAGGCGAGGATCATGCTAAATCTTCCTTTGTTTTATTGTTAGCAGTCATTTCATCACAGGGGAGTGGAACGCCTATAGCCCAATGCCCAGCACATAATGTTTGGTGTCAAGGAAATTGTTTCATTTTTATTTTGTTCCTGGGACAAGTAGGCCCAGCCCCCTGATGATGGACAAAGTGCTAAAACTTTTCAAACACTCACCCGCAGTCACAGATTTGGTTTATATTAATCGTTCTTTTGCTCACCATGCCACCCCAGTTTGGACCCAGTGTATTGCTTCACACTTGAAACAATAGGACACAATGTTAAAGAAATGCATCACTCTTAATACGAAGTGATGTATTTATTAAGGCACTTCCCAAACATCAAATGAAAGACATAAACCTATAGAATGAAATTATAAATTAAGCTATCAAGACTTAGGGGGTCGTTACAACCCTGGCGGTCAAATACCGCCAGGGCTGTTTTGGCGATTGCACCGCCAACAGGCTGGCGGTGCAATCTTGGGTATTTTGACCGCGGCAGAAGCGCCGCGGTCGCACCGCCGGGGCCGGCGGTTTCCCACCACACTTGCTCTGGCGGTGATAACCCGCCTGGGCAGCGCTGCTTGCAGCACTGCCCAGGGGATTACGAGTCCCCGACCGCCAGCCTTTTCCTGGCAGTGTGAACCGCCAGGAAAAGGCTGGCGGTACGGGGAGTCGCGGGGCCCCCTGACAGGGCCCCATGCAGCTTTTCACTGTCTGCCATGCAGACAGTGAAAAGCGCGACGGGTGCAACTGCACCCGTCGCACGGCCGCAACACCGCCGGCTCCATTTGGAGCCAGCTCCTGTGTTGCGGCCGAGATCCCCGCTGGGCCGGCAGGCAGAAACCCGGTTTCAGCCCGCCGGCCCAGCAGGGATCTCATAATGACTGCGGCGGGAGTGCGGCTGCATTGGCGGCCGCACGGCGGTCAGATCTTGGCGGACGGCTTCAGCCGCCCGCCAAGGTCATAATGAGGGCCTTAAGGTATCTCAGCAGAAGAAATGTGCGATACATCAACAGACCATGTTTACATAATCCAAATTATCAAGACGTAGAATACATAACCGATTGAGTTGCAGACAACATCCTCGCCAGCAACTGGGGAGCCTTCAGCAGTCAGGCAGGGAGTCTCAATCAGGACCATCAAAAGACCCCTGAGCAATGTGTCCGTTCCACAGGCAAGCTCCTGTCTGAACGCCAAGTTTCTCTGTTTTTTATACCTTAAAACAACTCAAGGAGAGAGTTCTAGAAACCACCTCCCTTCTTTTATTAAATGAATGCTGGCTGTAATCATCTGCGTCAACATCACTCACAGGAATGGCCAGGCTCCCATGTTTGCTTTGAGACAGAGCTGTACATTCCTCTGGCAAAAACAAACTCAGCCTTGTGAAATTTATCAAATGCGCATCCCACATACCATGTTCCAGAAACTGTCCTGCTCTGTGCTTGTGAAGAGAAAACAACTCTGTGAAGGAAAACACCTGCACCCTGCAGCTGTCGCAGTACACAAATGGAGTCACCCACACAAAATAGAGTCGATGGTCACCTATTTAGTCCACATAGCATCACACGCCACACTTTGACCATTGAGTCTCTTAGCATATTAGTTTGAAATCAACATTTGTAAGTCGAATCATATATATTAGACTAGGCATGCACTGTACACAGCTGTGTAACATTATTATGACACAAATTACCATAATTATCCCACCTAAAATAGAACAAAGCAGATCTAAATCAGGTAACCATCCAGATAGCCAGCCCCACCACCCTTCACCTACATCTTGTTTCACGCCTTTGGCTAGTTCATTCAAGGCTCCAATGTGAGACTGGATTGATTTAGAATGGTCTTACAGGTTAAAACAAACCATTCCTTCAAATTCTGAACATCCATGATCATGTTTTAAAAGCAAATAATAAATTGCTACTCTGTTTTGCAAAGCGGCTCTTCTTGTTCCCTGCATATCAAACAATAATTCTACCAAAGCAACAGATGTGTGATTAATATTTTTGACCATTAAACATGCTATTTTATTAATAAATCGAGTGTTATAAAATGGCTAATTCAGGGACCCCTACTGTAGAAGCACCTAAGCTTATATATTCGGTTCTAGATAATAAATGGATTTCAGAGTCACAATCTTCACTAAGTTGGACTGTTTCCCTTGTGTTCCGTGTATCCAATGCTGGGTGTAACGGAAACATCATGAGCTCTAACCTTGTGAAAACACACAGTCTTCCTGTTATATTTGCTGGAATATATATGTATGTAACATTACCACATGAAAAGAACCATCCGGTGTACAATTTAACATACTTAATATGACAAGCACCAGACACTACATTCTTGCAGAACATGCTAATATTTACATTTTTACACATGGTGTAATTTTGTTTCCTGCATAGAGTTTATTGTTCTCACTTAATCTCTTGAGGGGCAACTGTTGATTTGAGTTGCATTTGAGCACATTTACCAATATTGGCTGCGTCACAGGTTAAATTATAATAAAAGTCACCTGCAGTGACATTGTAAGTTATCACCTGAGTTAAATTGTTCCACCTGCCATTTGTGGTTTCTTGACAGAACCTACAGTGTTCATACAAAGACAGATGAGTCCGTACGTCACTTTCTTCCACTGCCCTGTCTGCGTTTCTGGCATTAAAAACCTGTAGCAAAACATTAGCACAAGTAGGTATAGCAACTAGGCAGGTGGAAATGACATCCATGGTGCTTTTCATATTCGCCATACAAAAGTCCGACCTGTTGAGGACAGTTTGTGCCAGATGAGGCCACACGTTTTCAGGTCGATTCAGCAGAGGCATCGCCCTGTGCTGTCAGTCGGTAACTTCGAGGTTGGGGGTCCCAGTCCCTCTGCCCATTCGGATATGACCAAACACACTCCAAGAAGCACACTCAGTACACCGACACCTCGCAGTATAATGTACAAAAGAGCAAGTATGATTATTCTCGCTAGTAACATTTATCGGCTGGCATATGCTCCCACATCTCTTGTCCTGAATTTATCACTAACAGAATGTTGTCTTTTCCTGTCGCTATAATTTCTGCTGGTTCGGGGGTGCAATTCGGGAATTTTAGTCACATCTTGGCACCTGGATTCATATTGGTGGAGCCAAAGCTTCCTTCCCCTTGGATGGTGAGAAGAGCTAGGGCAGTCCCCTTTCTGACTTTTCCTTCATACACTGGAATAATCACAATTTGGGAGATTCTGTCTCTAGCTTGTATGACCAAATCATCATCTCCACTGTTCAATAATATCACTTTTACCCCTATTTGATAGTCTGCATCAATCAGTACCCCAAGACGTGAATGCCTTTAAGTGCCAGCCCAGACCAGTCAGCAATCCATCTGAATTGTTCAGGGGGAATCTGTATCCCAATCCCTGTTTAAATGAGTACCGTATCTCTTGATTTCAATCTTTACATGTTCAAAGCATGCAAATCAAGACCTGCAGCCTCTGGTGTGGATCAGTACGGAGCTAAAGCTGTTGCCATTGTCTCCCAATAGATTAACGTATTAGTTGCCTCATGGGGTTGTATTTTCAAGGCTGGGGTTAGCATTCACATTAGAGGAGTCTCTGCACTTGCCATAGGCCTAGTATTCAATATTTGTAATGCTTCATTCAAATTATCTCTCCAATTTTTCAACTGCGCATCTGATAACTTCGTCAACTGAAACTTCAACAATCCATTCATTCTCTCAATCAACCTCGCAGGTTGTGGGTAATATGGAATATGATAAATCCATTGTGCTAAGCACAATAGTCTTGTACCATCTTACCTTTAAAATGGGATTCGTAATCACTTTGGATCTGGAGTGGAATTCCATAGTACAAAATTAAGAAATCTAGGCCCTCATTATGACATTGGCAGTAAATCCCGCTTACCGCCACGGTGGCGGATATCCGTTTGCCATACTATGACACACACACACCAAACTGACAGAATACAGCAACATACACAAATTTGCAGCCCAAAGGTCAGTGGTACACTGTCGGTACCAATACCCATACCCTTACGCCAATAAAACAACGCTTACCACATCATGAATCAGGAATCGCTACGGCCCACATTCAACAGCGGAAACCATTGGCAGAACACACTGCTGCACTCAGAATGGACACCCAAATACTAAACTACATAACATTGTCCAATTAAAAAAACACACACCTGACACCCATACACACTCCACACCCACCCACTATAAAACACACACCCACATTACCCACAACCCCTTACAAATACAAATCATTGCCACCAGACCACTGAGACAACTACACACACACACCCATACATCCCTCACGCAATCCACTATGCATACCCAATCACACCACCCAACACCCACACACTTACACCCACCACACAACACCCATTGCCCCACAAAGGCACCCCCGTTTCACAGATGAGGATTTGCGGGTCATGGTGGAGGAAATAGTCAGGGTAGAGCCACAGCTCTTTGGAGCACAGGTCCAGTAGATATCCTTTGCAAGGAAGATGAAGCTATGGTGGAGAATCGTGGACAGGGTGAACGCCATGGGACAGCATCCAAGAACAAGGGACGACATCAGGAAGAGGTGGAACAACCTACGGGGGGAGGTACTTTCCTTGGCAGCAAGGCACCAGCTCGCCATCCAGACGACTGGAGGTGGACCTCCACCTCCTCCCCCACAGCTCATGGCATGGGAGGAGCACGTCTTGGCAATACTACATCCAGAGGGACTCACTGGAGTAGCCGGAGGACTGGACACTGGTAAGTCGACCTTTACCACTTATCAAACCCCATACCTGCATGCCATCTCACACCCTCACTCCCATCACTCCACTCCATCCCACACACTGCACCAATGCAGATGACTAACCCCAATGCCAAGCCCTGCATGCCATTCCAATGCATGGACAGCACTCCCAGCCCTGCTTGGACATCCATCACCAAAGCATGCACAGCATAGGGGTACTAACAATCCCACAATACATCACCATAGACATTCAAAGGTGGCAGGACAACTGCAAAGATATAGGGGAAGATAGGGATGTACAATATGTCACAGGCATGAAGCATAATACATCACTTACATCCCAGCAGGTGCCCCAGCCAATCTCAGTGGAGAGGAGGTGCCACAACTATCCAGTCCCCCAACAGAAGATGCCCCCAGTGATGACAGTAACTCTGGACTTCAGGATCTGGATCAACAACCTGGCCCATTATGGACCACTGGTCAGTCGGTCACCCCAGCCTACTCCCAGTCCACCACAGAGCCTCCCCCATCAGTATCCAACACCACAGCACCCACCCAGCATACCCACACCTCTGTCCCCAGGACACGTCAATCAGCAGTGTGCCCACCTGTACAGGGACCCTAGTCCACACGTTGCCCCCAAGACAATCAGGGACCTGGGGTCTGTGGCAGTGGGCACACCGTTCAGGGGACAGGGTAACAGGGACACTGGGAGGACCACTGTGCACCAGGGGGAGGACAGGCCCAGGAAACCGACTCTCCAGGAGGCATTCACTAATGTCCTGGGGCTTACCAACAATCCGCACATGATGGGCCAGATCCTGAACAACATGCAGGAGAACAAGCAGCTGCAGGAGGAACACCATCAAGAGATCAGGAAGGACTTGCAGGCCCTCAACACCAACATGATCTCCATAGCAGGGGTGCTGGCAGGCATGGCCAACATTATGAGGGAATGGACTGCACAGCAGTGGGCCCCTACCACTAGCCAGTCCCCCTGCAGAAGGTGAACCACACGCAAAGGTTTCCTGCGACCCAGACAGAAGCCAGAGACACTTGCCAAGACCAAGACCACCGCCAGGAAATGAGACTCTCCTGATTGTCCCCCTTGTTCCCACCGTGTCACCTTGTCCACTTTGAATTGTCTTTGCTCCCCTTCCTATGGCATACCATTTGCACATTCAGTGAGTGGAAACTCTTACGATTCCTGAATACCTGTTCATTCTGGTGGGGGGAGGGGACAAACACTATGGGGGTCATTCCGACCCTGACGGTAAAAACCGCCAGGGCCGGGGACCGCGGGAGCACCGCCAACAGGCTGGCGGTGCTCCCTTGGGCATTCTGACCGCGGCGGTACAGCCGCGGTCAGAAACGGAAAACCGGCGGTGTACCGCCGGTTTTCCGCTGCCCTGGGGAATCCTCCATGGCGGCGCAGCTTGCTGCGCCGCCATGGGGATTCCGAACCCCATACCGCCATCCTGTCCCTGGCGGTTTTGGCCGCCAGGCACAGGATGGTGGTAAGGGGTGTCGTGGGGCCCCTGGGGGCCCCTGCAGTGCCCATGCCAATAGCATGGGCACTGCAGGGGCCCCCGTAACAGGGCCCCACCAAGATTTTCAGTGTCTGCCATGCAGACACTGAAAATCGCGACGGGTGCAACTGCACCCGTCGCACCCCTTCCACTCCGCCGGCTCCATTCGGAGCCGGCATCCTCATGGAAGGGTGTTTCCCGCTGGGCTGGTGGGCGGCCTTCTGGCGGTCGCCTGCCAGCCCAGCGGGAAACCCAGAATACCCGCGGCGGTCTTTTGGGGCGTCGTGGTGGAAGGTGGTCCTGCACCACCGTGCAATTCCTTATTGGATAATGTGGGGCTCAATGGAGTACAGTGGCCAATGGGGATCAGCGCCGGCGGTGACGGTGTACATCGCCGCGGACGTGACTGCTATTTTCTATCTGATTCCTCACTTGTTTCCTGACCTTTAACCGGAGAACACCTACACTGTGTGTGCAGCTGTGACCTGCGTTTGGAACCTACCATGGCCCATGTGACCGGGGAAAGGGACCCTGCCTTCACTGCGAAGGAGTTGGAGCGATTGGTGAATGGGGTCCTACGCCAGTACAGACTGCTGTATGGGCCTCCAGACCAACAGGTGAGTACACTTTGGGCATGATGCATGTGGGAAGGATGCATGGAGATTTGTGTGCAAGCATTGTGTCATCAGGGGGAGAATGTCTTGTGGTGGTGTACATGGTGTGTGCTGGGCGATGTGTGTGCCAATGTAAACAGGATTGGTGGGCCATATGTGTGACAGGCTGGATTGTATATGTAATGGTGTCCTCCCATCTGTATCGCCTCTGCAGGTCAGCGCCCATCAAAAGGGATTATGGCGTGCCATCGCCAAGGATGTGCGGACCCTGGGGGTCTATGGCAGGCAGAGCACCCACTGTCAGAAATGGTGGGAGGACCTGAGATGCCGGGCACGGAAAACTGTGGAGCCCCACCTGGGGATGGCCTCCCAACGAGGAAGGGGTGCCCATCGGAACATGACCTCCCTGATGGCCCGCATACCGACGGTGGCTTTTCTCAGAGCTGGATGGGCGCTTGAGGGCATCACAGCAGCCACAAGGGGGTGAGTACAGTGGCCGTTACAACAATAATTTGTAGGTGGCATGGGATCCGGTTGGTGGGTGACAGTTAGTGGGTGCCCCTTAATGTCAGGCCAGACATTGCAGTGTGATCCAGGTCAAGGGTAATGGTTGAGAGGGAAAACAGGGTAACCTAGCTAGGTCGCATTCCATGTCAGACAGGGCTTAGTGGGTCCCAGGAGGGGTGCAGTTGGCGGTGGTTGACCCTCATAGTGCTGTGGCATATAGCCAATTGTTTGGCAGTGTAATGCCCAGTGGTCAATCCTGATCCCTGCATGTGGCAATACTGTGTATGCCTTCTGTGGTGTTGGTGCAGTAATTGACCTAGTACTCCCTTTCTCTCTCTCCCCCTTTTTTCTTCTGTCATCCTATCCACGTGTGCATTAGCATCATCTGGCGGAGAAGCAGGGGCACCGGTGACAGAGGGAGCTGCATCCCACAGGACTCAGGAGGCAGGGGAGCACCAGGGGGGAGACAGGAGGTGACAACACTGACTCAGATATCTCCTCTGATGGAAGCTTCCTGGTGGTGGCGGACACCTCTGTGACCACCTCAGCTGCAGGTACAGCCGCCGACCCCGTACCAGCTCCGCCCTCCAGTAGCCCCTCAGCGAGTGCTCGTGCCCCTTCACCCAGGAGGGTGGGCATCTCTTTCGCTCCAGGCACCTCAGGCCCTGCCCCAGTGAGCCCTGCTGCCCTGAGTGAGGAGGCTATTGACCTCTTGAGATCCATCTCTGTAGGGCAGTCAACGATTGTGAATGCCATCCAGGGGCTGGCATCCCAGGTGCAGCAATACACTGCATTCCTGGAGGGCATCCACAGTGGATTGGCAACCCAACAGAGATTTATTCAGGCTCTGGCCTGCTTTCTGATGGCAGCCATTGTCCCTGTACCTTACGTCCCCCCTCCAACTAACACTTCCCAGTCCCAGTCTCCTGAACACCAACCCATCCCATGCACACATACAGTCGAGCATGCACACAAGACATCACACAAGAGTGGCACAGTCAAACACAGGCACCACGTTTCAGCCCACAAGCACTCACGCAAACACCAGACAGTTGCAGACACAACCACATCCACTGCCTCCACTGTCTCCCCCTCCTCCTCCGCCTCCCTCACAGTCATGTCCACACTCACACCTGCATGCACTGCATCAACATCCACCACCAGCATCACCAACACCAAGACACACACACACCTGACTAGTAGACACCTCCACAACATCCATCCACGTGTCCTCTGTGTCCTCTCCCACCCTGTCTGTCTCTTCGCCTATAGGACACACACGCAGGCACTCAACACCCAACAGCCATCCACCTCACACACTCACAGTGCCCATGCACCTGCACCCAAGTCCAGCAGACATACACCTCCAACAACCACTCCCTCAACCTCCACTCCCATCCATACTCCCTCTTCCCGCCCCTCTGTCCCTAAGAAGCTTTTCCTTGCCCAACTTGACCTCTTCCTTCCCCTCCCCCGTCCTGCCCGTAACAGCAGGGTCCCAACGACCCAGCCTAGCACCTCAGCCAAACAGGCCACGTGGACAGTGGAGGCACCTCCTAGTCGTGGAGGCAAGACAGTGAAGGATCCCACTCCACCAGCCAGGAAGGGTAAGGATCCCACACCTCCTGCCATGAAGGGGAAGAAGCCCTCAACTCCTGCCATGAAGGGAAAGGAGCCCTCACCTCAAGCCATGAAGGGGAAGAAGCCCTCAACTCCTGCCATGCAGGAGAAGAAGCCCTTGACTCCCGCCATGAAGGGAAAGAAGCCCTCGACCTCCAGCTGAGGCAGTGCAGCCTTCACCTCCAGCAGAGGCTGGCCCGGAGGCACCTTCACTTGCTGACACAGTGCAGCCCTCACCTCCAGCAGAGGACATGTAGGCCACCCTCCTGGGACTGCTGTACAAGAAGCCCCCTCCAGAACCAGTGGGCAAGTCACCCACCTGAGAGACTGTGACCTTTCACTCCCCAGTACAGAGGAATGGTCATAGAGCTCCCTCCAGAACCAGTGGGCAAGTCACTAACCTAAGAGACTGTAACCTTGCACTCCCCAGCACAGAGAAATGGGCACGGAGCCCCCTCCAGAACCAATGGGCAAGTTCCCGAGTTCCTGAGGTGTCTGCCCACTTGCACACTGATGCCCCTGAAAAGTTCTGTGGGGGTGATGTCAGGAAACAAGTTGGGCCTGTGGCCATGTGGTTCATTTGGTGGCTGTTCCCATTCAATACATTCTCATTACTGCCTTCTTGTTGTCCTTTCATTATTATGCTGTGTCTCATGTACCATTGTTTTTCGTCTGTTTTTTGAGTGTGTGCACATATTGACATCCTTGACTAATCGGCACTGGCCAGATGTAATCCATTTGCCATATCTGCCCTGGCAACTTTCCTCTTCCCAGTTGACCCCTGACCGTCTGTGGGACTGATCTCTGCTGGGTGTTGACAAATAGGACATTGCATAATCACTGTTTGTATTAAGTCTAGGGAAATGTACATCCCTCCAGACTCTGCCCACCTGTTAGTGGCCTTCTCTCCCAGATGCCCACATTTTTGGTGAGCACATATAGCCGTCCCCATCAGAGTCCTGTGTCGCCACTACTGCTTCAGAGATTTAGGTTTTTTTGTCTGCAAGGGAATTATACCATCGTTCTAATGAGTCAGTGGGACAGTGGGCGTCTGCAAGATATACACTAACTGTACTTCATGCTAGCGTTTTCCAAAGCTCGCTTAATGTAAGTGACTGTTCCTTAGTTGACTGACTAGGGTAACGTATTGTTGTCTGTGTTTTTGTTTTAGGAGAAGTTTTTCATATTTTGGTCCTGATGAAGCGTCAATGGATCCTGTTGGACACCCGAGTCGCGAAACATGTTGACCCATGATTAGAGAGTTTGTGATAATTTCCTGCCTCTCACTTGCATTTTGATTTAGAGAGTGACTGAGCATGACTTCTCAATAGTCACTTTCGAATAGTTTTTAATCTTGGCCTATACCTTATATTAACTGAATAAATTTGTGATGTTGTTCTAGGTTTAGAGCCAATTTTATATCCTTTCTCTCCTGTTCATTTAGTGTCTGCAGATAGGCAGTGTCCACAACATATTCTATTACGGCAGTCACTACAAAAGATTTCCAGCAAAGAGCCCCCTTATGGGGAGCCCGTCAGACACTGCAGTGCCAATCTGACGAGGAGCATCCCTGATGATGAAGCATGACATCCGATTTGATATGTGAGGGCTCTTGCTCCTAAATATTTAGGTGTCCCTGCTTTTCACCCTTGGAAAAGTGTACTCTGTTTTTGAGATTAACTACATTGGGAGACTGTACGCTGGACCATTAATCTCCCTGTCCCCCTCTTTGGAGTTTTAACCTTCCATTTATTAACCGTCCCCCTTCTCTTCTTATTATTTATACTGCGCCACTCGCACTGCGGCCCTCTCAACCATAGTCTGGTAAGTTTGCAATTTATATTGCAACATTTTATTTTGACATAACATTGTAGAGGTATTTTTGCTTCTATAACTGCTTTTCCTTCTGATCGCGTTCCTGCTCTAACTGAGCACATTTTTAATGCTTTTTACGATAAGCACATAAGAGTATCCAGCCCCTTCGCCTTAACGTGTTAAGCTCCTTCCCTTTTTCTATTGGCACTTTCTGCAAACAGGCTAATACATCTATTGGCTTTGCATATGCCATAAACGCATTCCAGTTTTCACTCAAACCAGCACAGCCAGACCACTCATGCGTAAGCGTACCATAGGGGGATATTTCCCACCCTGGTATCTCATTGGGAAACTGCCACTGTCTTTTTGCCAAACACCTTTCACTTTAATATTGTATCCTGCCAACTACGCCAAAATATATTGCTTCACACTTGAAACAATAGGACACAATCCCAAATAAATTCAGCACTCTTAATATGAAGTAATGTATTTATTAAGGCACTTACCAAACATCAAACGAAAGACATAAACATATAGGTAGGAATATATAAATCTAGTGATCAAGACTTAAGATATCCCAGCAGAAGAAATGTGCGATACATCAAATCATATTTACAAAAAAACGAATTATCAAGACCCAGAATACATCACCGATTGAGTTGCCAGTGACTGGGGAGCCCTCAGCATTCAGCCAGGGAGTCTCAATCGGGACCACCAAAAGACTGCTGGGAAATGCATCTGTTCCACAGGTGAGCACCTGTCTGAGCACCAACTTTTCCCGTCTTTTATACCTTAAAACAACTCAAGGAGAGAGTTCTAGAAAGCCCCTCCATTCTGTAATGAAATTAAGGCTGGCTGTACTCGTCTGGTCGACATCACTCACAGGAGCTGGCCAGGCTCCCATGTTTGCTTTGAGACAGAGCCATACATTCCTCTGGCAAAAACAAACTCAACCTTGTGAACTCTATCAAATGCACATCCCACTTACCAAGTTCCAGAAACTGTCCTGCTCTGTGCTTGTGAAGAGAAAAACAATTATGTGAAGAAAAACACCTGGGCCATGCAGTTGCCGCAGTACACAAAATTGAGTCACTCATACAAAATGAAGTCGATGGTCACCTACTTAGTCCACATAGCGTCACACTCAGCCATATTCAAATCAGTCTTGACCCTGCTCCCAATGGGAACAGTCCAGCCCAAACTGCCAGGCCACGTCCTCCCTGTGCTGGAAACAAGCATCCTGAGACCGGTTTAGAGGTATCACCTCTCATCAGCTAGGCTAGCTTGAATCCAGTTGCACAGTGATCAAGTGACCCATGTCTGGGCATACCATGGCCACTTAGGGCGAACAAAGCCACACACAAAGAGATGATGGATGGAGTACTGAAATTTTGCAAACACTCATCCCCAGGCACAAATCTGAGTTAGATTCATCGTTCATTTGTCAATGCATGTCTTATTTTGACATGGTTTTTGTAAAACGGGAGCTGCCGGAGCCTCACCATTGTAACAAACATTCGCACAAAGCAAAAGCACACTGTTATAAATGGGGTCTCTGGTTGGCAGTCGTTTGCGCTCTGTCCAAGCAGGGGTCCTCACTCTAGTCAAGGTAAGGGAGTTACACTCCTAAGACAACCCCTCCTCAACCCCATGGTAACTTGGCCCAAGCAGTCAGGCTTATCTCAAAGGCAATGTGTAAAGTATTTGTACCAACACACACAGTAATACGGTGAAAATACTACAAAATGGACACCACACCAATTTAGAAAAATAGGCAATATTTATCTAAATTAAACAGGACCAAAAATGACAAAAATCCAACATACACAAGTAAAGTTATGAATTTTCAAAATAATAGAGGCTTACTCTGTAGAAAATAATGGAAATGTTGTAGTTATACAAAGTACCTGGTGTGCGTAAAAAAATAAAGCCGAGCGGGCGAGCATGCACTGGCAAAGTCAGCGATGCGTTGATTCCTTACTCGCAAGTGAGGCTGTGTGTTGGTTCTTCACCTGTCGGGCAGGCGATGCGTCATTTTTTTCTCCCGCAAGAGACTGATTTTTTTATTTTTCAGACGGGGAACTTCGGATCTGCGCAGGTTTACAATGACTTTGACGCCCACGATGATGTGTGAGAAATCAGGCCTGGCTCCAGACTCGCACCAGGGGGTTGGAGACTAATTGTGTGAGGGCAGACACAGCCCATTCAGGTGTAAGTGATCACTCCTCCCTCCATTCTAGCCCAGGTGGCCCATCAGGATATGCAGGCTACACCCAATCGCCCTTTGCGTCACTGCCTAGAGGACATTCACAAACAGCCCAATTGTCAGTCTGTCCCAGACAGGGAATACACAAGCAGGCAGAGTCACAGACTGGTTTAAGCAAGAAAATGCCCAATTTCTAAAAGTGGCATTTTCAAACTCACAATTTAAACATTTTAAGCAAGAAAATGCCCACTTTCTAAAAGTGGCATTTTCAAACCGACAATTTAAAAACCAACTTTACTAAAATATGTATTTTTAAATTGTGAGTTCAGAGACACCAAACTCCATGTTTCTACCTGCTCTTAAAGGAAAACTACACTTAAAAGATCTTTAAAGGCAGCCCCCATGTTAACCTATGAGAGACATAGACCTTGCAACAGTGAAAAACAAATTTGGCAGTATTTCAATGTTAGGACATGTGAAACACATCAGTACAAATCATACCTTTAACATACACTGCACCCTGCCCCTGGGGCTACCTGGGGCCTACCTTAGAGGTGCCATAGATGTATAAAAAGGGATGGGTTGGGCCTGGCAAGTGGGTACACTTGCCAGGTCGAATTGTCAGTTTAAAACTGCACACAGAGACACTGTAGTGGCAGGTCTGAGACATGTTTACAGGGATACTCATGTGAGTGGCACAACCAGTGCTGCATGCCAACTAATAGCATTTGATTTACAGTCGCTGGGCACTTCTAGTGCACTTTACTAGGGACCTACTAGTAAATCAAATGTGCCAATCGTGGAAAAGCCAATTACACATACATTTTACACATGGAGCACTTGCACTTTAGCATTAGTCACCAGTGGTAAAGTGCCCAGAGTATCAAAAACAGCAAAAACATAGTCCAGCACACAGTCAAACCATGGGAAGCAAAGGCAAAAAGTCACAGGGGAGACCACACCTAGGATACCAGGTCTAACACACACATTGCTACAGTAGTTCCTGGCACTGAACAAAACTACTTTGTGTGCTGATATGCTCCTTGTGAAAGAGTAGGTTGCTATTGCTCCCAGTGAGAGAGAGGGGTAGACTTTTATTTTATTTTTAAAGTCTTGGTTAATGCCAGGCCTAATTAGTGACCAAATTATTATAAAGGGTCACAGAGTGCACTCATGGTATATGTCACTGCATTAGTGCAGATTTCTGTATTTCATAAAATAACAAGAATTTACAGAAGTAGACCAGGAAATCGTACTCCTTTAATATATTTGTGAACTGTATTTTAGCACAAGTAAATATTTGTGTGTAGATTTGCTTAATTTCCTGAAGGGGAACGTCGGATCTACGCAGGTTTACAATGACTTTGACGCCCACGATGATGCGTGAGAAATCAGGCCTGGCTCCAGACTCACACCAGGGGGTTGGGGACTGATTGTGTGAGGGCAGACCCAGCCCATTCAGGTGTAAGTGATCACTCCTCCCTCCATTCTAGCCCAGATGGCCTTCCAGGATATGCAGGCTTCACCCGATCTCCCTTTGCGTCACTGTTTAGAGGACATTCACAAACAGCCCAATTGTCGGTCTGTCCCAGACAGGGACTACACAAGCAGGCAGAGTCACAGAATGGTTTAAGCAAGAAAATGCTTAGTTTCGCATAGTTATAGATTTGCTGACTTTGCCACATAATCCATCATCTGCCACATAATCTTCAGTTTAAAAAAAAAAATAGTTTTCACCTCAAACGGCTCAACAGTTACTAAAAATGAGAAGACGCGTGTTGCTACTCAGTGAAAGGCCTTTTGCAAAGCTGGATTGGTCACTTTTCTATTGCTTATTGCTATGTTTGGGTGTTAACTGGTGCGACTGAGGTCCAACAAATGCCCAGAGGGCATTACCAAGTTTAAAAACAACTAAATAATGAATCATTACTATTACAAAATGGGCTGCATTATGAAGCATAATTTGCCTTTTCTTGCTGCATAGTTTACTCAACCCTGCCGCATAATTTGCCTCTTTCCTGATACATAATTACAGTGGCCCTGCTTATGGCTTTGTCAATGCATGTCTTATTTTGACATGGCTTTTGTAAAACTTTATTGTTGTAGAAGCTGCCGTGCCCTCACCATTGCAACAAATATTCGCACAAAGAAAAGCACACATTGCCACAGTAGTTCCTTGCACTGACAAAACTACTTGGTGTGCCACTCGAAGAGAGAGAGAGAGAGAGAGAGAGAGAGAGAGAGAGAGAATTTAGTAAAAACAAAAGGTCTTGATTAATGCCAGACCTAATTAGGGGCCCAATTATTAAAGAAGGTCACAAAATTGCACTCATGGTATATGTCGTTGCATTAGTGCAGATTTCTGTATTTCATGAATTCACAAGAATTTACAGAAGTAGACCAGGAAATCGTACTCCTAGAAAATATTTGTGAACTGTATTTTAGCACGCGTAAATATGAGTGTGTAGATTTGCTCATGTGCAAATTTGTTGAGTGCTTACATGTTCACTTTCCCTCTAACCATTTTGTTTTTCGACCCTGGAAAAGTGTTACTTCTGCCCTTGTCAGGAGTAAATTTCCAACCTTTCTCAGTATGGGAAAAGATTAGAGGAGAGTTGGTGAAAACTCTTAAAACATGCAGGTTAGTAAGTTTGCACAGACTCAAAAGGGCATTTCAACCCTGGACCTTTTGCTTACAGCTACCTCCGGCACCAGTATGTTTATCTGCAGAAAGGTGGCAAAATAAGGAAATTGCTAGTTTTCAAGCCCTGGTATAGCTTTAGTCCTGGCATAATCAGAGAGGCTAATGTAAGAGCTCTTATATAATGAGGTTCCTGCTATAATTTTTTGCTGCACTACATGGCACAAAAAGGGACAAGTAGATATTTTTACAGGACAAGTAGACTTATGAAGCAGCCTGCCTTATGGACAAGTAGATATTTTATTAAATTCCATACCCCTGTAAGGATGATTACTTATCTCTCCTGGTGATGCTGGAACATCAGTAACAAACCATGCAGGACAAACTCGACGATCTTGAAAACACATCACAACACAAAAATATCCAGATCTGAGGTATATGTCCTACTTTGGCAGCAGCCGAACTCGATTGCTATGTCCAAGCGCTGTTTCGCCATCTCTTGAATGTCCCTTATTATGCTCCAGTACTTCCTGATCGCACCCACAAGGTCTTCTCGCCAATTCAAAAGCAAAGGAATATGCCTCAAGAGGCTCTGACTTGAGTCAACTACTATCACATCAAGGAGCAAACCCTGGCAGTGGCTTGGTGGCAAAAGTTGCTAATATTTTGGGGAGATAGTTCTCTTGCTGCCAGATGTTTCGGCCCAAATGCTTGCACGCAGACTAAAAGTTTGAGAGATCATGACACACCTACAAAGAGAAACAAATCCCATACCGATGGGGATTCCCATTTAGTTCACAATTAAAGACAAGCAATATCTGATTTGTGATCTCCAGCAAGGTAAGAGGGTCCTCGGTCTCTCCCTGATGATGCTCAACCAGAAGGATTCTGGCCCCAGCAATCTTGCAAACACCAGATGTGGCTGGCACTTCCAAACCTCCAGGACAGCATGGATAGGGGAAAGGAGACAACATCGCCTCCAAGACAAAGAGCTAACCATTGTCCTCAGAAGAGGACACCTTGACTTGAACTGCCCTTGTTCCACTAATGTTTCAACATGCATGTTGAACTTAACAGATGTCTTCCAAGTTGTATTTGTAATCTGTTTGCGTTTTGTTGCAGGTGTGGGGGACAGGTAGGGTTTAATACTCTCAGAACCAGCCCCGTACTGTACGGAACTGTTCCAACTTTACCTTTAGTGGTTAGAAGGACCATATGGCACCTCTATGGGCTATTTTCTCAGTGAGGGTGCAGGGCCTTTACATGTTCCTCTTTTCAATTTATCTTTTTAGTTTCCCTCTTCCACCCAGTTTAGACACAAGAGCTGAGACACACACTTCCCATCTACTAATTAGGCATGCAGCATGCCAATCCACAGAAGTAAACCACATCAGGATCACCCCAGAGATCGATCTCCCATACACCCCTACAGGATCTATGCTGATTCAACTTCCAATTTATAAACAATTGCCATACCGCTTACACAAATGATGCAAATTACAATAGTCTCCTATAGCATTCAGAGCCTCAACTCCCCTATGAAGCGTAAAGTACTGCTTCAGTATTTGAAACACAGGAAGAAAGACATTGGGGGTCATTCTGACCTCGGCGGTAAAAGGCCCTTACCGCCGGTCAGAAGTCCGCCATTCTACTGCCGCGGCCGCGGTAAACCGCCACGGTCATTCTGACCACCAACTGTGAAACCGCCAAAAATCCGACATCCAAGGAAGGCCGCCACATCAGCGGGCAGCGGAAAACTGGAGATGACCAAACCTCCACCGTCACGCCAACACAAACACGCCCATGCCATTCTGACCCACGAATCCACGCGGCGGTCTTTCAACCGCGGTATTCCATTGGCGGTACACACCGCCGCGCTCAAAATACACACCCAGCTCCAAAACACTGCCACATTGGACATTTTGAAATACGCACACCTGAGACACATACAAACAACACTCCCACACATCCAATCAACTATAAAACACACCCACATCACCCACAAACCCCCACTAGTTGGAAATCGGAGCGAAGGCGAGAGCGAGAGAGATAGAGATAGCGAGCACAGCAATAGAAAACCCCAACACACACAGGAACCCAACTTCATCACCCACACCACATCTACGCACACATCACCACACATCACCACGCACATCACCACAAACACCACCCCACACCTCATCCACACCACCCCATGGCACCCCAAAGACACCCAAGGTTTTCGGACCAAGAACTCCGGGTCATGGTGGAGGAAATCATGAGGGTTGAGCCCCAGCTCTTCGGCACACAGGTGCAGCACACCACCATAGCAAGGAAGGCTGAGCTATGGCAAAGGATCGTAGACAGGGTCAACGCTGTGGGACAGCATCCCAGAAATCGGGAAGATATCAGAAAGCGATGGAACGACCTACGGGGGAAGGTGCGCTCGATGATCTCCAGGCACAACATCGCTGTGCAGAAGACTGGCGGCGGACCCCCACCCACCCCACCCCAATTCACAGCATGGGAGCAAGAGGTGGTAAACATCCTGCATCCTGATGGCCTCGCTGGAGTACACGGAGGAATGGACTCTGGTAAGTCGAATCTCAACTACTTCACCCCCCCAACCACCAGCATGCCAACCCCCCCCCCCCCTCACCCCCAATATCACCCCCAAGCACATAACCTCCCTGCCAATGTCTCACCAGCACAACCCACCCTAAACAACACCAACCCCTGAATGCCAACACAAACCATAGACAGCCACCACCAAAGCATGACCATTGCACATACCCATACACCCCCCCCCCAAACCCTCACAACACCTCCCACAAGGGAATGC
The DNA here is from genome assembly GCF_031143425.1 of Pleurodeles waltl. Lineage (NCBI taxonomy): Eukaryota > Metazoa > Chordata > Amphibia > Caudata > Salamandridae > Pleurodeles > Pleurodeles waltl. The sequence continues at coordinate 702,074,317 of NC_090440.1, forward strand.
CAGCACTAGTGGACAAGGGCACTCAAAATGCACGCCATGGCACACACAGAAACAATAACCATACTCCTTTACCCCTGCAGGGCCCGAACGCCAACACACCGCCACGGAGGGTCCAGATTTGTCCATCCCACCCCCAGAACAGGCCCCCAGCGAGGACAGCAGCTCTGTCGACCTAGAACCTGACGACCAGCCCAGACCATCGGGGACCTCTGGACAGTCGGTTCCCCACACACAGACACAGGCCACAGCAGACCCAAACCCCTCTGGGAACACCAGCACAGCTCCCACCCAGCGGGCCCATGCCTCTGTCTCGCGGACGCGTCAATCAGCGGTGTGTCCGCCACTACAGGGCACCCAGGCTGACCCAACACCCCAACAACAACAGGGACCTGGGGGCAGTGGTAGCGGGCACACCGTCCAGGGGACAGAGGCCCGGGGAAACAGGGCAACTGGGAGGGCTGCTGTGCGACAGGGGGGGGAGGACAGGCCCAGGGAACCGACTCTCCAAGAGGCCCTCACCACATCATGGGAGCATATCATCACTCCCAGGAGACGATGGCGACGGTACTGGCCAGGTTCACCGAGATCCAGGCACAGCAGGAGGAACGGTACATGGGGTTCAGCAATGAACTCCGGGACATCGCTACCGCTATGGGGACCATAGTCCAGGCCCTCAACCGGATAGAAACCACATTGCGGGACCATGTGGCACCGCAAAGGGCCCCTGTCACCAGCCAGGAACAGCCTACCACCTCCGCCGGCGCTAGTGGTCAGGAGGCCCCCACAGAACGACGGGCCACCAGAACCCCACCTCCTGCTGAAGAACAACCACCCCGCAAGAGGAACCTGAGATCTCAAAGGAAGACAGAGTAGGATGCCAAGACCCCCGCCAGCCTAATATCCCCCCGGATGTCATTCCACTGTCCCACAGTGTCACCCTGTCCAACCTTGAACTGCCCCTGCTCCATCCTTCCACAGCCATATGAACAATGCACCTGTGCGACCGAGAACTGGACTCTGCCATGGACATAACTCCACCCTCACCCATCACCGTTTTAATATCATGTACCAATATATAGCACTAAAAATAAATCACTCATTGCACATAAATCATTCTAGAGTCAGCCTGTATTAATTACAAATGTATAACACATTACTTATCAATAATGTTCTGTTATTTATGTGTGGACAACATACCGATGTCAATAAGCATTAGTCCATGGGCTAACCAAGCAGAAGTCACGCAGTGGGTCATACAGCACTGAAAAGGGAAGGGAAAAGTAAACTTCAGTTTAAAAGAACTGGGGGGAAATACACAAAGTAAAGATGCAGGGGGCATTCAGTAAATGTTAAATGGCGTGGGAGATTCCTACCTGTGTGCTACTGAAAATACTGTTGGATAACTCTGTCCCTGTTGTCTGGGTCGTCCTCTTCGTCTTCCTCCTCTTCACTCTCCGCAGGCTCCACAGCTGCTTCAACACCACCATCTGGACCATCCTCCTGCAGGAAGGGCACCTGACGTCGCAATGCCAGATTGTGAAGCATACAGCAGGCCACGATGATCTGGCACACCTTCTTTGGTGAGTACATCAGGGATCCCCCTATCATATGTAGGCACCTAAACCTGGCCTTCAGGAGGCCAAAGGTTCTTTCTATGATCCTCCTAGTTCGCCCATGGACCTCATTGTACCGTTCCTCTGCCCTGGTCCGGGGATTCCTCACTGGGGTCAATAGCCAAGGCAGGTTGGGGTAACCAGAGTCACCAATTAGCCACACACGTTGTCTCTGTAGCTGTTCCATCACATAAGGGATGCTGCTATTTCGCATCACATACGCGTCATGCACTGACCCAGGGAACATGGCATTCACATGGGAGATGTACTGGTCAGCCAAACAGACCACCTGGACGTTCATCGAATGGTAACTTTTCCTGTTTCTGTACACCTGCTCATCGTCTTTTGGGGGTACTAAAGCCACATGGGTCCCATCAATGGTACCAATTATGTTGGGAATATGTCCAAGGGCATAAAAATCACCCTTCACAGTGGCCAAATCAACCTCCTCAGGGAATACAATGTAGCGCCGCATGTGTTTCGTCAGGGCAGACAACACTCTAGACAAGATTTTTGAAAACATAGGCTGAGACATTCCAGATGACATGGCCACTGTTGTCTGGAATGAGCCACTTGCCAGAAAATGGAGGACTGACAGAACCTGCACTAGAGGGGGAATTCCTGTGGGTTGGCGGATGGGGGACATCAGGGCTGGCTCCAGCTGGGCACACAGTTCATGTATAGTGGCTCGGTCAAGTCGGTATCGTAGTATGATGTGGCGTTCTTCCATTGTCGACAGGTCCACCAGCGGTCGGTACACGCGAGGATTCATCCTTCTCCTCGCAAGTCCCAGCGGACGGTGCCTAGGAAGGACAACATGGAGCACAGAGTCAAGCAAGTCACAGGTACGTTCACCACTGCATGCATAGCACACGATTATCTATGTATTGAAAGGCGTGTATGTGTGGCAATGCAAGGCCTAGGCCTGTGTGACGCAGTACAAATAATGCCATGTGGGCCCTTGAAATGGCGGCTGCCTGACCTGTGAAGTGGGACAATGGGATGTGAGGTCAATGCGCTGGCGTGGCACACCGTGGCGGTAGGCGGTCGAAGACCGCTATACGAAGCCGCATTGGCTAACATTGAGGCCTATGAGTTTCAGGAGCCAATGACGAGGTGCGCCGGTGGTCGCGGTACGCACCGCCGCAGTACGCACCGCCGCGGGCGTGACCGCCATTTTCTATCTGCTTAATCACTCGAGACCTGATCATCCACAGGAGAGGACCTATACTGCAAGTGCTGCTGTGACCTCGGTCTGGAAGTGACAATGGCTGCTGCGACTGGGGATAGGGCCCCTGCCTTCACGTCTGAGGAGTTGGACAAACTTGTGGATGGGGTCCTCCCCCAGTATGCGTTACTCTACGGTCCTCCAGACCAACAGGTAAGTACACTGGGTGCACATTGAATGGGCTATGCCTGTGTGGAGTGGGGTGGATGCTAAGTTGGTGGGGTGGGGGGCGAATGAGGAGTGCAACGCACGACAGATGAGAGCATGTGCCATATGGCAAGGTTGGGGAGGGGGGCCAATCGCATCTAACATGCAGAAATATGATGATTTCTCCTTCCCACCCTGTACATGTCAAATAGGTCAGCGCCCGTCAGAAAGTGGACATATGGCGTGCCATCGCCAAGGAAGTCCGGGCCCTGGGGGTCCACGTCAGACGGGGCACCCACTGCCGCAAGAGGTGGGAGGACATCCGCCGCGGGACCAGGAAGACCGCGAGTCACTGCTGGGGATGGCCTCCCAACCTAGGAGGGGTGCCAGTCGTACCCTGACCCCCCTGATGTCCCGGATCCTGGCGGTGGCCTACCCTGATTTGGATGGGCGCTTGAGGACATCACAGCAGACACAAGGGGGTGAGTATCAGCACATTCTGCTATCTCTCTGCGCAGTGGAGGCGTCTGGGTGGGGGAGGAGGGTTGGGGGTGACATTAGGCCAGGGCGCTTTCTGTAGTGTAGTCCTCTCCTTTAGGCATGGCCCTGTGCTCCCGGCCCCCACCTCTGTAGGGTGACAAGTACAGCTATCGATGGTCCAGCATCACACATGTGCGCCTTTGTCGTCTCTAGACCTGTTGTCCTAGTCAGAAGTACTGAGTAGTGTACCCCGAATGCGCGGCTTAGTGCATGAGGCTCCTGTGTCTGTCCTCTCTGCCAACGGTGTTGACATTGCATGCACTCAACCTGGTCTTCGTTTTTCTCCCCCCACCCTTCTTCTTCGTCTTCTTGTGCATCTGTGCATTAGCATCATCAGGCGGAGGAGAATTGGCATCGGAGCACGAGGGAGCTGCAAGTCACAAGGCCCCGGTGGGACCAGGAACAGACACCGAGGGCACCAGTGATCCGGAGGGCGAGGGGAGCACCACAACGGGGACCGGTGGTGACACCAGCGACAGCGACACGTCCTCGGATGGGAGCTCCCTAGCGGTGGCGGTAACATCCGGGCCCCCCGCCTCTACAGGTACAGCCGCCACCCAGCGCACCAGCCCCGCCCTCCCAGCAGCCCCTCAGCCTACGCTCCGTGCCCGCTCGCCCAGGAAGGCGGGCGTCTCCTTCGCCCCAGGCACCTCAGCCCCTGCCCCTGTTACCCCTGCTGCCCTCAGTGAGGAGGTCATTGATCTCCTCAGGACACTCATTGTTGGGCAGACTACCCTTTTGAATGCCATCCAGGGGGTAGAAAGGGAGGTGCATCGGAGCAATGCCTACCTGGAGGGCATTCATTCGGGTCAGGCTGCCCATCAACGATCGTTCAATGCTCTGGCCTCAGCACTGACGGCAGCCATTGTCCCTGTTTCCAGCCTCCCTCTTCTGACTGCCTCCAGCCTGTCTCTGTCTCCTGTTCCTCAGCCTATCCCATCCACACCATCAGACCAGCCTGCACACACCTCAACACCCAAGGGCAGCTCATCCAGACACAAGCACCACAGAACCCACAAGCATTCACGCAAGCAACACCCAGATGCAGACATTCCAACAGTCACTACCACCTCTGTGTCCCCCTCCTCCTCGTCTCCCTCCTCCCTCCCTGTGACGTCTACACTCACACCTGCATGCACACCACCATCAGCCAGTGCTTCCATCACCAGCACACCCTCCAGTCCAGTCCGCACACGTGCAGTCACCACCCACACTACCATTTACACGTCCCCTGTGTCCTCTCCCACTGTGTCTGTCACCCCCTCTTCCAAGACACACAAACGCAGGCAGACACCCACCCAACAGCCATCCACCTCACGACAGCCTCCAGCACAGGCACCTGCACCCAAAGACAGCACACCTGACTCTCCTACAACCACATCCTCTTCCTCCACTTCCATCACAACTTCTCCTACCTTTTACCTTGGTCCTAAGAAAGTTTTCCTTGCTAATCTTGACCTCTTTCCCTCCACTGACCCACCCCCTCCATCTGCAAAGAGTCCCAAGAGCACCTCAGCCACCACCAGCCCAGCTTCGAGTGTCACTGTGGTGCATGGGTTCTGGAGCCCACCCTTTGCCAGCAGTGACACTTCAATCAGCAGCAAGGGGACAGCCAGCCCCCCACCAGGCAAGAAGACCAGGAAGCTAAAGGGCCGCCGTGAGAGGACTGACACGGCTGCCCCTAAGGAGCAAAGTTCGCCCACTTCACCAGCCACAACATCTAGGGGAGGCAAGGGCCCGAGAGCCCCATCTAAGGAGCGAAAGGGCAGCAGGGCGGAAAAGTCAGCCAGCAGGAGCGCGGAGCAGGAGGGGCCCACAAGCCCCATCCCGGGTGTTAGGAAGGACACCAAAGGGCCCAGGACTCCGTCACCGAAGGGTCCAGCAACAGCACGGTCGGAGGGCGACTGAGCAGGGAGTCCAGGCCAGGTCGGGCTCCCTTGACCTACTGGACGAGCACCGCTGAACAGGGCCCCGCCGTGCAGAAGAGCACCGCTGAAGAGGGCCCCGCCGTGCAGAAGAGCACCGCTGAACAGGGCCCCGCCGTTCAGAAGAGCACCGCTGAACAGGGCCCCGCCGTGGCGAGGAGCACCGCTGAAGAGGGCCCCGCCGTGCAGAAGAGCACCGCTGAACAGGGCCCCGCCGTGCAGAAGAGCACCGCTGAACAGGGCCCCGCCGTGCAGAAGAGCACCGCTGAACAGGGCCCCGCCGTGGCGAGGAGCACCGCTGAAAAGGGCCCCGCCGTGCAGAAGAGCACCGCTGAACAGGGCCCCGCCGTGCAGAAGAGCACCGCTGAACAGGGCCCCGCCGTGCAGAAGAGCACCACTGAAGAGGGCCCCGCCGTGCAGAAGAGCACCACTGAACAGGGCCCCGCCGTGCAGAATAGCACCGCTGAACAGGGCCCCGCCGTGCAGAAGAGCACCGCTGAAGAGGGCCCCGCCATGCAGAAGAGCACCGCTGAACAGGGCCCCACCGTGCAGAAGAGCACCGCTGAACAGGGCCCCGCCGTGCAGAAGAGCACCGCTGAACAGGGCCCCGCCGTGGCGAGGAGCACCGCTGAAGAGGGCCCCGCCGTGCAGAAGAGCACCGCTGAACAGGGCCCCGCCGTGCAGAAGAGCACCGCTGAACAGGGCCCCGCCGTGCAGAAGAGCACCGCTGAACAGGGCCCCGCCGTGCAGAAGAGCACCGCTGAAGAGGGCCCCGCCGTGCAGAAGAGCACCACTGAACAGGGCCCCGCCGTGCAGAAGAGCACCGCTGAACAGGGCCCCGCCGTGCAGAAGAGCACCGCTGAACAGGGCCCCGCCGTGCAGAAGAGCACCGCTGAAGAGGGCCCCGCCATGCAGAAGAGCACCGCTGAACAGGGCCCCGCCGTGGCGAGGAGCACCGCTGAACAGGGCCCCGCCGTGGCGAGGAGCAACGCTGAAGAGGGCCCCGCCGTGCAGAGGAGCACCGCTGAACAGGGCCCCGCTGTGCAGAAGAGCACCGCTGAAGAGGGCCCCGCCGTGCAGAAGAGCACTGCTGAACAGGGCCCCGCCGTGGCGAGGAGCACCGCTGAAGAGGGCCCCGCCGTGCACAAGAGCACCGCTGAACAGGGCCCCGCCGTGCAGAAGAGCACCGCTGAACAGGGCCCCGCCGTGCAGAAGAGCACCGCTGAACAGGGCCCGCCGTGCAGAAGAGCACCACTGAAGAGGGCCCCGCCGTCTCAAGCACCGCTCCGCTGGGCCCTTCATCTCAAGCACCGCTCCGCTGGGCCCCGCCGTCTCAAGCACCGCTCCGCTGGGCCCTTCATCTCAAGCACCGCTCCGCTGGGCCCTTCATCTCAAGCACCGCTCCGCTGGGCCCTTCATCTCAAGCACCGCTCCGCTGGGCCCCGCCGTCTCAAGCACCGCTCCGCTGGGCCCCGCCGTCTCAAGCACCGCTCCGCTGGGCCCTTCATCTCAAGCACTGCTCCGCTGGGCCCCGCCGTCTCAAGCACCGCTCCGCTGGGCCCTTCATCTCAAGCACCGCTCCGCTGGGCCCTTCATCTCAAGCACCGCTCCGCTGGGCCCCGCCATCTCAAGCACCGCTCCGCTGGGCCCTTCATCTCAAGCACCGCTCCGCTGGGCCCCGCCGTCTCTGCACCGCTCCGCTGGGCCCTTCATCTCAAGCACCGCTCCGCTGGGCCCCGCCATCTCAAGCACCGCTCCGCTGGGCCCCGCCGTCTCAAGCACCGCTCCGCTGGGCCCTTCATCTCAAGCACCGCTCCGCTGGGCCCCGCCATCTCAAGCACCGCTCCGCTGGGCCCTTCATCTCAAGCACCGCTCCGCTGGGCCCTTCATCTCAAGCACCGCTCCGCTGGGCCCTGCCATCTCAAGCACCGCTCCGCTGGGCCCTTCATCTCAAGCACCGCTCCGCTGGGCCCCGCCGTCTCTGCACCGCTCCGCTGGGCACCGGCATCTCAAGCACCGCTCCGCTGGGCCCTTCATCTCAAGCACCGCTCCGCTGGGCCCTTCATCTGAAGCACCGCTCCGCTGGGCCCTTCATCTCAAGCACCGCTCCGCTGGGCCCTTCATCTCAAGCACCGCTCCGCTGGGCACCGCCGTCTCTGCACCGCTCCGCTGGGCACCGCCATCTCAAGCACCGCTCCGCTGGGCCCTTCATCTCAAGCACCTCTCCGCTGGGCCCCGCCGTCTCAAGCACCGCTCCGCTGGGCCCTTCATCTCAAGCACCGCTCCGCTGGGCCCTTCATCTCAAGCACCGCTCCGCTGGGCCCTTCATCTCAAGCACCGCTCCGCTGGGCCCCGCCATCTCAAGCACCACTGGCACAATGACAGTGCCGGATCTGTCTCGAGCTACTGGTCACGGTTCACTGTGCCCACCATGCCTCCTCCTTGACCGGTGGAGACTGTTATCCACCTGATGGACTGTGGCTTTGCAATCCCGAGGATGGCCGAGTGGCCAACCCACCCACTGTAGAGACTTGAGAGACTGTGGCTTTGCACTCCCCAGGATGGCCGAGTGGGCAACCCACCCACTGTAGAGACTTGAGAGACTGTGGCTTTGCACTCCCCAGGATGGCCGAGTGGCCAAGCCACCCATTGTAGAGACTTGAGAGACTGTGGCTTTGCACTCCCCAGGATGGCCGAGTGGGCATGGTGGCCCCTTCGTGGATCTGGCGTCGTGGAATCATGTGGCTGTGGTGCCCCCCCCTCCCCTTCCCCCTGAGGTGCCTGTGGTTTTTTCATCAGATGCCCCTGCTGTGTTCTCTCCAAAGGACTCAGGTCTCCTGTGTGGGCTTTGCCCTTGTGTTGCTACACTTTGGCCCACGGACACTTTGAATCTCGTTAGATGTGCAGGACTTATTGCCTCGGTTTTTCGTATGCACTGGATATTGAATTTGGATTTTTGATTTGTTATTGCTATTTGACCGTGACTTATCAGTGGTTTTTATTTCCCATAAATTTCGAGTCAATATTTAATTATGTCCTTGTTTTCTTTACGGGGGTTTGGGTGGTTTCACTGTGACTTGTTGCTCTGCATTGGTGTGTACATGGTTTGGGGGGGTGGGTGTATTGCGTATGTGTGTGCACGTAACCTTTCGTCCTCCCCCCTCCCCTGTGTCGTAGGTGCAGTACTCACCGTTGTCGTCTGCGCCGGCGTTCGTACTCGTGGTAGATGAGCAGGTAGACGAGAGCAGGTAGGATGTTTAATTCGGGTTCCATGCTGTCCTCCTTCCTCGTGGAGTGCGTAGAGGTGCGCGTTTTCCCGTTCGTAGTCTGTTTCCGCCGTATTTTTATCGGCGGTGCTCCCGCCCCGGAAAAGGTGGCGGATTGGCCGGTCATGATAGTGTGGGCGGTACATTGTCTGCCGCCTGGCTGTTGGCGGTGACCGCCGCGCTGTTTGTCGGTCTCGCCGTGGCGGTCGGAGTGTTAATGTGGCGGGCTGGGTTGGCGGTTCCCGCCAGGGTCAGAATTCCATTTTTTGGACCGCCGGCCTGTTGGCGGGTTGGCCGCCGCTTTATCACCGACCGTCAGGGTTAGAATCACCCCCATTGTATTAATACAATAGAACCAATTACTACATATAGACACCAGGAGCCTGCTCACCTATTGGTTCCCACTACAATTTCATGCATCTAATACACACAAAACAAGAGGGGTAGTGATCCTTACACAGAGAGGCCTGTCCTATCAAGCAGAAGGCACACTAAGGGATGAAGAAAACCACCTGGTAGGAATTTCAAGAAAACTGGGTCTCATCTGCCTAACCATATTCTTGATCTATGGACCAAATGAGGAGAGAGAGAGATTCTGTACCGCCATCTTCCCTATGGTCGCCCATTTTGAGGAGGTCACCACTTTCGCCAACTCAAGGGGTCACTGACCTGAATTTAGTAGATGTCTGGCACCTCCACCACCCTTCTGATAGAGATTACACATTTTATTTGAATGTGCATAAGACATATTCACAACTAGATTATTTCCTGGTCACTAGAACACTACTGTCTAATTACTGGACACTACCATTTATGTCCGTTCATTATCAGACCACGCACCAACCTGGCTCCTGATGAGTTCCTAATCACCTCAGGAACCTTCTTTCTGTCCATGGCTGATTAACGAGGTGGATCCAAGGCATCTTAGTTTATGAGATCACATAAAAGATGCAATAGAATACTATTTTACAGAAAATGACACAGGATATGCCAGCAGTGATATGGAATGCCTCTAAGCTCTCATTAGGGGTAATTGATATCCCACACAGCCATATTTGGACTTCCATTTGGTGTCCGGGAACTTTCTGCATACAACAGGAGGAATGTTGGTAATAATTTGTGGATGGCTAGGTCCACGCCTGGACCGCTACTGAATTAGCAGCCTCGGATGTCTGGCAACGTTGATGGTTTATATATATATATATATATATATATATATATATATATGGTACAATCATATACAAAGTCTAGACTCATATGCATACACATATGTACATACGTGTTACAATCCCTATAGACATACATAAATGTGTAAAGTATAAATACAAGTGTTGTTATAGCAGAGGTTAATTTGTTTTCATCTTGTTCATACTATTGCTGTAGACTGTAAAAGTACGAGTATTCTGATCATGTAGAAAAGAGCCAGTTCTTGACTAGTCTTCTGAAGCTGAGATGGTTCTCAGTAGACCTTACTTTTAGCAGTAACGTCTTCCGTAGGTTAGCTGTTTGCACAAGGATAGATTTGCTGCCCATCTTTTTTTCTTGTATGTGGGGATTTTGAGAGGGATGTCAGTCTAGAACTCTGGTTACTGTGTTTGGATGTATTTTGTGATTTATTTTCTTCTTCATGAAAAGTGGTCTGTTGCCACTTATTGCCTTGTGGATGAGACACAGCAGTGTGAAAGCAGATCTTCTGGCAACCGGAAACCAGTGTAGGGCCTTCGAGGCAGAGGCTATATGGCCTTGTGGCTTTATATGTTGGAGTATTCTGGCAGCAGAGTTCTGAATTCTCTGTAATCTTCTCATGGTTGACAAAACGTGAGCTGTGATATAGACCATTAGGGTATTTTCGTTTTGATAGAACAAAAGTGTTTGTTGCTTGTACCTAATGGGTAAATATTAGGTGTCACAAGATGTATCACAGCGTTTTCATGGTAAAATTAAAAGACTGATCTGGATAGCTTATGCACTTTGCCATTCATTGACAACTTGGAGTCCACTGTAATTGTAAGGTTTCATACCTCCTTGGATATTTTTGTTGGTGCTCCTACATCATCAGGCCAGATGCAGAGAGGTTCATAGTTTTTCCAGTCTCCACAGGAACGTAATTCATTTTTCGAGGTGTCTCCATGTCATCCACTAGTCAACGGCCCAGAGACAACTGGTCTTGGGGTGTTTCACTTCAAGAAGTATCTGTGTATCATCTGTGTAGTTATGGCAGATTAACTAAAAACATTGAGACACGTTCTAGTAGTGATTTCACGTAGATGTTGAAAGGGAGAGGTATGATGATAAGAGCCTGCTTTTATGCTGTAGGATTTTGATGAGAAAGGAGGAGTACAGATCACATTTGTTCTATTGTGTAGGTAAGATAAGATCCTAATGAGAGCGGTACCCTCTATGCCAGCCTTCTTGAGTCTTAAGATTAGTGTGCCATGATTGACGGAGTCAAAGGCAGCTGAAAGGTCCAAGAGAAGTGGTGGAACAACCCTATTCTGGTTTTTAAGGTTGTCCTGAGTAGAATTTAGGGCTAATTGTGGACAGAATCCTTTTAGGAATTTGAAAAGCAGGAAGTTATCTTCAATTCATTTTGACATCTCAGGAATGCCTAAGAATGGTCCCTTTGCTATTGGTCTGTAATTCCTGGGGCTTGAGAGTCCAGATTTGTTTTCTTTAATAATTGACGTACATATGCCTTTTTAAAAAATTCTTCTCGAAAAATTCCTATTTGATAATGGGTTTTTGGTCAGTGTTCAAACTAGGATGGCTGTTGAAGCTGCTAGTCGAATTTTTTCTTGAAGATTTTGGGGTGATAATGGTAAGAAAGGCAACAGGCTGGCCTTCTAGCTTTGGCAAGATCCTGAAATTCAGGTTTGTTGTAGTTCTTCAAAAGAGAACAGAGGCTGTAGTAAACTTTTCATGGAGCAGTTTGTTAGTGGTAGATTTGTGTTGTTTGTATTTTTCTGTTTGAAGTATGAATCCAACATGACTGCTTTGGTTGTGTAACGAGTTGCCTATTTGTGACAACATTCCAGAGAAATGAGATGGGTTCCTTCGAAGTATTTTGGATTGCCAAGCTCTGTGAATATTTTAAAAAGTTCTTTTTTGTGACATTTGGTGTTCTGGATTCTACTTGAATAGCAGTTTTGTTTAGCTTTTTTTGATTGCTGACATGTACATTCAGTTATGTCTAAATAGCCATATTTTGTCTTGAGGGTTGCTTGTTTTATGGCTTGTTCATTGTTTTATCTTTTTAAATCTACATTCACCCTAGAGACTTTTATTATTTTATGGTTTTGCTTTTCCATGAGATCAATATATCAAAAGCTTCATGGAGCCATCCAAAGAATTTTTGAACTGAGTTTATTGTATTCAGATCCATGTTGGAAGTTATATTTCTAGGTCCTCCAAATGCAGCTGGTTTGATGGTTGATATGTAGTTGCAAGTAAGCTGAGTTTTGCTCAGGTGAGTTGTGGTGTCTTGTGTTGGAGGGCAGCCAAGAGGTGGTCTGACAACATGACCGGAGTAATCCTTTGAAATGCGTCTAGGTCTGGGTTGCTGAAAATTACATATTAGGTGTGTCCTGCAATGTATGCGGGTTTGGGAATCAGTTGTTGCAGGTTGCGTATGTCTAGGCCTTTGATGATCGTCCTGGTGTGAGGCATATTAGGTTTATCTACCCCTATATTGAAACCGCCAATGCTTCATAGTTTTGAATATTTAATAAGTAGGTTTGAAACTGTAGTGGAGCCTTTTTAGTTTTAATGGGAATCAGGAGTTTAGCTTAGCCTTCTGGCTTGCAGGCCTGTGTCCCCCTCACCTAGTGACTTTTACCCTACTTAGCTTGCTCTGTTTTAGCACATTTATTTAATTATTTCGTCCAAGATGGCTGCTATGTTTATAGTTAGGAAGATGTTTTAGTTTCACGTTATCAGTAGCACTCTGTAAAGGCATCACTATCCTCGTCAAAGATAAATGAGATACATAGGTATTCACATTATATACTTTCCCACTCCCGTGTCACAGTAACATATTGTACCTTTTCAGGGAATTGTTTATATAATTGTCGCCCCAAGCATGCCTTCTTATCTATTGTTTGGGAACATACCTGCATCAGGGGTCCTACAAGATCTGTATAAATATATCTCACACAGACAAGATTATCAGAAGGATTCCTACCAGATCCCATTAATGCTATCTATGCTACATGTCGGCCTGATGCAGGCCCAGCCTTTGTGTCCCCATGGAGTCTGATCTAGAGACCTAATTCCGAGATAAGAAAGGTTGGGGGGCTTTTCTCATAGACATGGTACTGGCAGATTAGGTTTATCACATTACAATTCTGTTTCTTGCACTGTTCATTATCCTAATCATTGCAGCCCATGCAATGTACAGTAGATTGCAGTCTTGTCAATAAAGCCTATTGAAAACTTTACTGCATTTCCTTCATTGCCTATGTGTGACTGAGACATGTTGCTCATGTGAGAAAAGGGTAATCTCTGTTTAACCACAACTCCCCTGAGATGTTGCACTCTTGTGTCCATGCATAAAGGCTACCACAAATCACCTTTTACTGTTTGGGTTTTTGGTGAGGTGCTGCTTGGGAGCCGGGAGGGTTGGCCCGCCATTTGCGACTTGTTGTAGGATTGGCATAGTTGCCTACAAACAAAAGTGCTGTCATCCCTAAACCAGCAGTCTTGCCTAGAGCAAGAGTCCAACTATGACATGGCGCCACCAACGATGGTGTTTAGGCACTAATTTACGGATGCCCTGAGTATCTGTGTCTCACACACAATGAGTACCCTAAGTACCATTATACGGAGACGTCCATGATCTTGGGAAAGATCCTCCTCAGCTGAACAGGGAGCACCTAACAAGGCTGTATGTTGTTCAAGTTCGAACTCTTAAAAGAACTTTCTCCCCACTCGGTGTTCCATCTCTTTACCCATTTCACGATATGGCTAACGCCATAGACATTCCTGAGAATGCCAGACAAGCATTAACACTACACCTCGTAGCACATGGCTTAACAAACATCCCTCAACGGTACTACGCATACCAGTATCTTGAAATGTCGATTACTTATCAAGAATATCAGAACTGGTTTAATGGCGCCCTACCACATGTAATACAACCTGTGAGATTAGGTCCCTTAGGTGATGACGGACCAACGTGGCCCATTTTTGCCACATACACACTTCACCCCACTGTACAAAATATGCAGGCAGCTGATCGGCGCTATCTATACACTGAGCTTGTAACATTATATAAACAACTTGTAATGCGAACATTGAACACAACACTAGCGCGTCCAGAACCACCAACACCGGCTGGATACCAATTGACTGGTAATGGGTTTAATCCACAAACAGTGCATTCTATCATGGGCAAAGTGCCCACAGAATGAGAGAAAATCTCGTTCTGGATAGTCCAGTAAACGAATCAGCTGGAAGCTGTGTTTCCCCATACGGGACCACAGGAAAAACATAGAATTCTCACAATGTGCTTGCAATTTAGAATGATTCCCTTAGTGGATGACTCCGCCACACGTGTGGCACAGTCCTCGCTTCAATTTGCACTACCAGGCATGGTACCCCAACACTTTCCAACTTACCTGAAGTGTTAATATAAATTCAAAATGAGCATGTGGCTGCTCCAGCCCTAGATTTGGGGATGAAATTGATGTGTAATTTTGACACAATCTCCTCATTAATACTCAGTAACATTAAAGGGGAGGCAATAGCATTGGCTATATGCCAGCGGCTCCGAGAGAACATGAGAAACAGCTACCGAAAGTTATTTCCAATACCTATACCAGTATAGAACGGGATAGTTTGGGAGCCAAGCGAAAACGCCTGAAATACAGAGTTCCACCCCTAAGGAGGGTTCTAAAAAACGCTGACATAAACAAAAGCAACTTAAAGATAGACGAAGTCAGAGAGCAGATCCTGCACACCCTGAGAACTCCGAAAAGAGATAGAATTTCCGAAATAGAGAAAATATAAAAGCTCCTGACAGATATACTGATTGACCTCCCTCTCGTTCAGTGAGAGAGTGGGCCGGTCAGATCAACGTCTTGACTACGTGAAACAGAAGAAAGGCTCACCACGGTCTTCAGACAAAAAAGAAGACAAGTCCGCACAACAAAAGACACAGTTTAAAAAGAAAAAGGTGACAGCATTGTCAATTAAAAATGCCAGTAAATTTGAACACATTGCTGAGGAACATGACGTGGGCAGTGACACTACTAGACAGCGCGGCAGAAGTCACAATATGTCACCAGTGCCTGAAAGATCATCTGGATGCGACAGCAACTAGCAACTTTATTGCAGTCGAAACTGCAGATGGACGCATTCTCCCACCCAACAGGGTTTATGATTTAAATATCCAAACTGAAGGAGACACAGAGTGCACCATTAGTGCGATATTCTGGGATGCACTTAGTTGTGATATCCTACTGGCCGAAAGGGAATGGCCACCCCAGCACGTCCGTAAGCTCCCACATGGAGAAGATGTAATTTTGCCTTCTTTCTCTGATCTTGTTCCAGAGGAGGTAAAACAAGACTATGCTGTCAACTGGGGTTTAGTGCAGGCACCTCCACTATACCGCAGTCATGTAGGTTGGGATAAGGATTCTCCTTACCATGTAATACCTGTTAGGTCTACACCCCAGCCTCAGCCATAATGTCCTGTTAAACAAAGCCATAGCTCTGTTGAGGGAGATCCTCACGCAGATCGAGTACCAGGGAGTAATTAAGCCCTGTGTCTCTGCAATGAATAGTCCGTTATTCCCTGTTGCAAAACCCGACCATTCATACAGAATGTCTTAGATTACAGACACTTAAACAGTCATACACATGCGTACGCAATACAAAATTCACACAGCACAGCACTAATTACCGACATAGTGCTAAAAAATATAAAACAACTTGGATATCTCCAATGGATTTTTCTGCCAGAACTTAGTACAAGAAAGTCAGGACCCAAATGCATTCTATTTGGCTCACAAAAGCACTTCTGTTGTTTGCCCCAAGGCTACAAGAACAGCCCTGGGCTGTTCTCAGCCTGTGTAACATTAATATTGCGTGATATTGATCCTGAGGCGTTATCCTATGTGGATGACATCCATCTCACAGATGACGACCTCAAGATTCATCTTGCCAGGGTTGATTGGATCGTTCTGGGACTCGCAACCCTTGGTTACAAATGTAATTTTAGGAAAACTAAAATAGCCTTTCTCAGCATATTGTTCATGGGATACAAGCTATTGAACCAGGGCAAGAGCCTGTCCCCGCACTTTTTAGAAAAATTTGCTAACTCCAGCCACCAAATGCTATAAAAAAACTACAGTCTTTACTAGGTATCTTTAACTTTGGCATAACTTACATTCCTGGCTATGCACAACGTATCAAGCCACTTTATGACTTAATACACCCAGATTTTTCTAGCAGACACTGGACAGTAGAACACACAGGCATCCTTAGAGGATTGCAACAGGATATGCTAGGAGCAAAATACTTACATACCTGTGACAATAAAACAAATTTGGTCATCAGAATAATTCCTGGTGTCATTGGATTCACCTATGTCACCTTTAATGAAGGTGACACGGTGCCCATAGCATATAAATCACATTTATATTCCAATGCAGAACAATGCTTTGCACCTATACAAAAGATTCAGACTGCAGTACAGATGGCTGTCATTAAGGAGAGGCCACTTGCCCAAGGGAAATGCATTATTGTCGTTACTCCGGTGCCAGCCTTAGAGGCCTTCACCAAAGCTAGTGTTCCAAACGCAAAAGCATTACATCCACGTTGGATTCAATGGGCAACCTCCCTGACTGCCACCGATGTTGATTCCATATTCGAGCCAAAACTTCAAACACAAGAATTCTCCCAATATGAACAGGAGTACCCTGCACCTCTAGACATCTTGCTGCTTGACAGATACCATACTGTAATTTACACTGATGGTTCAGCACCACCAGCTGTAGGTACTAAACATCAATACTTAGCTGCTTGCACAGCCATAAGCGGAGTGATGAAGGATGGTACATTCCACCCGTACAATATCTACACGCAGAGCCTTGGGACTGCACAGCTCAGCTGGCTGAACTTAAAGCCCTTATCCAAGTGCTAGAACATATGGATTCAGGAGAGCCCACTCTGATTGTCTGTGATTCGTAGTACTGTGTCCAGTCCTACAATGATTATCTTAATCATTGGCGATTGAACAGGTTCAGAGACTCAAAGGGGAACACCATAAAACACAGAACTCTGTGGGGGAGGGTGGCTGATCTTAAGGATAAGCCATCTAGTGCTCATGTAGTCCACACATTGGGCCACCAACGTGTAGGTGTTCATGTTATTGGCAACACTTTGGCTGATGAAGTGGACAAATCAGCAGTAGCTATGGCTTCTGTTGCTGCAGTGACTATTTCTCAGACGTGATTGGATAATGACATTTTGGCTGCCGTGAATGCTTCGGCTCATGGCAAGCCTCTCCCAAAAGCATACCCTACAAAATACTCTTACCACATCAGTCCACAGAATGTTGCCTATACAACACTTCCTGGGGTTGGAGATTGAGTGATCCCCAACAAAGACCAGAGATTAGATCTAATCAAAGTAGTGCATAAGGGTGTCGCCTTTCCACATGTTGATGTTGCGGCCACAATAACACCCTTAGAGAAACGCTTCTGGTGGCCAGGTCTATACAAGCAGACCAAGCAATATGTCCTTTGTTGTGACATTTGCCAGTAGAAAAATGGCTCAAACGTCAAACTCCCACCGCAAACATCCGTCTTAGTGTCCAACAGGCCACTACAATGTGTATACCTGGACCACTGTGGTCCACTACAACCTGATGGTGCATACAAATACATCTTAGTCGCTGTAGATTCTTGTTCTAGATTCCTGTTGGTATGGCCTCTGCGGCCGGCTGACACTCTAACTGTTATAAAAGACTTTCTGATCTTTATTGCTGCATATGTGGTTGCAGCATTCCATTCAGACCAGGGCCCTGCCTTTGCCTCTAAGGCATTCAGGGACACCATGAGGACGATGAGTGTTGAACTCCATTACTCCTCACCCTACTATCCCAAGGGAAATTCGGTTGTGGAGAAGAGGAATCGAGATCTAAAGCAGACCTTAACAGCTAGAGTGTTAGGTTCTGTCCGCAGCTGGCTTCATCACCTATATGGGGTCCAGATAGCACTGAATAATCTGCCAAGATGGTCCTTGGGAGGACTCACTCTTTATGAGGTTCTCTTTGGGATACCTATGTATGTCCCAGATCTAGATGGCCCTGGTGTGGTGGCAGCAGATACACCTTTTGACATAAATTAACATCTCACTGTTTTACAGGAGCTTCAGCAATTTTGTGATGATAAGTCATCCACCAGTGCTGCCACCTTAGGAATAAGGGATTTGCCAACAACTTTTACTGGCAGGATTCCTAGAGTCGGGTGTCTGGTTCATGAGAAGATTGCTGTGAAGAAGGAATTCGGTCCATCCTACAGAGCACCAGTCCAAATCCTGGGATTTCAAGGTACCAGAGCTGTCATCCTATCACCGCTGCCTGATTCCAAAGCAAACAGACTTGTCTCCATAAACAACATCAAACTCCATCATGTGGTGGATCCTGCACAGTAGACCCAGAGGTCCCTTGGGTAGTTCCCGGTCCCCTCTCACTGCCCAACAGGACATACCTCTTCAAAGAAGAAACTACAACACTTCTGACTGCAACAGCACATACAGCGATGCTACAAATGACTCCTCGAGCATGCGGAAGGTGGAAAGTGAGCTTTTGCTGATTCCTGTTACCACTTCAACGACAACACCTGTCCAAGATGTGGCTGTCTTCTACTCCAACACAACACAAACTGATGACTTTGTCTACTCTGAACATCCACGTGAAGTGGATCCATCCACCAGTAATGCAATACCTCCTGCATTTGCAGAGATTGCTTCTGGTTATTTCATCGACCTTGATGACTTTTCTTCAACTTCATCTGCACCTGCACCTGAAACAGTTTCAAAGATATGTAAGTTGTACATATGGCTTAAAAATAACTATTTAATTTATATGTGGAACTATCTGTGGTTATTTCTGACATTGCTTATCTTTCTATTATTGATTGGTTTTGTGACTGTTTTCTTCCTCCTCATAAATGGTCATTACCTTCCTGAACGCTGTTGAGCCTGTGGATGAAGTCTTAACTCCATATCTTTTCTCACATAAGGTCAGAAGAAACGTGTCCCTTGTGAACAATTCAGCAGTACCAATTCCTGATGGGATTGTGTGGGATAAAGTTCCATTTGATATATATGGGCCTACAGAGGTCATTTAAATTCCATATGTCTTTAAGATTTCAATGACTGATGTAATTACACCTCGTGTTGTTTCCGGTGACTGGGATGATAAAACAGTTGATTTCATGTTAGATGAATTGAAGGTTTACACTGTATTTGAAAGTGATGCTGGTACCTATAATTCTTCAGTTTCCAGTCCCGGTGGGTGGGTATTATGATCAATAGACACAAATGGGTGTCAGGCACGTTTTGTGGATTCCTCAGGGGATTTAAGGATCAGCAGGCTGGACCCTTGCTTTGTCTCGGGTCAACACTCGGGTATAGTTACTACATACAGTTTGGGTAAACTGTGCCAACAGTGGTTACAGACTAACA
The DNA here is from genome assembly GCF_031143425.1 of Pleurodeles waltl. Lineage (NCBI taxonomy): Eukaryota > Metazoa > Chordata > Amphibia > Caudata > Salamandridae > Pleurodeles > Pleurodeles waltl. The sequence goes on from NC_090440.1 coordinate 702,093,728, forward strand.
CCTTAGCAGCAGTTTAAAAACACCTTAATACTCTTTCTGAAGATATAGACTTGTAGGACTTCTTGTTAGGTCCAAGAAAGACACGCTCTAAAAGATTCATCTATGCCATATACAATGAGATCTGGAAGCTTTCTCAAATGAAAGCTGCTGCGTGTTTAAGGCAGATAGAAAAAGAAAATTTGGAAAAGGCTTTAGTTGTTGTCGATAATGGCATGAACACTCTATCAGGATATACTGCCTTAATAACATAGTGTCATCTGCAAATGACATGTCCTTTTTATGCCATGGACAAAGTCAGTTGCGTGCCATAATGCAGTTAGGTTGGACACTACATATTTTGAAAAATGGCCGTGTTCCATGGAAATATATCATCAATGGTGACCTGTTCGCTGCTTTTAATGAATCCAGGGAACAATAGACAATGGCTAAAAGGGAAGCGAGTTTCAACATGCTTTCTATAGAAAAGTTAGAAAAGTTGCTTTCCACGATTGCAGAAAGCCCATCCACAGTATGGCTCGTGCATGACATTATAAATCTGCCCATTTTCACCTTTGGTTTTTTCGAAATGCTTGAAACATCTTGTCGTGGGTAGATACGAGCAGCTAGGTGATAGCTATATTAAAGAAGAGTGGGAGTTGCCCTTTGAATATAAATGTTTGAACGGTGAAACAGAAGTCTTTCTCAGCAGAAGCGAAGGTGAGACTACTGTTAATCATTCAATGATTTGCAAACAGGTGTCCCTTCATGGCCTTTGCAATGCGGGGGTCCCCCCCACACAAGAGATGAGAGTAGCAGAAATGTGGCCTCACATTGATACTACTAATGTAAATTATGATACTCTGAGCAGACTAAAGACGCTACTGTTCCAGAAACAAATTGCGTTGACATTGGCTAGCGAGACATATGCTCTCCAGATAGCAAGATCATCAGCCGAGATACAATCCCTACTAAATACTAACTTCCCGAAGCACTTTGGAGAGCTGGTATCCAGAATATTCAACACTTCAAGCACTACAGGGATTGTGCACTTCTTTAAGGTTGTCGGGTCTGGAATCATGTCCATCTTCTAGACCGTCTTTGGAGTCATTCCTTCAGCCATCCATTCATTCTTTTCAAGTGTGTTTGGCAGCTTTCCTGTGACTTTGGCATTGATTGGCGGGATACTGCTGCTGCTGTACCTGATACACAGTGGTTGTGCCTTCCCAGCTAAGCAGAATGATGGAGCTACTACAACCAGTCCAGCTGTACCATGATCGCATGGTACAGTTCTTTGGTGCTCTGTTGCTGGAAGAATTGGAGCATGATTGGACACTGTCATTCCGACTAGTCCTATGGTGTGTGCAACCAGTCTTTCATTGCCTCTTCGAACATCTACCTTTGGTGTGCCTTGCTGTTCGCCAGTACCTCCTATGGACAAAGACCCGCTGATGTTCTCGAAGAGGATTCATTCACGGTCGTGCCCCATGAGACTGAGGCTGAATTGCGAAGCCACTTACGAGCTGCCCTTGGTGGACTGTTTGGCTCATTTGAGCACTTTGGATGGTGCTGTCTTCGGGGGAGATCCTGACACTGCTGCACACTACTGCTCCATGGATCCATCTGCCAATCCTGTCATCGATCTAACATCTGCTGATGTGGCTATTTCTAAAATGCCCTTCCCTTCGATGGCTTCAAAGACATTCTTCAAGATCATGACTACTATTAAATAAATGTGACCATTAGCTTATTCTAAAGTTTCAAAGTTTGCCAATATCGCCTTTAACTTTGGCCTGTTGTGCTTGTCATGGTCGACATTTTGTCTCTTTGTATTTTATAGCTATTTTTAACAGGTTTTTAATTCAATTTTAGTTATGTCTTAATATGATTTTAGTTTGTTTTAGTCCAGAGTATTTTAGCGTAGGCTCATTCACTTTCTCTGGCGTCATCAGTATGGCGTAATGCTTGTTCCAGCAATGGAGAGGGTGTAGTGGATCCTGTTTAGTTTTAATGGGAATCAGGAGCTTAGCTTAGCCTTCTGGCTTGTAAGCCTGTACCCCTGTCACCTAATGACTTTTACCCTACTTAGCTTGCTCTGTTTTAGCACATTTATTTAATTATTTCTTCCAAGATGGCTGCTATGTTTATAGTAAGGAAGATGTTTTAGTTTCACGTTATCAGTGCCACTCTGTAAAAGCGTCACTATCAGCGTCAAAGGTAAATGAGATACTTAGGTATTCACATTATATACTTTGTAACTCTCGTGTAACAGTAACATAATGTACCTTTTCAGGGAATTGTTTATATAATTGCCGCCCCAAGCATGCCTTCTTATCTCTTGTTTGGGACCATACCTGTGTGAGGGGTGCTAAAAGATGTGTATAAATACATCTCTCACAGTCAAGATTATCAGAGGGATTCCTTCCAGATGCCATCAACGCTATCTATGCTACACACAGCCTTGATGCAGACTCAGCCTTCCTGTCCCTACGGAGTCTGATCTAGAGACCTGGTTCCAAGGTAACAAGGGTTGGGAGGCTCTTCTCATGGACATGGTACTGGTAGATTAGGTTTATCACACCTAGCTCTCTTTAGGTTAGAGATTAGGCTCATCATGCTAGGGTATTAGGGTTTATTTCACACCTGCTCTACATCTTATGTTATTGCAAGGCCGTAGGGGTCTTTGTATTCATGACTCTTGTTTTTACAATTCTGTTTCTAATCATTGCAGCCCATGCAATTTACAGTACAGTCTTGTTAATAAAGCCTGTTGAAAACTTTACTGCTTCTCCTTCATTGCCTGTGTGTGACTCAGACATGTTGCTCATGTGAGAAAGGGGTAATCTTCGTTTAACCATGACTCCCCTGAGATGTTGTACTCTTTAGTCCATGCGTAAAGGCTACCACAAATCACCTTTTACTGTTTGGGTTTTTGGTAAGGTACTGTTTGTGAGCCAGGAAGGTTGGGCCGACAGTTGCGGCTTGTTGTAGGATTGGTTTAGTCGCCTCAAACAAAAGTGCTGTCATCCCTAAACCGTCAGTCTTGAGCAAGAGTCCAGCTATGACAAAACTATCTATAAAAGTGTTTGGGAATGTTCCACTTCTGAGAGGTGGTCTGTAAAGAAGGAGAAAGTTACAGGTAAAGTTTTGGTAGCATTTAACAAGGAGGGGTGGTAGAGCATGAGGGTCTGGTCCACAGACGTCATTTAGGGGTCACCAGGAGTTGCAGCTGCAACCCCTGGCTTGCCCCTTGCGACCCCTGGGACCCATGGCCTCAGAGGTGGCAAAATCAGTGCCAAAAGCACAGGAGTATCTCATATTTCCAGTGTCTGACTCCAGCTGCGTTAGCCTCTAATTTTTATTACACTAATAGTGACTAATAGTCCATTATTCACTATTTGTGTAGTAAAAGGTGGAGCAGCAGGAACTGGGGCAGACTGTTAATGGTGTTTAAGATAAGAAAAATAAAATGGCTTTAACTGTATATTATGTGTGTATGTGTGTGAGAGAGTGTGTATATGTGTGAGCCACTCTATTTCGCACAACCTTTAAGTGGGCCTTCCAGCTTACTCTAATATGAAGCCTACATAAGTGTATATTGGCACCAGGTCAGTTTTACTGGGACCTATAGACCAGGTATATGTTGGGTTACAACAACCAAATGTCATGATCTTTGTCTTGCTGGTGTAAATTGTTATCCGTAATAAAATAAAATACCCTAGTTCAGTGGTTCCCAACCTTTTGACTTCTGTGGACCTCACTTTATCAGCACTGGAACGCGGGGACCCCCACTGAATCATTATTGGAATCTGGGGACCCCCCAGTGATTCATTACTGAAAGCTGGGGGCCTAATGTGTTAATATCCTTAAAATTTCTATGCAGCTGCGGACCCCCTGAGGAGGCTTCGCAGACCCCCAGGGGTCCACGGACCACAGGTTGGGAACCACTGCCCTAGTAAACTGAGTTTGTAAGCCAATCTGTGAAGTTAATAGAATCACTAAATCATCCGCATAGGCCAGATGTGGGACATTAGTGCTGAGCAGTTTGCGTGTGTCTCCCTTCTCCTGTTCTAAGACTCCAGTTAGGTCAGAGATGAATAGACTACATAGTTAAGGGGACCAGGATGCAACTTTCTTTCAGACCGTTAAAGGTAATGATTTTTGGGGTCAGGCTTTCCAATAAGATAGTTTGACCCTAACCCATGTATCACTAAACAATTCGATTGAAATCTTCATCAGGCCTCATTCAATCCCCCAGGAGTTTAGTTTGGACCACAGCTTAGATCTGTTGGCTTTGTCAAAAGCGGTGGAAAAGTTAATGAAGCATACAAAATGTTTTAAGGCTTTGTTCTGACGAGCTTCCTGGGCCAGAAGTGATAGTGTCACTTAATTTCCTAAAGTGGAACATTTCCACTGAAAATCCATCTGGTGAAAAGATATTCTCTGAGGTTAAGGTAGAAATCTATACCCAAATTTCTAATTTCAAGATATTTATGTTTCCTTGTGTTTAGCTTTCAGGAATTCCCATTTACCTGCTGAAGCACAGAGAGTGCTCATACAGAGATACAGCTAAAGTACATCTATGATGAGGGAGGGCTGCCTCAAGCTCAACTCAGAGAAGACTGACCTCATCATCGGAAGAAACTCCACCTTAGCCTGGAATGACTCCTGGTGGCCCACATAGCTCAGAACACCACCTACTCCACCCACCACACCCGCAACCTAGGAATCATCCTCGACTCCTCCCCATCTATGACCCGACAGGTAAACACAGTCACCTCTTCCTGCTGGCACACCCTCCGCCAACTCCGCAAAATCTTCAAATGGATCCCTGTAGACTGCCACAAAATAATCACCCACACCCTAGTCACTAGCAAGCTCGACTATGACAACGCATTCCACGCCGGCACCACAACAAAGAACATCAGGAAACTACAACTCATCCAAACGCCGCAAGACTCGTTCTGAACTTCCCCCGCCGAGAACACATCTCCCAAAACCTGAGGACCCCCCCATCGGCTCCCAGTAGAGAAGAAAAATCAACTTTAAGCTACTCACCCACACCTACGAGGCCCTGCAAAACATCGGACCAGCATACCTGAACCATCGCATCTCCTTCCATAACCCTGCCAGACCCCTCGGCTCCGCCCAGCAGGTGCTAGCTACCATCCCACGCATCCGAAAAAACACCGCCGGAGGAAGATCTGTTGCATACCTTGCAGTCAAGAGCTGGAACAGCCTGCCTGCGCACCTCAGACAAAGCCCATCTCTCACCATCTTCAGGAAGAACCTCAAAACATGGCTCTTCAAATGAGGTCCAGACCCACCACCAGCGCCCTGAGACCCTCACAGGTGAGTAGTTGCGCTCTACAAAAACTGATTGATTGATTGATTGATTATGTAAAATTACAGTTATGTTTAGTATTCCAGTGACAGGTGGCTCAAGACCTGTTTATCATGTAGAGATCAACTAAGTCCTGCAGAAATGATGAAGAAGAGTGTGGAGTTTTGAGCCTCTATTTTCTCTCTTGATACATTCAGCTTTCTCCAATTCTACCACTGGCACTCATATCTTAGTACATGTGGCCATTGGTGGGGACGGTGACAGACAGAAAAAAACATTGATTACATTGGATTCTGCGCACTAGGTTAGTGCAACCTGGCAGCAGCATAGACAGTGGACCTGGTATCCTTAGCACACGGATGGCACAGGACATGAACGCAGTCAGATATGAAAAGAGCTGGGAATGAGGATAATAATATGTGAAGAAAATGAGTCATGTGCCCTGTGCATCCATCTTCCATCTGCCCCGAAAGAATGTGACAGAAGAAGAAGGAGGCAGCCATAAGCATAAATGTATGTATAGTCCTTAGCAGTTTGGGTGTAAGGAGCTACTTTTGAGTGATACGTCATGTCGGAGATTTTACTGAAATGCCCTTAGTATCTTTACGCCCGTGGGAAGATTGCTCACCTGTGCAAAATGTCTATTCACTCCCAATAACAGGAGTCTTCACTTTATTTGAGATAAGGCCCAACTAGGCCAAAGCCAGTCTGGGGTTGTTTGTGTTCTGTCTGGAGGGGGCCTGGCTTAGCACTTTGGAAAGGGTTGAGACTATTGCTGCAGGACTGGGCTGCTCAGCATGACTGGTCTCTATTTAGAAAGGTACTCATTACAAAAAAAACGAAAATGTATGGACATAATCAATTGAAATAATATTGCAACAATTTGTTATGAACTTGCATATTAAATACACATACGTGGAATGCATCACATAAAACTTTCATTTCACTGACTCATATCAATAAAATACAGTATGACCATTGGCTATGCCTATTTTATAAAAACAAATCTGATTGGAAGCCTCCATAGCATTACGTACTAATTTATACTGCCTCTATATTTGGCAGCTAACTGCTCATAAGTACGTGCTTTATTGAATTGGTCGACCAGTCTCCAGGGAAAGGGGGCGGGGCAGTTCTTTGTTCTTCCATATTTTTGCAATCAAGCTTCAAGCAATGATAACAGCAGACAAAGCCACAGGACTTGTATTGGTTCCAAAGTAGTTAATCTCTGCAACTGGTTTGTACTGTGCTCCAGTCATAAAGGGAAATGCCGAAAATATATCCTACTCGCATTTCTGCTATTCACGACAGAACACAAACTTATAATGACAAGCATTCTTTGCAATGCATTTGGACACTGACCATGATTAGATGGGTTGCACTGTTCAACCCTGGGAGGAGTGACATACAAGTGAAAAATTCACCCATATTATGAGGTGCTCAAACTAATGGATGTAATATTCTTTTTATTCCCATTATGGTCGTCAAGTGATCCTATCCAGTCAGGTTGTCAAGTGATCCTATCCATTTGGCCATTTAGTAGTCCAGACTAATAGATCATTGGCCCTTTCGTGCATCAGCCACTTGCTTAGTTCCATAATGGTTGGTTGGCGGCTTTTCTTGAAGAATCAGATCCATGATAGGAGACTCCTGAAGAGTTCTTTCTTTTGTATTGATAAATATGTACAGGGTGTCGCTTACTGGCAAACATACAAAGAAAAGCGCAGTGGGGAGCATTAATTCATGTTTAATTTTTTCAAATAGTTATTATTTGAATGTCTTTGAAAAAGTCTTATTTCTTCTTTGTCTGTTTCTCTTGCCAAATGCTGCAATAGGGCTCATCAGAGATCTAAGGCATATTCCTAGGACCCCATGGTATAGTAGTTACATATATACAAGGCATCTTATGGTACCTTAGAATGCCTAAACATACATGAAAAATAGTGTTAAAGATTTCTATCTCACCACTCAATCTGAACAGTAATGATCATTTATCTAGAGAATATGTCAATTTTTTTTTAAAGTGAGTGCATTATTTTGTTACGCGAAATACAGATGTTTGTTCCCTTTGCTGCCCAGGAACAAAGGTGGCAAATGTGGCAATGACACCGCCCCAACCTGTTTCCCATTGTAATTGATGATACTTGCATGCTCTCTTCTTGGCTTCTTGTTCTGCCATATGAATTTTTAGGTCAGAGAATCAATTTCTACAAGTAAGTCTTTGGTATGAAGAGGTAATAATAAATATAATAATTTTAGAAGAATTACCATTATGACTGCATTTATCCTCCGAGCTAATGATATTGGCAAGCAATTCAATTTCCAGATTAAAGCTGTAGAGTCATCAAATACCTTCTCGGAATTAGCTCTGAACGCTCACTTGTATTTATTTGTCAAGTTCACCACTAGGTATGTAGCCTGCAACAACACTCGAGTGTCTGTAGAGGACATATCATCTTTTAGCTATATATCAATGTTTTTCCTGGTTGAGTGTATATCAAGCTAAAACTCCAAATTAAAATGCTAGAGGTTCTCTGTACTGAATTGTTATTTCCAAGTTTGAAGTGAATGTTGGAGCATTGTCTATGTATACTGTTACCGGTTGCTTGTGCACAGAACTGGGGGGGGGATTGAGTGTGCTTCCATACATAAAGAAAATACCTGTGTTGATAATAGCGCACTTGTTGAGAACCTAACCTTATTATACTGTGTTTTAATAATGATCTTAGTCTTTGGTTCTGGCTACATTTTTTGTACCAACCTAATAAATAGTTTAGGGATGTTTATCCGGGCCATCACCTCCCACAAAAATGGCCATGATTCCAGATCAAAGGCTTTCTCTGCAAAAAGCAGCAAAGACGCCACTAGATCTTTAGGAGGTTGCACTCATTCAGTCACGCACATGGCCATGTTTGTGTGGGAGGTGGTATGTAAGCCAGCTATGAAGCCGTGTTAAAATGAATATGCAAGGGTATCGAGCACCCTTGACAATATCTCACTTAAGATATAAGAGTAGGCTTTAAGATCTGTATTTAAAATAGATATTGGATGATAGGACCGAAAGTGCTAAGAATCTTTTGTTTCTTTTTAAAGACTAAGATGTTCTTCTCTGACTATATTGTAGGTGTCAGGATTTAAGATTAAAATTGTAATTCCCTAAAACAAATGTACCAGACAATCCCTATCATTCAACTCTTCCAAACAAATGACCTAATAATGCCTTGTCAATTAGGAACCCAGAGAGATAAAGGGGAAAGGAACAATGCAGACGCTGGGTCCGAATGGCAACACCAGCAGCCTAAGATTGTCTAAGAACCACTGCTCGATATCTTCAACAAAGACAGACCTCTGACTTTTAAATCAACAAACACTGAATATATCACAGGAGTGCCATTTATTGCTTACCTCTTGCTCAGCAAAGACATTCTTAATCAGATGTAGTCCTAAAAGGAATCAGGTCTGGAGCCAAATGGCTGAAGAGAGGATCAAGAACCTCTAGAACGAGACAGCACACCAGTTCAGGAGGATCTTCGCATAGGTTACCACAGAAGGTGATACCAACACCACAGAGGTGTTGCTGAGTTGGAAAGCAGCATTGTGCTTTGGGATCTGGAGCATACAGAGACAGGGGAGCAAAATAATGTAGCAAACACATAAAGATGAATGGACAACAAGGGATAGAGACCAGGGAGGCAAGCAGGGAACCATGAAGGGTTAAAATAACAAACATTGAGGAATTGCAAATGCAGAGTGACAAACTGATGGAAACAAGGTAAGCTGCAACAACTGGGAGAGGTTACCAGGTACTGGCACAGGGCCTGCACTGGCTGTAAAGGCCCCAGAAGTCCCATCACAAACCAGAAGTGAGAATTTGCCTTATTTCCATGTTCCTGTCCTCCATATACACCAAATTTGTCATTTTCTGAATTTAAAGGAGGTCTGAACCCTGCACGCCTGGGTAAAGGTATTGTGTTAGCACAATCTTTCCTGATACTTCTGGCAGTCACTCCTTGCCCCAAAGAGTCCCATCCCTTGATCTTACTTTGGGACCTGTCTATTTTGGAAATTGTTTATGAAACTGAGACACCACTCAAGGGGCATCCACAAACGACCAGCTGCCACGATCTTTCTGATGCGTCATATCCTTCACAGATTATAAAGTACTGGATGTGACCAAAATGAATAGAGGAATCAAGAAGCATTTCCACCTCATACTTATGAGAGCCATCAACAAATATATGAGTTGGCGGTGTTTCTCCCTTGTTTACTGCAGGTTTGACATGCGACTCATGAAAGATAGTGTATTTTCCACCTGTTGAGTAACTCAAGCAGCACCTCAGATTGTTCGGCTGATCTACGAATAGAAAAGGGACCTGGAAATCTGGGGCAAACTTATGGTGGGCCCCTGGCAGATGTAAATGTAGAAAGCCATACCTCTCTTCAAGCCATGTATTCTGGAGTGTCTATTATGTTGGCCACCCTGTCTCTTATATTCTGCCCTTACCCTAAGAAGGTGCTGCTGACATACCCTTTTCCTAACTTTCCTGTGAACCAGAGAACTGTGGTAGGAACAACACATGCAGGAAAGATACAGGGGCGAACACATAAGAATAAGAGAAAAGAAGAGTTTCTATGGAGGAGTGCAAGAGTTTTTGTATGCAAACTGTGCCCATCAGTTTGTGGATGATAGCTTGTAGATGAAAAATGTTTAATGCTTATGGGTTTCAACAATTCTTTCCAGAAATTGGCAAATAATTGAGCTCCTCGGTCAGTGAATACGATGTCAGGAAATCCATGAAGCTTGAATATGTTGTACAAGAATATTTGAGCAAGTTCCATTGCTATTGGCAATCCCCTTATAATCACATTGTCCCTTGTTAGTAAATAGCACATCACCAACAATGCATTACAACTTTTGCTGATGGTAAATCCAGAACACAATCCATAAAGATCATGTTTCACAGTCAGTAGTGACCATTGCTGGGCTGGGATGAAAATAAGTTGTTAAAATTCCACAGATATAGCTTTTGCTGTTTTTGCCTGAGTGCGAGCTGAACAATGTTAGATATAATTCTTGAGAGATATGAACATATTAAGCCATTAGAAATCTCTTTGTAATATGCTTGCATCTTTCTTTGCCCAGGGTTTCCTACAATGGGAGAATTGTGACATCTCTTCATTACCTAAAATTGCAACTCATGATGAGGCAAATATAAAGCATCACTCCTGTATAGCTCTGTTCCTACCTTTTGTGGATTTTGTGGCTTTTTTTGTAGCCACTGTTCATCGCTGGTCTGTGCTTGTTTGAACTGGGGTTGATTCATCAATTGAGCTACAATTTCTCTTTCTTAAGTGATAGCCAATAAGATGGCATGAGCAGGCACTGTGTTTTCTCTTTCTTCCCATTGGGTAGACAATGTATCTGCATTGCCATGTCTTCTGTCTATAGGAGACTTTGGCCCTCATTACGAGTTGGGTGGGGCTTCTGGAGGGTGACTGACCAGAGGTTCCCGATGGGCCAGGGTTGTCATCCAGATCCAGAAATCCCGCTGGACTGAGATCACTGGTGACTTCTTCTGCTGGGAGACTGGCACTTCTTGGCACCTCCTGGCGCCTGGCATGAGCAGTAGTACCTGTGAAGTGGAAATACATTTTATTGTGTGTCCTGCAGGGTGTGTGACTGTGTGTCAGCTGGGTCGCAGTAGTATTCACATGCTTCAGAGGCTATGGCATTGACAGTCAGTTGGTTGTCTATGGTGGACATTGCATATGTGTCTTGCTTTCACACATTAGCAGTGGCGTGTATTTCCTTCTGTTAATGCCCTATATCCTGTCATTCCCATGTCCCTGTCAGTATCTGCCACCTATTTCTTGTGCTTACATCCCCATTCATCTGCATGCAGGACTCCCTTTGGAATGGGTGCAGTGCATAGTTATTTGTGGGAAGGGTGATGCATTGTGAGACTTGTAGTGTTTCAAGTGTTGCATGCATGGACTGGTGGTTGTGTGCACATTGTGTGGGTATGTTTTAGTGGGATGGCTTGGGCATGATGGGGATAAGGGTGTGGGTGGTTGATGGGGTGGGATGGATATGGAATAGGGTGTTTTGGGGTAGTTACAAGGGGGGGAAACATGCATTACATATATAGGTGGTGGGAGGGTGTATCAGTGACTTACCAGAGTCCAGTCCTCCAGTGACTCCAGTGAGGCCCTCCGGTTGCAGGATAGCCAAGACCTTCTCCTCCCACTCGGTGAACTCAGGGGGAGGTGGTGGGGGACTACCGCCAGTCCTCTGGATGGCAAGCTGGTGTCTGGATGCCATGGAATGTACCTTACCACGCAGGTCATCCCACCTCTTCCTGATGTCGTCTCTTGTGAGTGGATGGCTTCCCACTGCATTCACCTTGTTGACAATCCTCTGCCATAGCTCCATTTTCCTAGCTATGGATGTCAGCTGGACCTGTGCACCGAACAGCTGTGGCTCCACCTTGATTATTTCTTCCACTATGATCCGCAACTCTCTGTCAGTTAAATGGAGGTGCTTAGGGGTGCCATAGTGGGTTATGTGGGGATATGAGTTCTGTGATGTGGTGGTGTTGTTTGGGGAAGTGGAGTGTGTGAGTGAGTTAGAGGCAGGGGTGGAAATGTTTTATGGTAATATTGTGGGATGCATGTTTGTGTGTTAGTGAGTTGTATGAGGTGTGTGGGGGGGTGCAAGAGTGTATCTTGGGTTTGTGGTATCTCTGAGTTCCAGGTGGTCGGGAGTTGTGTGGCAGCAGGTAGGCGTAGCTAAGGATTGTGGGTATTGTGGGTGGGTGTTTTATAGTGGTGTCTGTGGGTGGGTGAAGTGTGTGTATGTGTATCAGGTGTGGGGTTTTCAAAATGTCCAATGTGGGGTATTGTTGTTAGTGAGTCCATTTTGTGGCTCCAGCGGTCCGTACCGCCAATTGTGGACTGCCGTTGAACGACCGCTGTGCCGATTTGTCAGTCGTAAGTGGGTGGGCTGTTTTTTCCTGCCGTGGCGGGTTCCAGGCTGCCTGTTTGCTGCCATTGTTTAGCCTTGTGGGATCAGATACCTGCCGATTTTCTGGCGTTTTTTTATTTTGGAATCGTAATACGGCGGTAAGTTTAGTGCGTCCACATCCGTCTTTTGGCAACCGCCAACAAGGCGGTCGGTGGTAATTACTACCAAACTCGTAATGAGTGCCTTTGTATTGAAATTAGGAGAAAAACAAAGCCCATATCACAAGTCTGGCATTTTAACAATTCCTGGACCTCATGTATAAAAGGTTTTTATGTCCTTTCCAGATCGTACTTTAATATTTCACTCCTTCAAATGAGTGTCTCTACTGTGTGAAAGCCTCTTTAATCACTATCATTGATGGTATAATTGTGTTCAGAAGTCGAAAGCATTCTCGAATAAAAAGCGACGATGCACAGTTTCTGTCTCAGGATGTCTCTGCAACAGGACAGCTTCAAATGCAAATGCTAAAACATTGATTTCAACGATAGGCAGTTGCACATTAGCATGTCTGAGAATGAGCATAGTTGTGAATTCTGTCTTCAAGTTCTGAAAGGCTGCCTACGTATCCTTGCCCCAAACAAAAGGGTGCCCTTTTTTGGGAGAGAGCAATGTTATCAGCCTCACAATACTGGAAACGATTTTATTGGCTATTGACATTTGCAAAGCCTAAGAATCTTTGCATTTCTCTAAAAGTGGTGGGGCCTGGCCATATATGGACGGTTCTCTCTTTTTCAGTGTCTATATCTTAGCCATCTCTTGATAGCTGTAAGCCCAAAAAGGCAACCTGATCAGTTTCAAATACTCATTTTTCTGTGTTAGCGCATAATTAATGTTTCCTTCACAGTGATAATACTTCAAAGTAAATCAATATATCTGTCAAGTAAATAAAAAAGTATCAAAGAGGTCTCTAAATTTGTTGTTCACAAAATGCTGCTATGCTACAAGGGCATTACATGAACCGAAAGGCATCACTAAATACTCATAGGGGCCATAATGAGTGTTAAACGCTGTTTTCTATTCATCCCTTTCACAAATTCTCATTAAAATATAGGCTACTCCAATATCCAGCTTCAAAAAGGTATTAGCCTCCTCTATTTGATTTAACAGTACTGGTATAATAGGAAGAAGGTAGCAATCTCTAATGTTGGTGGTGATGGCATTCAACTCACAATAATCTAAGCATTGCCAAAATTATCTATTTGGTTTTGGTATAATAAAAGATCAGGCCCCTGATGATGAGGTAGAATGGCAAACAAAACCCTTTTCAAGTTTTCTTGAAGATATTGTTTTAATGCTTTATCGTCTTTCAATTTTAAAGGATATATTCTCCCATGACGAATAAAAGCAACAGGTATTGCATCAATAGCAAAATTGTGGAGGAGTGTCAGTTCCTTTATGACTAAATGCATCTCTGAATTCTTTATAGACCTCAGGAAGAGTTTATTTTTCTGAATGCTCTTTTGTCATTTTTATCTCCTTTCGAGAAGCGCAATGGTTCCTCAAATACTCAGAACAAAAACTGATAGCCAGAGGTTGGCAGTAAACCCCCACTTTATGCTGCCTAAGCAACGATGTTCCCTAAATAACTGAGCCTGAATGACGTCAAAGACAATAGCTTCTACCGGGCTGGATTGAGTAGACATGAACATTGTCTTTGTGTCTTTCAAATAGTCCCGATGTAAGAGCTGTTCCATCTACTCATTGAATTTCCTCAGATTTTTCTTTATCTTGTACTGGAATATCATTGCTTTGTTGAAACTGGTATCCATAAAGCAGATGGTAATTCCATAATCAGTGCGCAAATCTATAAAGGTCTTTTGGTTGTTGAGAAAACGTCCATATAAAAGTGTTTCTTCATGTCGGCAGATGAAATTGTAATCTTCAAGCTTGACATCAGCTTGTCTAAAAATGATGAGTTTTTCTGTTCCCCTAAAATGACCATGGGGCCAGATGTAGGAAGCACTTTGCGAGTCGCAAACGGCAAAATTTGCCGTTTTCCGACTCGCAAATGCGTGTTTCCTATGCAGAAATGCATTTTGCGAGTCGTTACCGACTCGCAAAATGCATTTCCGAATCGCAAATAGGAAGGGGTGTTCCCTTCCTATTTGCGATTCGCAATGGTATGCAATTCCATTTGTGACCGCTTATGCGGTCGCAAATGGAGTCGCAGTTACCATCCACTTGAAGTGGATGGTAACCCATTCGCAAACGGGAAGGGGTCCCCATGGGACCCATTCCCCTTTGTGAATGGACCCCAAAATATTTTTTCAGGGCAGGGAGTGGTCCAAGGGACCACTCCCTGCCCTGAAAAAACCGAAACAAAAGGTTTCGGATTTTTTTAAATGCAGCTCGTTTTCCCTTAGGGAAAACGGGCTACATTTAAAAAAAAAAAAAAACTGCTTTATTGAAAAGCAGGTCGCTAACATGGAGGCCTGCTGACTACAGCAGGCCTCCATGTTAGCGAGTGCCTATACTCGCTATGGGGCCGCAATTTGCGACCCACCTCATGAATATTCATGATGTGGGTCATTGCGACCCCATAGCGAGTTGCAGTCGGTGTCTGAGACACCGTACTGCATAGCAATTTGCGAGTTGCAAATTGCGAGTCGGAAGGACTCGCAATTTGCAACTCGCAAATTGCTTCCTTCCTACATCTGGCCCCATGTCCTCTATGACCAACCATGTAGGAGGGCTGGGCAGATATTGCAACATGGAGGCTGTGTAGGTTTCTGAAGTTTGGATTTTTATCAATCAATCAATAAATCAATCAATCACTGCATTTGTAAAGCGTGCTACATACCCGCGAGGGTCTCAAGGCGCTGGGAAGGGGGGGTGCTACTGGTCGAAGAGCCAGGTCTTGAGGAGTCTTCTGAAGGCCAGCAGGTCCTGGGTCTGTCGTAGGATGGTGGGGAGAGTGTTCCAGGTCTTGGCGGCGAGGTAGGAGAAGGATCTGCCGCCGGCGGTGGTTTTTCGGATGCGGGGGACTGTGGCGAGGGCGAGGTTAGCTGAGCCGAGGCTTCGGGTGGGGGTGTGGAAGCTGAGTCGGTTGTTGAGGTAGGTGGGTCCAGTGTTGTGCAGTGCTTTGTGTGCGTGGATCAGGAGCTTGAAGGTGATCCTTTTATTGGCTGTACAGATGAACTTTACGAAATTTGAAGGGTTGTGGGTATTTTGGGATGGTGGTGTGATCATCCTTCTTTGGGCAGGAACTGTTGCCCTGTTTCTTTTTCCCATTTTCTAGGTATTCTCCCTCCGGATGGTGCCAGCAGGAGTCTCAGGAAAGAAAAAGTATGAGTTTTGTATGCTGAAATTTCTTTAGTGATATACCCTCACCACACCCTTAAATAGTGATTTGCATAGAGATCAATCTGGTTGTTATGCGTCAACTTTAAATATGAACACCTCTGTTCTTGTTAGACATGGAGCCCTTCATGCCTGTTATAAACTTTCTCATTTTAAAGACACCCGTGACCCTTCTCTCTATTACCCCAGTAAAATACCAGGTTGTTTCTACTGCTCATGTGATCATGGGAAATCCGTTAACCACTGGTCGTTTTTACACTCTGCGTCGGTTCCCGTAATCCACTTTACCCTCGGCCCATGGGGAAACAGAATAAAAATTGTCACTTTCAGTCCGACCAAGCATGTCAGGCTACTTGTGCTCTTCTCACTCAGCGGCTGACTTGCAAATGCCCTCTTTTACATTCAATAAAACAAGAGAAAACGCCAATGCTGACTCATCAGTTTTGCTCTTTTTCAGTGGGGCAGCACAACTAAATTAATGCTCCCACAGTTTAATTAAACAGTGTCATTGCAATTCAATCAAAAGACGATGCCAAACACACAAAAAACAACATAGAATGAGCAATGTTTCTGACAAAAAATCTAACAAATAATTGGCACTACACAAAGCTTTTCAATCACGTACAGATCATACATATACAATAACACACATTGATGAAAATTGGTATCCAGATTCTGAACAAATTTTCAATAAAGCACAGAGCTCGAAACAGCTTGTAACTCAAGAGCCCAGTCCAAAGGCACACAATTCTGAGTCATAGGTGTAGCAAACTACAGGGGTAATGTGTTTTCCAGAGGATAAATTATAATTCTCCCTCTTTGCCCAACAAACTTCACTTGTGCTCCCTGGATGCTCTTTCTTGTCGATGCGTTTCGAACCCACAAAACCTAGGGGTTCTCCTCTGGACTCAGAACTAATGGATACACTAAAAAGAAAAAGAAAAAACAATGTTTACAAATTACTTAAAATTATGCAGTGCCTCTTAACTGCTCTCTACTGACTAAACCAATCTACAATTTACCTCACCTCAGGAAAAACTGGAAAGCTAGCCAGTTCTGCACAAAACCCTATCCTGTTCTGGAAAGAGAACCACAAATGAAATGTCTTACGTGCTCCGCCATTTCTCAACTCGACCAAGGACCCAATTGCCAATCACAATTATGACTTTTAAACTAGGTCCTGCCACTGTCAAGCAATAAATAAATCCGGACAGTTTGCTACAACTTAAACTGTTAGGTCATAGATAGATAGTTACAATGTTTCAAAACCTCAACGCTTTGGAGGCCGTGCCAAAGTACTTGTGAAACATCAAAGAAACCCCCAATTCCACAACAGTTAAAAATGGAACCCCCAAGTTGACCCTGAAACTATTGTTTATCAAACACACACAGATGTTTAATTGTGAACATAAATGTAATTACACTTGGCCCCAAATGAGGGAGAAGTTCAACATTTCTTACTTCAAAATGTTTTGTAACAAGGAACCTCACTGTCGACCAGTGGCACTTCGAAGTGGACATTTTTACAATATATCTTGTGAGAGAAAAAACCTGTCTTAAACCTCATCATCTTCTCAAAAGATGTGCAGCATGTCTGAGACGCCATCATCAAATATTTACTCACCATCATCCCACATGTGATTGAACAAATAATGCAACTTCACTCCATGCCCAATGGTTCAGGAAGGCAAAGGCGTCAACGCACAGTTAAAGTAACTACGGAGAATGTGGAGTGAGGATTTTTAAGGTGCAGAACCCACCACTGTGAATTCCCGTCCTGCACTCACTCCTGTCACTCATCCACTAAGCCGCAACTCTCCTGAGTTGCTGCAGAATCTTCAGAGTTCGTAGCGGCCTCCACCATTCCACGGTCCAGGTCTCCTGGGTCCCTTCGAGGTGGTGGAGGCATCCTCCTTTGGTCCAGCTGCGTCTGACGGCTCTCACTCCGGTCGGCTACAGGTACCTTCCTCTTCGGATTTCTCAGTGTTTTCTGCATTCCACCCTTGCTTTTCCTCAGCATTATTTTCTCCTCCTCTAATGGACCTGTCAAGACCCCGCCTACCTTTCCAGCAACACAGGGGTCCTTCATAAGTGTTGATGGTGCCAGGATTCCCTCTTGCTTAACCTGTGGTTCCTCTTTTCCTCAACAGGTGTTCAAGTGTCTGCAGCAGTCAGTGCGCACCAGAGGAATCACTCCAGCTATGAAAGGGAGTTCCAGGGACTCCTTCTTACAGACCACAATACCAGTCCTTCTTTCTATTTCCACTCTTTCTCTTCTATTGACAAATAACTTTTTGTTCCTCCTAATCGCATAGGTTCTATTTCACACATCGAGCTGTTTGTACTCATCATGAATATATTCCATTCTAACTTTGGTGGGCCTCATGATTTTTCTTGTTTGCAATTAGCATGTTGTTGAGCATTCATATTAAGAGTCAAATCAGTAAAAGCTGCTGTGGTGACAAGATGGTTACCATCTAGGAATAAGGCATCCTTCAATTCCTCTTTTACTCCCTTATAGAATTCAGCTGCAGCTGCTTTGACTGTCCATAGGGTTTCAACCGAGAGTTATTGCCTGATACAAGTGAGCAAATCTTGGTTACCTTGTTGAAACATTTGTTTGCTTTGCCTTTTGCGAAACACTTTCTGAGACTGTTGAAGGAATTGGCCAGAACTGTTTAATCACAGGCTCTGGTTTCAAATATGGGGTTTGGCCCATTTTAAAACCTCTTTTGCTAAATAAAACAACATAATTGTAACTTTCAAAGTATCCATAGGAAAATGATTTGCCTTTGCTAATAAGTGTAATTGGTACAGTGCTAAAAAGCTTTGGAACAAACAAACTTTTCCTGAAAATTTATCGAGTGATGTGAAATTACTCATGACTCTATTATTCATGCCTGTCTGAGTTTGAGGACTCAAATTAGAGTCTGATCCATTTCTGATTCCTTCTATGGTGGTACGAGTTACCTTATGAGGCACAACATTAACTTCAAAAACTACTGAACGGATTTACATCAAATTAGAAAATGCTAAATCTGCAGACCAAGATTTAGCTTCCTACCAAATTTGATGCAATTCCATTTATTAGGTTTTGCAGTAACGCACCTTAAAATCTATAGAAAATGTGAGGGGTTTTTGCATTTTGGAATTCCCCTTTTTTCTTGTCACCCTCTTGATGGATCACCTCGAAACTTTCCATGCACAAACTCGTCAAAACATAGCAACTTTTTGGAAAGTTTTCTGGAGATTCATCAAACGGTGCTGAAGTTTTTAGCAACACAAAAAAAAAAATTCCTCTGGAACAGCTGACCTAACTATAACAACCTAGTGGCAACTGCCACTAGGCAATATATATGTGTGTGTGTGTGTGTGCTACACAGTGTCAGTCGCCACTGTGCAGTTATAGTTAGGACCAATTTACCATAGGAAATGTATTTTTTGGTTTGCTAATAACTTTTGCCCCATTTGACAGAGCTTCACAAAACGTTCCACAAATAAATTTAACGCGGGTTCCCCATGCAGTTCTCCACAGGATAATTGAACAGCAATTCTGCATCACACAACCGAGGTTGTGTGGTGGATGGATGTGTATGCGTGTTTGCGGCATGTAGGTGTTGTGTTGTGGTATAATGGCAATGGATAATGGTGTATGTGGTGTGTTGTGTCTTGTGTGATGCAGAGGGACGCATATGTGTAGGGTAGAGTGTGTGTGTGTACTTACATCTTTTACACGGCCACTGGCATTGTCCAATGTCAATTGGGTCTAGCGATGTCCTCCCTCCATCAGCAAACTGCCACCAGTACCCTGCTTGTCCTACTGTAACATCTAAATACAGCCGTCGGGAACATGCCTGCCTGACTGCTGGGAAGAATCACACCAAATTTGGCAGAAAGCTAGATAGTTACCCAGAAACGTGCTTTTTGTGATTTGGTGTAAATCCATTCAGTAGGTTTTAAGAAGTTCAGGGTCAAAATCTATTATATATACCAACACAGTAGTAAATTGGGACCAACAGACCTAAAGATAAGATCTGAATGGCTGCTGTTAACATCAACATAGATTTTGCTAAAGCCATTTAGCACTCGGGGACTCATTCCCCTGTCCTGAAATAAAAATATAAAACAGGATCAGCAGTAGCTCCTCTTTTGTTAGGGTTAACTCCATGTTGCACCCCGTGGATTCTTTGAAATGTGGTTAATGCCATAAAAGACCAAACTTCTTCTTCTAACCCCCATGTGATCCAATTGATGTTTTGCAATGGTGTAGGTCAGGTCCTTGTTCCTTATTGCTCTAAGGTGTTGTAAAATCCTTACATTTAGTTTGTTAGTGGCAGTCCCAACATACTATTTACAGCATTGACATGTAATCCTTTCTGTAATATTCCTCTAGACTCCAAAAGTCAGGTACCGCTTTTTGGTGATTTATTTTCACAGCCTTTACATAGGTTGCTCTTCCAGAAGCCACAGCTTCCATTGCTGAGCCAATTCTGATACCTCACAGCAATGTCTGGTGTCATATGACTAGTTGTTAAGATGACACCCAATTATGTTGGTTTCTTATACATTATACTGGGATGCAAATAAACTTCTCCTTTAAGGTGCTTGTCACTTCTCAATAATAAATTCTAATATTTATTCAGGATCCCATTTACCCCATGATTGTTCATCATATAATCCTAAATAAATCTGCAGCTTCCATCATCTCTTCTAGTTTCCTGCAGTTCTTTATTCATTGTGGATAGGGGCAAAGCTTCCCTGCTCCTCAACGGAGCCCTAGTTTGTGCATCCTCCAATACCGAGATGGATTTATATTTATGCAATTAAGGTTAAGACTTTTAAGAACATTACACACTAATTGACTGTGAAGTAAATCATGTGATGTAAAATACTGAAATCCTGCCCTCTATCTATATACCCCTGATGTGCCTACCTGAGTACTAATGAATAGCAATATAAAAACTGCTGCCATGATGATCTACCCGCCATATTTAGATGTTTGCAGTCCCGTAGACTTTAACCCACCCGAGTCCAACCAACGCCGCAAAGGAATCCCAACTGCCACCATGGCACCATGGGAAAGAGTGGCTGACAGCAGGTCTTCAGCCACATTTACTGCTGAGCAGATTTTGATGTGCGATACCACCAAGCAAAAAGTGGTGATCCAACCTACACCTCTTACTTGGGGAATTGAGGAGTAAAGGTGGTGAAAACTCACCTTTTCTCCAGATTCAACTTCTGTTCCCAGCTGGACACGACTGGACAGGATTCTCCATTGCTGCTGCTGTGGAACCACAGTGAAAACACGACATCCCCTCTCCCCACCCTCCATTGCTGGACATGAAGGTAGGCAACCCTCATTGGCTGTATGTGTTGGAGGGGGCCATAACACATAGGCATGGGACTACTGCAGATATGCACATGTCACAGTAATTTGCATGCATACGTCGGGGACACAGGTGGACCAGACTCGAATGGGGACACACTGGTACACAACACATATCGAACACATATTATCATCATTATGACATCAGTATTTATTGCCAAATGAATGCTGGCACCACAGTGACAGTACATTCACACTTGTCAACTGTGCCGCTGTGTGCACATTGAAATGGAACATGTACCTGCCATGTTGTGCTTGATTTGTGTGAGTGAGTCCGTACGTGTGTATGTCTGTGCGATGCTATTGGCTGGGTAAGGTGGAGGGAAGTGTAGTGGGCGATGTGCTTGTGTCAGTATGTATGTCACTTGCATATGGCGTGGATGTTGTGTTGTGTTGCTGCATGCAGAACTCAGGTACATGTTGTTTTGTGGCAGTCGCGATGTGTGTAGTTGTGCTCGTGTGTGCCTGTGTTTGTGTAAATGAGTGTGTTGTTTGTTGTGGTTGTGTAGTGTGTGGGTGCAGTCTCAGTAGTGTGTGTGTAGGTTGTGTGATGGATGGGTGTGTATGTGTGTTTGCGGCATATAGGTGTTGTGTTGTGGTATAATGGAAATGGATAATGGTGTATGTGGTGTGTTGTGTCTTGTGTGATGTAGAGGGACGCATATGATTGCTGAAGGAGTGCCCTGGAACTCCTTGTTTGGAGTGGTACCTTCTTCAAAATACCTCCCAGTCTCATCCTAATGTCGTTCCATTAAATCTCTCAGTCTATGAGTCACTCTCCAAAGAACTTCCTTTTTTTTGTAAGCAAATAGAAAGCTTCTTATAAAGTTCCAATCGATTCCTTTGGGATTGTTGTTTCAATATTTTCCATTGATCCAGAAGTTACAGTTGAATTATGGTAGGGTTTTGGAGAGAACTAGTACCATTCCACTAATATTTTGTGTCTTTTTTTGCAGAATGCTTCTTGCAGATACAGCTGATCAGGCCTGAGCAGTTGTACACGTCTCCACTTTTAGGTTGAATGCCATTTCTGCTGTCATTTTTTAAGAAGCAACACTGACTCTCACTCTCAACCTGTGATGGTTGGACCGTATGCTTTTCAGAAAACTAGGGAGGAGGAGTTTGAGTTATTTAAATGCACCCCCTCCCGAAATGTTTACCAAATTATTGCTCCTTGCTTTCACCTGATCAGTGTTCATCACATGCTTATTTCCTGATGAGCCTGACGAGGGGTGATCATTCCCAGAACTCATCATGTGAGTAGATGTGTCTGCTGTGGTTTCTCCTAAGACCCTACTGGTTCTAGGTGAGGGTTAGTCCTTGTGCTTCACATTATCTTCTGCTTAAAGGCGTATTAGCATGTTGTCTTGTGGAAGGCCGTCCTTCCCTAGTCAGGTTCATCTTCCAGGGAAAAGTAACTTAAAATGGCTGATCCTGTGGAATATAAATGAGCTTCAAGGATATCTGAGTTTGCGCGATATGGTTGATTTGTAGGGAAGGTTAAAGCTTGATTACTCTCTGGCTACAAAGAAGTATTCGTAGCTGATCCTTGGTCCTATAATAACTTGCTTATCACGCCTAAGTGTTTCTATCGCCAAAACTGCTTGCAGTTTCCTAATTCTCTGTCACTAGTTGAGATTGGGTCTCTGTGCCTTTTCTGAAAGTCCTTTGATTTACTTAATGTAATTTGGTTCATACTCACCCTGTTAAGCTTTCTCCTGGTGGAAGTTCTTTGGAAGGGATCTTTAATATGAGAGCTGTAATTGTGAGTGACCTTGAGTTGTGTCTCTAGTCCTTACTTGATTCTAGGTTTTGCCAGACATTTGTTATTTGCTGCAGTCTTTACTGAGTCTAGGTACTTGTGCTTTGGTGGGGGATTGCCAGATGACAGTGTGGGGAGAGGGGGCTTTTTAGGGATTACCCTGTGCTACCTTTGGAGACATACCATCTCCAATTATGGTTAGTGTAATAGTTATCCCAAGTGAAAAAAGAAACACAGACGGTTCACTTGCTGTACACACATGTACTATGAACAGGCATACCTGTGTGCTTTTTCCCTACTTTCTGTTCTTCCGCTCGCTGAATGCCAGTCAAATTACTGGTTCGTAGTATGATCAGTTCAGCAAGAGTGATCCTATCTGAGTTGCCTCTTCCAGTCTCAGCATTTAAGTTCTGTCCACCAGCGTGGACAATCTCCAGGCCACCTATGCCATTTACGCTGGTGCAATTCTGTTATTTGACAAAGGTAGGGGATAATCTTAAATTTTTCCCTAGCTAGTGTACAGTAAGCAGCAAATGCTTCAGGGCATCTGTGATTATAATAGTCTTGAAGAAAGTGCCTGCCAGACCCTGCTAGGGAAACCCCAGGGGTCGTTTTTCTCTGTCCCTGGGCCTTTGCTACTATGGCTCTGCATACAGGGCCAAGTACAACACTTTCAGCACTTTACTCACATGCTTCTCAGAGAGGGTCAGCAGTAATCACCACTCTCAGCACAATAAGATCAATGTCCAGTTCAGGTCTTCTCCTTATAAAAGCCAAGTCCATTATTACCCAGAAAGCAGAAATACTACACACTACAATCATGTGGGAGTACCTGATTCACAAGTGTGAGTCTTAAGTGTCCACTTCCTCTAGGCGACATACCCGTCCCCCATCTCAGTCTTTAGGGTCCATGGGGCAGCATCTAATAAGGTGCAGCTCACTTTATAATGCACACACAGTCTCTAGAGCACAGGCGCACCTTTCCTCTATTGGAGCAGCACAGGGCCATATTATATCATTCCACAATAGTGGTTTAACTGGTGATTCTTCCGGCAGCGGCCCTTTTCTGGGGTTCAATGCGGGCAGGCTCGAATGCTTCAGCAGGCCTGGTTCTGATACTCCGGTAAGTCTTGCAGGAGCAGTCACGCTGGAGCTTCCCCAGGTGGAGACAGCTGGCAGTCTTTCTCCTGCTGCCTCCCACGGTTCTTTTGGATCTCTCTGCAATATTTGACACTGTCTCAAACCCCAGTCTTATCAGGTGCCTGCACAAGATTGTCATCCAAGGCCCTGCTCTCTGCTGGACCTGCTCCTTCTTAGCGGATAGAACACAAGCTGTCAGCCTGGCACCTTCCTCCTTGGAAGTCCACAAACTCATCTGCAGAGTGCCTCAAGGCTCATCGCTCAGACCCCACCCTCTTCAGTGCCCACCATGATCCCTCAGACTAATGTAATCCGCGCACAGGACGTCAACACTAACTGTGGAATGACAATGGGCCAGCCTGTGGAGTTACAGCATACTTTGTGCCTCATCTCGTCCCAGCTTAGAGCACGGCATTCTGCTTTTGTCCAAGGGCTGTGCCACAACACCAGGAGATAAGCACCAGGGTGCAGGAGGCTTGCCCTCTGATATATCGTAGAGGATTAAAGGCACAGAGTTCAGTGTTCCCTCAGTATTAGCAATTTTTAAGCAATAATAAAAATGTCAATTTAACTCTGGTGATTAATGTATCTATTGGAGAGATCTACGTTATGCCTACTTCCAGTTTTGACTCATCATAAATTAGCGCAGAGGGATAATGTGCCTCTTGCAAAACACAGCGTGTAACATGCTGTTGTCACAGAGGTCCTTTTGTTACTTGTCAGTTTATAAGCTACAGTCTTAATATAGCACAGTGAGATTGAACCAGAGTCAAAGAGCAGCATGGAAAATACAAGGCATGAGTTTAGAACCTCAATGATTTTCCCCAATCTTTCATTATTCTACGGTTGCTAAGTAGGATTTTCTTGGATAATATTAACCCCTTTGGTGCTCATGACGGAACGGTTCCATCATGAGCACCAGTAGGCATGTAATGAGGATGGAACCATTCCGTCCTCGCACTCGTCCAAGGGGGAAGCACTAGCGCTCCCCCTGTGGGAAGCCCACTTTAACCCCTACACAGGGGATGGCAGCAGAAGCGCTTCCACCCTACCCCACCCCAGTCGGCGATCTGATGACTTTGGTGTGCTCGCGGCACGCCAATGTCAACAGATGCAGCTGGGGATGCGCTGAAAGCCATTTGCTTCCAGTGCGTCCAGGGAGAGGATGCTTTGATAAGCCTTCTCCTGGGGGGGTTAGGTTATACAGACACAGGGGGACTTTCCCCTGCGCCTGTAAACAGTGGCCCTGAGCGTGGACTGACGTTTGGCTGTCGATGTGTGTGGCTGGCATTGAATGGTGATTGGCAGACTTCATATTGTTTTATATTGTTAACTGTTTTATTTCTTGTCATCATTTGTGATCATAATGTTTTATTTCTCCTTTTTTTCTAGTGCAAACCTTTTGTTTTCTTTTGATGCAACTCTTGCCTGCTGTTTAAGCACTGGTTGATCTGCAGGTGCATGTGTTTGGTAAGAAAAATATTTTTATACTGTTTACTCCAAATGAGTATCGTTGCACTGCATGAAAGCATTTTTTTAAATGCTGTAATAATAGCAGCATATTTAGCTTCTGTTTGATTGTGTGTGAAATTATCTTTGGGTTTGTGTCCAAGGTCTATTGTGTTGTACTTTGTGTAATTTTCTTTAGTTTTTCCTTTTTAGTGGGATATCCTTGGTGCTTGCTGTGTCTGTGCATGGTAGGTGGTGATGAGTCTAGCTGTCTTCGGCAAGAGAGTGGTGTTGTTTTTGAGGATATAGGTCTTTGTGATTAAGCCACACTTTGTTTATTACTTATTTTACACAGTGTTGGTTGATGTTGACTTATTCGTCCAGTCACATGAAGTAAGCCGCAAGTTTGTGGAGCTCCGGGACCTGGGACCGCTCTACCGCGTCCTAGACCCATCCTGAATCGGATTTAGCAGAGAAATTGTTGCCAATCCCTCCAGGACCTCGTAAAAACTGGCGGAAGTCGATGAAATTTAAAATAAGACTTGAAAATTATTACTTTGATCTCGGCTCGCGGAACACCCAAGATGGCGGCCGCCACCAGAGAGTGAGAATCAGCAACGACGCCTTAGGCCAGCAAGCCTCGAGAACAGTGGGGTCCATCGAGGGTGCGAACTAGACGGGGAGGAAGGCAATGGAGCTTCCAGGAGGGGACACCAGAGCCTCGGGACACATATCTAACTCCGTGCGGGCTCGCGCACCTTGGAGGACAGTGGAAGCCGAGAGCGGCCACAGAGGAGGGCAGGCCGGAGAGACATTCAGCGCAGATCGCGAATTGCTGATTCTGCCGGCAGCATGGAGTGCTGCTACCTTGCGAAACCTGACAACAGAGGAAAGCACATTAGGCATAACGGACGATGATCATTTCAATTGACGAGGCCAGTGGATGAGAGACGCACCGGTAAGGTTGGGGGTAAAAATAAATTAGCGTAACAAGGAAAGCACCAACCATTGAGCTCACGCCAAACGCACAACACCTATACTTCCACTACACAAAGGAAAATAATAATAAAAAAAGACTTAAGTGTGAGAGATTAGCGAGTCTACTAATCGGACTAGCAACTACGATGTATACATTGCACATGAGACGCAACTCGGAGTTCCAGGAGTAATGAATCAGACTAAATCCGAAGGGCAAACAAATTCCCAGCAACGCAGCAGTGAGAACAACTAAACACAAGTAAACACTAACTCATCCCAACAAAATTAAACCATCTGCTAAACCAGACCCACAACATGGGAGTGAACATTGGGAAAATAAGCGTAGCCCTATAATGGGGAAGACCCTCAAAAAGAGAGAAAGCGACTTGGGAGGACTCCCACGTCCCAGCCCGTGCGAAGGGAGCACCGACCTGGCAACACGTACCACACGGGAAGTGGAGAACACAGAACCGACTCTTCAAGATGTCCTCCAGGCCATAGCAGCATCGCGAACGGCTTTGGAGGTCAAGATTGACACATTAAGCATGGACTTGGGCCTCTTACAAGATGACCATAAGCGATTGGCAGAAAGAGTCAGCACAACAGAGCGAGACCTGGCAGAAGCAATCCCCAACCTCATGCTAGCAAACACCAAGCTGAATTCAATGGACAACAGGATCAAAGCGCTAGTGAGTAGAGCGGAGGACGAGGAAAATAGGGCAAGGCGCAATAATATCAGAATTATTGGAATCCTGGAAAAAAGCGAAGGCCCTGATATGATGGAGTTCATGGAGACCTGGATTAGGTCGGATGTGGCCCCGGAAGGACTGTCCACATTTTTTGCCCTGGAAAGAGCGCATAGAATACCCAGCAGAATGCCCCTCCGGGAGCTCCCCCGAGACCAGTAATAGTGAGACTCCTCTACTTCCGGGACAGAGATCACATACTGCTGCAAGCGCAACAACAGGGTACGCTGACGATTGGGAATAGTAAAGTATCCATCTTCCCAGATTTCTCCCGAGAGGTACAGAGACGACGAGCAGGCTATAATTCTGTGAAGCACAAACTCCACGACCTGGAGATTCCTTACTCAATGCTATTCCCGGCTAGGCTCCGGGTGGTAACTCCGACGGGCACAATGTTCTTCTTCACGCCGGAAGATGCCTGGTCTTGGCTGGAATCTCAAACAACACCGGAACTGACCAATAACGCGCAACAGGACAAGAAACGTAGGCGCACTAGATCGAGAAGGCGACAAGTAACACAAAGAAGCGACCACCTAATCCAGATGAAGTACGAAAAGAAAGAAGACGAGTGGTAGAAGCAGTGGCAATGCTAGATGGAAGAGCTAGGGGATCGAACATCACTTCACCCTCAAGCTCACAGAAAGGAGACAACCACTCAGACTCTGACAATGGGACTGAAATCTCCAGTCAATCGAGTATTATCTTGCCTATGATCACCCCTGGCACATCGGATGAAATCACCTAACTAAGATCCTTTGACACAGACTACCCACAATTACGCTACATAGGACTATCTAGCAGAACCTCACTAAGATGAGAGAATTAGACAGATGAAACGTATTTTATCTCTAGCCTCCAGGTCACTAACCTACATGGAAAACTTTCCTCGTACATTACCCGCTACAATAGAGGATGACCGGTCGAGCGGACCCAGAGGAGCCCGGAGTTTCCGGCCAAAGAGAATTGAGCATGCCACCCCCACAATTGCTGTGGACAACATAGGCGAAACTATGATCGTGATTGAAACACTGTTATTGTTTGAAAGTTTGGGCAAAGACGTTCTAATCCTTGCCCTGGGGAAGGGGAGTTGGGAATCACGTTATTCAGTTATATTACTAAATATGCCGAGATGCCTAGGTACGATGTGGATTCTTAAACTTAGGGGGGACTGTTATATGTCTGATGGGTAGCGCACTGAATTTGAAATTTCTTACATGGAATGTTAGGGGCATGCGCTCTATGGCCAAGCGCCACAAAGTGTTCTCCTTCATATCACGGCAGGAAATTCACATGGCAATGCTACAGGAGACACACCTAGATGTTAAAGAGGGCTGAGCTCTTCAAAAGCGCTGGTGAGGTTGAGTCTTCTGTACCACCTACTCGGGCCTTTGCTAGAGGGACATTGATTTGGATTAAGGCTGGGGTACCCTACCAACATATATCAGCTGTCACTGATCCATTGGGCTATTACACTGTGATTTCAGGAAAATTAGATGACAATGAGATAACACTGGGAAATATATATGGCCACAATTTCGACCGAGGAACATACCTGCCATCCCTGTCCACAACGCTGGCAAGAAACCTAATGGGACCAGTTGTCTTGGGTGGAGATTTTAACTGCATTGCAGATGTAACTCTGGACAGATCCCACCCTCCTCTGCCTTCTTTCCCAGCCATTAGAACGGCCCACTCTTTCCGGACATGGCAACAAAATTGGGGATTGGTAGACACTTGGCGCATCCAACATGCAACAGCCCGAAACTATTCATATCATTCTCCCATGCATGACTTACTCGTCAGATTAGACACTTTTCTCTCCTTGCCGGAGATACATATACTGACACATAAGAGCGAATATCTTGCTCGCACACTCTCAGATCATAATCCCCTTCTCCTCACCCTGAATTGGACCTGAGCAGAAACGCCAATACCAACTTGGCGACTCCAACCTTCTATGCTGGAGGATGAGGCGTTTAAACATAACATAGGACTGGCAATAGACACTTACTTTGAAACCAATGAGGGGTCAACTACTTCCACATTAGTAGAATGGGACGCGTTCAAGGCGGTCATAAGAGGGAGGTGTATCTTTGCGGCAGCGGGCCAGAGGTGTGCACTGCAACGAGACATAGAGACAGCTGAAAGCAAACAGAGAGAACTAGAGCGACAATACCCCAAAACACCAGACTTGCGAACACTGCTAGCATCAGCGCGTGAAGACACTATATCGGCAACTAACAGGCTCTGTTGCTTCAATTATAAAGCTTTTTTAGCACAAATGCACGCAGAGGGAGACCGGGTGAGTTAATTACTGGCATGGTTGGCACACCCAACAAAGAGGTGCTCGACGATATTCGAAATTGTAAAACCCGGAAACATTAGGGTCAACTCCCAATCAGCTATTAACGACAAATTTCGGAAATATTACGCAGACCTCTACACTAGTAAGACACCCCCCCCCACTGAGGGAATAAAAGCATTCCTGCAGTGTTTACCACTCCCCACGATGTTGGACCTAGATGCAGCTGAACTGGGAGCGCCGATTGAGTTGACGGAAGTGAAAGAAGCCATCACTTTTATGGCACGTAATAAAACACCTGGCCCAGATGGGTTCCCCCTAGAATTTTGTTTGACTTATCAGTCAAGACTGGGACCTAGATTGGTGGCAAAGTTCGAAGTGGCAATTGCGAACCGGACATTGCCGGCATCCGCCCGAGAGGCCTTGATAATACCACTCTTAAAACCAGGGAGGGCACCGACGGATGTGGCTTCATACCGCCTGTTGTCGATGCTCGCAACAGACTACAAGGTATTGAGTAAAATACTAGTGACCCGACTCATGCGTCACATGCCACATTTAATACACTCGGACCAGGCTGGATTTATACCAGGATACCAAACAGCGCAGAATATACAGCACCTCATAGCCTTAATGCAAGATGATGGATATGATAAAAGTAGAGCACCAGTCTTTGCTATTGATTTTGAAAAAGCATTCGACAGTTCGGAGTGGCGATATCTGTACGAGGTCCTCTGCAGGTTTGGGCTGGGAAACCGGTTTATAGCCTGGACTAAATTACTATACACTGACGGCTAGAGTTAGAACGGGCACCACCATCTCTGATAGCTACAGGGTGGAGAGGGGCACTAGTCAGGGCTGCCCCCTTTCCCCTCTGCTATTTGCAATAGCAATCGAACCATTAGCTTGCCTAGCCCGGGGGGGCGGTAGATATAGAGGTATCACTACGATGGATCAGACCCATCATATAGCATTATACGCAGATGACCTCCTGCTTTTCTTGGAAGATACGGGGAGCGATCTGCGGAGCGCTCAGATATTAGTAAAGGAATTTGGCCATTTATCTGGATTAAGATTTAATTGGCAGAAATCCAGTCTTTTCCCGCTAGAGGAGAGGAGGACTCCTCCCCCGACTATAGGAGAACAACAATGGGAGCCCCGATGCTTAAAATACCTGGGAGTCCACGTATACCACGACTGCCAAAATCTATTTGACGGAAATATCCAATGGCGCTGAGGGGTATTAAGGGCTCAATGGAGTTTTGGGCAACACTGCTCGTCTCGGTCGCGGGCAGAATAGCACTCCTGAAGATGGTAACCTTACCCAGACTATTATATTTCTTTGTGACACTGCCTGTATGGCTCCCACAGAGTTTCTTTAAAGACTTGGACTCACTGATAACGGGATTTATCTGGGGGACGGGCAGGAGGAGACTAGCACTGACAGTAATGAAACGGCCTACTGAAGAGGGAGGACTGGCAGTGCCAGATTTCGAAGTATATTACTTAGCAGCTCAACTGCAATGGCTGGCCAGATGGATGACAGACCGTGTGACGGCCAGTCACGACATATTACCATTTACCCCCGAACTACCAGCACTGAGCAGTGTTATTTTAGGCCTTGGCCCCCCTGCGCTTCCTAGATCCCAGGCTCTATAAGAAATCCATAAATGCTGGAAACTATACTTTCGTAGGACGAAGTGCCCCCGGCCTTATGCCCCAGAGATCCCAATGCGATGCCTGTTGACACTGTCACATAAGGGCAACTGGAGTGAAATAAAAAATTGGGAGAGAATAGGAGCCACCACACTGGGCACCCTGTATGAGGCAAACGCCCTATTACCCTTAAGAGACTTTCGAAGCCGGTATCAGATCCCATGGGGGAATTTCCTGCTCCACAGAGCAAACACAATTAACAAGCACTGACACGTCAATAGATCTGAGCCACTTATATCTGACAAATGGGAAACAGATCTGGGGGTCCCCATAGAGGACAGGGACTGGGAGGAAATATTGACCTGAATCCCGAGGGCCTCCAGGAATGCAAGATTCAAATTGATTAATACATATGTCTTACACAGAGCATTAAGAGGCACTTTGGGCCCTGGGAACTGGATGCCCCAGATGCCAAGAAGAGGGTGCGGAATTTATACATATGTTTTGGAATTGCCCAAACATAAAGGTATATTGGCGAGAGATAACACAACTTTTATCTGAGATTGTTGACCTGGAAGTGCCGGATAGCCCCAAACACTGCCTTCTGGGGGGATACAGACATCAACCCAAGCATAAGTATACTAATCAGTTCCAAGATCTAGCCCTAGTATTGGCCAAAAGGGAGATTGCAGTGATGTGGAAAGCAAATGCAGGACCACAAATACAAATATGGAAAAGGGAAGTTCTTAAATGGGCTAAGGCCGAGGAGACGATTAGACACAGGGAGGCATGGAGAGGACAGGGACCCATGGAGAGAGCCAGAGCTTGGAGCACCCTGGTGAACGAATGGTTACAACAGAGAAGACCTGAACAGCTGTAAGACCACTAACATGGTAGAGCAACACCCCTATAACACACATTTTACGAGACAGCAATCATGCACCCAGAAAGAGACTTATTTCTCTTACACAAGAATGTAATACTTGACTTATCACCACAGAGGAAACTACAAGTAATTAGACATTCATTGATAATCTGCATCCACCAGGCACCCGAGCGTCAATAGGGAAAGAAAGAGGGGAGGGGGGAGGGAGGTTTAATCCTTTTGGGGAGGGAAACACAGGACAGAAGAAGGTGAAAGGTTTTTATAACAATATTCATTACTGGCTCCACCTCACTTGAAAATTCATGCATGATAAAAATCTCAGGACAATTATGACTATCAATCCGTACGGATCTCGAGACATTCAATGAATCAATATTATGCCTTCACCAGCTGTAATTTCTCATTATTGACGTTAAACACACTCCCCAGGAGGAAATGTTTGAGTATTCTACTCTGTATTGTTTATCAAAAACTAATAAAAAGATTTTTTTTTTAAAATGCAAGCTCCGTCATCGCACCCCAACTCTGAAAGGTCTACAAATGGATACCCACTGAAACCAGAACAGTCACCCAAGCTCTCGTAAGCAGCAAACTGGACTACAGCAATGCCCTCTACACAGGAACCACGGCCAAACTCCAGAAGAGGCTGCAACGCATCCAGAACGCCTCTGCACGCCTCATCCTGGACATCCCCCGCCACTGCCACATCACGGACCACCTGAAAAACCTGCAATGGCTCCCAGTCAACAAGAGAATCATCTTCAAACTCCTCACCCACACTCACAAAGCACTGCACAACACCATACCAGAATACCTCAACAGACGACTCTCCTTCTACACCCCGACCCGGCATCTCCGCTCCGCCGACCTCACCCTCTCAAACGTCCCTCGCGTCCGCAGAACTACAACCGGCGGTAAATCATTCTCGCACCGCCCCTCCAAAACGTGGAACACTCTTCCCCCCTACCTGCCCCAGACCAAAGACCTCTTTACCTTCAGGAAACTTCTCAAGACCTGGCTGTTCGAGCAGTAGCAGCACCTCTCCCTCCCTTCCCCCCCTCCCAGAGCCTTGAGACCCTCACGGGTGAGTAGTGCACTTTACAAATTCCGGATTGATTCACTGATTGATTGAATAATGTTTAATTCACAGTCTGATCATTTCAGAAAACATCTTCAATATTAATTATCCACAACAAATTTGTTATTTATCTTACACATTTATCAACCACTGACAAAGCCAATAGTGCTGGCGGATTCTTGGTGTATGTCAGCTATCGTAATATATCTAGGTGCGATAACACAAAGCTCAGAGAGGCAATAGAATATCGGATGGGTGGCACACTATGGAAATCACAGAAAGGTATTTTGTGTGTTTAAGCCCAGTTTTTTCTCTCCTGTTTTATTCAAAGACATACACTTGCACTCTCTAGTGGGAGACAATGTGTAAGCAGGCAACAGTTTCAAAGAAAAACCTATAATTGCATTCCACTTTCCAACTAATGCACCTCATTTATGTTATAACTAATTCCATATGCTTCATTGACCCTAAGTGTAAGTTCCCTCCACTTGGAAACATAGCACGTACACCCTCCAAAACAGCAGGGAAAGGAAACATTAAGCTGTCATAGAATTAAAGACATCGGCTGTTGCTGTGTACCTCCACTTGACCTGAATGTCAATACAAACCTGCAAGTTAACTTCGACATCACATTAATTGTTTACTAATTGAACAACTTCCCATACCTGTGCCTCTCATCTTAATTTGGGTATGCTACTCTTTTATTTCTGGGCTGTAAGCAGTTAAATCTCCTTGCAGACTTGACAATGGCTTCTGGTGAACCTGTACTCACTCCCAGCAAGCCAAAGTGCCTTTTTGGACTCGTGCTCTTCTCTCGTGCTGCCCCCGATCTGGCCACTGATGATCCATGAAACAATGCAGCTCTTCCCGGATGGACATTATTAAGAAATTAACCGTTGTCACCCGGGCCTCCTTTGGTGCCATACTGTAGCATTAACTTTTAAATACGGATATCCATCTTCTTTCACTTGAACTGGACTGTGCCCTTCTTGCACATGTAAAACGCTTATTTTTAAATGCTCTTTCATTTCGCAGTGACCTGGCGATTACTTTTTATATGCTAAAAGTTGAAGCTGTGTAACAGGCTGAAACGGGGACTTTTCACCTCCACAGATCACTCACAGGCAATATGTTGTAACACCACTCATTTCAAACTTGTCATTCTGTCACAAGTTTGAAACGGGTGTTCCATGTGTAGTGATTGACAAGCAGCCCTGGTAAATAGAGGGCTGGAGCCCTACAAGCCTAGGGCTGCTTGGAAAATACAACGCTGCTGCACGTCATAAGTGGGTGGTCTCTTGAGACTACCGAGTACTGTAGGTGTGGGCTGGCGCTAGATCAGCTCATAGTCTACAGTGATTATATTTTAAAAAAGGAAATTCCATTTGGTACATGCGCACTAGTGCTTATGTCTGTCTAGAATGTGCCTGGCTGCCGTCTCTCCTGTCCAGCAGGACGAATCACAAGAGGAAGCCCAACGCTGAGGACAGCACAGTCTTTAAATATTTTATTACGTGTTAAGTGGATGGCATTTGCTGTTAGCAATTACCATCCACATAACCTAAAAGACTGGGTGGGTGTTGCGCTGACCCCCTATGCCAGAAACCACTGCTGGTGAATGGCCTGTGAAGCGGTGCCTTGTTGTGGCTTTACAGCTACCAAGCTGTGAGTCATTGGTTCAGTTTTTTGACCTTTCAATCATTAACAGTGCATTTCATTTTTGTGAAACCTCTTGTCAATACAATTTTATATATTGAACCATCACTCACCCTCATGCCAAATATAACCAGTATGTGTGTGTAAAAATAATGATGGGTAGACACAAGACATTTTTATTGCACTTCTCTCAGTTGGGAATTCAACTCACCAAAAACAACAAGCTCTGCTGTAATCAGGGGTCAAAGCAACCTTCTGACACGCTAGGTGTCTTGGGAGGGACCCAAAGAATGAAGCATGCCACCAACTAGATTGGTGGGTGAGGGGTCTTTTTAACAATACCTAAGGGAGTTTCTTTCAATTTGAGTGTTTGAGACATCACAGAAGTAAGAGACTTGGGCCCTCATTCCAACCCTGGCGGCAGAGACCGCCAGGGCGGAGGGCAGCGGAAGCACCGCCAACAGGCTGGCGGTGCTTCCTGGGCTATTCTGACCGCGGCGGTAAAGCTGCGGTCAGAAAAGGGGAACCGGCGGTTTCCCGCCGGTTTTCCCCTGGCCCAGGGAATCCTCCATGGGGATTCCGACCCCCTTCCCGCCAGCCTGTTTCTGGCGGTTTTCACCGCCAGAACCAGGATGGCGGGAATGGGTGTCGTGGGGCCCCTGGGGGCCCCTGCACTGCCCATGCCACTGGCATGGGCAGTGCAGGGGCCCCCTAACAGGGCCCCATACAGATTTTCACTGTCTGCTTTGCAGACAGTGAAAATCGCGACGGGTGCCACTGCACCCGTCGCACCCCTGCAACTCCGCCGGCTCCATTCGGAGCCGGCTTCCTCGTTGCAGGGGCTTTCCCGCTGGGCCGGCGGGCGGCCTTTTGGCGGTCGCCCGCTGGCCCAGCGGGAAAGTTGGAATGGCCGCCGCGGTCTTTTGACCGCGGGGCGGTCATTCGGCGGTAACCGCATGGCGGGCGGCGACCGCAGCCCGCTGCGGTCAGAATGACCGCCTTGGTACCATGCTCACTTCATGTCTAGGGAAAAAATCACCAACTCTAGATATGTTTGAAAACTAGACACCCACGGTAGTACAGGGTGGTGTGCCTCTTGTGGATTGCAACAAGTTTCCTTACCCACAATGCCCTGCAAACCTTAAAATATAACTAAAATCATAAATTTTCCTGGTATTTCTGTGCCATATTCTTCCAGAAACAGAAATAAACCATAAATGTCCTACTGCCCAGCATACTTCTCGGTCTCCTGATTAAAATTATACCTGACTTGTGTGGGTGCCCAAAGCTAAGTCAGCCTAAAAACGTATTAAGAAAACTGAGCTTATGAACATGCTTTGATGCCTCTTGAATCTCTACAAGTTTTTGGTCTTTCCCTGTCGCCGGCACTTGGCCCACCCACACAAGTGAGGTATCATTTTTATTGGGGGACTGAGGGGAATGCTGAGTGGTAGGAAACTCCATCACAGAAATTCAGGGAAAATGTCTTTTTGTAAGACATTTTGAGGTTTGCAAGGGATTCTGGGTAGAAATATGTGGTAAGAGCCACACAAGTCACCCCATCTTGGATTCCCCAAGGTGTCGGGTTTTCATAAATGTACAGGTTTCCAAAATCCACAGCTAGGCACATTGCAAACAAACAGTCAGTGTTCAGTGGAAAAATGTGATGTGTTCACTATGTGTTTTGGGGCGTTTCCTGTCACAGCACTAAGTGTACCCCCACAAGTGTGGTATCATTTTTATCAGGAGACTTGGGGGAATGCTGGGTGGAAGGAAGGTTTTGGTTCCCCTCAGATTGCAGCACTTTGCATCACAGAAATGTGACAAGAATGTGTTTTTAGACCAATGTTGAGGTTTGCAAGGGATTCTGGGTAGATAAATGTGGTAAGAGCCACACAAGTCACCCCATCCTGGATTCCCCTTGGTGTCTAGTGTTAAAAAATGTACAGGTTTTCTAGATTTCTCTAGGAGCCGGCTGTGAACAGCCCAAAATACACATTTAGGCATTTTGCAAAACAATCAGTCAGTTTTCAGTGGAAAAATGTGGTATCCATGTTGCGTTTTGGAGCGTTTCTGGTCACGGGCACTAGGCCTAACCAAACAAGTGAGGTACCATTTTTACAGGAGACTTAGGGTGATGCTGAGTGGAAGGAAGTTTGTGGCTCCCCTCAGATTCCCGAACTTTGCATCACCGAAATGTGTTTTTTAGACAGATTTTGAGGTTTGTAAGGGATTCTGGCTCGAAAAATGCGCTAGGAGCCACACAAGTCACCCCATCCTGGATTTCTGTAGGTGTTTATTTTTTAAAAATCCACAGGTTTGCTAGTTTTCCCTAGGTGCCAGCTGAGCTAGGGCCAAAAATCCACAGCCTGGGACATTACAAAAAAAAAAAGTTTGTTTTCAGTGGAAAAACGTGATGTGTCCATGTTGAATTTTGGGGCATTTCTTGTTGTGGGCACTAGGCCGACCCACACAAGTGAGGTACCATTTTCATTGGGAGACTGGGGGAATGCTGGGTAGAAAGAAGTTTGTGGCTCCCATCTGATTCAGAACTTTGCATCACAGAAATGTGATCAAAATGTGTTTTTTAGATATGTTTTGAGGTTTGCAAGGGATTCTGGATATAAACATGTAGTAAGAGCCACATAGGTCACCCCATCCTGGATTCCCCTAGGTGTCTAGTTTTCATAAATGTACAGGTTTGCTAGGTTTCCCTAGGTGCCGGCTAAGCTGGAGCCCAAAATTCACAGCTAGGCACATTGCAAAAAAATAGTCAGTGTTCAGTGGAAAATTTTGATTTGTCCACATTGAGTTTTGGCGCGTTTCCTGTCACGGGCACTAGGCCTACCCCATCCTGGATTTCCCTAGGTGTTTAGTTTTCAAAAATGTAGAGGTTTGCTAGGTTTCTCTAGGTACATGCTGAGCTAGGGCCCAAAATTCACAGCTAGGCACATTGCAAAACACAGTCCGTGTTCAGTGGAAACATTTGATGTATCCATGTTGCATTTTGGGGTGTTTCCTGTTGCAAGCACTAAGCCTGCCCACACAAGTGAGGTACAGTTTATATTGGGAGACTTGGGGGAGTGCTGGGTGGAAAGATGTTTGTGACCCCCCTCAGATTGCAGAACTTTGCATCAGAGAAATATGAGGAAAATGTGTTTTTTAGACAACTTTCGAGGTTTACAAGGGATTCTGGGTAGAAAAATGTGGTAAGAGCCACACAAGTCACCCCATCCAGGATTTCCTTAGGTTTCTAGTTTTCAAGAATGTACAGGTTTTTGTTAGGTTTCTCTACGTGCCGGCTGAGCTAGGGCCCAAAATCCACAGCTAGGCACATTGCAAAAAACTGTCCGTTTTCAGTGGGAAAACGTGTAACTTGACATTGTCGATGGAGGCAAAGCGGTTTCCTTTAGAACCAGGCAGCAGTGGTAAGATGACAGTGCTGGTACTGTGTATACCAAGGACTGGAACCGGTGATCGATATGAAGGGACAAATTCTTTGTTCACAGCAACTTTTTCTTGCACCAGATCCCCAACTTTTGGAATCCAGCCAGTCAGTGTTGTTCCTTATTCCCAAGGTGACGGTGCATGCAGATGCTTTTTCATAATGGAACTGCTGTAATTCCTGCAAGACAATGACATTTATTTCAAAAGGTGTATCTGCCGCCACCACACCAGCACAATCAAGATCAAGGACATACATAGGTAAGCCAAACAGAACCTCATATGGGGTGCTTCCTCCCAGGAACCTTCTAGGCAGATTATTAAGTGCCCCTGGACTCCATGTAAGTGTGTTGTGTAGCCATTTTAGTTATAGCTCCATGCACGCTATTTTAGTACACTAGGCCTGCCGCTGTGCACTTTAACCTAGATATATTTTATTCAGCTTTGTTTATTATTTTAACAATAGCCACATTTGCGCTCTTGTTTTATTTCCTTCTATCTAGCTGTTCTTTGCTTAGGCCAGCACTGTGTTCTTAAACAAGCACTCTGTGCTTCTCTCAAGGCTGCATTGAGATAGGTTGCCGGTAAAACGTGGTGATGCTTTGTCTCTGGTATTCATAGAAAACATACACATCCTTACGTAGGGACTTTTTCCAAAACATCAGCTGTTTTATTATAAAAACACTTCCTTGTCCCATTCACGTTAAAGGAAGATTCCAGCCAGAGGACCACGACTGTATGCTGATTGCTGAACGCTTTGCTACAGCTGCTTTTGCAGACTTCAGGCCTTTGCTCAGGTATGAGGGATGATGTCTTCCCAGGGGAACCTGAAGGGCAGAACTAGAGCTTAACATGCTGTGCTCTAATATAGCCTAGGTAGGATTTAGTCTATTGATTCTAGTGACAACATGGTAACGTTATTTCTATGCTTTACTCTCCTTGTCACAATTTTAATCCTGTCACGCTTTATCGTCCTGGTTATTGCAGCACATGCTTTTTTATCTAAGATGCAGTTGCTTCATTAAAACCTTATTGAAACATATACTGCCTCTGTTTGTCATTGTATATGTGAGACTAATGTAACTCAGAGAAACGGATGAGATCTGAGTGACCACACTTTCCCTGAGGAGTCAGTTGTGTCATGCGCTCGGCTGCCTAATCATCGATGCTCTTGGGTAGAGATGAGGCACTGCTAGTGAGCTGGAGCAAAACCCGGATTGGGGCGACAGGTTGTTGTAAATCAGTAGCGATTAGATTAAGCATTAGCAGAAGACATCTTGTATTTAAAAACTATTGTGAACATTTCGTGGAATCCATTTTGTATTCATGGCAGCCATTTTCTCTGCCATGTGCTCTGTCCTACCTTTCTGTTAACTACTCTTGAAAATCTGTCTAGTGACAAGTTATATTTAGCATCTCCCACTTTCACACACGCCCAGTAAGATCTGCAGCTGTTAGTAATCAGTAACAGACAGTAATGTGTCAACTAGTCCTTGAAAACTGTTAGCCCCACCTACTTGTCGACTGTGCATTTCCACGTGACCTTATATGTATATAAGTCTTGCTTCTATAATTGTACCACCTTCTTTTAGCCCCTGCGTGGGTATAAAAGGACCATGCTCTCTTAGTTCAGTGTGATACTTCAAACATTACCGAAGGGTGCTGTTTGAACTGTAGTAACCACCTCATGAGGTTTAATAAACTTTGTCTTTTATTTCAGTTTCTGTGCCAACTGCTTCCTATATGGTCTGAGGCCTTTGTACAGAGAAGAGCAAACCCCTTGCACTAGTAGGCCTTGCTGAGGCTTACTTCGACAAATTGGCACCCGAACAGGGACTCATCGGCGACTGGGACGCCTGACGGATTGGTCGTGACGAAGGATTGGGATCTCGCTGCAGACGATCAATGCCTGAGGAGACCCGAGTCTTGGCAACCACGGCGTTTTTCCCTTCTTTCTGATTTGACCATCCAGGTGGCGCCGGTCCTCGACTGAGATCCTTTTTGTCCATTCGTCATGCAGTGACCATTTGGTCAATTTTAGAACTTGGCAGTTGGAACCTGGACGCCCTGTGATTGGTAAGAGCAGTTTTACAGCACTTGCTGTGGGTTTTGATGCCTTGTTTTGATAATGAAGTTTAGCACCACTTACTGTGGCTCTCGTGTTTTGGGTGACTAGTCAATTTGTGTCCTTTGAATTGATATATAAATTGCAATTTATATAGGCAGGTACTGAGGAGACTTTTCTCCAATTTAATTTTGATTTGAACGGCACCTTAAGTGCTACTTTGATTATATTATTGCATATTCTGCACTATTTTTGGCACGCCTTTTTAGCGCACTTCGTAGGATGTTTTGCTTTTGTAATGGTACCAATTTTAGACTGGAAGAATCGCAACGGTACCCCCAGAGGGGACGTCCAATAAAGATATGTATGTTAAACATGGTCTTTCTTCTATAATGTACAGCAAATTATGGAATAAATGGAAGAATGTATATGTGAAAGCATTGGAAATGAGAAAGAAAGAAATAAATGACTTAAAGGAGATAGAAGAGAAAGAACGTAAATTTCAGGTAATTGGCCAATACACTGTTAGGCAACCTCTCTATCCTATCCTTAATAAACCACACAATGATTTTTTGTTACTAGATCGCCCTCCACCTCCATATGTCGTTCCTTCTGCCCCTCATGAGTTAGCTGAGGTCTCTGGTTCGGAGCAACAGAAGATATGAGACAGTTGCTCTATGTTGCCTGCTGACCGTCCGTCTGAGCTTAGATCTATTGCTCGTAAAACAATTTGTAGCGTTGTCTCTGCTTCTGAACTTTTAGACAACATGAAAGGGTGGACGGAAAAGGAGCAGCTATATTTTACTGAGGCATTTGGCACAGAAGTTATTGAACTATTTCGGAAATATTCTGACGAGTTAGAGCCCGATGATGTAGCAGCTGATCATAAGCAAATGCGTGATGGTCTTTTTGTTTTCTCCCAGGTGGCTGATGCAATCAGGCATTTGGTGAAATTATGTGTTGTGGCAGTCCGTTTGCAAGAGGAGAAAAGGGCCGTGGACGTAGTTGCACGGACATCTCAGACCGGCGGGGTGCAAGCTTCCATCTTCGGAACAGATAAGACTATGATAGTTCACGCGAAACCAATGCGGGAGGCCGCGCCTTTGTATGTTCCTCCTAAAGGATTGGGTACAAGTGATGATAAAACTTCTGTTGATGCTAAGGGTTATTTTATTTATAATTGGGTGTATACTCCTTGGAATAGGGCAGATGTAATGGCACTTAAAACAGCATTACCTGACCCGCGGAAAAATCCAGCCGCCTTTTATGAGGAAGTTGAGGGAGCAATTAGTTCTTGTACTATGACTTTGGCTGACATTGATTTATTTTTCGGATTGATATTACCGCCAGATATGTGGAGAACTGTTCGTAAAGTTGATGATCGTGTAGTTTTTAGGGCGTCATGGAAAGAATTAGAACAGATGGACGGGGATAGGGAACCTGCGAAAAAAAGCTGTATCATTTAATTCTAGATCTTCACGCAGCCATATTAGTTAAGTTAAAAACAATTATTCCCCCTAAAAAGATAGATTGGACTGTTTTAGCGTCTTGTAAGCAAAAGGCAGATGAATCGGTCTCTGATTTCTTTACACGCTTTGAAGAAGCATTTCATGATTTTAGCGGCCAGTTATTGTCAGATGATACGGGCAGACATTTGTTTGTCGATAAATATGTTGCAAAACTGTTACCAGGAATAGCTAGTCGTCTAAAAGCTAGTGAAAGTTCATGGACTACCTCTACTCCGGTTTCTTTTTTGACTATGGCTCAGTATTATGAACGTCAGGAATTAGAAGCAAAAGGTAGCGAGGATAAAAAGATTAAGGAATTAAAGACGAAGGTTGTGTTGGCTCAAGCTTATGGTCCGCCTTTTAGAGGTAGTGATAGAGGTGGACGTGGATCTTATGGTTCTTCTTACACTCGTTCGAATTTGTCTGTTGATCAGTGTGCGTATTGTAAGAAATTTGGGCATTGGGCTGCCGATTGTCCAGCACTACGTGTTCAGCAGTGTTTACGTGGTCGGGGACAAATGAGAAATCGCTCAGGATATTCAGGGCCTAGAAGAAGCAAGAATGATCATGCTAGGGTTGATGCTAATGTACGAGGGCAGGATGGGTTTAACACTTTTGATAGACGGAACCAATACCAGATGTCTAACTATGTGCAGCCTGATTTCCAAGATTCTGCTTATGCATAGGATTGCCTAGGATGGGGTAAGGAATCAGTTGAAGTTCCAGTAGATCAGAGGGGTCCCTATGTTACAGCACATGTTTTGGGTTGTACTGATCAGTTTCTGGGTGATACAGGAGCTACTCGTAACACCTTGTCTAAACAATTGATTCCAAGGGCTCCCCTGTCTGGCTTAACCATTACATCAATAGGTTTCGATGGAACACCTTCCCCTAGCCCATTGTCACAACCACTTGCATTTCATGTTGATAAATTTACTGCTCCATGTCCATTTTTGCTTTCTCCAAATACAACAGACAATATTGTGGGTCTTGATATGCTCAAGTATTTCAGGGCTACAATACGATGCTCTCCTGAAGGGGTGCGTACATATTAGTGTCAAGGAGGGAGCTGTACTGCCACGTTTGCCTCAATAAAAAATTTCACAGGAGGGCAAAGAAGCACTCACACAAATTGTGCATGATCTTATTGCAGTTGGAGCTGTTGAGGAAGTACTGTATAATGTTTGTAACAGTCCGATTCTTCCTATTCTGAAAAAGGATACTTATACTAAGATTTACCGATTCATTATTGATTTACGAGAAGTCAATAAGTTTGTGGTACCACAATATCCTGTGGTATCTGACATCATGACACTTCTTACTTTGGTTCCCCCGACAGCAACTACGTTCTCTGTGATAGACTTGAAGAATGCTTTCTTTTCGATCCCTATTCATCCTGACAGCCAATATTTGTTTGGTTTTACTTTGAATAAACGATCATATAGATTTTGCAGAGTTCCTCAAGGCTATACTGAGAGTCCTAGTTTTTATAGTCAAGCGTTAAAACAACAACTTGATTCTTTTGTTTTGCCTGAAGGTGTGGGTCTCATACAATATGTTGATGATATTTTGTTGGCAGCTGATACCCCTGAGCAATGTGAAAAGTGCACTTTGTCCTTACTTTCTTTTCTTGCTTCACACCATCATAAAGTGTCACGAAAGAAATTGCAATATTGTAGACCAAAGGTAATCTATTTATGTCACCTTTTGTCTAAGGAGGGCCGTGCACTTACATCAGATCGTATTCAAGCACTTTTAGACACACCAGTACCCTCTACTCAGAAAGATGTTTGTGCATTCCTTGGTCTTACTTATTTTTGTAGGCAATGGATATTAGTGTTTTCACACATTGTCAAACCTTTGCTAGCACTTTTGACTAAAGATATTCCAATGCCCCCCCCATGGACAGATGAATGTGAGACTGCTTTCCGGCAGCTACGACACGCCCTTTGTTCAGCACCAGTGTTAGGTA
Organism: Pleurodeles waltl; assembly: GCF_031143425.1. NCBI lineage: Eukaryota > Metazoa > Chordata > Amphibia > Caudata > Salamandridae > Pleurodeles > Pleurodeles waltl. The sequence goes on from NC_090440.1 coordinate 702,137,400, forward strand.
CTCCAGATTACACGAAGCCTTTTGCACTTAACGTACATGAAAAAGATGGATGTGCATTGTCAGTTTTAGTACAGACACATGGCGATAAACAGCGTCCCTGTGCATATTTTTCAGCAGTACTTGATCCTGTCGCTCGAGCGTTGCCTGGGTGTTTTTCATTCAGTTGCCGCAACAGCTGTGTCAATACGTCAGAGTGAAAGGATAGTTTTGTTACATAAGCTGTTGGTGTTAGTACCCTGTGAGGTTGATGCTCTTTTAAATCAAACAAAGACGCAACATTTAACTAGCGCTCGCCTGACAGGATATGAATTGACATTGCTGGCTCCTCACACTGAAGAGATGTGCAACACTAAATCCAACCACTTTGTTGCCATATCCGGTGACTCAGCCTCAGTCACAAGAAACGCATGATTGTATATTCCTTACCGAAGAACAGACAAAGGGTGGTATTGATTTACAAGATACGCCCCTTCCATATGTAGACGGGGAATTGTGGGTTGATGGGTCTTGTTTGAAGTTGCCAGACGGTACGACCTCAGCTGCATATGCAATCACCACGATACACACGGTAGTGGAGACAGCTCGTATACCACAGAAGTCAGCTCAAGCAGCTGAACTAATAGCTTAGACACGAGCATGTGAGCTTAGTACTGACTTATGTGTGAACATTTATACAGACAGCCGCTATGCTTTTGGAGTGGCTCATGATTTTGTTTTGCTTTGGTAGGAGAGAGGCTTTCTCACATCCCACGGGATGCAGATAATGCACGGAGAATTAGTGCATAACCTCTTGACTGCATTGACATATCCAAAGAAACTAGCTATTGTGAAATGTAGTGCACACAAGAAAGTGACCGATAAGCTAGGGCAAGGTAATGCCCTTGCAGACCGCGTAGCACGTGAGACTGCGATGCAGCGAAGTACTACTTCTATGTATGTAGTGAAGTCACAAGCTGAACGTTGGCATAATGCTAGACAAGACGTATTAGATATACAGAAACCTGCTTCTGTGAAAGAATGTGAGCAATGGTCTGAAGAAGGAGAATTGGATGATGAGGACTGTTGGCGGAATAAGCAGATGGATAAAGGGAAATTGCCTATAGCTTTTGTACAACCTATGGTTCAGATGGCACATGGGCTGGCACATGTTGGAGCTTCAACAATAACGAAGTTGCTCACGCAAGTTTGGGAGCATCCAGAAATTTCCAGTACAGCTAAGAGAGTAGTACAGTCTTGTTTGATCTGTTTACAATACAATCCTGGAAAAGGGACACGAACTCCTGCGGGAGAGTTTGCTACACCAACTGAACCTTTTGAAGTTCTACAATTGGATTATATTCAGCTTGAACGCTGCAACAATTTAAAGTCTGTCTTGGTGGTGGTATGTGCCTTCAGTAAATGGATAGAGGCGTACCCCACAAAGGATAATACTGCCATTACCACAGCAAAGGTGCTTTTGAAATCATTTTTCCCTAGGTTTGGTGTTTGCAGACTTTTATGGAATGATAACGGACCTCATTTTGTTGGGGAAGTTATTAAGTATGCCCTGAAAGGATTAGGGATCAAACAGAAGTTCCAGGCGGTTTTCCACCCACAATCAGCAGGGTTGGTGGAAAGGTATAATGCTACTTTGAAGCTGAAGTTAGCGAAGATACAGGCTTCCACATCTTTAACTTGGCCGGATGCATTACCGTTGGCATTATTGTCTATTAGGTCAGTGCCACATTCTCGAACAGGCCTTACCCCCTATGAAATAGTATTTGGAAGGCCAATGAACATTTGGGGAGTTCCTAAGCCAAATTCTGTATATGATGTACCTTGTGTCCTGATGAATGATTATTTGGCACAGTTAACCGACAATTTGGTTTCTATTCATCAACAGGTTCGAGAAGCACTTCCTGACAGATCTACAGGTGAAGGCCATGAACTCTGACCTGGTGACCAGCTGATGATTAAGTCCTTTGAAAGATCAAGCAGCTTGGAACCAAGGTGGCGAGGCCCAGAGCAGGTGCTCCTTGCGACAAGGACAGCAGTTCGAGTGACGAACCGAAAGAATTGGGTCCATAGTACTCACTGCAAGAGAGTGCTACCTACCTTGGTGGAACCTGCTGTGCTGACTGATCATCAAGAGATTTTGACTACGGAGAAAGGCTGTGCTATATCACCTGACAAATCTGCGGAGTTCTTCCCGGACCATACGATTTCTGGAGTGTTGCAATATAATTTGAGACTGAGGAAAGACCCCGTAGTGCTGGAGAGAACTGGTTGAGCTACCGCCCTGGGTTAGTGAAACGGAGAGCCAATGTGGCAAGGGGGGGGATCAGCCATGCATTAGAGTAGTGACACCCGCCTTGGCCTGTGGTGAAGAAATCAGCGGCTGCCCAGTGATAAGAGCTCCAACGATTGTTTTTAATTAATTTCTGAAAGGGTCGATTATCACTGTTGCTAAAATGAATAACAAACTGATCATTAGTACTATGGGGTTTGTTGTTGTTTTGGTGGTTATAGCAATAATCACCTGGTTTGTTGAAAAGAAGGCTCCTGCTTGTGAGTTTTTTGTTGCCACTACTCCAGTACCAGAGGATCACTATTACTTTACGCTTCCCTATCAGGAGCAGAAGCACCGTCAATCGTACTTCAATAATACTTTCATTCAGATGTTGCATCATACTCATAATGCTACAAATACTACTAACTGTTGGGTATGTGGAATGATACCTGCGCATCAAAAGAAAGGAGGAACACCTTTCATTCCTCTTCCTTTTTCACACAATGGTTCTCGTCAAGCTTGGTATACGCTTTTGTTTGCATCTGGAAAACGTACAGAGGGCGGACTTATTTTTCGCCTTAATAAAGTATGCTACCAAAACAAAGATGGGTATCCCCAAGCCAAAGGAACTAAATGGGAATGGGAAGAGTATCAACCGGACAATGTTTCAATACCATATGTTTTCACAAATATAAGAGAATCTGACAAGAAAGAACAATTTGTGATTTCTGTTACAAAAAACTCAAGCAGATTTATGTATACGTAACATTGGGCGAATTCCAGTTGGGATAAGCGATTGTAGCTTGATTTTAACTATTGAGGGTGTAAATAATAGTAGTTTTACAGCTTCACATAATACATATTTTGTTTGTGGTAACTATGGATATTACCAACTACCTGTTGGGTGGTCAGGTGTGTGTTATATATCTTTTCTATTACCCCCTGTGTTTTTTGGCCCCTGCATCATATCACCAAGATTTTAAACTGTTCAATTACATCATTAAAAATAGATATAAAAGGACAATAAGTACAAATGAGGTAGACCAAATGGACACTGGCCTGCAACAATATGTTGATTTTAATTTAGGATTGTTCTCCTTTGTGGGTGCTGCGTTAACCAGTAGGAAAGTGAGACGATTGACTAGGGTTGTGGAAGCTGTTACCAATCAGGCAGCTCTGGCATTTGGGAATATTACAGAGGAGCTCCAAATTGCGAGGATTGTAGCGCTCCAAAATCGTATGGTACTAGATGTGATATTAGCTGATCGAGGTGGTGCATGGCGCATCATCAGTAGTAGTTGCTGCGTTTTCATTCCAGATCACTCACCTTCAGTATATGATGCAATATCTAAATTGCATAAAATTGCTGCAGAAATCCATACAGAGACTGGTATTTGGACTTTTTCTGGATGGTTTTGGGCTCTTGTTTCCGATCGGGGCTGGAAACTACTGACTATCCTGTGTGTAATGATTGCAAACATGCTGTGTCTGTATTCAGTGTGGTCCAATGTTCTGCTCCATGTGTATTACTGCTTGTATGCCTACCAAAAGAAATATTACAGAAATGAAAGCACAACACGTTAGAAAAGGAAATAGCTGAAATGATGAGCATAAATATATAAGATTAATATTTAGATTATCCCAGAAAGACGAAAGTCTTCAGCTAATGCTGAAAGGGTCGTCTGTTGTAAATCAGTAGCGATTAGATTAAGCATTAGCAGAAGAGATCTTGTATTTAGCAACTATTGTGAATATTTCGCGGAATCTATTTTGTATTCATGGCAGCCATTTTCTCTGCCATGTGCTCTGTCCTACCTTTCTGTTAACTACTCTTGAAAATCTGTCTAGTGACAAGTTATATTTAGCATCTCCCACTTTCCCACATGCCCAGTAAGATCTGCAGCTGTTAGTAATCAGTAACAGACAGTAATGTGTCAACTAGTCCTTGAAAACAGTTAGCCCCTCCTACCTGTCGACTGTGCATTTCCATATGACCAAGTCTTGCTTCTATAATTGTACCACCTTCTTTTAGCCCCTGCGTGGGTATAAAAGGACCATGCTCTCTTAATTCTTTGTGCTACTTTAAACATTACCGAAGGGTGCTGTTTGAACTGTAGTACCACCTCATGAGGTTTAATAAACTTTGGGGGTCATTATGACCCTGGCGGTTGATGGAGAAGTGGCGGTCTTACCGCCAACAGGCTGGCGGTAAAAAATTGGAATTATGACCATGGCGGTTACCGCCATGGTCATCCGCCACTTCTCCGATCAGACCGCCATGGCGGAGACGACCACTGGGCTGGAGACTTGGGTCTCCAGCCCGGCGGCAGTCACAAGACCGCCGGCGGTATCATGACCCAGCTTAACGCCATGGATTTAATGGGGTTTGGAACCGCCATGAAATCCATATTGGATTTATGTACGATGCCACCTTCTTTGGACGTTACATAGGTGAATCCGATAGCACAAGCAATTACTCTGATGACCAAATTTGTTTTATTATCATGTGTGTCTAAATGTTTTGCTTAAAGCATGTCCTGCTGCAATGCTCTTAGAATGCCTGTGTGTTCGACTGTCCAATATTTACTTGACTGGGGCATATTAAATCATACACTGGTTTAATGCATTGTGCAAAGTCTGGAATATAAGTTCTGCCAAAGTTGAAAAAGCCCAATAATGATTGCAGCTTTTTAATGGTATTTGCTGGTTGTAATTGTGCGCATTGTTTTTAGAAAGTGGGGCGCCAGGCTCTTTCCTTCATCAGATAACCCGTATCCCATAAACAGGACACTGAGAAAGGCAATTTTAATTTTCTTGAAACTGATTTTATAGTCTACTTCGGCAAATCAAAAACAATGCGGGATACCGGGCTTAAATATTTCAAGAGATCATCACCCGTAAGGCAGATATCATCTACATAGGACAACACCTTGCCGGTCAGTCTTGTGTAGAATGGATGTTACACTTGCTGAGAACAGTCCAGGACTGTTCTTACACCCCTGTGGGAGCCTACAAAATTTTCTTTGCAAGCCTAATGTGCTAAATGCTGCTAAATCCCTGCTTTCAGGCACTATAGTTTGGCAGAAGATCCCGTTGCAGATATCCAGGGTTGTTTTGTATTTTTGCACTAAATTGTTAATCTGTGCTCTGTGCATTTTGAATAGCAAATGTGCGTGTATGACTATTTAAGTGTCTGTAATCTAAGACTATTCTATAAGAATGGTCCGGCTTAGCTACAGGAAACAAGAGGTTGTTCAATTACACCATGGTACTCAAGTTGCCTGAGTATTATTCTCACTGGTGCTTTAGCCTCATTCTTAATGGGATATTAAAATTGAGGCTGTGGCTGTTATCTAATAGGTATTATGTGGTGTGAAGAGTCTGTCCCACCCTACATGACTGTGATACAGCACAGGGGCTTCTGCCAATGCCCAATCTACTGCATAAGATTCTCCTAATTCCCTAGGAACGAGAGGTGAGAAAGAGGCATAATAACTTCTTCCCCGAACAGAAGATTGCGGGCAAATTCTGGTGGCCAATCCTTTTCTGCCTACAGGATATCATAGCATGGTGTCAATTTTTCCCAGAATATAACTTCAATTGTGCGCTCAATGTCTCCTTAGAGTTGCAATTTCAATGTGTAAACTCTGTAAGGGGGAGACGCACGTGACCTCAGTTTCGCCTTCCATATCGTGGCTAGCTGCGGTCACATTTAGAAGCCCTTGAAGATTCTGGCAAACTATTGTGACCTTTGCCATGCTGTCTAGCAGAGTCAGTGCCCACTTCCTGTTCTTCAATAAAGATCTCAACGTGCATGGCATTTCGGTCTGAAATAGCTGCCACCTTTTTCTTTTTAAGGTGTGCTTTCTGTTGGGGAAGTTTCTCCTTCTTTATTTGGAAGTTTCAGCCAAGCGTTGTGAATATTTTCTTGGTTTCCCATACTCGTTTGTTTATCCATTGAGTCCTGAAAGGAATGAGATTGGTGTGTATATTGATATCTATGTGGAGTTTTCAAACTAGGGGGGACAGACAGGGTCGGAGAGGACACAGGGGTCGCGTGGATGGATGTTGTGGAGGAGTCTGCTAGTGAGGTGTGTGTGCTGCTTCGTGTGGTGATGCTGGTGGTGGCTGTTGAAGCAGTGCATGCAGGTGTGAGTGTGGACATGACTGTGAGGGAGGTGGAGGAGGAGGGGGAGACAGTGGAGGCAGTAGATGTGGATGTGTGTGCAACTGTCTGTTGTTTGTGTGAATGCTTGTGGACTGAAGTGTGGTGCCTGTGTTTGACTGTGCCACTCTTGTGTGATGTCTTGTGTGCATGCTTGTCTCTATGTGTGCATGGGATGGGTTGGGGTTCAGGAGACTGGGACTGAGAAGTGGTAGTTGGAGGGGCGACGGTATTAACAGAGACAATGGCTGCCATCAGAGAGGAGGCCCAAGCCTGAATGGGCCTCCAATCCACTGTGGATGCCCTCCAGAAATGCATTGCATTGCTGCATCTGGGATGCCAGCCCCTGGATGGCATTCACAATGGTTGACTGCCCTACAGAAATGGATCTCAGGAGGTCAATAGCCTCCTCACTCAGGGCAGCAGGGCTCACTGGGTCAGGGCCTGAGGTGCCTGCGGCGAAGAAAATGCCCACCCTCCTGGGTGAGCGGGCACGGGCAACTCGCTGGGGGGGCTGCTGGGAGGGCAGTGCTGGTACAGGGGGTAGTGGCTGTACCTGCAGCTGCGGTGGTCACAGAGGTGTTCGCCACCACCAGGGAGCTTCCATCGGAGGAGGAATCAGAGTCTGTGTTGTCACCTCCTGTCTCCGCCATGGTGCTCCCCTCACCCTCCATCCCACTGGTTCCCTCTGCGTCGGTGGACTCTGCCTCCTGGGTCCTGTGGGATGCAGCTCCCTCTGTCACCGGTGCCCTTGCTGCTCTGCCAGATGATGCTAATGCACACATGGACAGGATGATAGAAGGAGGAAGGGAGGGGAGGGAGAGAAAGGGCGCACTGGGTCAACTACAGCACCAACACCACAGTTGGCATACACAGCACCGTCACACACAGGGATCAGGATTGAGACTATGCATTGGACTGGCATTGAATTGGCTAGATGCCACCGCAAGAAGAGGGACAAACACAGCCAACTGCACACCTCCTGGGACCCACAAAGCCCTGACTGACATGGAATGCAAACGAACTAGGTTATCTGCATTTGCTATGCACCCATTACCCTTGTGCTGGATCATGCTGCAATGTCTGTCGTGGCATTAAGGGGCACCCACTAACTCACGCCCACCACCCGGATCCCATGCCACCTATCAATTATTGTAGTGATGCCCACTGTACTCACCCCCTTGTGCCTGCTGTGAAGCCCTCAAGCGCCCATACAGCTCTGGGTTGGCCACCGCCAGTATGCAGGACATCAGGGGGGGTCAGGTTACGACAGGCACCCCTTGGGAGGCCATCCCCATCTGGGCCTCCCAGGTCTTCCGTGCCCAGCGTCTCAGGTCCTCCCACCATTTCCTGCAGTGGGTGCTCCACCTGCTGTAGACCCCCAGGGTCCGCACGTCCTTGGCGATGGAACACCACAATCCCTTCTTTTGATGGGTGCTGACCTGCAGAGGTAATACAGACAGGAGGACAGCATGTCACACATATGGTCCACAAATCCTGTTTCCAAATGCATTGGCACGCCCGGCGCACAACATGTACACTGCCACCAGAAATACCACCCCACATATGACACAAGATCTGCACACACATCTCCATGCAACCCTCCCATATGCATCATGCCCAAGTTGTACTCACCTGTTGGTCTGGTGGCACATACAGCTGTCCATACTGGGGCAGGTCCCCATCCACCAAGCGCTCAACTCCATTGATGTGAAGGCAAGGGCCTTTTCCCCGGTCACACAGGCCATGGTAGGCTCCAGACACAGGTCAGCAGCAGCACACGCAGTGTAGGTGTTGTCCTGTGGAAAGTCAGGAATCAAGGGAGGTTATAGACAGAAAATGGCAGTCACGTCCGCGGCGGTGTACATCGTCACCGCCGCCGCTGATCCCCATTGGCCACTGTACTCCATCGAGCCCCATATTAGCCAATGAAGAATTGTACAGCAGTGCAAGACCATCTTCTGCCACAACTCCCAACATCGGCGGAGTTACCTTACTTCCACTTGTCCCTAGATACAGGACAGGAGGTCACCATTTCATGGTGGTGGACTACATACAGAATTTCCATAACTGCGTCATTATTGAAAATTGCACATACCTTGCCATTCCCATTGTCCCGTCACATTAACGATGTATGCACACTGAGGTAGTGGTACCATTGTTCAAATTGTGACAGCCTACTCACTCTTGTGTCCATTAGATACCTACCACTGCAGAAGAATAGGAGGAGGAAACAAATCCCCGTGTACAGACCACTTGTGGACTTGGTTACACTGGAGGATAGACACAGTATACTCACCTATAGACTGGACAGGGCCACAGTTCCAATTGGAACCTGACCTGACCTGATATCAGGTGTCCGTCATCCCACTGGGATACACCCTCTTGTGCAAGTTCTATCAGTGCTCCATTTCCTGTCAACTGGTTCTTTCCAAGTGACAGTGAGCTTGGCAGCAGGAATGTCACAACCAATGTTCTCAATCATGCTGGCAAGGGTATTGTCTTCCTTGGTGAAACACACGTGCAGCTACATTGCTTCCCCCCAGGTGGAAGATTTGGCCACTGTGAAAGTGGGATTCTATGCAATGGGACATATACCCATTATTATTGGGGCGGTTGATGGTATACATATTGCGTTTGTCCACCCTCGCCAGAATGTACAGGTGTTCAGGAATCAGAAGTTTCCAATCACCCAATGTGCAAATGGTGTGCCTGGTGGACCACTACATCTCCCACGTCACTGCCAAGTATCCTGGGTTGGTGCATGACGCCTTCGTTCTGAGGAACAGCAGCATCCCAAATGTGATGGCCCAGCTACAGCGGCACAGGGTGTGGCAAATAGGTGAGCCAGAGCCCCTGCCCACTGTGTGTCAGTATATGCCTTCAAGTGTTACCCCCATAGCATTGTATAAGGCTAAATTCTGTCCCTCAATACTTGCAGGTGACTCTGGCTACCCAAACCTATTGTGGCTTCTGACCCCTGTGAGGAATGCCAGGACAGGGGCTGAGAATTGTTATAATGATGCACATGGGTGAACCAGGAGAATAATCAAGAGGACTTTCGGCCTCCTGAAGGCCAGGTTCAGATGCCTGCATCTGACAGGTGGATCCCTGTGCTAATCACCCAAGAAGGTCTGCCAGATAGTACTGGCATGCTGCACGATGCACAGCCTGGCCCTCAGATGACATGTGCCTTTTCTGCAGGAGGAGGGAACTGGAGATGACCCTGTGGCAACAGTGGACCCTGAGGACAGTGAGGATGAGGAAGCATAGGATGAGGATGAGGACAACAGAACATCAATTATACAACAATACTTCCAATGACACACAGGTGAGACAGAGGAACTGACCATTACTCTGACTATTGATTTATCTGTGTGGTTGTAGCATGAAGGCATTCACTTCCTGTGCATCTCAACTTACTGTCACCTATGGCCTTTTACAGATGTTGGTGATATGACAACAGTGTCCTGGTGTGTTTATTGCAGACAGCTACGGGTCATTATTTGTATGCTATCACAGTGTTCAGATCATTTGCAATAGATGTGACTGTTCCCATAAATGCAAATTTTCAACACATAAAACGCTGTCACTCAAGTTGTGTTCAAGGGTGTTTATTGTAGTGCAAATAATTGACTGAAAAGTGCAATGGAATGGGGTGATGGCAGAGGAACGTCCAGGGTATTGTTCCAGCCTGTTGGTAGCACAGGTCCAGTGTCCAAGGGGCCATTGGAAGGGGAGCAAAGGCAGTTCAAAGTGGACAAGGTGACAGGGTGGGACACAAGGGGGACAATCAGGAGAGTCTCATTTCCAGGCGGTGGTCTTGGTCTTGGCAAGTGTCTCTGGCTTCTTTCTGATCCATCTTCTGTTTCTGTCCCCTCTTCTCTCCTTGCCATTCACTTCTGCTAGTGGTGGGAGAGACACTTGAAGCTCGAGCCAGACTAGAGCCAAATGACGGGCTCTGGCTCAGCTTAAAGTCCTCTTGGAACATCTAGCCCAAAAAGCCAAGCTTTCATGCGGCTTCTGCCTGCCACCCTCACTCTGTCCTCAAAACATTAACATTTGATGTCAAAAGTATAAACAAATTGATACTGTAAGAAAGTGCCCCTTTTTGACTTGGGCACTCTGACTTTTTGCCTGGTACATGATGCAATTTCGCCTAAAAGTGCTCTGGATTCCTGCTAACCAGGTCTCCAGTGCAAGGTCTCTTTTCCTAAAACTGTATAATTGTTCCCCAATTGGCGCTGTCTTTTGCCCCTTATAAGTCCTTAGTAAATGGCTCCCCTGGTACCTAGGGCATGAGTACTAAGGAGCGTCCCCAAGGGAGGCAGCATGTATTGTGCCACCTTCAAGGACCCCTCACCTAGCACACACAAACTGCCCTTGCAGGTTGTGTGCCTTGGTGCAGCTAAAAGTGAAAACACAACATAGCACACAGCTGTGTGCCATGTCCCCTAAACACTGCATGCAAAATATGTAGGTCACACCTACAGCAGGTCTTACAGCCCTAAGGTAGGGATCACTACATTGCATGTGAGGACGTATTAGCATGAGCTTCTATGTCTTTGTCGATTCTTAGACATAAATAAACCATTATAAGTACATGTACTGGACATTGGCCATTATGATTTCCCCAGCTACACGATGGCTTCACTGAAATTAGGGATGTTTGATATCAAACATCTCGTATTGATAAGCCCTCACCTATGCCAGTGATGGATTTAATAATACATGCACCTTAACTAAACTACCCTTGTACAGTCTGACCACTTTCAGCCAGCCTGCCACCAACAGACATGAGTCTAATCCCCCCCCCCCCCCCCCCAAGGGTGAGTGCCTTTGCTCTCAGGGCAGTTATAATCCAAGCCTTCTCTGGGAGACGTGATTACACACCCCACCCAAGAGGATGTCCTGCGACTCCACATTCCAAGGCAGGGGGCTTCACAGAAGCCCACAACCCTTGGTATGCAGATCTGGCTTCCCTCACAAGGGAGATGCCATCCCTCTTGCCCAAGGGCCCATTTGGCACCTGGACAAGCAGGACATTTTAGTATTCAGGGAGGTGTGTCCATCCCTCAGGCCAGTCCCACCTCTAAGGTGTGCTGCCTGATGTAGACACAACTTTTAAAAATCTGCCATCTTGGTGTTGGCAAATTTAGGAACTCTGGGACAGGGTTATACCCACTTCCCACAGGAGTTGGTCATATAGGGGGCGTAGTGACCCTAAGGGTCAGTAGCTCATTGGCTACTACCCTACACTTCCCTAACGCCCCTAAATTCAGTATTTAGCAGAGCCCTAGTGCCGGAGAAGCAGATTCTGATGACCTAAGAAGACCAAGGAAACTGAAGAGCCGCGAAAGCAGAGAGGAGAGAAGAAGCTGCTGACCTCATACTAACCCCACTGGCCTGTCTGCATCCCTCGTCGAAAACTCCACCAAAGTCGACTAGTCCTGCAGCTGTTGACTCCAGAAACCCGGGAGGACTGCCTGCCTTTCGTAAAGACTCAGAACCTCCCATGAACAGCAAACCTGTTCTCCTACAAACTCCAAAGAAAGGACTCTGAGGCTTCCAGAGACTGCCAAAACCTGACACCCAAAGCCACCCCAGCACCTGTTGTCTCCAGCCCATGCTGAAGTGGATCACCAGTGTCAATAAGGTCCCCCAGTCCTCCAGAGTCTGAGTCCATTGTGCTTTCACCTCTCCTGGGCTACCTAATGATGTCTACAGCCTCTGCACACAGCCCTCATCTAGCGTGACTGCTCCAGTAAGGAAACAGAACGTCTGAAGACACCTCTGCACTGTCACCCATTGGCTGTAGAGAAGTGGGCCAAAGATGTCTACCTGTGCCCGGGCATTGTGAGGCCTGAGCCCCACTGTTGGTTCTGCCCAACTGGCTTCCTAGCCAGAGCCTACATCCTCTTTTCTCAGTGACCGAGCTCCTTTAAAATGCATTGGGCCCCCAAGGCTGTTTTGTACCCTGCACCCGGTCACCCCCATGCAGCTGGTGGTGCACTGCTGGTGCTGTCTTGGACCTTGCCCACCACTCACCTTAACTCCTTCAGTTTGGTCTTGTAAGTTGCTGTTCTCTACATGTTTGCAGAACTTGTTCTTCCTCCCATAGGATACTTTTTAAAGGGAAAAGAAATTATATTTAAAAACGTACTTACCTGAAAGATTTTTCTCTGATGCCTAAACATATATAAAGATACTTGCTATTTTTGCAAATTGGTGTGGATCTCCTTCTTGAGTTGTGCATTTCATATATTGACTATTGTGTATATTTGTAGATGCCTTGTGTTAGAAATGGGTCTCTCTTTGGCAGTGGCTTGCACCCTCTCCAAGTAGGGACCCTCACTCTAGTCAGGGTAAGGGAGTCACACAACTAAGATATCCCCTGCTCACCCTCTTGGTAGCTTGGCTCAAGCAGTTACACCTATCTCAGAGGCAATGTGTAAAGTATTTGTACATACACACAGTAACACAGTGAAGACACCACAAAAGTACTCTACACCAGTTTAGAAAAATAGCCAATATTTATCTGAGTAAAACAAGACCAAAACAACAAAAATCCAAAATACACAAGTCAAGATATGAATTTTGAAAGATTAGATGTAGAATAGCGCTTATAAATACAATAGCTCCAAATGGGGCTATCAAAACAGCTTGACCAAGTGGCTTCCAACAGTCCGGCACCACCAGCGAGGGGCGCAGCTGGCCACGGAGTCATACAGACCCCAGTGACAGTACCTTGCAAAATGATGAGGAAACAAAGACGTTGCGCAGTCAGGAAGACGAGGCGTTGCTGAAACCATTGCGGAATCGATTCCTTACTGCTAGACACAGGATGCGGCGTTAGTACGGAGGCAGCGGTTCCTTATGACAAGGCGGGGTCAATGAATCCAGCAGGGCAAGATGCAAGCCCTCGACTTTGCAGTGTTGCGATCACACCACGGCCCACATATGCTACGGTGAAGTTGGGTGCCATGGTCGTCGGTGACACGGCACTCTGGACTCACGCTGTGGTGGGACTTTGGAGGTGCTGCTGCAGCACCAGGTCTGCGTTGTAGGTCACGAATGATGCACTCATCGGGGACAACGGATCTGGTGCAGGTAGTGGCGCTGGTTTTGAAGTCGTTCTGGAAGTCGATGTACTAGTTTCTTCCTTGTTGAAGCAGAACTCACTCCCAAGGGCCCAGGAACTGGATTTGGCACCACTTGGCAAGTCAGGACTCTCAGCAAGAGAGCCCAGGCGCTAGCAGGTGAAGTCTTTGATGTCCCTGAGACATCTTAACAGAAGGTAAGCTCAGTCCAAGACCGTGGAGAACCTTAGGAAGCAGGATGTAGAAAGCCAAGTCCAGTCCTTTCACTCCCAGGACAGAAGCAGCAAGCAGTAGGCCAGCACAACAAAGCAACAGGCAAGTAGCAGTCTCTCCTACAGCATCCAGCTCTTCTTCCTGGTAGAACTTCCTCAGTCCAGAAGGATTCTAACTATGTGGTGTCAGAGGTCCAGTACTTATACCCATTTATGTATTTGAAGTAGGCCCTGCCTTTCCCTGCCCTGGCCCCAGACACACTTGAGGGGATTGGAGATTGCTTTGTGCGAGGACAGGCACAGCCCTATTCAGGTGTAAGTGTCAGCTCATGCCACCACTCTAGCTCAGGAAGACCAATCAGCCTGGTGATGGGCCATCAAGATTTGCAGGGCACATCTCAGCTCCCTTTGTGTGACTGTCTAAAATAAATGTACAAACAGCCTACCTATAATCCTCACCCAGACGTGTATTCAGCAGACAGGCAGATGCTCAGAATGGTTGAGCAAGAAAATGCCCACTTTCTAAAAGTGCCATTTTCAAACTCACAATTCAAAAACCAACTTCACCAAAAGATGTATTTTAAATCGTGAGTTCCCAATGGAAAACTACACTTCAAATATATTTCAAGGCAATTCCCACATTACCCTATGGGAGAGATAGTCCTTGCAATAGTGAAAAGCGAATTTAGCAGTATTTCACTATCATGACATGTAAAACACATTAGTACATCTCCTACCTTTTAAATACACTGCACCCTGCCCATGGGGCTGCCTTGGGCCTACTTTAGGGGTTATTTACATATAGTAAAAGGGAAGGTTTAGGCTTGGCAGGTGAGTGCACTTGCCAGGTCAAAATGGCAGTTTAAAGCTGTACACAGACACTGCAATGGCAGGCCTGAGACTTGTCTGCAGGGCAACTCATGTGAGTGGCACAATCAGTACCTAAAGCCCACTAGTGGCACTTGGTTTACAGGCCCTGGGCACACCTGGTGCACTGTACTAGAGACTTACTAGTAAATCAAATATGCCACTCCTGGAGAAACCAACCACCAATACAATTTAGATAGGAAGCACTTGCACTTTGGCACTGGTCAGCAGTAGTAAAATGCCCAGAGTCCTAAAACCAGCAAAAACTAAATGCAGCACACAGTCAAAAACAGGAGGTCATAGGCAAAAGGTTTGGGGATAACCCTGCAAAAAGGGTCATTTCCAACATCTTGCACTCCTCTGTGTTAAGCCTACAGCTGCTCGACCACACTACAGCCTAATAGAGCACTTTGGGATTATATAGCAAGCGCCTGTCCACTCGTGGGGGAACCCCTGGACACTTTACACTGTGTATCTAGTTATTGATATATCACAAAAAGGATCAGCTTCCTACAGATATCCATTTAGTGGCTGATTTCTACAAGGAGAAACCAGAAAACCTGTAACTAATTCCGGCTTTCAGGCTTAAACATCTCTGTGATCTTAGGTACATACTTTGTTATACCAATCCCACTTTTTCTTCACTAACTCTCACTTAATATATAATGTGACATATTAATGTCAAAGGTGGTGCAAGATAAATGCATTTTCTTATTAATTCTAAGAGCCTTGTATCCTATTTTATGTGATTTCGTTGCAATAATTACATGGTAAGCTCTCCATGTTAATTTTTGGGCTCACCCACCTCTAGTCTCTTACCCTCTCACATTGCATGATTTATCTCTCTTATCTCTACCTTATATGCCCCCTTTACATTTTGTACTATGTTCAACCTTCTTTTACCCTCAATATCCTTCTGTACCTGTTTTTCACTCGGTCTCATCTTCTTCTGTGGTCCTCTTTTCTCTTTTCACCAGCTGTGATTTCTCTTCCTCAGGTTGCAGACCCTCATTTGCTTTCCTCTTCTCTCACTGCACACGGACAGTTTTCCAACCTCCTGTATCTCCCTCTCTGAATATATCCCTCTTGCTTCCTTTCTCGTCATCATTTCTCTCTCAGTTTCACTCTGTGTTGTAGTGATACTTCATTTGAAGTGTAATTTTATGTTCGCTGCTTCTTGCACTGTCATTCATGGTATGGGGGTAGAATTGTGAAAACTGCCCATTTTGTTGGCTGTTAAACTCTGCAGATGTGTCCATGAAAATTATCTTTTCTCCTGAATTCTTATCCTGAATTTTGAACCTTTGTCCTGAATTTTTACCGTCACTGTCCATAATTTGCCTTCTTGCCAGGTGGTCACCCTAACTTCATGTCATTCTTTTATTTTATTTTTGCCATGTGCTATTTTTACTCTTTTTTGGGAAATATAGGCTTTTATAGGTAATTCTAAAACATATTGCGTATGTTAGCGAAAAGGTAGAAACCAACTAGTATGCTTGCGAGGGTCAGACCTGGCTTGCTTTTTATGGGGTCTGGCACAGGTCTAAGGGAGCTGACAAAGAGAAATAAATCTAGAGCGAAGGACAGAAGAGGGAGTTGCACACTAGGGCAGGAGAGAGAAACTTGTAGAGCAAGGGAAACACCCGGAACAAGAAGTGATAGGCATCACTGAAGATGCAGCTCCTCTTCCTCGCTGTCCGCCCTTTAGCTCTCTCTCCATCCCCTGTCTGCTCGCGACTCTAACCCGCTGTCTGTTCCCCTTGGTCCTTTACCCTCACAATCTCCCCCCTACAAATCACCCTCTATCTTAACGTCCCTGTCTCTCCGTACCCTTTATCTCTCAAATGTCTTCCCTCTGCCCATGCTTTCACTCTGCCTTTAACATCTTCCCCTAGTTCTCCCCCTAAATCGTCCTCTGTTTTTTTGGTGCTCTCCTCTGTCGTCTCGCCCCGGGAGCGTCCCAGTGTCTCCGTCGCCTCATGGATTTCTCTTGCTCGTTTTCTCTCTCAGTACGTCTCTTCCATCCCCGATCTGTCTCTGATCTCTACTTACTTATCTGTCTCTCCGTTTCGTTTCCTTCAGCGGCCACACCTGTTTCCCCGGCTCATCTCTCTTCTTCATAATGTATTATAGGTGTGGGATATCACAGACCCAAATGAAAGGGACCCTCCCCCGTCCTAGTTTTCACATCTGTATAGTGTTTCCATTCGTCCGTATCTCACCCTTCCCTTTCATCCCCCCAACATTTAGCTCTCCATCCTGTCCCTTTAAATTCACTTTCTCCTCGCCAGGGCCGTAGGCATCATCTCCACTCTTTTATCCGACCTATGTGCCCTCATCTGCCTCCCTCTTTTAATCTCTCTCCCGCTTCCGCTTTTTCCCCTTCCTACGCACACCCTTAATTTACCCCATCCCCTCGTCTGCCTCCCTTTGTCTCACCAATCTCCCTCCGTCTCATTTCCTCTCCCTCCAGCGTGCCCTCATCAGTTCCTTTCTTGATACCTTCCCCATGTTCCCCCCTTTTCGAAGTATCGAGGTCTCCGTGCCTCTTCCCTTCTCTCGGTGTCCCCTGTAGTCCCACTCCGTCCTCCCGCTCGTCCCTGTCTGCCCGCGCCCCTCCGCCGCCGCATCCTCTTCACAGCTCCTCGTCGCGTCTCCTGCTGTGTATCCTTCCTCTATGCCCCTTCCATAAGTAGTATCCTCCTATTCTCCTCTTTTCCCCCAAATAACTCTTACTCGTTCGCCCCGCGTGAGTGCACGCAGCAGTCCCTGCCCTCGGATAGCTGGCACCGTCCTGAGGCCGATGCAACGGCAGCGCAGTGCTGGGTATCACGGCCTCACATGCAGACTTCCGAAAACTGCACTTTCTCCTTTTCCCGCCTCGCCTCTTCCTCTCACGTCCTCTTTATAGTCCCCGCGCCCCCAGCCCCCCTCTTCATTTTTCTCGCCCTACACTTCCTCTCCCCTGTTGTATCCTGTCCAAAAAGCTCCCTCTTTTTTCCCTGAACAAGTCTCTCTGCTCTTTAGCACAGTCTCCCCGATATCTCCCCACCTGCTCTTCCCCATTCTGTCGCATTGTGCCCCCACCTGACTCACTTTCCCTTGCCAGCAGCCACCCCCACACACACTGTCTCTTCCCTTCCTCTTTCCCTTCACACGTGTCCAGTGCTTGAAATGGAAAAACAGTGCAGGTACTCTGTGTTAGAGTACCTGCTTGTTTCTGAGAAGTGCCGGTACTCCCCAATTAAAAGTATTACGTTTTTCTTGAGATGTGCCGGTACTCTCCCGCTGAAAATAGAAAAGTGCCGGTACTCAGTACCGGACTGCATGTGCCCCTTCCCTTGTCCCCCTCTCTCCACACCCACAAGCCCCGGGGCCTTCTCTGGCCACCCGTGTCCGCTGATACTCCCTTCCCGCCCTCCCTCGACCACGCACGGGTTTCTCTCCTCAGAGGGGCATTTGGCAGGAGGGGGGGGGGGGGGGGGGGGGGGGGGGGTCTGGGTCTGGGTCTGTAATCGCCTGCGTTGTTGCTTCACGTGCGTACAAAGACGTTGGTAATCTGTGGGAGTCTCGTTGGGAGGGAGAGAGGTTTGAATAAGGGGTGCGGGAAATGAACATAGTGGGCCGTGAACCCCTCCCTCCCTCAGCTTCTTAATTACTCCCCATATCTGCCATCATTCCTCACTGTCTCCCCCGTACTCTCTGACCTGCCCTCTCCATAACTCTTCCCTCCCACCGATGTATTATGGCTTTTCATCGCGCCTTGCAGCTGTTCACCCCCTCCTACCCTGAAGATCCACCCCCCCTCCCCACCCCCCCCTAACCCCGTCGCACGGCGAGCAGACTTTGGAAACCAGGACACTCTTCGGAGTTCCGCGAACAGAACTTCGCATGACCCCAAAATAACTGAAACGGAAGATGAATTTGTATGAAAAAACAGATTTAATAATTCGAACTGAACAACATGTATATACATTCACTGTTTGCATTCTCGATACACTTCACTTGGTGTACAGGGAACAAGCCATGGGATTGGTATGGGTGCCTGCTCGTCACTCCTTCAGAAAAAGTGCCGTATCTGATATGAGGATGTTTACAACAATTACCAGCAGCAAGGCAGAGATACATATACACACACCAGGGGCAGTGCACGAATGGCAGGGCCCGTGAGGGGTAAGAAAGGCTGTACAGTATATAGTGCCCTCAATACGATCAGTAGGTAGGGGGGCTTGTTGGGTCTCTGCAGCGTTTTGTGCACACATCCATCCCAGGAACACACCTGCGGTGTCTGGTTCGCTCACCTAGCACTGGTGTGTGACCAGCAGCATCCACTGCACTCAGCTGGCACTGGAGGGTGCTGTGCGCTTTCTGGTGCTTTCACCTGGCACCGGTAGGGATCATGCAGTGTCTCGTGCACCCAGGCCTCTCTGCAAGGAATCGTATCTCTTTTCGCTGCAGGGTTTCATACACAGTGCCTCAGAGATATATTTCACACAGGAAGGCCTCTTGCAGTGTTTCTTACAGATACATTTTATGCTGAGGGTCTCATGCAGTGGCCGTGAAATATACATTTTTCACTAGAAGATCTCAGAGTCCCTTGAGATACAATACACATTCGAATATCTCAAACTGTGTCTCTTAAAGAAACAAGATATCACACGATGTCCCTTAAAGATGCATTGTGTACTGAGATGTCTTATAACAATGTCACTTAACAATGTATTTTTTCTAGGCGTTTTCATATAGCTTGACAGAAAGACCTTAAATGGCTTCCCTGAAACAGATTTTCCAATGGAAGATCTCGTTCTTTATCCTTAAAGATACATTTGCACCGAAAAAATCTCTTGGTCTTACACTTAAGTATTTTTAAAGCACTAGAAGTTATGCAACGTATATATGTATATTTTACACTGGAGGGTCTGATATAGTCTCGTGAAGCAGTCTCTGGTTCTCGAGGGTGCCATCCGGCGTGGTGTGCACTCAACTACCTCTACGACCTATCACCAGTGTCGTGCACACTACCAGCAGTAGAAGGGCCTTGTGCACCTACACTTCGCAGTGGAGTTGTGCACAGTCCGTTGCTGCTGTCTCTGGATTTCTCACATTGTCTCTGGCTGTCATTTCACTCATAAGTCAAGAAGGCCTTCAGTCTATTGTGGGGATGCCTGGCACCCGTGCATTGTCTCTTGCAGCGATGTCTGGCAACGAAGGCCAAACTTTGACTGGTGTAATCACTTCCACTAGAATGCATACGTAGACCTTTGCAGTGATGTCTGATACTGGAAAGCAGACTGTCTCTCTTGCATTAACGCCTGTCCTTAGAAGTCCCACTGTGTATCTGGCTGTGGCCACCGGTATCTAACACAGCGATGCCTGGCACTGGGTAACAGGCTTTGTCTTTGGTGTGTGTAGTCACTGGCACTGTAAGTAACCTATGCGATATGCCACGCAGTGACAGCTCTTACTTCCAGTTGTTTATAAGTTTGTAGTCTCTGCAAGTCTCCTTACTTGTTAGTATTTAAAGCTGTGAGATGGGCAGCAGCTCGGGTCATGTGGGGCCCGCCAGGGTGGCATCCTGCGCACGGGCAAGGAACGTCAGAAAAGTGTCGGTAAGAGCTTCCCATGAGGACGGGGGCACCGGGGTGGACATCGTGAGCAACAGGTCTGAAGGGCAGATAATTGGCGGCCGCTAAGCAGGACGTATTTGAGGCGGGCAGAACAGTGGTCGGCACCACCATGCCAGGCAGAGATGAGGCTGGTCCGTGGTGGCCAGCTAGAGGGGCTGGTGGGCCAGCCAGTTGCCCGCAGTGAGTGGGGTACTTTTGATGCCCTGCATACACCTCACTCACCAGCTTCTTCATCTCCTCCAGGGAGCTGGACAACATGACAATATAGTTGCGTGCCAGCATCAGGGTGGCAATCTTGGACAGCTTGCGTACAGAGGGCCCATGGGAGTATGGCATAACCTCCCTTAGCCCGTCCATGGCCAGGTTCAGGTCGTGCATGCGCTTCCTCTCCCGGCTGTTGACCTTCAGGCGTAATTCGTGACCATCCTCATCGGCGCCCTCAGAGTCTGCCCGAACATTTTGCCTAGCCTGTCGCGACCCAGGCCTCCTCTCATCTTGCTGTCCTCGCAGCTCCTTCGAGAAGGCCTCGAACATTTGGCTGTGAAGGAACTTCGGCCCCCCACTGTCTCCCATTTCTGGGGAAGAGGCTCTGCTTGACAAGGAGCCAACGTCAGAGTCCATCCCAGCACCTTTTCCTACACCCAGACTCCTCGGAGGTCTTCTCACGTGCAGGAGGCCAAGGCGGGATTCGTGCCCT
This sequence comes from Pleurodeles waltl, assembly GCF_031143425.1. Taxonomy (NCBI): domain Eukaryota; kingdom Metazoa; phylum Chordata; class Amphibia; order Caudata; family Salamandridae; genus Pleurodeles; species Pleurodeles waltl. Next base: position 702,158,337 of record NC_090440.1, read on the forward strand.
GGCTGTGTGCTGGGGCGGGTGCGTGGCAGGCCTGGGTGTCTCTTTTACCGGTGGATGAGACTTGTGTCTGTCGTACAGCGGCCCCAGGGCCCTTCTTCGGGCTGGTTGGATGTGACTCTGTATCTGGAGCGGTGGCGGCCTCTGGGACGCTCCGTGGCCTGTTTGGGTTTTGTACCAGGGCCTCTTGGGTCTTGCGTCTGGCGCGCGCGGCGGTCCCCAGGCCTCTCTGTGGCTCTGTGGTGGGTTGTCCTTTGCGCTCGGTCTGCAGTGCGGCGGGCTCTGGGCCTGTCGTGATTTAGCCTCCCTCCTCTCGCCTTGACTGGACATGTGTGGAGAGGCCCTGTGGTGACGGCATCATTTATGCTGTCCCCAGCACAAAGAGTACAATGCGGGCACACAATGGCCTGCTCGCAGAGAATGCCCAAAGACACTTTCACTGGGGGAGTTAACATTTACCAAGTTCCTTAGCATTTTAACCTCCACCCCTTGTTCTCTCTTTGTCGGGGTACTTCTTTTCTTCTCAGTCACAAATCCCCCACTTAGCCCTGCGATGACATGTCGGAAAATCTGTAGTCTTTTGGTGCCGCCTCTCGCCCCAACCTCCCCATAAACTCTTCTTTCAATTCCCACCAGGATGGAGAGGCCAAATTTAATGCTAACCTGTCTTTAGCTAAATATTACAGAAACAGAGCCGGGGTGCCCCTAACCTGGAGGCGTCTGCCTCGGCGGTACCTGCTGGGTGGCAGTTATGAATATTCATAACTTGCAAAGCACCGAGCATGTGCTCAGCAAGTACGGCTCCCTCAGAAGAGCACACCTGACCCAGCAAGCACTTCTCGAGCCGACCAGCTGTCATCGTGTGTCAAGCGGCCTGAACCCGGACGGGCGGGGCTTGGGAAGGGTTCACTAGGAGGGAAAAGGGAAATACCGAAAGAAAACACGCACCAATAATTAATTCCACTCTCCGGGTATATTTCATTTAATCCCCCCGTGCAGCTCAAGCGAGTTTTGTGCTCGTGAGCTCTGCAGTAGACAACGATTGACAGTTATTGTGAACAGCGAATGAATGAATAAATAGTATTCGTAGCAGAGTATTCCCTCTCCCGCGAATAATCAACAGGAATATTACTTTGTTTCTAAATCGTGATTTATAACGCACTCCCCCGGCTTCTAAGCACTGTACATAACCCGACTCAGTGACCCTCGGGTCTTCCACCTCGGAAAGATGAGACACCGAGTCGCCCCCAAAACACACACCTCCCTAATAAACACACACACGTCAAAAGCTGAACCCGCATAGGTTTCTTACTGGCTGGCAATTCAACACACATACAACCTAGACATGAAAAAAGTACAATACGATGTTAAGTATGCTCCGCAGGGTACACCGTGAGTAACCTGTCCCTTTGTGTACGAACACCCAAGCTTGTTTAGTGGTAAGTCAACGCTTATGGTATTTACAGCGTTTTCTGTATCAAACAATACATTCCCAATTAGTTAGGCGGCGGCGAGAGGCACTACAGTCAAGGTGTGATGTTGGTGGAGCAGTGAGGTTTGGGCCTGCGTGATATCACACTCTGCAGTGTATACATCAACAGCACAGCTCCGCTTCACACTTTAATGGAGCGGAGCTGACCTTATTTCGAGGCCAAGCTAATGTTGCACACCGAGAAATCTTGAACGATATGACTTCAGCATGACACATAACTATCATTCGTAAAATAACAGTCATGGTTCTGCGCTATATCTCCAGCCATTCTATGCCGTGCATGCAAGAAACCAGAAAGGCAATATTTGTGGACTGTTACGGCCAAGTACTGCCTTCCTGAATGCATATCGCAGTACCCTGTGTGAGGAAATGTGGTTTATTATATGGTGTGGTTGTGTAACCGCACAGTGTGATAAACGAACAAACCCCTCTTGGGTCCAGTCAGGCTCCTTTGTAAAAACCTTAGCTGAACCCTGGGTAGCTGTGGTTTCCAGCAGTCTGGCTTGAACAAAGGAACAAGTGCAAAGTATTTAGAAGTACCAAAACAATTGAATAAGAAAGAAATACAACAGAAAGAAAATACAACACAAATGAATAAAAATAGATTTAACTTTTATGAATTTTTAGACAACAAAACAAACAAAATCCACCAGAGGGTTCTTGAGATATAAATACTTAAGCAAATCGTAAATCACTGCTTTTCGCTCAAAATGCAAACAAGTATTGGAAATTACCACAGGTACTCCAGCCCACTCTGGGCAACCAGCTCCAACAGGGAGCAAGTCAGAGGGCCTAATAAGGCTTAGCAGGACAGTTACCTTGCAGTCAAGGCGGTCTCCAGTCCAGTTCTAGGCTCCCTGGGCAAACTTCTATGGACATCACTGGAGTGGTCCTGATGCAAGGGATACAGGATGCTGAGGATGCTAATACGGTCGACGTGGGCCTTCCTGAAACCACCCCTCAGTTCACAAAGAAGTTGGGGAGACTTTGGTCATGAAGGTTGATGTCCCTTGAAGTCCAGGAGAAGTCCAGCCAAAAAACAGTTGGTACTGGTCTACTGATGCCTGGTTACAGTAAAACAAGTGGTTCCCTTTACCTGCAGATAGTGTCTTTCTCAGGCAACCAATCTGTACTTTGACAGCTCTCTGGGGTCCAGCATACTCGGGTGCAACTTTTGAGTGTCAGGGTTCAGTCTCTCAGGCTGCGATTCGACATTTAGCGGCAGCTAAGTGATTGTGGCTACCAACCTGCCAAAGCAGCTTCTTCAGCTTTTGTGGCTCAGGAGCTATAACAGGAAGTCAGCCAACAGACTCTTGGAGTTCATATCTTTTCTCTGGGGATTGGGGAATTAAATCAGGACACCACAGGCACTGTCTTTTCTTTGCTATCTTAGGAGCAGCAGATGCAATCCAGTCTTTAATGCAGCCTCTCATTGTCAGGTCCAGGGAACAGCAAGGCAGCCCTTCTTCAGTCCACTCTCCAATACAGATGCTGACTGAGGTCTGGGTGTTAGAGTTGCCACTTTTATGCCCACAACTTGCCCTCGGGGATGCAGTAACTACTAGCCAATGGGCTATCAGTTCCCTTCCGGCCTGATGATGACTTCCTGCAATGTGTGCCATTTAGCTATCCTGGATTGCAATATTCTCCCCACTCCCAAGATGGCAGAACCTTTTTCTCGGTTTGTGGAGCTTGGTGGCCCAACCAAGAGTATGGTACACGCCCAGAGGAAAACTGGGTTGTCTAATGTTTCCCCCCCTCTATCCTTACACTAACCTGCCTATCAGACCAAAAGAGGAGTCTGTCTCTTGTGTGACCACCATTAGCCCTTCAAAGGCGGCTTCATCATTGAAGCTGGCCTTTTGGGCTCACACCCTGTATAGCTTTCTGACAACAACTCTTCCATTGGGAGCCCTCTATTGTGTCCTTCTTGGGAGTCATTCATACCTCTCTCTAGGAGGCTGTCTTGAGGCCAGCAATTATAAATGACCACTGGAAAAGTTCGGTAACAGAGCGACAACTTTCGAAAGTTACCTTTCACTTGAAAGATACATTAAATTCAACTTGGGCATGAAAAAAAACATATGTCCTACTTCTTTTTTTCAGAACACATTTTATTGAATCCAGTGCACATACACGGCCTAGAAGGCCAAAAGAGATGATGAGCTTTGGGAATACATAGTACCGTGCATGTGAAAAGTAAGACCAGTGTGTAAATAAACAGTAAAAAACAAACAACTTAGACAGGCCAATCTCCCCCCTCCAACCAACTCCCAAAATATCCACACATCAGCCAATGTCTATATATCAGTTGTAAGGCGTCCATCTTCAGCTAACGTTCTGTGGCAGATGCCCCCCACCAGGCCAGTGTCAAGAGGGTGCATTGAATCCAACCTCAATATTCTGCCCTTTGCCAGATTTTGTAATGTTTTTGAGGACATCCCCTAAATTCGTAGACAGCCACCTCCAACCCCATGTAGTGGTCCAAACCCCTTTTCCAAGCAGCGAGCGGGGGCTGTGCTAGGTCCATCCAATGTTTAGCGATATTGTGTTTGGCAAGAATGAGGCCTAGGAACAGGGAAGCACCCAGTGACATGCAGAAGGGCCAACTTAGGATTTATTGGTAGAATATGTCCTACTTTTTAATGTGCAGCACCTTCTCCTAGGGCAGGCTAGAAGACATGTTTTATTTTGTCACTCTCATGGTGGCACAATAAGTGCTGCAGCCCCTGAGAGACACTTTAGCTTACAGGCCCTGGGTACCCCTGCTACCATATACTAAGGACTTGTAAGAAAGTTATGCTTATTGGGTAGAAGCCAATTAAACATTCACTTTTAAGGGTGTGAGCACCGGCACCGAAGTCTGCTTAGAAAGCCTTAGTGCACTCTCAGAGTTGAAAAACCAACAGCAGCATTCCAAAACCTTGGGGGTGATCATGCAAAAAGAGGCATTTCCATACACCCTGTAATGTTAAGACTGCTGATTCATGGCTTGAATGCTGTGCTTGTGTTAGAAAGCAGCAGTGCTATATTAAGTATGCCGTAATTATATATATAATTCATTGAAAAAAACAAAGGTTATAGGGACATTATAGTTAGGAAATAAAAGTTAAAAAAAACCATAGGAATTCACTTAAAAAAACAAAAGTTACAGTGGCGTTATAGTTAGGCTCACATTTGAAATGCACAAACCCACAGAAATTCACCTTTTATAGTTAGTCTTGTCTAAGGGTCCTAGGGAAATTGACATGGGAAACACACATTTTTTGCCCCATCTCCCATTTTTCTTAGCCCCCCACTTGACGGATCCCCGCAAAACTTCCTATGTGCAACAAGAATCACAACCCACTTTTTAAAAAAAAATGTCATGAACATTTGGCAAACGGTGCCAAAGACACAGGCAAGTCCAAAAAAGATTTTTCTGTGGAATGGAAAACATCTCCATCCTACTGGTGCTCGCCAGTGGGTAGCTATAGTTAAGTCCTAGTTTCCATTAAAGAAGCATTTTTTGACTTGGCTATATCTTTGGCACCGTGTGACAAATCTCCACGTAATTCTCTCCAAAAAGTGTGCCCAAGGGTTTTATTGTGCACAGAAAGTTTCAGGGTGATCCATCAAGTGGGGGCTGGGAAAAGAGAGGGTGGGTGAAGCAAAAAAGTGTGCTTTCCATGTTAATTCCTGTAGAGATTTTAGACACAACTACAGCCTGAAGCACTAGACTGAATTACTCCAAGTCTGGCAGAAAGGTAGCTCTTGCCCCAGAAAGCACCCCTTTCCTTACATGGTGTAAATCCATTCACTAGTTTTTGAAATATTAAAAGAAAACCAAATATGTGTATCTAAAGGCGAGAAGGCTTAGTGAATAGCCTTGATCTTGTGCTCCGATTTAATTGGCTGCCAACACTTCAACCAGGAAGTGTTGAGAGCCATTTTGGGACCCGGCTTCATCCTTGTCCAAAAAAAAAAACCTAAAAAAAGGAAGAAGGGCCAGGGTAGGAAGATCCTGAGCCCCCAAGGCTTAAAAGCATTTTTTTCTAAAATCACAGAGAAATCCGTGGCTGGACCCGCATGGTTCGCCGTGATTTGAAGAAAAAAAAATGCAGTGTCCCATGTTCTCAATGCTTTGGCCCCAAGGTGGGCCAGGCCCAAGGGGCATTGTAGGAAAAAATAGGAGGAGGGCACACAGGGCCCCCCATCTGGACTTGTAGAAGTCCCAGGGGCCACCACCTCCCCAGGGCTGTACCCAATAAATATGTGGGGGGGGCACCTGGCCCCCCACATCCCCCGAAACGACAACCTCCCCAGAGCTCAATTTATAATAAAATAATAGTGGGGGGGACCCCCGGAACAGCCACCTTCCCGGGGCCGTATGTTGGAAATATCCAGGGGGCAGCGCAGCACTCCTACTTCCCCAGGACCATCACCTCCCCAGGACAACACCTGGAAAACAAAATAGGGAGTCATGTGAACCCTCAGACCCTGGGGACCGCTACCTCCCTGGGGCAACAGATACACTTAAGAAGGGGTCCATGGCGAACACCCGCGGACCACCACCATCCCGGGGCCAAATTGAAAAGAAGGAGGGAGGCCCCGTGGCCCCCCTCATGGAGTCATATAAGGCCCTCGGGACAGCCACTCCTCAGGGCCGGCTCCTGCTACTACCTGAGATGGCCACCCTTGGGAGGCAGCTATTTACTTTTGTTTGGCGGGAGCTGACAGCTCCCACCAAGCAAAAACAAACTTAACTCCGCTTTCAGCAAGCAGAAGCTTGAAAAATGCTCCTGCTTGCTGAAAGTGAAGATTTCATCTCTTTCCCTGCCCGCTAACATGTGAACAGGGAAAGAGATGAAATTATTCCTTTCGCAGCAGGGAACTGCTTTTTGCCAGTGGGACCCCAGAGGCCTTGAGGCTCTCCCTGCAGTCCCCATAATTCTTAACTGGGTGCCCTGGGTGGGGTCAGGGCACCCATGAGCATGTGGCTGGGACCTGGGGGATGGGTTCCCAGGGTCTGAAATCAGCCTCACGAGGGAAGCCACTTGGCCCCCTTCTTTTTTGCAGTATTTATTTGGCCCGAGCAGTGGTGGTCCCTGGTGCCCAGGAGTTCTGTGTGGCCCCATGCACTATTTTTAAAAATAGCCCCAGGGAGGTGGTGGTCCCGGTGCCTGATTGGGTCTGCGTGGCCCCTGCACTTTATTTTATTGTTGTAGCCCCAGGGAGGTGGTGGTACCCGGGCATTGGGGGGGTCCGTGAGGCCCCCCTTATATTAATTTAATGTAGCCCCAGGGAGGTGGTGGTCCCCGGGGGTGTGTGCACCCCCGCATTTAAAAACAATATAGCCCTGGGGTGGTGGTGCCCGGAGTCGGGGGTCTGTACAACCCACCACCCCCATATTTATTTAAATGTTGCCCCGGTGAGGTGGTAGTACCTGGGACCCGGAGGTCTGCATGGCCCCCCTAACTTTTTCTTATGATGTAGCCCTGGGACGTGGTGGTCCCCGGGGCCCGTAGTGGTCCACACTGCCCCTCTGTATAATAATTTTTTTAAATTTCGTTTTTGTAACTATAGCATCCCTGTAACATTTGTTGTTTCCAGTGAATAACTATATATATATATATATATATATATATATATATATATATATATATATAAAGAAGAGAGAGAGATAGGCATATAGATAGATCAGCAATGGCATGGGCAGACAGGTGGTTGCACACTTCACCTTAAGTGCTAAATGTTAGTAGTGACATTGCTTAAGAACTGACCAAAGTCTTTTTGGAAGAATGTGTGTGCATTAGTGAGTTACTGCATATGTACATGTATAATGTTACTTCACTATGTACTAGTAATGTAGTATATATATCTTCCTTGAACTGATGAAGTACTGTCGAGTAGGCTCTCCTTATCCTAATAAGACTACTGGATTTTTGGGTGGCAAGATCGTTCACAGTGTGGGGGACTAAGTCTGACCCACGGCGAAAGGCTCTTGTCACCCCGAATCCGGGGTAAGCTCCGGCTAACTAGCAGTGCCTTATCTTTTCCAAAGGGAAGAGACAATTGGGCAGCCGAGCACATGACATCTTAGTGCTTCCCAAGGAAGTCGTGGTCACTCAGGTCACAACCAGTTCTCTCATATACAGTGCGGTCTCATATATAAATGACAAAGGCAGTTTGAGTTTTAAAGATTGGTTTAATAAAACGACTGCATTTTAGATAACAAGGCGTGAGCCGCAATAACCAGAACCATACAACACAGTAGGATTGAAACAGTAACGAGGAGAGTGAAACATAAGAATAAGGCTATCATATTGCAACTAGGTTACATTCTCTCTCTAAGTTATATTTTGAGCACAGCATGTTAAGCTCTAAGCCTGCCTTTCAGGTTCCCCCGGGAGGACATCAACCCTCATACCTGAGCAAAAGCCTGCGATCTGAATCAGCATCTGCAACAGGGCAGTCAGCATCTAGTTGTGGGTTCCTGGTTGGAATCTCTCTCTTACGTGTACTGGGACTAGAAAGTGTTTTCATACTATTGATGTGAACTAACACCCGATGTTCCTGCGTAAGAATGTGTACTGTCTACGAACCATAAAGACTAAACTTCTACCACGTCTATGGCAATGTACCAGACTGTATCCTTGACTGAAGCACAGAGTGAGCAAGAATGTATTGTTTGCAAACACAGCGCTGAAGTAAGCTAAACAGTGTGATAGAAGGAAATAAAACAAGACCGTGAAACTGGTTATTGTAAATTAACAGTGCGAGGCTAAATAAAATGCATCTAGGACAAAGTGCACAGAGGCCTAATACGTTAAGCTAACGTGCATAAAGCTATAATAAAATGGCCACACTACACCTCCCCTTGTCGGTAGAAAGTGGTTTAAGCCGAAGCTAAAATATAATTAAAACCCTATCACATTTCAACAAGTTAAGTCTACATCAAAGCATAATAATCCTAAATTTAAAACGTAAGCATGCGGCAAAAATGCAGAATCTCAAATCACAACGTCAATTTTAATAAGTTCAATTTGAAAAAGTTGTCATGGAAAGCAGGAGAGTCTCCACTTCGGCAGATGACAAAACGGGAAATCCACGCCAAAGACTATTAAGGAGCAGGTGTGTTCCAAAGCCCCAGTGTCAACCAAGGCGGCATCCCGTGCAGAGCCTGTAAACGAGTGAATATCAACTTCCTCCAGGAAGGGTATCTCGTAATTAGCTTCTCAAAGCAAATGCAGACGCAGCGCGCATGTCTGGTAATAAGCCTTCATCGGGAACATCAACAGATCAGCATCAACCACTGGGGTGCGTTGCTGTGAGAGACAGAGGTCCAGTGCATGTTCAAAAGAGCACCAATGGCACCGAAACACAGGCTGCACACAATCCAAAACCGGTCTGAATGACAGAGACCAGTCACACCCCAAATGTTCCAGGAGTGTTGCTCCAAAGTGCTGCATCATGCGTTCACGACACAGCTGCGCTGATGGGAGCGCCCCCTTGTTGTGGCGGGACAGCCTTTGCGTAAAAACAAGAGCAACAGCAAAATGCCGGCTAATAAAGCCAAAGTTATCAGAAATCCCCCCAAAATGCTTCCGAAAATCGAATGAATAGCCGAAGGTATCAAACCGAATATGGAAGAGAAGGTGTGAACGAAACCAACACCAACGACTTTAAAAAAAATGTGCTAATCCAGTCGTGCTGGACGCATTAAATATACGTCCCACGAGCTCACCAAAGTGGCTCGGACAGTTGGTATTTAACAGGGACTGGTATTTCCGCTGATGACCTTGCCACCTGAAGCGCGTAGGTCTCGCATGCAGATGTAAGGGCCACATGCTTCTGAAACAATAAAGCCTTCAGTCTACTTAACTTGTCGAAATTCACCTTGGAAGTAGCAATGTGAGGACAGATATCTGCTACCTCCCTTAATTTAGTGGGGGGGAAACAACACACTCCCACAGCAAGTAACAACCTTAGTGACCGAAACAACGTAAACTATTCCGGCCCGCATGCCACAACAGTCTTCACTATTGAGGAGGACGTAGCTGCCGTTTGAAAGCACCTGGAATGTGCGTTTAATCAAGGGGACCGGAACTCCCTTCAGATAGCAAGCCAAGTTCACAACCGAGGCATTACATGCCCCATGCAAGGACAGCTGCTTACAAATCATCGAATGGCTGACTGAAGTCTCGCATTCACTACCGCTAAGAAAGACCTCTTTCATGCCATTGAGGCATTTGTACAAGAAGGGAAGCTCCCATACCTCATGGATATAACTATCTCCCAATTTCTCACATCTGCCTACCAGAACATGTTTCAAACAAGAAGTGAACTGTGACGTAGAAATGGGCAGATTAATAACCCCGTGTATCAACCACTCTGCAGATGGGATCTCGGCCACGGTAAAAGGCAATCTTTCTAATTTTTCAACGTTGCGCATGACATAAGTCGCCTCTTTCTTAGCCATTAGTTGTTGTTGTTGCATTAAATTAAAGAAAAAAAGATCTCCCTGGCACTGATGTGCTGCCACGGAACGCGACCCGCCTTCAATGTCTGAAGTGTCCAACCCAACTGCATAATGGACCTGGTCTGACTTTGTCCATGATATAAAGAAGACATATCAGATCGTATTATGTCTATCGCAGAAGAAACAATGTTGTTAATGGTATATATGCAGTCGGACAAGGTGTGAATTCCATTATCCACAACAGCTAATGCCTTTGCCATATTTTCCTGATCTATCTGTCTTAACCGGGCTGCAGCCTCCTGCTGGGAAAGTTTCCATATTTCATTGTATACTTCATACAAGAAACGCTTCCTACGTGGTGTCTTTGGGCCTGACAAAAAGTCTTGTAAGTCAGTGTTATTAGACAGGAGTCTTAACTGCATCTAGCTAGGATGTTTTCAACCATTGTTGGCACAACTTTCCCACACTATATGTAGTAATTAGTTCAGCATGTCCTGGTGATATATAGCGAGGGTCAGACCTACTCGTCCGGAAACCCCCAGAGGAGGTGACAAAACGTTGATGACACCCGTTGGTGTCTATGAGCCACAATAACCACCTGCCCGGACGTGTCAATGAAGTGTTAAATGTACCATTCTGGACCCAGTCTGTAAGCTCACTAAAAGTGGCATTTATGCATTTCTGCCAGTTATTAATTTTTGCAGGGACTGGTATACTAGGTATATTCAATTCTCTGATTGTTGCTAAGCCTAAACAGCTAGTCTGTTGTACTGTTTCATTTAAAAAAATCTTTTTGACTGGAATGAGACATGCTCTAAACAATGTTTCTCTACCCCTTGTCTTCCAATGTTTTGTTCCCCAAACACTTTTCAAATCAACATTATTTGACCAATATTCATAACCTTCAATTGACAGCCGGGAAACAAAAGAATCTGAGTATATGAATTTCGTATTAGTCAACAACATTTGTTTATCTTTAAACAGAGTTAACCTAAAATAATATGACTTAGCATTCATTTGATTATGCCCAGAAAATTATGTAAATTTGTCAGAATTAGTTTTGGAACTCCCTTGCGGGGGAGTTGGGCAATGCTCCCATTGCATATAGTCAAATATCGTTTTCGGACTACTTGCTTTATGTATAAAATGGTGCCCATAATAATTATAGCAAAACATGTCACCATAATTGTCTTTAAATTGGTAAACATCTTCATTTTCATAGACAGTATAAAATTGTAATTCAGTCATCATGGAATCAACTGTCTTCACATCCCAATCATCAGATACAATGCCTGGGATTACTATATCATTCATAGATAACTTTAGGACATACGGTATTTGAATTATCTCAGTGGGACCGTATATATCAAACATTACTTTATCCCACACAATCCCATCCGGAATCGGTACTGCAGAAATGTTCACAAAGGACAAGTCTCTTCGAACGCTATGTGATGAAAAATGTGGCTTCAACACCTCCTCCACCTGTTCAATCGCTGATCTCTCAGGAAGAAAATTACTATGTATCAGCAGAAAAAAAGGTAATGACAACCCCTAACCAAAGAAAAAAGCAAGTATAGTCAACAAGAGCCACAGATAGGTCCATGGAAAAACAAAATACGTATCTTTAAGCTAACACATCAGCTTACGTGGACCTGACAGGTCAGAAGTCGAAGAGGCAAACAAGTCCGATATACCATCGTTGTTGTTGGCAGAGTAACCAGAGGCAGTTCTTGCAAAAGGTGTCGCCGTATTCAATGGAGGAGTTGGTGTTTCCCGCGGTGGTACACTGTAGATAGCACCATCCGTCACGTCAGTAGTCACGGTGACTCGATCAAAAGTTTCCAAGTTATTTATTGTCAGTGGAACTAATGCGAGACCATCATCCTCCCTCCCCAAGCTCGGAGAGGCGACAGTGTCGGTATAGATAACTTGAAGCCGAACATCTTCCCCAGTAGTGAGAGGGATTCGGGAACTACTGGACGTTCCTCTTGGTCTGCTGTGTAGAATCGACCACATGTTGTAACTTGACATTATCAATGGAAACAAAGCTATTTCCTTTGGCACCCGGCAACGGTGGTAGAATAACAGTTCTCGTTCCGTGTATCCCTAATACAGGGACTGGTGCTCGATAAGAAGCGCCAAGTTATTTTTTCACTGTGACTTTTTCACGCACAAGATCCCCAACCCTGGGAATCCAGCCGGTAAGTGTTACTGGCACATCCTTAATTCCTGTGGAGGCAGCATTTTTAGAAGAGATATCTTCACGGAACTGCTGTAATTCCTGCAAAACAGTGACACAATAATTTATGTCAAAAGGCGTTTCCGCCGCCTCCACTCCAGGACCATCAAGATCCGGAACAAAATTTGTGTTCCGAACAGGCACTCATATGAAGTACGACCCCCCAGGAACCTTCTAGGCAGGCTATTTAGTGCTCTCTGAACTCCATACAGGTGGGTTAGCCAACTACGACCAGTACCTATGACTCTGGCTGTTAAGGATTGCTTTAAATCGCGGTTTAATCTCTCCATGACAAAATTTCCCTCGGGATGAAATGGAGACGAGTACTGGAGCTGGACCCCCAACGATGCCATGGTGTCCCTGAATGCCCTTGAGCCAAAAGCAGGGCCCTGGTCCGAAAGGAATGCTGCAACTGCATATGTACCGATAAAGATTCGCAAATCTTTAATAACAGTCCGAGCGTCAGCTGAGCGCTGTGGCCGCACCCACACAAATCTGGAGCAAGAATCAACAGCGACTAGTATATATTTGTATGCACTATCTGGCGTTAGTGGACCGCAATGATCCAAGTACACACATTGTAATGGTCTGTTGGATATTAAGAGGGGTGTCTGCGGCGGGCGCTTAGCTGTTGAAACTTTAATTTGTTGACAGATGTCACAACAAAGGACATACTGCTTAGTCTCTTTATAGAGACCAGGCCACCAATAACGGGCCTGTAATAGCGAAATTGTAGCGGCCCCGCCCGCATGTGCAGATGCCACTCCCTCATGCGCTGCTTTAATCAATTGTGATCTTACATTCTTATTGGGGATGTCGTGTACGCCTACGCTAGGGATTTTAACTTCAGCGTTCAGCATACTTCCCATGAAGTATTGATATTTATTAGGAAATCCTTTAGGATAAGGCGTGCCATCAACCATAGCCTTTATGGCAGCCATAATCTCTGTGTCTGGTTTGGAACTAGAACAAGTCACTGCAGCTACAGTGGCAACCGCCACTGCCGACTTTGCGGCTTCATCAGCCAAAGTATTCCCAGCAACGTGTATTCCAACGCGCTGGTGTCCAAGTGTATGTACAACATGGACTTTGGGTAGCGTCTCTTTCAGGTCTGCTACCTTCCCCCACAGTAGTCTGTGTTTTATGGTGTTGCCTTTTGAATCTCTGAACCCATTCAAGCACCAGTAATGTAGGTATTCATTAAAAGACTGGACGCAATAATACGAATCACAAACAATCAGTGTAAACTGCGTCAGATCTGTATGTTCTAAAGCCATCAGTAGAGCTTTTAGCTCAGCCAATTGTGCCGTACAATCCCCTAAGGTCTGTGTATAAGTATGTTGGGGGCAGAATTTCTCCCCTTCCATATGGCCGCTCACTATTGCACATGCAGCCGAATATTGGTGTTTTGTTCCAACCGCCGGTTGCGCATAGCCATCGGTGTACATGACTACTTGTTCAGTATTAGGGAAAGATGCGGAAGACATTGTAACGCGAAGGGTTATTTAGCTTGAGCAGTGTAGATGAGCGTAATGCCTGTTGAAACCCCCTCCCAAACATTGTGGAAAAGTTCATGATATTATTTTCACGCTTGTTTGTGTAGAAGACTCCGTCTCAACCTTGAGAACGAGAGTACAGGGAGAAGATGGAATGAAAACAAAAGCTGGAGCAGAGCAGAGCAGCCAAGTACTGATAACATAGCTAGAAAATGCCAGAATGAGATAGAATCCAAGCTTCGAGTGAATTAAGCACTGAAGTGTGGGTGAGGGATTTGGAAGCTCGCAGATGGAATTGTGGAAGCTGCCATGGCCCAGCGCTGCCTCCCTGTTTGCTCTTGGTGCTTGAGGGGGAGAGAGGTCCAAGCAGGCGGTAGAGGGCTCCCCAGCATGTCGTGGATTAAGTTAAGTTTCCACACAGGGATAAAATACCTTTGCTTCTCTGCTCTATTATTATGACTGATTATTTATGCCTGCACTGTGTTTATAACCTGAAGTATTCAGCTCGTTTACATTTTGCTTTCTAAACCTATTAGTGTGAACTGCTACAATAACTGAAACATGCATTTTGGTGTGCAGTAAATCAAAGCTTATCTGAAGTATTCAAATCAATTATATTCTGCTTCCTAAATATCGTAGTGCAATGCATTTTAGTATACAGTTAATTAAAACTTATATCTGTCAATTAATTCTTTGCTTATATATATAAATAGATGCTTTTCATTGCTATTCTTACTCTACTATTGTTAATGTGCTAAATGCCTACATTTTACCTGCAATTCTAGTAAAGCTAAATTGTATTTATAATTGGCGTGTGGTCCTTCATTGAGCGTCCTTATTGACTTATACCGAACAGGTGTCAACCAGACACCTGGATAAGACATTTTGGTACCAGAAGAGGGGTATAAGTCAATAATGCCTCTTTGGGGATGTAAGAAAAGTGAGGCAGAGAGCGGAAGGCAGCATGGGGCAGAAGTCAGACCAATTCCCGGGTGGTTAGCAACTGACCCGTTCTCTGGTGTGGCAGGACTCCTGAACCGGTGGGCAGCGCCGGTGTTTTGATGAGAAAGTGACTCCTCTCTTAGTGGAAGATGCGTTTGAGAGTGTGAAGCTAAGAGGGGCAAAACTGGAGCTGAAAGCAGCAGGGCAAGTGGGATGGCTTTACCTGTCTGCGCTCCATACGGTATACAGGAAAAAATTAACACACAATGCAGAGATAATAAAACTGCGGGATGAGGTTGCAGCCTTGCAGGAAAGGCAGTTACTTATGAAAGAGACCATAGAAAGTGCAGTGACTCTGGGTGATCAAATGGAGGCAAGGTGCACCGCATTAGCAGTACGAGTTGCAAAACAGAAGAGTAGGCAGAAGCCTAAAATGCCCTCAACTGTGCAAGTGAGGGCACTGATACGCAAACAGAAGAGTAGGCAGAAGCCTAAAATGCCCTCAACTGTGCAAGTGAGGGCACTGATACGCAAACAGAAGAGTAGGCAGAAGCCTAAAATACCCTTAACTGTGCAAGTGAGGGCATTGGTACGCAAAGAAAATTGGGATCCACATACTCGGGAGGATGAGGTGGAAGTACGTGTAACAGAACTAGGTGGAGTTGAAAGTGGAGAAGGACGTGTAGGTGAAATTGAAGGTGAAAAGGGAGCGAATGGCGGGCAAATACAGAATTCTTGTTTGGTAAGAGATTATACGCAGAGTGAGTTGTTGCAGAGAACCTGTATGTTAAGGCAGATGCCTGCAGAGCCTTTGTTTAAATGGTTGGTGAGGTTGTGCGACACTGGAGCAGAAGACGCATTACAGAATCCTTTTACGTTAGGTCCCATCACAGAAGGAGACCCGTTTGAGCTGGAAATGATAGTACAGGATGATGTAGATGATGTAGTGATGTGGAGCCTATGGCAGAGGCAGAAAAAAAAGAGGGTGCCACAAGATTGGGCCTTAGTGGAAATAGAACGCATAACTGATGATCGGCCGGTCACTTTAAAAACATGGGTCCCCTTACTAGGTTGGACAAGAGAAGGAGGGGTTGGCAATAAAGTAGGCAGAGCGCAGGAGTTTGCCATCGTGGAGTGGGAATGGTATCTGCAGCAGAGGGCAAAAACCGGGCCAACAGGAGTATCGAAGTTACAAGAAGATATGCTGGGGGCAGTGGACTTACAAGCAATGGTCCCCTCACCAGAGCCATCTGAGATGGAGTCCTCACCATTTAAAACAGCCCCGCCTTTTGAACAACTCACCGAAGAAGAACGGCAAAATGTATGGTTCACATATGGTACCGCCCGGTACTATCAAGGAAAAAGACAAAGGCAATGCTGCTACAGAAACTATGTTGCTGCGAGAAGGGGATAATGAATCAAGCCAGCTTGCAGAACTGCAGGGGGTAGCAGCAGTGACCGAACAAGCCCCCATCAGAGAGAAAACATTTGTGTACACTGACATTCGGGCCACTTACCAAGGACTAGCAAGCTGGGCCCCGACTTGGCGCAAGGATGGATGGAAAATTAAAGGCACTCCCATTTCGGGAGGCGAGCAGCTATGGGAAGAGATGTGGGAGAAAGGGCACAAATGTCAAATCTATGTGGGACATGTGGACGTCCATTGCCCATTGGACACCTCACTTGCATCTCTATTCGACAACACCGTAGATCAGATGGCCAAAACGCGAATGGTGGTCATCAAGGAGGAAGCTGAAGCCGCTTTAGCAAACAGGGTCCATGCAACATCCGGACATCCAGGAGAGAATGGCACTTATGCATGGGCACAGCTATGACGAATTCCAGCCACTAAAGAACAAGTGCAAAAAGCAGTAAAGGAGTATCCCACATGCAACCGGATTAGAAAAATGCCCTTGCAAAAGAAGCCTGGCGGCCATATCAGAAGAGGAACTGCAGCTACTACTGTGTGGCAATTGGACTATATCGGGCCGCTACCAAAGGAAGGAGGAAAAAGCTACGTATTGACCATGGTGGACACCTACTCTGGCCTTATGTTGGGTATGCCTGTAAGTCTGCAGACCAAAAGTCCACTTTGCGAGGGCTAAACTACCTGATAAAACATTATGAGGCACATGATGAGATCCAAACAGATATGGGCACACACTTTTCAGGGAAAACAGTGCAGGGCTGGGCGCAGGAACAGGGAATTCGGTGGATTGTGCACCTTAGTTATTATCCACAAGCTGTAGGCATGATTCAGAGATATAACGGATTATTGAAAGAACAGCTAAAAAAGTTATCAGCACATGATAGACTTGCACAAGTGATTTGTGAACAAGCGTACACCCCTCTCATTGAAGAAAGATTTGCCCCCCCCCGATAACACCCAGAGAGGTGAGGGAGGGTTTGGAAGCACAGGAAGAAAAGTATGGGTGAACCATCCAGGAAAAAAAAAGCCAGAGTCAGGAGAGCTATTGAGTCAAGGGGTGGGGAGTACGTATATTATACTTTTAAAGAACTCAAATGTACCTGTATTTGTATTTGCAGTGAGACTTACCCCACGGTCATAAATGATGACATCTGCATCGATGACGTGGTTCATGATTATAACCGGAAAAAGTGTATGAGTCCGACCGAATATAGTCCGTCATGTCACTTGTGCACCTCAAGCAGCTAACATAACTGATGACCAGGGAAATGTTTTACTTTGCAACATGGTGGTACCTGGAGGCAAGTGGATGGCTGCCAAAGCTGTGACCTGGAAGGTAACTGGACAGCAAATCCGACATGCCAACGGACTAAACGAGTTGCAGGGGACGCCAGCAACAGTACAGGCTTTGAATTATATACTAAACATGATATGTAAATATTGTGATACCAGGACACATGGTGGCTGTTACAATGAACAATAGAATACCAGCATTCATGTTTTATATAACCGAAAGACACATGGTTAACAACTTAAGCAACGTTTCTATAATGCAATATAGAATAGGATGTAAGCAAGTTCTGCATGCAAGCATAATTAATCGTATTGTGTTACAGATAAATTTTGTTAAGGGGAATGTCTCAAAGTATGATCTATTATGTGCACCATGGACACCACAGTTATGGCCCTTGCTAAAGTTACGCAATAGAATAGATCTAGGGTCCTTGATAGCTGGGGCCACCGGAATCGGGGTAGGGGCCCTGAATTCTTTTGATATTGAAGCCATTAGGAATAAGCTATCCTCTACAGGATATAGTACAGGAGATGCCATAAAAGTAATTTCTCAATGGGGGCCTACACACTCACAAGAAGTATGGAAAGTCCTGCGTGGGTTGTATCGTGATTGGCAAAGGCATAATTGCACTTATGAACAATTTGGAAAAAGCTTTCAAAGCACCCAAATAATGTCCAAAGGAATTCAGTGCATACTATGGCAAAGTATTGTTAATCAACAGTATGTAGATTTCAAAGCGGAATGGAGACAGCTTCAAGGTGAATATTGGAGACAACAATTGTATTTGCCTGAGGAAATATGGGTAAAGCCTATACAATTCCATTGTGAGGGAGAGATGTGTTATGCTCTTTTTGATATAGCTAGAAGTAATCTTCCTCCTGAAATATGGTGCCCCTTTATATTGCTCCCTGTAGTAATAGGTGAAGAATGGTGGATACCTCACACTGACAAAAAATGGATTGATCAAACAAATCACACCGTAGATCCCACTAGATGTGCAGATTGGTCTAAGGGGTGGGTATGTACCCACACTGGACGGGCGCTAGACCCATGCCTTCACCCAATACCAGGCGAATGTGAATGGTTACCTTATACTATTAAGGGCACAGACTTATATCAGATAGGAACAGAAAGTATATGTTATGTTACTAATCATCCCTTACTTATTAACGGATTTATACAAACCACCGGAGAGCAAGTAATGTGTACGCGCAATATTACCAGCATTATTGACATAAGCACTCACATCTTGTACCGACCAAGTTCACCATAACCACATTACAGACGCAAATGCGTGCGCAGTTAGAGTGGAACATCTCGCTTGTTGTTAAGCTACCCAGATAAGAGGCAATCAAGCACTACGCACAAGTTACCTTTGCTAAATTTGATATGGTAGCTAAATACACCAAGGATACAGCCATACTGATGACCATAAACACTAAACAGCTTATGCACACTGCTTCATGCATCCAGCAAATAATTGAGCACCATTGGTATGACATCTTCTTAGGCTGGGCACTAGGAGTCATAAAGACGCTAACTATAGTGTTACAACAGCTAATTTGGTTATTGATTGTTTGTGTTACGCTAATGACTATACTATGTAGACTATATGTATGCACAAAGCAATTTTCATACTAAAGATGCAAGCGCTTAGAATAACGTTGACCAGTATTAGTAGCAATCTAGCTAGTGGAATTTCAAAGCAAATGATATCCGTTTCAACATGCATCACGCTCATCTAAGGGGTGGAGTGTTCAGTATTAGGGAAAGATGCGGAAGGCATTGTAACGCGAAGGGTTAATTAGCTTGAGCAGTGTAGATGAGCGTAATGCCTGTTGAAACCCCCTCCCAAACATCGTGGAAAAGTTCATGATATTATTTTCACGCTTGTTTGTGTAGAAGACTCCATCTCAACCTTGAGAACGAGAGTACAGGGAGAAGATGGAATGAAAACAAAGGCTGGAGCAGAGCAGAGCAGCCAAGTACTGATAACATAGCTAGAGGATGCCAGAATGAGATAGAATCCAAGCTTCGAGTGAATTAAGCACTGAAGTGTGGGTGAGGGATTTGGAAGCTCGCAGATGGAATTGTGGAAGCTGCCATGGCCCAGCGCTGCCTCCCTGTTTGCTCGTGGTGCTTGAGGGGGAGAGAGGTCCAAGCAGGCGGTAGAGGGCTCCCCAGCATGTCGTGGATTAAGTTAAGTTTCCACACAGGGATAAAATACCTTTGTTTCTCTGCTCTATTATTATGACTGATTATTTATGCCTGCACTGTGTTTATAACCTGAAGTATTCAGCTCGTTTACATTTTGCTTTCTAAACCTATTAGTGTGAACTGCTACAATAACTAAAACATGCATTTTGGTGTGCAGTAAATCAAAGCTTATCTGAAGTATTCAAATCATTTATATTCTGCTTCCTAAATATCGTAGTGCAATGCATTTTAGTATACAGTTAATTAAAACTTATATCTGTCAATTAATTCTTTGCTTATATATATAAATAGATGCTTTTCATTGCTATTCTTGCTCTACTATTGTTAATGTGCTAAATGCCTACATTTTACCTGCAATTCTAGTAAAGCTAAATTGTATTTATAATTGGCGTGTGGTCCTTCATTGAGCGTCCTTATTGACTTATACCGAACAGGTGTCAACCAGACACCTGGATAAGACACTACTTGATATTGATCAATAGGCAACGTGTCAGCGGGAACTGGATATTCAACTTCATATTGTAGAAATTCCTGAGTTTGTAACTTTGGGTCAAAAATGTAGTCAACATCAGTGGCTGTCAAAGACGTAGCCTACTGTATCCATTTTGGATGAAGTGCTTTTGCGTTCGAGACGCTAGCTTTTGTAACAGCCTCAAGGGCCGAAATAGGAGAAACTACAATAATGCGTTTTCCCTGGGCAAGAGGTCTTTTTTTAATAACAGCCATCTGTACAGCAGTTACAATTTTCTCCTTGGGAGCAAATCGTTGTTCAGCAGCAGAATACAAGTGTGACTTGTATCCTATCGGGACTGTTTCACCTTCATTAAATGTGACATAAGTAAACCCAATGGCCCCAGCTATCACCCTGATGACCAAATGTGTCTTATTGTCCCGTGTGTGTAGATGTTTTGCTGCCAGCATATCTGCTTGTAACTCCCTAAGAGTATGTGTATGTTCAATTGTCCAGAATTTGCTCGAAAAATCAGGACGTATAAACTCATATAAAGGTTTTATGCGTGTAGCATAATCAGGAATGTATGTTCTGCCAAAATTGAGAAAGCCCAACAACGATTGGAGTTTCTTAATCGTATTTGGTGGTTGCAACTGTGCACATTTTTCTAAAAATTGGGGCGCTAGGCTCTTACCTTCATTCGACAGCTCATATCCCAGGAATATGACGCTGAGAAAGGCAATTTTCGATTTTTTAAAGTTACATTTGTAGCCGATTTCAGCAAACCCTACAACAATGCGGGCGACCCATCTTAAATGTTGTAGGAACTCGTCATCCGTGAGATATATATCATCCACATATGACAACGCTTAAGGGTCCAACTCGTGTAAAATTTCAGTCACACGAGCTGCAAACAGTCCTGGGCTGTTCTTATACCCCTGAGGCAAACAACAGAATTTTGCTGGGAGCCTAACGCGCTAAAGCTTGTCAAATCCCTGCTTTCGGGTGCTATATTCTGGCAGAAGAGTCCATTTGAGATATCTAAAGTCGTTTTATATTTTGTCCGCACAATGTTGTTCGTCAGTGCGGCGCTATGTGAATTTTGTATAGCATATGTACGTGTATATCAGTTCAAATGTCTGTAGTCTAAGACTATTCTATATGAATGGTCCGGTTTAGCTACAGGGGATAAGGGATTATTCATCAGCGAGACACAGGGTTCAATCAGCCCCTGGTATTCCAGTTGTGTAAGTATTTCCCTCACCGAAGCCCTTGCTTCATGTTTTATGGGATATTGTGGTTGTGGCTGAGGTTCACCTTTAATCGGAATTGCATGATATGGAGAATCCCTATCCCACCCCACGTGATTTCTATATACGGCAAGTGCTTGTGCTAGAGCCCATTTGATGCAATAGAACTCTGCGAGTTCCCCTGTAACAAGGGGCGAGAACGAAGGTTTAATAACCTCCTCCCCCACTGGGCAGGTGCGGACAAAGCCAGGTGGGCAATCTTGTTCAGCCAGCAAAATGTCATATATCTTAACTACACGATCCCAAAAGATTGCGTGTATAGTGCGTTCAATGTCTCCCTCCAATTGTAAAGTCACTGTGTACACCCTATCGGGTTCAGAGACATGCATATATGCTGTTTCAACTTGTATGACGTCATCAGTTGCTTTCACCTCCAGATGCTCTAGAAGATTCCGGCGAAATATTGTGACCTCTGCCGCGCGGTTTAGAAGTGCTGGTGCCCATGTCTTGTTCTTCAAGAGAACTCTCTTCCTGAGTGGCATGTCTAACTGAGACTGCTGCCACCTTTTTCTTTTTAAACTGTTGTTTTGGTTGTATTGGTTTCTCTTCCTTCTTGACAGAAACGTACGAAGAGCGTTGTGATTCCTGTCTCGGTTTCACATACTCTGTTCTCCGCTCTGACCACCCACCTCTCTCATTTCTCTGTTCCGATGAGTCCTGAAAGGAACGAGATTGGCGTGTATCAGTATATTGATATCTATCAGGCTTTTTTATTTTATCCCTATTTCTGAGATTATACCTATTCTGTGGGGTCTCCGAACGTGCAGATTCTCCCCTTTCTTTTTTAGGTGTCTGTTGTTTTTTCTCCCAGCGCTTCTTATTATCCTCAGGTTTCTGTTTAGCATTGTCTTTACTAATTTTTCTCTGAAATTTAGGTTTTTGTGGTCTAGCCCCTAGGCTATCTTGACCGATACTGGAATATGTTTCCGCTATTATTTTTGGCAGTTCCCGCTCCTGATCTTGTTGCGGGACGTCACGAAGACGCATATGCACTGCAAGTGCAACTGCTTCCCCTTTAAGATTGCTTAGGATTATTGAAGAAACCGTGGCAAAGTTGCCCATCAGTTGCATTCCTAAATTTAAGGCCGGGGCAGCCCCGTATTCATCCTGAATTTGTTTAAGCACTTCCGGTAGGTTGGCCAATGTCGGTGTACCGTGTGCCGTTGTATAGAGCGCAGAAAACACCGTGCCCCATGTATTACAATGTTCCACTGTGGGAACCATTCAAATGGCAAACACATAGTTAGTATTCTATGTTTGTCCTGAGGTCCGTGTGGGGAAATACCGCCTCCAGCGTATTTATTTTTTGTGCCAGCCAAAACGGAATCTCCTCCCGTTTTGCTGGAACTTTACCCATAATAGAGTGTACAGTCACCGGGTTTATACCCGGTGGTACTGCATGTGGTTGCGCTGGAGCAGCACGCGCTGGGTTTGTATTTAGTGTCTGCATCACAAATTGTACTAAGCGTCTATATGTAGCCGTTAAGTCTGTATATAAACGTCAAACTTCAGCCACTGCCATATTTGCAACCGCAGGATGTGGTGTAGATGTGGCCAATAAAGGCCAGGTTGGACCATCATTACTTAGTGGACCTAACCTTACTGGTAATATTGTATGGGGCAGGGTGCCATCAAGCCAATTATTATGTTCTTGATAAGATAGAGGTATCTCTAGGTATGCGTACGCCCTGTACTGTCCAGGCGTGTTCACAACTGTATATGTATGAAATGTATTTGTGTTCCCATCAACTGCTGGAAATGTGACCCAAGAGTAAAAAAGTTCTATTCTATAGGCTGCGTGAGCGGGCACCACAAACATGACTGGTCCACCCTGGATCGTAAGACCATGCGCAAGCAAATGTGCTGTGAGCGGTTGTCTCATGTTAAGAGCTATTTGTATTGCCTGGGGATTCGCCATTAGAAAAACAGCGAGAGTTCCGAGAAGGTACAACAAGACGGGGTCTTTCCTTTTAAGGTTCAAGCTTGAACAACCATCCGCTGTAATTAGGGTTACCTATACTGCGGTGGTGGAAGTCCTCAGTGCCACGGACGTCTTCACTAAAGGAGCTGAGGGATCATTATATAATATGAGACCGAGAGAAGCTGGTGGACCCGAAAATTAGAGCCAGACCAAACGTTGGCGGCGCCATGTCACGTAGGCCCTCATTATCCTAATGAGACTACTGGATTTTTGTGCGGCAAGATCGTTCACAGTGTGGGGGACTAAGTCTGACCCACGGCGAAGGACTCTTGTCACCCCGAATCCGCGGTAAGCTCCGGCTAACTAGCAGTGCCTCATTTTTTCCAACGGGAAGAGACAATTGGGCAGCCGAGCGCATGACATCTTAGTGCTTCCCAGGGAAGTCGTGGTCACTCAGGTCACAACCAGTTCTCTCATACACAGTACGGTCTCATATATAAATGACAAAGGCAGTTTGAGTTTTAAAGATTGGTTTAATAAAAAGACTGCATTTTAGATAACAAGAAATGAGCCGCAATAACCAGAATCATACAACACAGTAGGATTGAAATAGTAACGAGGAGAGCATCTAGTTGTGGGTTCCTGGTCGGAGTCTCCCTCTTACGTGTACTGGGACTAGAAAGTGTTTTTATACTATTGATGTGAACTAACACCCCGATGTTCCTGCGTAAGAATGTGTACTGTCTACGAACCATAAAGACTAAACTTCTACCACGTCTATGGCAATGTACCAGACTGTATCCTTGACTGAAGCACAGAGTGAGCAAGAATGTATTGTTTGCGAACACAACGCTGAAGTAAGCTAAACAGTGTGATAGAAGGAAATAAAACAAGACCGTGAAACTGGTTATTGTAAAATAATAGTGCGAGGCTAAATAAAATGCATCTAGGACAAAGTGCACAGAGGCCTAATACGTTAAGCTAACGTGCATAAAGCTATAATAAAATGGCCACACTACAGTACTTGTACTATTCTCTCACTCATGTACTAAATGTGCAGCTCTGTGTCCCCTTTCTTACTTCTTTACTGATTAGGAAGTGACAGTAATCCTTATTTCTTGTGAACCGGAAGAGCATCTCTGCCCCCTTTTTCGGTGTACTTGTAATGAAGTAACTGCACTTTCTCACTTAATAGGCACTAATAAAGTAGGACCAGTTCTTCCTTTCTTACTTTTTTAAAAACTAAAAATGCATTACTTGCCCTTCCATTTTTATTTGTGTGCTAATAATCAGAGCTACTGGCTTTATTCAGTCGTCGAGGACTAATTTATGTGCTGTTGTTGCCTAAATTGTGCAGCAAGAAAAGGTATATTGTCCAGCATATTTTGTGGCAGGAATCTCTACATTGTCGTTTTAACAGCAATTAATACTGTTTAGGCAGAATCGGCAAATACAGTAGGTGGTATCAGTTAAGCCCCTGTACAGCAACTAAAAGGCAACTAGTTACATTTGCAAACAATCGGACTCTATATTGCAAATCGTCTGGCACTTTTTTTGGTAACTTTTAAACCATTTGAGTTGGAAACCGTTTTTTTGTTGGAATCTGCAAATTAAGCAGGAGATGCATTATGCGACAAGCGCAATAAATCCACAACTATGCTGAAAATGCAGTATTTGCCAACTCATATATTTCCAATGACCCTTCTAATGCATCAGTACCAAATACCTTACTTGTGTAGTAATGAACCAGTACCTGTACCACCTTCCATATAGTTGTATTAACAATGAAATACTTATACCTCCTTCATAACTACTCTACTAGTAATGACCCTTACACTCTCCTTCTCTTGTGTAGTAGTAAAGTCCCTGCTCTGCCTGTGCACAAATATTGCAGTACAAGCATGTGTTGTTTTTAGTGTAGTAATAATGCACCACTGTTCCCTGTCCCATCAGTCATATATTAAAAATTAAATAGTTGACTCTACTCTAGTGCTCGAGCAACACAATGTACAGTACCCATACCATATTTTATATTAAGTAACCTTTATATGGTGCATGTTCACCAATTGCTATATGAGTATCTCAGTCCTTACTCGTGCACTCAAATACATCTATCCCTTCTTTTTAGTTGTAATGCAGATTCTCCCCCTTCTCTCTCCTCCTAGGTTACCCCCTCCCTTGTATGTGCAAAAATAATGCCCCTGTATCCTGTGCTATACTTGTGTGTAATAAAGTACTTATGCCCCGTGCCCTACCTGTGTACTAATAATGCAGTAAATGAGCTAATTGTTTTCATAGCCATATCCTCTTCTTTACTTGTCTAATAATACAGTACCCGTATCCCCTTTTTTACTAGTTTATCGATCAGCCTGGCCCCGTACCCCTTCTCTTCCACACTTCTGTAGTAATAATGCCCCCAAAAATGCTACTGTATTTGTGTATAATAGTACACAGGCACCCTTCTCTTGCTCCTGTATTCATAATTTTAAGAGCCATAAGTCAGACTTGTGTACCTGTACACCATCCTTACTCGTCACTAAATCAGTACCAATGACCCTCCTTTAATCGAGCACTAGTAATGCAGCTCTCTACCTCGTTCTTATCACTGTACTAACAATGTAGCACCTTACTCGTGTACCACTTCTGCAGCAACGGCATGTTCTTGTACTAATGCTGTAGCAGGTATGTTTCTGTGGGGTACTTGTAGGGCTCAACCCATCTCTGCCTAGTCCTCATGCTTGTACAGGATGCGCTTTGTGTATAGTTCTTTCTTCTGTACTGGTGAGATACAGGTACACTATTTTCCTTGTGTATCAATAATGCCGTACCCGTACCCCCTTCTTTAAGATCCGATAATCGGGATCAGTATAGTATTTTTTATTCAATTACTAATAATGCTTTTGATAACATTTTTTACTCATTTACTAAAAACATCATACTTGTATCGATGCCACTGTTAGTGTATTAATAATAGCATAATTATTCTTATGTCTCTAATTGTGTACTAATATTGCAGTACCTGTACTGCCCCGTTTTACTCTTGCGATGCAAATGCAGTACACATGTTCGCTTTCCTTACTGCGGTACTACAAATTCCGTTCTGTAACTTGTCCTTACCCTTGTACTAATGTTGGATACCTGGGCCACCTCCCTTACCAATGTATATAACGTGCAGAAGTGTACTCCCTTCCTTGTGCCCTAACTATTCCGTGCCTCCAACTCCATTCGTGTGCATCAATGCTACAGCTGCACCCCCTTTGTTACAGATGTACCACTTTGCAGCACCTCTACCCCCGTTCTGATGTACTACCAGCACTGTATCTGGACTCTTCTTCACTACTCATGCATCAGTAATACATCACTTCGACTCCTTTTTACTGTTGTAGTAATAATGCGGTGCTCATACCCTTGTCCCTTACTTGTTTATTAATATTGCAGAAGTTGTACTCCCTTTTTCACCCGTGTGCTGACAGGTAAGTACATACCCGCCTGTCCTTACTTGTGCACTGATAATGCAGTACCTCTACTCCAACCCTTACGCATGTTCTAATAATGCACTACATACACTTCCTGTGTAGTTGAGTTGGAGTAACCATGGCCCTTTCCTTATTTACGTACTAATAATGCAGTATCTCTACCAGATACCTTATCTGTGTGCTCATAAAACACTATCTGTGAAAACGGCCTTACCTAAGTACTAATAATGAAGTATTTGTACCCATCTCCTTACCTGTGTCCTAATAGTGCAGTATTTGCACTTACCTCCTTACCCATAAACCTTTAATGCAATATTTATAACCACTGTTACCCATCTATTAATAAATCTACACATCAATCGTGCAATATCTGTTCCCACTTTTGTCCTCTGCTGCTAATAATTTACCACCTGTTTCAACTTATTACCTTTGTACGAAGGGTTCAATACCTATACCTTTATCATTGCACGTGTACTCATTACGTGATAACTGTACCTCTTTCATACTCATGCATGAATAATGCAGCATCTTCTCTGGGTTTCTTACCTTTGTACTAATAATACAATATCTGCACCTTCTTCCTTCTTAATGTTTCAATATATGTCCTCTCTTCCTTTACTGTATGCTGATAATGGATTTCATGTCCATGCAAGCAGAGTTACTATCAACCCTTGGATCACCTAAAAAAGCAGGGCACTTCTAGGGACAGGACATCTCGCATCACTGCATTATCACTCCCAGTGGCTTCTGATCGTATATGCTAGTGGAGCAGGGTCCCGGCATGGAAGAGATACTGCTACTAACACTTTAGTCAAAGTCTTGCAACGTTTCTGTGGCGGCGTGTCAGGGACTGCACACCACCAGACACGGAGAAGTCTCACCTTGGATCAGATGCGAGGCCTGGAGAAGGCTCCAGAGTCAGGTTGTTCGCCAACAGGAGGTCCTTCACAGGACAGACTCCTTAAAGGCAGCTCACACAAATGTAGAGTTTTCCTCATTTTGGAAGAATCCTAGTTGCTACCCACCTGTAAACCAGGTTTCATGCATTGTTAAGCAGGGCCCTTGTAAGGCTGGATAGGAGGGGTGGTTATTGGATTCTTTCTGACGTGACTGAACCTACCACAACCTTACTGGCATTTCATCGGAAGGAAATTTCTCCATTTTCACGTGGGTGAGTCCTATAGAGATAGTGGAAATCACATACTTTTAAAGAAGAACCTTTAAGGTAGCACAGGAGCTCAGGCCTAAAGATTACCTCTCCCCGACCATTACACATCTCCCGTAAGGCCATCCCACTTCGCTGTTCAAGGCTAAACTTAGCTTGTTGGTGAGTTTGCCACAGCTGCTTTATACTTTGTTGAGGAAGAGTAGTGTCTTCACTGGTGCTATGCCCTGTTGAGGGGAACCCTCAGAGCAGGGACACGTCCAAAGGAGGGGTATTTCAGACAGACCTGTATGGGATGTTTGTCTAGAATGCATCACGATCAAAAGAGGGTAACCAATGCTAACCTATTTAGTAATATCTATTAATGTTTTGAGCCTAACCAAATTACTTTTGTGTGATCTGTTTGTCTATTACTGTAAGTCTTGAGTTGATTGTCTTAATGCTTCCTCCCATGGGACAACTATGCACCCGGCGGTCTTCGTGGACAGAACTCATTAGACACGACCACTGACTCTATTATGTGCACAATTCATCTCCAGGACAAATGGTATGACAATACATAGCCAACTGACAGCGCATCTTTATTATATGATATTCATGCTTCGTCCCACACCAACAGTACACACTAAACACAACTCCTGGTACCATCATGTGCACAACACTGCCACAGTTAGCTGTCTGCCATCCCAGAGGTACACACCTGTTCATGGTATTTATCCAATATAATGCCAACACTGAGCATTACTCAAGTTTACTACATCTTTACCGACTCATGACCAGTAACACACATATAAAGAATACAGCACCCACCCAAATACAATATCAACAGACCTGTTCGACTCTGGTGTAGGAGTCTCCAAAGCCATAAAGGGCGACCAGTTTCCGAATGCAAATGGTGGAACTGTGCTATTCAAATGCACTTAACAAGACATAATATAAACTTGTGTGGCTTTTTCTCCCTCCTGAAAATGCTTCAAAGGACCTTTCGCTGTCAGGTTTACACAGGATCTGAACTATAAGCCATAACTGTGGCAGACAGGCCTGGTCAAGGTCTGGCTTATGAATGAAAGTGCTTTTTGTGTCACTGACAAGTTTAAGCACTCAGTACATCTTCACACATGCACTGTCACTCATCTTTGCACTCATGCATCCATCCACTCAGTCATTCTTTCCATTCGCCCTCTGACACAACCGCAATAAAACACACACACAGTCAACAAAGTTTGCTAGATAAATTAAAGGAATACAAGTAGAAAAACGAATTTGGCTGTGTTGGGGAAGTCTGATGATGGAAAGAAAGGACTTACTAGACCAGGAGGCTAATGATCCTGCCCTGCAAAGTCTTCCCTCGAGCTGGAACCTAACCTGGAAATAGAAAAAAGGACACATAAAGAAACAGAGGGAAAACTACAGCAGGAAGGGGAGGGTTGGAGACAATAGCACACATTGCTCGAGAAACTCAAAAAGGATTTGTGGTGACAGGCTGAGGATGGAGCATTTAAAGAAGATGCAAAGGATGGAGAGAGAGGGCAGGTGAGAAGGAAGAGAACACGGAGTGGTAAAAGGAGTGGGGGAAACAAACACTAGAGAAGAAGACTAACGAGAGCAGCTGATCCAAGAAGAATGTGTGGAATCTAAGAAGCCCGAAAAAACAGTGTGACGGAGTGAAACGAGCTAGAAGAGGACATGTGGTCGGAGGAGTGGTAGACACCACTGCCGAGTACCTGCTGTCCCGTCACAGCCTAGGAGGCCTGTGGCCGACCCGGCTGTGTCCTGTAGCGTCAGAAGGGTATAGTGAAAGATGAGAGGAAAGTATTTGCTTGGTTAGCTAGTCAAAACGGTTCCTTTTTCCCTTTGTTTGTCACTATAGAGAGTTTAGATATCATCACATTCTTTTCCACCGGATGTAATTGAAAGAAAGAAGTTCTTATTTCACCAATGAACTACCGAGATAGTATAAGATGCCCAGTCTCAGCTAGGAAACTCGAAGAACACCTACACCAAGCTTACGGGAAGAAAAGTTTCTCTTCTACCCAAACATTGGGCACATCCTCTCCCTGAACACTACAGCATCACTGGGGAGTCCCTGAAAAGGTTGTGGTGAAGAGGATGCTAGAACAAGAGGAAAAACAAAAGACAGAAATAGAAAACAAGACAGGGGAGTATGCCTACAGAACCTGTACATTCCATGGGTTAACTCCAGTTTTTTATTTTCCCTGAGGAAAACGTCAGTGGTGACAACCCAAAGGCATGTGACAGAGCTATAAAGAAGATGTCATAAAAACCCTGTTGTGTCTGCATACAGGAAACCTGGAAAGTAGCCAAAAATCTGTTAGCTGGGTTTGAAGAATTCCTAAGCCTGGCTGCAAAAGCTAAGCCCAAAGGGCACCCAAAAGGCAGCCTCCCAACCTACATAACCACACACAAATCCTTCAATCCTTAGATCATTGACCTGCAATCAGCTCACATGTTAGCTATCATTATTGAAAATTGGTTGCTGGAACAAAAATCCATGCCAGTCATAATAATAAACATTTACATCAACCCTAAAAGAGGCATAAACAGCACCTGCTAGACACAACTGAAAAAGAATTGTTATCCCCAAGAGCGGCATAAGGGAACTCGCCTTGGATCATTACAGGTGACGTCAACCTAAACATGGCCAACCATAGTAAAAGAAGCTCCAGAGAAGGAGCCCTAGATCAGTGTCTGGGTAGCCCACCACAAGAATCGCTTTTTAGGGACATGGACAAATGTGACCACCCCCTGGTTAGACACCTAGAAGCACTAGGGCTGAGGGCCCTAAATGGCAGATTCCCCAAAGACATCCCAGTGAATGTCTTAGAAATCTGCTTCCACCCTAGACTACACTTTTGGTACAATGGACCTCTTCAAGTACTTCCAAGATTTATGCATAGAGGTGAGATGCGAAAGTGACTACCATCCACAAATAATGAAAATAGCAAACAATAATCTTCACCCGGCTCCACTACAGAGGATACGCGAACAAGACCCAGGAACCCCCTTACATCGCATAAGATGGTCCAAATGTGCATGGAGAAATATGAGGCTTGGAAAGCTAACTTACCTTCTAATCAAACGGAACAGGTGGACATAATCACAAAATGGGAGGCAACGTTGACATCACTAAGAAACGAGCTAGAGCCCAATCAACAGCTAAAGGTCGGCCCGCTGCCGAGCAGAAAACGATGGTTTACACAGGACTTAAGGCAACAAAGAGAACAGCTTAACAAAACAGACAGAATCCTGAAGAGTCAACCGCTGGGCAACAGCCACCTGTGCACTTTTCATGAACTAAGGAAGGAATACAAGAAATCAGTATGGGTAGCAAAGCAGGAATACATAGATCAGGAATTGATCAGAATTGTGGAGGCTAGAAAAGAAAAGAACAGCCAGCCGCTGTGGTCTATTAACAGTCAACTGGAGCACAGGACCACTGGGATCCAAAGTAACACAGTGGCGGAGAGAAAGTGGATTGAACACATCTCAAACCTCTTCAACGGCTCGAACTCAGCAAAACCATTTCCTACCTCAAGCTGCGAGTCAAAGCCATTATCCTTTGAAGTGCAATAGATTGAGGAACCACTGCAACGTTGCAGGCAGAGCGGGGCTCCTGGGCCAAACGGCCTCCCTCCAGGAGTACTAAAACATGACCCTGCCTTCTGGGCAGGCCTGCTCTGCAATCTATTTAACACTGGCAGCATGGAAAACAAAATGCCGGATTCCTGCAAAGGAGCAATTTTTCACCCAATTAACTAAAAAGGCCCCTATGGGAACCCTGACAGCTATCGACTAATATCACTGCTTGCTTGTGGGATATTTGTGGGGCTCCTGTTGGAGGAACTCCAAGAATGGGCAATCAAGCCTAATCTAATACCCCTAAATCAAACCAGCTTCTCACCTTCGGCGAGCACGTCTGACAACCTGATAGCCATACTTGCAGAAAATGACCCCATACACCTGCTCTGTGGACTTATCCAAAGCCTTTGACTAATTGGACCGGAACAGGCTGTGGAGAAAGCTAGCAAACCTCAAAATCCTTCCAGAACTGCTAAAAGAAATTCAGCTTCTGTACTCAGGAAACTGGGCAAGGGTGAAAGTAGGCAATAATGGAAGAGTGTCTGCCAAAATTCAGATAGGCCGAGGTGTCAAGCAGGGCTGTGTTCTAGTTCCGATGCTTTTCAACCTTTACTTGGCAGACCTGTGCAAACAACTGAATACCACCATCTCCCATCCCCCCAAACTGGGCAACCACCCTCTAACAGCATTACTATATGCAGATGGCATTGTCCTTTTGCATCTTTCAGGTACAGGACTCCACAAAGTGCTAAACACCTTCAATCAGTATTGCATGACTAATGACCTGGTGGTAAACCTGGAGAAAACCAAGGTAGTCATCTTTGGCAAGCAGGTAATCAAGGAAAAGATATAGGGCCATATGTACGAAAAAAAAATCCCATAGACACAGAATGGGTAAAATCCTTTCGTACATCTGGCCCATAGCTCTGTAGCAATCAATCTGTGGAAAGGAGCAGAAGCTATAAATATCTTGGTGTCTGGCTACAGGAGCGCTGGTCGCATCGCCTGCTCCTGAACACCCTGAAAGATAGAATGGTGTCCCTACTTGCATCAGTTCTATCCCTAGCTTCGAAATTACAAAGTCCATCCTGGTGTCCACTCCTTACAGTGATTAAGGCAAAGTTCCTGCCTACTCTGGAATATGGTCTGGACATATTACCTGGTAAACTACACAACTTCATGAATATTGCCCAGAGCAAAGTCTTTTGCATTCCACACAGCTCCTCTCCAGCGCAAATTAAATTGGCATTCATGTTACAGGACCAAGCATTAGCATTAGACAGTGCTCTGCCTAAATATGCTTTCATGTTAAGACATGATCAACCAAACACACTAAGGGCACTGATTTGGGAGGAAATTGGCACAGACTTGGAGGAAGTCTCAAATACATGGCCAAAGAGAATCGCTTCAGCCATAAAGCATCTGCAGGCAGAAGAGCTATGGCAAAAGTCCTTCCCCCACAAAAACTTCAAGCAATGTCTAAACAAACAAGTAAAGGTGCTCTCATGGAGCAAGAACAAAGGCAAGTTCAGAAAGCGATCGCACTCATGGATGACAATTAACACTTATAAGGTGCCGACAGCACAGCCTTACATGGCAGAAATATTAAAAACATTTCTAAAAATAAAGGTGCTTCATGCCAGACCTCGACTACTACCTTCATTGGATGCTGCGTCAAAATGGCTTAGACTTGCAAACAGCAGAAGATGAACACTTTGCGTACATCACCAGGAAGACCTTCTACACATCCTTTGTATATGCCCTGCTCTGTTATGTTGGCGGAAGCTGTATATTAAAAATATCTTCAATGCCAATGGTATCAGATCATGCAGCCAGGCTATCCTGTTTATTCTGAAAGGGTTGACTCCGCAATACATGGCCAAATTTATTCTAAAAACTGAATAACAGGCAACAAAAAACCAAGACGGTTGACCAAACCATCTGCTCATATCAGAAATGAACATTGTCATCTCCGGACATATGAGCAATAGCCACAGCATTTCCTCCAACTGCACTTCATCCCCTACCCTTGGACTGGACAAATTACATTCTAAGAGTTCAAATAATTCTGTACAAATAAGTAAACAGCAACGTTTTCTGAAGTTTATCACCCAGAGCCATTTGTACAGGTATAATATACCCGGCAGTGGCTCGATGTTGATCTGGCATGTATGACTGTAGGAAGCTGGCTCTGTATATACTATATCAAAATGAGATATAGGCCCTCATTATGACCTCGGCGGTCTTCTTTTAAGACCGCCGAAGTCCCGCCAGACTGAAGACCGCCAGTGTTGACGGTCTTCAGACCACCATATTATGACTGCTGGTGACCCTCCGCCATAATCTGATCGGAGAGCCGCCAGCAGCCATACTGGCGGTCGGCGGTGCAGTGGAGGTTGCACCTCCGCCACCGCCAAGTCATCAGAACACGTTGCAGTATTCGGCGTAGCGGTGTTCTGGTGACGGGGTGCTGGCGGTGGAGCAGGCCCCATAGAACCCATTCCCTCCCGGACGACCACTGAGACAGGTAAGGTGATCGTCCGACAGGGGAGGGGTGTTGGGGGGGTGTTGTGTGGTGTGTGCGTGAATGGGGGTGTGACTGTGAGTGTATAGAGGGGGTGTGTGAGTGCGTGTATGAATGCGGGGGTGTGGTGTGTGTCGGGGGAATGTATTGTGTATGTGTGTGTGCATGTGCGCATGTGTGTGCGCATGTATGTGTGTGAGTGATGTGTGTGTGCGTGAGTGGCGGGTATGTATGGGGTGCCCACGGAGTTCGGGAGGGTGGGGGACGGGGCCCTATCAGGTTTGGAAGGTGGTAGGGGGGCCGTGGCTGTTGTGGGAGGACTGTGGGGAGGGGGGCGGGTGAGACCCCTATCAATGCCAGGGAAGGAATTCCCTGGCACTGATAGTGCCTACCACCATGGTTTTCGTGCCAGTACAGCCGCCACAAAAACCATGGCGGTATGCAGGGTCATTATCCCTCAGGCGGACTAGTGACGGCCGCCGGGCTGAAGGCGGACGGTGTGGTACATTGGCATGAGCCAAATGTCATAATTTGGCGGTAATTACCACCAGCCTGTTGGCGGTGCTACTGCCAAGTTAACACCGTCCGCCAGGGTTGTAATAAGGGCCATAGTGTGCACAGAGACCAGGGGTTCCTCAGAGGCTAAAGTAGATAATACTAATGCTCTCTTTTGTGGTAGTGTGGCCGAGCAGTTAGGCGTATCAGAGGGTAGTGCAAAGCATTTGTTGTACACACACAGAGAATAGAAGAAACGCGCACTCAATGACTCAACTCCAGACCACTTTTTTTTTATCTAGCAAAAATATATTTTCTTAATTTATTTTTAGACCCACAAGATTCAAGTTGCAGGTAAGTACTTCAATAGATTCGTATTTCACACAGGTATCAACAGTACTTTGTTTGAAATTGATGTTATACAGTTTTTGAAATATTGGCAATTATCTGTTTTAAAAATGGACACTGCAATTTTCAGGAACAGTACCTGGGGGAAAGAAATGTTAGTTCGATTTGCAGGTAGTACAACACTTACAGTTCCAGTCTCTGGGGGTTAGGAAGTCCACAGGATGGGGCTCAAGTTAACCCCAAACGCCCACCACAAGCAACACGGGGCCGGCCAGGTGCAGATTTACATGGGCAAAATTAACATGGGCTCCTATTGAGACTGGGGGCACTCAGTTTCAGATCTGCAGGCAGGTAAGTACCTGCGGCTTTGGTGGGCAGTCCTGGGGGGTTTAGATGAGCACTAGGGGTACCACAAGTAGGCACCAAACAAGCACCCTCAGTGGTGCTGGGGCAGCCTGGTGCAGGTTGCAAATAAGATGTCAGGTCTCCAATGATGCTCTATGAGAGGACCCCGGGGGTCACTCAGAGGCTGCAGGCGAAGTCCAGGGGGTTGTCTGGGGCAAACCACAGGCTGGACGGGGAGGAGGGCCGCCTGCTGAATGTTGCTGCACCGGGTGTCAGTTTCTCCATGGCCTGGGGGCTGCGGGTGTAGTGGGTCTTTAGGCGTCGGATATCCTCGTACGGAGCTTTCGCTGTCAGGGGGGTCCTCGGGATTCCCTCTGCAGGCTTGTCGTGGAGGGGTGGAAAGGTCAACCCAGGCTGGGCACTTGCTCAGAATCGCCTGGGGATCCTCTCTAGCTGGTTGGGCCACCTGGACCCAGGCAGTGGGCGTCGGTGCAGAGTGGTTAGGACTCACGCATTTGGAGTGAGGTTGGAGTCCTTAGTTGTTGATTTCTTCTTGGACAGGGCCGCTGTCCACAAGAGTTCTTGGCCCTTTTGGGTGCAGGGCCGTCCTCTGGAGCTTGGCAGAGGTTGTTGGTCCCGCTGGATGCATCGCTGTTCTTTTGCAGGTTCTTTGAAGCAGGAGACAGGCCGGTAGTGCTGGGGCCAAGTCAGATGTCGTCTTACTTCTTCTCTGCTGGAGCTTCAGATTAGCAGTCCTTCTTCTTCTTGTTAGGTTGCCAGGACATTGATGACTGGGGTTCAGGGGAGCCCTTAAATCCTGGATTTAGGGCCGTAACAGGGTCAGAGGTCTGTAGCCAGTGGCTACTGTCGCTGAGGGTGGCTACACCCTTCTTGTGTCCACTTCCTTTGGGGAGGGGGACACAATCCTAACCCTATTGGTCCCTGCCCTCCAACACAAGATGGAGGATTCTGCAGGGAGGGGGGATCACCTCAGCTCTGGACATCTTAGGGGTGGTCCTAGCTAGGGTGCTCACTCCTCCCAGTTTTCCCTAATTTTCCAGCCGAACTTGCCACCAAAAGTGGGGCTTTGTCCCGGGGGCGGGCAACTCCACTAGCAGGGGTGCCCTGGGGCACTGTAAGACGAGGCTTGAGCCTTTGAGGCTCACCGCCAGGTGTTACAGTTCCTGCAGGGGGAGGTGTGAAGCACCTCCACCCAGAATAGGCTTTGTTTCTGACCACTGAGAGCACAAAGGCTCTCACCCCATGTGGTCATCAACTTGTCTAACAGTGGCAGACTGGCATGGACCGGTCAGTCCTGCACTAGTAGTTTGGCTAACATACAGGAGGCATCTCTAGGATGCCATCTGGGTGCACTTTCCAATAAATCTCACACTGGCATCAGTGTGGGTTTATTGTGCTGAGAAGTTTGATATCAAACTTCCTAGTTTTCAGTGAAGCCATTATGGAGCTGTCCCATTATGGAACTCTAAGACCATATACTCACTATGGCTACACTGCCCTTACAAGGTCTAAGAATGGACTTAGACATTGTAGGGGCATATTGCTCATGTAGCTATGTCCTCACCTGTGGTATAGTGCACCCTGCCTAAGGGCTGTAAGGCCTGCTAGAGGGGTGACTTATCTATGCCACATGCAGTGTTTTGTCGATATGGCACCCTGAGATGGGTGCCATGTCGACTTTGCCTTTTTCTCCCCACCAGCAAACACAAGCTGCAAGGGCAGTGTACATGTGCTTGGTGAGGGGTTTCCCAGGGTGGCATAATACATGCTGCAGCCCTTGGGGACCTTCCTTGGTACAGGGCCCTTGGTATCATTGGTACCTTTTACAAGGGACTTAACTGTGTGCCAAGGGTGTGCCTATTGTGGAAACAAAGGTACACATTTTTGGAAAGATCACTGGTGCTGGAGCCTGGTTAGCAGGGTCCCAGCACACTTTCAATCAAAGTTGGCATCAACACTAGGCACAAAATGGAGGGGGGGGTGGCGGGTAACCATGCCAACAGTGGCACTTTCGTGCAATGGCTGTACGCCATAAGGCGATC
Source organism: Pleurodeles waltl (assembly GCF_031143425.1). NCBI lineage: Eukaryota > Metazoa > Chordata > Amphibia > Caudata > Salamandridae > Pleurodeles > Pleurodeles waltl. Next base: position 702,195,605 of record NC_090440.1, read on the forward strand.
AACAAGTGAGGAGGGTTTATTTGGTCTATTAACAGTAAGGGAAATAAAATTGTATGGAATGTTTTATCGTATTCTAGCGTTTTCTTTTTGTATGGTAATTGCAATGATTTTAATTAATTACACAATAAAGTATAAACCTGCTGTAGTACAGTAGTGCTGAGGTCGTGTTCGATACTGCTTTGTTTTCCTAAGTAAATTGTCTGTTTAAAGACTGGTTGTTGTTTTTTACCCTCCAAGTGTAGTATCACAATAAAGTAATCATAAAGAAAACCACACCTGCAAGGCCCCCAAAGCATTACTTCCACCTATCCCTCCACTCCCTGCACTAACAAAAGTAAACACAGAGCCAGGTGTCTGATGTGAAGAGGTATTGTAAATTGTCTATTATTGTTCAAGAACTTCCAGCATGAGTGCCACATACAGAACCAACATGTTGGCTATCTTGGAGTGGTATAACAATGATACACTGTGGACAACACTGTTCTATAATGGTCGCATGGTTTAGAGGAAGTGGCCAAGTGGGATGTGGTGCACTGCAGATCGCGGCAAGGAAGTGACCAGTTAGCATTGCCTAGTTAGTTGTACTATCCTCTTAAGAAGTATTAAGATAAATAGAGGAGGAGCAGGAAAGGGAACTATAAAAAGGAGAACATTGAAAACTAAAAGACTGATCATCCAACCCTGACAATGAAGCACACTAATTTTTAGGTTGGTGTACACGTGTGAGCATAAAATGTAGTAATTCACAGGGCAGGAAAGCCAATGACTTCTGGACTAAACCATTACCCCAAGCACTGCATTGTCATGGATGGAAGCAAAGTGTAAATGACACTCAGACAAACCAATGGCAGGACAGAGCTGACCCAAAGGCCCTGTATGTATCTATATAGACATATAATTATATATTTGGAACTATGTATTATTTAATGATTTTTTTATTACAGCATCCTGGCAGACAGCTAAGAAGAGATTATGGCAAAAGTATTACAGCGTAAATCTTCTCTCCCTCTCAGAGGTGGTAACCATCACCAAAATTCTTCCCTGCTAAGGTAACCTGTGACACTCCATGTAACAAAATACATTTTTAATTCTTAAGTGCAGAGCAATAGTAATCTACCCTTAAATGTCTACTTACTTTAACATATGCCTTTCACAATCAGTATGTTAGACCTACTGTGTTTATGTCAGATCACCATCACCAAAGGCCTTGCCTACTATGGTAATCTGTGCAATTTCTTGCAACAAATTACCTGCCTACAGACTTTAGCACAGTGTAATAACAATCCTTACTTAAATGCCCGTTGTCTTTAACACATGCTTTCCACAATACATAGGCCAGGCCTACTGGCTTTGTCTTAGCGTTTCTTAATAAACAGATCAAACTTATGAAAACAGGCATGACTTTTCCCAATGAACCAATGAAGCCTTTATCTTTTACCATTGGTTTTACATGTTTCCCAAAAAATGACCTATTGAAGAGCACATAAACTTGCAAACATCATGCATACTGGTATAAAATTAATTATAAAAATGTAGAACAATATAGCTTTCAAAAGCATATATAACGCCTCTACATATAAAAATGTAGAACAATATAGCTTTCAAAAGCATATATAACGCCTCTGCTAGGGCCTAACAAGAATCCTCACAGTGAAAACCCCAGAGGTTGGTAGAGTGTGTGGCCAATGCCAAAACCCTTGCCTACTTTGGTAATATGGTAATCTGTTACATGTAACAAAATATCCATCAATAGCCTGTAACAGAATGTGGTAAGAACCAATTGTTAAAGGCTTACAAGTGCTTTCTCCAATAAATATGCTAGACCAACCGCCTTTCATAACGCTTCATAAGCAGACCAGACCTGTGCCGTCAGACTTGATATTTCCCAGTTCACCAATCATGCCTATAGCTCGTCACCTTTACCAAATCAGACCTACATTTGTGAGTGTAAGCTTTTCCACAAGGCAACCATCAGAAACAGTCATAAAGATACAAAATTACACAAAATTACAGTTGGTTAAGCTCATTTGTCCTGAGAGGGTCCAACAAGAATTCTCACACAACCTTCTGTATCCATGGCTTGTCACATGGGCTAACCAACACCAAAACCATTTCCTACTATGGCAATCTGTGAGATTCCATGTAACAGTAACAAAATACATGTTGGCTTTGATACAGATTGATAACAACCCACATGTATGTGCCTATTGACTTTTAACATATGCTTCCTACAATAAATATGTTGAGCCTGGTGCTTTTATCTTAAAATTACATAATAAGCAGATCACAGCTATAGTCATGATCATTGGCTTGCCGCCATAACCAACCGGGGTAGAGAATGTGGCATTATGACCACAGCTGCCAACTTCACAGGTTCGAGTCTCAACATCCTGTGATTCTGGAAAAATCACTTTATCTCTCCATGCTTAAAAAAATGAATGTAACCTTCTGTAATGTAACTGGTGCTCCTGTAAAGCGCACCAATACCCTTGGGTTGAGTTTGCGCTCTATAAAAAAAAAAAAAAAATGCCTCAATTTAAAAAGTGCAGTACAAGCAGTCTTTTTAGTGAAAGCACGCAAATTCAGCCAAATTGAATCTTGTACTCACGGGAACTAACTTGTGGGTGGAGCCTAAGCCCCTCTCTCAGTTGCACTCTGAAAACTTTTGTTTGTTGATCACATAAGTTCAGGCAACAGTTGCACTATTAGACCAGAACTAAAAATCCATGTAGCTTAGTGTAGCCCTTGGCATCCCATACTGCTCTCAAACACAAAACTGCATTCCGGAGTCTAAAGTTAATGATAGAAGTTTCTTGCAAGGCCCACATTAAGTCTCAATTTTAACTTTTTGTTGTAGCTTAGCCTTTCTTTTGAAAGGTGGATTATACATGTTTTTTCCCAAACACAAGAATGTGCTTCATATGCCTTTATTCCTGGTAGGCTTGTCACTCAGTAGTCTGCACAAATAGTTCCAGGGTTATATAGTTTTAACGCAATGCGCTTGTTATCTTTTGTGTGTGCTCGTAGGAGACAACTCTTTCTCCACAGACCAACTAAAGATGCTCTACTGCACCACTGACACAGTTCAGTAAAGATAGTGTTTTGTTATATGAGCAGCTTCCATGCTAAACTGGATGAGAGGAGTACATCCTGCTGAGATTATCATGGAACCTCTGTGAACAGTGACTAAGATGCAGCCCTACTGATCCCGACCTTCAGATAGCCATGCTGATAGATGTGTGCAGGCTTGCACACTTAGACAGGTGCATTTGTTAATGCACTGAGACCGGCTTCCTGACACATAATACCAAGGTATCAGGGGTAGATCTTTCCAATGATTCTGGCACATTGATATTCTCGCTATGCTCTCTTTAATATAGGTACTAGTGACAGATAGGAGTAACAATAAGAACAATTAACATGGTTGAATTGTTTGTATTTTTCACCATTCTAGTAATGCTGATTATAAGAATATGTCTCATCTGCTTAATAACTGCAGCTCATGTTTTATTTACAAGAATACAATCATTTCAATAAATGTTTTTAAAAATATTCTCCTCAGATTTAATAGGAAGCACCTTTTTCTGTCTGTAGGTTAATCAAGGTTGAACTTTTAAAAGGATTACCCCATATGGGGTTTTACTTTCTTTAAATTTCTTTAATTAAATATGGCACAAGCAGCGAATATTGCTCTTAATTGCAGGCAGGTGGTTACTGCTCATTTAACTGCACGTGGGCTCACTAATGGCCGTGAAAATATTACTTTTGTGGTTGAGGCACACAAAACGTATAGATGTGAAGTTCGTTATCCCTGGGTTAATTTACCTGCAGTAGATGCCAATATACAGACATTTCACACATACACTGCGGCTGCACTTCCAGCTGCATATATACTTATGAATATTTAGAAATACCATTAAATTACCAGGAACTTCATAACTGGTTCCAAGGCGCCCTGCCACATACAGTTCGACATGTAAGACAAGGTCCTTCCAGTAATGGGTGGCAACCTGGCCAGCATTGATTGGCTAAACACCATATCCAAATGCACAACAATTAAATGAGGCTGATACACTTGCTCTTCTAAATCACTTGGTTAGACTATAAAGCTGTCTAATGCGTTTGTTATGCATACATTAACTACTGCCCCAGGAAGGGCTATGCAAGCGGGGCAGGAGCACTTAGCTGAGCCTGCAAAAAGCCCAGTCACTATTAATGCCATTGGGATAAAATCCTTACCAACTGTGTAGGAAGCTGGGGTCTGGTGGCAGTACCCCCACACACACTTTGTGCCTGTTTTTTAGATGCAACTTCAACTGAAGTGCCTGGGTTCCCACTAACCAGGTCTTCAGTGCCACAGTTCCTTCCCTGAAACAGGACACCTGATCACTTGATCCCCAAGTGACCAGGCCCTTCAGCCCCCTGTAAGTCCCTGGTAAATGGTACCCTTGGTACCTGGGCCATGGGTACTGAAGAGGGCCCCTCAAGCTGCAGCCCATCTTGTGCAACTCTGAGGAACCCAGCACCAACCTTATGCAGACTGCCATTGCAGGCTGCCTGACAAGGTGCTCCCAAAATTAAAAATATGAAGCCTGCTGAACCCGAGAACTGAGAAGCATGACAGACTTGGCGCCAATCCTGCTGGACTGCCTGCTGCGCCCGACCCTTGAGGAGCAACTGACCTTTCCTGCTGCAGCCGCCTCCAAGAAACTTGGAGGGCTGCCAGTGCTCCGTATATCACAGAGAAGAACTCCCTTAGAGTGGAGGAGCTGTGCCCCTGCATCCGCCGACACCCAAGAAAAGACCATGAGGACCGGGACCACCAAAATCCACCAAAATCTGATGCCAGACATCACCAATGCACCGCCTAGTCGCCTAGCCCAAACTGAGGTGGGTCAATGGTGTCAGCATGGTACCCAGGCCCTCTAGAAATGAAGCCAACTGAGCTTGCCCTCTGTGGACTTCCTGACAGCGTCATCTGCAAATTGATTCTGCAGCCCCCCCCCCTTCACAGCAACCACCTCCAGTGACGGTAAACCTGATGATCCAAACCACCTCTGCACATGGATGTCCTGTACAGAGGAGAAGAGGACCACTGCTGTCCCTACATCCTCCAAGCTCGTGAGTCCCAAGCCCACCTGTTGGTTTGGCCGGGATGGCCCCCGAGTCCACACCTGCAGCCTGTTTCTGTGGCCCCCCGCACCACAACTGCCTCCGGTGATGGTAAACCTGATGGTCCAAACCACCTCTGCACCCAGCCATCCCGGCCCAAGGAGAACAGGACCACTGGTGTCCCGACGTACCCTCTCGGTGGTTCATCCAGACTGAGCTCTTAGTCCACCCCGCAACAACTTTGTAACTGAACTGATCCCCATAGACTTACACAGGGCACCCGATACTGAACTGCACCACTGCACCCAGCCGTCCCTGTGCCGCCCAAGGTGACCTGTTGATGTGAACTTGGTCATTGCACCATACTGACCCTAAGTCCAGGAGATTGGTCCAGGGAGCGCATCTAAGGTCCATCATACATGTCCGTAAGTGTCTATGTATCCACCTTTTGTGGATACACGTACTGTATTTGCTGCCATATATACCATTACACATGATATTCCATCCATTGCTGTTTTTCCCGAAGTGCTTAAACAGATTAAAAATGATCACAGGACTACCCTTGCCCTGGCTTTGGGGATTAAACTAATTAACAACTTTGCCACAGTGCCCTCAATACTTTTTTTGTAATATTAAAGGGGAGACAGCATCAATGGCAATATGCCAATAACTTGCAGTAGTTCCTAAAGCAGACCAGGAACATAAGTTACCTATAATCATTTCTGAAATGTATACATCTATAGGCTATGATGGTTTAGGAACCAGGTCTACTAAGCCATAACTTAAAGGCAAATCTGATACCGATACTACCAAGCTGACACCTGAGTCTTCTAAAAAAAAAAAACAGCTGGGACAAAAATACAAACAAAGATAAAACTAAAACACAAACTGGATCTCCAGAACTGGAGTCTTCTAAAAAACATTATAATCTATGTAACTGTGATACACTAACACAGCTAGATAGGTATCAGTATTCTGATACATGTTCTTCTCGTTCCTTTCAAGACTCTACAGGCAGGCGCTGAGAGAGAGGGGCATGAAACAAACGCAGACAGGAAGAGTATTTGAAACCAAAAATGGACTCACAACACTCCTCTGATCTCATCATAAAAAAGGAAGTGAAACTTCCACAACAAAAAACACAATTTAAAAAGAAGTGACAAAAATCTCTGCTAAATATCTCACAAATACTCAGAACTCTTCTTCTGAAGAACATGTGAGCGAAAACTCTGCTTGATAATGCAGCAGAGGTCAGAATAGTTTGCCAGAATCTTCAAGGGTTTCTGATGGTAAAACCGACTAATGATTATGTACAAGTAGAAACTCTAGATCTGTGGCTACGCCCTTCTGATAGACTTTATAATTTGGACATACAAATTGAGGGTGATATACCTCATAATATTAAAGTCATTTTCAGCAGATTTTGTCTGAGGTTGATTGGCCACTTGACTTTGTTATAAAAGTCCCACAAGGAAAGCATGTAATGCTTCCTTCCTTTTCTGTTCTTGTTCCCTAGGAAGTTAAAGCAGCATATACTGCAGAATGGGTTCCTGCACAAGCGCCAGCATTATATCGCAACCAGGCGGGTTGGGATAAAACTCACCTTATTGTATTGTATTGTAACAGTATTTATATAGCGCTTACTACCTTATCATGTTTTACCTATTAGGTCCGGCCCACAGGTGCAAGCACAATACCCTATTAAACATGAAGTTAATCGTCTTGTTAAGGAGATTCTATCACAATTAGAATATCTATGTGTAGCAGAGCCTTGTGTTTCTCCTATGAATAATTCATTGTTTCTTGTAATTATAACTGATCATTCCTATCATATTGTCTTAGACTACAGACATTTAAGCAGTCATAAAGGGACATTTGCTGTACAAAATTCCCACAGTACAACCTTTACAAATAACATTGTTCACAAAAAAAAGCAAAACTGGGACATTTCCAATAGTTTTTCCTGTCAGAATATAGAATCGGAAAGCAGGGATTTAACTGCTTTCACTGCTTAGGTAGACAAAGGAGGTTTTGTTGCCTCCCTCAAAACTATTAGAACAGTCCATGTCTTTTGGCTGCCCAAGTGACGTCAATTTTACAAGAAATTGACTCAGAAGCATTGCATACTTTGATTACCTTTATCTCACACATGATGATTTAAACACACATTGGCCAGAGTGGATTGCAAAATTTTGGGATTTGCTGAATATGGCAATACATGTAACTTTCCAAAATCTAAAATAGCCTTTCTTAGTGTCCTATTTTTAGGATATGGAATGTCAAATTAAGGTAAAAGCCCAGAACCACAATTCTGAGAGAAATTTGCTCTTTTACAACCACCAAATACCTTAAAATGCTTCAATTGCTTTTGGGTTTTCTAAATGTTGGTACAACATACATATCAGATTATGCACAGCGGGTTAAATCGTTGTACAATTTGATTCGTCCCGATTTTTCTAATACACATTGGAGTACTGAACATACTCCTCAGATGCTTACAAATAGACATGCTGGAGTCTAAACACTTACATACTTGTGTTAATACTACTAATTTAGTGATCCACATAATTGCGGGTTCCACTGGTTACATATATGTCACCTTTAATGAAAGTGAAATAGTGCTGATTGCGTATAAATTGCATTTATATTCCAATGCTGAAATGTGTTTTGTATCGACATAAAAAATTCTGACTGCAGTTCAAACAGCTGTACTAAAGGAACGTCTACTGGCACACGCATAGTTGTGGTATCTCCTATTCCAACTTAGAAGCGGTCACCAAGACCAGTGTTCCTAGTGTGAAAGCCTTACATCCAAGATGGATCCAGCGGGCCACTTCCTTAATAGCTACTGACCTAGACTGTGCCTTTACCCTCACTTTGAGGACACAAGCATTTTTCCTGTATGAACAGTAATTCCCCTTGTGTAGTGAAATTCTGCCTCTAGATCAGAATGCTTACATAACATATACTGATGGGTCAGCCCAGGCCACGGTTGTTACCAAATACAAATACTCTAATGCATGTGGTGCAGTCAAAGTTGTCATGAAGATGGTGTACTTCAGGCACATCAAACATCTACAGAAACTTTGGGTGATTGTACCGCTCATCTGGCTGAGTTGAAAGATTTGGTTCTAGGACTGCAGAACACAGATTCAGAATTCCCTACACTTATAGTGTGAGATTTCCATTACTGCATCCAGTCTTTTAATTTTAATTTACCTTATTGCTGTTTGAAAGGACTCAGAGATTCTAAAGGTATTGCTATCAAGCATAAAGTGCTTTGGGGAAAGGTGGTGGAACTGAAGTATGTTTTGCCACTTGTTCATGTCATTCATACATTAAGTCATCAGCGTGTTGGTGTACACATTGCAGGGAATTTGTTGACTGATGAAGCTGCAAAGGAGGCTGTTCAGACTGTATTAGTGTTGTCATACGTGAATAGATGAAGACATCATGGCTGCAGTCACTGCTTTGGCTACTGGCTCACCCCTATCTAAAAGCTATTCAGCTAAATACTCTTATCTGTTGAGTCCTCAAAATATTCCTTTTGCTTGCATTCCCGGGATGGGTGATCGAGTGATACTGAACCAGGACTGCAGGTTAGAAGTAATCATTTCTGTTCATAAAGGATTAGCATCTGCCCATACTGGTGTGGTGGCTACGCTTTCATTATTACAGGAACACTACTGGTGGCATGGTCTTTACAAACAGACTAAAAAAAATATATCCTTTGCTGAGACATTTGTCAGCAAATACAAAGTTCCGCTGTTGCACACCCACTGCAAACACCACTTTTAGTTTCAAATAAGTCATTACAATCTGTCTATTTAGATCATTGTGGACCACTCAACACAGATGGTACATTTAAATGTATTTTGTTTGCTCTTAAATCTTGTTCTTGATTTTCATGGGTGTGGCCACAGCGACCAGCTGACACTCAAACTGTTATTAAAGATTTGCAAGTCTTTATCGCTACATAGCAGCATTCCACTCGGACCAGGGACCAACTTTTGCCTCTAATGCTCACCCGGATACTATAGTCTCCCTGGGTGTTGCTGTGCATTATTCTACCAGCTTGAGGGAAACTAGATAGTTGACCGGAAGAACTGTGACTTAAAGCAGTCCTCAACAGCTAGAGTATTAGGTTCATGTCATAGCTGGATCCATCACCTGTATGGAATCCAGAGAGCTTTGAACAATCTGCCTAGAAGATCATTGGGATGTCGGACCCCCTATGAAATGCTATTCTGTATCCAAATGTATGTTCCAGATCTTCATAGCCTTAGCACAGTGGCGGCAGATGTGCCCTTTGACATCAATGAATGTTCACTGTCTTACAGGAATTACAAGACTTCTGAGATTCAAGCTTGAATTTAACTGCAAAACGTTCTGCCACCATAGAAGTGAAGCAGCAACCAGTGACATCAGGCTGGATTCCTAAAGTCAAGGATCTAGTCTGGGAGAAGATTGCAGACAAAAAATAGTTTGGTCCGTCCTGCCATGCTCTGGTGCCTGTCCTTGCTGTTCAAGGTACTCAAACTGCCACTGCTTGCTGGATGTAAACAGAAACAACATGTTTCCATTGAGTTAATCAAGTTACATCATGTGGCTAGTTCTCCACAGCAGTCCACAAGGGTATCTGGCTAGCTTCTTATCTCCTCTCCCTACCCTCCAAGAGATCCCTCTGCATGCTCTAACAAGCCTAATCTTTTTACTCCCCAGCTGGAGATTTCAGATGCTGTACTTTCAATTGTTCCTGTTACTGATAACAACACAGGATGTGTTTCTCATGTGAGTTTACTGTTTTCTACTCCTGCTCTAGCAATTACATTGTTTTCTATTAACCACCTTTGGACGTGTCTATGTGCTCTCCTTTGCCTACTGGGGTTCCTGTTTTTACTCAGACTGCCTCCAGTTACTTTGTCAACATTGATGATTTTTCTTCCAACTCTGCATTCCTCCTTCTATAGTGTATGTGCCCTGTGTTTCTGGTTTAAAAAGACTTATCTCAGTCTTCCATGATACTGCTGTTGGATTGCTATTTAATTATTTTTTTCTCTTCATCTGGATTGGATTTGTTACAGTTTAGTTTTTTTCCTGCTGTTGATTGGACACTATCTCCCAGATCATTCTTCTCCAGAACTCGTAGCTGAGGTTCTCACTCCCCATTCTTCCTCCCATAAGTTCTGAAGAAACTTGCCCCTTCAGAATATTACTGCATTTCCCGTCCGTGATGGTATCCTGTATGATATGGTCCCTAGCGACATTTCTGATCAAACAGACTTTCCAAATGTTGTATGTTTATAAAATTGCTATAGATGATAATATTACCCTTGGTTCCATTTCTGATGAATGGGATGTTATGACTAATATGCTATCTGAGCTAGAATCATACACAGTATTTGAAAATGATGATTTGTATTCGAATTCTGCAAATTATGGTGAAATGTTTTGGCACCATCATTATGGACATCACTATTTGTACAGAGCTAGTACTCCATGTGCTGTTTTTAATTACATACAGTGGGAACATTGTTTCACGCCAACTGTAGGTAGTCCTAAACAACAGTTTTTAAAAAAATCCCTTTGTTTTTTGGTCATTTCCCTACAGATCCAGCTTCATTTTATTACAAACTTCAGCCTTCCCCCACCAAAGAAGAATGTGCTTACTCAGACAAAGCTGATTAATTCTGATTCCTTTGTTTCACAATTAGCCCTTAAGGGTTATGATTATTGGAAGGAAAATAGTGTATTGAAATCTGTTTCGGGTACAAGACGCTGGCAGGTCCAGGGCATTGACGCTTTCTTTAGGGCTTGTCTCATCCCTCGCCAAATTATCTTTTTAAACAGAATAGTACAACAGACTACGTGTCCTGCATTGATTAATATTAAAAATTTGAATTCACCTAGCATTCCCTCTGTTCCATAATATGACAATTGGCAACAGTACATTAATTGCATAGAGGAACAAATTAATGAAATGGTACAGAATGGATCATACAATCCCTCACTTCCTGGTTCAGATAGGTAGTTAATGTGGCAAGTTGATATCAATGGCCGCAATTCCTGTTTCTTAAACTCTTCCAAGGGGTTTAAAACAAGCAGGCCAGGCTCTGGTATATTCAGTCACAAGACACAGGTGCTTACAGCCTAAAGCATAGGAAAGTTATGCCAGCCATGGTTACAACATTCCACTCTGCCAGTAGTCAAAGAACGCTTATCTCCCTTTTCAGATAATATGGATTTACAGGATTTTTTCACTGGGTCTCAGATCTCCTCGTGCTAAAAGTGTTATATATGCCACTTATAATGAAATTTTGAACATTTCCCAACAAGAAACTGCTGAACAGTTAAGACATACTGGTAGGGAAACTTTGGAAAAGGCTTTGGCTGGTGTCGATAATGGCACGACTACATTGTCAGCTTGTATTTATTCATTGAATAATATAGTTTCACCTGTCTTTGATGTCATACGAAATGACAAAGCTATGCTCCAACATGGTCAGTGTCAGCTGAGGTCGATTTTACAATTTAGTTTGACATTGCAGGTTTTAAAATCCAATCGGGTGTCATGGAATTATTTGAATGCCACTGAATTGTTTTTGCCATACAATTTGTCATGCATGCAACAGGTCATGGCAAAAAAAGATGCGACCTACACTATGATTAACATTCAACGTTTAGAGAAAGTGCCTTTTCTGTAACTGAAACCTCATCTGCCATCTGGCTTAGTTATGATTTAATTTCCCTTCCATTTCTACGTTTCATTTCACCTCATATCCAAAACATTTTCCTGTGGGCAGATTTGAGGCGTTGGTGCACATTTTTTACATGAAGCTTGGCTTCTTCCCTCTGGATACAGATGTATGCATATGGACAGAGAGGTTTTTGTTAATCTAAGTGAATGTGGAACTTCTTTAGGTTACTCTATCTGTAGAGAGATAACAATTCATGGAGTTTGTAATGCTTTCATGGCTAACTTACCGTGTAGTTGAAGGGAGTTACCATACCATTGATAAGGTCAGAATGTGCTTGCTTTCTAATGGATGCTACTTAATTTTGAATAACCAAAGTTGCTGCAGAATAAAAACAGGTGTCCCTTATGTAATCACTGTTCCAAAGTTGTGACTTGTTGTATGAATAGCACATCATTCTACACATTCAACTGGGGAAATTACCCTGTGGCCGAAGGTTCTCTAACAGGTTTTGATGGGCTAAACAGTCTGAAAGCCTTATTGGTTCAAAGGGATGTGGCACTAACATCTTGCCATGAAACGTTTGATCTCCAAGTGCCCCCTCTTCTTCAGAAGTGCAATCACTGTTGCTACTCAATTGCCACAGTATTTCAGTGAGTTTATACATCACATTTTTAATGCTTCTAACACCACTAGAGTGGCACACTTTTTCAAAGTGATTGGGTGTGGACTGGTCTCTACATTTCAGTCTGTACTTGGGATTATTCCATCCTTTTTACATTAATTGTTTTCAAGCATTTTTTTAGGCATTCCGATTGTGTTACTTCTTCTGGTTGCTATTTTGGTCCTACTTTTGTTGCTCCCAGAGGCTGTCCTGCAACAAAGCCAAATGGTGATGGAACTGCCACACATTCTTCTTGTCAGTGAACAAAAGGTGCAGTACTTTGGAGTGAATTTACTGTTGGAGCCGAACAAGAACTGGTCTCTGTCTTTCCGGCACGTGTATTTTCAGAGAGTGCAAGCTGTGTTCGCTGTCTGTGGTGCTCTTTTGAGTGTCCACTGGATTTATGCCTTGATACACAGTTGTCGCAGTTTATGGATATGAATCTGCTTGTGTGTCCTTTGCGGTTGCTCCAACAGTGTTGTCCTATGTTGCTTCTTTTGCTGCAAGATGCCTTCTATGAGCTGCTTCAGCCAGTGCCGGCTGGCCATTCCACACCATGTTTGCTGGTGTCTGGCTCCTCTCGTGAGACTGCACTTCTGGCACTGTTTCCTTCAGCTTCTGCTGATGGGGCTGGTACTGACCATATTTGTTCTATGGATCTTGCTCTTCAGGCCTCTGGTGATTTACTGCCTGCGGATGCGAATTCCTTCCAGGACCCTAATGACACTCTGGTGATGGATGCAGTGAATTTTTCGAAGATGCTATCATTCAATTCAAATGCATCCTAGATTTGCTAAACTGACTTCTTGTTTTTTTTTCAAAAATTGTTTTTTAATTCATTTTTTAGTAGTTTATGCGGGTTTTATTTTGTCATTTGTATGACTTTCTGTATTGGCTTATGCCATTAAAGTGTGATTGTTATATAGTGCAAGGCTTTTTATATATATATTTCGTTTTACTGCTATTTTTTAGTGTAGTCTCCATCCAACCAAGGGGAGGGTGTTGCACGGCTCACGTTTAGTCTTCATTTTCTCTTTTCATTTTCAATTAGCCTTCTTTTTAATGGTGAGTTACATGTTTTTTCCTCACACAAGAATGTGCTTCATATGCATTTATTCCTGGTAGGCTTGCTTCCTAGTATTCTGCACAATTAGTTCCAGAGTTGTACAGTTAGAACATGATGCCTTTGTTATCTTTTCTGTGTGTTCGTAGAAGACAACTCTTTCCCAACAGACTAACTAAAGATGCTGTGCTGCAACTCTGACACAGTACGATAAAGATAGTATTTTGTTATATAAACAGCTTCCATACTAAACTCGATGAGAGAAGCACTTCTTGCTGAGGTGATCATGGAACCAATGTGACATAGTCCTGCTGATCCTGACCTTTATCCTGAGAAGGAAGATAGCCTTGCTGATAGATGTGCGCAGGCCTGCACACTTAGACGGGTGAAATTGTTAATGCCCTGAGACTGTCTTCCTGACACATAATACCAAGTTACGGAGGTTAGATCTTTCCAACAGGTCTGGCAGATTCATATTCTCACTATGCTCTTTTTAGTATAGGTAACAGTGACAGATAGGAGTAACATTAGGAACAATTAGCAGGTTGAATTATTATTATTTTTCACCATAATAGTAATGTTTATTATAACCATATGTCCCATCTGCTGAATAACTGCAGCTTGTGTTTTATTTACAAGAATGTGATCATTTCAACAAATGTTTTAAAAATGCATTTTCTTATACTGTTGCTGGCTCGTGGAATTACACACATAAATAAAATATTCACAGCTGTGTGTTAGGGGAATACTTTTTAGGTTGCAGCCTACCTGGCTTGCTAAAGACATCTTGGGGACATTCAGAAAGTTGACCTAGAAATGCATTCTGCCCTTTGTTTGCCATTGGCTTTGGGGTTTGTAACTCACATTTTCTTGCTTTCAATTTGCTGCCTTCATTTGTTTTAGGCTGTCAAGCTTGGATTTGTATCTTCCCTTGCCAAAACCTTATTTACAGTATCCTTACGAGTGCTTCCGTTCTGTTAACAGGTCTGTAAATATTGTTCTTATCTCCTCACATTTGCTGTGCATTCAAACACCAAGGTTAAATGTCAGGCGCTGTCTTCGAGGGTGCTTGTTTACTTTTCTTTCTCTAACTTCAGAGTGAGAGGATTTATGTGACAATCTTGCTGGATACTGGGGGTAGGAAAGAGTTTTTTTTCTAGCACATGACAACATTTAAATGAACTGTGCAAATATTTCAGAATATATTAGAACTATGAACGCACAAACAAAGCAACGTTTTTTGTTATTTCTGAAGTGTGTTGGAAACAAATACTATATTATGATCAAACAAATCATTACACTAGGTGATGAAAAACCACACATTTTTGTCTGTGCACTGAATAGATTTATTAGTAAAACTGTATGTCTGTGCAAATGTGATTGTCATTTCAATTAAAAAATGAATACACGAATACCGCACTCAAGGCCACTCCAATACACACAGCACCACTCCACACCACTGCACTCTACTCTGCACCACTCCACTTTACACCACTACACGCCATTGTACTCTGCACCACTCCACACCACTGCACTATACACCACACTATGCCTCTCCACTCTACTCTATGCCAGTACACTCTTCGCCACTCTACGCTACACCATTGCACTCTTTGCCACCGCACTCTACACCACTCTGTAACACTGCATTCTACGACTCTACACTCTAAGCCAATACACTTTGCGCCAATGCACTTTACACTGTAGCACTCAACTTTATGCCCCTGCACTCTATGCCAATTCACTGCACGCCACTATAATCTACTCTGCAGAGCTGCAGGCTATGCCACTGCACCCCACACAACTTTACTCTACATCATTACAGTCTGACACTCTATGCAACTGCACTGTACACTGCACCACTCCACTTTTCATCACTTCACTATACTCTGAACCAATCTTCTTTGTGCCACTGCACTCTACGCCACTCTATCGTTAACCACTGCACTCTACGCCAATCCACTCTACACAACTGCACTTTGTCACTGCACTTTACACTACTGCACCTTCTCTGTATCACTGTACTCTACGCCACAGCTCTCTGCACCACTCTACTCCAGTCTACACCACTGAACTCTGCCACTCTACTCTGCACACTGCACTCTCCGCCACTGAACTCAACTCCACTTTACTCTGCACTACTCCACTCTATGCTGCTCCACTTCACACCACTGTACTCTAGGCCACAGCACTCTATGCCATGTGACCCTACTCTGCACTCTATGCACTGCACTCCGTGCCACTTAACTCTACTCTGTGCCACTACCCTCTACATCCACTCTACACCACTCTACTCTATGCCACTGCACGCTGCACCACTGCATTCAGTACCACTGCACTCTACTATGCACTACTCTCATCAACACTGCAATCTACAAAGCTGCATTGTATGCTGTTGAATTAAACAGCACCGCACTCAATTCTACTGCACTCTATGCCACTATACTGTGCAACCCTCTACCACAATGCACTATACACTAGTCCACGCCATTCTATGCAAATCCATTATATGCCACTTTGCACGACTCACACTATGCCACTCCAATACACGACACTCTCTGTCACTCTACAACACCGTACTCCACTCTTTGCCATTTCACTCTACACTCCCTGCCACTTTCCTCTGCTAACTTTTAGCCATGGTGAATAGCAGCCATGCTGATGTACAACATGGTTAAAACACATTGGCAATGTCAATAGTTCTTGCATAGGCGAGACGTCCTGGCTTTGCCAATGCTTGTTTTTCTCTGACAGCACACTACTGCCTAATCAAAACGTGTACTCGTGGATACCGACCTGTAGGTGGAGCCGAAGCCCCTACGTAGCACTTCGACAATCTGCGTATTTGGTTTCATCACATTACGTCCAGATAGCTGCGTCATACAGCCAGACCTAAAAAGAGGTGTGGCGCTTGCTTCCTTAGTGCAGCCGTTTTGGTCTGGCTTCAAAGGCCCGTCGCTTTCTGCAGAACCTCTAATGATTAATCAGAGCGTCCAGGGGGCGGGGAAGAAGTTGCTCAATGAGGCGCAGAGGCGGGCGGAGGCTTTCAAATATGCGTGCATCTGAGATATACAAGACCCCGACAACAAAAGTGTGAAAGGAAGTGTGGCCCTTCGGCACAGGGACAGCACAAGGCCAACGAAGGGAGGGTGTAAACGGAAGAGAGGGCAGGAGCACCCAGGGAAAACAGGGCGCACCAAAAAGGCGACCATGAGCAGCATAAGGCCGAAGGTCACAAAAGAACACAGCCCCTCCCATCTTCATAGCCTGCTAATGGGCCTTACGAATCCCGTTGAATACATTATGGTCCCTCTTGTCGCTTTATATTGTTGTGTCATTGCACTCGTCTATAAATTTCGTCAAGAGAGGTCAATTGAGGTCCCTCAATATCTAAATTTTCATACAATAGACTTTTGTCACACCTGCCTATTCTATCACAGGGTCCACACACATTCCCATATAATGGTATAAGTGCCTCGCTGGTGTTGTAGTTTTGACAGAACGACCCCAGATGTCCCCATGTTTGACACAGAGATCCAAGCATATACATATTTTGACACGGGAGCACTCCATCTCCATATTTTGGCCGAGGGGCCACTCCTGTCTCATAGGCCTCTCCCCTGCCCATGTCCCTCTATATTGTGACAGGAAGGTTCTGCATTTTCCACATTCTGATGCTGGTGTCTCTGCTGCCTCCATGTTTTGAGACGGGATCCCATCTCCATATTATTAATGAGGAGACTCCCCCGTCCCCTCCTCGGTGCTTGGCGCCACATCCCAGCCACACGCCATACAGGGAGTGCAGAATTATTAGGCAAATGAGTATTTTGACCACATCATCCTCTTTATGCATGTTGTCTTACTCCAAGCTGTATAGGCTCGAAAGCCTACTACCAATTAAGCATATTAGGTGATGTGCATCTCTGTAATGAGAAGGGGTGTGGTCTAATGACATCACCACCCTATATCAGGTGTGCATAATTATTAGGCAACTTCCTTTCCTTTGGCAAAATGGGTCAAAAGAAGGACTTGACAGGCTCAGAAAAGTCAAAAATAGTGAGATATCTTGCAGAGGGATGCAGCACTCTTAAAATTGCAAAGCTTCTGAAGCGTGATCATCGAACAATCAAGCGTTTCATTCAAAATAGTCAACAGGGTCGCAAGAAGCGTGTGGAAAAACCAAGGCGCAAAATAACTGCCCATGAACTGAGAAAAGTCAAGCGTGCAGCTGCCACGATGCCACTTGCCACCAGTTTGGCCATATTTCAGAGCTGCAACATCACTGGAGTGCCCAAAAGCACAAGGTGTGCAATACTCAGAGACATGGCCAAGGTAAGAAAGGCTGAAAGACGACCACCACTGAACAAGACACACAAGCTGAAACGTCAAGACTGGGCCAAGAAATATCTCAAGACTGATTTTCTAAGGTTTTATGGACTGATGAAATGAGAGTGAGTCTTGATGGGCCAGATGGATGGGCCCGTGGCTGGATTGGTAAAGGGCAGAGAGCTCCAGTCCGACTCAGACGCCAGCAAGGTGGAGGTGGAGTACTGGTTTGGGCTGGTATCATCAAAGATGAGCTTGTGGGGCCTTTTCGGGTTGAGGATGGAGTCAAGCTCAACTCCCAGTCCTACTGCCAGTTCCTGGTAGACACCTTCTTCAAGCAGTGGTACAGGAAGAAGTCTGCATCCTTCAAGAAAAACATGATTTTCATGCAGGACAATGCTCCATCACACGCGTCCAAGTACTCCACAGCGTGGCTGGCAAGAAAGGGTATAAAAGAAGGAAATCTAATGACATGGCCTCCTTGTTCACCTGATCTGAACCCCATTGAGAACCTGTGGTCCATCATCAAATGTGAGATTTACAAGGAGGGAAAACAGTACACCTCTCTGAACAGTGTCTGGGAGGCTGTGGTTGCTGCTGCACGCAATGTTGATGGTGAACAGATCAAAACACTGACAGAATCCATGGATGGCAGGCTTTTGAGTGTCCTTGCAAAGAAAGGTGGCTATATTGGTCACTGATTTGTTTTTGTTTTGTTTTTGAATGTCAGACATGTATATTTGTGAATGTTGAGATGTTATATTGGTTTCACTGATAATAATAAATAATTGAAATGGGTATATATTTGTTTTTTGTTAAGTTGCCTAATAATTATGCACAGTAATAGTCACCTGCACACACAGATATCCCCCTAACATAGCTAAAACTAAAAACAAACTAAAAACTACTTCCAAAAATATTCAGCTTTGATATTAATGAGTTTTTTGGGTTCATTGAGAACATGGTTGTTGTTCAATAATAAAATTAATCCTCAAAAATACAACTTGCCTAATAATTCTGCACTCCCTGTAATGTCGGGCCATTATTCCAGACTTGCGCCTGAGTACAGGCCCCACTTCCAATTCACAGCATTAGCTCCACTCGCCTGCACTTGTCCCGGCAACCAGTGCACAATGACGGGTCCATCTGTGAGCGCGGGTCCTCATCTCAGTCAGAAAGGCCTTTGTCTTTCAAAAGTCCTCAACCCCATCCTTTGCATCCCCGTGACCCTGGGGTCACCCCTGCGCAAACATCTAGTGTAGGGAGCAATCAGGCCTTTGTTGGACAATTACATACCGTGCTTGTCTGGGAACAGAGAGGCTACAGCGAAAGTGTGGCAGGCTGCCAGCCTTGGCATGTTAGATGAGGCAAATGGCTAGTATCATGTCCTGCCTACCATCGCTGACTCTGGTTTGTTCAACGATGTGCAGGACCAATAACGTGTTGCCTACCAGATCGTGGCATCTCAGACATGGCAATGGAAGCGTTTTGTGTCCTGTCTCTCGGGCTGCTGCATAACAGAACGCAAACCAACATTACTTAACATTATTGTGTCCTGTCTGCTGGCATCGACATGCTAAACGAGGCAGAGGGACAAAACTTTGCCTTAACTAAACGGTATTGGCATTTTGGGCATATCAAAGGGCCAGTAATCTGTCCTGTTAGGCTGTTCCATAATAAAAGATACCACAACATAACACTGTGCCTCCTGTCTGCCAGTCTTGAAATCTTAAACACATCAGAGACCCAGCTTCATGGCCTCTCTGCTGGCATGTTAGATAAGGAGAAGGGCCAGTACAGTGTCCAGCTAATCAGGTCTTGGCATGTTAGGCGGATAAGGGATAAAAGTGTGTCCTGGCTCCGAAGAACAGCAACTGAACTTGACATCATGTGTTCTCCCGGCCGGCCTTAGCATGAAGACATGGAGATAGCCACGATCGTGTATTGTATCTACCAGGCCTTGCCATGGAAGATAAGAAGACACGTATCATGCCATGTCATGCCTTTGCATGAATATGGGAAAAATTGTGCTTGGCCTTTCCTTTCTTTGATAGACAATGCAGTGTGCCAGTATTATGTCCTGCCTACCAGGCATCTTAGTCATGGCAAAGTGCCCAGCACTATGTTCTGCTTTCCAGGTACTGGAACATTACAAATCTCGAGTGACTGATTTTGTGTCCTGGAGGCCTTGGTATTTCATATGATGGAAAGGTGCAGCATAGAGTCCTACCTCCTAGGTCTTGTTGTATCAGGTTTGGTGAAGAACTAGTATTGTACCCTGACTTCAAGAGGCTATGGTATGTCAGATGAGGTGACATTGTACATGGCCTGTGTCACGGTCTGTCTAGGTACCAAGGGCCACATGTAGCTTTTTTCTTGTCGCAAACGGGCCGATTCACAGAATCAGGCCTTTTGGACAAGAAAAAAGCATTTTGCTATGTACAAACCCTATTTTGCGAGTTGGTAATCTATTTACCGAATCGCAAAATAGGTTTGCGAGTCGCAATTCAGAAGTTGTGTTCCCTTCCTAATTGCGAGTCGCAGTGCGATGTATGATGACACAGTTAGCACCAATTTCAAATTGGTGTTAACCCATTTGCAAACGGGAAGGGGTCCCTCCATGGGACCCCTTCCCTTTTGTTTACTGTAGAGAAAATATTTTTTCGGAGCAGGGAGTGGTCCCACGGGAGGGGGGAGGGAAGGGGGAAGTTAGGGGGGCAAAGATAGGTCCCATACACAGGATGCAGAGTCAATACTGGGTCCTGCATGCTAGGCTTAGGGACTTTGAATGCATCTTGATACCAATCCAGTGCCTTTCTGTGGGCAGTGGTGCATTTAAAATGTGCCAGGATGGTGTGCCTTGGTCGCTTAGTCTTGGAAAATGGCTATTTCTGTATTTTGCCTTCTAGGCATTGCCACATGGCATTCAGTATGGCAAAGAGCCGATCCCATGTCAGCAAGAGATGTGTTCTAGGTCTTGGCATATATGATGTGCAGAGCCTTGCCAGCTTTGACGTAGTCTTTGAAGTCGTCACTTGCAGACAGATGAATATAAAGCTGAAGAAGGGCAAATTTAAGATATTGCTTAACAGAATGTTGACCCAGCAGTTGGAGGAAAATAGAAAATCCCAAGCACAAATATAGAGGATAACAGACCTTGACGGTACATAGCAGATCCAGAAAAATAATGATACAGGACCTTTCATGTTCAGAAATCAACAGATTGAGAACCCATTACATTTGCAAAACTTCAAATCCAGAATCTTTCTTAAGCCCTAAATTACAAATCCTGAACCATTCATATCCATAAAAATAAAGTATTTTATTGTAGCATTTGTGTAGTGCTTACTATCCTATGTTGGGGGCTGAATCACTTACCCACAAGAATAGCACACTACACCATGTGGGTGTGTTGTTGGAAGTCTGTTGTCTTTGTTTTGAGCCAATGTGGGCTGTGCTCCCACATCGTGCTCTGTGTTCCATAAAATGATAAAGCACCAAGCCGTGGTCTTGGAGCATTATTATGGTATGGGATGCAGCGCTTGGTGATGTGATGGATGAGGATTTGTAGGCAGGTCTGATCAGTTATGCAAGCCCCTTTGTTGTGTTGTCAGTTTTGAGGTTTCGCCTAAACAGTGCATGCATTATCCCTGCAAGACATTTTGTTTAAATACAGTGAGCTTACAGCCACCCATAGCTGCCCATTTGTTAGCTTCATCATTGCTCTCATTTCTTTCTTTCCCATTTGTCTTGACATGCCTGCCTCTTGTCCTCTTCTTATGTTTGACCCCTCCCTGGAGCATGGACCAAGTACTTGTGTCCTTTCACTTCTCCTATTTTCGGAGCTACTTTTTTTGGGTTCCAGCGTTGCAGGTTGCTTGTGTTTTGAGTCCTTTTTCCAAATATATGTCCAGGTAGCTTCTAGTCCCTCCCACTCACCTCCCTTCCATGTTGCTTCTTTTCCCTTCCACCCTCCTGCCCAACAATGTAAGCAAATCATCTCATCTATGACAGCAAATATATGTTCATCGTTGTGGCACTGAATATGCATATCCTTGTACTATAAAGTGTGACTTTGACTGTGTGCCTTCCAAATACAGAATGATGCAACATTATTTCTTGTCATCCAAATATCATTTACTAAGTAAAACTGCTGTGCTCTTCTACTTTGTCCAAAAATACAGTGCTCACCAGTGCAGTGCCTCTGTGGAACATTGACAAAACCCATGGAAGTGGCTTCTCTTCAGAGATTAAGGGCCCACAAAACTTGAATCGAGGTTCTGACATAGGCCTTCAGCTGCCTTCCTCTACGCCACTGCACTCTATGCCACTCTACTCTTCTATGCACCATTGCACTATATGCCGCTGCACTCTATGACACTGCACTCCACGCCACTCTATTCTCTGCACCACTATATACCACAGCACTCTACACCACTGTGCACTTCTCTGCACCACTCTACACCACTCTACTCTTCACTATTCCACTCTACACCATGGCACTCTATGCCACTGTACTCTGCTGTACACCACCACACTCTATGCCACTGCACTCTACTCCACTGCACTCTATTCCACTGTATTATACACCACTCTACCTCTGCACTCTATATCACTCTACTCTTCTCTGCACCACTCAGCTCTATGCCACTGCACTATACACAATTCCATTCAATGCCACTGCACTCCACTCTACCTTGAATGTCTACAGTATGAGTAACTTGTGGTCCATAGGGTCCTTGTTGGGCAGTCATGATACATAATTGCTGCAGCTGGGACCTGATGTTTGGAGTCCCTGTAGCATGTTTCTCTGAGAAGTCAGTGAATGATATCTTTGAAATCAGATAGGTTTTCTCATACACACTCATATAAAGATAAAGTTTTGCATTTGCTTATTTTCAGGAAGGAGTTATCCATAGGATTACAAACTCATGTTTACAATGTGTTACTTTTCACAAGGAGTTGTTCATTAGGAGTACAAACTTAGATTTGCACTTTGCTAGTTTTCATAAGGAGTTTGAATAGGATTGATAACTCATATATTTCATGTGTTAGTTTTTACAAATAGTCTTCCATTAGGACTATGAAGTATTTGTACGTTTTGTATTTCCACAAGCACCCATCCATTTGGATCAGGACAGGAAGGTAATTGCATTACTTGTATAAATAGGATTAGTGAGCATATTTTGCACAGACTATCATTCTTAGAACAAGTAAGTTTTCTTTAGAACAAATATGTGATTGCTTTATGTATAGGTGGACTACACAATAAAAATAAATGCTTCTCATATTCCAGTTATCAACCTGTTACGTTGAATGTACTCAAAAGCCACATAAGGTTATCAAATGGCATTGAAGGAAGTCCTTTAGAGTAAACAGAGTATAATTATTCAGACTGTTGTTCACAACTATTGTATTGTCATTGTCTTTCATTGCATTTCAGCTCAGGGAAAATATTGAGCTTCATTCTGCAATAGAGAGTAAAAAATACAAGGATTGTCAACAGGTATATCATATACAGTGTTAGCAAATAGGTATTTCAGTTGTTAGCAAAACAATACTAAACAATTTCTCTTGCCTTTAGATATCAACACTCTTGCAGTGCAGAGCGAGCTCAGCTGTAGTGTGATATTATCTGGTATCTCTTTATCTTGTCCCATTCCCTTTTCCCTGTGTCTCCTTCTAACCCGCATGTTGTTACTCTAAGATGAGAAGTGGGTTTGGAGACGTGTAGAAGCGCACATTCCTCCTGTTGGATCTGGTTTGTGAGGTTAGTGCATCTTGACAGTTCTATCTCAAGCGATTCGTTGACCATTGCATGATGACACATTTATCTTGTGGACAGGTCTTGACTTAGAGGCCTGTTTTGTTATGTGTCCTATGTTGGAAGAAGAATAGTACTGTAGTCACTGCCTTGGGCAGCTACTGTGACACACCAGCTCATGTGAAAGCACAGCAAATTCATCGAGGGATGGCGGTCAACAAAGAATGGTAGAATAAAACCGAAAACAGCCATTAGACCCCCAATCGTGCTATGGGCTTGGATTCATAAGGAGGATTTGTTCCACCTCTATGACAATGCTTTGCATTTAGGTGAGATAGGGTAAGCGATGACACAGGTGCAATGGCTGAACTAATGTATTTCCAGCTCAGGGGACCTATGGTGTTGCAGTGGTTTCTGGCTTCAGCAGGGTGTAGATGGTGGGCGTGGGCTCTGCAGTAAAAAGGATTCGAAATATGTATTGGGGACATTTCAGCCTCTCTTCGTGTAGCTGCCTCCCATCATCAGGCACTGCACTGCAACATCTTATAGCCTGTGCTATCAATATCACCACCTTCAAGAGCCCACTCCTCTTTTTCCCCACTTGGTGAGACAGAATTTGGCTCATCGCAGAGCAATCATTTCATTTTCCACGATTATAAGCGGTGCATCCATGAGTTAGTCTGCGGTAAGAGAAGGTGAAAGAAAAAGCCTGAGAGAAGTAAGGTGAGGTGGGCTTCCTTGTGTGGGATTCAGCGGTGGAAATAGTACTCTTTTCTCTGGATAAACATATGGAACGTGTTCCGGAGAGAACCAAGATAAATATTGGGAAGGAGAAATTTGTGAAAATGTATGACTTACTTTATGCTAACCCCATGAAATTCAACAACAAAACTGTGTAAGCCAAGGACCAACGACCCACTCACCAGTTGGTTAGTTGATGTCACCATTTACCAATACATTATTCTAGAGCTCCCCTTCACCGATTGATTCTGGTTGCCTAATCAATTGATTCAACTCTTGTTTTCATGACTGTTTTCTTATACCTGTTTTGGGGGTTTCCAGTAGAACAGTGCATATGAACCTACAATCTTTGCAGGCATATTTGGAGGTAACAAGCAAGACAATTAGGAAATAGCTAGGTCTTGATAGAATGGCTGATCCACCTCATAAGCCTGTTGCCAATGAGTTTGTGTGCTTTCAGCTGGACATGGCCCTCAAACGAGAAGCAGGTCAGTTTAAGCTCTTCCATAATTTGTCCACAATTGAAAGAGTTGCTCTGTGAATGATGCAATTGAGCCTGCTTATTGCAAGGTTATATTTTAAGGTAGGTATTTAAAATCTACTTGTATATGGTTGCCAGTGCACCCGTCTGACTTACGTTTATCAGGCTTTCTATTTATTGGTTAATTTTTCTTTGCCAAACACTTAGTAGTGGGGTTTTTGTCCTGTGCCTATTTTGAAATGTTAAGCACGTTTTTGGAATGGGTTTCAGACAGAAAGCCGGTAACTCTAAAGTCATCCGCACCCTGGATGATTTTCTTTTTTTTAGTGACTGGGTGCATAGATCAGTTGTGGCGAAAAGAACGGTGTTTGTACTGCAGTGGCATACTTTGCTCTACAATAGAACCCAATGTGACACACTGGTGGAATTTGCAGTATGTGTGGTCATCTGTGTATCAGGGTTTACTCATGGCCCGCAAGATTCAAGCATTTATTATTAGAACAAATGTGTAAACTGTGCAGTTGGCAAAGACATGTTCCGGTACCAGAAACAAACCACCGAACCAAATAGCGAACTACAGCTTAAATAGCCAGGACTTCAGTTATTTCAAGAGCTTAAGAAGATTAGTTTGACATCTCATTTCCATTGCTGGCGAATTCCAGGCTTTAGCTGTCTGAAGGGCAAAGGGTCAACTACTTTGGGGAGATTTTTTTAATCTTGGGGATCTATAGAAAGAAGCGTGAGGAGGAACACAGTGTCCTAGAAGGAGAGTACCATGAAAGTATTTATTGAATAAATGTATGTCCTATATTGTGCAGAGCCCCGACACAGACACAAAGGCTTTTTTTAAAAAGAACCCACTTCCAAATTGGAAACCAGTACAAAGTCTGCACATGCCTGTAGGAGGCTGGCCTGGCTTGTAGTGGGTACCAGAGGTACTTACACCTTGTGCCAGGTCCAGTTATCCCTTATTAGTGTAGAAGAGATGTTTCTAGCAGCTTAGGCTGATAGAAGGTAGCTATAGCAAAGCAGCTTAGGCTGAACTAGGAGACATGTAGAGCTCCTACTATACCACTGGTGTCATATGCACAATATCATAATAAAACACAATACACAGAATTACTAAAAATAAAGGTACTTTATTTTTTATGACAATATGCTAAAAGTATATCAGTGAGTACCCTCAGTATGAGGATAAGTTATATACACAAGATATATGTACACAAACCAAAATTAGGTAAGTAATAGCAAGAAAAGTAATGCAAGCAGAGTAGAATTACAGTAGATTGCAATAGGAGCATATAGGTATAGGGGCAACACAAACCATATACTCCAAAAGTGGAATGCGAACCACAAATGGACCCCAAACCTATGTGAGCTTGTAGAGGGTTGCTGGGACTGTAAGAAAACAGTGAGGGTTAGAAAATTAGCCCACTCCAAGTCCCTGAAAGGTAGGTGTAATGTGTACCTACTACCCCCAGAGAGCACAGAAGTCATGATAGGGGGATTCTGCAGGAAGAACAAACACCAGCAATGCAACAAAAGTGGATTTCCGGACCTGAGTACCTGTAAGACAAGGGGACCAAGTCTAATAGTCTCGACAGTGTCGAGAGTGGGCAGGAGCCCAGGAACTGCCACCTGAGGGTGCAAGGAAGCTGCCACCAGATGGAAGAAGCTTGGAGTTCTGCAAGAAAGAGGAGATCTAGGGACTTCTCCTTTGGAAGACGGATGTCCCACGTCGCGATGAAGCTTGCAGAGGTGTTCCCATGCAGAAAGACCGCAAACAAACCTTGCTAGCTGCAAGGGTCGCGGTAGAGAGTTTTTTGGGTGCTGCTGTGGCCCAGGAGGGACCAGGGTGTCGCCACTTGGAGGAGGAGACAGAGGGGGCACCCAGCAACTCAGGGAGCCCTCACAGAAGCAGGCAGCACATGCAAAAGTACCTGAACAGGCACTTGGAAGGAAAGTGAACCGGAGTCCATGCGAAGTCACAAAAGGGAGTCCCACGACGCCGGAGGACAACTCTGAAGGTTGTGCACTGCAGGAAGGAGTGTCGGGGACCCAAGCTTAGCTGTGCATGAAGAAAATCCTGGAAGAGTGCACAAGAGCTGGAGCAGCTGCAAATCACGTGGTACCCAGCAATGCAGTCTAGCGTGGGGAGGCAAGGACTTACCTCCACCAAACTTGGACTGAAGAGTCACTGGACTGTGGGAGTCACTTGGACAGAGTTGCTGAGTTCCAGGGACCACGCTAGTCAGGATGAGAGGGGACCCAGAGGACCAGTGTTGCAGTCTTTTGGTGCCTGCGTTAGCAGGGGGAAGATTCTGTCGACCCACGTGAGATTTCTTCGGAGCTTCTGGTGCAGGGTGAAGGCAGGCTACCCCCAGAGCATGCACCACCTGGAAACAGTTGAGAAAGCCGGCAGGATGAGGCGATACAAGGCTGCTAGTAGTCGTCTTGCTACTTTGTTGCAGTTTTGCAGGCGTCCTGAGCAGTCAGCGGTCGATCCTTTGGTAGAAGGTGAAGAGGGAGATGCAGAGGAACTCTGATGAGCTCTTGCATTCGTTATCTAAAGAATTCCCCAAAGCAGAGACCCTAAATAGCCAGAAAAGGAGGTTTGGCAACCTAGGAAGGAGGATTGGCTACCAAGAGAGGTAAGAGCCTATCAGAAGGAGCCTCTGACGTCACCTGCTGGCACTAGCCACTCAGAGCAGTCCAGTGTGCCCCCAATACCTCTGTTTCCAAGATGGCAGAGGTCTGGGACACACTGGAGGAGCTCTGGGCACCTTCCCTGGGAGGTGCAGGTCAGGGGAGTGGTCACTTCCCTTTCCTTTGTCCAGTTTTGCGCCAGAACAGGGCTGGGGAATCCCTGAACCGGTGTAGACTGGCTTATGCAGAGATGGCCACCATCTGTGCCCATCAAAGCATTTCCAGAGGCTGGGGGAGGCTACTCCTCCCCAGCACTCACACCTATTTCCAAAGGGAGAGGGTGTTACACCCTCTCTCAGAGGAAGTCCTTTGTTCTGCCTTCCTAGTCCAGGGCTGCCTGGACCCCAAGAGGGCAGAACCCTGTCTGAGGGGTTGGCAGCAGCAGCAGCTGCAGTGGAGACCCCGGAAAGGCAGTTTGGCAGTACCCGGGTTCTGTGCTAGAGACCCGGGGGATCATGGAATTGTCCCCCCAATACCAGAATGGT
This sequence comes from Pleurodeles waltl, assembly GCF_031143425.1. Classification (NCBI taxonomy): domain Eukaryota; kingdom Metazoa; phylum Chordata; class Amphibia; order Caudata; family Salamandridae; genus Pleurodeles; species Pleurodeles waltl. The sequence continues at coordinate 702,223,642 of NC_090440.1, forward strand.
ATTGGTGTGACAATTCCATGATCTTAGACATGTTACATGGCCATGTTCGGAGTTACCATTGTGACGCTATACATAGGTAGTGACCTATGTATAGTGCAGGCGTGTAATGGTGCCCGCACTCACAAAGTCCGGGGAATTTGCCCTGAACGATGTGGGGGCACCTTGGCTAGTGCCTGGGTGCCCACACACTAAGTAACTTTGCACCCAACCTTCACCAGGTGAAGGTTAGACATATAGGTGACTTAAGTTACTTAAGTGCAGTGGTAAATGGCTGTGAAATAACGTGGATGTTATTTCATGCAGGCTGCACTGGCAGGCCTGTGTAAGAATTGTCAGACTCCCTATGGGTGGCAAAAGAAATGCTGCAGCCCATAGGGATCTCCTAGAACCCCAATACCCTGGGTACCTCAGTACCATATACTAGGGAATTATATGGGTGTACCAGTATGCCAATGTGAATTGGTAACTTTAGTCACTAGCCTGTTAGTGACAAATTTGGAAAGCAGAGAGAGCATAACCACTGAGGTTCTGGTTAGCAGAGCCTCAGTGAGACAGTTAGGCATCACACAGGGAACACATACAGGGCACATACTTATGAGCACTGGGGCCCTGCCTGGCAGGGTCCCAGTGACACATAGACTAAAACAACATATATACAGTGAAATATGGGGGTAACATGCCAGGCAAGATGGTACTTTCCTACAATGCCCAGGAACAGAGGCATGATGCAGCAAATTAAAAAGCAGCTATGCATCACTGTTTTGTGCTAGTTGTAGTTGTTCAGTTATATACTCCGGTAAACCAAAATGCAGAGTATTTGAGTATTCAAGGCATGCACCTACTAGAGCTTGAATGGTGGGATGGTGAGCCGTCTGTGGGAAGAATGAAACATTTTCTTTAAAACCTAGAGTTGATCAAAGCAGGAAGATGTAACTTTCTCATCCTTGAAGTGGGATGAGAGCTTCATCAAACACAACTACTAAGTTTATAACTGATCATAATGGGGTAGGGCATTAGCTTAGTTTCTGGCCACCAGTCTGAGGACCAGATGAATTGGGACCCTCCCAACACTATCACCTCCATTTTGTTTAACTGTAAAAATATTTGTAGATATCCTCTCTGCCCAGACTTAAAGCCTGGAGAGAAAGTATATACAGGCCGGTATATCCTTTACCATCCAGCCTCCAGACTATCTGTGTATCCTCAATGTAGCACATACACAGTAGTTGAAATTATTTAATCAAGAACGTGGGGCTTATTGAGGAGCCCTGAGAGACTCCAGATGGCATAGGCAAAATGGCATGACACTAGTGGTTAATTTGTGCTCGTTGTTTCCGGTGCAGAGCACCAGTACTTATTTTTGAGGGCCGGCGCTTAATTTTCTTAATTTTAATGCCTCAAGCATTTACTTCGAGCAAAACCCTCATATGGGAAAGACGGAGAAAGAGAAAAACGAAAAAGCGTCACAAAGGGAGAAAGCAGAAAGCTGCAAGAGTGAGCTGAAGAGGCAGAGAGTGGCTGTAAATGGATTAAAAAAGCATGAGATGGCTTCAGGATTACGCTGCCTCAGTATTCAGTGCTCGCACATTTAGTTACAGCAGCCACTTGTTTAAGAGAAGAGCTGTGGGCACCGGAACATTTTTATTTACAAATTAAGCACTGTATGACACATGGGCCCTCATTCTGACCCTGGCGGTCGGCGGAGAGACGGCGGTCGGACCGCGAACAGACCGGCGGTATTAAAAATGGCATTCTGACCGCGGCGGTCCCCGCCGCGACCGACCGCTACTTCTCCACTCCGACCGCCACGGCGGTCATGACCGCGGGGCTGGAGTTTGCGCACTCCGGCCCGGCGGTCGTCCCAAGACCGCCAAGGGTATTATGACCCTGCCTACCGCCGCGGTTTCTTGCGAGCGGGAACCGCCGTGCGAACCATGGCGGTAAGCACTATCGGGGCCAGGGAATTCCTTCCCTGGCACTGATAGGGGTCTCCCCCACCCCCCACTACCCACCGAGTCCTCCCCCCACACCCTCCACCCCCCTGCCACCCCCCAGAGGTGGTACGAACCCCCTCCCCACCCCCACCCCGACATGCACATACATGTACCCCGACATGCACACACCACCAACATGCACATATACACCCCCCCTACACACACATACACAACGGGGACACATACCCGCACACATACATGCCGACATGCGCACCTGCCGAACAGCACACATTACCCATAGACACAGCAGCACCCCCCGCCCGCATACACGCACTCACACACCCCCTCTACACACTCACACGCACACCCCCATGCACGCCCACATCACACAACACCCCCCCACCCCCTCCCCTCACGGACGATCAACTTACCTTGTGCGTTGGTCCTCCGGGAGGCGACGGGAGCCACAGGGACGTGACCGCCAACAGAAGACCGCCAACAGAAGACCGCCACACAGAAATGTGGGTCGTAATTCTGGGGGCGGTGTTCTGCTGGCGTGGCGGTGGAGGTTGACCAGTCTCCACTTTCCCGCCGACCGCCAGTGTGGCTGCTGGCGGTTTTCCGGCGGAACGCTCCCAGCGGTCAGAATGCGCACAGCGGCACACCGCCGCGGTCGGCGGTCTTCAAAGCGGCGGTAACTCAGCGGTCTTGCGAAAAGACCGCCAAGGTCAGAATGAGGGCCATGGTGTCAAAGGCTGTGAAGAAGTCCAGGGGCTAGAGTGGCAACTCCGCTCTGTTCCAGGATCATACATAGTTTGTTCTGAACTGCTATTCATGTGATCTTTGTTCCATGAAGAGGGCAGAATCCAGTCTTAGTAAAATCGAGAAGGGCTGTGACTGTCATAAACTCCAAGAACTATTGTTAACTATCTTTTACGTTCATCTGGTTCAGAAACACTACAGAGAAATAGGGAGGTAGTTACTGAGGATCACAGGGTCAACGGAGTCCTTAAGGTGTGTGCATTGTAGTTGGGTGCAGGATCTGGTAACCTTCACCCATCCCACCACAGGTGTGCAACTCCTTCTGTTCAATGTGCAGAAGGGGTTTGCTGCAGGACCTGGCCTGTGGCCAACCATCTACAGGTGGCCAAGACCTGCTGCAGAAAGTTGGGCAACAGGAGTTGGCCTCAGGGTCTGGTCTACAGTCGAATCCTTCTTTTTTTTTTTTTATTCATTGTTGGATTTGTGGATCCTCCATGGATCGTCAAATCAGGGGAGGATCCATGAATTCACACAGGAGGGCTGTGCAGGGGCCTGTGGATTCAGATGCTGGATCGACGAATCTTGCAAGAAAATCTTTTTTTGCATTTTAAACTCATTTCCCTTTACCCCACATATGGGCCTGTGGCTCAGGGTGTGCTCACGTATATCTGTCCACTTATGTGCCCTTCCAAACTGTCTATAGAACTTGGTGACTAAGTCCCCGAGTCTTGTAATGGCAGCGGTAAAGATTTCTCTCATGCTGTGACCAGCCAATTAGATCCTGATTGGCCAGCGGGAGTTATAAGCTCCCTTGGCCATCAGGATTTGTGTATTTTGTTTAAATTTTGGATTTGGGGAGATCTAAGCTCAGTCATTGGGTAGAGAGCAAACTTATCAGTTCCATGACAGGCAGACTGGCGTTGGGCGTTTGGGCAATCTGGCATATGGTTGACTGAAATTCAAGTTATTGGCTCCGGAAAACCTGCAGAATTCATTCTCCTATGCCAAGCAAAACCTGACCTGCTACTAAGTCTGCCCCAGCCCTACTGAACTTTAGGAAACGCAGACCTCGACCTATTTAAAATTAAAGGAGTTCAGCAAAAATGTCTGTCAGGCTTTAAATGAAGCCATTCTAAGTCCTTGTCCAATACCCCCTGATCCAGCAGCAGACGAATGATTGAATCAAGCATCACTGATGCTAGCAAGCCCACTACACAAATCAAAGTAGCATCCTGCCATCAGCCTGCGAATTCCAGAACCTCTGCTGAGTACTGTCCATTGTTCGCAGAGCGCTGGGGACAACTCTAACCATGCCTTACCACAGGAAGGGTGAATAGAGATAACCTGCACAAGTAACACGAGGCCAAAATGAGAGACCAACTAGCAAAAGGCCTAGGCATTGGCTAGGGTGTGCTGACGGCCAACCAATGAAAAGAGCAGCGTCCTGACTGATCACAGCCCCTAAGGGAAGTCTGACTAATAAAGGCCCAATGCACACATATTGGATTGGCTGACACAATTACACACCGAAAGCTGGACAGTGAAAGGTGTAACCGAGACAGCTTGAATTGGCCAACCAGAGGCAAATCAGTTAAAGGCCAAACACAGAGTTCCCTCTGTGACACATGGTGCAAACTAGAGGCCAAGTAATGAACAATCCAGCAAAGAAAGATTGTGTTGGCTGACACAAAACCCAACCAGCGAAAAAACACTCAAAGAAAATTCCTTTGATTGACAGAAATTCAAAATCAGATGCCAAACTCTAAAAAACAAAGAACATATTGAGATGGACAACACAAAGCCAAAATCACAGAACAACAAGTGAAAGGTCCAGCAAAGACAGTTTACACTGGTTACCAAAAAAAAGAAACAAATCCAGGAGCCCACCTTTTAACGAACAATAGAGGACAGATAACATTGACCCATACACAGTCAAAAGCAGAAGCTGACCAATCAAAATACGAAATGGACCAACTGTTTTGGCAAAAACAAATCCCAAAGGAGAAGGCAACCATTTATAGACTTTTAAGCCAGGATAGACAGCATTGGCCAACAGAAGGTCCAGTGGTGAGGCCGACCAGTCAATGAACCATCATAGACGGATTACATTGACCAACACAAGGTGAAGCAGAGAGACGGACCAGTCAAAAATCCAACATGGGCCAACTGTAGTGGCCAACACAAGCCCCACATGAAGGCCAGTCAATTACCCAACATGGACAACCTGCACGAATCGGCACAAGGCTCAGAGCAGGGGCTGAAAAGAAGTCAAAGACTCTGCATGAACTGATTCTAATGGCCGACACAAGCTCCAGAAGCAGGCCAGTCAAACTCACAATAAGAGCAGATTTTGTTGGCTGACACTGCATCTGAAGCAGAGGGTGGCCAGTCATAGATCCAAATCGACTGACTGTGGGGCTAACACAAGCCCCGAGGCTGGACAGTCAAATACCCAGCATGGACACATTGCAGTGGTTGACACAAGGCCCAGAGCAGAGGCCGACAAGCCAAAGACCCTACATGGACAGATTGCGGTAGCCAACACAAGGCCCAAAGCAGAGGCCATCAATGGCTAACTAGGCCTCTGTTGGCAGTTTTATTGCCGCGCAGGACTGTACAAAGGACTAACAATCCTTTAACCAACTGTCCTACAGCTCCTGGCCCATTGTCCAGCCCAGGCCTACCTAACACACACGCACACACCACAAAAGCACACAGACAAAGGGCCCCAGTGTGCAGTGTCTGCGCACATGCTCAGCATTTCAGGCCCAAACACGGCCTCTAATCACCGCTCGTAAAATTTGCATTTCTGTGAGATGCACTTTCTCTCCTTTCACCGTTTGCAGCTTTATTCTCTGCTTCGTGAAATTTCACTGCCTCTCCCCAGGGGTGGGTGCTGAAAGGCTCCCTAAATCACTTCTAATGATCCTGCCCCTCCCAACATTCGTGGGCTGAATAGGGGGTACATGTTAAGGTCAGGCTGGGGCGCAGCTCCCAGCTCTCTGTTGGAAGGCATTGTGCCAGTGGCATTACCAAGGGTTTAAAGTACATCGAATAATGTCCAGTTTGTTCTCGTGGGTACGTGGGCCAAACAGAAAACACTCGAAACACATTAAATGGCCTCTGAAAAAATATTCTCAATTATTTGGGCAATTAAACCAAATATGGAGAGCTTTTGGTCTTGAAAGATGGCTCTGGTATATTTATACCTTGACCAGAAATTGTAATATATGCAAAAGTATTTTCTATACAACCAGGCCCTAGTGCGTTTCATGCATGTGCACAACATATGAAGGTCCACAACAGCTGATTTCAGCAGGCACTCTGTACCCCCTCTTGGTGAGGGTGCGAGTGTCTCCTTACCTTTTGGGGTTTTAGGTCAGTTTCTGACGAGCACTATTGTATTGACCATTTGTTGTACACATATTGATTACTTGGGAATCTGAATTGTGGAAAAAGTGTTCACAGAGTGGAGTGCAGTCCGGAATCGCGAGTGGTGCAGTCTGGTAAAGGCAGTGCCCCACATATAGAGCTGACGTCTGCAGGGTGCGTCCCACATACGAACGTGCAGTGAGGTGTGAATATCACACAGAGAGGCGGATTGCCTCACACACACAGTTCCACACTGAGATTCCTGTATCCTACATTGAGACGGCCGATCGGAGGTCTGAGCGTCTGAGTTGTGTATGCCTCTAATAAACAGATTAGGGGTGGGCAAAGAATTCCGCCCCGCCGGCGGAGTTCGGAGTTCGCAGAGTTCTGAAAAACTCTGTGTAGTGACGCAGAGCAGAGTTTTTTCTCTCGCTCGCACTCACCAATGTTAAGTTGGTGAGCGCTAACAAGAGCAATCGCCAAGTTGGTGAGTGGGATTTCTGAACGTGAGCAGCCACGATAGGCCACGACCGCTCGCAATACGAAAGCTGCCGCTCGCGTTGAGGAAGCTGCTGCTCGAGTAGAAAATCTCCTCGAGCGGCAGAAAGAAGTTAGCGCCCTCGGCACTCTGCGTGATGCCATTTGCGCTGATTTACCCAAACTCTGCTGCTTGCGAAACTCCGCGTAGCGCAGCGGTGTTTTTTTTTGCCACTTTGCGGAGTTCTGCCTAGCAGAACTCCTCAATCTTCCCCCAGGCATAATGCAGATGCCATCTGCGTACCACGTACACATGTGCAACGAGGTGTGAATATCACAAAGAGAGAGGCACAGAGTCCCCATGTAAAGATTCTCTCTGATATTCCTGGGTGCCAAGTACAGAGGTGCAATCTGAGCTGTGAGTGCCTCACTCATGCAGATGTGCAGCCTGCTGTGTGTCTCAGACAAAAGTGCAGTGTAAATATCTCACACACAGTGGCGCAATCTGCGGTGTGAATACCCTAACCCAGTGGTTCCCAACCTTTTGCTTTCTGTGGACCCCCACTTTAACATTAATGGAACCCAGGGACCCCGACTCAACCATCATTAGAATTCGGCGACCCCCGCCTGAGTCATTACTGGAAGCTGGGGACCTAATTTGTCAATATTTGTTAATATTTTTTCATTTTCTAGGCTCTTGCGGACCCCCTGAGAAGGCTTCACGGACCCCCAGGGGTACCCGGACCACAGGTTGGAAACCACTGCCCTAAACGTAAACGTGCAGTGTATCCCAGCTACAGACGTGTACTCTGCGGTGCGTGTCACACATTCAGTCGTGCAGTAGGGGCGTAACTGTCACACTCACAGAGGTGCAGACAGTGGTGGGAGTATCCCACAGAAGGAATGCAGTGGTGGCAATGGCCCTCATGCAGAAGTGCGGTTTGTGGCATGTTTGTCCGCACAAAGACGTGCAGTGAGTCTCCCACATAAAGGCATGCAGTCTGAGGTGTGAGGCTCCCAGCCCATGAACGTCAATTCACCAAAATGTCTGGGGTAGCGGAAGTGACGTCACCCAGCAATTTTGACCTTCAGTTCCACTCACACACACATGCTTACACACACACATTCACACTTACACACACACTTGATTATCTAAACGCACTCACCCTCATACATTTAATAGCATTTTTTAGCTTACCTCTGCTGTGAGGGAGGGTCTAATCCAGCTAATTGTACTCATTTTTTTATTACACTAATAGCGAATAATGAAACATTATTCACTATCAATGTAATTTTAAAAAAATTGAGACACTAAGAGAAAGGAGGGCCAACCAACGTCCAAAAGGACGTGCTGCTATTATGTTCCTGCCACTGCTTTTACCAACTCTGAAGCCCAGGAGTCGCAAAGACAGTGCGAGGAGTCGCATGAGGCAAGCCAGGGGTCGCATCTGCGACCCCTGGTGACCCCTAAATGACGTCCTTGGTGCAGCCTGCGGTGTATCTCCCATAAACAGCGGCAGTTTGAGGTGTCAGTGTCCCACGTACAGCGGTGCCCTCTGAGAGGTGTGAGTGCCTGAGGTGCAGTTCGGTACCCGTGTATCCCCGTACACAGGGGCAGTAAGGAAACGCCTGTGTCTGGAGGCATCACGGGGGCACACAGAATGGTATGAAAAAGGACGGCATAAACCTGGGTCAGCCGGTGTGCATGGGAGGGGAGTGAGGGCCTTGGTGTCTTTGGAGAGTGTATGGGGGCAGCAGCAGTGCACGGGGAATGACTGAGTGCAGGAGGAATGCGTGTGCCCGGGGTTCCTAAGGGAGACGGGTGGGCAAGGGGCATGGGCAAGAAAGGGGGGGCGTCGGGGTGGGGCAGCGTGAAAGGAGGGCGGCACGGGAGAGCCTTGCAGGACGGCTGGCAGGTTTGGAAGGCGGACTATTGAAGGCTCCAGGGGGCATCGGAAGGCATAAAGGCAAAGAAGAGGAAAGTACATGGAGGGGTGTAGGGTCGGTGAAAAGGAGGGCATTGGCACGTGAGAACATGAGAAGAAATGGGATGACGTGGGGTCCCTGATGCGCCCGATGAAATCTCAGCCTATACAGAGACGCAGCGCAAAATGACACCCCTCCCCGCCCCGCGGATTGTGACACGGGGTCCCTGGACCACTTATCTCAGAGACACTCGTTGGTTTTGGGCTGAATGAGGTCCCCAGAAAAACTGAGGGACCCACTGAGGTATTGAACCTCTTGCAGGGGCCTGCACGGGCGGTACGGAGGGGGGTGGAGGCACGGGAGCACAAGGGGTACGGAAGGCCATGGGCACATGTGGGTATGAGGGCACATAGGTGCGGAAAGCAAACACTCGTGAACATGCGAGGCCATTTAGCATGTGCCGATCACGTGCGGCCTGTGCATTGCCCTGTTACACCGCGGGTGCCAGTAAACCCATTCTGATTGTGTAGGCAACCGCCATACACGGGGAAGGACACAGTGCGACGCCCCTGGTAGAACATGGGTGATACACTGTGATGGAAACCTAGAAACGCTTTACGAAATCAGTCCCCACACAGATGATTGGGCACCATAAAATGATGCATGATAAATTAAAAAGAAGTGCATAGGCAGCCAGAGAGGAAAGACAGACGGAGTGTCTCTTTTTTCTTTTTCGTTTTGGGGCTATTAATACAAGCATGGGTTTAGGACCACAAGTACTAGAATACTACGAAAACAAGCAGTGTCAAAGCCAATAAATAGATCTGGCGTCAGCAGTCAGCCTTTTGACTTTGTCAAAGCTTGTTTTCTCATGATTTTTTAAAAACGTTATTGTCGAGGGAGCATCTCGGCCATCATCGGTATAAAAACATTGGCTAAAAACAAACATATGTTTTTCTTCTAAAAAAATAAAATACACACATTACCATACTAGTCCCTGGCTTGGTCCTGAATGGGACTACATTGTGCGCGGATGTGCTCCTTGTGCGCAGACAGACTCCCCCACAGTGAAGTTACCCAGTGCCTGAAGGGGGCTCCCCCACTGGCCCAGGTGTTTTGCGGTGATGGGTGGACGAAAGGTGTGATTGACGAAACAGGAGACCAGGGGAGGAAGAAAGCCATGTAACTAACTATAAAATGTAAGGCCTGGAAGAGTTAGCCACGCGTGGTTTTGGGAACTCTGAGAACTGTGCTTGTTTTCCTTGAGCGGCAGGCACGGACGGAGGAAAGCAGCGTGCCCTTCCCAGGTCCTCAGGCCCAGGAGCTTCGTGTAAGACTGACCAGCTCTGTGCATTTATGTCTGGAGAGAAATCGGCCTGAATTCCCGGTGTAACCGCCGAATTCAAGCATCTTCTAAGCTGTGTGTAAGTGGAATAAACTGGGCCGCGCTTCTCTGCTGCCTTATCCACCGTGGATACTCTAATATAGGAGGTTATATTGAGCACCCGGGCCCTTTCGGGTGGTCTGCAGCTCCACTGAGTTATTTCTCCTGATCGAGGAGGGGCGAAGTGTGGGGCGGTCTCCCTCTCCCCATTCTCTGGCCTGTAATTGTTGGTTTTATTTCGTCTTTTCAACCTGTAACAGCCCAGCAGGACAGGCTGGGGACACATCATTAGGTCAGTTAACGCAGTTAATAATTAAGACCTCATAAACTTCTGTTTATTTCGGTGCGTCCGAACAAACCTCCCGAGCCCCTTTAATGTCCTCCATCGGCTTCCGCCTAGGGCCTGATGTCGAGCCTGAGATTGCTCCTGCGGTTCCTGCATCACATTCCGCTCTGCCGGATCCAGAGTGGCCGGTGTTCCTGCAACTATTCTTCCTCGGTGTGAGAACAAGATTTTTCCGGGCGGTAATTTCGCGTGAAAAAAATGGCGCGAGGTTTTGGATGGAGCAGCAGCCATGCCTCGTTCCACGTTTTCTTTTGGACAGACGGGATCATTCCGTGCTCGCCCATGCCAAGCCCGATCTGCCTCTTTTATCTTTCCTACTGACCAGCCTCCACCCTACATCCACACGCACCTCCCTCCACCCCCACCCTCACTCAAGGTCATACATATGCCTCCTGGTTTCAGCAGGGCATAAACGTATGCTTTAAGCCCCACAGGCATGGGAATTCTGTGTGGTTTTATGATTGAGAAATCCAGTCCTGCTTTGTAATTCCCCATTCCACGGAGCTTAATTTGTGGTTGCACAGTACTAGTGAAGATTTTTGCCCAGTAATATTAAATCTGCATGCAAATTCACTGCCCGCCAGTAATCTGCAGCTCAGAATCATGACCTAAGTGTCTAACTAACCCCCAAGACTGTACCCCGAAAATGACCAATGTCTGTCACAACTCCACAAGTTAGCAAATTATTCACCATCTTCCCCACAATGGCCCTTACACCCCATCATCTCTCTCCCAGATGAAAAAGTACCCAAATAAAGATCACTCACCTCTTCCTATGTGAATAAATACCCGGTCTGGTCATCCAGTGTGAACAAATACCCTTCTCCTCTCCACGTGCAAATACGTACCACATCACCTCTGCTCCAAATGAACAAATACCCCTCTCCCTGTATGAAAACATACCCATCACCTTTACTCCAAAATAAGAGATTCCGCTCACCTCTTCCTGTGAGAACAAATACCCTCACCTCTCCACATGCAAATAAGTTCCACATCATCGTTACACCAAATTACCGCACACCCTGTCTCCTTTCCCAATGAATAAATGCACCTCACCTCTCCTGGTATGTACGAATACCCCGTCACCGCTCCATGAAATGAACAAACACTCCTTCAACCCTCCGCTTTTGAATAAAAAACACCCATCACCGCTCACTTAAAATAAGTAATAAGTAATACCTCATCACCTCTCCCATGTGAGAGAAGAAATATCCCATCATCTCTAGTCCAAATGAATAAAATACCCTTCATCTCTCCCCATGTGAACAAATACCCTGTCATCCCTCCCTCGGATGACAAATACTCCATTCTCCCTGAAATGAACTAATAACCCCATCACCTCTCCTTGTGTGGGAGGACAAACCCCATCCCCTCTCACTGAAATGAACTAATACCACCACCACCTCTCTTCATGTGGGAGAAGAAATACCCCATCACTTCTCACTGAAATTAACTAATACCTCCATCACCTCTCCTTGTGCTGGAGAACAAATACCCCATCAGCTCTCACTGAAATTAACTAATACCTCCATCACCTCTCCTTGTGCTGGAGAACAAATACCCCATCAGCTCTCACTGAAATTAATTAATACCCCATCACCTCTTATATGAGAGAACAAATAGTGCATCACCTCTTCTCGTGAGAACAAATAGTGCATCACCTCTTCTCGTGAGAACAAATAGTGCATCACCTCTCCCAGAAATTAACTAACACCCCTGTCACCTTTCCTCATGTGGGAGAACAAATACCTCATCACCTCACCTCATGCGACAGAACAAATGCCCCTCCTCCTCTCCGCACGTGAGAGAGCAAATACCCCTTCACCTCCCCTCAAGTGAGAGAGCAAATACCTCATCACCTCACCTCATGCGACACAACAAATGCCCCACCACCTCTCCTCCCATGAGAGAGCAAATACCCCTTCACCTCTCCTCAAGTGAGAGAGCAAATACCTCATCACCTCACCTCATGCGACACAACAAATGCCCCTCCTCCTCTCCGCACGTGAGAGAGCAAATACCTCATCACCTCTCCCTGAAGCAGACTAAATACCCATCACTTTTCCCCCACACGAGGAAGTACCTGTCCTTTCTCCCCATGTGTACGGATATGCCTCACATTTCCCCATGTGAACCCACACTCCATAACTCTATTCTCAAATGTCCCAAAACTTACTACCTGTGCTCATGGTAACCTTGCTTTTGCTGCTATGCTGTTTCCAATTGGACCTCTAAAAAACGTTGTGATGGGGCCTTACATTTTCACGTTTGAGTTAATGAATGAAAGTCTTCAGCTATGACGTATAGGTGTGGTGAGGGGAATTGTTGGCTTGGCCCTTGGCAACTGTAGATGCCTGGGCAATACTTTTTTAGGGGTGACTGAAACCTTCGAAACTGTGGGTGAAATCTGAGCAATTCGACTGTTTCTTCATTTCGCTCAGGAAGGTTTGAGGTTCCTGCACTGTATCATGCTGTCACATTCAATGGTTTATTGAACTGACTGTACTTGCCTTAAGATTTCAAAGTGCATGAGTGTATGTATAGCGCGCTGCACCATGGACAGTATTTGGATGGAAGAATGTTGATCGGCTCTGTTGCCTATGTGGGAAATACTGTGGTGCAGCTCATGAATAAACACAATGATGCTATTATTTAAGATCGCAATGCCTAAGTTTGTGGAAGAAGACTGAAGGAGAGAGTGCATGTAACTTACATTATTTCACCATTGTGACACATTGATCTTATCTCTATTATATCCACCCACGAATTTGTCTGATTGTTCTCACTAGAAATCTGCTTTTTGTTGTTTAATTCACATATTTTTGTTTGGAATGTTAGGCACCGAAAAAGCAGAGAGTCCTTTAAGTGAATTGCGCGGCACAAACTCTAAGAGTGTGACAACACAAGACAGAGATTAAGTGATCTGAAAAAGTAAACAAACTATATTGTCGACATCATAAAAGCAAATGTATGTTTTTTCCCAACCTTGTAAGGCAGTGGTTCCCAACCTTTTGACATCTGTGGACCCCCGTTTATCATTAACGGAAACCAGGGACCCCCACTGAATCATTATTCAAATCCGGGGACTCCCTACTGAGTCATTACTGAAATCTAGGACCTAATCAGTTAATATTATATAATTTTGTAAGCAGTCGCAGGCCCCCTGAGGACTCTTCGCAGATCCCCAGAGGTCCCTGGACAACAGGTAGGGAACCACTGGTGTAAGGGGATGAACCTATTTGTCAACTGGCCCAGGTCACATGTCCTACTTACCCCAGGCTCAGTCTAAGATATCTTGTTTTTTGATTTCACTCTTATACAGGTGGATATAAAAAAATCCATCCTGTAAAATTCTATGGTCAAAAGCAATGCACTAACTTAAGGTGCAGCTAATAACATGGGGCCACTTGGCAAGTAAGACAGATTTCTCCTGTATGCGTTGTGTGACTAGAATGCAAAGGTCTGACCACTGGATGTGTCACGCATGAGGCCTCTTGCAGGCTGTGAAAAGAGCACCTGAGCCAGTAGGTGAATTGTGTGCTTGCACGCATGCCGCTGTGCCCAGTGCATCTACATGTATCAATGAAGTGTGTCATTTGAGGGCACAAGTACTTTATGTGTGTGCATGCGTTCCCGTGTTCATTAGGAGCATGCCATTGTGTTTCTGTATGAGTGTTACCTGTGTGCACAGTTGTGTTTATAGTCATTAAACCCAAAACCTCCTGTCCCATTGTTTACCTTAAGTATGGTATCCTTTGCCAAATAGCTCTTTACCCCATACAAAATGTATTACAAAGGAACTGAAAGTACCTCGAATTATTTTCAAATATTTTTCAAATTCTCCTCTAACCAACATCACTAAGAAGTTGGTTGTGTTTTTTTAGGTCAAGATTAAGCCTATGGCCTCTTGTATACTTTTAGTATACTTACTGTGGGACTAAAGCCATTTCATTTGCTCGTTTCAGTGTCATTTAAAAATCCGCCTTGCTAGTGGTCAGACATGCCTCTTTGTCCCTCTTTTTTGCTCTTTGGGAACAGGGAACAACTACTGTATAAGTATGCTTTGTCCTGTTTATCTCTTTCTTAGGAGACTTTTTTTTTCTTTGTTTTCTGCTCGTTTATGAAGAAGCTTCCCTTACCTTTTGCAGAGCATTCTTGCTGTCAGCATAGCTTAGCTGTAAATGAGCCTGTAAATCAGGCTGTTATCTTGGTCACATTTGTTGAATGCGGTCCGGTGGTGGGAGGAAGGGCAGAGGCCCGCATGTTTTGTCAAGCCTATGGTTTCCTTTTAGGACATATGCCCTACGAAGCAGACATGGCTGAACCACAAGTTTGTGAAAGTATGTGGTGATGCAGGTGGAGCTTTTCAAGTCGCAACAAGGAAAATCGTTTGCAAAATGGCAGGCCGCCACTTTGTAATGGCCCAAAAACAAATGCAGATGGTATTCAAAAGGAGCTTAAAGCCTCCATCCATGAGGAAACCTATCTTCAGACCCCAAAATATCCATTCTTTGTACACTGCACCACAACGCTGCATTAAGTAAACACAGTGCACTTTGGCGCATGGGTAGCACAGTCGCCTTTAACGCACTCTTCTATTAAACATGATTCTAGGCAGGAATTTGTTTTATTTTATTCTTCAGTGTCAAATAAGAAAATGAACATTACACAACACGTGAACAAATACGTTGCACTCTGGGCATCTTTCCCATTGAAAACTGTGAAATGTATTAAAATATTTTGCTTAAACACAAACCAGAAGCAGCAGTCTGACAGTGGAATTAGGCAGTGTCAAAGTATTGTTTCTTAGGAATTCGTGGTTGAATAAAAGAATGGGGCCTGGAGCTGATCACAAGACAACTGCAAGGATCAAATGCTGCAGTATGCAGGCAAATTCATGAATAACCACAATCATTCACAAGCAACACATATGTCAAGCTAGGTGTACTGGCCAGTGCCAATTATTTTATGGAAAAACTAACCCCATTTCTAAAAAATGAAATTCTCATTCAATTCACAAAAGGTCATAACCAGTGGGAGGGAAACATTTTTGCAACACGCTCGCCAACTAAACCCCCTCTCCCAACTCTGTAAAGCGTACAAAACCTACTGCCCGAGAAGTGATGGACCTGAGAGTGTCCACAACTACCCCACCTGAGGGTTGCAACGGCTTAATTTGTACCAAGCCCATGCAAGGTTGCAGCTATCGAAATAGTGGGCTACATCAGTATTCAAAGAAAAAGCGTCACATGCAAAAATATATGTCAGGAAGAGGCCCTGGGATTACCACCAAAGAGGGTATGAGGAAAAATCAGCAAGGCAAGCACAAGGATTTCAGTAAAACCACATGCGAAGAAGACAGCAAACGATCGAGTGTCTTAACCTCGCCATAGCATCGCTACTGGGCATATGCCATATCCCATCCGTGATACCTCAAGGCACAAAGCAGGCAAGATGTCGGAGCTCCGCACGGAACGGATTCAATGGGATGTGACCTTTCCAATGGCCACGAAGTCTTGCTCATCTCCTGGCTTCATTTGTGTAGAGTGAAGCAGTCGCTAGATTGCGCATAAAAGGGGCTTTGGGCATGTACTTGCCTCTGCCTACCCTTCCTGTGCTTTGAACACCTAGGCTTTAATACAACATGCAGGAAATATATGGTTCGATTCTCAAGAAAACTTATAAATTCGCATCAGCAGGTTTAAGCCTGTATATGCAGTAGAATTACGACTTTTTTAACTCTCACAAAGTTCCAGGAGTACACCTGGGGAACTCTGGCAGTCCCGGCTTTTCCAGGGTACTCACGTTTGTAAGCATTTATATAAGTGTAAATCCATATGGTGTACATTTACACATTTGAAATGCCCCGTGAAAGTGTACTTACACTTCCTAGCGTTTGCTTTCTTTCCTTCAAGTGAAAAACATTTTCGGGCGTGAGGCGAATTTAATTTTTCTGCGGAGAAACCCCATTTCTCCCTATTACTACCAAGTTCAGGTATTATATCCCCAGAAACCTAGCCTGGAATATGTTTTATATGTACAATTCACATTTGTTTGATATTTCAAAACATTCGCCATTCATTTTGATAAAACTAAATATATAAATATAGTCCATTAAGCCCTTGCTGTATATCTTTTATTGATTGCTTCATCTCCACAGTAATGTGAGCCAACATGCGCTTTACCCCCTTTTTGGCACAGTTCTTCCTGGGCTTTTTCAAGGATTAGCTGGGAGGTAAACAATTTGAAAGGACGTTCCTCATGGGTAGTTTGTATTCTTGATCAAGGGCTTCACTCAGCTTAAGAATTGTCATGCCATCTGTGCCTACATTTTCGGGTCGGCACCAACCAAACATTTTTCTGTTCTATCAGTTCTATGTGATCATCTCACATTCTCAGCCCAAAAAGCCAAATCGCCTCCTTTGTCGAGAACCTACAATGAGAATGGCCTTACACATATAGGTGAGTGAGATATTTGGTAGGTAGGGGATCTGCCTTACCAGCTACCTACTCACGAACAAAAGAAGCTGGACCTAGGGAAAAGAGGGAACCCAGCTCATCTGTGCTCACCCTTAAAATATTATGGGAATGGAGCAATTTCAAGCAATAGAAGTGCTTGTCCCATATTCCATCTATGTGAGGGAAGCTTGCATTGTACCTTTTCTGTGAGAGAAGCTTGCATTGTACCTTCCTTGTTAGGGAAGCTTGCATTGTACCTTCTCTGTTAGGGAACCTTGCATTGTACCTTCTGTGTAAGGGAGGCTTCCACTAGTTTCTAAATAAACTACCTATCCTGCTCTGCCTTCCTTTCTATCTATTCTATGCAGCTCTCACCCATATATATTCTCCATGCCACATAATTCCACTACACACATACACTCCATACCACACAATTCTACACTGCACAATTCCACAACTAACAATTAAAATAAAAAACACAAATTTCCACTCCACACCACATACATTCCCTACCCTCCAAACCAAAACACATAAATAAAATAAAGGACACTGTCATTTACAACGCCAGTAGCTCTAACTCTCGCAATTGAAGACCTATTGCATAGCAAATGCTTGGGTTTTATTCTGGTATATCTAAGCCTGCATCTATCAGGAACAACGAACTACAAATTCCAGAGTGAACAGGTAAGAAATAGCTATGGGTAACTTTCTCAAGCCTGAAATGGGGCAACTTGATACCTTTTGACATCTCTTCGCACAGACTCACTGCATAGGCACCCTACTGCATATCACTTATATCCCCATTGTACAGCACCACATACTCCCTACCTCCCATAATGCACACAGTTGTGTGCCACTAAGCCGCACATCATCTTGTGCTTCCCTATGCTTTGCCAGTCTTTGTTTTTAGAGGATGAAGGGGTATTCATTCAGTGCAAGAGAACCCACTGAAGACTTTCGACTGCTGCAATTAGCTTTTTTGAAAGCTGAAGATGTGGGTGACATGCGAGGTATGTAGCAGAAAAAGAACAGGGACAGAAAGGGGAACCAGAGATAGGAAGGAAGAAGAGGTGGGCGCGTAGTCTTTTGTTCCCAAGAACCCCCACCTGCCCCATAGCACTTTCACTCGGGTTTCAGAGCCCTCACGTGAGACCAGGAAGAGAAATGCATACCAAGAGTCACTTTTGAGACTGCTGGCTGCTCTCTGCTTGTACCTAGGGACTGAGGAACAGTCTTGGTATCCGTGCAAGACCATGGCTATGACCATGATATCTGTGGTAACACAAAAGGCGGTATCTCAGCTGCAAGGGTCCAGGCCAGGAAAATGTTTGGTTAAACTGTTGGCATCAGAGCAGGGGAAGATGATGATAATCACACAATCTACCTGTGGATCCAACCGACAGGACATGCAGTCCTTGACTCATCATACTCTCAGAGGCTAAGTGGAACCACAGTCCGTGAACAAGGAAATCACAAACACATGGTCTGCTTAAGGCAGAGTTATTCAAGCTGTGGAGGCATGCCCCCTATGGAAATCCTTGGCTACATACCCACAGGGTGCAAATGCTTCAGCATGTACTTCTACATATAGATGGTCTGGAAGCGCGACCTTGGTATCTGGCTTGTTACTATGCGGTCTTTAGTTATATGCAGATGTCTTTTCAGGTGGGCCGAGGGAGTGGCAGGGAGGAGCTCAGCAATGTCACATTGAGATGCAGAGCCCTAATCGTCCAGAAAACCTGGGCCCTCAGAGTAATGGTATATCAATCAATCAAACAGCATTTGTTAAGTGCAGCTCTGTCACCTCCTGGGGGGTGAGGGTGCTGTGTCTCAGTTGAAGAGCCAAGTTTTGAGTTTATTGCTGTGTCTCTGTCGAAGAGCCAGGTTTTGAGTTTCTTGCTGAAGGCCACTAGGGTAGGTGACGTTCAAAGGTGGAGAGGCAGGCCATTCCAGGATTTATCAACAACGTAGAAAAAGAAGAGGCCACCTCTGCTGCTGCGATGGATGCGGGGTCTGTGTGCAAGGGCAAGTGTGGTGAAGTGCAGGTGTCTTGTGGGGTAGATGGAAAGTCTGTCGATGGTTGAGGTACGAGCGTCCTTGGTTGTGTGTGCTTTGTAGGCAAGTGTGAGGATCTTGAACTAGCATCTCTTCTGGATGGGGAGCCAATGGGGGTCCCTGAGTTGAGTGCAGATGTGGGTCCTTCTGGGGAGGTTCAGGATGAGTCTGGCTGCTTTGTTCTGTATGGTCTGAAATCTTCTGAGGAGCTGGGTGGAGATTCCGGCATAGAGGGCATTGCTGTAGTCGAGGCGGCTGGTGACGAGGGTCTGCGTGACGGTTTTGCTGGTGTTGATAGGGATCCATCTGAAGATTCTGAGAAGCATGCGGAGGGTGTGGAAGCAGGAGGTGGTGACTGAGTTGATTTGTCGTTTCATGGTCAGTTGACTGTCGATGATGGTGCCCAGGTTGCATGTGTGATCAATCAGTGTGGGTGTTGGTCCAAGTCCAGCCAGCCACCAGCTGTTGGCCCCTTCAGAGGTGTTCTTTCCAAATATTAGTACTTCTGTTTTGTCTCAGTTCAGTTTGAGGCAGTTGCTCCTCATCCATTTGGCTATGTTGGTCATGACATTACAAAAGTTAGATTTGGTATTGGCGGGGTCCTTGGTGAGAAAGAGGATTAGTTGAGTGTCTTCTGCATAGGAGATTACACTGAGTCCGTGAGATCTTACAAGGTCCATGATGGGGGGGGGGTCATGTAAATGTTGAAGAGGGTGGGGCTGAAGGATGATTTTTGGGGTACGCCGTACTTGGGTGCGGAGGTGAAGGGGGGTAGCTGGATGCTCTGTGTGCATCCTGTCAAGAAGGAGGGGATCCATTTGAGGGCGTTTTGCTGAATGCCGATGTTGCAGAGTTGGTCGATGAGGGTGTGGTGGGAGACAGTGTTGAATGCCGCGGAGAGGTTGAGAAGGATCAGGGCTATCATTTCTCCGTGGCGAGTTCTAGTGTCGTTGATGGCAGCCATCAGTGTGGTTTCAGCTCTGTGGTTGGCACAGAATCCTGACTGAACTGTGTTGAGTTGGTGGTTTTGTTTGAGGTATTCAGTAAGCTGAAGGTTGGTGGCTTTCTCAATTACTTTGGCTGGGTAGGAGAGCAGTGAGATCAGTCAGTAATTTTAGATGTTGCCAGAGTCGGCGAGGGTTTCTTCAGGAGGGGTTTGACCTCTGCATGCTTCCACCCGTCCAGTAAGGTTGCTGTAGGGATGGAGGTGTTGAAGATGGTGGTGAGTTCTGAGCTGATTGGGTTGGTTCCTAGGCTGAAGAAGTAGTGGGACCAGGGGTTGGTGGGTCCCCTGAGTGGACTGACGACCTGATGTCTGCGGTGGTCTGGGTGGTGAGCGGGAACCAGGAGGTGACCGTTTGGTTGGTGTTTGTAGGTTGGATGGGGTTTTCAAGGCAGAACATAGTGGGTTGAAGGTCGAAGTTGTTGTAGATGGTGGTGATCTTGAAGTGGAAGTAGTCTGAGAGGGTGTTGCGGAGTTCTTGGGAGGGGTGAATGGTGTTCTCAATGGTTGTCGGGCTGGAGAGTTCCATCACTATCTTGAAGAGCTCCTTTCTGTTGTTTGGCCGCTGTGTCAATGCCGGTGGACATTGCTGTTCTTCTGGCCTCCTTGATGCGCACGTGGTAGTTGCTGCTTTCCGTGGTAGGGCTGCTTTGTAGGTGGCTCTGTTGGAGGAGTTCTTGGTGCGGTGCCATTGCTTTTTGATTCGGTAGTAGTAGCGTTTGGTGGCTTTGAGCTCTGCGGTACACCAGCTGGCTTGTTTAGGGGTTTTGTTGGCTTTTGTGGGTTTAAGTGGGGTGACTTTGTCAGCACATCTGGTGATCCAGCTGGAAAAGTTTTGAAACAGCTTGGTTGAGGTTGGTTGATATTACGGGTTGTGTGGTGCAGAGGGCCTGTGTCCACTGGGTCTCGGTTACCTTGCCCCAGTGGCTGTGGGGGAGGCTGTAGTGGTGGGCGGTGGTGTGTTGGTGTTGGAGTTTGTGAAGTGAATGATGGTCTGGTCCGTCCAGGTGAGTTCTGTGATGTGGGTGAATTTGATTCTATTGCTGGAGTTGAAGATGGCGTTGAGTATGTGCCCGGCTTTGTAAGTCAGTTCTGTGACCAGTTGGGAGAGGCCAATGTCGTTCAGGATCTTCGGGAGGGTGGAAGAGTTGATGTCATTGGGGTCGTTGATGTGAAAACTGAGATCACAGAGTAGGATGTAGTGGTGGGAGTCGATGGCTAGAAGGGTGATGGGGTTAGAGATGGTGCTGCAGAAAGCTGGTCTGTAGGCAACAGTGGCTCTTATTGTAGTCTTGGCATCGGTCTGAAGTCAAATATTGAGAAGTTCCATGAGAGGTATAGGGTTGTCGTTGGTCACAGTGCATCTTAGGGTCTCCTTGAAGATGATGTTGCAGTCTCAGTGAATCAACTTGTAGCCCTCCGGAATGGCGGTGGCGATGTCGGGGTTCGAGTGCAGCTTGAGCCATGTCTTGGTGATGAAGGCAATGTCAGGGGAGAGAATACAGATGATGTCCCAGATTTCTGTGGCGTGTTTGCAGAGGGAGCATGCATTGCAGAGGATGCATTGGAGAGGTTCTGGGTTGTTCTTAGTCTTCTTGGTGGAAGTGAAGCAGGGTCCTGGGTGGATGGGTGGTGCAGTGAGGAAGTAGGAATGGCAATGGCGGCAGGTGAAGGGTCCTTTGGTAGATCTTGGGGAAGCCGTTAAACAGCTGTTGTTCTGGGGTCCAGGGCTGGGGGGGCTATTTAAACAAGAGGGTTGTGCGTTTGCAATCGTAGCTGGGTGGACACTGAAGGTAAAATCAGGCAGACGGTGAGTACTGCATAGGAAGCTTTTGATAAGTGGGCTGTGCTGTTGTGCAACAGACTCGCCACCTGTGTGCCAAAAGGCAAGGCCATCTGCGTCCATCCACACCTCGCCGGGGTCAGGGGCAAGGCACTATGTTGAATAGAATATCCTACTTGACTAGTGAGCTCATGGCCCTGAGACTGGTTAAGTTCTTTGACAGCACTGATCTTCACGGTATTTTAAAGAGTAGTCTGGACCTTTTATGTTAATCTAGTGAATTTAAATATCTTTTCTTTTATCTGGTCAGACCATTTCCTGATTAAGTTCGACTTTCCTGTGGTGGAATATAATAATACAAGTCACACAGAAATTAAACTAATTTGTGAAAGGGAAAACGTAAATCCAGAAGCTATGTTAGCAACACTTAATTACACAGTTCCTAATATGAGCATTTCTGTTGACAAGCAGAAGAGGAGTACTCATGGCAAATAAAGGACGCAAGTAATTTACAGGCCCCATTAAAATGGGTGTCACATAATTAACCCGGGTAAACCAGATACTTTGTTCATACAAGAATTGAAAGAAGCCAAACCCCAACCTCGCCACTAACATTGGTGGAAGGATTATAACAAGAAAAGTAAGAGCACGTTTGAAGCAGATATGGCAGAGAGTGCAGACTACCTCAAATAAAGACAAAGAACCTAAAGAGAGAAGTTTTCAAGATTATAAAGGAACTTTCATCTGCTGATAGAGTCACCCAGAGTTTTACTCCTTCCCAAGGAATTATGTTTTCTACATAAAATAAAATGAATTAGGGACAGAATTGTCAATATTTCAAGTCACATGAAGTCAGCAGAACCCAGTATAAATCCCTCTTGTCTACCTTGTTTCCAACTAATAGACGAGAGCCTCTACAAAAGTTGATGACAAAAGTTAAATTAAGCTTATCATTAGATCCCTGTCCTCAAGTAATCATGAAAACAATGGCAAAGGCAAGAGAGGCCTCCCTTCTGCGATTATTGAGGATATTTTTGACACAGGGAATGGCTCTGAAGCCATGCCATTGCCATCCCATTGTTTGATTTGAGCTGACTTGAAGAGCACAGGGGTACAATGGAGGGCTTCTCAGTGCTTAAAACAGTCAGAAGGTTGGTGGTAATCGGGAATTTTATTAGCATTGGAACAGCCAGGTCTTCAGTGTTTTTCTGAATACCATTTCATCATGAGAGTGGTGAATAGTGAAGGGAAAGAAATCCATAGCTTAGGATCAAGATAATAGGAGGAGCCCCCTCCCTTTCTTGATTTATGAATCTTGGGGATTTTTGCAAGATAAGAATTAGAGTATCTAAGGGATTTTGAAGGAGTGTAAAGTTGCACAAGATGACATAGAAAAATGGGTCCTGAGCTGAAAATTGCTCAAAAGTAAAAAATAATGCTTTCAAGTGTACACTTTACTATGGGTAACCAGGGGAGATCTGAAAAGGAGGAGGCCACAAATTGGTACTGGAGAATCAGCAGCAGGAGTCAGGCTGCAGTGTTCTAAATTATTTTCAGTTTTTTTAGTAGGGCTTGAGTGGCCCACAGACACGGGACAATGTCAAAGTGCAGGCGCCATGTAATCAAGATCTGGATTACAGTTTTCTGTGTGGGACTGAAGAGAGTCCAGAGGAGATTTCTCTGTGCTCACAGCAGACCATAGAAGCAGGCTGCCAGTTTCCTGACATGCTCTTTGAACCCTAGTTTTTCATAGAACCAGAACTGAATTTTTTTAATTAGCGGTTTTGATCGCTGTAATGGTCCGAGACAGGTCAACAACTGGATGTCCAAGATTGAAAGTTGTTTCCCACTTCATGACTTTGTGTTTACTCCAATTCAATTTTAAGCAGCAGTTTTCCATCCACTCAACTACTGATGTAAGGCAGTCCTTCAGCTGACGTGGCTTGTTATCTTGATCAGGAGAGAGGAATATAACCATCTGTGTACCAGCATAACAGAAGAGAGTGACACCAAAAGACTGCAAAATAGCTGCTAGTGGGTGAACATATATGTTAAAAAAGCAAGGTGACGATATAACTGTTTTATAAAACTTTTTTGTCTATATCCCTGCTTCCTTATCCAACAGAAATATTAGAAGCACTCGTGGAACAGGAGATCTATAACTACGTTCAGACCCCTGAATATCTTGACCTTTAGAGGCAGGATTTTGTCAGGCATATAGCACAGAATCTGTGTTACTCTCAGTAGTGGATGATCTAAGGCTGGATAGTGGTGAGGGACTGATCTCTGCATTAAGGCTGCTGGATTTGTCCACCACATTTGACATGGTCAACACAATATTTTGATTGGCTGTATGAAAGCCACAGAACGTCAGGGATCCACATTGACCTGGATGAAATCCCTTTTGAAAGATCACATTCAGGCAGTTCAATTATCACCCTCTTTAGCTACAGCTACACATGTAGACCGTGGAGTACCTTAGGCATCCTCTTTATCTCCTCTCCTGTTTAATATGTAGGCTAGATCTTTGATAAAGAAATTAGTGGCATTTTACTGAGAGCCGTAAAATACAACGTTATACCATGGACCTATTGGGGGAGGGATCTCCTTGCCTTTCTCTCAGCAATGGCGTGGGGGGATCCACCACAGTAGATTTAGATACTGCTTCACCTCCTTCTCCCTCGCACATGGAGGTTCAGGCTATAGAAAAAACATACTACCCTTTATTTTCTATGCTTAACAGTAAAGGGGCAGAGAGAGAGAAAAGCCTAGAGGTTCCCTCAGCCACTCCAGGATTTATTAATCCTCTTCCTCTGGCGTCATGCTTATCGGTCATTGGGGATGACAATTCTGTTCTACCTCCAGCCCTCCTACACAGGCCAACTGTAGTTCCACAGCCTACCCCTACAGTCTAGACCATGTTGAATCTTATCTTAATGGAGCTGTTTCAACCTTAAACTAACACACAACCAGGCAAAAAAAAAACTGATGATCAATTACTCCAACTCAACTCTTACATATCACATTTGACGTCTCGGATCTCCCAAGTGGAGCAGAGGGTCTCAGACCTTGAAGATACGTATCATGGATCCACAACTGCAATGAGCCAGACACAGACTGAATAAGAGGTGCTGCAGTACAAATTGGATGATATTAAAAATAGGTCTCAACTTTCTAATCTGAGATTTGTTGGAATTCCAGAAGAGATTGAAACCACGTCCTCAGTTACGAAAGTTATAACTGACTTGATATACAAATATATTCTTCTTGACAAAACTTTGGCTTATCCAGACTTGACCATCACGTGGACCCATAGAGTTCCGGCAACATGGTCCCAGAATTCCAAATATCCACGTACTATCCTGGTCAATTTTGGCGATTACAGGATAAAGGAACAGATCCTATCTCAAGCCATTAAAACAAGAAGTTGAAAGTGATTTCTCTTTTAGGGTCTTTTGTGATATGTCCATAACTACAGCACGTCGATGTTGTGAATTTGTTAGCCTTATTGATGACTTTAGGGTGCCCCTGCTGGCATACTCCAACTGGCAAAGCTAAAGGTTTTTCATAAAGGCCAGGCCCAGATTTTCCAAAGCGTTCAACAAACAAAAGAATTTCTTACCGCTCTAAAGGCGTAACATATGTGTCAGTTGCATGCTAGATATTCGCTTGGAGTGTCATGGTCATAAAAGAAGGGGGAAGGAGGGGAGAGGATAAGTACCGGGTGATCTATGGCGATACATGAAGATATATGATGTTATACGTATTACTTTATATTTTATAACTCTGGTCCTCTACCTTGCTTTTTCCCCTTTTTTCCTCACTGGTCCATGCCTGCTACTCTTTCCAGACATAGACTCAAGGGGTGGCACATTAATGCACTCATTTTTGGGGGTTGTGGGGTTCACTTTTGGGAAGGGAAAGGGTTCACTGGGAGGATGAGGTCATGATAGGTAGGCCTAGCTTTGTGGGGAGGGGGTGGGAGCACTTGTTGGAGGGGGTTTCTTGCACTGGGGTGGGTGAAAAGAGAAGGTTGCAAACACAAGGAAACTAGCAACGTATCACCTAGAAGGATTGTGCTGAGAAAAAAGGGTTTACTGAGGATGAAAATCATCATGAATGCACCCAATATAGGTTGCAACATCAGGTCCAGTGCCAACAAGCTTCTAAAAAACATCTATTTTTTAACCAGATGAGTGATAGGCAAACTAGCACGTTCTTCTCTGGCTCCATTAAAAATGTGTCATGCAATGCAAATCGGCTGAATAATTCACATAAATTTAGAGCAATACTTCATTGGTTAAGATCCTCTCAGGTGATTTTACTACAGGAAACTAATTTCAAACAGCAGACCATCTGTCTTAGTATCCCGAACTTTACCCCGGCCGTTCGGAGGGGTGGCAGTTCTCCTCACGCAGGACTTCCAAGGAGAAGTCCTTGCGGTCTATCGGGATTGTCAAGCAAGATGGATAGCTGTCAGCGTAAAGGTAGGAAGGCAATTAATGCACATTTCAAGTTTCTATTGTCCCATAAAAGATGAAACTACCTCTATGCAAAGTCTGTATGACCTTTTAAGCACACTTCCTGGCCTTTTGGTAGTCGGTGGCGACTTCAATATTATTCAAGATATGAATCTAGATGCCTCTCGCAAAAATCCGTCACAAAACAAACTACCAGCACATCAATTTTTGACAAAATTTGTCCGGGATCTGGCTCTACAGGATCCTTGGTGGCTGGATCATCCACAAGAGCAATGTTTTACCTGTTTTTCAAAAAGGTTTAACTCGGCATCAAGGATCGACTTCTTCCTAGTAATCAAATTTTTGGGGTAGAGTAGGTTCTGATATAATACCAACCCTTTTTCAGATCACTCTGTTCCATTGGTACAATTATCTTTCTCTGCTCAACAGCGAGAAAAACCCAGGTGGTCTCTGGATAAATCTTTATTAACTCATGAAGGCTAGACTTCCACACTCAAATTATCAGTTGCTGAGTTTCTAAATAGAAATGACGCAGCTGCCGCTATGTTCGCCGTTTGGGAGTCATGCAGGGCACACATTAGAGGGGAAGCCATAGCTTTTAATGCCTTTCTTAGGAAAGCCAAGAAGGAGAAAATTAACAGCCTTCAGCAGGAACTCAACTATGCTACGCGCCTGCATTATCCACTTGGCGATCAAAAGTCATGGACTTGCCTCCATGAGGCTAAAACTCAATTGAAGAACCTTTTTTTAGAACAAGAGATTGGCAATCATAATACATGCTTTCAGCAATAATACGAAGAGAGTGAGCACATAGGTAAATTCCTGGCACATTATATTAAAAAACGTCAGGATGCTTCCTTAATCAAATCCATTTTTGATGAATCCCAGGGGCGTATGGTCGACCAGGCTAAAGAGATAGGGAAGGTGTTTCTAACACATTATCCAAATATTTACACTCCCAAGTCAGCTACAAGCAAGGAGCTCATTAATAAATACCTTGGATCAGTCTCTTTACCGGGTCTCGACCAAGAGCTCCAATCTGCACTGCTGCAGCCAATCACCGAAATAGAGGTGGCTGAAGCCCTTAGGGATTCTCCAAATGGCAAAGCTCCCGGGGAAGATTGTCTTCCAGCAGAGTTGTATAAAATCCTATTCAACCAGATTGCGGCAACCTTGGCTACACTCTTTAATGCAATACTCGATGGCAAAAAAGTACCTAGTTTATTTACCCAGGCAGTTATTGTCAGCTTCCTTAAGAAAGACGGACCTGCTGAAAAACCTGATTCTTATCACCCTATTAGCCTTCTTAACAATGATTATAAGATCCTTATGAAAATCTGGGCAGCTCGCATTACGCCTTTAGCTCAGGGGCTTCGCCACCATGATCAGTGTGGTTTTCTCCCGGGAAGATTTATCTCTGCTTAACACAAACTTTCTGCTTCAGGTAATCGAGTCTTGCTCTACAAATAACATTAAAGCATTTGTAATAATGCTAAATGCGTAAAAAGCTTTTGTACAATGGGAGCTCCTTTTTGCAATCCTACGCAAATTTAAGTTTCCTAACAAAATAGTAAATCTTTTTTCCAGTCTTTACCGAGGGGCAGAGGCCAACGTTTTAATCAATTCACAAGTAAGTAGGACCCGGCAGCGTTGCCCTCTGTCTCTGCTACTTTTTGCTCTTTTAATTGAGCCATTGGCTTCAGCCCTGAGGCAGGATACTTTTATAAAATCCCTGATACCAGTGCCCCCAAGCTAAAACCTTTTTGCGGATGATGCAATCCTACACCTTGAGGTTGATCCTCAGAATATTGAAAAGGCCTTTAGCAAAATCCAAACATTTTCAAATTTGAGAGGCTATCGGATTAATAAATCAAAATCCGAGGCTTTGCTGTTTAATGCTCAAGATTCAGTATTGCCAGCCGAGATGCAAACTAATTATCGGACTTCTCATCCTATCAGATACTTAGGCGTTTATGTCACTCACAACATGTCTGACCTTTACTCGTTGAACTACCTCGCTACACTCAAGAAAGCACAGGCTATCATGCTTAAATGGCAGAATTCACCACTAACAATAATCAGCCGCATTGCCTTGATCAAAATGATGATGCTACCTTTATTCTTATTTATATTTGCTAACGTTATGATCAAGGCTCCTGGAAACATTTTCAAGGATCTCAATGTAGTACTACGTGAATTTATTTGGGTAAACAAATAACCTTGCACTCAGTTGGAGACACTGCAGCTCCCTATAGAAAATGGTGGGCTAGCCTTACCCCATCTTAAAAAGTATTATGAGGCGACCTATCTAGACTGGATTGTGAGTGCTTCTTCCACACATCATGTTGATTCAAATTTCCATTTGAAACAGATGCTTCTTGAGAACAACATTAATTTGTCTCATTTTCTTAAAATGCCATGGCTTCTGAAATGCACTAGATACAAGATCTAAAATCTTATTTAGTTCAGAGGTGTAGAACTTCAACTGAACTATCATTTTACTTGGTTCCATCCAACTATTCCCCTAAGAGAAGCTATCGCTTTTGGGCTTCCTCTTGCTACCAAAGCCCTAAACGACTGGGAGAATCTGGGGTTGAGAAAGCTACAAGATTTTTTAATAGCGGATAGGGTCATATCATGGACACAACTTCAAAGTAGCAACCCAGCTATTCCATCACGTTTACGCTTTTTGCACCTCCAGATTCTTCACTTTATCCGATCAGTGTTTTTTTTAGGTCAATATTCAGCCGAGTCACTATCTTTCAGAATTACACAAGCCATATGGGTGCAGAAAAAGACAGGGTCAGTAACTGGTTTAGTATCCTTCAAGCAGAATTGCCAGCTAAAGTTCTCCCGCCTGCTCTAAGTAGAATAGCAGCAGCTACAACTTGCATGGTTGATCCCCAGACGTGGAAATATTATAATAACCTTTTCTCTAAAGCCTTACGAGGTGCAGATTTTAAGAGAATGTCATTCCTCACCAAGTGGGTGCTTTATTATACTCCAGCGCATCTTAACAAGTTGGACACGTCAGTTCCAAGCACTCGGGGATTGGCTACACGTCTGCTATCTCTGCCCTGCTGTCACAAATTTTTGGGCCAAAATGTTTTGATTGGTTAGTTCGAAACTACAAGTAGCGTTAGCACCAGAACCATTGGGGGCACTCTTTGGGCCAATCATCCCAGGTTCTCCAAATTCGGAAAACAATACTTTTTTATTGCAACTTTGATTTCCAAATCCCTGATCCTACAACAATGGAAGACCCCCTAGCTCCAACATATGATCTTTGGGAAAAGAAAATGAGAGCAGTGCAAGCTAAAGAATTTCTATATGCTCAAAGAATCGGGGCAACACGGATTTACCATGCCATTTGGGAAGAGACCTTTTCATCCTCAGTCTGATCCATATTTAATGCTATTCAATGGATATTAATTTAGCACACCTTTATAATTTACTAGATTAGTATTATTATGTAAAAGATACACAACAATACTCAGTACAAAATACTGCACTGTATTCTATTGATTTTCTCCCATCTTTTGTTATCATGATTCAAAGTTTTGAAACCTGAATGTCACATCTGCTCATGTCGTGTAATAAAAATATGTGTTAAAAAAAAATTAGTGGCAAGGGTTGGCAGATTATATAACTATGCAGATAACGGTACACTACTACTCCATTCAGCAAGGGGTCATTTGTGTAGATCCTTGAAGGTTTTCTCAAAGAAACGTAGGTGGTCATTACGATGCTGGCAGTCATGAGAACGCCGGGGCCTTGGTGGAGGTCGAACCATGGCCAAAGCAGCAATTTGGCCTCCACACTACGACAGTGGCGGAGCCGCCATGGTCCGACCACTGGCACTGCCAGGTTGCCACCAGCCTGGCGGTGCCAGTGGTCTCAATCCAGATTACGAGTCCCCTTTCCGCCAGCCTTTGCATGGCGGTCCCACTGCCAGCCTTTGCTTGGCAGTCCCACCGCCATGCAAAGGCTGGCGGGAAGGGTGTGCCAGGGGCCCCATGGGGACCCCTGCTCTGCCCATGAACTTTGTATGCACTTTGCATGGGCCACCATGGACAGCCCTATCACGCTTTTCACTGCCCAATTTATGGGCAGCGAAAAGAGCAATGGGTGCTGTCGCACCCGTCACACCACAACATTGCAGCTGGCTCAATTACGAGCCAGCATCAATGTTGTGGTGTGTCTCCCGCTGGGCCGGCGGGCGGAACAGCGTTTCAACCCACCGGCCCAGAAGGAAACTCTTAATAGGTTCCGCAGAGGGACAGCCGCATATGCGGTCATCCTGATGCGGGACTTTGGTGGGCGACCTCTGCCGCCCACCAAAGTCAAAATGAGGGCCTAAGCGTTGAACTAAAATAAAAATGTGTAGAAAAAAGTCAATTTGTGACAACATTTTCATTTGTAACTTCTCCTCATGATGGTTGATTTACAAAAGCAATATACCATTACATCTGCTAGGCCCTCCTAGTTGTGGGGATATGTAGGGTTTGTTTGTTTTCAAAGAACTTGAGATACCCAGAGCCAATAACTGAGTTGCACTTTGCAATGGTTTTTCATTGTGTACCAGATATAGAGCAATTCATATGGTAAGATTTAAAGAGTGAAAAATAGATATCAAGGAAACCTATGTATTTCCAAAATGGGCACAAGATATGGAGTTTAAAAGCATTGATTATTTGCACATCTCTGAATGTGTGGGTACCTGTGCTAGTGTGAATTAGAGGGCATTTCTCAAAATGCCTTCTTTCTTATACACTGGCTTACATTTTGAAGACACAAATGCAGAGAAATACAATTGGTAATAACACTTGCCCTACTATTCTGTGTTCCCCTAAATCTCCTGCTAAAAATGGTACCACACTTTTGTGGGTAGGGCTAGTACCCACGACAGGAAAAGGCCCAAAAACGCAATACGGACACATCAAATTTTTCCACTGAAAACAGATTTTTGCAATGTGCATAGCTGTGGATTTTAGGACCCTACCTCAGCCAGCACCTATGGAAACCTAGCGAACCTGCACATTTTTGAAACCTAGACACATAAGAGAATCCAGGATGGAATGATGAGTTGTGTGGCTTTCACCAGGTTGTTTTACCAGAATCCCTTGCAAACCTCAAATTTTGACTAAAAAACAAATTCTTCTCACATTTCTGTGATGGAAAGTTCAGAAATCTGTAGGTACCACATATTTCCTTCTACCCAGTATTCCCCCTAGTCCTCTGATATAAATGGTACCTCACTTGAGTTGGTAGGCCTAGTGCTCGTGACAGGAAACAGCCCAAAACGCAACATGGATACATCAAATTTATCCACTCAAACCTGACCCTTGTTTTGCAAAGTGGGTAGGTGTGATTCTTGGGCCCTATCTCAGGGAAGCCTAGAAACATGTACATATATATATTTTTAAACTAGACACCTTTGGGAATCCAGGATGGGGTGATCTGTGTGGATCCCATGAGTTTTTTTTTACCCTTAATGCCTTGCAAACCTCAAACTTTACCTGAAATCATGCATTTTTCATGCATTTATTTGATGGGAACTTCAGAAATCCTCAGGAATTCACAAAATGTGCCGATACAAATGCTGCACCAGTGTGTGGCTGGGACTAGTGCCCGTGACAGGAATGGTTTAAACCAAGGACAATGAGAGCCCCTGCATGGGGACTCTCATTGACCTCGGTTGTATTTGTGTGGAGTGGAACTGTATGGCATTGTGTGGCGTGGAGTAAAATTGTGTCACATTGTGTGGAATGCAGCATACTGGAGTGGAATTGTTTGATATAGAGTGGAACTGTGTGGAATGGAGTGGAACATTCTGCCATTGGGTAGCATGAAGTGGAATTGAGTAGAATGGAATTCTGTGGCACTGTGTGGAGAGAAGGGGGAATGAGTGGAGTGGAATTGTGTGTTATTATGTGGCATGGAATGGATGTGTGTGACAATATGAAGTGAAACTGTGTGACACTGTGTTGAGTGGAATTGTGTGACATGATTGGAAATGTGTGGCATTATGTGGACTGGAATTGTGTGACGAGGACTGAAGTGGAGTAACATTGTACGGAATGGAGTAATATTGCTTGGCATTGTGTGTAGTGGAGTGGAGTTGAATTGTGTGGCATTGAGAGCAGTGGTATTGTGTGCAGTGTGTGGAGTGGAGTGCAATTGTTTGACATTGTGTGGCGTGTAGTGCAACTATGTGGCATTGTGTGGAGTGGAATCGTGTTGATTGGAATTGTGTGGAGTGGAGTGGAGTAGAATTGCGTGGCATTGAGTGGAGTGGATTATAATTATGTGCAGTGTGTGGAGTGAAGTGGAATTATGTAGAATTGTGTGGCATGGAATGGCATGAATTGGCATGCAGTGGAGAGGCATTGTGTGGCATGGAGTAGAGTGTGTTAAGTGGAGTGTAATTTTTGTGACATTTTGTGGCATGGAATGGAATTGTGTTGCATTGTGTGGCATGCAGTGGAGTAGAAATTTGTATCATTGAGTGGACTGGAATTGGGTATTGTAGAATTGTGTGTCACGTGGCTGGAGTGGAATTGTGTGACACGGAGTGTCATTATGTGACGTGGATTGGAGTGTAGTGACTTGGCATTGTGTGGTGTTAAGGGAAATTGTATGGCATTGTGTCTATTGGACCTGAAATGGGTGGCATTGTATAATGTGGACTGGAACTGTATGGTATTGTGTGGACTGGAGTGCAACTGTGTGGTGTGAAGTGTAATTATGTGGCATTGTGTAACGTGGAGTGGAATCGTGTGGCTTGGAATTGTGTGACTGTGTGGCGTGTAGTGGAGTGTAATTTTGTGGCACTGTGTGGCATGGAGTGGAATTGTGTGGCGTGGAGTGGAACTGAGAGGAGTGGAACTGTGTGGCATAGAGTGGAGTGGAAATGTGTGTCATTGTCTGGAGTAGACTGGACTTATGGGGCATAGAGTGGAGTGGAACTCTGTGCTATTGTGTAGGGTGGATTTCAATTGTGTGGGGTGAAACTGTGTGTCATTGTGTGGAGTGGAACTGTGTGTAATTATGTGGCATGGAGTGGAGTCGAGCTGTGTGGCATGGTGTGGCATGGAGCAGAATTGTTTGGTATTGTGTGGAATAGAGTGGTATTGGGGGCGTGGTATGGAGGGAAAGTGCATGGCAGTGTGTATAGTGGGCTGGAGCTGCATTGTGTGGTGTGGAGTGAAGTTGTGTGGAGTGGAGAGTAACTGTGTGCCATTGTGTGGCAGGAAGTGGGATAATGTGACGTGGTGCGGAATTGTGTGGCATTGTGTGGACTGCAGTGGAGTGGAATTGTGTGGCAAAGAGTGGATTAGAATGGTGTGGTTTGGTGTTGTGTGGAATGGAGTGCAATTGTGTGGCATTGAGTGGAATGTTATTATGTGCCATGACCTCGAGTGGGCTTGTTTGGCATGGAGTGGAATTGTGTGACATTGTCAGGAGTGCAATGGAGTGGAGCAGTGTGGTGTGAAGTAAAACTGTGTGGAATGGAGTGGAATTGTGTGGTGTAAAGTGGAGTGGAATTGTGTGTTATTGTGTGGAGTGGAAGTGTGTGGTGTGAAATGGAAGTCTGTGCCATTCTGTGGAATGGAATGGAATTGTGTGTCCTGGAGTGGAATTGTGTGGCATAGAGTATAGTGCAGCACTGTGCACTGTGAAGTGGCATTGGGTGGGATGTATTGAAATTTAGTGGAATGGAATTGTGTGGTGTAGGCCAGAGTGCAGTGGAAATGTGTGGCATAATGTGGAATGGATTTTGTGTGGTGTAGAATGGAGTGGAAATGTGTGGCATTGTGTATCATTGAGTGGCCTTGTGTGGTGTGGAATTGTGTGGCGTGGATTAGAATTGGGTGGCATGTTGTTGGGTGGAAATGTGTGGTGTGGAACAGAGTAATCTGGAATGGAGTCGTTTGGAGTGGACTGGAGTGGAGTGGCATTGTGTGGTGTGGAGTGAAATTGTGGAGTGGAATGGAATTGTGAATTATGTGTCTTTGTGTGAATTTGATTTTGTGTATAGTGGGGTGGAGTGGAATAGTGCAGCATTATATGGCATGGAGTAGAGTGAAACTGTGTGCATTGTGTTTGGTGTAGAATGGAATTGTGTGGTATGGATTGGAATTTTGTGGATTGGAGTGCAATTACATGGCATGGAATGGACTGGAGTGACATTGTGTGGAGTGAATTTGTATAGCATTGTCTGTTGTGGAGCATAGCTGAGTTGTGAGGCATTATGTGGAGTGGAATTGTGTGGCATTGTGTGAAGTGGGGTGGAACTGTGTGGCACTGTGTGGAGTGGAATTTTGTGGTATTGTGTGGAGTGGAGTAGAATTCTGTGGAGTGGGTTGCAAATGTGTGGCATTGTGTGGGGTGTACTTATGTGATGTGGAGTGGAGTGGAACTATACAGCATGGAACTGTGTGGGGTGCAGTGAAGTAGAACTGTGTGACATTGTGTGGAATGGAGTAGAATTTTGTGGTGTCACGTAGAATTGTGTGGCATGGAGTGGAATTGTGTGGAGTGGAATTGTGTGGCATAGAGTGAAGTGGAAATGTGTAGCATTTGTGTGGAGTGGAATTGTGTAGCATGGAGTAGAACTCTGTTCCACTGTTTGGAGTGGAATTGGATGACATTGAGTGGGCTGGAATTGAGTGCAATGGAATTGTGTGTCACTATGTGTCGTGGAGTGAACTTTTGTGGCACTGTGCGGCATGTCCTGGAATTGTGTGGCATTGTGTGTAGTGGAAGTGTGGTGTTGAAGTGAGTGGATTTGAGTGAAGAGCATTTTATGGAGTGGAGTGAAATTGTATGGCATTGTGTGTAGTTATGTAGAGCTAAATTGTGTGACATTGTGTGGTATGGTGAGAAATTATGTGGTATTGTGCAGAATGGAGTGCAGCTGTGTGACGTGTTATTATGTGGCATGGAGTGTATTGGAATTATGTGGTGTGGAATTGTGTGGCATTGAGTGGAGTGGAATTGTGTGGCATAGAGAGGAATTGTGTGGCACTATGTGGAGTGGAATTGTGTGGCGCAGAGTGGAGTGAAACTCTATAGCACTGTGTAGCATGGAGTGGAGTTGTTTGGCACTTTGTGGAGTGGAATTATGTGACATTGTGAGGAGTGGATTGGAATTGGGGGAGAGGAATTGTGTGTCATGGCGGCATCAAGTGGAATTGTGTAGCACTGAGTGGTGTGGAGTGGAATTGTATGGCACTGTGTGTCACGGATTGGAGTATAGAAGAGTGGCAATATGTGGAGTGAAATTGTATGAAATTGTGTGTGGTGGAGTAGAGCAGAATTGTGTGGCATGGAGTGGATTTGTGTGGCATTGTATAGAGTGGAATGCAACTGTGTGGCATTGTGTGGTGTGGAGTGTCATTATGTGATATTGTGTGGAGTGGAATCATATGGAGTGGATTTGTGTGGAGTGGATTTGTATGGCGTGTCGTAGAATTGTGTGGCACTGTGTGGTGTGGAATGGAATTTTGTGGCACTGTATGGAGTGGAGTGGAATTGTGTGGCGTGGAACGAAGTGGACTGGAGTGTAGCACAGTGGAGTGCCATTGGGTGGAATGGAATTGTATGGACTGGAGTTGAATTATGAGACAAATATGGGCAGCAGAGGCACGGCTTGGCACACATACTGGCTATATTTGTAAACAAGCGTATATCACATGCACAACTCACACGGATAAAAGTAGCTATGCAGATTTGAGAAAGCCTGCAGATCTATCTCCAGTACCTGCAGCTGGAGCTCGGATGAAAAGCTGTTTCAAACCAGCCCAAACACCTCCATCCGCCCCATATACCAGGCTATGCCCTTGGGAGCGGAGTGAGTGTTGTGGCAGAAGGGGTTCTCCTAAAATATCTGCACCAGCTACACAGTCCCCTGTTAGTGGCGCGAAGGGGGCACAACACACTGTGATAAACACAGTACATGAATTGATGCCTGTGATCGAGGAAACGTGTGTAGTACACAGCAGATCCTGGTACTGCTTAATGTTTGCAAATGGTAGGCTTCTGCACTTAATTGTGTAACCTGGAACGTTTGCATCTCACACGGTGACCCTCAGCAAGTGAGAGACAGCGAGAGGTAGAAAAGGGAGAATAAAGCAGCAAGAGAAAGATAGTCAAGAAGGGACAAAAGAAGAGGATGTGAAGGTCGTGCAATCAAACCCCTGGCATCATTCTTGTTGTTCGTCAATCCTGGCACTGGGCCCGACCAGCGGGGGCTCCAAGAAAACCTTCTGGACCCAGCATTCCTCCCATATTTACACACAAAATGGAGAAGGAATGGGTGGGCGGAGGAAGAAGGATGTGGGTTATGGCCAGAGCTACCTACTTTGGAACTAGGGACGCGCAGGCCCGCCAGGCACCGCAAGCTCCAATCTGACCGAAGGACAGCAAGCTTTCATGTTTATTTTGTCCTTGCTCCCTGCAGCACAAACCCTTTGTGTTGGACTTTTTTTGCTTATGCAGGGTCATACCCAATCTTTTTGCCTCCTGCCTCCTATTTTTTTTGACCTGTTGCGTTTGGCTTTTGAACTCTGAGCAATTTACCACTGCTAACCAATGCTAAAGTGCATATGCTCTCTGTGTAAAATTGTATGTAATTGGTTTATCCATGATTGGCATATTTGATTTACTAGTAAGTCCCGAGTAAAGTGCACTAGAGGTGCCAGGGCCTGTAAATCAAATGCTACTAGTGGGCCTGCAGCACTGGTTGTGCCACCCACATAAGTAGCTCTGTAATCATGTCTCAGACCTGCCACTGCAGTGTCTGTGTGTGCAGTTGTAACTGTAAATTCGACTTCGCAAGTGTACCCACTTGCCAGACCTAAACCTTCCCTTTTCTTACATGTAAGGCACCCCTAAGGTAGGCCCTAGGTAGCCCCAAGGGTAGGGTGCAGTGTATGGTTAAGGTAGGACAAATAGTAATGTGTTTTATATGTCCTGACAGTGAAATATTGCTAAATTCGTTTTTCACTGTTGCAAGGCCTGTCCCTCTCATAGGTTAACATGGGGGCTACCTTTAAATCTGATTAAAGTGTAGATTCCCTTTGGGGGAGGATGGACATGTGGAGTTTGGGGTCTCTGAGCTCACAATTTAAAAATCCATCTTTTAGTAAAGTTGATTTTAAGATTGTGTGTTTGAAAATGCCACTTTTAGAAAGTGAGCATTTTCTTGCTTATACCATTTCTGTGACTCTGCCTGTTTGTGGATTCCCTGCCTGGGTCAGTTTGACAGTTGGGCTGGTTGCACCTCACACTAGACAGTGACGCAAAGGGAGCTGGGGTGTAGTCTGCATTTCCTGATGAGCCATCTGTGCTAGGAGGGAGGGGAGGAGTGGTCACTTACACCTGAAAGGGCTGTGCCTGTCCTCACACAATGCCGTCTCCGACCCCCTGGTGAGCGTCTGGGGCCTGGCCTGGGCAAGGCAGGATTTCACATTCCAAAGAGACTTTACTTTGAAGTAGGCCTACTTCAAAGGAGAAATTGGGTATTAGAAGGGCACCCAAAACCACAGACTTTAGATAACTTCTGGACATCAAGAGGAACCTCTGCTTGGAGAAGAGCTGAGGAGCTGAGGAGAAGTGCTGCCCTGCCTGTGACTGTGCTTTGTGGAGTGATCCTGCAGTTGCTGCTTCTGCCAGAGTAAGATGGCAAAGACTGGACTTTGTGTGCCTTCCATCTTGTGAAGAAATCTCCAAGGGCTTGATTTAGAGCTTGCCTCCTGTTGTTTGAAGTATCAGGGACAGCAAAGACTTCTTTCTGCCAGAACCTGGAGTTTCTGGAGAGACTCCTGCTCTGACAAGTGGTGCCCTATCCAGTCCCTGGGCCCTTGCAAGGAAAGCTGGTGGAAATCCAAGAAAATCGACTTCGGACGACTTCGGACCGACGCCGCTGCTGAATCCGGTGACGCCGCCTGCAACCGACTCTGTGATCTTTTGCTGGAATGCGACGACCTTCGCAGGCCTGATGCCGCTGCAGGCCCGCTGAAGTCTGCGACTCCGTGGAAGTCACCGCACCACGTCGTGACCAACGCCGCTCGAAGTGCGCAGATTCAATGTTTCGCACAGACGCTGCGGTCGCCGACTTCGCGCATCGACTTGTTTTCACTCTTCACCAAAGGTACTGTACTTGGGGGTCTTTGCGACTCCGTGTCCGGCGCCGCTGGTGTCACCTTGTTGGGAACGACTCAGTCACGACGCTGTGTTAACACCTCATCGAAGCATTTTGTGTTTCTAAGCGCTATTTTTTAGTTTCATCTTTAAAAATTCATAACTTGACTCGTGTATGTTGGATCTTTGTCGTTTTGGTCTTGTTTTGTTTAGATAAATATTTCCTATTTTTCTAAACTGGTGTTGTGCCATTTTGTAGTGTTTTCATTAAGTTACTGTGTGTGTTGGTACAAATACTTTACACCTAGCACTCTGAAGTTTAGCCTACTGCTCTGCCAAGCTACCAAGGGGGTAAGCAGGGGTTAGCTGATGGTGATTCTCTTTTACCCTGACTAGAGTGAGGGTCCTTGCTTGAACAGGGGGTAACCTGACTGTCAACGAAAGACCCCATTTCTAACATTGGTGAGCAGCGGTTGGGATTTGGACTTGTATTTGTACTTGACATACAGTGATTAAGTGTACACTACTATTTTGATTGCAGACCACTACGTGACCACATACTACTTGTTTTGGTGAACTTTTGATTTTTTTCTCTTAAGGACTCCTTTTTGTTCTACTTTCATGATTTTGCTGATCCCTTGACTGATTCTTTTTACTTCATTGGGAACTTATTTTCTGCCTTCAGAACTTTGCACTTGTGACCATCATATCTCAATCTGGAGATGTAACAGTTGGAGCTGTGTTTGAAATAGGGAAACTGAAGGAGTACTCAGTTGCTCAGTTGAAACAGTTCCTTAAAGATCTTGACTGTCCCACTGAGAGCTCCACGAGGGAGGGGGAGCTGCAAAAGGCACAGAGGGCCTGGGTGACAGTCAAGGAGGCTGGAGGGCACACAGAGGAGGAGAATGTGGGTGGGGAAGTGTAGAGGATACACAGTGGTGTAGTGGAGGTACCTGTTACTTTTGGGGAGGTACCCCAGCTGGGGTAGCAGGGTGTCATCCAAGGGTCTGACTCCTGAAGAGTTACAGGACAGACAGGCAGAGAGGGCTCGCCGGGTGAAGTTCAAGGAGTTGAGAGTGCAATGGGAGAAGGAGTTGGAAGAAAGGAGGAGGGACTTAGGGATCAAAAAGAGGATTTGGGCTTATGAGCTCAAAATGAAGGAGCTGGAAGTCATAAGGGCTGAGTCCAGCTGGAATGGTGGCAGCAACAATTTTATATCCAGTGCTGCTGAAGAAATGCACATGCCCAGAGATGTGGTGCCCTACTTGAAGGAGGGAGTTAACACACGCCAGGAGGTTCAGGGGTATGAGGTAGCTCCAGTGATGCACAGGGACCCTGAGGTGGATTGGGGAACTGGC
Source organism: Pleurodeles waltl (assembly GCF_031143425.1). NCBI lineage: Eukaryota > Metazoa > Chordata > Amphibia > Caudata > Salamandridae > Pleurodeles > Pleurodeles waltl. The sequence goes on from NC_090440.1 coordinate 702,263,129, forward strand.
ATGGGGAGTCATATTCCTACTGGTGGGAGGGACACTCTACTGACTCTAGGTGAGAGTGACAGGGAGAAGGGTTCCCCCCCAGGTAGACATCCTGGTTATGGAGTGTGAAGACATCCCAGAAGAGCGTGGGTTGAGTGTCAGGGACAGTCAGGTACTGTCTCACCAGTCTCAGGAGGGTGATGTGGGATGCTTTTTCAAAGCAGAGTCACTGGATGGTTGGGTGAAGGGTACTTTGGTTAATATTTGCGAGGGGCTCAGTGATGTAATTGCTGGAGAGCATATGTCTAGTCATTATTTTCCAGAGCTACGCCAACACCGGGTGGAGTGTGAGTTCTCTGACCCCAGGGAACTTACACTGGAGGCAGACCTCTGGATGAGTACGAGAGAGTCTGAAGAGGCATTTGGGGGTGCTCATGAGAGGAGTGGTCCAGGTATTTCCCAACCAGGTGAGGTAGGGCAGGATTGTAGTGTCCCAGGTAGGTCCCAGTTTAGTGGGATGGGTGAGGGACCCCATGTCCAGTCTCAGAGGAGAGGGAATGTGGATGGGTTGAGGCCCAAGGTGCCCAATATCCAGTCCCAGGTCCTGGAGGGTTCCATGAGGACACGCCAGGAGGGGAATCTAGCCTGTACCCTAGGGCCATCTGTTGAGGGAGATCCCACAGTGTCAGGAGAACTTGGGGGGGGGGGCGGCTGTAGCCAGCGTTCCACCCGTTCTGGTGTCTGGCAGTACCACTCCTAGTGAGGGGGTGCAGAAGTCCAGACAGAGGGTTGAGAGGGGGTTGCGTAACCCAGTGGAGAACCTGGAGGGTCAGGGGTCAGCTCTGAGAGCAGAGTCCCCCAGGAATGACCTTGGTGAGACCATTTCTGGGTTGGGGGGAATCCAGACTCTGTCAGATTGGCAGAGGTCAGGAGACCTGTGCCAGCCAGACTCTTGTGTGGCCCTTCAGGGGGGTAAGTGTGCCCCTTGGAAGTCCTGGTGTGCCAGGCAATGGTTCAACCGCAGGGTGGTGACTCTGGGTTGAATGATCAGGTTTAGGGGGTAAACAATGACCTGATGGGGGGGTAGGTGTGCTCCCAAGGAAGTCCTGGTGCACCAGGCAGTGGTTCAACCGCAGGGTGGTGACTCTGGGTTGGATGACCAGGTTCAGAGGGTAAACTCTGACCTGGTGGGGGGTAGATATGCCCCCCAGGAAGTCCTGTGTTGCCAGGCAGTGGTCCAGTCTGTGGGTACAGACCCTGGATTGGAAGGCCAGGTTCAGGGTGTCCCCCCTGACCTGGAGGAAGGGACTACTGCTAACAGTGCCCCTACCATGTTGTCTTCTGGGGAGGCCACTCCTAGGTGGGGGGTGCAGGACCCCAGAAGGGAGGGCAGGGGGAGGGAAGCCTAACCCCTGGCCCTAGTCCAACCTGAAGGTACAGACCCCAGGTTGGAGGACCAGTTGAAGGTTAACATCCCTGCACTGGTGGAAGAATTGTGCAGGACTGCTTCTACAAGCACCCTGACAATTTTGGACTCTGGGGGTGGCACTCCTGCAGGGAGGGTACAGAGCCCCAGAGGAGGGGAGGACCAGGGTCAGGTTGTTATCCCTGACCTGGTGGAAGGGAGGGTGGTCAAAGGGTGCCAAGCACCTGGGGCTATCGCCCCCACTCTCCACAGTCACAGTGGTTGGAGAAGCCTGAGGGTCGGGCTCTCCTCCCTGACAGTTGTCAGGGGTCACAGTGGCTTGCAGTCCTGGTGGACAGAGTTGGCCCGAGGGGAGTGGGGGGGGCGGGAGTCACACCCCAAGGGTGGAGTGGGCAACACCACTGTGTTGGCCCTGGTGCTACTATCTGCCCATTGGGTGCAAAGTAAAGTTAGGTGCTGCACAGATGGTATCTGCAGATGTGGAGAAGGGTTCCCCATGGGTTAGCTTAGTGGGCTCTGAGAGTATGGACAGAGAGATCCAACTGGAGCCAGGAAGGCGTAGAACTGGAACATGCCCCTGCTGTTGTGGGCCTGGGTCCTTGTTCTATTGCCCCAATCAGGGAAGTACATCAAGGTATTAATTGTTCTCCCCTGGCTTTAGGCTGGTAGGGGGTCGTGTTGGACATTTTTGCTTATGCAGGGTCATCCCCAGTCTTTTTGCCTCGTGCCTCCTATTTTTTTGACCTGTTGCTGTTGGCTTTTGAACTCGGAGCACTTTACCACTGCTAACCAGTGCTAAAGTGCATATGCTCTCTGTGTAAAATTGTATGTAATTGGTTTATCCATCCATGATTGGCATATTTTATTTACTAGTAAGTCCCTAGTAAAGTGCATTAGAGGTGCCAGGGCCTGTAAATCAAATGCTACTAGTGGGCCTGCAGCACTGGTTGTGCCACCCACATAAGTAGCTCTGTAATCATGTCTCAGACCTGCCACTGCAGTGTCTGTGTGTGCAGTTTTAACTGTAAATTCGACTTGGCACGTGTACCCACTTGCCAGGCCTAAACCTTTCCTTTTCTTACATCTAAGGCACCCCTGAGGTAGGCCCTAGGTAGCCCCAAGGGCAGGGTGCTGTGTATGGGTAATGTAGAACATATAGTAATGTGTTTTATATGTCCTGACAGCGAAATATTGCTAAATTTGTTTTTCACTGTTGCAAGGCCTGTCCCTCTCATAGGTTAACATGGGGGCTACCTTTAAATATGATTAAAGTGTAGATTCCCTTTGGGAGCGGATGGACATGTGGAGTTTGGGGTCTCTGAGCTCACAATTTAAAAATACATCTTTTAGTAAAGTTGATTTTAAGATTGTGTGTTTGAAAATGCCACTTTTAAAAGTGAGCATTTTCTTGCTTATTCCATTTCTGTGACTCTGCCTGTTTGTGGATTTCCTGTCTGGGTCAGTTTGACAGTTGGGCTGGTTGCACCTCACACTAGACAGTGACACAAAGGAAGCTGGGGTGTAGTCTGCATTTCCTGATGAGCCATCTGTGCTAGGAGAGAGGGAAGGAGTGTTCACTTACACCTGAAAGGGCTGTGCCTGTCCTCACACAATGCCGTCTCCGACCCGCTGGTGAGTGTCTGGGGCCTGGCCTGGGCAAGGCAGGATTTCACATTCCAAAGAGATTTTACTTTGAAGTAGGCCTACTTCAAAAGAGAAATTGGGTATTAGAAGGGCACCCAAAACCACAGACTTTAGATCACTTCTGGACATCAAGAGGAACCTCTGCCTGGAGAAGAGCTGAAGAGCTGTGCTGCCCTGCCCGTGACTGTGCTTTGTGGAGCTATCCTGCAGTTGCTGCTTCTGCCAGAGTAAGAGGGCAAAGACTGGACTTTGTGTGCCTTCCATCTTGTGAAAAAATCTACATGGGCTTGATTTAGAGCTTGCCTCCTGTTGTTTGAAGTCTCAGGGACAGCAAAGACTTCTTTCTGCCAGCACCTGGAGTCTCTGGAGAGACTCCTGCTCTGACAAGTGGTGCCCTATCCAATCCCTGGGCCCTTGAAAGGAAAGCTGGTGGAAATCCAAGAAAATCGACTTCGGACAACTTCAGACCGACGCCGCTGCTGAATCCGGTGAAGCCGCCTGCAACCGACTCTGTGATCTTTTGCTGGAACGCGACGACCTTCACAGGCCCGATGCCACTGCAACCCCGCTGAAGTTCACGACTCCGTGGAAGTCGGCGCACCACGTTGTGACTGATTCCGCTGGAAGTGCGCGGATTCAAAGTTTCGCACAGACGCCGGGATCCCCAACTTTGCGCATCGACTTGTTTTCACTCTTCACCAAAGGTACTGTACTTGGGGGTCTACGCGACTCCATGTCCTGCGCCGCTGGTGTCGCCTTGTTGGAAACGACTCCGTCACGATGCCGTGTTAACACCTCATCAAAGCATTTTGTGTTTCTAAGCGCTATTTTTTAGTTTAATCCTTAAAAATTCATAACTTGACTTGTGTATGTTGGATTTTTGTCGTTTTGGTCTTGTTTTGTTTAGATAAATATTTCCTATTTTTCTAAACTGGTGTTGTGTCATTTTGTAGCGTTTTCATTAAGTTACTGTGTGTGTTGCTACAAATACTTTACACCTAGCACTCTGAAGTTAAGCCTTCTGCTCTGCCAAGCTACCAAGGGGGTAAGCAGGGGTTAGCTGGGGGTGATTCTCTTTTACCCTGACTAGAGTGAGGGTCCTTGCTTGAACAGGGGGTAACCTGACTGTCAACCAAAGACCCCATTTCTAACACTTTGTCTGCCAGTTTACAGGAAAGGTAACTGTCTGCAGTTGAGGTAATATTTGTGTCTACATGTTAATGCTGTTCAAACTTGTATTTATGGTTCATTAATACAAAGCCTTTATTTTTAAGGTGGGGGAAACATCCTGAACAACTAGGTCCTAAACAACTACTTGCCTAAACCACTACTGCTAAACAACTAAAAAGTCTCTACAATGAAGTACTGAACAACTACTGTCTAAACAACGATTTTGCCTGAATAACGATTGCCTGAACAACTAATTTTAAGGTAAGTTTTTCTCTTCGTTGTAGAGACTTTTTAGTTGTTTAGCAGTAGTGGTTTAGACAAGTAGTTGTTTAAGACCTAGTTGTTCCATCACATATTCCACACACATCTGAAAAGTTTAACAATATGAGGCTATGTATAATGCTCCCAAAGTTATGTCTGGCTATATGAAAATATTTGCAGATGCTTATAAGCAAGATTAATGATTCTTTGCTTTCAAAATGAAATGTTCAGGAAAATAAATGCAAGTCGGAAAAAAAGGTTTTTTCAAAATTTTTGTGAAATTCTACATACTATTTCTTTGAAGCATCATTTAGTAAGGTGTGTTGATGCATGCTATTATTTCCCAAAAATATTAAAAATGGAAAAAATACTGTAACCATTTTCAACAAGATTATGGGAAGCATGAAAAAAACAAGCACTGTCAAAGCCAATCAATCCGATATTAGTGGTCAGTCTTTTGGTTTTGTCAATGTGTGTTTTGTTTTGACATGGCTTTGGTAACATTTTATTGTTGTGAGAGCTGCCAGGCCCTCACCATTGTAACAAACATTGGCAAAAAGCAAAAGAAATTTGGTCTGAGAAAGTATACATTGCCACACAAGTTTCTAGTACTGAACAAAACTACTTTGTGTGCCAATTTGCCCCTTGTGGAAGAGCAGAATGCTATCACTCAATGTAAAGCCACCCGAAAGCTTCTTAGAGAGAGAAATAGAATTTTAATAAAAACAAAATGTCTTGCTTAACCTCATACCTAATAAGTAATTTAATAATTCTTAAAGAAAGTCACAACAGTATACCCATGGTGTATGTCTTTGCAATAGTGGCTTTAATTAATTCTCAAGAATTTACAGAAGTAGACCAGGAAATCCTACTCTAGAAAATATTTGTGAACTGTATTTTAGCATGAGCAGTAATGTATGTGTAGATTTGCTCATGCATAAATCTATTGACAAGTTCACTTTCCTCCAGCACTTTTTTCTCACACCTGGAACTTCCACTTCTGCCCTTGTCAGGAGTAAATTTCCATCCTTTCTCATTATGGGAAAAGATTATAGAAGAGCTGGTGAAAATCCATAAAACATGCAGGTAAGTAGGTTTGCGCCGTCTCAAAGGCATTCCAGCCCTGGAACTATTGCATAGTGCCTTCTCTAGCCCTAGTATGTAGATCTGTGGAAAAGTGGAAAAATAAGGAAATTGCTCTTGTAGAGCTTGAAATTACTAGTATTCAAGAGCTACTGTAGTATTAGCCCTGGCATAATCAAAGAGGATATTGTCAGAGATCTTATATAATGTGATTGTTGCCATAATGTGTTGTTGCAATACATGGCACCAAAGGGACAAGTGGATTTTTTTTACATGATAAGTAGATTTAAGAAGCAGCCTGTCCCATGGACAAGTATTTTATTAAATTCTACACCCCTGCTTTGGGTTAATAATCATAAATGTAATTTTATTCATATTGATCGTAAGTTTCCTGTTGCGGCAGGAGAGCTCAAAACCCGCTAGGAGACAATTCATTGAGTTTTCTGTGCACCACATCATCTGCGAAAAACAGGATTGGGATGTATTTGTCCACAATCTTGGGAATGTCAAGGTTGAGATGAATGAGGAATTTACATATTCCATTAATATACATGTTAAATAACAACAGAGAAAGAAAACAGCTGTCTTACTGTGATGTGTATTGAATTCATCCATGCATTCCCCTAACTTCCATATTTTATTTACCCTTCCTTTCTTGCGATTATGCAGATTCATTAGATTCTCAGGTATTTATTGGAGAAAGCTTGTTGCTACCAAACGCTCCAAAAAATCAGTCTTAAGTAATTTTTCAGATCGATGAAAGCCATGTATAATGTAGAATTGCACAGGTCCACATACTTTAGACATAACACATAAAATACAGCCTTGCCGCTTAGTCTATTGTGCTTTGGCCCTTGTGGAAGTCTACCTGCAGATGTGATGGGTTATGATTATTGTCCAACCAGTCCTTCAATCACTGCAGTAGCAGTCTCCCAAAATTTTCCCCACACCGTCAAAGAGGGAGATGGGGCAGTAATTAGTAGAGTCATCTCATCTCCCTTGTTTATGGATTGTGGCAATAATAGAAGTTTTCCTTGAATCAAAAACCTCTTCTTGCATCCAAATTGCATTAAAACCAGTTGTAAATGTTTTTAGCTACATGCATTGGTTGTTCTTAAAAACATCAATGGGAATCATTTTATTGACCTAGAAAGGGTGAAATGCTCTTCACACACACCAGGATTCAAATCTTGTATTTAGTTTGCACATAAATCTCTACAATGGGTGTGTTAACCAGTTGTGCTGTCTTACCTCTCCCTTGAACTGCAGAACAGTGTGTCACATATGTTATGCCATGTTAAGTCACTTGCATTGGTATACTGCACAATCTGCAATAGGTATGGCACTGCAGCAGTTTCAGTAGTCTGTCGATGACTTTCCAAAAGCTTCTGGGGTTTTCATTGTAGATGGAGTCTGGTTCTGCTCACAGAGGTGCACTGTCAGTAAATTAATAGGTATGTTCTCTGTAAATGTCTCAACTATACCTAGTTGGTAGGTGAATGTGTTTGATGGGTGAGACCACAAGGATGTACCAAACAACATACACATTTTGAAGTATGTTCTGCCGGTCCTTTGCTGGCAGAACTATATGTTTGTGTAAGGCAATTGGTAGTAAAAATGATTATGGCATAGATGGGTTCTATACAATATATATTAGAATGTGGTCTGCTGTAAGATAGTCCATAACCCCAAAAGTGAAGAAATACTTATGTTATGTCCCCTGTAAAATGCCCAAATTCCCTTTCACCTCTTCCATAAAGAAAAAAAATGTTTTCAGTAAGTACCGTCATACTCCATCACTTCTTCACTCTGCCCAAATACCACCATCACCTTTCGCCATAATGCCCAGGTGCCCTGCCACTGAATGTCCACGTGCCCCACCATTTGTTATTTTATTTTATTTTTGGGGTTTTATATCACACACTATTACTCTTATACAGAGTCTTTGGCACTAATAGAGATAAAATTAACACAGAAGCACAAACAGTTCACATCATCACTGTGAGTATGGCATTGTTTGCAGAATTTAAGCAGATTGGATTCCAGTCGAATAGAGAAAGGCAGGGAATTCCAGAGGGATGGCTCCTTTACCTGGCGTTACCTACCTTCCAGTTTTACAGCATAATATTTGGACCTGTGAAGGGTGGGGTAGAAGCGGATCTCAGTTGATGACAGGGTCATATTTTTAAGCTTTTTTGACAGAAAAGGCATTGCAGACCCATAAAATGCCTTGTGCATTGAGTGTGCAGCTTTAAACTGGACACACTCATTAATGGGGGTGTCAATAAATTTGGCCACAATAAGGATTTACATGGTCAAACTTTTAGTGTTGGACACCAGCATGATGTAGCACTGTTGAGTTTTTGCCATTGGTGTAGAGTGTTTTTTGGGTAAATCTAGGTAAGCAAAATTGCCATAGGACAACCGTGATTGGATAAAGACAGTGGCAACCATATAACTCTATGAGGAAAGGCCAAGTAGAGGAAAATACTTTAAATTGATTTCAGATGAAAAAGGCATGATTTAGTCCCTACTGAGATCTAAGGCTCCCATGAGAGCTTTGTGTCATCAATAATTCTCAAATCACTCCCTGGAGTACCTGGATACAATATGGGCCTACAGCTGTCGGCCCAAAAATGAATCCCATCTGTTAATTTTATTATAGATGTGCAGTATTTTGATTCATTAGAATTTAACTTCCTAACTGCGCCTGAATCCAGTTTTGAGTAGTTTCTAGAACTACTAATAGATCAGAGGTATCCTCTGCTGAGGAATTTGGAAGCTGCGTTAAAATAAGATTTTACCTTTAGTTACTGCAGCAGAAAGGCTAAAGGAGATAGAGCTACATGAAACAATAATGTGGAGATCATAGCTCCTTGAGGTACTCCTTCTAAAAGGGGCTTTTGCCCAGAATGACGATGGCCATGCTAAATTGATTGGGACCTGTTTGCAAGAAATGAGGTTATTGATGCTAGAAGAGAGCCCTCAGTTGCAAGGGTGTGAGGCGCTGTAATGAGCGAGAGGTCAGAAAGCATCAGGACTCCTCAGTCACCCGTGTCCACCGTCATTCTCGGGCCATCAGTAGCAAAGGTAATCACAAAATCGGTGCTTCTGCTGGATTTAAACCCTGCCCGGCGATCCTGTGAACAATGATTGTTTTTGATTTTGTTCTGAAGTTGCGCAGCAACCCTTTTTTTAAAAAATGGCCGAACAATACCTTGTTTATGTTGGGCGGGAAAAACGTCAGTCAATCACTTTAGTGCAGAGGACAACCTCTTGATGTCCTCCACACTACCTCTTCAGAGCGGCGGACATCAAAAGACATCCTGGGTACTAAATAATCAAAAAGCTTCTGGTCCACAATATCAAAGTCGGTACGCGAGGAAAGAGCTTCCCTTGCATACTGAGTGATTTTTAGGTTGAGCGTAGCAGCGCGCAAGCACTGCTTTCCAGCGTGTTGTAATCTCTTCTGTGAACTTTAACCACGCTCACCACTTACATTCGTTCTTGGCTTGCCTTTTAAAAATCCCTGGATGTTGTTGGTAAATGCTTTACGTTTGTACCGCCTTGGGGGGCGTTTTTTTGCCGCTTTGGGGACCGACCCTATACATAGATAAATACAGGATTGCCTATAAGTTTTACAGTGAGCGAACTACTTTTTTATTTTGTCTCTCTCCTTCGTGCTCATTCTCATGGCGGACATGGCACTTAGAAGTTTCAATGAGCACAAACTTGTTCAAGCCTCTCCCCTGCAGTTGGCAGCTGCAACTTAAAACGATTTTTATGGCTCTGCAAATAAAGATGTAACTTTCTCCAGATGAATCGGAAGCCTTGCTTTTGCTGATAGCATATTATACTTGTATTTTTCAACCCCATTGACCACTTCAGCACATTAACTCTTCCTGCGCAATCCTTTCCCTTTGGTCTTAGCTAGCTTGTCTAGACCTTACAGCTCACTAGTTTACACGAAACTTCCAATTAATGTTGCGGCGACTTGTAAGAATTAAGCAGATCCTGCCATTCAAACAAATCCGTCACCTGCTCCTCAAACGAAGAACCTCGTTGTACAGACTTGTCAACAAGCTTATTTTTTCATACAGAATACTTCCACAGTCGTATCCCAGTGATAACAAGAATGATGATCCTCAATGTGTACGTGTAGCTAAGGCACAAATTATAATTATTTGAGCACAAGTTGCCTCATAGTATCTTTCGAGCCTAACATCCTTTTGATATCAGGGGCACTCTTTTTCTGTTTGAATGATCAACATTCACTTTTTTAAGGTGATTATTTATTTTTACAGTTTTTACCTGTGTTGTCAATAAATGTGCGCTGTCTGTGGGATGGATTGAAGTAAACCTTTGATGCTGAGTGCCTAACCGGAATAGGCTACAATGCGACAGCAGGTTTATCGACGACATATGGAAATATAAACTCACATACATGTTTACATATGTTACAGTGTTCCTCTGTGGCTATATGCGCTGGTCTTGGCTTTCTACAGTTTCTCCATGGAGTTGCAGGCCGTGGGAAATAAGTCCCAGGCAACGCATTTGTATCACTACATCTTATTGTACATGCCCAGGCACATCACATTTAACCCGCAGCTCTTGTCTTTGGATGATATCTGTGACTATATTAATTGCTGTAGAGTCTGTGAAACTACCCATTACCTATTGCTCAAAGCTGTTACTGACTAAGATTTTTCAGAATAAGTTGCCCCCTACCATCCATTAAGGCTATTTCGTATAAACATAACGGCATGCTGCACTTGTGTGTCTTTTTCTCTTATTGCATTTAAATCTATATTTTTGATCTTCTTATTCACTTTCTAAAACAAACAGGACAGTCAACCATCATTGTAGTGAAAAACGTTTATTTCTAGATTAGTTAAATTTTCTGCACTCACATTAATATTGTTAAATGTTGTTCATTCTGCCCCATAACTTTTCATGTTTCTAATATTGTTTATTTCTCCCAGGAATACACAGCAGTTTTTCATTGTGCACTCTGTTTGTAGTTCATCAAGCTCCAGTTGGTAAGACGTTGTGTGTTGTGGTTTTAAAGTTGCTTACGTACTGGGCATAAGTGTATGCCTCAAATTGGGAGGGGTAAACATTCAACTTTCTTCACTCTACATCTAGTTATTGGTTACATTATAACACTAGGCATGCATTTGCCACAGAAATGCATGCATATTATCCAAGTCACTTCAACAGAGGGCAATCCAGCTCTATACAATGGACAATGAATTTGAAGCTTTACTTTTAGGAGACGTCATCCCATCATGTCTACGGTATGAACACGGTATTGTAGAAACATGCCTGGACAAAATCCATTTAAAGGGGGTTTGATGCATTTTTTTCTAAACTTGATTTCCTTGGATACCTCTGAAGGAGTATGTGCCATGCTGGTAATAAGCGTCACAACAGCTTTCTGGGGCTCAAGTCCTTCATGGTGCGGCTAGGTCACCCTCCAAAGATCCAATGTCTACCAATCAGGGCCATATTCCAATTCTTTTACTTTACATTCTTGATGTGTTCCTCAAAGTAACACAGTATTTACTGAAGTTAGGCCGTCAGGGTAACCTCTTCTGAGTTTATAGCCATGTGGTGAGGCCTTACTGTATATGCTCTATTTGCAGATGTTCAAGTCAGGAGAGGAGATCTAATTAATGCCTGTGCCCTTGAGTATAAGACTTTACCTGTGACTGATAAACAATTATTTCCAAGTATCTACAAGACAATGGCACGGGTATGCCACACTGAGTAAAAAAAAAAAGGTGCCAACCACCTTTTTGGGTTTTGCCTGCACGCGCACTTGCATGCATGCTTGCAATATCTTTTGCTAGTAAAAAATAAATTAAAAGGGGCTTGGAACCAGATTCTTAAAATACCTTAACTTATCATTGGCTTACTCCAACACCGCTTTGATACCCTTGGTTCGGATTGGCCAGCACGTCATCTTCACGTCACTTCCTTTCGTCGTCTTTGTCTTGTTCACTGATCTTGCCGCAGAGTTGTCTGTGGGCCTAGTACTCCTGATCAGTTCCTATTGGCTACTGGCCAGTGTCCTTCCCACAGGCTGCAACGCTTAAGGTACTTCTTTCTTCTTGCATGCTGTCTTCTTTCTTCTCTGACGTCTTCTTTCTTCGCTGTCATCTTCTCTGTCTTCTTTCTTCGTTGCTGTGTTCTTTTTTTGTTGCAGCATGCCATCGTCTTACTTCACTAACATCTTTCTTCGATGCCTTCTCGGTCTTTTTACTTTGTTGCCATGCGTGTTCTTTTTCGTTTTGGCAAACCTTCTGTTGTCTTCTTTACTGCATGCCATCTTCTGTCTTCTCACATCTGCACTCTTCTTACATCTTCTATCTTGTTACGCATTTTGTCTTCTCTCTTCTACCGCCTTCTCTCTTCTCACGCCTTCCGTCTTCTTTCACCTCCCGTCCTCTTCCAACTTTGGTCTTCTTCCACCTTCTGTCTTCTTTCGTCTTCTGTCGTCTTCTGCCTTCTTCAGTCTTCTTCCATGTGATATCTTCTCCCGTCTTCTGACATTTTTAATACAGGGAGTGCAGAATTATTAGGCAAGTTGTATTTTTGAGGATTAATTTTATTATTGAACAACAACCATGTTCTCAATGAACCCAAAAAACTCATTAATATCAAAGCTGAATATTTTTGGAAGTAGTTTTTAGTTTGTTTTTAGTTTTAGCTATGTTAGGGGGATATCTGTGTGTGCAGGTGACTATTACTGTGCATAATTATTAGGCAACTTAACAAAAAAAAAATATATACCCATTTCAATTATTTATTATTACCAGTGAAACCAATATAACATCTCAACATTCACAAATATACATTTCTGACATTCAAAAACAAATCAGTGACCAATATAGCCACCTTTCTTTGCAAGGACACTCAAAAGCCTGCCATCCATGGATTCTGTCAGTGTTTTGATCTGTTCACCATCAACATTGCGTGCAGCAGCAACCACAGCCTCCCAGACACTGTTCAGAGAGGTGTACTGTTTTCCCTCCTTGTAAATCTCACATTTGATGATTTGACCACAGGTTCTCAATGGGGTTCAGATCAGGTGAACAAGGAGGCCATGTCATTAGATTTCCTTCTTTTATACCCTTTCTTGCCAGCCACGCTGTGGAGTACTTGGACGCGTGTGATGGGGCATTGTCCTGCATGAAAATCATGTTTTTCTTGAAGGATGCAGACTTCTTCCTGTACCACTGCTTGAAGAAGGTGTCTTCCAGGAACTGGCAGTAGGACTGGGAGTTGAGCTTGACTCCATCCTCAACCCGAAAAGGCCCCACAAGCTCATCTTTGATGATACCAGCCCAAACCAGTACTCCACCTCCACCTTGCTGGCGTCTGAGTCGGACTGGAGCTCTCTGCCCTTTACCAATCCAGCCACGGGCCCATCCATCTGGCCCATCAAGACTCACTCTCATTTCATCAGTCCATAAAACCTTAGAAAAATCAGTCTTGAGATATTTCTTGGCCCAGTCTTGACGTTTCAGCTTGTGTGTCTTGTTCAGTGGTGGTCGTCTTTCAGCCTTTCTTACCTTGGCCATGTCTCTGAGTATTGCACACCTTGTGCTTTTGGGCACTCCAGTGATGTTGCAGCTCTGAAATATGGCCAAACTGGTGGCAAGTGGCATCATGGCAGCTGCACGCTTGACTTTTCTCAGTTCATGGGCAGTTATTTTGCGCCTTGGTTTTTCCACACGCTTCTTGCGACCCTGTTGACTATTTTGAATGAAACGCTTGATTGTTCGATGATCACGCTTCAGAAGCTTTGCAATTTTAAGAGTGCTGCATCCCTCTGCAAGATATCTCACTATTTTTGACTTTTCGGAGCCTGTCAAGTCCTTCTTTTGACCCATTTTGCCAAAGGAAAGGAAGTTGCCTAATAATTATGCACACCTGATATAGGGTGTTGATGTCATTAGACCACACCCCTTCTCATTACAGAGATGCACATCACCTAATATGCTTAATTGGTAGTAGGCTTTTGAGCCTATACAGCTTGGAGTAAGACAACATGCATAAAGAGGATGATGTGGTCAAAATACTCATTTGCCTAATAATTCTGCACTCCCTGTATATGTACTGTCACTTTTAACCCCTTTAGCTCACAGTGCTTAATTTGTAAACAACTATGTGCTGGTGCCTAAAGCTTTCCTTTGCAACGCACAATTGTTGCAGTTAAATGTGAATACTGAGGCCCCATTATTCTAAAGCCAACTCAGGCATTTTTAATATATGTACAGCCACTTTTGACTCTTTAGCGCAGTGCTTAATTTGTAAATAATCACATGCCGGTGCCCAAAGCTTTCCTTTGCAACACATGGCTGTTTCAGTTCCATGTGAATACGTAGGCACCATTATTGTAATGCCACCTTGGGCATTTCTAATATATGTATAGCCACTTTTAACCACTTTAGCTTGCAGTGCTTAATATGTAAACAATCACCTGCCAGTGCCTAAAGCTTTCCTTTCCAATTCGGGGCTGCTGCAGTTCAATGTGAATGCTGAGGTCGCGTTATTCTAAAGCCATCTCGGGCATTTTTAATATATGTACAGCTGCTCGCAGTTCTTAATTTGTAATTACAGTCTAATGCAGAGGTCTTCAATCTGGGGGTCGCGACCTCCAGGGGGGCCGTGGAGTCCTGGAAAGGGGGTCGTGCATTCCCCCAGCCAATCCTCAAAATGCCTCCGCTGAACTTTGAATCTCCTGTGCAGTGAAAGCCCTACAGACAGCTAAGTAGGCCTTCCCAGGGCATCTGCTTCCTGAATGAAATGCAAATGTGCTCTACGAGGTCATCTGCAAATGTAAAAGGTGCTTGGGAGCAGCTTTAAATCACTCAAAGCTTTGTGAGGACAAACATTTATTCTTTTAGCGGGGTAATGCAAAGAGTTAACAACTGTGCTGTGAAGTGCGTGCTTTTAATTGTAATTGTATTTTCACAGTGCTTACTTCACCTGGAGGTGCTGAAGGGAGGGCTTTTAAAATAAAGGTATTGCATATGCTCTGATATTACTTAAATCTACATTTTGGAAGCACAGTTTTCTCTTAAACCTTTTTGTAGTGGCCTATCTTATACTGTGTGTAATGCAAGTATAAAATAATGCCTTACGTATTCACAGTGCAAGAGGTGACGCAAAGCCACCCAGAGTGGCTTTGAATGGCCTTGTAGATATGGAGTGAGGCAAAGCAGTGCAAGCCTCTGCATTGCCTTACTTTGCGTCAAGGAGGTGTTCCATGGTCATTGTGGTGGGTGTTCCCGTGCAACATAGAGGGATTTTGACGCTGCCCAAGATTTACAAAATCACGTAAACTGGAGCAGTGCCAAAACCTTACGCCTCCCCAGAGCAGGCATAATGAGGAGAAATGTTTTAATTTCTCCTTGTTTTTTTCTCTTTCCATATGTGATGCTATCTGCCACACATATAGAAAGAGGTACAATGCCTCTCTGGATTGTTTTTGTGCAGGAAGGTGCCCCTTCCTGCACAAATACAATCCTGCCCTTTGGCACTTGGCAACAATTGTGCACCAGTGCAGGGGGAAAGGACAGAAATGTACTGTATTTCATAAACACGGTCCATTCCTGCCCCTTTGTATTGGCGTGGGGCAGTGTAGCAAGAAGACTTGCGGTGCTGACCTACTTCAATTCCTCATAAATGATTACCTTTGTTTTTAGCCACACCCATGCCCCCACACTCACTGACCTTTGGTTTGCTAAACACTGTTTAATATTATTTCCTCACAGTAAAAATAATTTGCTGTGGGAAATGGGGACGTTTATTATTGTTGATGATGAGGAGTACCAGTTTCTAGACATTTTTATCAGGAGGGGGTCCTTACACCTAAATATTTTGAAGAGGGGGTCCCGGCATCAAAAAGTTTGAACACCTCTGGTCTAATGCCAAAAGTTTATTTCTGCAAAAGGTTTAATTGTATATGTTTTATTGATCTCTCCTTATTGCAATTGTGACCATGATTCAGGCCAACTTAACATCCTTATTACACTATCACTGTTTGAACACTCTTGATATGTTTGGGTGATCCTTCTAGTTGATTTCTCTTGTTACTCCTCTGTGGCTGTTTTGTCTCTTTTTTTTGGGGGGGGGCATTGTGTTAGCTAGCCAGCAACTCAGATGGTGGGGTGGTGAAAGTGGTATTCTATTGGAATAAACATGGCAGATTTAAATTAGGATGCTTAATGGCAATATTTTCATTTTTTGCTGCAAATAGAGGAAGAAGGTAAATGTAAGTGCTTTAGTTATTTGCATGGCTACTGGAATTATGTGGCAGGAAAATACCAAATTATGCGGCAGGGTTGACCAATTTATGTGGCAAGAAAAGTCCAGGTATGAATTTGCAACACCAATAGCTGTAACTCAAGCAAATGCAAGACCTATTGCATTGCAAATGCATGTTTTTTTGTTTGTTGTAACGCCAGCACATACAGCAAGCTGCCATCAATGCAACGCAAAAGTGAAAGCAAACCACACTAATGGTGCGGTCTGCCTTCACTTTTGATTGGTGCCTGTCATATTTGTCTTTCTGCCCTCCTAGGGGCAGATAGTGGGTATTCAACCCCAATCTGCTTACCCCAGGGGCAGTATTCCCAATAGAAATCAGGTATTTATAAAAGGCAGCATTAAGAAGGGGGAGTAGGTGGGAGCGGCCCACTTGGCATGAGCCCCTAATCTCCCATACCCCTCAGGAACAAATCAGTCTTTCTACTCTCACTGTGAGGAGATGACAGGATATATTCCTCCACAGTCTGCCCCTTTTTGGGGGCAGAAAGGTCACTATATCAAAAGGTACAGTTTTGTGGGGGGGTGAGCGACCCCACCTGGGCATAGGCCCATGCTTCTTCCCTTCATGGGTCATATCAGCGTGCAGATAGAGTTTATCCCCAATATCCCCCAACCCGTTCTGGGATGAAAAGCCCTCTAGAAATCAGGGTATTGTAACTGTATTTCAGGTGGGTGGAGCATCTAAGGAGAATGAGTCTATGTTCCTCCCACTCTGAGCCTAACAGTCTTTCTGTAAACACAGGGTAGTAGGAATTGTGTAGAACTCTGAAGATTCCAGAAGTTTAGGTCACAGAAAAGCAAGGAAAATGTGCAATTCTAGGCAGAGTTGAGGTTTGCAGGACATTGTGGGTAAGAACACGCTGTGGGACCCATGCAAGGTACACTGCCGTCGACTCCCTGGCTGTGTAGTTTTCAGGAATGTCTGGGTTTGGTAGGATTCCCTGTGTGGTGGCCAAGTCCAGGTCCAAAATCCATTGCTACCAACATTGCAAAAAAGGGCCAGTTTTAAGTGGTAAAATGGGATATGTTCACGTTGCGTTTGGACTAGGCTCTAACCAGAGAAGCATGAAAAGCATGGATAAACTCCACGCTAAAAAACAGCCCTGTAATTTTGGTTAAAGAAAAGAGAGGGGATGACTCACTCTGTGACTGGCAATCATTAACTCTTTTGTCATTTATGCCCTGGCTTGCATCAGGCAAATAAGCTTTGTATATCTTAGTTAGCATATGTGACCCCAAGACAAATAAAATTATTTAATGTGCACTATTTACCAAAGTATAGAATAATTGTGTGACTGTATGTTTGTCATCTTGTAGGCCCAAATGAAAATATTTTACACGGAGGGGGAGGGGAGAACCCAGCATAAAAATTTGAAGACCACTTCTGTAATTCAAGGTCACTCATTTGCCAAAGACACAGGAAAATGTAAGAAAGCTTATCTCATTTGAATAATGTTATTGTGGTTGGCCGGGTTAAAGGACGACACGGAGCTTTGGATGTCTTTATTACTGTGCTTTCTTGAAGATTATAAGAGAGTGATGAATAAGTCTTTCTCTGTGTTTCTTATTTTGTTTCCTGATTAGCTTCTGTTGCTTTTCTTTGGTTCTTCAACTCTTCTATGTTCTTTTCTTCTCTTTCAAGGCTCGTCCGGGAAGCGCATGCGTGCGAAAAGAACAAGAGAGGAACTGATAAGTAAGTTGTCTTTTGTCTGTCTCTTTCCTTCTCTACCTCTTCTTCTCCTTTCGTCCTCTGCTTTCCGTCTCTCTTTCTCTCTTTCTCTACTTCTGTTTTCTATTTTGTTTGTTACTTGGTATTCGATTTCTATCTCTCTTTTGTCTCTTTCTTTACTACATCTCTGTATCCCTTCTCTTCTGCTATACCGACTCTTCCTTCCTTCGCGTAGACTTTGCTATCCTCTTATGGTCTCCTCTATCTTTCAATTATTCTTTCTTTATATCGCTCCTTCTCCTCACTCTGCTGTTCTTCTTGTCCTTGTATTGCTGATGCCCTTATTCTCGGCGTTACCCTACTATGGGATGTTGGACTGTAGCACTACTACCTGGACGCCTTCTTTTTATCTGGATCTGCCTAGAATCGAATGAATTGTCTCCCCTGTTTGTTATACCCGCCACCCACTCCCTCTTATTTAATACTTTCTCCACTCCCATCCTCCCGCCACCCTGGTTCCCCTCGTTCTATAGTTTACATGCACCTTGTCTTGCCACGCTTCTCCAGAAGCGAGGCGGGGTTTCTCGCTCCGCCTCCCGGGGCCACTGCAAACTCCATTTCTCCGTCGCTCCTCTCGTCTTCTTTTCCGATGAAATACGCCTGGACTCCCATGACGCCCCTCTCCTCCTTCTCCTTGGTGCACCCCTCTCTACACTGAGACGCCGCCTTTTCTTCTCCCTCAGGTCCCACGTTGCTGCTTCCTGAACGGAGGGTCACGTCCGGCCGAGGCTTCGGATTGGTCCCCACATCATGAGGTTCCCGGGTATCCGGGGCAGCACAAGTCGGTGTTGTGTGCGGCCCGTCACAGTTATGTATTGTAACGTGTACAGCATTTCTGTTGTGTTTTTGTCATAGTTGGACTCTGGCTCCTTAGCGAGACTGCTGATTTAAGGATGACAGTACTTCTGTTCGTAGGTGACCGAGTCACTCCTACCACAAGTCCCAATGGTCAGCTAAACCCTCCCAGCTCACAAGCAGTACCTCACCAAAACTCAGACAATAAAGGTGATTTTTGGCAGCCTTATGCATGGATTATAGATAAGACCTCTCAGAGTAATCGTGGTGGAACGGAAGTTACTCTTTTCTCTCGTTAGCAATAAGTCTCATACACACAAAGGCAATGAAGGAGATGCAGGAGAGTTTTCAATACATTTATTGAAAGGACTGCAATCTATGATAAAGAACATGTGCTGCAATGATTAGGATAATGAATAGAAATAAAAGCAGAATTATGAAGATGAGAATTGTGAATATTAAAACCCCACCATCTTACAATAAACATAGGTATGTAATTCCTAAACAAGAAAGGCTAATCGCTACCCTAGTGAGAGCTAGGTGTGATGAATCCTAATCTGCCAGTACCATGTCTATGAGAAGCATCCCCCAACACTTGTTACCTTATAATGAGGTCTCTAGGTCAGGTGAAGACACAGAGGCTGAATTCTGCAGCAAGGTGACATGCAGCATAGATGGCATCTGTAAGGAACCCCTCTAATGACCTTGTCTGTGTAAAGTGTATTTATAGTGATCATGTAGGATCCCTGATATAAAATGGAATAAAAGAGAGCATGCTAAGTGGGTAAGAGGTCACTATGTGACGGGGCAACAGACCTACAAGCTAAAGGCTAAGCTAACTCCTGTGTCTCAGAGGGAAACTAAAATGGATTTGCCACACTTTCTACCCGTTTATGGGGCATTGATGTGCTTGCCTACATGAGTACCACTCTACACTATGCAGGGTGTATTGTTAGAAGGATGTTGTATTTGTTTGAACCCTGTGTGGGAAGTGTTTCCATGTCATGTGTGATGACCACCAAGATGCAGTTATTGTGTAATGGGATGCAGCGCATATAGTTTGTTGGATGATGAAGTGTGAGAAACAGACACACAGTTTTAGGGTTTTCAGTATGCTGGTAGCTTTTAACAGCTCTGCACTCCCCTTACGGTATTTCATATGATATAGTTTGCTTAGCTGGTTACTGCTCTGGGTTGTCCAATCAGTCTGAGAGCCTGTGCATAGTCGTGGTCTGGAGCTGGCATGGCTGGAGGGAGAAGTGGGGAGATCTTTTGGAATGGGTATTTTATCATCCCAAATCTGGGTATCTTTCTCCTTCAGGGAATTTTCAATCTTTGTAATTTTGTAGATCAATTCATTGGAGATTTTGTCACAGAAGTCGTGTGATTGTGTTTTTTCTATGTTTAGGCACTCTGGATTGGGGTTTTCTGTTAGAATTTTATGGAGTTCTTCATAAGGGCAGTCTGCTTCAGTCATGTGGGTGGAGTAGTAGTGTCTTTATGTGGTTCCGATGGCTCTTTTGTACGCTCTGTTATACTGCCGTAGCATGCTTTTGTCGTTTCACTCCTGATTTTCTCCATTGGTATTGTAGTATGTTGAGTTGTGTTTTCATTCTTTTGATATTGTCTACTCATGTGGTGTGCTTTTTGTGCTCAACCCTGTATGTCCTTTTTGTTGGTATCTGTTTGTCCAGTGCACTGGAGACTCAGTTGTAGAAGTTGTGTATGTCTTTCAAACGCATGTTTATTGGGATGATTTCAAGGTGGGTGCTGAGATGCTGGATGTCTGGTTTTTATCATTGTCTGTATGAGCGTTTGTTGTTGTTGGGTTTTGCTATCTTCAAAGTGTTGGTACTGATAGGTGTATGGAGTCTGATGATGTTGTGGCCCCACCAGTTTATGGGGCAGTTGCAAGGCTGGACTGGCCGTACTGGGCTTCGGCCCATCTGTTCTGCTTGTACTTCAGACTGAGAGGAAACATTAATAAAAGGAATTCCAACAATGCAGAGCTCTTAGTCTGAGTAATACATTTATTAAAGCACTTTTTAAGGTTCGAATAGGGGAAGCATGGAGGTCAAATGCAGCAACACGAATACACTTCTGAAAATAATCACAGCAGCAGAATAATAATGATCACAGAAACAAACAATGAAAATGCACTACTTCAATCATTGATAATATTTCTGCATATACAGTGATTATATATTCATTCACAACGCAAAGCTAAAAATAAGAATTAAAAATTCATCACCATGGAGCGAGGTAGGGACATCATCTCTTTGCCATCTTCAAGTCGAGAACCCAGATGACTGCCGAAAGAGAGAAAACGACCCTCAATGGGAACAGGGCAAAGGTGTCCCTTTCCCAGAATGAGTTCTGTCTCTAACCCCAGTCATCAAGTTTCCCTCTTAAGTACCTTAAACAAGCTGGAGAGGAGAATTCTAGAAACTCCCCTCTTGCAATAGTAGTTGCTGTTCAACCGCTGGCTGTACCAGTCTGTGCTGAAAGAGCACAAGGTGTGCTCTCAAGACCAAACTGTTCCTTGCCGTACCATAAGCATCATCCTTATCTCCCACACTCACCCCTGGTGTGTTCTTGCCCTTGGTGAGAAAAGAGCACAAAGACTGAAAACATGAGCGAAAAACATGTTGCATAAGTTGTGCGCAGGAAAATAGTTGCACCACCAATGTGACGGTGTTTGAAGCTAAGTTAAGCACAAAATGGAATCAGTGGTCAAGATGGAGCAGTGGTTAAATACAGATATCATTACACCATGCATGGGAGGGTGGGGGTCGCCTTTGTTACTGGTGGGTGGTTTTTAGCAGTGCAGCAGTTTTAAAAGCACTTCAGAGTTCCTTGTATATCCCAGCAGTTTTCAGGCAACAATAAAAGTGCCAAGATAACTGTAGGGATTAATGGACCTGCTGGAGAGAGATTGGGGTTACATCTAGTGGCAGTTTTTACTTATGTAAGGTAGCGCAGAGGATTCATATGCCTGCTGCAAAGAATGTGTACTATGCACATCAAAGAACAGTATTTTACGCTCAGTGGGATACTGCTTTTGTCACAGAGCTCCTTTTGCTACTGTGCAATACATAAATTACAATCATAAGCTAGCACAGTAAGCTATGGCCTGCCATCAGAGCTGTACTGCATGGTACAAGTTAGGAGTCTTTGATTATCCTAATTTTGCTAACAAAGCTTTGTTTGGGTATAATAAATTGTTTTTAGTAAAGTCGACCCTAACCACTGTGTTATATTCTGAATCCTGAGTTTATGCTTTCCCCGAACAAACACGCTTAAAAAATGCCTACAAGTATGGATGACACTTGAATCCTACACCTTGTAGTCCCCTTTGTCAACATTTTCTAAACACTGATTTACACATGTGTGATTCATTGTCTCTGTATGTGTGTGATGTAAGTGTTTCAACACCCTACACTGGTAAGAGAAGCGCTATAAAACAAATAAATTACATGTGAGGAAGGGGCTATGGAGAACTGAGAGGCACTGCTAGAGGGAGAAGGTGAAGGAATCACTGAAGAGCCCCAATAAAGATTGCTCTATCCTGGTGCACTGTAAGGTAATCATTTACTATACTTTAAAAACGAATTCAACTGAATATATAATGAAACATATGTTGTAGAACTTTTTTGTCATTTTTTCCCAAATTTTCTTGGGGGAGAACCCCTCCCAAGTCCACTGGTAGTGGTCAGGGTTGCTCACTATGCAACCTATGGGGCCTGGTCTGTCAAAATGTACCAGGGCTGTTTTGGGGTCTCAGTCGGCCCGGGTATTTGTCTGTAACTGTGGCTTGTCCTATGGATGCAAATATGACATCTAGGGCCAGATGTAGGAAGCCTTTTGCGCCTCGCAAACGGCGAAAAACGCAGTTTACGAGGTGCAAAAGGCTGAACGCGATACAGAGTCACATTTTGCGAGTCGGTACCGACTCGCAAAATGTGATTCCGACTCGCAAATAAGAAGGGGTGTTCCCTTCCTATTTGCGACCGCATCGCGATGCTGAGTTGCTTTGTGACCTCGAAAGCGGTCGCAAACCAACTCACAGTTACCATCCACTTGAAGTGGATGGTAACCCATTCGCAAAAGGGAAGGGGTCCCCAAGGGACCCCTTCCCCTTTCTGAATGCCCACAAAAATATATTTTTTTCAGAGCAGGCAGTGGTCCTATGGACCACTGCCTACTCTGAAAAAAACGAAACCAAATGGTTTCGGAATTTTTTCTTTTTGCAGCTTGTTTTCCTTTAAGGAAAACGGGCTGCAAACAGAAAAAAAAACTGCTTTATTAAAAAAGCAGTCACGGACATGGTGGTCTGCTGTCTCCAGTAGGCCACCATCCCTGTGAGTGCCTAGACTCGCTATGGGGTCGCAAACTGCGACCCACCACATTAATATTCATGAGGTGGATCTTTGCGACCCCATAGCGAGTCGCAGAAGGTGTCTGAGACACCTTTCTGTATCTCGGATTGCGAGTTGCAATTTGCGAGTCGCTATGACTTGCAAATTGCAAGTCGCAATTTAATACCTACCTACATCTGGCCCCTAGTGTGTGTGTCCTGCACAGAAAGTTGGGCCTAAAATGATTTGTTATAGGTTGAGGGCTTCAAGGTTGGTTGTGATAGCTGTGGTAAGATTCTTCTTCTTATGTTATGTTACTGGGTTTTATAAAGAACGTGTACACCAACCAGTTTCATGGCGCTGTAAGGAAATAAGGAGGTAAAAAACAGAATAGGCAATGTATTAGCTGTTGTAAGCTTGCCTTAAAACCAGGTTTTTAATGATTTCTTAAACGGTGGGTAGCAGTGATTTAGACCTTATCACAGAAGGAAAGGCGTTCCATAGTTTGGGGGCGATGACTGAAAATCTGGCACCACCCAGTCGCCTTTTCTTTAAGTTAGGAACTGATAAAAAGTTCAGGTGGGCAGAGCATAGTAGACGATCAGGGGTATACTTCTGAATTTGAGAGTTGATAAAAAGGGGGATTTTACTGTGAAGTGATTTGAAGATGATACATTCAACTTTGAAGATTATTCTTTGTTCTATGGGCAGCCATTACAGGTTCTTCATCAGGGGGGTGAAGGGGCGATGTTTTGTTTTTTTTGTAAATTAGGCAGTCTGCCTGGTTCTGGGCAACCTGGAGTCTTTTAATGAGGCCTTTTGGTATGCCTGCATTTAAAGAGTTGGAATAGTCCAACCCTGACAGAACTAGGGCAAGGGTGGCCTGGACAAGAGCCTTGAAGGTTAGGAGTTTAGCAATGTTCTTACTTCTGCAGAGCATTAAGAGGGAGAGGGATATTAATGAGCCAGTTTGTGGCTTCATGGATAGATCGACATTGATGATTATCCCAAGACCTTTTACTGCTTTTTTTTTAAAGGGGGTCTCCTAGCTCAGCTGACCACACCTACTCAGTCCAGTATTCAAGCTTATTTTTGGTGATGATGACCTCAGTTTTATCCACTTTAATGTCAAGTAATTGCTGTTCATCCAATCATGGATGAACAACATAGTAAATGTAAAATGCACTTTAGATTTGGGGGAATTGTCTATTTTGAAAATTAATTGTGTGTCGTCCTCATAAATATAAATTTTACAATTCTATTTTTGAGTGTAAGAACTAAAGGACAAATGTATATGTTGAAGAGGTAGGGAGATAAAGAAAATCCATGGGGGACTCTGCAGTCTAGATGAACATGAGAAGAAGTGAATGGAGTTAAGCGAACCACCTGAATTTGGTTACCCAGACAGGAGATAATCCAATCGAGTGCTGGGCCTCTCAGTCCTGCAGCCCTGACATGGTCTGCCAAAAGATTGTGGTCCACTGTGTCAAAGGCCATTGATAGATCAAGGAGCACCAGAGCCTGGGTGTCACCTTGGTCACTTTCTCCTCGAATGTCATCCATTATAGGTAGGAATTATTTATTATTATCAGTGCTTCGGTGGAATGGGCAGGCTGGAAGCCAGCTTGACATGGATCCAGAAATTCAGACTTCTCTAAAAAGGTACAAAGATTACTTTAGCTAAATAGGGTAAAAGAGAGATAGGGCAATAGGTTTTTAGGGTAAGGGGATCTTTGCCTTGTTTTTTTCTGAATTGGTACAACTGGTGCTGCCTTAAATGCTTAATTGTCAAACTATATGTTGAGATCTCCTGGAATGTATAGGTTTGGGTGGTCAAGATGTGCCTGGGTTACTGTATCAAGTAGGATATATTTTAAGTTGCCATTGCTATGTGGTGGTTCATATATCAAGAAGAAGGAATAAGCAAGGATTCACAGCTGTCAATGACTGTTATTTGTAGTGTTCTTCGGTGGATGACAGCTAGGCCTCCTCCAGTTTTGTGAATAAGATTTTTGTTAAAAATGAGGAAATCAGAAGGGATGGCTTTCTGGGATTTCTGAGTGTAGGTCAAAGATGTTAAAGCAATTTTTGTTCAATGATCTTGTTTGAAGAGTAGGCATTGTAATTGTTGCATTTCTTCTTCAAGTACTGTGGTAAGAGTGGATGTGGAGAGGCAAAGGGTATTTTGATGTGGCTGTTTTTTGGATGTATTGTTATTGTGGATTTTGGTGGCAGTGGAAGGGTTGTTTGGTTCAGTGCTTAATTTGTAAATAAAAAGTTGCTGGTGCCCAAAGCCCTCATCTGAAACATGCAGCTGCTGCAATTAAATGTGCGAACACAGAATACTGAGGCAGCGTAATCCTGAAGCCATCTCAGACTTCTTCAATCCATTTAAAGCCACTCTCTGCCCCTTCAGCTCACTCTTGCAGCTTTCTACTCTCCCTCCTTGTGACGCTTTTTCGGGTTTCTCGTCCCTCGTCTTTCCTAAATGTGTCTTTTACTCGCAGCAAATGCTTGAGTCAGAAGACCAAGCACTGGCCCTCAAAAATAAGTGCCAGTGCTCAGCACCGGAAACTAGAAGCACAAATTAAGCACTGGT
The DNA here is from genome assembly GCF_031143425.1 of Pleurodeles waltl. Lineage (NCBI taxonomy): Eukaryota > Metazoa > Chordata > Amphibia > Caudata > Salamandridae > Pleurodeles > Pleurodeles waltl. The sequence continues at coordinate 702,288,514 of NC_090440.1, forward strand.
TTGGTTAGAGAAACGAGGACTTGAGATATGTGTGCTTGTAGGATGTTTGTGATGGATCATGGTGTTGTAATTGTGTTGTCTAATTTGTTTAGAGTGTGGGGATTGTGATTGGAAGATATGGTTAGGGAACCTCGTGATCATATGTTTGCACCTTCATTTGATTTTTTGTTTCCTTAGGAGGGGTATGTGTGTTATGTGCTGATCGAAACTTCATATTGCAGTGAGGCTTGATCATTTTTCCAGCCAACTAAGTCTCATCTTCTTTCATTTATTTACTTAATTGGCTGTTTTATAGTGCTGATTAAACTGTAGTCACTTAAATGCTAAGGGCGGGATGGTCTCCTTCTCAGAGCAACCAGCTCCAATGATACTAAGGACGGCACTCAAAGGGTGGGAGAGCTTTACCTAAGGACAATATTGTACAAAACAATTTAATTTTATTGTATTTACATAGGTACAGTTTTATTAGAATGTTATATTCAGGTGTTGATGTAAAGGGAGGTGTTTGGCAAGTAAAAGTATTTCGGGGTTTATTAAGGAGTTGGCTTGATTTGTATAAATTATTAATATCAGCAACATTATTACTTAAATGTGCTCACTATTTTAAATGATCTCATATAGACGGTCTTGCTTAAAATAAGAAAAATAAAATTATTTACAAGCCGTGACCTTTCAAAGGCATGGGGCCTGAGTCAGGCCAATTCCCTGCCCTGCTTGCCTTTCAGAAATCCAAATTTTGTTGGAAATGTCAAGTTTTCCCTCCAGCCACTTCTGATTTGGTAGCCCACCTCTGTGCAACTTCTGATTGTCAGTATTCTTAATTGGGTAACTGCTAGCCTGAGGACACTTTTAAGGACTTTTTCGGTAAATGTGAACATTTTGAGTGGCAAGCTTAACGTTGAAAATAACATGCGCGATTAAAGCTGACAAAAAGGAGAAAAAAAATCCAAGTAGCGACAGTCCCTTGTCTATAAGGACAGAGAGTGGCATTGTGACGTATAATCTAAAGGAAGACTATCTTGTGAGTGGGAAAAATGAAACACGTAAAAATGGAACACTGCCAAAAGGCAAAGGTGAGAGGTTAAAAAGAGGTCACAATGGAGGTCACAGACCCAGCTACTGCTTCCAGTTTACAGCTAAGAGTATTCCACCAGTTTGATGTTGGAGTGGTATTGTTATGCCCAGTGGGGCTGTTAATGTACCACCCGCTCATGGGGTGCGATGGGCGACCCTGAATAGGTGGCATGGGGAGAGCAGGGGCTTTAGAAGGTGGGCTGGCAGCATTGTAACATCAGCCAAAAACACAGGGCCCGGCACTGCGAAGAGAGACACATTAACACATAGGGAGGGGAAAAAAAGACAAAATATGTGTTTGTTTTCCTTTGTACAAAGGGCCCCGGGGTACAAGAATTCAGATACCTGCGTGGGGTAGCTCCGGAGACAAGGGCAAACAAGCCACTTTGGATTCGCCCATGGGGGGGGGGGGGGGGGGACTTCCAGGATCTAATCAGCTCTGGTCTGCAGGAAAGCGATGTCAGGGTTCAGAGAAATCCCACATTACAAGGGCGGAGCCATGGACCCTTTTCAAGGGACAAGGAAAATCCTTTCATGTAAGCGGTCTTTAAACATTCCAGAGTGCGAGGCTGCCGCGGACACGGGGTCCCACTGGTGGGGGGCCGTGTACCCCATAGGCTCTCACAACTCGGTAGACAGGCTACCGGAAGATGAGGCCTGCCTACACCCCATCAACTGTTCCCATGTGCCTGTCAGATGGACCGAACGTTGTCTCAAAGCCCGTCCTTGCGCTCGCACCGTGTTAAACTAGTAACATTATTCTGCAGGTTGAGTGACACTCGCTGAGAACTCGGTCCCGATTCACAAAGGTAAACTTACACTTTTGTGTCAAAAAATATCTCATATTCGCTAGTCACAAACAAACGATTTAATAGTAAGTTTAGGAGAGCGGAGTCTCCGCAGTCGTAAACTTGTGAATAGCGAAGAAGAGTAAACTTACATTAAAAGTAAGTTAATCTTTGCGAATCTGGTCCATCATGGTGACAAAGTGGGTGGCAAGGAATTTTCAGTAGCCGCGACCCAGCACAGAAACACTTTTACGACGAGCAATTGTTAGTGAAATTTCAAAATGTAGTAAAAAACTGATGATATCCCCTGTTACATGTTGCTGTTATTTCATGGTCAGTTATGTTAAATAAGATTTCGACATCCGAGTTCTTTCAAAAACAAAATTAACACAGCGCACCTTGTGGGACACCATCTCCAATCCTAGCAGGGCAGTTTCCTCATTTCATTCTTCTGAGGCCGATAAAACAGACACAATTGAGATAGATAAAAACAAAACATTGCAGTTAATTATGTTTTCTCCCTCATTGGTCGATATAACTTTGTTCTGAATCATGATTATACTTTCTTGTCAGCACCACGTGTTTATGAATTCTGTCACTGATTTTGCCCCCCTCTCCTCCCCAGTTTGAAGACTCCTGCTGTAGCCTGATATAGGATTCTTTGAAAAGATGCATTTTCTGCTGTTTCCAAAATTGGAGCAGGGCTGGCACGTCCTGAAGGGGACAGCGATGGTGTTCAATATCATCGGTGCATAATTGGCGAAGGCCTGCTGCCGTTTCTTTTTTGCATGTCGGGAGGCATTTGCGCTGTTGAGCTCATCAGCTAAATGTGCACACCTTCTGTTCGTGATACCTTTAGAACTGGTGCAGCCGGTTTTGAAGACGATGAAGGCTGGCAAGAGGTGTCAATGGTGTTCCATCAGCATAGGGTTACGTGGCTGTATTCCTTCAGGCCCGGCGAGACATGGTGTGGCCTGTAGGATGACTTTTAAAGGGGCGGAGATGGGATCTGAGAGGCCATGGAGCAGGACATTGACACCTTCCAGGTGCTACTGCACAGCAGGTTTGACTTTGCTTCTGGGATGAACAGTTTCAGTTTCTTTGAAAGAGAGAACTTTTACTAGGCCATGTTGATTTCTTGTTAGTGTGTTCCTTGACAATGAGGGTGGTGTCTGAGATGAGTCCAAGATACATGATATTGGGTGAAAGTTGGATTTAAAATTTGTCCAGGTCCGTCTTATTGAGCCACTTTTAAACTGATTGTTGCTTGTTGTTCTTGGCCGAGAACAGGAATTCTGTTTTAGTGGGTTTCAGCTTCAGGCAGGGGCCGGACATTTAGATCTGTATGAGGTGCAGGTAGTTTTTGAGAAGCAGAATGTCTATAGTGAAGGAAACGTTCCTTTAGAGTTGTGTATTATCAGTTAATTTTGATTCTTTTAACGGGCAGTAGAGTCACACAATTGCATTTTTCAAGGGTAGCATCCTTCTCCCCTGGGCTATTCTCCAGACATCCTTTCCCTCTGAGAACTACCTTAAGCTTCCTTTTCAGTGTGGGCTAGACTATGACTCAGACCACTACAAAAAAGGTGAAATTTCGCGCGCTCATACTTTTTTCCTACACTCATACCTATGCCTAATAACATGCTTGCTAAAGCACTTCTTAAGATGTCTCTGCCATTCACAAACAATAACAAAACATTTCCCACACAGGCCACATTCAACTCACATCCACCTATCCATGCACTGCCATCTAATGGTTTAGAGACCTGTCACTCCTTCCCCCTCAAATTCATGCAGAACACAAAACATAATAAGAACACAACTCTGGTCCTCATGCACAACATCAAAACGTTACTCATACTGTATAGGCAGGGCCAGCTCTAGGGCGGTGCGTCCTGTGCCACCGCACCAGGTGCTGACTTCGGGTAGGGGCGCCCTGTGTGCAAGTATAGTATGATTTAAAGCACCTGCTGCAGTGCTCCTTGCCTCCAGCAATTGTCAGGCAATAATAAAAATGTCAAGATAACCCCGGTGATTAATGTTCTACGTGGCAAGAGATGGAAGTTTTGAGGGGCACTGTTGAAGGGTGGTAGTGAGGGAATCCATGGCAGAGGTGATCATTGGGGAAGCGCCAACAGACACTGTCCCACAGGGCGCCACCAGCGCTAAGGCTGGCCCTGCATATAGGGCACTTGACAGACACATACACATCCATCCTTAGCATTCCCAGCATACTAACTGCCCGTAAACTTGATTTGTCGCCATGTCCTGGGTATCAAGTGCTATATAAATAGGACAACATCACAGTACAATAGATAAAAATGTTTCATAGCGTTTCTGCAGAGAACCTCTTTCTGGTGTTACTTCCGAGACTCCACCAGGACTTACCTCCTGATCCCTTTAATGGAGCCCCATCTTTGCTGGAATATATTCAACTTTGCTTCAGGATGCTCTCAGTATCAAACTTTACAGCTGTACCACAGGCACTGGTTATTTTGAAAAAACACCCTAACTTTTACAAATACCTGCCCTCACAAATAGCAGCTTGGTTCTTGCTCACTTATTGGAAGTAACCAAAATTACTTGTACTTCTCTTTGTGCCCCGGGATTATGAACATCCTCTCGTCCGTGCACAACCTTAAATGCGTATCTTTGTTCTATAAGCTGTAATAGTTCTCAAGAAAACGACAGAAGGCCTACTCTGGTCAACACACAACATAGAAAACAAATGTGCAGAAGTGTATATGATATGTGAAAAGTATAGGCCTCGGTTTGAATATAACAGTCACACAGGGATGCAGGGACAGAAAGGAGAATGAGGAGAGAGGCCAGGTGCAGGGTAAAAGCAGAAACAGACCAACTTTGCATGCCATAGATAATTTAAAAGACGCATACACAAAGGGGAGTCTGAGCCACTTTCTGATACCAGGGTTAGGAGAAGGGGTAAATCATGACAGGCTGAAAGGGAGACACAGCATTAGATGTTTTTCTTTCAAGGTTAGCAGTAAGTGGGGGGCAGACCGTAAAACCTCAAAGGCTGGTAGACGTGTAGGGAGGACATATTGATAGAGTTCAAAGGGTAGAATCGAAGGGTACTGTGTATGTAGAAAGATATATGTATTATATCTGTTATAACTGTATTTTTGTAACAAGCAGTCAGATAGCATTTAAAGAATGATGGTCTTTTGTTAATTGTAATGGTATGAAGGAGGTGGAACTTAGGTGCCCACCAAGTGTATAAAAAACGCTGTTTGTAAGAGCTGAGTTGAGTGTGTCTTCAGTTACAGAACTGTACTGTACTCCCAGCCATATTTTATTTGCTTATAAATATACTCAATTATTATTAGAATTGTGTCACTTGTTTATTTCTGACAAAAACTCGACCACATTTTGGCGAGCCAGCCAGGAGCCTACTACTTCCTCAAGTCCCTGGACGCGACTGAAGGAACCACCGCCGGTGACGCTTGAATAGAACATTGCGCGCAAACCAGGTGAGGATTACACCTGTCTGTTCAAACGAACGGGCGAGATTCCAGAGGCTGCTGTCCTAAAGGGTAAGGGGGGGTTGGGCTTCCAACTCTGATAGTTAAAGGTGCATAATTCTGTGGTATTTGTAGTATGGGGAAGTAAGTGCATGCAGGATTTGTGTGTTTTTAAATAAAATATAATGTTGATGTAGAAATGAAATGTGATATCCCGGGCAGGCTGGAAGACACACTATGGGGGTCATTCCGACCCTGGCAGTCGGTGTTAAAGCGGCGGCCAACCCGCCAACAGGCAGGCGGTAAAAAAAATGGAATTCTGACCCTGGCGGGAACCGCCAACACAGCCTGCCACTTTAACACTCCGACCGCCACGGCGGGGCAAACAAACAGCGCGGCGGTCACCGCCAACAGACAGGCGGCAGACAATGTACCGCCCACCCTATCACGACCCACCAATCCGCCACCTTTTCCGGGGCGGGAGCCCCACCGATAAAAACACGGCGGAAACAGACCACGAACGGGAAAACGCTCACCTCTATACACTCCACGAGGAATCTGGACAGCATGGAACCCGAATTAAACATCCTACCAGCGATTGTCTACCTGCTCCTCTACCAGGAGCACGAACGCCGCCGCAGGAGACAACGGTGAGTACTGCACCTACGACACAGGGGAGGGGGGAGGAGAAAAGATTACGGGCACACACATACGCGACACCCCCCCCCCCCCCAAATCCCCACACACCAATGCAGAGCAACAAGTCAGATTTACACCCCCCAAACCCCCCCGGAATAATTAAAAGACAAAATAAAATGATCATTAAAATAGAAGTATATTAAAGCATATTTGAACTTAAGTGAAATATGAGATTTTTAAAACAAATAAATCACAACATGAACAATGTATACATAGTCCAAAAGTCCGGCACATCTTGGCTACATGCCATTGTTCGTGGGCCAATGTGCATAAACACATGGGCAAAGCCCACACACGAGACCCGATTCCATTGGAGAGAACACTGCTGGGGCATCAGATAATAAAACCACAGGCACCTCAGAGGGAAGGGAAGGGGGGGCACCTCAGCCACATGAGTCCACGACGCCAGATCCACGAGGGGCCTCCATGCCCACTGTACCATCCTGGGGAGTGCAAAGCAACAGTCCCACAAGTCTTTTCAGTGGGTGGATTGCCCACTGTATCATCCTGGGGAGTGCAAATCCACAGTCTCACAAGTCTTTTCAGTGGGTTGATTGCCCACTGTACCATCCTGGGGAGTGCAAAGCCACAGTCTCACAAGTCTTTTCAGTGGGTGGATTGCCCACTGTACCATCCTGGGGAGTGCAAAGCCACAGTCCATCTGGTGGATTACAGACTCCACTGGTTATGGAGGAGGCATGGTGCCCAGAGTGCTTCGTGAAGCCCTGCCCGACACAGATCCGGCCCTGCCAATGGGCCAGCGGTGCTTGAGATGAAGGGCCCAGCGGACCAGTGCTTGAGATGAAGGGCCCAGCGGAGCGGTGCTTGACAGCAAGGGCCCAGCGGAGCGGTGCTTGACAGGAAGGGTCTAGCGGAGCGGTGCAGAGACGGCGGGGCCCAGCGTAGCGGTGCTTGACAGGAAGGGCCCAGCGGAGCGGTGCTTGACAGAAAGGGCCCAGCGGAGCGGTGCAGAGACGGTGGGGCCCAACGGAGCGGTGCTTGACAGGAAGGGCCCAGCGGAGCGGTGCTTGAGATGAAGGGCCCAGCGGAGCGGTGCTTGACAGGAAGGGCCCAGCGGAGCGGTGCTTGACAGGAAGGGTCCAGCGAAGCGGTGCAGAGATGGCGGGGCCCAGCGGAGCAGTGCTTGACAGGAAGGGTCCAGCAGAGCTGTGCAGTTACGGCGGGGCCCAGCGGAGCGGTGCTTGAGATGAACGGCCCAGCGGAGCGGTGCAGAGACGGCGGGGCCCAGCGGAGCGGTGCTTGACAGGAAGGGCCCAGCGGAGCGGTGCTTGACAGGAAGGGCCCAGCGGAGCAGTGCTTGACAGGAAGGGTCCAGCGGAGCGGTGCAGAGACGGCGGGGCCAAGCGGAGCGGTGCTTGAGATGAAGGGCCCAGCGGAGCGGTGCTTGAGATGAAGGGCCCAGCGGAGCGGTGCTTGACAGGAAGGGCCCAGCGGAGCGGTGCTTGACAGGAAGGGTCCAGCGGAGCGGTGCAGAGACGGCGGGGCCCAGCGGAGCGGTGCTTGACAGGAAGGGCCCAGCGGAGCAGTGCTTGACAGGAAGGGTCCAGCGGAGCGGTGCTTGACAGGAAGGGCCCAGCGGAGCAGTGCTTGACAGGAAGGGTCCAGCGGAGCGAAGCAGAGACGGCGGGGCCCAGCGGAGCGGTGCTTGAGATGAAGGGCCCAGCGGAGCGGTGCTTGAGGTGAAGGGCCCAGCGGAGTGGTGCTTGACAGGAAGGGCCCAGCGGAGCGGTGCTTGACAGGAAGGGCCCAGCGGAGCAGTGCTTGACAGGAAGGGCCCAGCGGAGCGGTGCTTGACAGGAAGGGCCCAGCGGAGCAGTGCTTGACAGGAAGGGTCCAGCGGAGCGATGCAGAGACGGCGGGGCCCAGCGGAGCGGTGCTTGAGATGAAGGGCCCAGCGGAGCGGTGCTTGAGATGAAGGGCCCAGCGGAGCGGTGCTTGACAGGAAGGGTCCAGCGGAGCGGTGCAGAGACGGCGGGGCCCAGAGGAGCGGTGCTTGACAGGAAGGGCCCAGCGGAGCGGTGCTTGACAGGAAGGGCCCAGCGGAGTGGTGCAGAGACGGCGGGGCCCAGCGGAGCGGTGCTTGAGATGAACGGCCCAGCGGAGCGGTGCAGAGACGGCGGGGCCCAGCGGAGTGGTGCTTGACAGGAAGGGCCCAGCGGAGCGGTGCTTGACAGGAAGGGCCCAGCGGAGCGGTGCTTGACAGGAAGGGTCCAGTGGAGCGCTGCAGAGACGGCGGGGCCCAGCGGAGCGGTGCTTGACAGGAAGGGCCCAGCGGAGCGGAGCGGTGCTTGACAGGAAGGGTCCAGCGGAGCGGTGCAGAGACGGCGGGGCCCAGCGGAGCGGTGCTTGAGATGAACGGCCCAGCGGAGCGGTGCAGAGACGGCGGGGCCCAGCGGAGCGGTGCTTGACAGGAAGGGCCCAGCGGAGCGGTGCTTGACAGGAAGGGCCCAGCGGAGCGGTGCTTGACAGGAAGGGTCCAGCGGAGCGGTGCAGAGACGGCGGGCCCAGCGGAGCGATGCTTGACAGGAAGGGCCCAGCGGAGCAGTGCTTGACAGGAAGGGTCCAGCGGAGCGGTGCACAGACGGTGGGGCCCAGCGGAGCGGTGCTTGAGATGAACGGCCCAGCGGAGCGGTGCAGAGACGGCGGGGCCCAGCGGAGCGGTGCTTGACAGGAAGGGCCCAGCGGAGTGGTGCTTGACAGGAAGGGTCCAGCGGAGCGGTGCTGAGACGGCGCGGCCCAGCGGAGCGGTGCTTGACAGGAAGGGCCCAGCGGAGCGGTGCTTGACAGGAAGGGCCCAGCGGAGCGGTGCAGAGACGGCGGGGCCCAGCGGAGCGGTGCTTGACAGGAAGGGCCCAGCGGAGCGGTGCTTGACAGGAAGGGTCCAGCGGAGCAGTGCAGAGACGGCGGGGCCCAGCTGAGCGGTGCTTGACAGGAAGGGCCCAGCGGAGCAGAACGGTGCTCGACAGGAAGGGTCCAGCGGAGCGGTGCAGAGATGGCGGGGCCCAGCGGAGCAGTGCTTGAGATGAACGGCCCAGTGGAGCGGTGCTTGACAGGAAGGGCCCAGCGGAGCGGTGCTTGACAGGAAGGGTCCAGCGGAGCGGTGCAGAGACGGCGGGGCCCAGTGGAGCGGTGCTTGACAGGAAGGGCCCAGCGGAGCGGTGCTTGACAGGAAGGGCCCAGCGGAGCGGTGCAGAGACGGCGGGGCCCAGCGGAGCGGTGCTTGACAGGAAGGGCCCAGCGGAGCGGTGCTTGAGATGAAGGGCCCAGCGGAGCGGTGCTTGACAGGAAGGGTCCAGCGGAGCGGTGCTTGACAGGAAGGGCCCAGCGGAGCGGTGCTTGACAGGAAGGGCCCAGCGGAGCGGTGCTTGATAGGAAGGGTCCAGCAGAGCGGTGCAGAGACGGCGGGGCCCAGCGGAGCGGTGCTTGACAGGAAGGGCCCAGCGGAGCGGTGCTTGACAGGAAGGGTCCAGCAGAGCGGTGCAGAGACGGCGGGGCCCAGCGGAGCGGTGCTTGAGATGAACGGCCCAGCGGAGCGGTGCAGAGACGGCGGGGCCCAGCGGAGCGGTGCTTGACAGGAAGGGCCCAGCGGAGCGGTGCTTGACAGGAAGGGCCCAGCGGAGCGGTGCAGAGACGGCGGGGCCCAGCGGAGCAGTGCTTGACAGGAAGGGCCCAGCGGAGCGGTGCTTGACAGGAAGGGCCCAGCGTAGCGGTGCAGAGATTGCGGGGCCCTTCTCACAGCGGGGCCCTGTTCAGCGGTGCTTCTCACGGCGGGGCCCTGTTCAGCGGTGCTTCTCTTGGCGGGGCCCTGTTCAGCGGTGCTTCTCTTGGCGGGGCCCTGTTCAGCGGTGCTTCTCTTGTGTTCCTAGGGAACCAGATCTGGGCAATCATTCCCGCTCAGTCGCCATCCGACCTATCGCTTGCGGGGCCCTCCTGTGCTGGACTCCTGGGCCCCTGGGTGTCCTCCGTCACACCCCAAATGGGGCTGGTGGGGCCCTCCTGGGCAGCTCGCCTGCTGCCGGACTTCTTCGCCTTGCTGCCCTTGCCCTCCTTTGAAGAATCTCTGGGGCCCTTGCCTCCCTTGGAAGAATCTCTGGGGCCCTTGCCCTCCTTGGAAGAATCTCTGGGGCCCTTGCCTCCGTTGGTGGATGGGCCAGGTGACGGTGCAAGGCTGGTGTCCTTGGGGGCAGCCGTCTCAGGCCTGTGGCACCGGCCCTTCCCTTTTTTGCTTCTTTTCCCAGGGGGTGGGCTGGCTGTCCCTTTGCTGCTGGCCGATGTTCCTGCCCTAGGAGCTGGTGGACTCCAATAGCCCTGAACGATGGTCCTAGTAGGTGCAAGGCTTGTGGTGGCTGAGGTGCTGGTTCGAGTCTTACGAGATGGAGGGGGTGGGTCAGTTGTTGGAAAGAGGTCAAGGTTGGAAAGGAAAATCAATTTAGAAAGACAGGGACGGGTAGTTGTAGTGGGTATGGGAGTGGAGGAAGAGGATGTGGTTGTAGGAGAGTCAAGTGTGCTGTCTTTGGGTGCAGGTGCTTTTGACGGAGGCTGTCGTGAGGTGGATGGCTGTTGGTTGGGTGGCTGCCTGCGTTTGTGTGGTTTGGAAGAGGGGGTGACAGACACACTGGGAGAGGACACAGGGGACGTGTAAATGGTAGTGGGGGTGGTGACTGCACGTGTGCGGACTGTTCTGGTGGGTGTGGTGGTGATGGACGTACTGGCTGATGGTGGTGTGCATGCAGGTGTGAGTGGAGACGTCACAGGGAGGGAGGAGGGAGACGAGGAGGAGGGGGACACAGTGGAGGCAGTGGGTGTTGCTGTGTCTGCATGTGGATGTTGCTTGGGTGAATGCTTGTGTGATCTGTGGTGCTTATGTCTGGATGAGCTGCCCTTGGGTGTTGATGTGTGTGCAGGCTGGTCTGTAGGTGTGTCTGGGATAGGCAGAGGAACAGGGGAGTGGGACTGGGTTGAGGAAGTTGGAGGGGGGAGGCTAGACACAGGGACAATTGCTGCAGTCAGTGCTGAGGCCAGAGCGTTGAACGATCGCTGATGGGCAGCCTGACCCGAATGAATGCCCTCCAGGTATGCATTGCTCCGATGCACCTCCCTTTCTACCCCCTGGATGGCATTCAAAAGGGTAGACTGCCCAACAATGAGCGTCTGGAGGAGGTCAATGATCTCTGCACTGCGGGCAGCAGGGGTAACTGGGGCAGGACCTGAGGTGCCAGGGGCGAAGGAAATGCCCGGCTTCCTGGCCGAGCGGGCACGGGGCGAAAGCTGAGGGGCTGCTGGGAGGGCGGAGCTGGTGCGCTGGGTGGCGGCTGTACCTGTTGTTGCGGTGGGCACGGATGTTGCCGCCACCACAGGGGAGCTTCCTTCCAAGGACGTGTCGGTGTCGCTGACGTCTCCACGGGTCCCCGTTGTGGAGCCCCCCTCGCCCTCCGTCTCACTGGTGAACTCGGAGTCGGTTGCAGGGCCCTCCGGGGCCATGTGAGATGCAGCTCCCTCGTGCGCCGATGCCACTTCTCCTCCGCCTGATGATGCTAATGCACACATGAACAGTAAAACCCAAAAAAGAGGGGGGGGGAGAAGAAAGGAAGACATGTTGAGTGCATGCATTGGCGGCACCGTTGGCGGAGAGGACAGACACAGAAGCCCCCTGCACTACGCCGCGCACTCGGGGTACACTACTCAATGATAGTGACTTGGCCTACAAGTCTATGGACGACAAATGCACACATAGGTGAGCCCGGGCCATGGATAGCTGTACTTAGCACCCTACAGAGGTGGGGGGTGGGGGCACAGGGCCATGTCTAACGGAGGGGCCTAGCCTACAGAAACCGCCCTGGCCTAGAGATAGCCACAGCCCTCCTCCCCCACCCAGACGCCTCCACTGTGCGCTAATATAGCGGAATGTGCTGATACTCACCCCCTTGTGTCTGCTGTGATGTCCTCACGCGCCCATCTAAATCAGGGTAGGCCACCACCAGGATCCGGGACATCAGGGGGGTCAATTGATGACAGGCACCCCTCCTACGTTGGGAGGCCATCCCTAGCAGAGCCTCGGCGGTCTTTCTGCTCCCGCGGCGGATGTCCTCCCACCTCTTGCGGCAGTGGGTGCCCCGTCTGCTGTGGACCCCCAGGGCCCGGACGTCCTTGGCGATGGCACGCCAAATGTCGATCTTCTGATGGGCGCTGACCTATGTGACATGTACAGGGTTGAAGAATAGATTTCATCACTTTTCTGCATGGTCGATGTGCGCGGCCCCCCCCTCCCCAACCTTGCCATGTGGCACATGCTCTCATCTGTCGTGCGTTGCACTCCTCATTCGCTCCCCTCCCCACCATCTTACATCCACCCCACTCAACACAGGCATAGCCCATACTACGTGCTCCCAGTGTACTTACCTGTTGGTCTGGAGGACCGTAGAGTAGCGCATACTGGGGGAGGACCCCATCAACAAGTTTATCCAATTCCTCAGATGTGAAGGCAGGGGCCCTTTCCCCAGTCGCAGCAGCCATTGTCTCTTCCAGACCGAGTTCACAGCAGCACTTGCAGTATAGGTCCTCTCCTGTGGATGATCAGGTCTCGAGTGATTAAGCAAGTAGAAAATGGCGGTCACGCCCGCGGCGGTGCATACCGCGGCGGTGCGTACCGCGACCGCCGGCGCACATCATCATTGGCTCCTGAGACCCATAGGGCTCAATGTTAACCAATGCTGCTTTGCGCAGCGGTCTTCGACCGCCTACCGCCACGGTGTGCCACGCCAGCGCATTGACCTCACATCCCATTGTCACACTTCACAGGTCAGGCAGCCGCCATTTCAAGGGCCCACATGGCTGAATTTCTACGGCTTCACACAGGCCTAGGCCTTGCATTGCCACTCATACAAGCCATTCAATGCATAGCGAATCGTGTAATGTGCAAGCTGTGGTTACGTACCTGTGGGTTGATTGACTCTGTTCTCGCTGTTGTCCTTCCTAGGCACCGTCCGCTGGGACTTGCGAGGAGATGGAGGAATCCTCCTGTGTACAGACCGCTGGTGGACCTGTCGACAATGGAAGAAAGACATGTCATACTTACATACAGACTGGACCGAGGCACTATACAGGAACTGTGTGCCCAGCTGGAGCCAGACCTGATGTCCCCCATTCGCCAACCCACAGGGATTCCCCCTCTGGTGCAGGTTCTGTCAGTACTCCATTTTTTGGCAAGTGGATCATTCCAAACAACAGTGGCCATATCCTCAGGGATGTCTCAGCCTATGTTTTCTAAGGTTTTGTCCAGAGTGTTGTCTGCCCTGATGAAATACATGCAGAGCTACATTGTTTTCCCTGAGGTGGGAGATTTGGCTACAGTGAAGGGTGATTTCTATGCCCTTGGACATATCCCCAACATCATTGGTGCCATTGATGGGACCCATGTGGCCTTGGTTCCCCCAGTGGAAGTGAGCAGGTGTACAGGAACAGAAAAAGTTATCATTCTATGAATGTCCAGGTGGTCTGTTTGGCTGACCAGTACATCTCCCATGTAAATGCCAAGTTCCCTGGGTCAGTGCATGACGCGTACATCATGCGAAATAGCAGCATCCCTTATGTGATGGAACAGCTACAGAGACACAGTGTGTGGCTAATAGGTGACTCTGGTTACCCCAACCTGTCGTGGCTACTGACCCCAGTGAGGAATCCCAGGACAAGGGCAGAGGATCGCTACAATGAGGCCCATGGGCGAACTAGGAGATTATAGAAAGAACCTTCGGCCTCCTGAAGGCCAGGTTTAGGTGCCTGCATATGACAGGGGGATCCCTAATGTACTCACCAAAGAAGGTGTGCCATATCATCGTGGCCTGCTGTATGCTTCACAACCTGGCTTTGCGACGCCAGGTGCCTTTCCTGCAGGAGGATGGTCCAGATGGTGGTGTTGTAGCAGCTGTGGAGCCTGTGGAGAGTGAAGAGGAGGAGGACGACGGGGACGACACAGACAACAGGGACACAGTGATACAACAGTATTTTCAGTAGCACACAGGTACGAATCAACCACGCCATTTTACATTTACTTAAAGTCTCCTGCCTCTCGACTGTCTGAGTTCCCCCCCAGTTCCTGTTAACTGAGTTGTGACTTTCCCTTCCGTTTTCAGAGCTGTGGGCCCCACTGCGTGACCTCTCTTTGTTTGCCCATGGACTACAGCTGTGTGACAGTGGTATGTTGTCATCACAATGTAACTGAACATTTTGGCACCGTTATGTCTAATACATTTGTTCAAAATACAAGCAGACTCCAGATTTGTTTAGTGCAAGAAGTGATTTAATTAAAGTGCTAAATTTAAGGAACATGATTGTAAAACGGGGATGGGTGATGGTGGAGTAATGTCCATGGCAGAGTCCAGTTCTGAGTCGCACAGGTGCATTGTCCATATGCCTGTGGAAGGATGGAGCAGGGGCAGTTCAAGGTTGGACAGGGTGACAATGTGGGACAGTGGAATGACATCAGGGGGTATCGTTTGCTGGCGGGGGTCTTGCAATCCTACTCTGTCTTCTTGTGAGATCTCAGGTTCCGCTTGCGGGGTGGTTCTTCTTCTGCAGGAGGTGGGGTTCTGGTGGCCCATCGTTGTGTGGGGGCCTCCTGTCCACTAGCACCGGCGGAGGTGGTAGGCTGTTCCTGGTCCAGGCTAGTGACAGGGGCCCTTTGTGGTGCCACATGGTCCCGCAATGTGGTGACTATCTGGGTTAGGGCCACGACGATGGTCCCCATTGCGGAACTAATGTTCCTCAGTTCCTCTCTGAACCCCATATACTGTTGCTCCTGCATAACCTGGATCTCCTGGACACTGGCCAGTACCGTAGCCATCGTCTCCTGGGAGTGGTGGTATGCTCCCATGATGGAGGAGAGGGCCTCTTGGAGAGTCGGTTCCCTGGGCCTGTCCCCCCCCTGTCGCACAGCAGCCCTCCCAGTTCCCCTGTTTCCCTGGGCCTCTGTTCCCTGGACGGTGTGCCCACTACCACTGCCCCCAGGTCCCTGTTGTTGTTGGGGTGGTGGGTCAACCTGGGTGCCCTGTAGTGGTGGACACACCGCTGATTGACGTGTCCTGGAGACAGAGGCATGGGCCCGCTGGGTGGGAGCTGTGCTGGTGTTCCCAGAGGGGGTTAGGTCTGGTGTAGCCTGTGGCTGTCTGTGGGGAACCAACTGTCCTGAGGTCCCCGATGGGCCGGGCTGGTCATCAGGGTCCAGGGAGACAGAGCTGCTGTCATCACTGGGGGCCTCTTCTGGGGGTGGGATGGACATCTCTGGACCCTCCGTGGCGGTGTGGTGGCGTTCAGGTCCTGCAGGGGTATAAGAGTATGGTTATTGCTTCTGTGTGTGGCATTTCGTGTAATGGGTGGGTGGCCGTGTCCCCCAGTGCTGGCATTCCCTTGTGGGGGCTTTTGTGACGGTGGCTTGTGGGGGTGATGGGTGTGTGCAGTGGGCATGCTTTGGGGATGGGTGTCCATGCTTTGGGGACGCACGCAGGGCTAGGTTTTGGGATGGGTGGGATGTGATGGTGAGCCATTTGCAAGGAGTTGGTGTGATGGGGGTGGGGGTGAGGGTGGGGGTATGATTTGGCATGCAGGTGGGGTGGGGGGAATGGAGTAGTGAAGATTTGACTTACCAGTCCATTCCTCCGCCTACTCCTATGAGGCCCTCAGGATTCAGGATGTGCAAGACTTCCTCCTCCCATGCTGTGAATTCTGGGGGAGTAGGCGGGGGTCCGCCGCCAGTCCGCTGTACCGCGATGTTGTGCCTTGATACCATGGAATGCACCTTCCCCCGTAGGTCGTTCCACCGCTTCCTGATGTCGTCCCGATTGCGTGGATGCTGTCCCATAGTGTTGACCCTGTCCACTATTCTGTTCCATAGCTCCATCTTCCTGGCAATGGTGGTGTGCTGCACCTGTGCCCCGAAGAGCTGGGGCTCTACACAAACTATTTCCTCCACCATGACCCTGAGTTCTGCGTCAGAGAACCTGGGGTGTCTTTGGGGTGCCATGGGGTGGTGTGGATGAGGTGAGGGGTGGTGTATGTTTTGTAGAGTGTGGTGAGTGTGGTGGTGTATGGTGTTTTGTGCGTGGAAATTGTGTGGGTGATGTTGTGATTTGCCTCTGTGTGATGGTGTACTCTATGCTGTGCTCTCTCTCTCTGTCCTTCAGTCGCAATTGTGGTCGTAGGGGTTTGTGGGTGATGTGGGTGTGTGTTTTATATTTAATTGGGTGTGTGGGAGTGGTGTGTGTATGTGTCTCAGGTGTGTGTATTTTGAATTATCCAATGTGGTAGTGTTTTGTAAAGGTGTGTGTATTTTGACCGCGGCGGTGTGTACCGCCAATGGAATACCGCGGTTGAAAGACCGCTGCGGGGATTTGTGGGTCGGAATGGCATGGGCGTATTTCTGTTGGCGTGACGGTGGAGGTTTGGTCATCGCCAGTTTCCCGCTGACCTTTGGTGTAGCGGACTTTTGTGGATGTCGGGTTTTTGGCGGTTTGCCAGTTGCGGGTCAGAATGACCGTGGCGGTTTCCTGCGGCCGCGGCGGTGTTATGGCGGCCTTCTGGCCGGCGGTAAGCGACTTTTACCGCCGAGGTCGGAATGACCCCCTATATGTATTAGTGGATAACCTAGGAGAATAGCTCCTGAAAGACACATTAGGTGTATTAGTGGATAACCTAGGAGAATAGCTCCTGGAAGACACACTATGGGGGTGATTCTAACCCTGGCGGTCGGTGATAAAGCGGCGGCCAAACCGCCAACAGGCCGGCGGTCCAAAAAATGGAATTCTGACCCTGGCGGGAACCGCCAGCACAGCCCGCCACTTTAACACTCCGACCGCCACGGCGGGACCGACAAACAGCGCGGCGGTCACCGCCAACAGCCAGGCGGCAGACAATGTACCGCCCACACTATCACAACTCACCAATCCGCCACCTTTTCCGGGGCGGGAGCACCGCCGATAAAAACACGGCGGAAACAGACTACGAACGGGAAAACGCTCACCTCTACGCACTCCACGAGGAAGGAGGACAGCATGGAACCCGAATTAAACATCCTACCTGCTCTCGTCTACCTTCTCATCTACCACGAGTACGAAGTCCGGCGCAGACGACAACGGTGAGTACTGCACCTACGACACACGGGAGGGGGGAGGACGAAAGGTTATGGGCACACACATATGCGACCCCCACCCACCCCCCCAAGATGTACACACCAATGCAGAGCAACAACTCACAGTGACACCACCCAAACACCCGTAAAAAATACAATGACATAACCAAATTGAGAATAAATATTTATGTACAAAATAGCTGCAGAAAAATCTTATTCAACCATCAAAAAATATTTCATTAAAAAAAAGTATTTACACAGCTGTGGATAACTGAAGCAAGTAGTCCTGCACATCTTACGAATTCATCATGTCCGTGGGCCAAAGTGTAGCGAAACAAGGGCAAAGCCCACACAGGAGACCTGAGTCCTTTGGAGAGAACACTGCAGGGGCATCTGGTGACAAAACTACAGGCACCTCAGGAGGAAGGGAAGGGGGGGGCACCACAGCCACATGAGTCCACGACGCCAGATCCACGAAGGGGCCACCATGCCCACTGACATATCCTGGGGAGTGCAAAGCCACAGTCTCTCAAAGTCTCTACAGTGGGTGGCTTGCCCACTGTGCCATCCTGGGGAGTGCAAAGCCACAGTCCATCAGGTGGATAACAGAGTCCACTGGTCATGGAGGATGCATGGTGGGCACAGTGAACCGTGAACAGTGCATGACAGGAAGGGCCCAGCGGAGCGGTGCTTGAGACGGCGGGGCCCAGCGGAGCGGTGCTTGACAGGAAGGGCCCAGCGGAGCGGTGCTTGAGATGAAGGGCCCAGCGGAGCGGTGCTTGACAGGAAGGGCCCAGCAGAGCGGTGCTTGACAGGAAGGGCCCAGCGGAGCGGTGCGTGAGACGGCGGGGCCCAGCGGAGCGGTGCTTGACAGGAAGGGCCCAGCGGAGCGGTGCTTGAGACGGCGGGGCCCAGCGGAGCGGTGCTTGACAGGAAGGGCCCAGCGGAGCGGTGCTTGAGATGAAGGGCCCAGCGGAGCGGTGCTTGACAGGAAGGGCCCGGCGGAGCGGTGCTTGACAGGAAGGGCCCAGCGGAGCGGTGCGTGAGACGGTGGGGCCCAGCGGAGCGGTGCTTGACAGGAAGGGCCCAGCGGAGCGGTGCTTGAGACGGCGGGGCCCAGCGGAGCGGTGCTTGACAGGAAGGGCCCAGCGGAGCGGTGCTTGAGACGGCGGGGCCCAGCGGAGCGGTGCTTGAGATGAAGGGCCCAGCGGAGCGGTGCTTGAGACGGCGGGGCCCAGCGGAGCGGTGCTTGAGATGAAGGGCCCAGCGGAGCGGTGCTTGAGATGGCGGGGCCCAGCGGAGCGGTGCTTGACAGGAAGGGCCCAGCGGAGCGGTGCTTGACATGAAGGGCCCAGCGGAGCGGTGCTTGAGATGAAGGGCCCAGCGGAGCGGTGAGTGAGACGGTGGGGCCCAGCGGAGCGGTGCTTGACAGGAAGGGCCCAGCGGAGCGGTGCTTGAGACTGCGGGGCCCAGCGGAGCGGTGCTTGACAGGAAGGGCCCAGCGGAGCGGTGCTTGAAACGGCGGGGCCCAGCGGAGCGGTGCTTGAGATGAAGGGCCCAGCGGAGCGGTGCTTGAGATGAAGGGCCCAGCGGAGCGGTGCTTGAGACGGCGGGGCCCAGCGGAGCGGTGCTTGAGATGAAGGGCCCAGCGGAGCGGTGCTTGAGACGGCGGGCCCAGCGGAGCGGTGCTTGAGATGAAGGGCCCAGCGGAGCGGTGCTTGAGACGGCGGGGCCCAGCGGAGCGGTGCTTGACAGGAAGGGCCCAGCGGAGCGGTGCTTGAGACGGCGGGGCCCAGCGGAGCGGTGCTTGAGATGAAGGGCCCAGCGGAGCGGTGCTTGAGATGAAGGGCCCAGCGGAGCGGTGCTTGAGACGGCGGGGCCCAGCGGAGCGGTGCTTGAGATGAAGGGCCCAGCGGAGCGTGCTTGAGACGGCGGGGCCCAGCGGAGCGGTGCTTGAGATGAAGGGCCCAGCGGAGCGGTGCTTGAGACGGCGGGGCCCAGCGGAGCGGTGCATGACAGGAAGGGCCCATCGGAGCGGTGCTTGAGACGGCGGGGCCCTGTTCAGCGGTGCTCTCCTGCGCGGCGGGGCCCTGTTCAGCGGTGCTCTCCTGCACGGCGGGGCCCTGTTCAGCGGTGCTCTTCTGCACAGCGGGGCCCTGTTCAGCGGTGCTCTTCTGCACGGCGGGGCCCTGTTCAGCAGTGCTTTTCTTCATGGTGGGGCCCTGTTCAGCGGTGCTCTTCTGCACGGCGGGCCCTCTTCAGCGGTGCTCTTCTGCACGGCGGGGCCCTGTTCAGCGGTGCTCTTCTGCACGGCAGGCCCTGTTCAGCGGTGCTTTTCTTCATGGCGGGGCCCTGTTCAGCGGTGCTCTTCTGCACGGTGGGGCCCTCTTCAGCGGTGCTCTTCTGCACGGCGGGGCCCTGTTCAGCGGTGCTTTTCTTCATGGCGGGGCCCTGTGCAGCGGTGCTCTTCTGCACGGTGGGGCCCTGTTCAGCGGTGCTCTTCTGCACGGCGGGGCCCTGTTCAGCGGTGCTCTTCCAGTCAGTGTAGGGAGTCAGACCTGGCCTTGACAACCTGCTCACTCGCCCTCCGAACGTGTCGTCCCTTGCAGGCGGGATGGGGCGTGTGGGGCCCTCCTGCTCCGCGCTCCTGCTGGCTGGCCTCTCCGCCCTGCTGCCCTTCTGCTCCTTAGATGGGGCTCTCGGGCCCTTGCCTCCCCTGGCTGTTGTGGCAGGTGAAGTGGCCGGAGTTACCTCCTTGGGGGCAGCCGTCTCAGTCCGCTCACGGCGGCCCTTCACTTTCCGGGTCCTCTTGCCTGGGGGGGGGGCTGGCAGTCCCCTTGCTGCTCAGTGAAGTGTCACTGCCGCCAAAGGGTGGGCTCCATAATCCATGCACCACTTGTACCTTAGCAGCTGGGCTGGTGGTGGCTGAGGTGCCTTTGGGACTTTTCCCAGATGGAGGGGGTGGGTCAGGGGAGGGAAAGAGGTCAACATTGGAGAGGTAATACTTCTTTGGACCAAGGTAAAGGGTAGGAGTAGTGGTGATAGAAGTGGAGGAAGAGGATGTGGTTGTAGGAGAGTCAGGTGTGCTGTCCTTGGGTGCAGGTGACTGGGACGTAGGCTGTCGTGAGGTGATTGGCTGTTGCTTGGGTGGCTGCCTGCGTTTATGTGTCTTGGAAGAGGGGGTGACAGACACAGTGGGAGAGGACACAGGGGACGTTTAGATGGCAGTGGGGGTGGTGACTGCACGTGTGAGGACTGTAGTGGAGGGTGTGCTGGTGATGGAAGAACTGGCTGATGTTGGTGTGCACGCAGGTGTGAGTGTAGACGTCACAGGGAGGGAGGAGGGAGACGAGGAGGTGGGGGACACAGAGGTGGGAGTGAATGTTGGTATGTCTGCATCTGGGTGTTGCTTGGGTGAATGCTTGTGTGTTCTGTGGTGCTTATGTTTGGATGAGCTGGCCTTGGGTGTTGAGGTGTGTGCAGGCTGTTCTGATGGTGTGGATGGGATAGGCTGAGGAACAGGAGACAGAGAAAGGGTGGAGGCAGTCAGAAGAGGGAGACTGGAGACAGGGACAATGGCTGCCGTCAGTGCTGAGGCCAGAGAAGTGAACGCTCGTTGATGGGCAGCCTGACCCGAATGAATGCCCTCCAGGGAGGCATTGCTCTGTTGCACCTCCCTTTGCACCCCCTGGATGGCATTCAAAAGGGTGGTCTGCCCAACAATGAGCGTCCTCACCAGGTCAATGAGCTCCGCACTGAGGGCAGCAGGGGTAACAGAGGCAGGGGCTGAGGTGCCTGGGGCGAAGGAGACGCGCGCCTTCCTGGGCGAACGGGCACGGAGCGAAGACTGAGGGGCTGCTGGGAGGGTGGTGCTGGTGCGCTGGGTGGCGGCTGTACCTGTTGTTGCGGGGGGCACAGATGTTGCCGCCCCCGCTAGGGAGCTCCCAAACGAGGACGTGTCCGTGTCGCTGGTGTCTCCACCGGCCCCCGTTGTGGTGCTCCCCTCGCCCTCCGGATCACTGGTGCCCTCGGTGTCTGTGTCAGTGCCCACCGGGGCCTGGTGACCTGCAGCTCCCTCGTGCTCCAACGCCAATTCTCCTCCGCCTGATGATGCTAATGCACAAGAAAACAAAGAATAAGGGGGGGGGGAGAAATAAAACAACGTTGAGTGTATGCCTTGTCAAAACCCTTGGCGGAGAGGACAGACACAGGTGCCTCGTGCACTAAGCCGCGAACTTGGGGTATACTACTCAGTACTTCTGACTAGGCCAACAGGTCTAGGGACAACAGACGCGCACATGGGTGATGGAGGACCATGGATAGCTGCACTTGGCACCCTACAGAGGTGGGGGGCGGGGGCACAGGGCCATGTCTAAGGGAGGGGACTACACTACGGAAAGCGCCCTGGCCTACTGTCACACACAGGCCTCCTCCCCCACCCAGACGCCTCAACTGTGCGTAAGGATAGCAGAATGTGCTGATACTCACCCCCTTGTGTCTGCTGTGCTGTCCTCAAGCGCCCATCCAACTCAGGGTAGGCCACCGCCAGGATCCGGGACATCAGGGGGGTCAGGGTACGACTGGCACCCCTCCTAGGTCGGGAGGCCATCCCCAGCAGGGTCTCTGCGGTCTTACGGGTTCCGCGGCGGATGTCCTCCCACCTCTTCCGACAGTGGGTGCCCCGTCTGGTGTAGACCCCCAGGGCCCGGACTTCCTTGGCGATGGCACGCCAAATATCGATTTTCTGATGGGCGCTCACCTGTTTGACATGTACAGGGTGGGAAAGAGAAAACGTCACATTTCTGCATGTATGGAGTAAATGCCCCCCCCTCCCCAACCTTGCCATGTGGCCCATTCTCACATCTGTCGTGCGTTGCACTCCTCTTTTTCTCCCCACCCCACCAACTGACAGCCACCCCACTCCACACAGGCATAGACCATTCAAGGAGCACTCAGTGTACTCACCTGTTGGTCTGGAGGACGGTAGAGTAGCGCATACTGGGGGAGGACCCCATCCACAAGTTTCTCCAACTCTTCAGACGTGAAGGCAGGGGCCCTTTCCCCAGTCGCAGCAGCCATTGTCACTTCCAGACCGAGTTCACAGCAGTACTTGCAGTATAGGTCCTCTCCTGTGGATGATCAGGTCTCGAGTGATTAATCAGATAGAAAATGGCGATCACGCCCGCGGCGGTGCGTACCGCGACCGCCGGCGCACATCGTCATTGGCTCCTGAATCCCATAGGGTTCAATGTTAACCAATACGACTTCGTACAGCGGTCTTCGACCGCCTACCGCCACGGTGTGCCACGCCAGCGCATTGACCTCACATCCCATTGTCCCACTTCACAGGTCAGGCAGCCGCCATTTCAAGGGCCCACGTGGCTTAAATTTGACTGCGTCACACAGGCCTAGGCCTTGCATTGCCACACATACACGCCTTTCAATGCATTGCGATTCTTTAACTGTGCAAGCTGTGTGAACGTACCTGTGGTTTGCCTGACTCGGTGCTCCATGTTGTCCTTCCTAGGCACCGTCCGCTGGGACTTCCGAGGAGAAGGATGAATCCTCGCGTGTACCGTCCGCTGGTGGACCTGTCGACAATGGAAGAACGCCATATAATACTACGCTACAGACTTGACCGTGCCACTATACATGAACTGTGTGCCCAGCTGGAGCCAGCCCTGATGTCCCCCATCCGCCAACCCACAGGCATTCCCCCTCTGGTGCAGGTTCTGTCAGTCCTCCATTTTTTGGCAAGTGGGTCATTCCAGACAACAGTGGCCATGTCATCTGGAATGTCTCAGCCTATGTTTTCCAAGATTTTGTCCAGAGTGTTGTCTGCCCTGATGAAACTCATGCGGAGCTACATCATTTTCCCAGAGGAGGGTGATTTGCCTACAGTGAAGGGTGATTTCTATGCCCTTGGACATATCCCCAACATCATTGGTGCCATTGATGGGACCCATGTGGCTTTGGTGCCCCCAAAAGACGTTGAGCAGGTGTACAGAAACAGGAAAAATTACCATTCGATGAATGTCCAGGTGGTCTGTTTGGCTGACCAGTACATATCCCATGTAAATGCCAAGTTCCCTGGGTCAGTGCATGACGCGTATGTTATGCGAAATAGCAGCATCCCCTATGTGATGGAGCAGCTACAGAGACAACGTGTGTGGCTAATAGGTGACTCTGGTTACCCCAACCTGCCTTGGCTACTGACCCCAGTGAGGAATCCCCGGACAAGGGCAGAGGAACGGTACAATGAGGCCCATGGGCAAACTAGGAGGATCATAGAAAGGACCTTTGGCCTCCTGAAGGCCAGGTTTAGGTGCCTGCATATGACAGGGGGATCCCTGATGTACTCACCAAAGAAGGTATGCCATATCATCGTGGCCTGCTGTATGCTTCACAATCTGGCATTGCGACGTCAGGTTCCTTTCCTGCAGGAGGATGGTGCAGATGGTGGTGTTGAAGCAGCTGTGGAGCCTGCGGAGAGTGAAGAGGAGGAAGACTCAGAAGACGACACAGACAACAGGGACAGAGTAATAGAACAGTATTTTCAGTAGCACACAGGTAAGAATCACCCATGCCATTTTACATTTCCTGAAAGCCTCCTGCATCTCAACTTTGTCTATTTCCCCCCAGAACTTTACAACTGATGTTTGATTTTCCGTTCCCTTTTAGGTGCTGTATGACCCACTGCGTGACTTCTGCTTGGTTAGCCCATGGACTAATGCTAAGTGACCTCGGTATGTGTTCAGCACAAAGTTAACAGAACGTAATTGATATGTAATGTGTTATACATTTGTAAATAATACAGGCTGAGTCCTGATTGATTTCAGTGCAATGAGTGATTTATTTTTAGTACAAGATGATGGTACATTCTAGTCAAACGGTGATGGGTGGGGGTGGAGTGATGTCCATGGCGGAGTCCAGTTCTCAGTCTCACAGGTGCATTGTCCATATGCCTGTGGAAGGATGGAGCAGGGGCAGTTCAAGGTTTGACAGGGTGGCAATGTGGGACAGTGGGAGGACTTCAGGGGGTATCTGGTGCTGGCGGGGGTCTTGACATCCTACTCTGTCGATTTTTTGGATCTCAGGCTCCTCTTGCGGGGTGGTTGTTGTTCAGCAGGAGGTGGGGTTCTGGTGGCCTGTCGTTGTGGTGGGGCCTCCTGTCCACTAGCGCCGGCGGAGGTGGTAGGCTGTTCCTGTTCCGGGCTAGTGACAGGGGCCCTGTGTGATGCCACATGGTCCCGAAACGTGTCCTCTATACGGTTGAGGGCCTGGACTATGCTCCCCATAGCGGTAGAGATGTTGGTTAGTTGTTCGCTGAACCCCATGTAGCGTTCCTCCTGCTGTGCCTGGATCTCCTGGAACCTGGCCAGTACCGTCGCCATCGTCTCTTGTGAGTGGTGGTAGGCTGCCATGATGGTGGTGAGGGCCTCTTGGAGAGTGGGTTCCCTGGGCCTGTCCTCCTCCCCCTGTCGCACAGCAGCCCTCTGAGTTGCCCGGTTTCCCCCGGCCTCTGTCCCCTGGACGGTGTGCCCACTACCACTGCCCCCAGGTCCCTGTTGTTGTTGGGGTGGTGGGTTACCCTGGGTGCCCTGTAGTGGCAGACACACCGCTGATTGACCTGTCCTAGAGACAGAGGCATGGGCCCGCTGGGTGGGAGCTGTGCTGTTGTTCCCAGAGGGGGTTGGGTCTGCAGTGGCCTGTGGCTGCCTGAGGGGAACCGACTGTCCAGAGGTCCCCGATGGTCCGGGCTGGTCATCAGGTTCCAGGTCGACAGAGCTGCTGTCATCACTAGGGGCCTCTTCCGGGGGTGGGATGGACATTTCTGGTCCCTCCTGACCGGTGTGTTGTCGTTCGGGTCCTGCATGGGGTAAGAGAGTATGGTTATTGTTTCTGTGTGTGCAATTGCGTGCGATTTATGGGCGCCCTTGTCCCCCAGTGCTGGCATTCCCTTGGGGGAGGTGTTGTGAGGGTGTTTTGTGGGGGGGTGTATGTGCAGTGGTCATGCTTAGGTGATGGGTGTCCATAGTTTGTGGTGGCATGCAGGGGTTGGTGTTGGGTGGGTTGTGCTGGAGAGACATTCTCAGGGAGGATGTGTGATGGGGGGTTGGGGGTGAGGGTGGGGGTGGTGGTTAGCATGCTGGGGGGGTGAAGTAGTTGAGCTTGTACTTACCAGAGTCCATTCCTGCGGATACTCCAGCGAGGCCCTCAGGATGCAGGATGTTTAGTACGTCTTGCTCCCATGCTGTGAATTCGGGTGGTGTGGGTGGTGGTCGCCCGCCAGTCTTCTGCACTGCGATGTCGTGTCGCGCGACCATCGAGCGCACCATCCCCCGTAGGTCGTTCCAGCGTTTGCGGATGTCGTCCCTATTTCTGGGATGCTGTCCCACCGCGTTGACCCTGTCCACGATCCGCTGCCATAGCTCCGCCTTCCTGGCTATGGTGGTGTGCTGCACCTGTGAGCCGAAGAGCTGCGGTTCAACTCTTATAATTTCCTCCACCATGACCCGGAGTTCTTGGTCCGAAAAGCGTGGGTGCCTTTGGGGTGCCATGGGGTGGTGTGTATGAGGTGTGGGGTGTTGTATGTGGTGATGTGTGTGTTGGTGTGTGGTGCTTTGTGCTTCTATGTGGTGTGTGTGATGGTGTAGTGTGCCTCTGTGTGATGTAGCTCTCTATTCTGTGATGTTTCTCTCTCTCCTTCGTCTCTGATTTTTGTTAGTAGGGGTTTGTGGGTGATGTGGGTGTGTCTTTTATATTGTATTGGGTGTGTGGGTGTGGTGTGTGTATGTGTTTCAGGTGTGTGCCTTTCACATTGTCCAATGTGGTTGAGTTTTGTAAAGGTGTGTGTATTTTGACCGCGGCGGTGTGTACCGCCAATGGACTACTGCGTTTGAAAGACCGCCGCGTGGATTTGCGGGTCGTAATGGCATGGGCGTATTCCTGTTGGCGTGGCGGTGGAGGTTTGGTCATCTCCAGTTTACCACTGCCCGCTGATGTGGCGGACTGCAGTGGAGGTCGGATTTTTGGAGGTTTTGCAGTTGTGGGTCAGAATGTCCGTAGCGGCTAACCGCGGCCGCGGCGGTATTGTGGCAGCCTTCTGACCGGCGGTAAACGGCTTTTACCGCCGAGGTCAGAATGACCCCCTATGTGTATTTGTGGATAACCTAGGAGAATAGCTCCTGGAAGACACATTGGCCCTCATTATGACATTGGCGGTAAAAGCCGCTTACCGCCGTGGAGAAGACCGCCACCACACCGCCGCGGCAGCGGAATTCCGCCACAGCTATTATGACCCACAGTTCGGAATCCGCCAAAATTCAGACACCCACACAAGTCCGCTACACCAAAGGTCAGTGATAAACTGGCGATAACAAAACCTCCACCGTCACGCCAACAGAAATATTCCCACACTATCACGACCCACGAATCCACGCAGCGGTCTTTCAACCGCGGTATTCCATTGGCGGTACACACCGCCGCGCTCAAAATACACACACATTTACAAAACACAGCCACATTGGACAATTCGAAATACACACTTGATACACATACACACACCACTCCCACACACTCAATACAATATAAAACACACACCCACATCACCCACAAACCCTTACGACCACAAATCACGAACGAAAGCCAGAGAGAGACACCACCATCAACAACACTAGCATCCACAGGCACACAACACCATCACCCACATAACTTCCACGTACCTCACACAACACCCCACTACATATCAAAACACTTATCACCCCACACACCACCCCACACATCACCGACACCACCCCGTGGCACGGCAAAGACACCCCAGGTTCTCGGAGGAGGAGCTCAGGGTCATGGTGGAGGAAATCGTCAGGGTAGAACCACAGCTATTCGGATCACAGGTGCAGCACACCTCCATTGCAAGGAAAATGGAGCTATGGCGAAGAATAGTGGACAGGGTCAACGCAGTGGGACAACACCCAAGAAATTGGAATGGCATCAGGAAGAGGTGGAATGACCTACGGGGAAAGGTGCGTTCCGTGGTCTCCAGACACCACCCGGCAGTTCAGCGAACTGGCGCCAGACCCCTACCTCCTCCCCCACAACTAACAACATGGGAGGAGCAGGTCCTGGCGATTCTGCATCCTGAGGGCCTAGGAGGAGTAGGTGGAGGAATGGACTCTGGTAAGTCAAAGCTTTACTATTATATCCCCCACCCTACCTGCATGCCAGCACATACCCCCACCCTCACACTCACCCCATCACTCCTACTCCTCACAAATGTCCCACTATCACAAACCACACATCCCAACACCAAGCCCTGCATGCAACACCAAAGCATGGACACCCATCACTAAAGCATACCCACTGCACATACCCATACACCCCCCTAAACCATCATCTCACAAGGTCCCACACAGGAATGCTAGCACTGGGGTACATGGTCACCCACCCATTGCGCACCTTGACACACATAGATGCAATAATCATGCCTTTATACCCCTGCAGGACCCCTACCCAAATCACCAGACAGGAGGGTCCACACATGTCCACACCACCAACAGAAGAGGCCCACAGTGATGACAGCACCTCTGTCCAACTGGATCTAGATGACCAGCCCGGCCCATCGGGGACCTCGGGACAGTCAGTTCTCCACACACAGTCACAGGCCACTACAGAGCTTCCCCCCTCTGGAAACACCAGCACAGCACCCACCCAGCGGGCCCATACCTCCGTCCCCAGGACACGTCAATCAGCAGTGTGTCCACCACTACAGGGAACCCAGGCTAACCCACCTCCCCAAAAACAACAGGGACTTGGGGGCAGTGGTAGTGGGCACACGGTCCAGGGGACGGAGGCACAGGAACACAGGGGAACTGGGAGGGCTGCTGTGCGACAGGGGGCGGACAGGCCCAGGGAACCCACTTTCCACGAGGCCCTCTCCTCCATCATGGGAGCCTACCACCACTCCCAGGAGACGATGGCAATGGTACTGGCCAAGTTTCAGGAGACCCAGCGCCTGCAGGAGGAACAGTATATGGGCTTCAGGGAGGAACTCATAACCATCAATTCCACCCTGGGCACCATTGTAGGGGTGCTGAAGGAAGTACTCAACACCAGGAGGGGCACTGTGGCACTACAAGGGGCCCCTGACACTAGCCTGGATGATGAACTGCCCACCCCTCCGCCGGCGCTAGTGGACAGGAGGCACTGCCACAGGACCACCACACCAGCACCCCACCCCCTGCAGAGGGAGAACCACCTTGCAAATGGTCCCTGAGATCCAGGAACAAGACAGAGAATGATGCCAAGACCCCCGCCAAGAAATGAGACCACCCTGATTGTCATCCTACTGTCCCACTTTGTCACCCTGTCCATACTTAAACTGCCCCAGCTCCACTTCCTATGCCCATTTGGGCAATGTACCTGTGAGACTAATAGACTGGACTCTGCCATGGACATTCTTCCGCCATTACCCCCCACCATTTTGCTACCCCCTCCAATTTTGAGCACTAAAATAAACACCCTTAAAGCACAAAACAATCTGGAGTCTGTGATTTCAGAATACTGTATTAGCAATAACTGTGGCAAAAAGCTCTTTCATTTGTAATGTCAACATACCTATGTCACACAGCTCTAGTCCATGAGGAATCAAAGCAGATGTCACACTGTGGGACCCAGATCTGTGAAATCGTAAGGGAAAGTGACAACTCAGTGACCATACACTGGTTGAAAACGACAGACAGTAGAGAGGCAGTAGTGTTTAAGTACATGTAGTAGGCAGGTTTGTATCCTTAGCTGTGTTTCACTGGAAATATTGCTGGATCACTGAGTCCCTGTTGTCCATGTCTTCTTCCTCTGCTTCCTCGTCTTCACTGTCCACAGGCTCCACAGCTGCAACAACACCGCCATCTGGACCATCCTCATGCAGAAAGGGCACCTATCGTCGCAAAGCCAAGTTGTGAAGCATACAGCACGCCACGATGATCTGGCACACCTTCTTTGGTGAGTAGAATAGGGATCCTCCTGTCATATGGAGGCACCTGAACCTGGCCTTCAGGAGGCCGAAGGTCCGCTTGATCACCCTCCTAGTTCACCCATGGGCCTCATTGTAGCGTTCCTCTGCCCTTGTCCTGGGATTCCTCACTGGGGTCAGTAGCCATGACAGGTTGGGGTAACCAGAGTCACCTGCAAATGGCGAGGGACAACAGTTAGACACACACATTAATCTGGAGGGATATCCCCAGACCCAGACAACCATTCCCACTGACTAGCTTCCAGGTGCTCACCTAATAGCTACACACGGTGCCTCTGGAGTTGACCCATCACATAAGGGATGCTGCTATTCCGCAGGATGTAAGTGTCATGCACTGAGCCAGGGAACATGGCATTCACATGGGAGATGTACTGGTCTGCCAAACATACCATCTGTACATTCATCGAATGATAACTCTTCCGGTTTCTGTACACCTGTTCTCTCCTGTGGGGGGGGGGACCAAAGCCACATGGGTCCCATCTATGGCACCTATGATGCTGGGGATATGTCCCAGGGCATAGAAATCACCTTTCACTGTAGGCAAATCCTCCAACTGAGGGAAAACGATGTAGCTCCGCATGTGTTTCAGCAGGGCAGACAACACTCTGGACAACACGTTGAAAAACATAGGCTGGGACATCCCTGACGCTATGGCCACTGTTGTTTGAAATGACCCACTTGCAAGGAAATGGAGCACTGACAGCACCTGAACTTGAGGGAGGATTCCTGTGGGATGGTGGATAGCTGACATCAGGTCTGACTCCAACTGGGTACACAGTTCCTGGATTGTGGCACGGTCAAGCCTGCATGTGATTATCACATGTCTTTCCTCCATTGTCGACAGGTCCACCAACGGTCGGTACACCGGAGGATGCCGCCATCTCCTCACATGTCACAGCGGACGGTGCCTATGAAGGACAACAGGGAGCACAGAGTCAAACAACTCAGAGGTACGTACCCACAGCTTACACAGAACACCATTCATACTCAAAAAGTGGCCTGTATGTGTGTTGAGTCTAGGGCTAGGTATGTGTGACGCAGTTGAAAATGAAGCCATGTGGGCCCCTGAAATGGCGGCTGCCTGACCTCTAAAGTGGGATAATGGGATGTGAGGTAACTGCGCTGGCGTTGTACACCGTCGCGGTAGGCGGTCGAAGACCGTGGCTCAATGCTGCATTGGTTAACATTGGACCCTATGGGTCCCAGGAGCCAATGACAATGTACGCCGGCGGTGACGGTACGCACCGCCGCAGACGTGACCGCCATTTTCTATCTGTTCAATCACTCGATACCTGATCTTCGACATGAGAGGACCTACACTGCAGGTGCTGCTGTGACCTCCGCCTGTAAGAGACAATGGCTCGAGTGTCTGGGGAAAGGGCCCCTGCCTTCAGATCGGAGGAGTTGGAGAAACTCGAGGACGGGGTCCTCCCCCAGTACATGCTACTCTACGGTCCTCCAGACAAACAGGTAAGTACACTGGGAGCATGATGTATGGGCTATGCCTGTGTGGAGAGGGGTGGATGTAAGAAGGAAGGGGGGAGAGTGCGGCGTGCATGAAAACAACGGTGAATGCATGTGCCAATGGCAAGGGTAGGGATGGGGGCCAATCACTTTGACGGTGTAGTTGGTAATAACTTTCTCTTCCCCCTGTACAAATCATGTAGGTCAGCGCCCACCAGAAAAAAGATATTTGGCGTGCCATCGCCAAGGACGTCCGGACCCTGGGGGTCTACCACAGACGGAGCACCCACTGCCGGAAAAGATGGGAGGACATTCGCCGCTGGAGCAAGAAGACTACGGAGGCTCAGCTGGGGATGGCCTCCCAACGTGGGAGGGGTGCCTGTCGCACCATGACCCCTCTGATGTTCAGGATCCTGGCGGTGGCATACCCGGAGTTGGATGGGCGCTTGAGTTTTTATCCGCGGTGAATCCGCCCCGGAAAAGGTGGCGGATTGGTGGGTTGTAATAGTGTGGGCGGTACATTGTCTCCCGCCTGTCTGTTGGCCGTGACCGCCGCGCTGTTTGTTTGTACCACCGTGGCGGTCGGAGTGTTAAAGTGGCTGTCTTTGTTGGCGGTTTCCGCCACGGTCGTAATTGCAAATTTTTTACCGCCGGCCTGTTGGCGGTCTTACCGCCGCTTTAACACCGTCCGCCAGGGTTGTAATGACCACCATTATGTGTATTAGTGATAACCTAGGAGAATAGCTCCTGGAAGACACACTAGGTGTATTAGTGGATAACCTAGGAGAATAGCTCCTGGATGACACAGGTGTGTAATAGTGGATAATCTAGAAGGGACAGTTAGTGTCCATTAGGTATCCTTGTTAGGTCTGGAGGGTGAGAGTACAGAGTGGAGTGAATCATGTAATGTGTAAAGTATGACGGGAGGCAAAGGGACGACCAAGTGGTTGGTGTCCATTGACTTTACCCAGAGAGTAGTCAGACCTTTTGTGGAAAACGTGAAAAGTGTAATAATAATGACTAAAATATGTGATGTTAACAATGTATACTAAGGATGATAAAAAGAATGTTATTTTTCATAATCATAGTGGGCAAATTGTAGAGAAAAGGCAAGGGTTCTCGCCTGAGGTTATAAAATCTGAAATAAGTGAAGAAGACAGTGAGAGATCTTTGTCATATTTTTGATATACCGATAGAAAAACCTGAAGTGTCATGGGAGGGGGGAAACATCAGTGCAAATAAAACTGGAGGATTAAAATTAGATGACATCAAGATTAGTAGAGATAAATAAAAAACCCTTATGAGTGAGAATGATAATTCCCTGTGGCAGGAAGCAGATACCCTCGATCTAGTTTTAGCATTTTAATGGGCCCTCGGCCAACCCCTATGTCCGTGTGACACTCCTCGGTTTCACATAATAACACGGGAAATTATTGTGGTAGAAGCCCTCCTAAACACATTTTTCACAAATTTATATGAGTCTGGGGTTTTAAATAAAGAAAGGGACGTTATGTCCCCAAGTGCCACTGTTGATAATTCTCATTCACAAGAGTGTGTAAACTGTATTGTGTTAGGTAACAATCTATTTCGTTCCCTGTAAATGCACCCACACTTGACTTTGAGTGTTGAGATGGGGCCACTCACCTGAAAAGCAGAATGTCTGCAGGGGCGATGGTATGCCCCGACCTCCTGGAACACCCCTCAGCACTTCCTGGTGGACAAAGAAACCCCGGCAGGTGTCCTAAAAGAAAAGGGGGAGTGGAAAAGAAAGAGACAAAACACTGCCACGTCTTGCCGGTCCAGCCAGCCACCCTGTATCTTCGGGGGGCAGGTCATTGCTGACATAGTGATAGTAGTGTTAGTGCACTCAACTTCCTTGAAACTGAATCTCTTTTTCCGATATGGGCACGGGAGTGGGAGAAGAACTCTGGGATGCTCCAGCAGTTTTCTTGGATAATTATAACTGTTGGCACAATTACTAACAGTGCATTACCAAAAACCCAAACTGAGTACCATAACAATAAGTACTGCAACACTAGGGCTGGCTTCACAGAGATTCACTATTGCACACTACAATTAGAACTGTGGTTGCACTTATCATGCGCAAGAAAGACAAACAAGGGCATTAAGTATATCACGTATAACTTTCCTGCATGCATAGGGTTAAACGAAAAGGAACAAAAACAATCCAAGAAATACAAATGTCCACTCTGGGTTTAAACAGTTAGGGTGGCACAGTTTGGTTTGGTTTCGCCGTGTGTGTGAAAAACCCTTCAAAAGCAAATTCCTCAAACTTGAAACACAGGCATGAATGACACAATTTAAATCCAAGAGTTATGCTATTAGAGAAAGAAAAGTCACATAAATGCTCTTTTAAAATTGCACAGTCACATTTTGTAGTATTTGAGCTCAAGCAGATTTTCTGAAGCACATTTAGGCAAGTAACTACAATAATAATGTAGAATGTTTGGAAATGCATTTGTCTCTTCAAGATAAGCACTCTGCCAAAATACGAGGTCTGAAATACACCAGCTGTTCTAGGAAAGCGCGGTGCTCAAAGAACAAACTCCCTGGAGAATACTAGTCACTTAGCTGCAGTCTTTTCCAGAGTGCTGGAGGAATGCCTGGTGTCAGCTGGTACAGGAACGAAGAAAATAATTGCCTCAACATTACTGAATACGAGGATGACAGCAGAGGCTGGACTGCCAAATCAGATGCTGAGATCAGGAAGCAAAACAAAGCCAAGCAGGGAGGCATGCTTCACTCTGCTATTTATAGCCAATTAGGAAAAAAGTTGAGTTTCCACATATGGATGAGTCACCACACCCAATTAGAAGCACATGTCTACACCTGCTCACATTAGCAAACAAGCATTGGTAGAACAAGGATTGATAAAAACCAATTGTGTAACACAGCACATTATGTTTACTTAGAAACCTGAAGGTTTAACCAAGAACAGAGATATGATTTAACCCTAATCCCTGGGGAGGCTGACAGATAACGCAGGAGGCACTTTGGAGATTCTTGACATTGAGATAGAAGAAGTGCTATAGATTAGCGAAATTGACAAAAGAACACACACAGTGGAGAGAAAGGACATAAGGATATGGTGGTAATTAAGAGTATATAGACATATAGGAAGCATATGTCCTGGGGAAATTCATGGATGCTCCCCTGGAACATATGGCAAAAACATTTTCATCTGATAAGAAGAAAATATAGAAATATTGTAAGGAATGGTATAGAGATACCAAATACCATGCTCAGTCAGGAAGGAACATTTGATGAGTACATAGTTGAACATACATTTTGAACAAACATTGACTTACATAAAATCTAAATATCAGAAGAAAAAGAGAAAGAAGAGTAAAGCTATTTTGTCGTTATGGCGGGTTTTCTGTGACTCATAGACAAACATACAATTGACAGTGTTAGAAAGGATAGGGACACAAGCACAAGAAATATTCACTGAAGGGGCTCCAGAGGGACCCCGACCGTATGGTCTCTACCCTATTCGACCAGCTGCCAGATATCAAGATCCAGTACGGGTCGAATCTGAGGAAGGTGAGACAGAGGTGAAGGAGGCGGAGAGAACGCCTAGCCTAGTTCCAACAGCTCCTGAACAGAGAAAAAATGAAGGAGCGATACCTAGGGTGCAACGCACTGGAGAACAGGCAGACAGATTTGAGAATGCTGACCCTCTTCGAGGGTGTCTTATCCAGGTGACTGGTTGACACCTGTTCGGTATAAGTCAATAAGGACGCTCAATTAAGGACCACACACCAATTATGAATAAAATTTAGCTTTACTAGAATTTCAGGTAAATGTAGGCATTTAGCACATTAACAATAGTGGAATAAGAATAGCAATGAAAAACATCTATTTATATATAAGTACACTACAAAGAGCATCTATGTATACAATATGAGCAAAGAGTTCATTGACAGATATAAGCTTGGAATCACTGTATACCAAAATGTGTTACACTACGATGTTCAGGAAGTAAAATATAAACGAGTTCAATACTTCAGATAAGCTTTGATTTACTGCACACCAAAATGCATGTTTCAATTACTGCAGCAGGCTCACACTACGATGTTCAGAAAGCAAAATATAAACAAGCTGAATTCTTCAGATTAGCTTTGCTTAACTGCATACCAAAATGTATGTTTCAATTACTGTAGCAGG
The DNA here is from genome assembly GCF_031143425.1 of Pleurodeles waltl. Lineage (NCBI taxonomy): Eukaryota > Metazoa > Chordata > Amphibia > Caudata > Salamandridae > Pleurodeles > Pleurodeles waltl. Next base: position 702,323,380 of record NC_090440.1, read on the forward strand.
CCAACACTACGATGTTTAGAAAGCAAAATATAAACAAGCTGAATACTTCAGATTATAAACACAGTGCAAGCATAATAATCAATCATAATAATAGAGCAGAGAAGCAAAGGTCTTTCATCCCTGTGTGGAACTTAACTTAGTCCACGAATTGCTGGGAAGCCCTCTGCCGCCTGCTTGGACCTCTCTCCCCCTCAAGCATCACGGTCTCTGAACAGCAAAACAGGGAGGCAGCGCTGGGCCATGGCAGCTTTCACAACCCCATCTGTGAGCTTCAGATCCCTCACCCAGCACTTCAGTGCTTAAATAACTCGAAGCTTGGATTCTATCTCTGTCTGGCATTTCCAAGCTATGTTATCATCACTTGGCTGCTCTGCCCTTCCCCAGCCTTTGTTTTCATTCCATCTTCTCCCTGTACTCTCGTTCCCAAGGTTGAGATGGAGTCTTCTACACAAACAAGCTTGAAAATATTATCATGAACTCTTCCACGTTGTTCGGTGATTTCAGCAGGCATCATGCTCATCTACACTGCTCAAGCTAATTAAACCTTCGCGTCACAATGTCTTCCGCACCTTTCCCTATACTGATCACTCCACCCCTTAGATGAGTCCGATGCATGCGAAATAGATATCATTTACTTTAACATTCCGCTAGCTAGGTTGCTACTAATACTTGTCAGCGTTATTCTAAGCGCCTGCATCTTAGTATAAAGCTGTTTTGTGCATACATATAGTCAACATAGTATAGTCATTAGCGTAACACAAACAATCAATACCCAAATTAGCTGTTGTAACACTATATTTAGCGTCTTCATAGCTCCTAGTGCCCAGCCTAACAAGATGTGCTAATGCTCAGTTATTTGCTGGATGCATGAAGCAGTGTGCATAAGCTGTTTAGCGTTTATGGTCATCAGTATGGCTGTATCCTTGGTGTATTTAGCTGCCATATCAAATTTAGCAAAGGTAACTTATGCGTAGTGCCTGATTGCATCAAATCTGGGTAGCTTAACAACAAGCGAGATGTTCCACTCTAACTGTGCACGCATTTGCGTCTATAATGTGGTTATGGTGAGCTTAGTTGGTCGGTACATGATGTGAGTGCTTATGTCAATAATGCTAGTAATATTGCACATACACATTACTTGCTCTCCGGTGGTTTGTATAAATCTGTTAAAAAGTAAGGGATGATTGATGACATAACATATGCTCTCTGTCCCTATCTGATATAAGTCTGTGCCATTTAATAGGATAAGGTAACCATTCACATTCTCCCGGTATTGTGTGAAGACATGGATCTAGCACCCGTCCAGTGTGGGTACATACCCACCCCTTAGACCAATCCGCACATCTAGTGGGATCCACAGTGTGATTTATTTAATCAATCCACTTTTTGTCAGTGTGAGGTATCCACCATTCTTTTACTTATCACTACGGGGAGCAATATAAAGGGTCCCCATATGTCAGGAGGAAGATCACTTCTTGCTATATCAAAAATAGCATAACACATTTCTTCCTCACAGTGAAACTGTTTGGGCTTTGCCCATATTTCTTCAGGCAAATGTAATTGTTGTCTCCAATATTCACCCTGAAGGTGTCCCCAATCTGCTTTAAGGTCTGCATACTGTTGATTAACAATGCTTTGCCATAGTATGCACTGGATGCCCTTAGTCACTGTTTGTGTGTTTTAAAAGCTTTTTACAGAATTGTTCATAAGTGAAGTTATGCCATTGCCATTCGCGATACAACCCACGTAGGACTTTCCATACTTCTTGTGAGTGTGTGGGCCCCCATTGAGAAATTACTTTTATGGCCTCTCCTGTACTTTATCCTGTAGAAGATAGCTTATTCCTAATGGCTTCAACATCAAAAGAATTCAGGGCCCCTACCCCGATTCCGGTGGCCCCAGCTATCAAGGACCCTAGATCTCTTCTAATGCGTAACTTTGGCAAGGACCATAACTGTGGTGTCCATGGTGCACATAATGGATCATACTTTGAGACATTCCCCTTGGCAATATTTATCTGTAACACAATACGATTAATTATGCTTGCATGCATAGTTTGCTTACATCCTATTCTATATCAAACTATAGAAACATTGCTTAAGTTGCTAACCATGCGTCTTTCTGTTACATAAAACATGAAGGCTGGTGGTTTGGAGTATCGAACTCCTTTGGTTCCATTGTTCATTGTAACAACCACCATGTGTCATGGTATCACAATATTTACATATCATGTTTAGCATATAACTCAAAGCCAGTACTGTTGCTGGCGTCCCCTGCAACTCGTTCAGTCCGTTGGCATATCAGATTTGCTGTCCAGTTACTTTCCAGGTCACAGCTTTGGCAGCCATCCACTTGCCTCCAGGTACCTCCACATTGCAAAGTGAAACATTTCCCTGGTCATCAGTTACATTAGCGGCTTGAGGTGTACAAGTGACATGAAGGTCCGTAACGACATTCTCTGCTATCATCAACGCAGATGTCATCATTTATGACCGTGGGGTAAGTCTCACTGCAGGTACAAATACAGGTCCATTAGAGTTCTTTAAAAGTACAATATACGTACTCCCCACCCCTTGACTCAATAGCTCTCCTGCCTCTGGCTTTTTCCCTGGATGATTCACCCATACTTTTCTTCCTGTGCTGCCAAATCCTCCCTCACCTCTCTGTGTGTTATCGGGGGGCAGATCTTTCTTCAATGTGGGGGGTGTACGCTTGTTCACAAATCACTTGTGCAAGTCTGTCATGTGCTGATAACTTTTTTAGCTGTTCTTTCACTAATCCGTTATATCTCCGAATCATGCCTGCAGCTTGTGGATAATAACTAAGGTGCACAATCCACCAAATTCCCAGTTCCTGCTCCCAGCCCTGCACTGTTTTCCCTGAAAAGTGTGTGCCCCTATCTGTTTGGATCTCATCAGGTGCCCCATAATGTTTTATCAGGTAGTTTAGCCATCGCAAAGTGGACTTTTGATCTGCAGACTTACAGGGCATACCCAACATAAGGCCAGAGTAGGTGTCCACCACGGTCAATACGTAGCTTTTCCATTCTTCTTTTGGTAGCGGCCCGATATAGTCCCATTGCCACACCGTAGCAGCTGCAGTTCCTCTTCTGATATGGCCGCTAGGCTTCTTTTGCAGGGGAATTTGTCTAATCTGGTTGCATATGGGGCATTCCTTTACTGCTTGTTGCACTTGTTCTTTAGTAACTGGAATTTGTCGTTGCTGTGCCCATGCATAAGTGCTATTCTCTCCTAAATGTCCGGATGTTGCATGGGCCCTGTTTGCTAAAGCAGCTTCAGCTTCCTCCTTGATGACCACTGTTCACGTTTTGGCCATTTGATCTGTGGTGTTGTTGAATAGAGATGCAAGTGAGGTATCCGATGGGCAATGGGCATCCACATGTCCCACGTAGATTTTACATTTTTGGCTTTTCTCCCACATCTCTTCCCATAGCTGCTCGCCTCCCGAAATGGGGGTGCCTTTAATTTTCCATCCATCCTTGCGCCAAGTCGGGGCCCATCTTACTAGTCCTTGGTAAGTGGCCCGACTGTCAGTGTACACAAATGTTTTCTCTCCGATGGGAGCTTGTTCAATCACTGCTACTACCCCCTGCAGTTCTGCAAGCTGGTTTGATTCATTATCCCCTCCTCGCAGCAACATCGTTTCTGTAGCAGGCTGGAATGTGACTGTTTGCCATTGTCTTTTTCCCTGATAGTACCGGGCGGTACCATCTGTGAACCATGCATTTTGCTGTTCTTCTTCGGTGAGTCGTTCAAAAGGCAGGGCTGTCTTAAATGGTGAGGATTCCATTTCAGAGGGCTCTGGCGCAGGGGCCATTGCCTGCAAGGCCACTGCCCCTAGCTTATCTTCTTGTAACTTCGACACTCCTGCTGGTCCCGGTTTTGCCCTCTGCTGCAGATACCATTTCCACTTCACGATGGCAAACTCCTGCGCTCTGCCTACTTTATTGCCAACCCCTCCTTCTCTTGTCCAACCTAGTAAGGGGACCCATGTTTTTAAGGTAACCGGCCGATCATTAGTTATGCGTTCTGTTTCCACTAAGGCCCAATCTTGTGGCACCCTCTTTTTTCCCTGCCTCTGCCATAGGCTCCACATCACTACATCATTTACATCATCCTGTACTATCATTTCCAGCTCAAACGGGTCTCCTTCTGTGATGGGACCTAACGTAAAAGGATTCTGTAATGCATCTTTTGCTCCAGTGTCCCACAATCTCACCAACCATTTAAACAAAGGCTCTGCAGGCATCTGCCTAAACATACAGGTTATCTCCAACAACTCACTCTGCGTATAATCTCTTACCAAACGAGAATTCTGTATTTGCCCACCATTCACTCCCTTTTCACCTTCAATTTCACCTACACGTCCTTTTCCACTTTCAACTCCACTTAGTTCTGTTACACGTACTTCCACCTCATCCTCCCAATTCCAGTCATCATTGTCTGAGACTGTTCCATCCCAAGTATATGGATCCCAATTTTCTTTGCATACCAGTGCCCTCACTTGCACAGTTGAGGGTATTTTAGGCTTCTGCCTACTCTTCTGTTTGCGTACCAGTGCCCTCACTTGCACAGTTGAGGGCATTTTAGGCTTCTGCCTACTCTTCTATTTTCGTACCAGTGCCCTCACTTGCACACTTGAGTGCATTTTAGGCTTCTGCCTACTCTTCTGTTTTGCTACTCGTACTGCTAATGCTGTGCACCTTGCCTCCATTTGATCACCTGAGTCACTGCACTTTCTATGGTCTCTTTCATAAGTAACTGCCTTTCCTGCAAGGCTGCAACCTCATCCCGCAGTTTTCTTATCTCTGCATCTTGTGTTAATGTTTTCTTGTATACCGTACGGAGCACAGACAAGAAAAGCCATCCCACTTGCCCTGCTGCTTTCAGCTCTAGCTTCGCCCCTCTTAGCTTCACACTCTCAACCGCATCTTCCACCAAGAGAGGAGTCACTTTCTCATCTAATGTCTCCCATAACACCGGCGCTGCCCACCGGTTCAGGAGTCCTGCCACACCAGAGAACGTATCAGTTGCTAACCACCCAGGAATGGATCTGGCTTCTGCCCCATGCTGCTTTCCGCTCTCTGACTCACTTTTCTTACGTCCCCAAAGAGGCATTATTGACTTATACCCCACTTCTGGTACCAAAATGTCTCATCCAGGTGACTGGTTGACACCTGTTCGGTATAAGTCATTAAGGACGCTCAATGAAAGACCACACGCCAATTATGAATACAATTTAGCTTTACTAGAATTTCAGGTAAATGTAGGCATTTAGCACATTAACAATAGTGGAATAAGAATAGCAATCAAAGCATCTATTTATGTATAAGTACACTACAAAGAGCATCTATGTATACAATATGAGCAAAGCGTTCATTGACAGATATAAGCTTGGAATAACTGTATACCAAAATGTGTTACACTACGATGTTCAGGAAGTAAAATATAAACGAGTTGAATACTTCAGATAAGCTTTGATTTACTTCACACCAAAATGCATGTTTCAATTACTGCAGCAAGCTCACACCACGATGTTCAGAAAGCAAAATATAAACAAGCTGAATACTTCAGATTATAAACACAGTGCAAGCATAATAATCAATCATAATAATAGAGCAGAGAAACAAAGGCCTTTCATCCCTGTGTGGAACTTAACTTAGTCCACAAAGTGCTGGGAAGCCCTCTGCCGCCTGCTTGGACCTCTCTACCCCTCAAGCATCACGGTCTCTGAACAGCAAAACAGGGAGGCAGCGCTGGGCCATGGCAGCTTTCACAACCCCATCTGCAAGCTTCAGATCCCTCACCAGCACTTCAGTGCTTAAATAACTTGAAGCTTGGATTCTATCTCTTTCTGGCTTTTCCTAGCTATGTTATCAGCACTAGGCTGCTCTGCCCTTCCCCAGCCTTTGTTTTCATTCTATCTTCTCCCTGTACTCTCGTTCTCAAGGTTGAGACAGAGTCTTCTACACAAACAAGCTTGAAAATAATATCATGAACTTTTCCACGATGTTTGGTGATTTCAGCAGGCATCACACTCATCTACACTGCTCAAGCTAATTAACACTTCACGTCACAATATCTTCTGCACCTTTCCCTATACTGATCAGAGGGCAATGGACTGTGGGGCAGGTTATTCTCAAATTAGGAGATACATCTGCAAATACATTGAGAGAAGCAGCAGGAGAGTGCATGTTGGGAGAAAGAGAGAAGGAAGAAGATGTAGAAAGGTCGCGATATGATAGATATTTAGAGGAAACAAGAAGGGAAACAGGAGCTGAGGCAGCAGTTGAGGACTGGGATGACGAGTCTGATATGAATGAGGGCGCAGAAGGGAGAGACAAGCCTATATAACTTTCGACCCCATCCTATATGGAGGTTACAATTGATAGCACGAGACATAGGAGAAATAAAGAGAAAGTCAAATTGAGGGTGTCACCTATTGAAACGATAGAAGGAGAGGAGGGCAGGTATTTTTGCCAACCCTTTTCAGATGAATTAGCAGAATGGACTGAAAAAGAGGGGAGAAAATCATGGTCCCGACAGGGGTCTTTTCAACCCTATGATTTAGCTTTTGCAGAAGACTGTATACGACAGGGACAGGGTGCCCCGGGTTGGGATTATCCATACATGCAAGAGTGTCTTGCAGTTTGGGAGATGTATGCCGAAGACAAACCAACCGAAGTGATACGCAATAAGAGGCAAGACCCAATGTTAAGTCGTAGGTTAACAGGCTCCCGCCTACTATCCAACTGCCTCTCATTTTTAAAGGAGGACAGGCACCAACATATGTGCCTTGGCCACAAATGGACAAAGAAAATGTAAAACGAGCACTGCCCCCACTATCTGAACATGCAAGAAAATGGATAGGAAGTTTTGAAAAACATACTGCTGGAGTGAATCGTGCTCTGGGCGATGTCAAGAGTTTGTTGAGTTCTCTGGCAGGAGATGAGGTAAATACTATATTTATGAGAGCAGGGCTTCCTCAAGTTACGCTGACTAATACATAGTTTGATGGATCTTCCTTTAATAATGTCCGCCAGCATATTTGGGGGGTACTGCGGCGGACATATCTAGATAGGCCTGATATTGGAGCTCTCACGGCAGAAAATATTAAGCCATTTGAGGACATTGCAGAGTTTATTACAAGAATGAAAGAACGATGGATATGGGAGGTAGGATGTAATTGGGAGAATACGGGAGGGAATGCACTTTTATTCTATAGTGTGCTGAAGATAGGCCTTCCCACGGAGATACAGGTAAATCTAGATGGATCAGTGGGAATTGAGGCTAAACCATGGCTAGAAATACAGGCTCACATAATACACTATTTTAAATGTAAACAAGAGAAAGATAAAGAGAGAACAGAGCAAGCAGAGAGAGCTACTGCTAAGTTGGTGCAACAGAAACTTAAGAAACCAAGTACAGAAGGAGCACTTGTGACAGCACCATTAGCGACTGTTGCAACTCCAGTGCAAGGGCAAGTACCAGGAGGACAGGTAGTGAGTGAACTAAGGAGGAGACCCGGAGGCCCAACAGAAGAACAAGGTTTAATGCAGGGGAGAAGGCAAGGAAGGTACCGAGGGGGTAAGCCATGTTATTATTGCGGCAGGTCAGGTCATTTTGTAAGGGAATGTAGAATTAAAGGGATGGATGAATGTATGCAGGGGTGGCCTACCTCCTAAAGACAAGTAGCGAGGCCGCTGCAGATGCATTGAAAACCACAACCATATATGAGACAAGGAGTGCCTCCAGATCCCCCAAGCTCAGTGGATGGCACCTCAAGGGCTACTGCAGCAACAGGGGCCCCAGGGTGGCATAACATAATGGGTGGACAAGCGCAAGAACAGGTAGGAGGAGTAGTGGTGCAAGGAGGTAACCCCTTTTGCGTGCCGCTCCAAGTATCTAGTGGAGCACTGACACCTAATTATGTCCAATGACAAAGCCCACAGATAACAACTATGTGTCCAATACTATCGGTGACCCACAGATCAGAGGAGGAACCCACTGTGACGGTAGCCATAGAAGGTCACCCTTATCAGTTTTTAATTGACACTGGGGCCACCAAATCTTGCATAAATGAAGGAACATTACCACTCTCGTTCAACTCAATGGACACACAAAGGTTTTCTGGGGCTGTCAGACGGGATCCTTTTATTAATTCTGTAAATATGACTGTGGGTGATGCACAAATCGATGGGCCATTGCTATATTCCCCAGAGCCACCAGTTAACCTTTTGGGAAGAGACGTAATGAGCAAATTGAATATGACCACCTCATTTTTGGAAGATGGATCGATGGTGTGTTATACACCTGGTGTTACACCAGGTAGGATATTATCTCTCATAGCACGTGAAGAATCTAGACAGCAGATCAGAGCAGTACCAGTAAACACAGAGGGTTTTTTAAGGGGCATATATGCTCTGATAGCGCATACGCCAGCGCTGTAGGGGAAAACAGTGCAGTTACCAAACAAATTAGTACTTAGACCATGCAAACTTATAGACCCAATGACAGAACGAGAGATTGTACTGAGCATATTAGTTCTTGAACTAAGGCCAACATATGCAGTGCTCATTGCATTTGACATGAGACAGGTAATGTGGGTATCAGTAGTGTTCACAGATCTCGGGTCAAATTAAAGATATTTCAGATGAGGAATTGTTCAGAGAACAACCTTTAGTTGGAACAGTTGTGTTTGAAATTGACATTTCTCTCAGAATGCAGGTGCAGTACAGGACAGTGTCAAAACATGTGCCAGAGGCAACGATGAAAGAAAGAGATTTGGCTAAGGTACCAGAAGTCAATTCAGGCGTTACTTGAGCAAGGAGTGATATAGTAAGATCAACACCATGTAATACGCCAATTTTCCCAATAAGAAAAGCTAAAGGGGGAACTTGGGGAATGATTCAGGATTTGCGCTCTTTAAACAATATTGTAATTCCGGAGTTCCCTGTAGTACCCGATCCTTCGGTTATATTCCTAAAGATGCCACTTTTTTCTCTGTAATCGATTTGAAAAATGAGTTTTTCAGCATCCCATTCCATATCGATAGCCAATATTTGACCGGATTTACATTTAAAAATACCCAATATTGCCATAGTAGGCTTCCTCAAGGTTTTTGCGAGTCCCCAAGTATTTTTAATCGGACGGTTAAAAAGGACTTAGCGAACATTCAATGTGAAAGTACACTTTTACTATATGTAGATTACATTTTGGTTTGTAGTGCCAGTGTGGATATATGTAAAGATGATGCCATTAGCCTACTCTGCATGCTTGCAGACAAAGGATACAAGGTGGATAAAAATAGGTTGCAGTACGTGCAGAAAGAGGTTAATTATTTGGTACAATTGATATCTAAAAATGGGAGGAAGGTTACACCTGACAGAATAGAAAGCATAAAGAATATGCCCAAGCCAACCACTACCAAACAGATGCAGCAGTTTTTAGGACTCTGTAATTATGTGAGGCAGTGGGTGTTTGATTATGCTACATTGACAGCACTGCTTCTCACTGCATTAAAGGAGTCCCATGCTACTGCAAAGAAAATACATTGGACAGATGAAGGAGAGACAGCATTCCTGGAGCTAAAGAAAGCGATTATGAATGCCCCAGTGTTAGGTGCACCCACTTACAAGAAACAATTCTACCTCTTTTGTCACTGTAATGGAATGACGATGACCACAGTACTGACTCAGAAAACATCTATGGAACATAAGCCAATTGCCTACTACAGTGGGCTGCTAGATCCTATCATGAAGGGCCACTATCCATGTGAGCAAGCCCTGGCTACAGCAGCATTTGCAGTTCAGAAGAGTACTACGATTGTGATGGGATCACCTTTAACACTGTATGTAGAGCATGCGGTATTTGCTATTTTGCAAAGAGGCAAAAGCACTCTCACGATTCAGAGTGTATCTGGGTATGAAGTAATACTTTCATTACCATCTTTGCAGGTGGTTAGATGTCATACAGTTAATCCAGCGACATTCTTTGCACATCCAGTTACTGACGACGAACAAGTACATGGCTGTGCCAATTATGTGCCAGAAGAAGAGAGTAAGGTGGGAGAAGATCCCATCCTGGGGAGCGTGCTGCTCTTTGTGGATGGATCCTCTTTCATAGACCAGGAAACAGGGATTAGACATTCGGGATCAGCAGTTGTAAGAGCCAAACAGCAGGGGTCGTCTGACACATTGCAGATAGTGAGTCAAGTACCATTACCCTCCCATTTTTCAGTGCAAGCTGCGGAATTAGTGGCTATTATTGAAGTGTTGCAACATGTTGAGGGGTTAGAAGTTACGATTTATTCAGATTCAGCATTTGTTACTACTACTGTGCATTCGAGCATCCATAGGTGGGAGAGGAGAGGATTTTTGTAATCCGATGGGTCTCCAGTGATGCATAAATATTTATTGGCAAAACTGATACATGCTTTATTTAACCTTACCATCCAAGGTGGCAGTAATAAAATATGCAGCACATACAATCAAGACCTTGTCTCCAGGGGCAATGCTCTGGCAGACTAGGCTGCCAAGGAGGCAGTTAAAACATCTCCAAATTATAGTGAAGCAGAAGAGAGCACATTTGAGATGATAAGTAGACACCAGAATGACACTGAATTACCAGCGACAGCACAATTACATTTTCGTGAGTTGCAGGAACAGGCAAAAGACAGATGCTCATAAAACTGCTGAAGTTTTTGGGGAGTAAATGAATGGGTATTTGTCTCAATTGTTGAAATGTGCTAAGTTCTTCTAGAAACAGGTGACGTTGCTTAAGAAGTGCACCACCACAGCCTAGCAGATTAGTCCAATTCCTGTGGGTCAACACGGTTATATACGAAATTTTGTAAGACGATGGAAAGACAGCAAGCTCGAGGGGCCTTATTTGGGTCACCCAGAGCACCTCCACTGCTGTGAAAGTGGAGGGCAGGAAACCATGGATACATTTGTACAACTGGCCCTTGCTTTGTGTCAAACATCGTCATTGGGACAGGAACTTTTGGAGGAGAGCGAACAAAAGGAGAAATAACATTGTTCTTTTTCAAAGAGCGAGCGGAGCACCATATTAGCTCAGCTAAAAGACTTTTTTGGACCATTGTATTAGTTGTTTGTTTATGCTTTTTTATATTTACTGTAAGTTTGAAGTGGTATTCTAGTTCATGTATAGTATCAAATTTCAATATTGTACGTTTGAAAAGAGAGACATGTGAGTATGAAAATGTATCTCATGTTATACATCATAGGTTGTATGATAATACATGGTATCAGCATATGGTAGAAGTAGGGATGCAAAGTACTAATGAGTCTTGTTTAGTATGTTCTTTAATTCCACATGCTAGTGATTCAGATAGATTACATTCATCTAAAGAAGTACCTTCTAATGTTACACAGTGTCTTCTCCATCTTTTCCTATGTAGAATGAGGACAGGGATGCAACCTTTACAAGTGCAGCAGGGAAAATTTTTAGTAAACATCACACAATATGAGAAAGGAATAGCTGATATAACGAATGTTCTGATTGACTATAAGGAAATAGAAATAAACATAGAAGCAATACCGAGGACAGGAGCTTTAAGATACAAAGTGGATAGGTGGAAGGTTAGAATACTAGGACAAGGATTCCTAGGGGTATCACGATCTACACTTCTATATAAGGAATACGCAGCCACCCCTAAGACTTTCAGGAGAGACCTTATCTTAGGGTAAATGGTTCAGTATATGTCCATGATCAATGGCACCATGGAGCAGTATTTGGATTTAGAGCTCTCTCCTTATGGAGAGGGAGTGGAAATAACATTAATACACAACAGGATTGTCATGCTATATGGGGATGAGAATATATAAAGTTTAACCTGGGTAGAAACGCCTTCAACTCTTCGAGTGGGTCGAACACCAAGGGCCAGATGTAGCAAGCAGTTATGCCCATTCTGTGTCTTTGGGAAAATGTGTTTGTATATATGGCCCCTAGTGTTTTCTCCTTATGTTTTAAGGGAAACGAAACAGTTTCAGTAGGACAAATGTCAATTGCATCATCACAAGATATAATGATGACATGCAATGGGGCACCTCCAGTTTAATGGACTATTATTGGCAATGTGGTGAATGGCTATATACACAACTTCCTTCAGGATGGAATGGTCTCTGTTCCTTAGTTACTATGCACCCCCTCCTTAGTGATTCCAGGAGTGGATGTTTCAAAGTTACATGAGCATCCTATGAGCAGTCCAACGACTTTGTTACACCATCATCGAAGGAGAAGAGCTGCTGGATACTTTGGCACTGCAACATGGGTAGAGGTTCCACAAGAATATTGATTATTCAATGATGCCCAGTTGTTTTTGGAAGCATCTTTCAATTCATTCAGGCTAAAGCCACTGCTCGTTGGTTGCAAATAACACATTGGGAACTGATGAAAGCCATCAATGCAACATAAGATGGTTTCAATGCAATCAAAGAAGAGCTACGGGCAGTACGAGTGATGCTGATGCAACATAGATATGTGTTAGACTTGATGACGGCAATGGAGGGTGGGGTTTGTGCCAAGATTGGTCCGGCATGCTGTACATACGTGCCGGCTAACGATGCAGACAATGGGACAATAACAGAGGCAATACAGACCTTGCACAATCTGCAGAAGAAAATGGTAGAAGAGGGGGGTGCCTACAATGAGTGTTTTCCAGGGTTGTTTTCGTTGATGCCTTCCTGGTTACCTGAAGTGCTTAAAGGACTTTTTGCAATTCTTGTGATGATCCTATTGCTATATTGTCTTGTTCAGATCATTGTAGGGTGTTGTAAAACAGATAGTCAGAAGCTGGGAGGGATGTTTACTAATAGGGTAGTTAGTAACATGTGGAAGGAGAAGCAGAGCGCATACACCGAGATAGGTACACTGGGTAGGAAAGGTGAGCAAGTAGCTGAAAATTCAACTAGAGGGGGGAATGTAATAGGCCTCAGGAAAACGACAGAAGGCCTACTCTGGTCAACACACGACACAGAAAACAAATGTGCAGAAGTGTATATGATACGTGAAAAGTATAGGCCTCGGTTTGAATATAACGGTCCACAGGGATGCAGGGACAGAAAGGAGAACGAGGAGAGAAACCAGGTGCAGGGTAAAAGCAGTCACAGACCGACTTTGCATGCCATAGATAATTTAGAAGGATGCATACACAAAGGAGAGTCTGAGCCACTTTCTGATGCCAGGATTAGGAGAAGGGGAAAATCATGACAGGCTGAAAGGGAGACACTGTCACGTACTGCGCTGGACTTCTCACCTCTGGATTTCGGATTGGCGAATACACCAAGTCTTCTACAGGTCCTGGATGTTCCCAGATGAGGGCGACCCCTTCTAGTAGCCACGGTGCTGCTTGACAGGCTACGCCAAAGCAGACCGTATCCTCCAGAAGGAGTCCCAGAGGGAAAAAACCCCAACACTGGGGAAAAAACCTCTAACAGGAACTCCTGAAGGAAAACAAGAAAAAACAGGACTTGACAACAGGAAACAAAAATAGGCAATATCCAGGGTACAAGGCAGGAAAAAAAGGAACAGGCAAAAATATCCAAGACAAAAGCAGGAACAAAGAACAGGCAAAAATCTCCCAAGGCAAAAGCAGGAACAAAGAACAGGCAAAAATCTCCCAAGGCAAAAAAGCAGGAACAAAGAACAGGAGCGAACAGCACAACCAGAAGGAAGTGTTTGCAACGCAAGGAGGAACAAGACTGACTGACTTATATACTGAGAAAAGGGAAGTGACATCACAGGAAAGGGAAGTAACACCATCTTGGATTGGGAAAAGCCCATAGACCAGTATAGGAAAAAGGAAGTAGTATAAAAGAAAAACAGAGCATGCTGGGACAAAAACACGAAGAAGACAAGATGGACACAACATGGATAGAGACAGGCAAAAGGCCCATCAAAAAACCCACCACCAACAATAAAAGAAGAAAAAAGGCTACAAGTAAGTGTAGCGTGACCGGGAGCTAAATATATGCTTTCCAGAAAGCATAGTCAAAAAACGCGGAGAACGGCGCTCCGAATATCGGTAGCGTGTTCCACCCACGAGGACAGAAAGAGACGCCACGTCAGAGCGCGGCGTTACAGTAGGTCCCCTCCCCGAGGCTCCAGGTTTGTCAGGATGATTGTCAAAAAACAGGCGAACCAAACGGGGAGCATGGACGGAGGAAGCATCTTCCCACGAACAGTCACTGAGGGGGTATCCTTTCCAGTGGACCAAAAACTGTAGTTTGCGTCGAAAAATTCGGGAATCACAGATCTCCTGGACTTCATACTCAGGCTGTCCGTTGATAGAAAGAGGAGGTGGACGTTGGAACTGGCGATGGTAAGGATCAGGAACAAAGGGTTTTAACTGGGACACATGGAAAACAGGATAAACCCTCCAGGTATGAGGTAAGCGGAGACGCACAACTACAGGATTCAGGATGTGCGAAATTCGAAAGGGTCCATAAAAACGTGGTTTGAACTTATTGGTGGAAAACCGGGATGGTAGAAATCTGGAAGAAAGCCATACCTTGTGGCCCACTTGATACAAAGGTGCGGCTTGCCGATAACGATCCGCCTTTCGCTTCATAGCTTGTTTCGAAGCTAGGAGAGTAGTGTGAAGTAGGCCCTGGATTCGACGGATCTGTCGTGAAAAAGAAGTGACTGCAGGCACAGAAGAGGATGTTCGAGAAACAGCAGTGAAAGTCCTCGGATGAAATCCATAAGTACAATAAAAGGGTGTGGTCTTGGTCGCACTATGTATTGTGTTGTTATAGGAGAACTCGGCAAGAGCAAGATATTCCGATCAATTGCTTTGTGTGGCATTACAGTAACATCTCAGATACTGCTGAAGTTCTTGATTCACTCGTTCAGTTTGCCCATTCGTTTGTGGATGGAAACCCGAGGATAAAGAAATCTCAATGTTAAAGAAGGCACCAAAGGCTCTCCAGAAACGTGATACATATTGAGGCCCTCTGTCCGAAATGACCTCTAGAGGAAGACCATGGAGGCGAAAAATATCTCGTAGAAAAATGCGACTCATTTCTGGGGCCGTTGGTCGTTTCTTCAAGGCTGAAAAATGGGCCATCTTGGTGAATGAATCTACGGTTACCATGATTACTTGGTTACCAGAGGAAGTAGGTAGAGAGCATATGAAATCCGTGGATAGAGTACACCAAGGAGCGAAAGGAACCGGTAAAGGTCTTAATAAACCTGCCACCTTAGTTCGGGGTGTCTTAGTCTGGGCACAGACTGGGCATGCTGACACATAGGCTTCAGTGTCTGTCTTTAGCGAAGGCCACCAAAAAGATCGCTGAAGCAGTTCCTGGGTCTTCCTGATACCTCGATGACCGGCTATAGGCGAATCATGGCACATTTGCAGGGCTTCTGTCTGTACTTTCTTGGTAGGTAGGAAGAGAGCATGCTGATGATAGAAGTAGTTGTCCTTCTTCTGCAAAAAAGGAGTCACTTTATCCCATTCTGAAGCAGACAGAAACTGGTACTCGGATTGAACGCGTTCTTGAAAAGATTGAGTAGCTCCGATGATCCTGCTAGACTCAATAAGATGTGGAGAGGAGTTCTGGGCTATGTCAGGATATCTGTGGGATAAGGCATCTGCCACTAAATTCTGGGAACCAGGTATGTACGTCATCACGAAATCGTACTGGCTAAAGAAGAAAGCCCATCGAGCCTGACGACTGTTGCGACACTGAAAGCTCCGAAGACACTGGAGATTACGGTGATCAGTCCTAGCTTCAAAAGGCTCTCTGGAACCCATCAGGAAATGCCTCCATTCCTTACAAGCTACTTTGAGAGCGAGTAGTTCTCGTTCCAGTACAGAATAATTTCGTTCAGCCTCTGATAGAATATGCGACAGATAAAAGATAGGATGTTCCAATCCATCATTGTCTTGCTTCTGCAGCAGAACTGCTCCAATAGCTCTGTCTGAGGCATCAGTCACGACGATAAATTTCTTGGTATTGTCAGGATGACGCAACACGGGTGCTTGGGTAAAGGCTGTCTTTAATTCTTGAAACGCATGTTCAGCCTCCTTGGTCCAAATGAAACCCTTCTTCAGGTTCTCTTTCTTAATTGTTTGTGTTATGAAACTTTGTAGGTGGGCAAAGTTCTGAATAAACTGACGATAAAAGTTTGATAACCCAAGAAAACATTGCGTTTCTTTAATGGACGTTGGAGAAGGCCAATCTAATATGGCACTGACCTTGTCAGGATCCATGGATATTCCGTGTTGATTAATACAAAACCCGAGATACCTTACTTCAGATTTATGGAACTCACACTTCTCAGGTTTACAAAACAATTGGTTTTTCTTGAGTCTTTCCAGGACTTGTAGGACATGATCTACATGGTGCTCAGGATCACAGGAATATATCAAGATATCATCCAAATAAATGACTACATATTGATTGAGTACATCAGAGAACACTGAATCCATAAATCGTTGAAAAACAGAAGGGGCGTTGGTCAGTCCAAAGGGCATAGCACGATACTCATAGTGCCCAAAAGGGGTACGGAAAGCAGTCTTCCATTCATCTCCTTCCTTGATCCGAAGGAGATGATAGGCACCTCGTGAGTCTAATTTAGTAAATATCTTGGCTCCTTGAATGGCATCCAGTATATCTCTGATTAAAGGCAGTGGATATCGATCCTTAATCGTTATTCTGTTGAGTTCATGAAAGTCCACACAAGGACGCAGATCCTTAGTCTTCTTTGGGACGAAGAAGAGAGGAGCCCCAGCGGGGGACGAGGAAGGAGCAATCAAACCGTTGTGTAAGTTGTCGTCTAAATATTCCCTTAACACCTTCTTTTCTTGGTCTGTCAGAGAATACATTCGACCGAAGGGAACGACTTCATCAGGAATTAAAGGAATAGCACAGTCATAACTGCGATGAGGTGGCAAAATAGGATTACTAGGTTTCTGAAAAATCCTGATATATTCCTGATAATAATCTGGAACCCCCTGGATAGTATTGATAGAGTTAGTGTTATCCTTAGTTGACTGACAGGACCTTTTTGGAGTCCAATAAGAAGTAGTAGAATAACAATTCTGTTGACAAAATGAAGACGTTAGGGATATAGTTCGTGTTTCCCAATTGATATAGGGGTTGTGTCGGGCTAACCAGGGAATTCCCAAAATCATGATGTGATTTGGTGAGGCTATGAGATCAAAGGCAACGTGTTCTTGATGCCCCCCAAATGTCAAACAAAGAGTAGGAGTTGAGGCCACCACAGGTCCGGAGGTTAACGGAGAGCCATCCACTGTGTGAACCTGCTCAGGGGTTTCTTTAGGAATGCAAGGAATTCCTTTACTAGTAGCCCAGGTCTCATCCAGATAGAGTCCACTGGCTCCACAATCAAGGAGAGCCAGAAGATGTTCTTCTTGATCTTGTGAACTTTGTAACTTGACTGAGAGGATAAACAGGGTGGACATACTTTCTTTGGAGGAACATATTGATGGTACTTCAGCTCCTCCCGTCTCCTTCCTCCTTACAGGGGACGGGAGCTGGCGTTTCCCGCAGGCCTTGAGGGACGTACCGGACAACTACGGATCAGGTGGCCAGCCTTACCACAGTATAGGCAAAGTCCCCTTCGTCGTCGTTCCTCCCTTTCTGACTCCGTCAATGGCCCACGAACCAGATCTATCTGCATGGGCTCTTCATGGGGAGGTGGAGAGGCTTCAGATGGACTATCTTCCGTTCGCCGAATGCTAGCACGGAAGGTACCGGGCTGGTATGGAGCTCTAGTTCTACGTCTTTCCATCTTGCGCTCTCGAAGTCTATACTCGATGTTCATAGATTGATCCATTAATTCTTTCAAAGAACAAGCTGGGGAAGAGTGTACAAGCTCATCTTTAATTTCTTCACGCAGGCCTCAGCGGAAAAGGGTTACGAAGGTGCGTTCTACCCAGGAGGTTTCAGCTGCCAGCTGTTTGAAGCGGGTTATATACTGCAGTACATCCTAATTACCTTGCTGAATGTCACATAAGGCTTCTTCAGCTGCTGCTTCTACCCCAGGTCTCTCAAACATTTGTTTGAAAACAGTCAGGAAAGCGGAATAGTTAGCCAGGACTGGGTCATCTGCAGAAACCAGAGGAGTCGCCCAAGCAAGCGCTGGTCCAGACAAGGCGCTGATCAGATAGCCCACCGTAGTCTTATCCGAAGAAAACTGGAGTGGACGAAAGGCAAAGAAAACCATCAGGGCATCCAAAAATTCCTTCATCTTTAAAGGATCTCCGGAATATCGAGGAATAGTAGCAGATACGGGTGGCATGTCCATTGATCGGGAAGACAAGACCTGTCGTAGCGCAGTGTTCTCTGCCCGTAACTGTTGTAACTCTTGGGCTTGTTGTTGTACAGTCTGTAACATAGCTTGAGTATTTTCTGACACCTCTCCCTGTGGATCTTCCATGGCGCTCTTGCAACGCAGAATCTTTTGGCGTTGCAATCTGTCACGTACTGCGCTGGACTTCTCACCTCTGGATTTCGGATTGGTGAATACACCAAGTCTTCTACAGGTCCTGGATGTTCCCAGATAAGGGCGACCCCTTCTAGTAGCCACGGTGCCGCTTGACAGGCTACGCCAAAGCAGACCGTATCCTTCAGAAGGAGTCCAAGAGGGAAAAAAAACCAACACTGGGGAAAAAACCTCTAACAGGAACTCCTGAAGGAAAACAAGAAAAAACAGGACTTGACAACAGGAAACAAAAATAGGCAATATCCAGGGTACAAGGCAGGAAAAAAGGAACAGGCAAAAATATCCAAGACAAAAGCAGGAACAAAGAACAGGCAAAAATCTCCCTAGGCAAAAGCAGGAACAAAGAACAGGCAAAAATCTCCCAAGGCAAAAAATCAGGAACAAAGAACAGGAACAAACAGCACAACCAGAAGGAAGTGTTTGCAACGCAAGGAGGAACAAGACTGACTGACTTATATACTGAGAAAAGGGAAGTGACATCACAGGAAAGGGAAGTAACACCATCTTGGATTGGGAAAAGCCCATAGACCAGTATAGGAAAAAGGAAGTAGTATAAAAGAAAAACAGAGCATGCTGGGACAAAAACACGAAGAAGACAAGATGGACACAACATGGATAGAGACAGGCAAAAGGCCCATCAAAAAACCCACCACCAACAATAAAAGAAGAAAAAAGGCTACAAGTAAGTGTAGCGCGACCGGGAGCGAAATATATGCTTCCCAGAAAGCATAGTCAAAAAACGCGGAGAACGGCGCTCTGAATATCGGTAGCGTGTTCCACCCGCGAGGACAGAAAGAGATGCCACGTCAGAGCGCGGCGTTACAGACACGGCACTAGATGTTTGTGTTTCAAGGTTAGCAGTAAGTGCGGGGCAGACCGTAAAACCTCAAAGGCTGGTAGAAGTGTAGGGAGGACATATTGATAGAGTTCAAAGGGTAGGATTGAAGGTTACTGTGTATGTAGAAAGATATATGTATTATATCTGTTATAACTGTATTTTTGTAACAAGCAGTCACATAGTGTTGAAAGAATTATGGTATTTTGTTAATTGTAAAGGTATGAAGGAGGTGGAACTTAGGTACCCACCAAGTATATAAAAACTGCTGTTTGTAAGAGCTGAGTTGAGTGTGGCTTCAGTTACAGAACTGTGCTATACTCCCTGTCGTATTTGATTTATTTATAAATATACTCAATTATCATTAGAATTGTGTCACTTCTTTATTTCTGACAAAAACTCGACTACAAAGCCCACTCCTCAAATACATGATATGTTATGTTAAGAGGTTCTATACAGTGCATAGCTGCCTCAGAATGGGGTTTCCCAGCACTAAACCATTATCATGAGAGTACAGAACAGATCAAACCAAAAAAGCACATCATTAGTGACACAGGGAACCTATACTGAAAATAGCCAAGGCTTTGGCTGTTTTCTGAAACTCAAATGGTTCTGAGTTTTCCTTAATTGTAGGGGCAAACTATTGCATAAGAGAACTGCCAAACCTCAAAAAGAGCATCCTCTGGATTGGGTTCTTTTAATAGGTGGAATAAGGGCCTGATTTGAATCGGCCGAGCCGAGGGGTCTAGTAGGCAGATATGGTGGCATGAGTCCCAACAAGATAGGGTGTCCTTGCACATTCATTATCTTATGAGCACTGTGCAAGGCTCCAAACTCTCAACAGGCAACCAATGGAGTTTGCAGAGGAGTTCAGCAACAGAACACAATTTGGGGAGAGAACAGAGTAGTCTGGCAGCTAAATTCTGGACAATTTGCACCATATTTGTAACTGAGCTTTTGGCACCCTGGTAAAGAATACTACAGTGGTCCAGACATGACATAATTAGAGATTTTACAATAATTTGCCAAGCTTGTGGATGGAAGAAGCTAATGATTGCTTTAAGGCTTCTCATGAAGCCAAAACACATGCCAGCTAGCGTCCTGACTTAGGTCTCAAAGGAGGGCATGACATCAACCCACACACTAAGGTCCACATAAACATTATACTTACATCTCTGAGGGGTTTCAAAGAAGGGCATCAACCCACACATCAAAGGCTACATAAACATTTTATTTACATCTCTGATGGGTTTCAAAGGAGGGCATGACATCAACCCACACACTAAGGTTCACATAAACATTTTATTTACATCACTGAGGGGTTTAAATGTGTGATTCAGAAAGAAACCTTGGAGTATGGAACATCTGAGGAACGAGGAAGCAGTGCTGCGGCAGAAAGCAAAGCAAGGATGGGGTGTTTTGGCCACATATATGCAATGAAATTAGCTGTGGAGCAGCTCCGTTTTGAACAGCCAAGAACACTTCTAACAGTTCCAGCATGTGAGTGCACTCACTATTTTAGTGAGGTGGACTTCTGGATTTGAATTCCTTAGCACAGAAACCCTTTCCACCGCCAGCAGTGGTGTGCAATATGTACTGCTTGTCTGCTGCAGTTGTAGCAGAGCTCATAACGAATCTTGTTTGCAGCACCTTAACTTTCTGAGAGAGCTGAGCTGAGCAATATAGTAGCTAGGGAGATTAATTTTCTTTTAGTGGCACACACTTTCTCTAGAAGTTTTATAAATGTTTGAGCGTGATGGAATGCGGGCTCAAGGACTGGATAGATGTAATGTGCCAGCATAGACAGGAGTCAGATAAACCTGATTTTGAGAGGCCATGTGACGGATCCCAGAATAATTTATGCCCTGTGAAAAAGTGTGTTTGGAGCAAGTGGGAAGATCAGTAGAGACCTGCAGTTCATCATTTTTGTAGTGGCCCATTCTGCCTGGGTGTTGATAATATCCGCAATAGCACCTCCGTTTAATTAAGCATTTCAAGTTAGTTTGATTAAGGGTGATCATAGTTAGCTATCAAGGAATACATAAATAAATAACTTTATCGTATAATTAATAAAAACTACTATAAAGCTTATCTCTAAAACCTTTGCATAGATCACAATCAAATAAAATGTTAAAAAAGAAATAATTGTGGAAAATGACTAAGGGCCTGATTTAGATGTCAGCGGAGTAAATACTCCTTCACACAAATGGCGGACATCCCATCCGCCATATTAAGATTCTCATAGGACAGAAAGGGATCGTGATACGGCGGACAGGATATCTATCACGTTTGTGATAGAGTATTTCCCTCTGCCTACTTCTAAATCAGGGCCTAATTGTATCTTCTGGCAGTGGTTTACAATTTACAATTGATTTCCTCACTTTCTCAGTTGTTCTTAAGCCTTTCTGTTGCACAGGCAACGCCTTTGGCAAGAATTATATTTTGCATGCTCATTAAGTGCCCAAGGGAAATACATGACAAACGGCATAGCATGATTGACTGTGCTAATTAAAATTCATTACATGGTTAAAAGCAGCGTTTAAAACATAAGCTTCAAGCTAGACCAGTTCCAAACTTACACTCAAATTGTAGGCCTGCTGATTTTTTTGTGCACTATTTCTCTAGCTTGTCCATCACAACCTTAAAATATTGTTTAAAACCTCTTGCTAATTTGGATGAAACCATCCTCTTACCACAGAGGCATAACACCTTATGTTCAAGCATATAAAGGATGTTGCTAAGAATTTCGAACATTCAGTGGAAAATTCCATCGGCAGCAGATAACGTGGGCCAGTGGTTCTTTCCAATGATTACAGAAACTGTAGTTTTGCGATGATTGGACATATCTCCATGATTGCTTGATCTCCCCCACACAAAAAAAGCCGAATCTTAACCTCATCAGTTCGCTTTTGAGTTTGAGTGGCTTGGCAGCCACAGAGAAGACTGAATTAGATTTTTGGCGTATGGAATCCGTTTGGTAATAATCCTCTTTCTCAAAGTACATCATGTTTGATTAAAAGCAAATCCGCATAGTAGTTGTTTTTTTAAATTAAAAACGTGAACTTGTTCTTTCGTAGATAAAGAACCCCCTAAACTTGGGATCTTTAACAGCTGAAATTATACAGACGAATTTCCTTTATTTCCTTACAGAAATGCTCTTCACTCCATATCACCACACTCCACATTTTATGGGGCTGATTTGCAGATATAACAAAAATTTAAGATGGGCCGTCTCGATAAGCAGACTGAGTCAAAAATTTAAATTCTAGACCAATTTGAGCTTGTGACTTAGATGGTGTTGAAGTGAACGTCTAAACAAGTTACAATACCTACACTCCAGCACCTCAAACAAGTAGGAAAGCTCTCACCTTCGTAGCTCAGAGCTGGACTGAATTTAGCTTTTATTACATCGAGGAATGGCTTAGACAAAGGGCTGGTGAGATTGTTTGCAAGTCATAGCATTGCATATGCAATAGTGCTCGTTTTGTTGTTCAACTCCTCCTTTTGTTTGCTAAACGATCCGGTGATGTTGAAACAGTGTAATTTATTTAGCGTTTTTGCACTAACTACTCCCTGTCTTTTTCCTACTCCCAAAATGTGGCACACTTGATTTCTCATAGCCATCCTGCAGATCGTTCTCTGCACAACATAATTCAAAGCACCTTGCTGTACGTTGCAGGTCCAAGCTCATTGGTCTAATATCACGGTATTGTCCACATACAGTAATTGTGGGAGTGTGCTTCCTCCAACCTTGTGTGTGTGGGGGAGGGGGACATGCTCTTTTATTGCACAAATATGATGGGATGTTGGTGCCATAAAGGAGAAGTAGTATTGGCAATCGCTCTCAGCCTTGATTAATACCTTGAGTGGTCAAACATTTTCTAGAGAGTGACTTGCCGTTGCCCAGTTTCACTTTGATCCCTGGCTTTTAGAAACTTTGGGTCAATTCCCCCGCTGCATAATTTGTGCAAAAGCCAGGCCTCGAAAAATCTACTTGCCCACTCACAATGGTGAGTTTGCTTTTATTAGGGCAAGGTATTTTCTGTCACTCGTTCTGGCGACAGAACTCGAGCTAGCAAAAAAACAGTTTTCTGTTCATTTAGAAAGTGAATGGCAATAAAGATCCTTTTAAATCTTGTTTTTATATTGTCACATTTGCTGTGTGTTCAAAGACAGAGGGCCAGTGTCAGCTTATGTCTTATTACAATTTGATGCTCATTTTAGCCTGGAGATCAGTGTTCACTTTTCATTCTCTGAAAAGTTACAAGATTTTTTAAAGTTAACTTTCAGGCACAGGGAATGCATTTTGAAAGGCTGTAGGATAATAGTTTTTTTCTAACACACATTATTTTTTTGCAATCCTGAAGTGTGATGGAAACTAAGAAAACTAAGATTTCAATAGGATCAAAATAAACCAAAGTACTTTACTTGGTGATGTGCAAATGATAAATATTTGCTAAAACTAGATTCCCACACATTATTGTTTGTACGCTATGCTATTAGTGAACTAAGAGGTGAGTCAGGGTTCACGTGCTAGCCAGTATGTTAGGAGCAAAAGTTTAGTCTATCAAATCGAAAAAAGATTTTTTTGTATAGCACACACAAGCATACTTCATTATCACATATTTAAAGGTGCTATCATATGTGCTAATGAAGAAAAAGGAGACTCAGGGAAATACAATATTTGCCTAGTATCACACAATTTGAGAGCAGTTTAGTGGTCAACTGCATTACAGTTAGGTCGAGTAGATTATTCAGGTTGCTAGACCTGCAGGTCTGTTGACTTTTTATCATTTTTTGAGGCCTGCAAAGAACATCCCTATCTATGATGTCGAACGCCATGCACAGGTCTATAAAACAGGCTAGGAGGACAGCGGTTGAAGGTGCTAAATGCTTCTTTGCAGGTATGGACAGTGTCATGATCTCTAATGTTCCATAATTATCATTGAAACCTGTTTGATTCCACAGGATTACACCTTTTTCCTCAGCCCACGACTTTAGAACATTCCTGAGTAGGCTAGCTTATTTTGTAGCCTTCATGTCCAGAAGTGCTATCATACATTATTTTGATGGGAAATGGCACAGACCTTCTTATTTAAAGGGCAGAGAAGTGAACCCTGCCAGAATGGCAGAATTATCCCCGAAAAGAGCAGGGATTGTAGAATGGGTGGAGCCACAAAGTTTGCCTTTAACACATTTCCCTGTAGCCTAATCGGCTCGGGGACTCAATCAGATTTTCTCTTTCTGATATTATCAATTACTGCTTTCCTTGAGCACCATGGGAATCTTTCTAGAATCCTTGCATTTACAGATTAACAACAACGTTACTCATTGTCTTTCACTGTGGGTTCGCTTGGCCTCCCAAACATCGTTCTTGTATGCCCTTTTCCTCACTTTGTGTGTCTTTATTTTTACTGGCATCAAATTGCTGCACTTAATTTGTCTTCCTTCTTTACTTAGATCTTGTTTCTTTTTCTTTAACTCGGCCGAGACCAAAAGTTGTGTTTTTTTATAGTGATCGCTTACGGCTACTTTTTGCAGCTTGCTGCTATTGAATTCCATTATACTCCTCCATATCTCACTCCAGAGTAGTTTCTGATGACTGTAGTCTTCCAGATGTGACATCGTTGCATCCTTATTAAGTAATAACCTCATGCTGTTTAACCATTCAGTCTTAGGAATGTTGCTTTTCCATTCTGTAAGCTTGTTTGGACCGTTTACCTCCCATTTCAGCCTTTTATTTCTCCACACCCATCAATTCTCCTTGATTTAGATCAATCTTAAGGCATGTTACATTACAAAACAACTCGATGTTTGAATGAAATGATCGCTACCAAAGGGTTCTACTGTTTTGAAATCCTTCATGTGTTCAAAATTCTGATGGCCTATAAAGGTGTAATCAATTGTTTTTGCACCAAGTTCGGACATTCAAGTGGGCTTGGCTGGTGTGTCTGATGGAAATATGCTGTTCAAGCATCGGACACCTATATTATGGAGGAAGAACACAAAGACCTCTCCTTTGTTGTGAATGTTTTTGATTTGGAATATCATATTCAGGTATCTCATATATCACATTTTGGGCTTCACTGTCATCATTACTTGGGTTTGCAGCCAATAAGTTCCTGTTAAAGGCACCGGGTATTATTATTTTTGCTTCTAAGTGGGTCTCTTTAGATTTTCCAGCTGATCTTTAAATTTCTTGAAGAACAAGTGCCTCGAGTCGAGCTCTGGGCTTGGGTTAACATAGATTATTATTACAATCAATTTTCTATGTACCCTGAAACTTGTTTTCTGTATCTCATGGGAGATGCCGGAAGACATGGTAGTCAGTCAGAATTTACGTAACTCTGAAGTCAAATGATGTTTCTATAAGTAGCCAGACCACCAGTCGTCAGTCCTCCTTTTTCTGACCTCTGTGTCAGCGTGTGGATTAGCTGAAAGCCGTGTATTATTACAGGCTCTATACACAACGTTTCCTGATGGAAAATGATGCATGTTTGGATGAATTCCACAGCAGTGTTAATGTTTTTTACCCTTTGCAAATCTGCCACATTCCAATGGCCAACTGAAAAGATTTTTGAATTGTGTTTTGTTTTCTGTATGCCCCTTTTTAGATATTTAGTGCTAGGTGAAGACTTCTGGGCTAGGAGACACTGTAGGTATACTACTTGTGGACCGAGTACGCTCCTTCGTTCCTGTTGATGGAGCTGTTAGGAGACAGGTTCTTAAGTCAGGGAACCATCAAATTAGTTTCCCTTGTAGATCCTTTGGCTCATTGCACCTATTGCTAATTTCAGAAGGGAGGATCGGCCATACCTATAATTGGACTTGAACTTGACGTTAGAGGGGTAGGGCCTCTTAAATGTGGTGGTTTATTGACTCTTACACCCCAATTTACAAAGTACTCGTTGGAGGAGTAAATCAATTCAACGTGTTCGTACTTGCACAAAGTAATAACTGTCGTAAGCTGTTTCAGAAATTGAAGAAGTGAAGCCACCTTTATATCCTCTGAGTATAAGCAATTTAATGCTGGGAGGGTTTTGAAAAGACATATTAGATTACCTATTGGGAGCATGTCAGAGTGGCCTTTGGATCTGTACTGTCCTGCAAAATGAAGATCCATGCATGATTTAATTATACTGGCGTAACCCCCTTTTGTGTGTTGTCCATGTGTCTTTTTTCCTTTTCTAGGTCGACTCTTTGAATAGCTGGTGATATCTTGTATCCCTTATTCTCATTAATCAGCTGAGGCCTGCAAGGGGAACACCTGGGGACTTATTCACAAAGGTAAACTTACACGTTTGGTTTAAGTTTACTATTTTGTGCTATTCACAAACAATACCTGCTCCCGGGGAAGGAGTTATTTCTGATATACTTGTTCCTTCCCCGTTTGACATAGTTTGATGTGAATATTCTTCCAATATCTGGGAGCTTGGTACCTTCCTCTGGCACTGAAAAATGAGGCTTAATGACAGCTGTCTTATCGTCTTTAAGGGAAGTGTTGTGAAGAGTACGTGAAGTAGATATTGCTAGTAATGCTGGTGGGTTGTCTTCTTGCCTTGATTTAAGTGATTTACTCAGAGACTCCAACTGGAGGCTTCTTCCTTTCCACCGGCCTCTTTACCCCCCATCTTGGTCAACAAACGAATATGATTTTTTCCATGTTTTAAATATTTTTCTTGCAGCTGTCCTAGCCTTTGTTGTTAACCAAATCTTCTTGTGTCTCATGGAAAATACTGATGGAGGTACCAATAATATCTTCTTCTGATCGATGCATCACAACCTTGCCTAGCATGTTTTGCTGCCTTTATTTTTCTTGCAAATAAATAATTTTCCAGTCTGCATTTTTGTGTTTTGTGGATAATTTAGCTTCTTCTCCTACTTTACTGCTGGTTCCAACAATGGTTCTATTTTATAAATATCACAATCTTGCCATTTGCCCAGCGGCCCATCTAAAGTGCCATCTGTTCTTTTTGCCTCAAGAAAGCTGGTAGTGCCTTCTCTTTGTGTAGTGGATCCTATTTAGTTTTAATGGGAATCATGAGTTTAGCTTAGCCTTCTGGCTTGCAGGCCTGTGCCCCGTCATATAGTAACTTTTAAACTATTTAGCTTGCTCTGTCTTAGCCTATTTATTTAATTATTTCTTCCAGAATGGCTGCTATGTTTACAGTTAAGGGAGATACGTAGGTATTCACATCATGGCCCTTTCCCACTTGCGTGTGACAGGAGCATAATGTACCTTTGGAGGGAATTGTTTATATAATTGCCACTCCAAGCATGCCCCCTTATCTATTGTTTGGGAACATACCTGCGTTGGGGGTCCTACAAGATCTGTATAAATACATCTCAACCTGTTCTCACTCAGTCAGGTCCTGTTCTCACAAGCTTTGACCCTATTTCCTTAGAAGATTCAGTTTTGGATCTGGCTCGGTGCAAATCAGGACCCCCACTGGACCCCTGTCCTACAGCTATGTTAAACCTGGCCTCTGATGTGCTTAATCCCACCCTCAATATGCTGTGGAATAACTCTCTGGAATTGGATGTGGTTCCAGCATTCGAAAAACATACGCTATTACTCCCTCTGTTGAAAAAGCCATCTGCAATCCGAAAGGTTCTCAGCAACTTTAGACCTATCTCTCTTCTTCCTACAGTTGCCAGAATTCTAGAGAAAAAGGTCAACAAGCAGCTGTCACATTTCCTGGAATCTAACCTCCTTCTGCATGACACCAAACCTGGATTCTGCATGGGCTACAGCACTGAGTCCACCCTACTTGAGGTATCTGAATTTATTAAGGGAAAGCTCGATCTGAGCACTCCTGTGATTGTCATTCTTTTGGATTTGTCTTTGTCCTTTGATACTGTTTCTCATGCCATCGTAGTTGACAGAATTAAGAGAATTAGTATCAGAGGCCAGGTTCTGCACTGGCTTAAATCTTTCCCGTCTGATCGCTCGCAGGTAGTCTTCCTTCTGCCTTTCACATCTTCTTCCAAACTTCTGGTTTGAGGCATCTCCCCGGGTTTGGCGCTCAGCCCCACCCTTTTTAATATGTACCTCAAGTCACTGACTATTCTGGTGGAGTCCTGGGGGGTGCAGGTGGTCTCCAAAGCAGATGACACCCAACTCCTCTTGGCCTTCCAAAAAACACGCCTGCAACTATGAGCTCCTTCAAGCACTGCCTGAAGGTAGTGATGGAATGGATGAAGGGAAGCTGTCTCAAACTGAAGTCAGAAAAAAATGAGATCCTTTTTTTCACTAAGTCTTTCCTGGAGGCTAGTCCAGGGTGGCCACCTGAACTGGGTGTTGCCCTCCCACCAACTGAGATGGCCTGAAACATTGGGAGATAACTTGACACACATCTTACTTTTGAGCCCCAAATTAAGCCCCTATCCACTACTTGTTTTGCTACTCTCAGATCTCCCAGAAGGATGCTCCCGAAAAACAGTTGTCCACACCCTGGTTACGTCAAAACTGGATTATGCTAACAGTTTCTATCTGGGTTTACTGACTTTTCAAATCCAGCGGCTCCTAATTTTCCAGAACTCTGCTGCACGCCTCATCTAGAAGATCCCCAGCGTTTGTCAGTGTCTCATCACCTTCTGCATCTTCACTGGCTTCTGGTCATTAAGAGGATCCAATTTAAGGCATTCACTTTTGTCAGAGCCTTCACTCATAAAAGTCCTCTTTACCTGAGGAGAAGACTTAAGCCTTACCTCCAATTCAGAGCTCTGAGATCTAACAACTTCAGGTTGTTCCAAGTTCCCCACATGCTTAAAGCTAGAAGAGGCGGACCATCCTTCAGTTATCTGATTTTCGACGGGGGTGGGACTTTGACTTGCGTGAGGAGGCTGGAGGGGGGTGGGCTTCTCCTTTGAAGGGGGTGGGGGCTGTTTGGCTCGGGTGGAGCTGGATGGGCGAGGCTCTGAGCGGGCCTTCTTCTTCACCGGGGAAGGGGCACGGGAATGGAAAGGCTGGACTGGGGTGGGCTGTGATGTGGAAGGAGCGGAAAGGGCAAGGAGGTGGGCACGTTTGGGGACAAGACGGGGTGGGCCAGTGGGTTGGAACAGGTCTGCACGGGAGAGGAAACGTTTTTGGGGAGAAATTGGGGTGGGCGTGGATGAGGGCGTGGGAGTGGTGGCAGAGGGAGTTGATGTAAGGGATGTAGGTGTGCGTGTAGTGGGTGCAGGTGACTGCTCACAATGCTGTGGTGTGGTGGATGTCTGATGGGTGGGTGTCTTGGTGCGTTAGTGTGTTTTGGGTGGACACAGTGGGAGAAGACAGACAGCTAGTGTGGATGTATGTTGGGTGGGTGTCTGCAAGTCTGGTCAGTGTGCTGCATGTGTCAACTACAGTAGAGGTGGTGAGTGCAGGTATGGTGTATGGGGTGCATGTATGGCTGTCTGCTATTGTGGTGAGTGCAGGAAGAAGAGCAGGAACAGTGAGTGAAGGTGCAGTGCATGAGGGTGTGGATGTAGAGGGGACAGACAGGGAGGTGGAAGAGGTGGGCACACCGGGGGAATTGGACGTTGTTGTGTGTGCAGGTGTCTGTTGGCTGTGTGAATGTTTGTGGTGGGAGGTGTGGTGCTTGTGTTTTTAAGTGTGCTTCTTGTGTGTTGATGTGCCTGTAAGCGTTCTGATTGTGTGCTTTGGACGGATGAAGGGAGTGGGGTGCTGGAAGGGGTAGAGGAGGTTGGAGGGGGGACGGAATGGCCAGGGAAACTGGCTGCCGTCCGAGAGAAGGCCAGTGCCTGAAAAGAGCCTAAAGATCTCTGTAGGGCAGACACGGCACCGTGAATGCCATCCAGATAGGCACTGGTCTGCTGCACCTCTGATGCCAGACCCTGGATGGCATTGACGATGGTTGTCTGCCCTACAGAGATGGTTTTCAGGAGGTCAATAGCCTCCTCTGTGAGGGGAGCAGGGCTGACTGGGGCAGGGGAGGAGGTGCCTGGGGCAAAGGAGACACCCACCTTTCTGGGTGGGCGGGCACGGGTAACTCGGTGGGGAGCAGAAGGGAGGGCGGTGATGGTATGGGGGTGGCAGAAGATCTCACAGTAGTGGTGTGTCCACTAGGGCCTGCCCCCTCCGGAGGACCCCCATCGAAAGAGGTCTCAGAGTCACTACCTCCTGAGGTAGTAGCCTCCCCCTTGGAAGTCCCCGCGCCCTCCCACCCACTGGTCCCCTGGGCGTCCGTTGTCTCTGCCTCGAAGGATCGGTGGGCCTCCCCACTTGCTGATGCCTCAGCTCCCTCGCCTGATGTTGATGCTGTACCAAACCAACACAAGAGAACAGGGATGGGGAGACGAAACAGGAGAGACATTTGTAAATAGCTGAATGCTGATACACAATGGCCAGACATACACCCACCCAGCAGACACACCCAACAGGCAGCACCGTGCACTATGCCCATGGCCATGCCCCTGACTACTGAGCAGAATACTGACCTACACCCATACCCTGAAATAGTTGTGGAGATGAGGTAGGTGAAACCTGACAGGGACACCCCTACACCCTTTGGGGAACATACAGTAGATGGACACCAGTCAAATTCCCTGCTCTAAGCCGCATGAGCCGTATCGCACACACACACATCCTTCCAGACTGAAGTATGGTCAGTGAGTACCCACCCCCTTGTGACTTCTGTGCAGCCTTCAAGCGCCCATCCAGATCTGGATACGCCACCGCCAGGATCTGACGCATGAGGGGGGTCAGTGCCCGACGGGCACTCCTTCCACATTGGGAGGACTTCCCCAACTGGGCCTTAGTGATCTTTCGCGCCCAGCGCCGCAGGTCCTCCCACCTCTTTTGACAGTGGGTGCTCTGCCGGTTGTAGACCCCTAGGGTCTGTACCTCCTTGGCGATGGCATGCCAATGTGCCCTCTTCTGGTGGGCGCTGACCTAGTAGGGTGACACAGAAATGGAACACAGAGGTCAGGCACTTGCACAATGGGAACAGCTGGCAGTTTGTCAAACATAGGACTGACAGTACTCTCAGAAATGGAGGACAATGGCACGTCCCATTCCATGCACCATGGCCCATCCTGGCTCACAGGAGCACACATATGTGCTATCCACTCCATCCATTACTCACACAGTGCCCCCCAAACCCAGACACACCTGTAGCTCTGGCCGTCAGTAGAGTCTGTCGTACAGGGGCAGGACCCCTTCCACTAGCTTCTCCAGTTCTTCCTGGGTGAAGGCCAGGGCCCTTTCCCCTGCACCACGTGGAACATCCATAGCCAGAGGCAGGCGACAGCAGTACACAGAGTGGAGTACCTGTCCGCACGAGATCAGGGAGTCAAGTGATCAAACGGTGATGAACGCGTGTACGTTCCACGGCAGTATGCACCGTCATGATACCCCAGATTCCCCATTGGCATCCATGTTAGCCAATGAGGGTGCGAACAGCGGTCAACACTGCCGTACGCTGTGATGTCAACCGCTAGTGGTATTAGTTCACTTCCACAACGAAGGGGCAGAACTACAGTGGGCAGACATTTTTCCATCACCTACGCATCTTGAAATTCATACTACTCACAATGCAGGGCCTACTAGCCACATGAAGCACCTAGGCCTCTATCCATTGCGTATAGTAGCACACATGTACATCTGTCAGGTTGCAGTTATTGCACATACACTACTATGAACAATGCACTGCATGTATTTAGCAAATATGCCAATGTATGTGTGCACATCACTCCTTTTTGTAACCCCTCATAGGTCCTGACCCTTGTGGCGAGGAAGGGCACCATCGGTGTACAGACCACTTGTGGATATGGGGACCATGGTGGAGCGTCAGATCATAATCACTTACAGACTCACACGTGCAACTATTCAGGACCTATTCACGATCTATGTGCATTACTGGATCCTGCACTAACTCTGGGAAATCGTAATCAGCATGCCATTCCAACTGGGGTGCAGGTGCTCTACGCACTCCATTTCCTGGCCACAGGCTCATTTCAAGGGACAGCGGACATGGGTGCTGGTTTCTCACAGCCAATGTTCAGCCAGGTACAGACAATGGGGGTGATTTTAACCTTGGCGGACGGCGGAGGCCGTCCGCCAAGGTACCGCCGTGAAATGACCGCACCGCGGTCAAAAGACCGCGGCGGCCATTTAAACATTTCCGCTGGGCCGGCGGGCGCTCTCCGAAAGAGCGCCCGCCGGCCCAGCAGAAATGCCCCTGCAACGAGGACGCCGGCTCAGAATTGAGCCGGCGTAGTTGCAGGGGTGCGACGGGTGCAGTTGCACCCGTCGCGTATTTCAGTGTCTGCAAAGCAGACACTGAAATACTTTGCGGGGCCCTCTTACGGGGGCCCCTGCAGTGCCCATGCCATTGGCATGGGCACTGCAGGGGCCCCCAGGGGCCCCACGGCACCCCCTACCGCCATCCTGTTCATGGCGGGTTTCCCGCCATGAACAGGATGGCGGTAGGGGGTGTCTGAATCCCCATGGCGGCGGAGCGTGCTCCGCCGCCATGGAGGATTCAATGGGGCAGCGGTAAACCGTCGGGAGACCGCCGGTTTACCCTTTCTGACCGCAGCTGAACCGCCGCGGTCAGAATGCCCTCGGGAGCACCGCCAGCCTGTTGGCGGTGCTCCCGTGGTCGGTGACCCTGGCGGTCACCGGCCGCCAGGGTCAGAATGACCCCCAATATGTCTGAATGCATTTGTACAACATCTGCAATCCTATGTGC
The DNA here is from genome assembly GCF_031143425.1 of Pleurodeles waltl. Classification (NCBI taxonomy): domain Eukaryota; kingdom Metazoa; phylum Chordata; class Amphibia; order Caudata; family Salamandridae; genus Pleurodeles; species Pleurodeles waltl. The sequence continues at coordinate 702,356,430 of NC_090440.1, forward strand.
GATTCCTCCAAAGTGCTGACCTCCCTGCCATCAAGTCTGACTTCTATGCCTTTGCAAACATTCCCCAGGTCATAGGTGCCATTGATGGCACCCACATAGCTATCATCCCCCCAAGAGTGAGTGAACAGGTGTACAGAAACAGGAAGAACTTTCACTCCATGAACATCCAATTGGTATGTATTGCAGACCAGTACATTTCCCATGTGAATGCCATGTTTCCGGGTTCAGTCCATGATTCATTTGTTTTGAAGAACAGTAGTGTGCCACAGAGGATGGAACAACTACAAGAGGACAGAGGGTGGATCATAGGTAAGTTTGCCTGTCACTAACTGACACATTGCAGAATACCTGCCTGTCTGACTAAGGGACATTACAATGATGACTCTGTATTGACCCTTTTTCTAGGTGATTCTGGCTATCCAAACTTGCTTTGGGTCCTGACACCCGTGAGGAATCGAGGACGGATGCAGAGAGGAAATACAATGAGGCCCATGGAGGTATTAGGAGGGTGATAGAGCGTACTATAGGTCTCTTGAAGGCTAGATTCCGGAGTCTACATATCTCTGGGGGTTCCCTGGCCTATGGGCCTGATAAGGTGTGTAGAATAGTGGTGGCCTGCTGCATGCTGCACAACGTGGCTGTGAGACATTCTATTCCCCTTTTGGAGGTGGAGGGTGCTATAGGTCCTGATCAGCTACCTCGGAGAGGTGAGGAGAGTGATGGTGAGGATGAGGAGGTGGAAGATGTCAATTCCAGGAACCAACTGATACAACTCTACTTCCAATAACTGTCTGGGACTTAAGCCTGTAAATGTGGTTAGTGACTGTTACTGTCAGTGTGCCATGTCATATAGGGGAGATTGGTCATGATAGGAAAGACATGGACCTCTTCTGCATGGTACTGACAGACAATATATGCATTCCCTCCTTGCCGAATTTGAAACACACATTACCACCACCAAGCACAAATTGACAATAAAGTTGTTCTCTGCCAATTGCATCCATACTTCACTTTGTTCAACATTGAAGACAGGGGACAGTGTTACAGGTGAGAAATGTGTTTTATTGGTCGAATATAGTGAATTGTGCTAGGGTTGGGTGTCCTCAAAACCGACTTGGGGGCAGCCCTGTTGATGTCATAGGTGGGTCCTATTTGTGGTATAGTACTTCAATTTGCCCTCAGCTAAGTGTTGTTGGTGAATGGGTGGGATGATTGCTTTGCAGTAGTAGCAGTGTCAATTTTTGGAGTGGGGCTTGTTCTTAGCTGGGTTTCCAGTGCCATATCTTGGCCTGAGACCACGTTGGAGCTTCTTGGGATGGCATGGTTGGCCCTTGTGATTCCTGGGAGGGTATTTCCTGTGCTGTTTCTGCTGCTTGGGTCATCTGTTGCTGGTTGTCCAGGGCTGTTGTGGGGGCCTCTTGTCCGGTGTGGGTGTCTGACTGTTTGTTGACCAACTGCAGCAGTGCTCCAGCAATGGTGGCCATTGTGGCATTGTGCTCTTTCCACTGCTCCATGGCCTGTTGGTGTTGTTGCTGCTGCATCCTCTGACTTTGCTCCAGGGAGGACACAATCTGTGCCAACCTGTCTTTGGTATGTTGGTAGGCCCCCAATACCTCTGCAATGACATCCTGGGCTTCTGCATCCATCCGGTGCCCTACCCCCTGACGCACTGGGGCACTTGAACTTGCCCTAGCCCCCTGTGCCTGTGTCCCCTGCGCAGGTTTTGACATGCCACTTGTATTGGGGCCCTCGCCTTCCTGCATGTTGGGAATGGGAGACTGTGGCCTCTGTAGCTGTGTTCCACCTGTCTGTGCCGTGGGTACACTGGTGTGGGTACGCCTCCCCTGACCTGCTGGTCTTGACTGGGTGTTAGGGGTGACAGTGGTTTCCTGGGTGGGGCTGCTGCATGGTGAGCATCCAGGGCTGTGCGAGGGGCCTGCCTGCTCATCAGTGTCCAGGGGTCCTTCGCCAAGGTCTTATGATGTGCCTCTGTCTCCCTGGAGTGCTGTGGCACTCCTTTTCCCCTCCATTAGGGTTGCATGGGTGGTGGTGCCTGTTGGGGGACATAGACATAGACATGTCTGTTACAAATGCCTGAGGGTTTGAGGTGTACAGAACTGTGCAAATTTGTGCTGGTGTGACTTTCAGTGGCCTTCCAGGGTGCCTTTGTGAGGTGGACATTGCATTTAGTGGCAGTGGTGGGGTTACATTGTGGTGGGGGGTATTATTCCATTGTGGGTACGTGCAGGGGGGTGGCAGTACACAGCAGGAGTGATGTGGGCCTGGTAGTAGGTTGTAGGTCATGCAGGGTGGTGGATGGGGTGGGTAATGTCTGGGTGGGGTGTAGGTCCAGGTGGGTGTGGGTGGGTTGGGTGGTGCATGCATTGCAGATGTGGTGTATATGGGGTAATTTTAGATGACTTACCCGAGTCCATTAGTCCAGTGAGTCCCTTTGGGTGCAGGATGACGAGTACCTTCTCCTTCCAGACAGTGTAGTCGGGTGGTGTTGATGGCGGTCCTCCTTCAGTCTTCTGCACTGAGATGTGGTGCCTGGATGCCATGCCACGGACCTTGCCCCGCAGGTCGTTCCATCTCTTGCGGATGTCGTCCCTGGTGCGTGGATGGTGTCCCACTGCATTCACTCTCTTGACAATGGTCTGCCACAGCTCCAATTTCCACGCGATGGGTGTGTGCTGCACCTCGGACCCGAATATTTGTAGCTCCACCTTCAGGATCTCGTCCACCATGGTCCTTAGCTCCCTTTCGGTGAAGCACGGATTTTTGGCAGGGGGGACATGGTGAGGGTGGTGGATGGCGTCAGGACTGGGGATGGGGTATGGGTGCTCCTGTGTGGGTCGATATGCGTGTCTTGTATGCTGCCGGTCGCTGTCTGGCTCTGGTGCTCTCCGTCTTCTGGTCCTGGTTTCGTTGCAAGGGATTGTGGGGTGTGTCGGGGGTGTTTTATGGGGCTCTGAATGTGTGTCAAGTGTGTGGGTGATAGGCCTATCCAATGTGTGCACTTGTTGCTGTTGAGTCCACTTGCCGCCCGTGGCGGTCGCAGCCACCAAAGGTCGTCCGGCCTCTATTGTCGGCCGAGGTGATTTGTGCATCATTATTTGGAGGGTGGGATGTGGGTGTGCTTGGCGGCGGCGGGGTGGGCTGGGATTCCCGCTGACAGGGTCCTGGCGGGGAGTGGTGGTCTGAGAATTTTTCGCGGGCTTGGGTTTTTCAATCATTATATGGCGGGTTACCATTCGCCGCCACCGGCGGGATTCTGTTCACCGCCGACACGATGGTCGGCGGGCTTTCCCGCCAGGTTCATAATGACCGCCTTAATCTCAAAACCCTTCTGTTTGATACCTGCCTTATGACTGTGTAGTCTTATAGTTCCTTCCCTTACTTACGGGCTTTCCGCTAGCGCTGGGACACCTCCTTCAAGGTAGCTGTGCGCTCTATAAATGTCATGAATTGAATTGAATTGGATGTGAAAAGCAATGATTTATGATTTATCTAAAACTTCCTAACATTTGAATCCTCCAGTGGATTTGTTTCACTTTTGTCTCTAAAAATTCATAAAAAGAAGATCTATTTTCATAAATTGGTGTTGGATTTCCTTTGAGTCGTGTTTCTTTTCTACTCAATTGTTTTAGTACTCAATACTTTGCACTAGTTCCTTTGCTAAAGCCTGACTTCTCCAAGCGACAGCTACAAAGGGTTGAGCTAAGGTTTTACAAACAAGCCTGAATGGACCCAAGACAGTTTAGTGAGTTTATTACACAGAGAGGTCGATATTTATCCTGGCTGCCTGTAGCCAGTGCGCGCCTGTGTGTTGCTTCTCTGTGGCTCCTGGGTATCCCCTAAAGAGTTATACTGTGGCTTTTCTCCTCAGCATACCTGTCAACAATTTACTTACCATGTTTGGCTCAATACAGTGCATGCCTAGGTGAGACTCATTTGTCGTACTTGAGGAATTGTATAGAGCAGTGGTTCTTAACCGGTCATCCTGGAACCCCTGGGGTTCCACAAATGATACTCAGGGGGTCTGCAACTGTTTCAAAAATTCAATACTATTAATAGATTAATAAAGTGTATATAAGTAAAAAAATAAAATGTAAAACTGAACATTTTCAAATGTTCTGTAAATGTGAAGGAATCTGTTATAGGGGGGTAAAAATTAAGTTTGTATGCTCAGTGCAAGTACATTAAAAAAAGAATATAGTATGGATGATAAGTAGCCTCAATTAAATTTAGGAAAGCACCAACCTTCCTATTAAAATTTTGGTTGTGAATTAAATAAAATATTTTATCATTTGTGTATTTTTTGATTAATGCTTGATTTTATTTTTTTGTGGTTAAAATCATTGAAAATGCTCAGACCAGGGTCCCAGTTTCCCAGTAATGAATCAGTGTTGTTCCCCAGATTCCAATAATGACTCAGTGGGGATCTCTGGGTTCCAGTAATGATTACGTTTTGGTCCACAGATGTGTAAGAACCACTAGTATATAGCATCTACATATGACTGCTTGTATCCAGGTTCTGCCATGGGCTACTCATTTGTTACTTGTGGATGGACTCTCTAGAGACCCGCTCAATCAGGCAAAAAAGTCTTTAATATCCTGAAAATTGTATGTATTCTAACACCCTTCCAACTAAAGCTTTCCCCTACTGGTGTTGAGTGCTAAACCTCTACTAGTGTTTTTTGGTGCCTCATTGGGGGTAAAAAACACAATATAAATGCAATTACAATGTAAAAAAATGTGAACCAATTCCATGCATGTATATATCCCAATTCCACTCTAGTAAACATTACCAGATGTCAAGAAATCTGTCATAGTAATAGGACAGCTGGAATCTCCGCATTCTCCAGTTTCCGTTTGTTTTGTTCCTTGCTCTTCACCTTCCTGCTTGGCCTAAACAGTTGGAAGGTTTTCTGGTCTCCAGTTCTTTTCATTCCTGCTGGATAATATTTTCTGGAGCAATTCTGGATGTCCAGATACATTCAGGAGTCTGGGTTTGTTACTGCTGAAAGTAGGTGTACCTACACACTAAGAAGACCTTTGACAGGTTGCAATACCATCGAAATCTAATGATGGATCAGGTCCAAGCATTGTTGACAGCAGTAAAAAGTTTGACTACAGAAAATACCTTGCTATATCAATCTCTTGGTGTACTGCAGCAAGGTTCTTTGGGTCATCCTCTGGCTGGCTTGGCAGGATTTAAATTTGATGGGAACTCTAAGAAACTAAAGATCTTTCTGAACACTTGCCAAATCCATTTCACCTTTAACCCCACATTTATGCCAGGTGGAATTTGTTGTCAGTAATACAACTGGCAATGCCTTGACTTGGACACTTCCTTTAAGTTCAGATGCCAGTCCACTTCTGGATAATTTCTTAATCTTCCTTACAGAATTACAAAAAGAACTTTAACAATCAAGTTCTTAAGCATTCTCCCCAAGAGGATATTTTAGAACTCAACCAAGGTTCTATGGACTTGCATACTTTCATCTCCAAGTTTAAAGGCCTAGCTAGAGAGATTGATTAGCCTGAATCAGCCCTGTTCACTTCATTTAAAAAGAGTTAAAGTATGAGTTGAAGGACAAACTCACAAGAGTTACTCGTTAGGGTCCTTACAAAAGCTTGTTCAACTGACCATCCAGCTTGACGGTCATCTTCAGGAAAGACTGATGGAAGGTCATAAACAGTCTCAGTCAAATCCTTCTTCAAGACCGGCATTTAAGATATCATCTAAGCCTTCTGGTTAAAAAGATGAACCCATGCAAGCGAGTTTCATTAGAGGTCCTCTGACTGAGCAAGAAACAATAAAGTGACGTAAACAAGGACTATATTTATACTGTTGCCAGAAACGTGCTCTTCTGTGCTCTTTTCCTATGCGGCCTGTTTGTCACCTGAAAGACTGAGAAAACTAGAAAGCCCGCCCCCTAGTGCAGGGAATAGAGGTGAGTGTTAACCATACACCTCTGCTTTCTCCTCTAAAACGTTTTAGCTTCATACTACTGCAAGGGGAGCTAATGATTCGGTCTCAAACCCTCTTGGGGCCTGTTCTTGTCAACTGCAGGGTCTTCAACGTCTACGTAGATACTTGGTGGGCCTCAAACCATCAGATCCCAGTCTAAAAGAAGGATGTTTCAGTAAAAGCTGTTGATGGAACTTTAGCGACTTCTAGCCTGGTCAGGGAGGAAACTCAGTCTTTGCCTCTCCGTACTGCTGCCCAATGTGAGAAAATTACCTTTGATTTACTCTCCTCTCCTCATTATCCTATTGTTTTGGGCCTCAACTGACTAGCTGTACACAATCCTTATATAAATTATTCAGCAAAGACCTTGTTTCTGCGTTCAGTGATTTGTGTCTCTCATTGTACAGTTGACCACTTCTCTTCTACCGCAAGTGCTGAAGTTCTTCAGGGTAGTTAAAACTAGTCAATTACACAATTATCTGAAATTTCTGAAATCTATCAGGAGTACCTTATTGTTTTCTAAGACTCAACTACAAAGGAGTTAACACCTCATCCATCTTTTGATTGTGCTATCCAAATCTTTTACGAAGCCTTATGGGAGCATCTTTTCTTTATCTCCCTTTGAATGACAAGCTGTAAGAGAATATCTTGACATAGAGAATAGTCTGATTACTCCATCAAATCTACTGCCGGAGCCTCTTTATTTTTTGTACCAAACAAAGGTACTGTGGAGCTTCAGTCTTGTATTGACTAAATGGGTTTAAATCTATGGACTAAGAAAGACCATTATCCTTTACCCCTCACTTCAAATATTTTGGAGAACATACAGGGGACCAAAATATTCACCAAAGTCGGATATGAGTGGCCTATCACCTGAACAGTAATCGATCAGGTGGTGAGAGGAAAACCGCATTCAGGACAGCTTTTGGGCATTTCAAATATCAGATAATACCATTTGGCCTCTGTAATTCCCCTGCTGGTCTTCAGCATTTTATGAAAGCAGTCTTTTCAGATTTGATTCTTCATACGATGGTCATCTATTTAGAGGACATCCATGTTTTTTGTAAAGATCCAGCAGACCATCCATCTCATGTCAAGAAAGGTTTCTAACATCTGAGAGAGAATAAACATCTGGCCAAACCAAAAATGTGTCTGTTTGGGAAAGATTCTGTACACTATTTGGGCGATTTTCTTTCCTCTGATGGAGTAGCCATGGACACTCGTAAAGTTCAAGCCATACTGGATTGGCCCATTTCTACTTCAATAAAAGAAAACAAAGCTTTTTAAGCATAGCAAGAAACTACCAGAAAATCATCAAGAATGTTGCTAAGCTTGTCTCTCAAATTTCCAACTTACCCAAAAAAGAACAAGGCTTTTCAGTGGAAGTCACAGCGCCTCCCTAGCCTTCGAAAGGTTATAAAATAGAGTTCATTCAAGCTCCCATATACACAAACCTGATGCTTCGAAACCCTTTATTCTACAGACCAATACCTCAGACCTGGCTATGGGAGCAGTCTTAATTCAGATCGATCAAGATGAAGTAGAGTATACAATTGCTTTTTTTCCTCTAAAACCTTGTCCCCAGGAGAAATGAATTATTCCCTTCTGGAGAAAGGACTTCTGTCTATTAAATCAGCTTTTTTCAAATGGAGACATGTTTTCATTGGAGCCCAACTTTGATTTATAGTTTAGACTAATCACAGAAAACTTCAAGTTTTACAACAGGCGGAATGGTGGAATAGTAGGGAAGCCAGCTGGTCATGCATCTTTCAACAATTTGTTTTTTTCTTACCTACATTCCTGGTTTCACAAAATTTAACTGTAGACTTCTTATCTAGACGATATCCTAAACAAGAAAATCCCCGGATCGTAGAGGATGCCTCAAGCCTTAATTTCCTCTACCATCCTCCGCTTTCCTTTAGTTAATTTGACAAGAAACCAAAAAGATTAATCTCCATGATCTACAAAAGTCTTTTCCTCAGTTTCAACTAAAGAATACAAATGGTTTGGTTTTTGCTCAAAACAAACTCTATTCCCTCAAAAAAATCACACAAAACAATGCTCAAAATCTGCTATAATTCTTTAATCACCCAAAATAAATCTGAAGCACAGAAAGCCTTGATTATTATTGACTCCTGAAATTCCCTCCAAACTGTGGGAAATCATTTCTATGGCTGACTTTATAGTTGAGTTGCCTCCATTTGAGAATTGCACCACAATAACGTTTTCTGTTTTTCCCAAATGACCTCACTGCGTCAGAAATATCTGAGATTTTCTTCTCTGATATATTTAGACTCCATCAGGGGGCCTTAAAAAACATTTCAGATTGTGGGCCTCCTTATGTCTCAAAATTCTGGAATTCACTATGTCATAAACTTGCCATCACTGGACACTTACGTCTGGCTTTTTAATTGAATGGGCAAACTGAAAGGTTAAATCGACTCTTCAAGATTTCTTAAGGTGCTACATTTCTGCTGCCTAAAACAACTGGAAATCTCACTTACCCGCGGCTGAGTTCGCTTGTGATAACTCAATCCATACTTCCACTGGCTTCTTTCTCTTCTTTCTCTCAACAAGTTCCAATCCTCAAACCGCTTCAGATTTCTCGGAAATAGATTTTCCGGTACCTTTAGTTGAAGATTAAGTAGAAAGGTGAAAAAAGGATCAAGAGAAATTAATTCAAAATTTCCAGATCGCTACATCTGAACGGAAATTACAGGCCAATTAGCATAGGTGACCAGCCCCTGCTGATAAACCAGGAGGTAGGGTTTGGCCGTCCTTTACTAATTTATCTTGCCCTTCTGACATTTCTGAGATCATTAATCTCGTCACTGTACGAATTAAACGTTCGCTTTCCCGGAGGGTTCATCCTTCTTTTCATGTTTCTGATTTAAAACTTTATCACAGTCGTAGAGGTTCTCAAGTTACAAACAGACCAGCTCCCATATTTGCTGATGGGTACCGTGAGTACAAATATCAGGAGATCTGTGAGAAGCTTCAATACCATATTGTCTGCAAGGAGTAAAATCCTTGTAATTGTTTCTTCGAAGCAGTAGAACAGGTTCATGCTCCCTCCTTTTTTGATTAAACAATTGTATTCTAGGTTTTCCCATAAACAAGGAGCTCCTAAGAGGTGACAGAATATAAGGTGCTAAGGGTGGGCACGACCTCCATTGTATCTCCAAATCCTTGTGGGCTCCTGTTCACATGGTATCAGCTTGGCAGTATCTCGGGGTGCCCTCGGTGGCCGTTTTTTCTTTTCTGCGTGTGTTTTGGCTCAAACTGAGCTCGAGCTGATAATTATGGGGTGATTCTTTTGGCAGCATTACGTTGCATACGGAGCAATTACTGATCTACGGCCATCGTGGCGGTATGCACTTTTGTGATGTTTAGAAGCTGAACGGTGGAAGACATATTGTTAAATTATAATCTGTGTTTATGGTTAAATTTGTTTCCCAATCCAAGATTCCAGAGCCACTTCCTGGATTAATTTACATCCTGTTTGACACTCGTTAAGGGGAACTCAATTGCATCGCAATTGTACTTATATGACTGCTCGTTCACTGGACTTGTGGAATCTCCATCTTCTCCAGTTTATGTTTGTTTTAATCCTTGCTCTTTGCCCTGCTGTTAGACCTGAACAGTTAGGTTTGCTTGGTGTCCACTTTTTTTTATTCCTGTTGGATATTATTTTCTGGACCAACTCTAGACTTCAAGTTACATTTGGTGTCTTGGTTTGTTATTGGAGATAAAAGGTCATACCTACGAACAAGAAGACATTACAACTGTCACCCAAAAGACCTGCCCTTGACAGGCAATGCCTAAACAATATTGATAAATGGATTTAAGAGAAATGCTTTCAACTTAAAGCCTCCAAACCTGGGCCATCCACTTTTGATCCAGAAATCTTTTCAATACATGAATTATTCATCCACTAAGGTAAAATCATTCTTTTATCAATTCCACTGCCCTGAAAAGATTAGTTTTGGTTTCCACAGGGAAGCCTTTCAAACGGTGATAAGCGTTCTAGCCAAATCCTAAAAGGATAATGTCAATAGCCTGCAGAAGAACTCATCAACTCAGTCAATCAATGAATCCATAACATTTATATAACTTGGTAAACATTAAGGTGACTAAGCATTGCATCAACCAGTTGGCATTAAAAGCAAAACTATTTTTAAGACCTTCCAGAAGGACAAGTGTAGGCCCTGCTTTCTTTTGGATCCCCATAGTGGAATCCAGGGATCTTTTCCCAGAGGTACACAAGAACTTGCAGGGTATATATTAAATGTAATTTAGCTCTGTGCACTCCCATGTAATATTGTCATACTTTTAAATATAATTGTGGGGGCCAGCTTCAGCAAATTACATCCAGCTCTGGATGTGCAATTTTTTAGAACTTGCAAGCTTACTTAAATGAGATTTTGGGGTGCCCAATAAAAGAGAATTGCCAGAGTCTATTTTGACATGTAATGTGGTTCTTGTAATTGTTGACCTACCCTATTTTTCTTAATGTACAAATTCTGATAATTCCGCTGCAGCTTTAAATAACAGTTGGAAGAGAAGCCAAGCTGCTTACATGGCCATCAACCGAGAGCTGTGAAACAAAACTAATTTATCCTTTATTTGAGTTTCTGAGTTCCTCATTTTAAAAGAACATTAGTCAAAAGCATTTTTCCTCAGCCAATGATCGGTACCAAACTTTGGGCATCATGATCTATTATTCCAAATCGTAAGCTGTGATAAATGTCAATTTACAAATTGCAATTTCTTATTTAGGCTGTACTGACAACTACAAAATGCATTGGTATTTTGTGAATCAACCTACGTACTAATAGGCTGATCCATAAAATATCGAATCGTAGTGGGTTGCAGTTCGACCTCCTTCATCAATATTCATAAGGGGAAGTTGATCGCAAATTGCAACCTACTATGATTGGCTAGAGTAACAGGCACGATGACCTGCTGGTATCAGCAGACTACCATGTCTGTGACTGCTGTAAAAAGAAGCAATATAAATACAGCCTTTTTTTCTAAAATAAAAATGGGATGCTTTTAAAAAAGAAAGACGACTTATACAACAATTTATTAAGATAAGGAAGTGGTACTATGGACCACTGCCTGCTCCTAAAAAATGTTTTGTCCTCATTCACAAAGGGGAAGGGATCTTTTGGGGACCCCTTCCCATATGCAAATTGTTACCACATCCTTTGAATTAGTGGCAGAAATATAAACGTTTTCAAACCGGATTTCATTCATTAAACATTAATACACATCTTAAAGAATCGATATTTGGAAGCCACGCCCTTTAGATGTCCCTCCCAAGTATCGATTGAGCTTTGTACATTTAAAAATGCCATATTGCGGTTGAAAAGGCTTCGATTTGACCTTTGCGACCATAAAATAGTTCAGTACGTGAGGGTCGTTGGGCTTTAGAGTTTGGAGGAGCGGGCGGGAGCACCGCCTTAAATGAGAAGTGCTCCTGCTCTAGCAAATGTGCAGTTCCCACACCGTATTTGGAGTCGGGGTAAGCACCAGGTTTTCACTGGTAGAGCTTCCCCTGGCTTTGCTAGAGCTACTCCTGATTGTTGATCTTCTGATCAGAACTGAAGTCTCTAACCTGCTAGTTGTGTAATCCGATGCCACCATCACTCTCTGATTTCTCTTCAGAGAAAAGAGGTGGCTAGTGGTTCCATGATGCAGAGCAATTGGGGCATCAAGAAGGCTGGTCTCTGTGTGAAAAATGGAAGTTTGAATATCTGGTAATGTGGTTTCAGTATATCTATGTGTGTGAAAGCCTAATGGTTTATCCACTAGTCACTTGTTCTCTGAAAGTGCTCTGGTAATTGAATTGTAGCAAGCTTTTAATGACTTCTAACAGTTAGAGATTACCAAAATGAGTTTTTGTGTTAAGCATATTCAATGTACACAAGCTTTTGTAAGGCGGGAAAGCGATGTCTCTTTTAACACACACTGTATTGTATGTGTTTTAAAGTAGCCATGTATAATTTCCATTTTAGACCTGCCCTGATGATTCTGGTTGGACAGCATCCACCCTGGTAAGTATTTTCTTTTATAGAAATGTTGAGGAAGCAAGCAGCTTCATTCGTCTGTTGATTACCACTCAGTAAAGATGTGTCACTTGTACTTTTTAACTTTCACTCAGATGGTAGATCTGATTTTGCTTTAGAAAAGCTCTTGGATGATCATACACCACTATGTCGCACCTCATGATGATAAGTGCTGGTAAAGGGTCTGCCATTTCCTTTAGTGTGCAGAATAATTCTCTCATCAAATTATTTACCTAAATTATTTAACTAAAATTTGTGGTAGTTATAGTTTTGCACATTTCAGATATGGTTTTTAAGTCTTGTAGATTGATCTCTGGTTGATCCTTCTGCATTCTCCTTTCAGTCTTCCTATCTGATCTGCTTGACTTGTAATGCAGGTGAACACTACACTATTGTTTTACTGGATCTATAGTCTGCAAGTTTTTTAGCAGGTTTTTACAAGGCCACTCCACCTATCAACTTCATGATGCAGCAATGTTGCTCTGAAGCAGGATATATGAATTCTTGCCTTAGCGTTGCATGAGGTATATGATTTAATCTACTGAAAGAGGAAATCATACTGAGACAGGAATACTGTCCCATCTACACGGTCAAGGCCATCACCCCTCAAATTGCACTGTTTCTATAGCATATTGTGAGTTAGGCATTATGTAATTTGATCTTACCCACCTCATGAAAACTAGTAAAAGTAAAAATGTTGCGTAAAAAGACCGTGCAAATTGCTTCCTATTTTCCATTCTCCCTGTAACACGGAAAGTGATGGAAGATGGTGTACTTTCTGGGAGCCAGGCACTCTTGGAACCAGATGGGCTATGGAACACTGACCACAGAGTTTTTTGCTCAGCTTGGGATGCTGAAGCCTTCTTCTTCAAGGGCGAAATGGTACCCAAAGTGCCTTTCTCTCCTCATTTTGACGGACCTGTAAGCAGCCTTTACATTGTGAACTGCTGGCCTGTTCTGCAAAGGCAGGAAAAGAAACCAGGGCATGGCAGAGAGACCTTTGAGTGGATGGAATGTTTTTTGTTGGCTAGAACCCAGTGAGACAAACTCTGCTCAGATCCATCCTAGCTATTTTGCCTTGTGTGATCCTGCATAGAATTGTCCTTTCCTGCTCATGTTCAATGCCTATGTGGGACCACCTGCTGCAACACCAGATGTTAAATGATGACACTCAGCTGGAAGTACATTTGAGACTTGAGGACACAAAGAACTATCACTGTTACCAAAACCTACCCTTGGGTATTGGAAAGTAACATGGCCCTAAACAGAGAACAGGAGAATGTGATGTATATGGTAACAACAGCCCTTGTAGCCTCCTTTTCACCTGGCCAATCTTGTTGCACCCTGTCTGCAACAGTTCATCTACTGTGAAGCACATTATTAAGTAGGATATCTCACGCCAAATTGTATCTTAATAAATATATATTTACTGTCGAAGAAGTAAAGAACCCACCAGACACATCTACTCCCATGAAAGCCTCCAAACAACTCCGACCGTTAATTCAAATCCCTCATAATGGAGAGTTCGAAAACACTCATGAAGGCTCGTGATGCCACGCGCCGTGGCTCGTGGCACCACGCACCTACAATTATATTAAACACATTAAATACCAATTACACACCTTCCCTTTTTTAACAACAAACAAAAGAATAATACAATTAATATGCTTATAAATACAAATGAACATTTTTAAAATAATATGATTATCATTACAATTAAAATCTTTAAATTTTGATGGTATCAAAACATTTCGAATAGGTCTAGTAAAACTAGGACTAATATGTCCTGTACAAGCATCTAAGTCCAAGCGTGAATCTGAATCAACATGAGTAGAGCTAACACATCCAGTACAAGCATCAGAATTCACACATGATTTTGTATCACAAGCAATAGAGTCCTCATCTGGGTTTTCTTCATTTACAGGAAATCCTGGAAGAGAGGAAGCAATTGAAACATTTTGACAATCATTACCATCATGCCTCACTTCATCATTAAAAACAGAATTAGATTCTGGAACAGAAACAAATGAAGAAGTTTGACTACTAATGCCATCATGCCTAATTTCATCATGAAGTTCAGAATCTGTAACCCACATATGACTATTTCCTTTTTTTTAACCTGAAGTATTTTTTTTGCCTGTAAAGTTGTCAATTTAATTAAATTCCTTTTACTCCACCAACCTTTATCCAACAGTAACACAGAACTGTTAGATACCTTCACAATTTGTGCAGGACCCATACATTTTGAATCCCCTTTTTTAACTCTATGTGGTTTTTTTAATCAAAACCCAATCGCCTATATTATAGATTATGGGGGTCATTCCGACCCTGGCTGGCGGTGCTTCCAGGGCCATTCTGACCGCGGCAGTAAAGCCGCGGTTAGAAAAGAAGAACCGGCGGTTTCCCGCCTGTTTTCCCCTGGCCCAGGGAATCCTCCATGGCGGCGCTGCTTGCAGCGCTGCCATGGGGATTCCGACCCCCTTCCCGCCAGCCTGTTTCTGGCGGTTTACACTGCCAGAACCAGGATGGCGGGAATGGGTGTCGTGGGGCCCCTGGGGGCCCCTGCACTGCCCATGCCACTGGCATGGGCAGTGCATGGGCCCCCTAACAGGGCCCCATGAAGATTTTCACTGTCTGCGTTGCAGACAGTGAAAATCGCGACGGGTGCTACTGCACCCATCGCACCCCTGCAACACCGCCGGCTCCATTCAGAGCCGGCTTCTATGTTGCAGGGACTTTCCCGCTGGGCCGGCGGGCGGCCTTTTGGCGGTCGCCCGCCGGCCCAGCGGGAAAGCCAGAATGGCATCCGCGGTCTCCTGACTGCGGAGCGGCCATTTGGCGGTGACCGCATGGCGGGCGGCGACCGCCGCCCACCGCGGTCAGAATGACCGCCTATGTCTTTTACCTTACATTTTCTATCAAAATACACTTTGGTTTTACTTTGGGATTCATTCATTCTTTCCAAAACTTCATTTATTTTACTTTTTGAATTAGTTTTACGCATTCTTAATTCCTGCATCCAATCAGGGTTCACCAGTAACTTAGGGGATCTGCCCCTGATTAATTCAAACGGTGAAACCCCAGTGGTGGTGTGAGGAGCAGTAAGATAGTTCCATAACTTTTGTCTGACAAAATTTACTACATTTAAGTTATTGGCCACTGCTGTTTGGACACCTTCCTTTCGGATTCTATTAACTCTTTCCACTAAACCATTTGAGGAAGGTGAATATAAAGCCACTTGAAGGTGCTTAATATCCCAAGAATTTATGAACACATTCATGTTTTTAGATGTAAAATGTGTGCCGTTATCCGTGACAAAAAATTTCGGTGGACCTTCCATCTCAATTTTTTTTTTTTTTAAATGTGATTGCATTGTCTGTGGTGAGAGCTGACACAAAATCCATATACACCCATTTTGTGAAGTAATCAACTAATACAATCATGTACTTATTACTCCAATCTAAACACTCAAACAGACTAGCAAAATCAAGTGCTACTTTATCCCATACAGCTTCTGGCATTGGTACCATATTGAGAGGTGTTTCTGAAGTTCTCCAATGTTTATCTGAAAGCAAACATGTGGTACAGGAATCTATGCATTCAGCTACTTGAGAATCTAAACCTGGCCACCAATAAAATTGTTTCAAATACTTAGCACTACTGTTAACACCTAAATGACCTTTATGGGCTAATTCAATTAGAGTGTTTCTGATTCTATATGGAGGAATGCATTTATCATTCTGCATAAGTACTCCTTTCATAATATGCAAATCATGTGTTACTTGAGAATATTTTCTAACCTCTTTGCTTAAATACTTGTCTTTAGGCCATCCAATATTCATGAAACGCACCACTTCCTGTAATATTTTATCTTCGTTATGGGCTTCCAGCCAATTTTTTTATGACACACTAGCATTACTTTCTACTAGATCTTCTACCATAGCTACTACGCATTCAACATTTTCAACATACTTTCTTTCATCATTGTCAGTAATTGGTATTCTCGAAAACAGTCGGCACGTACATTTTTAACTCCAGAAATGTGCTCGACCTCAAAACTAAATTCTTGTAACCTTGACAATAATCTAACAAGACGTGTAGAAGCTTTACCTGTCCCAGTACCATTGAGAAGATAAACAAGTGGTTTGTGATCTGTGTATAAGATGAATCTATCTCCCCACAAGAACATTTTACATTTTTCTACAGCCCAAACACAAGCAAGGGTTTCCTTCTCAATGGTACTATAACTGCACTCCGCTCCTTTTAAACATTTGGAAGCAAAGCCAACGGTAACTTCCTTCCCATCAATCCACTGAGATAATACTGCACCAAGACCTATTTGGCTAGCATCTACCGTAAGTAAACACTGATGACCTGTACTAAAAGGTGTCAATGCCGGAGCTAATATTATCATGTCTTTTATTTTGTTAAAAGCTTCCAATTCCACTGTTTTCCAATTGAATGTTGCACCCTTCTTTAACAATGCTGTCAGGGGTTGAACCGTAAAAGCATACCCCTTTACAAATCGTGAATAATATTCGCTAAGTCCTAAGAAAGATCTAAGAGCATCCTTATCTTTAGGGACTGGTGCCTCTTTAATTGCCTTAGTAAGGGTATCAATTGGTTTTATACCTTCTGGAGTAATTTTATCTCCTAAATAGTCAATTTCATTTGTTAAAATTTTACACTTATCAGATCGTAAAGTAATACCATGTTTTCTGAACGTCGACAAAACTTTACGTAAAGTACTAATGTGCTTTTGTCTGCTGTCTGTAAACAATAACACATCATCTTGGAATGCTTGTGCCCCCTTAATATCCTTAAGTACAGTCTCCATGAGCTTTTGAAACACGCTGGCAGCTGACGCCAGACCAAAAGGCATCCTCAAAAATGTATATGCTCCAAAAGGTGTGATAAATGTTGTTAACTCTTGTGAAGCTGGATCCAAGGGAATCTGATGATACGCAGATTTTAAATCTAAAATACAAAAATATTTTGCCTGTCCCACATTAGCTAACAATTCTTGAATTTTAGGGAGAGGATGACAATCTATTTTAATATTTTTGTTGAGTGAACGTAAGTCTGCAGATAAACAAAATTCTCCTGTTTTTTTTTTAACAAGAACAATTGGACTAACCCACTCAGAAGAATTGGTTTCAACAATTACACCTTCATCACATAAATTCTTTAAAATGTTTTTTAAACCTTCACGTGCACTTAAGGGAATAGGTCTCACCTTGTGAATAACTGGTGCAGCATCTTTTTTCAGTCTAATGTGATGTTCAAACTGCTTAATAAAACCAATTTTATTGGTAAAGACTTCCGGAAATTCTTTAAAAAGAGAATTTGCCTCACTTTCTTGTGGATTTTCAATATAGGAAATGTGCTTGGATGCTATTCTGATTGGCTTGGACGCTCCAGGTACTAATATTAATCCAAGTTTGGCCAAATCTTGACAACCAAGAAGATTACGACCTTTTAATGCCATATACATTTTTGTTGTGGTTTTTTGCCCTAAACAAATTACTTCATCCACAAAGTAACCCAGCATCTGGATGTCTTGTTCCCCAAAAGCTTTTGGATTGATATCTGGCGTATGCAATTTCTTATTGTGCACCCATTTGTCAAGAAATAAAACATCAGAGATAATGGTAATGGGAGCACCAGAATCTGTCATCATATGAACCAACATATTTCCCACAAGAACATCACATAACGGGCCTTTAACTTTGCATTCATTTACCGTTATATTTAGTAACATTTTTGAAAACTCATTCTCTAACTCCTTAGTATCATTATTCACATCAACATCAACATTATTAATTCTTAATTGACTCTTTTGCCCTTTACAAACACCTTGAAAATGTCCTACTTTGTTACACTTGTTGCATCGTTTACCAATGGCAGGACAGAAAGCATTGTTTCCAAGATGTGACTTCGAACCACATCGAAAACAAAACAATTGAGTTTTTCTCTGTTGACAATTTTGTTTCTTCTCCTTCACCTTCACTAAATTTACGGTGTCGATGTCTTCATTTTTAAAAGTACTTTGTTCTTGAGAAATTAGCTTACTTGAAATTAAAGAGCGCTCAATGTCTTTTGCAATATCTATTACTTCTTCCAATTTTGGATCTCTGCAAGCTAATAAACGCTCTTGTATTTTCTCATTACAACCATAAACTAGTTGGTCTCTTATGTACACATCTAACGTTTCCCCAAAATTACAAGAAGACGCTAATTGTCTAAGGGCGGAGACAAATTCTTCAATAAGTTCACTATACGACTGTTTCCTTTTGAAAAAGTTACATCTTTCCAATAAGACACTGGGTTCCTCCGAAAATTTCCTAGCTAATCTGTTAATGGCTTCTGTATACTCATCCCATTGACCAAAGTTACCCAGAGGGGCATCTAAAACTGGTAAATTATCAAATATTTGTTTACCTTCTTGGCCCAAATGACTGAAAAGAAAAGCCAATTTCCTCTTTGGATCAAATTTCGTGGCATCTACTGCCACCAAATAGTTTTCAAAAGACCTCAACCAATTTTTCCATTTTATAGGAGGTCTCCCTGGATGTTGTAGAAATGGAGTAATTTGAATCAAATACTGATTTGAAGCCATCAATGAAATTCAAATATATATATGAATGACCAAGTGAGAAATGCCAAACAACTAAATGGATATACAACTTCTTCTTTTCTCCTCTTTTTTTTTTAAAAGTCTTAAGTCGAAATCCGCTCGGAAAAAAAAAAAAAAATGGCTTCCAAGACATGCAATTTAAATCTTTGCGTATTTATACGTTTACTCACGACAATTTGACCAATCCAAAATGGTCTCCGCAGTGCAATAAACGTAAGCAACGTGCATCCATGCGCGCTTACTGAAACAAGTTGCCTGACCTTGTAAAAGATGGCCGCCAAAAACATGTAAACGTAGAGTGTAGTCAACGTATAAACGTGCCTGGCCTTAACGCCGGTTGTGCCTGACCTTGCTGACGTCACTGTCCAGGCAAACAGTCCGATGTATTGTAGTTAAAATAAGCTGGATAGGTCCGCAGGCATCTGGCTGCGCTTCAATACTCCAAGCCTTACTTCAGGTAAGGACATCCGGCAATCCAACACGGCAGCCGGGAATAGATCCCGCAACCCTCCAACACGGCAGCAGGGAATAGATCCGTCAACCCAGCCAGCATTAGAAAATCGGCCGGTGGTAAACGTGAACTGATGGGCTCTTATAAGTTTTGTCCTTCGTCGCCAAAATATTAAGTAAGATATCTCACGCCAAATTGTATCTTAATAAATATAGATTTACTGTTGAAGAAGTAAAGAACCCACCAGACACATCTACTCCCATGAAAGCCTTCAAACAACTCCGACCGTTAATTTGAATCCCTCATAATGGAGAGTTTGAAAACACTCATGAAGGCTCGTGATGCCATGTGCCGTGGCTCGTGGCACCACGCGCCTACAATTACATTAAACACATTAAATACCCATAACACACATGGAGGTCTGGTATGAAAGTGATCTACTGATAACATTACATCTATCATGAAGTTTGCAGAAGCTTCCAATTTTCACATCCACCTTACCTGAAGCATTCACCCATTTGTATAAACTCTTCCCGAGGCCACGCTAACTAAAGTGATACTATTGTTGAGGTTTGACTAAATCAATTCTTTACTCTGTCTTTTCGGTCTAAATGATAACCAGACTTCAGTATTTACAAACAGTGACAATCGGAGATAACTTTAAGCAGCATTAACCCCAACACATGTCTCTTGGGCTGTAGTCTGTGGGGCCACACATGGTTTAAATGTTTCAATTAAAGGCCCTGCCACAAGGGCCAACAATACTCACCCCATGCATTCCATGGTTACGTGCCCAGGGGAGACCTCTGTTGAGTGAGCTCAGCAATTATTTAGGCTCAAATTGAAGCATGGGTGGGCATACTATCGTAAGCTGGCAGCGCAGGTCTTCAGTGAGTTTTCATTTGAGCTGCCGTAAAAAGCAGAATATCTCTGTGGTGTGTTAGTTTGGGCTTGCCATATGCAAATTAGTGGAACGTGAGTGGTGTGCTAAGCTCTAGAACAGAATGTTGGGTAGCTCTGCAGAGGAGAGTGGCCTATAGCTGTGAGGCGGTTGGATTTTTGAGACACATTCTCCTGGAAAATAGAAGCTTCTTCAACTCACTCCTTTGTTCACCACATCAACCATAATGTTCGTGGCTCGCAGTTTGAAAGGACCGGAGACCCATTATTTGGTCATCAAGAGAGAGGCATTGGAGGTTTACTGGGCAGTCAGAAAGCTTGGATAACTTTTGTGGGGTGGTGAGTTTAGCATTAAGACAGATCAGAAGCTGCTCAAAGAGATTTTCAATAAAAAGGGTGGATACGGTTTCAAGTAGGATAGTTAAATAGGTTATATTCTTTCAAGAATTCAAATGTGTAGTTGAGTATACATCTGGTGTTTTTTTAAATCATGTGGCCGATTCGTCATCACATTTGGTACCAAAATTGACAATTAGGAAGAAGGTGGTATGGAGGAAGATGCTGACACACAAGTGTGTGAGAGTGAAAGGAGCATAATTTCAGAGGCTGAGTGAAAAAAAGGGGTAAAGGAAGATAAAGTTCTGCATGAGGTCTTAACTTGTTGCAATAAAGGGTGGAAAAAGAAGGCTGATGGCAGTGAAGAATGCAGAAAATGTTAGTTTGTGAAGGATGAGGAGCTGAAAATGTGGGTCTGTTATACAGGAGTACCAGATTGGTTCCACCCACATCCCTCAGAAAAGGGTTGATTAATTTAGCACATGAGGAACGGCAGGGTATGTAAAGGTCTAAGGTAGGATTGAGATTATTTTATTGGTAACCAGGAATGGATCTTTTTGTGGAAAGTGTTGTAAGAAACTGTATGCAGTGTTCTGTTAGTGATAAAGTCTTGAAACCTCATGTCGGCCCATCAGAGAGTTACAGATGACTCCATGAAGTGACATCGCATTGGAAATTCTGGATCCTCTTAACAATGGAGGAAAGCAAGTCTATGTTGTGGTGCTCTTAGATACGTATTCAAGATAGCCGGAAGTGTTTTATGTGAGTGGGACTGAGGCCAGGCATATTGTGGAATGCTTAAGAAAGCTATTCAGGAGTGAAGGTTTGCCCAACACCATTTTGACAGATAGTGGTGTACAATTAGTTTCCATAGAGATTCTGAAGAAGAATGGGATAAAGCATACAAAATGTGCTTTGTACCATCCTGAGGCCAACAGAATGGTGGAACTCTTGAGCAGGAGGGCGAAGGAGACCATTCAGTTAGCCAAGGAGAATGGGAAAGATTCAAAAGGGGAAGAGATGGAAGGGTAGAGATTTACAAATTAACTCCACATTCCGTCACTAACAGAACACAGTTTGAACTGTTTAGAGAAAGGAAGGCTAATTCACTTGTTTCCCCATTGTAGGCAAACAAGAAGTGTATAAGTGTAACTAGAACAGACATGGAGTAGATGAAGGGACAAATAGCTAACGGAAGAGAAATGAAGGCACGGTTTGGTGTTAAGAAAGCTATTAAGAAAACGGTGGTGGAGATAGGTGACTGGGTTTGGGTTCCAATAAACAGGAGTCCAAGTTTTCAGAACCCATTAAAGTGACTAAATTGTTTACAAAAATGCTAAAAAGGCATACAACCCCGAGTGTGGAATCTGAATAAAAGTGTTATGTTCGAGTGGGGTGAGGATTATGATGAGTATGTGAGACAGAAAAAGTATGCAGAGGATATATAAGAGGGATGGACAAAGTGGCAGGGTCTAGGCAGAAAAAGGTCTGGGAAGAAGTAGCAGAGTGAGGGAAACCCCTAATTGTTTTGATGATAATACAATTTGATTATGTATATAGGTGAGCCTTGAACATGTCTTAATTGAATTCTATACATAGTTATTTTTGTTCGAGCACAAACTTTGCATTTTATGTTCACTTATTTGCAATTATATCTTGAAAGTTAACTTTACTTTCCCCTGTACTAGTGTTAGAGCATCTTTCTGGGGCTTTGTTGTCGCATTATGAAATGTTTCTTTAAGTGTGAAGGTTTTGTTGTTCTTTGTGTAAAGGGAGATGTTTGCTATTTTGGTATGGCTTGCCAAATGTAAACCAGTTCAATGTGAGTGGGGAGTGCAGCTCTAGAATTGAATGTAACTGGGCAGATGAGAGCGGACTAGAGCTGGGAGGCAGCTGGATGGCTGAGACACTTTCTCTTGGAAAACAAAAGCTTATTTAACTCAGTTGCACTCGTCCCCTCGTTTTCATGGCCGCTCCACAATAAAATGAGTTGGCTGGGTTCCTCCCCATGAACAGTTTTGCGTAGTAGGAGACTGCGCTGAGATGGGCTTGGGACCACACTTTGCCTTTTCCCCCCCGAGAATGCCCAGTAAATTAACCCTTGTACATCTTCATTTGTCACAGTATCGTGCCCCGCAGCCCTGGTCATGCTCTGGAAGATTTCCCCGCACTTACGGTATTGCATAGTTGTCTTTTGGGCCAGTGCATTTTCCACTAGCATCCTCAGATCGGATCTACCAGTCTCCACAGCCACTCGGGTACTGGTGTCATGTGGAGGTTCGTGTTCAGTGCTAACTCTCTGAACGTTTGCCACTGAAAACGAGATACTGCGTCGGCCACAGAGTTATCACATCCTGGAATGTGCCTAGCCCTAACTGCTATGTTAGCCCTTAACTGGCATCCTACCAGATGGCATAACAGGCGCACTACTGCCGGGCACTGCGCTGTCCTCAAGTTGAGTGCTTATACCACTGCATGATTGTCTGACCAGAGCATGATCTGTCTATTGGCCAGCCTGTCCCCCTATATGGTGAAGCCAACAGCAACGGGAAAGAAATCTTGCACTGTGATATTACTGGTAATGCCTTTAGTATGCCAGGAGATGGGCAAGCGCGCAGCCATCCAGGCTGAGCCTAGCACTGCGTTGAAGCCCTTGCTTCCTGCCGCATCCATGAATAGCTACAGCTGCCTAGCTGACACCCATGGTTCCTGCCATATCAGTGTTCCGTTAAAGTGGTCAAGGAAATCCAACCACTGCTCCAAGTCCTTCCTCACTCCCTGTGTGAACCGCACCCTGTGATGCTTTTTCGTCAGGCCCTTGGTCAGCCAGGCTAAGCGCCTGGCGAATGGCCTGCCAGCCAGGATCACCCTGTTAGCAAAGTTGAGCCTGCCCAGAAGTTGCTGCAGCTCACCCAATGTAGCCTTTTTATGTAAGCAGTGCTTCTATACCCTACTTCAGTTCTCTCACTTTGGTCTGAGGGAGTTTACTCACAATTTGTACGTTGCCCAGTTCGATCCCCAGAAAAGACAGACTCGTAGCTGATCCCTTTGTCTTCTTCTCACTGGCCAGAGGCACCCCGAGCTCCCCCACCAGATCTATAAAAGACACCAGAAACTCACTGCACTCTGGGATGCCTTCCTTCCCAATACATAGGAAGTCGTCCAGGTAGTGAGTGAACCCCCCCTTGTGTATTGCATCTTTAGCTCCCATTCCAGAAAGATGCTAAATGCTTCAAAATATGCACAGGAGATCGCACAACCCAGCGACAGGCATTTGTCATAGTAGAAGTCAGTATCCAGCCAGAAACTGAGCAGGTGGTACATTTAGGGTGCACCGACAGGAGGCAGCGGTTTCAATGCCTGTTTTCACTTGCAGTGCCCCTTCCCTGCTGTTAGGTCATCTGCATCGTCCACGGTCGCGTACAACATGGAACAGCTAATCTGTTTGAGGCTGTCATTCACTGACTCACCTGGGGGGGAGTGCACTACTTCCTGTTGGTGCTGTCCTTGCTTTCGCCTGCCCCCTTTGCCTTTCTGCACTCAAGTGCTGGATGCACCCCTCCACAATTGCTGCAGCTGTGTCTGAATTTGCAGGCTTGTCCCCATTTATCCTTGCCCTTCTCATACCTCCATCAGATTACAGAGCGGCTCTTTCTGGGCTTACTCCCGGACTGGGCCCTGTCCTTGCGTGAAACCTTCAAATTTCCCTTTAACCCCATATGGGCGAAAAGTCTGCTCCTGTGTGCTCACCCCTTCCCTGCCAGCCACCCTATGGTTAGTGAAACCCTCAGTCTCCTGGTGGTCCCAATCGTTAACTGGCCAGGTCTGCATTTTCTCTCTGAAACCTTCATCGTAGCACAGCTGTGCTCCCCCTGATATTTGTGCTGCACTGCATGTACCCGCTGGTCGTATAGAAGCAGTGCTGCTGCGCTTTCTGGGCATTTCTCTACAAATATGCATGCCAAGGTTCTAAAGGCCCGCAGCTAATTCTCTCTGGATCTTTCCACCCTTGTTCTGTGTCTATCCCTCATTTCCTACTCCGTCCTGCTTTGTGCTGTCAAATCTAACCCAGCCTGGCACACTTTGAGAAGGGAGAATATATCAAGGAACTCTTTCCACCAGATCCTCGCTTTGACTGCCAGGTGAATGAGGCTGTCCAGGGCTGTCTCTCGTTCCGTTATGGGTGAGTTGCCTGGGCAAGGTGGATTGTACTCGTTCACTGGTTTTCCCTCCACCGCCCCATGTGTTGCTTCTGCTGTCCATGCTTTTGTGTGGTTGTTCTCCTGCAAGGGGGGTCTCATCCTTAACTGGCGCTTGCCCAGTTTTTGTGCCCCCTTCCTTGTTCGTGACCTGATCTCAACTGCTTGACTGTCTCTTGTGTATCTGAGGGTGGGGGTCACAGTTTCCTAGTCTGGGGTTAGTGTTTCAGCTGGTCCCATCCCCTGTGCTTGGTAGTTGCCGGGGGATGGTCTGGGCTGAATCCTTTCCCCACTTGACCTTGCCAGGGAATTATGCTAGGCAAGGGTTCTGCAAAGTCAGTCCTGGAGAGCCGGATCCATGCCAGATTTTTAGCATAACCACATTTAAAATAATGTAGATTTCTGAAACATCTTTTTTGTAAATAGTGGATATGCAAAAAATCTGGCATGGACCCAGCTCTCCAGGACCGACTTTGCAGAACCCTGTGCTAGGACAACAAAGTGGGGGAAAGCCTGTGGGGATGTTGCCCCCTGATCCTGACCACGCCCACCAGGGGCTGCCAATGAGCAATGCTGGAAGCTGTGTCTTCTGGGGTCAGGTCGCTAACCCCCCAAGCCATAGTCCTGCCTGGCTAGATGCAGCATGACTGTGTGTGTCAAGATGCCCAGCGGTGCCTTGCTGCATGGAATTCACCTCACCCACTTGCATGCCAAAATTTGCTATACCTCCACTGGCCACCCCTTTGCCCTGTTGCACACACCCCCTCCGCTGCACTTGTGGTTCACCATTCTGTGAAGTTGTCTACTCCTCCTCTCGTTCTGTGGACGCCACCATACAGGCGCCTTGTGCTGGCCCCCTTCACAGTCTCCCCATTGCTAGCCTCAGAGTGCTCCTCCTTTTGGCTGTGGAGGAGGCTTGGGGGTCATTATTCCTTTTTGCCCTGTGTTGGTCAGAGTCTTTAGCTGCCCACCTCATATTTTCTATGCCCTGCCTCGCCCTAATGCCCTGTGGCTCATCTTTTTTTCTTAGGGGCTGCCATTCTGGCTGAAAGCCCCCTGTGCCTGTGTCCTGAGGGGAGAGCACCATTCTCCCTGGTGTGTGCTGCCTTCTTCGCTGGTGGTTTGTCTTGCATGATCATCTATTTCTTTGCTAATCCTGGCTCCAATGGCCCCAGCACCTGCTTGTTAAACCAGTCCCTACCTTGTCTAGCTAAGAGCTGCCTTGCCTTCATTAACAGCTCCTCAAGGTCTTTATCTATCTCTGGGGCTGTGCTGACTTTCGCCGCCATCTTCCCTGACTGCCTTTTTGATGCCTCAGCAACCCCAGCCTCTTCCCTGAGTGAGTAGGAGGTTTCCTTTCTCTTCCCTGTCCTGAGTAGTTGACACCGCTTTCCATCGCTTTCCCATGGGGAATGAAAATTCCTTGACTGCCCGCTAGCCCACCGCAGCCCGTCACTCTTCTGAGTCTCCTAATTTCTCTTGTGCGTTTTGTCAGCAATCCTTCCCTATACAAGGTGTGAGGCGATTACGCTTCTTGTCCTTGCAGGGGGGGGTCAGGGGCGCCGGCAAAGGCTGCTGCTAGCGCCCCTGCTTTCCGGCCGTGTAGGCTTACCGCTGTCCCCGGCTTGTCCGTGCCTGATGCCCCACTGCCTTCCATGAGCGTGCCCACAGGTCAGGTTGCTCCTGGTTCGATCCTCCTGGCTGCTCAGCTCTCGATCCCACAGCAAAGTCCACTTCTGGCTCCCAATCCCAGGGCAAGGTCATTTCCTGGCTCCCCATATTGTGGCGAGGTCAGCTTCGATGTCGCAAGGTCAATCTTGTCTGGAGGCTCTCCGCCCTCCTTTTGACCTTGTGGTCCCACTGGTTCGCACCTCTCGATTTGCAGCTTAAAACCATGCTGACCAATCACTGGCGACCACTTTCTCAGGCTTGAGGACTTCTCCAAATCCCGCCCTTGGGAGGCATTCATCGAGGGCCTCTATCTGGTCCGGATTCGCATCCCCTGCCCACGATCTGAAAGGTTGTGAAGGATTGTAGAACTATGTGAAAAGGACTGGAGGGAAAGTGTGTTTAGCCCGGCACATGCGGGCTATGCAGTGGGATCTGAAGTCCCAGTGGTCACAGCACCAGGTGGATCTCTCCAATCAAGTGCAAATATTGGAGAAGACAGCAAAAGACCTGCAGTGGTGGCTGCTGAACGTGACTGGGTCAGTGGGAGACCCTTCTCCCTACCCCACCCATAGCTGACAAAGGTGACCAATGCATTGCTCCTGGGTTGGGTCAGACTCATGGGAGAGGTGTAGATCAGAAGCCTCTGGTCTCTAGTGGAGGCTCAGTGCCACATCAGTTTTCTGGAGCTCTGAGACATTCACTTGGCATTAAAGGTTTTTCTTTCTTTTATCAAAGGGAAGCTGATGCAGGTGCTCACGGACAACATTACCTCCATGTGGCACTGCAAAAAGCAAAGTGGATTGGGATCATGTACCCTTGAGGCTCTGTGCCTTTGGACATGGCTGGAACACCAGGAGATTTTCTTAATGATTTACCAACTGGTGGAATGAATGTCTGATACCCAGGGTGGACAGATTCAACTCTCAATGCCTTGTTGATCACAAATAGTGGTTACATCCAGAGGTGATGCAAGGACTCTTATGTGAAAGGAGATAACTTTGGCTCAATCTTTTCGCCACTGCCGAGAATGCACAATGTCAGCACTTTTGCATGTTGGAGTTTCCAAGGCGTCTCTTACTCAAAGATGCGTTCCATGTAGAGTGGAACTCAGACTGCTGTATGTTTTTCTGCCAATATCTTTCTGTCTCAAGTTCTTAAGAAGATCAGGACCCACCCAGACCAAGTCATCCTAGTGACCTGATTTAGGCACAGAGAGTTTGGTATCCCAAATTCCTTGGCATAAGCATCTGTTCTCCGAGCAGGCTACCCCTTCAGAAAGATAGCCTGTCGTACCAGTGGGGAAAGGTACTGCACACGCTCCACCTCTATGCTTGGTGATTGTGTGACAGCTGTTGGGAACTTTTGATCCTCCTCCTGAGGTTGTTGATGTCATCTTGGCAGCCAGGCGTGTCTCAGCAAAGGCAGTATATACCTTCCGCTGGGACTACTTCATGACTTGGTGTACTACAAAGTAGAGTGTTCCACTTCATGCTAAATTGTCCAAAGTGCTGTTGTTTTTGTTGTCCCCCATCCAGCAAGGACTTACTTTGGGCACCCTTGAAGGGTTTTTGTCAGCTCTTTCATTCTTTTCACGGGTGCCGGACCAGCCATCATAATTTAAATCACCAATAGTGATGCATTTTCTCAAGAGTCTACGGTATATGTCTTTCCCTTTCCGTTTATTATCCCCCAGTGAGATTTAAGTTTGGTTCTTACATTCCTCATGTGTACTCCCTTAGAACCTCTCAAAGCTGTCCTCTTCAGCTGCTTACCCTCAAGATAGTTTTTCTTGTTACCATAACATTGGCACAATTGGTGAGTGAGCTACAAGCCCTCTCCGTCAACCCACCTTAAACCACTTTCTACCCACACAAGCTGGTTCTATGGACTCAAGCTCCCTCCGTCCAAAGGTAGTAACTCCATTACATGTTGGACAGAACATCACCCTTCTGGCATTCTTTGCTCCACTTCACCCATTTCAGGATAAGGAGAGACTCCATCAAATGGATCAATAGTTTCTATATTGATCATACCAGAGAACACTGTGGAGACAATACACAGTGTCTGTATTTGTATAGCACACTCACCCATTAGGGTATTCTGGCACTTCGCAGGTGTGTGAGGCTAGACCAGGGTGGAAGTTCTTACTCAAAGAGCCACGTCTTCAGCTTCTTGCAGAATTCAACAAGAGAAGAGGAGGCTCTAATGTGTAGTGTTTTTTTCCCAATGCTTTAGGAGCAACATATGAGAAGGCTTGCCCTCCCAGTTCTGCTTCTGTGGATGCATGGTACTTTTGCTAGTATCTTTTCTGAAAAGCACCACTTCAGTCTTGTCTGTATTCAGCTTGAGACACTTGGGCTTCATCTAGGTGGCCACTTTGTTCATGCAGGTCGTGAATTGTTCCTTGTGCTGGGGGACTTGTCCAAGAGGTACAGTATCAGCTGAGCGTCATCAGCGTAGGATAGGATGTTGATGTCATGAGCGCAGATGATGTTAGTCAGTGGGGTCATGTAGATGTTGAAGTGAGTGAGACTGAGCCTTCTGATCATGGTGGAGTGGGAGACTGTGTCAAAGGCTGCAGAGATGTCCAGTAGGATGAATGTTGTGGTTTCTCCTTTATCTAGTATACTCTGGATGTCGTCTGTTACTTCCATGAAGGCTGTCTCCGTGCTGCGGTTTGGTCAAAGCCAGACTTTGTGGTGTTGAGGAGCTGATAGTCGGTGAGGTTATTGACAAGGCATCTGTTGATGATTTTCTGTGGGAGCTTGGCCGGGTATGGTTGGAGGGAGATCCGTAAGTAGTTTGCAAGTATGGCTGTATCTGATACAGGCTTCTTCAGTAGGGCATTGATGGCTGCGTGCTCCTAGTCACTGGAACGTTGCTGTGTCGATGGAGGCATTGAGGATGAGAGTCAGGGCATTACAGATGGGGATGGATCCTTTATTGAAGACATGATGGGGCAGGGGTCTGAAGAGCCTCTTAATGGGTGGTCTTTATAACTACAGTGGATTTGTCTGTGGTGATGGAGTTTCATGTGGTCAGGTGTATTTTTGGCATGATATCTGCAGGCTGTGAGGTTGCTGGGGTCAGGTTGAGGGTCGAGGTTGTCATATATGCCTGTGATTTTGTTGCTGAAGCAGGTTAAGAGGTCACTGTGCAGTTCTTAAGATGGGGTGATGTTGCTGGTGGTGGCTGCAGGAGTGGTGAAGTCCTTGATAATTGAGAAGATCTCGTTGCTGCTGTTGGAGCTTGTGTCGATGAAGTCTGATAGGGCCTTCTGCTTGGTTTCACTGGATTTTCTGGTGGTACTGCCTCAGGGCAAATTTAAAGGTGTCCCTATCCGTGGTAATGCTCTTCAGTAAGATCTGCTATGCATTGGCCAAAAAGCAGACCACAGAGGGCTTGCGGGCTCACTCCACCAGAGCCAAGACTGAACCCACTGTGTTGGCATATGGGGTGCCTGTCATGGAAATTTATCAGCCAGCTATGTGGGTGTCCCACCATACATTCAAGAGGCTTTACTGTCAACAAAAACATCAACAACAATCTTTATTTGGATGCAAATCCATAAAAGATACACATACATATGTTATAAAACAAGATATTTCTTCAAATAGAAACACTGAAAATAAAATTCAGAAGAAAAAATGTTCAGGAAATTCAATCTACATTACAATGGAAAAATATGCACAGGAATATACAGGTTGTCCATTCGTATGACCTGGCTTGATTACTCTGAACAAACTGAGTGTAATCATTTTAGTCGGCCTCATAGAGTAAGTTCTCCAAATGGGTATATACTTTCCTATCTTTTATTGCATAAGCAATGTATCTAGTAACTGCAAAACAGTCTTCGACAGTACTTAATTTACATAAATAAATAAAAGCCTCTTCAAAACAGAATCTATTTGTAGTAAAGAGCGGTTTTAAAAAGCGTTTTCTAATAGCATAATAACATTTACAAAACAAAATAAAGTGGTTGGTCAATTGTGAAGTTCGACCATCTAATGGACATTTAAGTAAGTTCTTTGTCCATTCACCCATTTGTGGGAATGCTACTGTGAAGTGTACTATATTTAACCTAAGCCTGTGAGATAAAACCTGTCCTGCACATTAGTTACAATGGATAAAAAACCTTGAATAACGTTATAAAAATGGCCATTAATATAGCACCTAACAGTAGATTAGGCACTATCACTAACTTCCCTTTTGCCCTCTCTTTGGCCCATCAAAATCCTCTTCATTTCCTTTTTGCTATAATACAGAATACCAGATGGATCATCCAGAGTAAAGTTTGCACCTAGACTCTTTAGCAGATTAGTCATGTGCACGAACCATGGGATTTTATCTCTGGAGTCTAGGGCCAGACAATCTGCAATAATTTCTCTAGTGAACTTGGTCCCAGTTTTTGACCATATTCCATGCCATGTTAGTAATGCACTAGTAGAGATAAAATCTTCTATAAAAGAGGATGCTAGTTCTTTATGAACGATATAAGACTAGGTAGAGCAGGGTACTACCAATAATCTACATAAGAATGTATTCTCTATTGATTGTAGCAGCTTAATGTTTGATGAACCCCATTAAGCTGATCCATAGGTAACACGAATGATACATTTACTTTTATAGACTTGCAATATTTCATTTATAGCTTTGCTACCTATTTGTGCTGCCAACCTAAGAATAGCCTCTGTATTTCTTAAAAAATCAATTTTCATAATCTTCAAATGGGGTTCCATATAATCGTATTAGAAAAGTGAAGGCCCAAATATGTAAAGCTGTCTCTTCCTAGCCTTAAAGCTGCCGCAAGCCATTACATAAGTTTTATCCGAATTTAAATGCATGTCCTTGTCCTCCATAAATGTTAAAAAAACCCTTGATCAGTCGCTGGAGGGCGTTAGCAGTCTGCAATAACAAAACCACATTGTCAACGTACAGGAGGACTGGGACTGGACGATTACCTATTTTTGGGGTGTTGGCGAGAACGCACCCCTGGTGGATGCCTTTCATAATTCTGAACCCTGGGGTGCACTCGCCATTTGCCCCATAGCGCACACCGGCAGTCAGATGACTATATGGCTGTGCTAAGAAGGAAACTATAACTGAAGGAGCACCCACGTTTACTGAGACTTTCAACCACTTGGTATGATTAACAAGGTCAAATGCACTGCTAAGATTAGCAAAACACAAAAATAAATGACCCTTTTTATCTAAACTGTATTTACTCACAATGATATGAAGATTAATACACTGCTCTAAAGTACTAACTTTGGGCCTGAGGCCAAATTGTGTGTCAGTGAGCACTTGATTATCTGTTGCCCAGGTCTCAAGTCTTTCTAAGATTATCCTACCTAACAGCTTAACTGAGGAATCAAGGAGGGAGAGGGGTCTATAACATTTGGCATCCTTCCATTCCCTTTTTTTAAAATTGGGACAATTATACCTTCTACCCACGTAGGTGGTATATATCCTTATGATACTGCTATTCATGGTTGGAATGGGTCCCTAGAGTACAGATTGTGACTCAAGAACATCTACGGGATCCCCATCTGGGCTGGGTGCCTTCCCATTTGCACATTTCCTTAGGGCTACTCTGACTTCATCCAGGGTAAGAGGGTTTAGGAAAGGAGGGCTAATCTCACTTATATCTGTATATGATAAAACCGTGGCTACATTATCTGGATTAAATATCCCAACATAGGGGTAAGCCAATCGGCTGGTTGCACATACATCACGATCTCAGGGGAGTTTATATCTCTAAGGAACAGCTGATTTACAGTTTTCCCCCAAAAAAATTAGCAGTTCCATTGTGGTGAATACATTTTAGTTCCCCACGGGGCACAGGAGTCAGCTTTTCTATCGGCTTGCAGGCCTGTTGTCCTTTTTACCTAGTGACCAATTACCCACTTAGCATGCTCTGTTTTATCCCATTTATTTAATTATTTATTTTAACATTTCTGCAGCTGCTTACATTTTATACGAAATGTTTTGCTTTTTATTATCAGTGCCATTCTGAGAAGGCGTCTTTATCAGTGATGTACATAGGTATTGTCATCATGTCCCTTTCACTCTTACATTTGACAGGAACATTGTGCACACTTGTTAGAGATTGTTTATATAATTGCCGACACAAGTCGGCTACATTATCAGTTGTTTAGGTACATACCTGCATCAGGGATCCTACATGAGCAGTACAAATGCACCTCACATGGACAAGGTCATTGGAGGGGTTCCTTCCAGATGACATCTATGCTGCACGTCACCTTGCTGCAGAACTCCACCTTTGTGTTCCCACGGAGTCTGTTCTAGGGAACTCATTCCAAGGTAACAAGGGCTGGGGGCACTTCGCATGGATATGGTATGGGCAGATTAGGGTTTATCACACCTAGCTCTCATTAGGGTAGAGATTAGGCATTCTTTGTTAGGAATTTCATATCTTATGTTTATTGCAATATGGTGGGGGGGTTTCATATTCACAACTCTCATCTTCACGATTCTGCTTTTATTATTGCTCACTATCCTAATCATTGCAATTCATGCATTTTACTGTAGATTGCAGTATTTTCAATAAATATATTGAAAACTCTCCTGCATCTCCTTCATTGCCTATGTGTGTAGTAGACTTAATGCAAACGAGAGAAAAGGGTAACTTCCGTTCCACTACGACTCCCCTGAGAAGTCTTATCTAGAGACCATGTGTACGGCTACCAGATATCACCTTTACTGTCTGAGTTTTGGTGAGGTACTGCTTGTGAGCCGGGAAGGTTGGGCCGTCAGTTGCCACTTATTGTAAGAGTGACTCAGTCACCCCTAAAACAGCAGTCTCGCTATGGAGCGAGAGTTCAAATATTACACCTTAGTTTTCCTGCCCATTCTAAATCTTCCTATGTCTTCTCCCGCAGTTGGGATTATCTTTTCTCTAATGCATGTTTATAAATTAAACGTTTATTTTGAACTACCTCCATTTTTCTAGGCCAGGCTTGTAAAGCTTTTTTAAGCTTTTGGTTCGCTTGTGAACAATGGTGATCAAACCACCTCAATTTGGTAGCATTTGTAGTTTTAGACTTACTTTTTAGGTCCCCTCAAATAGCAGCTGTAAACTTACAGAAGGCAATAAATATTTTATGCAGACATTGATTCCATTCCGTACATACTGTAATTTTCCCTTTGTTCTCTTTAAAAAAAATTGGCAACAAGTCTGCTTCATTTATGCCCGCCCACCTTAAGCTGATCCCATTATGTCCTTCTGTTTCCAGGTAAGTTGCTAAATGGTCCCCTTCTTTATGTTGAAGTCCTATATTAAGGGCTAGTAGTAATGTTAGGCGGTCACTAAAAACAGTGGGCACAACTCAAAACAAACCAAACATTGATAGACCATGCTTAGAGATTAACATGTGGTCAATAATGGAGAAATGCCACCCCCGATAAATCGGTAAAATAGCATTTTCTAAAACCATAGTCTGTTCCATCAATTCCAGATCATACCTATATACCATTTCATTCAGTCAGTCCCCATATGTATCAGGCAAAAAATGACACTGGCCATTTCCCAATTTATCCATATAACCACAGACCTTGTCTACAGCCATTTGACATGCACCAAAATTAAAATCCCTGGCCCATATTAAAATATAGGGGGCTGTATTACCTCCTAAAAAAGCATCTAGCTCTTTCTGAAGGGCAAATACCACCATGTTTCTAGAGGAGTAAATCGTATTATTATAATAATAATTTATCAGTACTATTCCCATCTTATCCTTTGATTGAAAAAATAAAAACTGAATATATGGAGAGTTAGTGAACAACTTTATAAGTGTAAACGGGATTAAGGTTGAAATCAAAACTGCTAGTCCACTTTTGCTCTCCCCCTAGGAGCAGACCCCCTTATGCTATGTCTCTTGAACACAAATTATTTGTGAGGGTTTTAGAAAGGCATACCATTCAGTATATACTATCTTATTTTTAACACCAGCTATGTTCCATGACATGAATGTGAGTTGCTTTCCCTGTGGAACGATATGCTGTTGGGCCGTGTGATCTATTGAAAACATATCTTAGGGACTGCAGGGGCATTATCAGTATCTGCGAGACTGTCTACTAATAACTTTTCCACATAGGCAGTAGACACAATCCATTCAGTTGTAGGCCCTGATTGTCAATCCAAGTCATCACAGCCACTAAGAGGAGCAAATCTATTTGTACATCTCCATATGGCAGCTATTACTTGGTTGTTAGTTGGCTGATTTGTGCTACATGACAGATGCACAGATGACAGATGCACATTGTTTCTATTTATTGGCTTATAGAAGAAACCCATGGGTACAGCAATCATTTCTTCCCCCATTGTTGGACAATTCTGCTGTCTTTTGCAGAGGTCGATCAGGAGAAGTTTATCCAGACATGGGTGTCAAAAATGTATCCCTATACAATCACCCTCACCTTGTTTCCTGGTATAGCCTACCCTTTCCACATATCTTACCATAATGATGTCCCGGTACAGCACATTCGGTGCGTATATATATTATTTGACATCCAATGTACCACCTTATTTCATAAATCTGCCCACAACTCAGATGTTCCTGTTCTTAGTTTTGGGACATTCTTGAAAATAATTACATAAGGTGTTGCATCTGGAGGCAGATGTTAATAGTCTTTAGCAGCTATTGATCTACTTATATTTTCAAAGATCCGCTTCTATTTGTGGCCTGTTTCACGATTTGTATGAGGTGGTTTGGTATTTAAAACCTCCCTGTGTTATGCCGTATAATTTACCTGTTGGATATTTAATGTCTCCCTCTCTTTAAAATATATGTCCTCTGCCAAAAGCGAAGGGATTGGTGCAATACACATTTGACTCTCATTTGCAACCGCGTAGCCCACAACAATTAAATTGGGTTTACCCAAGAGAACTTTAACGGATCGCTGAATCGGGGTCACACATTCTTTTATTTCCCTAGTTTCAGCCAGTTATTTTGACTCAACTCAATGTTATCGTGTTTAGTATATATCCTTTTTAACAGTAGTTCCAAACCTTTTGGGAGGGGGTGAGTCATAAACAGTTGACAAATCCTGAGATATTGTGTGATTTCCATCGGGTGTTATCTTCACTTTCCTCAAATTAGTAGCCCTTGGTAGAATAGTTGCAGATGTGTTCACTGACTGCCTGCTCCTGTTCTTCTTAGAGGGCGGTGGAATCAAAGCATCACCGCTAACTGATAGTTCAGTTATCTACAGAGAATCTATTAATACGCTCGGCAAGGATGTGTTTAAGTATCGCCCCAAGCGTTACTATGTTATCCGTGGCTGGCAACACTGTTTTGCTATTCAAGATAGCAGGCTCGACTGTGGCTCATATAATTACATCCCGCAAAGTACTTTTAGTGGCCACAAGTCTCACCTCCGCACTAAAAAAGTTTTCATTTACCCTGGCTAGATAATTAGGAATAGCACTGGCAGTTTCACCAGTCTTTGCTTTGTTACCAGTATCATTTCGTAGCTGCTTTCACTTCACCATACTATGGTGTTAGAGCAAATTTATTCAGTTGTTCCCACCGTAAAGAGCCTGGATCCGCCGACCAGGGGGGGTTAGGCCGTCAGTACCGGGTAGTGCAGGATTAAAATACACTTCAAGTGAGAGCAGCCGGTAGACATGCAGGCGGTTGTGGGAGATGGAGTCCCCAGGGGCCGCTCGACGCGACAACTTACCCCCTGCAGCTCTTGAAGAGGCCCAGGCAATGTCAAGATAGGCTCCCTAGCAGCCTTGAAAAATAGAGGCAAACAGTGCACTCAGGTCACAGTAGACAACAGATCTGCAGGCTTCACTTGTCTCCCCTACTACTGTCTAGACGAGTGGTTCTTAACTTTTTGACTTCTTTGAACCCCACATAATCTTTACTGGAATCTTGGGCCCCGCACAGAATCATTATTGGGATCCAGGGGACACCCCCCAGCGAGTCATTGTTGCTGGAATCAAGAGACCCCGACCTAAGCAATTTTGATAAATTGAAACTCAAAATAACGAAATTACAGAAACGAGCATCCATCAAACAAATGCTGAAATCTTTTATTTAATTCACAAATATAAACAAATGTAAATTAACATTTTAGGGGGATGGTTGGGGCTTTTCTAAATTCAACTGAGGCCACCCATTGTATATTCTGTTTAATGCACTTGGACTGCTCTTACAATCAATCTGAGAATACCAACTTAAATTTTTATTCTCCGATTTCACATTCCTTCACATTTACAGATCGTTTTATAATGTGAAAATTAGCATTTTGCTTCTTTATTTATACACACTTTATTAATCTGCCAATAATATTATATTTTCTAAGCAGTTGTGGACCCTCTAAGTAGTTGTTGTGGGGGCACCAGCGGCACCCAAACAACAGGTTATGAACTGCTGGCCTAGACAGTCAGGTCTGTCGCGAGAAGAATTTGCCTGCGTGGTCCTGCAGGGCATACTGGTTTGAGCCAGTTCACAGAGCCACTACCTGGGGGGTACTGCTTTGCTATCTATTTGAAAGGTGAGGAATCTGTGGTTAGAATTCTATATCAGAATAACAAGCTACTTAACTTAAGTAACACTACTTCTGGTAGAGACTCTAACCACAGATCATTTCAGAAGGTTCCAGTTAGAGATTTGCACACTGGTCACTACCAATCTGGAGAATGTATTCCGTGTCCAAGCCTGTAAACAGGTCTGAAAGCAACCGCCAGCGAGCATAGGTAGAATTTATATAGGACCCCACAATAACTTCCGGAATGGAGCAGCATCTTTGCAGAGTCACATGGCGTACATGTTGGCATGCAGTGGTACTGCTTAAGATTTTCCAGATCCAGTCAGATGCCTGGGGGAATATTCAAAAGGTGAGAAATCTGTGGTTAGAAAGAATCTCTACCAGACCCCCGTGAGCAGCTGCAAAACCTTTACCAGAAAATGATCATAAACTTTGTTTATGATCATTTTCTGGTAAAGGGGGCAGGGCCACGGGGGTGAAGAGCAGCGAAGGGGAGTGCTCTGCACTCTCCCTGACTGCGCATGTATGTTTGGCCGGCCGTTTCAGGCTGGCCAAACACACATGCGCAGTAGGCTCTCTCAAGCCTGACAACACAGTTGCCGGGCTTGAGAAAGCCTGCACAGGCTGCCAGTCTGCCTGGGAGCTCGCTGGCTGGGCTCTCCCAGCCAATCCTGACGTTGCTCTGAGTCTGCAGGCCTGCAGCAGCAGCGAGGGACAGAGGAGCGGCGAGGAAAGGTGTTTTATTTTTTTAAATTAAATTAAATACATGTTTATGTTTATTCCCTTCCCTCCCCCCACAGTGCGCACCGCCCCATCCCTTCAGTGTCCCTTGAGCCGCTACTGGGTCCCTGTGCACACTGGAAACAGCTTTCTGATTGTTGCTTCTGGCTACATTATTTGCCTGTCCTGCTCTTATTGCATTGCTCGGCATTGGCGCTTCCTTTCTTTCTTCGATCTCCCCTGGCACTTGTGTCCCCAACCCCTCCTCCAGGGTGGTATTCTTTCTTATTCCTGCAGTTTTTCCCTGCTTGTCGCTGGATCGCTCATCAGTGTGGCCCTGTTTTTACAGCTGTTACCCACCTGAGCTGTTTCCCTAACCAAGGAGTCTGGTGTGTAGTACAGAATCATTGTTATTGCAAGTAATGCAGAATCCAAGTTTCTGCCAAAGTTTGATTTAATGCATCCAAGTTACAGTGGGTAAAGGCATTTAAAAGGGCCAGTCAATGCTGCTAGGCGAAATCCATGTCTACTGCAGCATGCATTCTGATTTGGACTAATGTGACAGGTCATGCAAAAATACTAATCTGCAGCACTTAGGGCCAGATGTACGTACAATTTTTCCTGTCGCAAACGGCCCGATTAGCAGAATCAGACCGTTTGCAACAGGAAAAATTGTTTTTGGTATGTACAGACCCTATTTTGCGATGTGGTAATCTATTTACTGAATCGTAAAAAGGGTGCGCGAGTTGCAATTAGGAAGGGGCGTTCCCTTCCTAATTGCGAGTCGCAGTCCAATATATGATTGTTTTGTGACCGCGAATGACACTGTTTACTTGGGCTACCCAGGCACATCCATTTCTGGCATGTTCAGTGTTATTGCTCAAATTTACCCTCACTTGCTCTTTTCTTTGCAAAGCTCCTGTCAGGACTTCCACAGAGGCACTGATTGTAGACAGAAGCACAGCCACAATTGAGTCCTAGGTATTTTTGGTCTCCTTGTAACACTGCTCAACACACTCGCAAAAGCTACAATCATGCTGAAAGCAGACAGTCTCAACTCTGGCAGAGGGAAGGCCCAACAGACTCTGGCTTTTCTGGATGATGCCAATTCCATGATCTCAGCCCAACAGTGTTGAACCATTCTGCTCCACATGCATGCCAAGATGGCCAAGCTCTTCTCATGAGCTGATTACCTTAGGTACCAAATGTCTTCTCTTTGCCTTCAAATGCCTGAGCAAATATGTTTCCACCATTACCTTCTTGGACAAGGCACAAGTTTACATCCACCAAACATTGTGTTTGCCGTAGTTGGCAATCGATAGGGTGTCTGTTCACTGTCAGTGGAATCAGTTCTTCCACCACTCCATAAGCAAGTTGGGGACATTCCCTTTAGCTTCCAATGTCCAGTTTTCAACCGGCGCATAACAGGTGGCCACATATACTCTACCAAAGGTGCCACCCAAGGCTTCAAGCAGCCTTCTCACATGCTTGCCATTCAAGGTAACCCTTCCCTTTGTGTCCCCTCTTTGTTCCCTTCCTGCTGTAGCTGCCCAGGATTGGGAGATGCATCCAACATTTCCTATCCAATGCACACTCCATCACCTGGGAACCCATTGATCTTGCAGTTAGGTCTCAGTTTCAGAATACATTTCTATACACTCCCCAATGCAAGTGTCTCTTTCCCATTATTGTTTCCAATAAGAGACTACCATCACAGACTAGGAAGTCATGGCAATGTTCAATAAAGAGAACTTTGCTCCTGTTGCTGGTCAACAGGGTTTTGTGAGTCATTTCTTCCTCGTGCAGAAGGAGAAAGGTTTTTGGAAGTCACTACTCAGGCTTTATTTGCTGCCCTGCTCCATCACTGAGCTCTGCAGCACTAGGAGCCAAATCACCTTTGCCAGAATCGCTCCCATTTGGACCACATATCCTTGGATGAACAGCCCTGCTCTAAAATCCTCTTGTGGATGTCAAGCATAAAGATCCAGAGCAACAAGGCAATTTTTAGTTTGGCACCAGGTCTGTTAATCCAGTGTGTTGCCTGCAGGTCTGGCTGAATACCTTATTTATCAGACAGCCCTTAGCAAAATAATACCACCACATCAATGCTTTGGAGCTGCATGCCAACACGTTTCCATTAAAAGTCTTGCCAAACATATGGCTCAATGCTTGGTCTTCCCCAGGGTGGACAATTTATCTACAATTCATTGTGAACAAGTTTGGGTGGCAGGTCAAAACCCTTTCCTGATCTCTCCAGCAAACTCTAGGAATACTCTCTCTGCAGAATCTTTCTGGACACTGCAAAGTATCTTCTGGGCTTTTCCATTTTGACCGTGGATTGGAACTACTGATAATGCTGAGATTTGAGCGAACAGAATTTAGATCTTCAGAATTTTTGGGACATCTCCAGTCTCTAAGAACCTCTTAACTTAAGTCTATGTCTCACAACTAAACTGCCTGCTTCTGAACTTTATGAGCTTGCATCTAGGCCCAGCGGCCTGAGCAAGAGATACTATCTTTCAGGTCTGTGGCAGGTCTCACCCTTATTTCTTTCTTCCTTTTCCTTGGCGCCTGCTGAGGGGATTTGTCTGCTGTGTCATCCTATTCACCACACACTGGCTTTCTGAGGTGTGGTTCTCTGATGTTCTGGAGTTACACCGACTTTCCTTGGTTTGGTTTATGCATCTTCTCCTGGATATGGAGTGTCTTCCATACAATCTGTGCCCTTCAGGGTCAGCTGCACCCTCCATGATTGGGGAATCTTGAGGGATGCTTCAAATGATCAGGACTTTTGTAACTCAATTATGACTTGGTTGACTTGTCACATCTTCTTGTGGCTTCACATGGGCAGTGAGGCTTCATTAGTATATGAACAGGACCTGGATCTTTTTCTTGATGCTCCTTCCTGTTTCATGAATTTCCTTCTTGATATATTTGTGAAGGGTTTGTCCAACAGGAAAACCAATGTCTATTGCTCAAGGGTTTCTGCGTATCTGCCTCTCTTTAATTTGATTTCTTTGGAAACAGACCAGTCCCACTCTCTCATGAAGGACATTTACCTCAAGACTCCTCCTCTTCCAATGTGCTCCTGCACATCTATTGTCTCTCTCTCATGAATTTCTTTGACAGTGCTTACCCAAGCTCCTCTTTCTCTTATAAATTTCTCTTTTAAGCTTGCTTGTCTGCTATGCCTCATTTCTTGTAGACAATTCCTGGATGACAGGGCCCTGTCTGTCTCTGGCCTACATTTTTCCAATTGTAAGGCTATGTTCCATATATGAGCTCGGACAACTTTGGCTACCTATTTGGTCCTAAATACCTACTTTCCTTTTTCTTCTACCATGTGTATTGCTTCCATCTAGAACATGTCTGGTTAGATCTTCTACCTCTGACCAACTCCTGATCTTCTTCAGAAAACCTCAAACACCAGTCTCCTGTCCAAATGTGGCTCCTTGGGTTTGGGGAGGTGATGCCTCCTAAGGGGACCTCTTTCTTTACACACCCTTCACGTGGAGCACCATGGCATCCATAAGCTTCTGTCCTGGCTAGAGGTTGGAGGCTATCCTCAGGAGCAAAGGCTTTTCATGTGCATTGATTCGGGCCCTTTTACTGGAAGCCAGCAGATAGCATGGCTGGTAGAGGCCTGCAAGAGCTTTGAAATTGCATAATATATCATTTCATTGTATTGCCTTAAAATGGGGATTTTCTAGTTTCAGCACAGAGGAAATCTACCATTTTATTAAAGAGAAAGAGGCAAGTACAACATCCTTTCCACCCTTACCAGAGGGTGGGATTGCTTTAGTCACCTTGTTTGCTGTTGACTGTTCATAGATTTGCTGCTGTTTTAAGTGTATGGTTTCACCAATGCAGTGCTTGCTTCTTCTTTCATGGTCTTCACCCTCCTCATCTTTTTCTTCCCCATCAAAGTTCCTGTTAATCAGGGTATTGCCTGCTGTCGCTCTCGATGAAATGTGCTATTTGTTATGGCTGCACTTCCTTGTGGGCTTAGTTAATCATGCTTTGGTGTGGTTCCTTCTGCTGTTGTTCAAATGAAACCATGAGGCTGTTCCTGGTGTGTTGCGCTGTTTTATTTGGAACAATAGTGGAAACATAAAGTCTTCATTACTGCTAAGAGTTGTAACATATAAGAGGAGATGATGAGCAAAGAAATGAGGATGGGAGGAGCAGAACATCATAAGGGAAGAGGGGGGTATTTTCCATAGATGCATATTTGGTAAAACATTTTCTTCAAGTCATTATTACTAATAATGGTAGGCTACATAGTAAAAGTAATGTAGCATTTTTAGATTGTTTTTTCATTATATATACTTTTTACAGTTGTGTGAGTATTGTAACTATTTGAACAGATGTAACTTTCTGTAAGATCATAACAACAAATAGTTATGTGATTTCACTTCCCATGACATCACAGATTATGCTATCATTTTTTGTTTCTGACCAAGGTAGGGACCTTGTGTTCCAAGATGGGTGCATTCATAGTCAAATTGTCCCTTGTTGTGGGTGATGTCTTAAGTATTTTTGAGCCAATAGCAAGTTGGTTCTTGGAATTGGTATGACTGTGTTTTTACTTACTCAAGCTAAGTAACATGTAGGAGATAAGTAGGTCTCTATGTGTGCTCTATTAATATCAAGTATGGCTGTGTCTTACTATACTAACAATAACAATTTATGTAGTATATAATACTATGTATGTTGTATTTTTACAGTGAAGACCTAGCCAAATGATAGTTGAGCACTGTACAGGGTCAAAGGCAAAGATACAGTCAACAACATATTGAAGAGGTTTGCATAAACTGGAGCAGGGTAAGGGTGGTCCAGAAAGATATAGGGATATTGTTCCAGATCCGTGGTGCTTTTATGAGAAGGTCTTTGGCCTTGTTTTTTTTTCTTTCTTACACTTCACCTCCAGTCTTATGGTATCCTGACTTTGTGTGTGGTGAGATCCACCAGATATGGTGAGCATGTCAGCCAGCTAGACTGGAGCGCTGGTAAATGTAAACAGCTTTGTAAATGATGCATCTGGTTTTGAAGGTGGCAAGTGGAACCATTGATGTTTTATCAGGACAGGGCCGATGTGGTGATATTTTATCAGGACATACATAAGATGTGCTGCAAAATGTAGGATATTAAGGAGGGCAGTGTGGAAACCGGAAGGCCCTGGAGCTGGGCATTGCCACTATTCAGTAGTATGAGTATATGAGGTCTTGGGCAGCAGTTATGAGGTCACTTTCCCAGAGAAATGGTTCCCCCTTTTTATTGTCAGAGGGCTACTACCAGACTGCATGTTTGGCAAAATGTTCCTTGAGGTGAGGTTTGTGTCCAGGGTGCATCCAAAAGATTTGGCATTGGGGGAATTTTGGGGTGTGAAGCTGACCAAGTTCATGTCATTGAGCTAGGTTTAACAATACTAACTGAATTGTTTTGGCACTTAATAGTATTTATCAGTACCCAACATAACTAATTTAATCAACCTTTGAATAACTAAAGGTGAAGTTCAAATCTTGCAAGATTTCAAAATGATGTTCTGTAGGTTGCTTGTAGTTGTATCCAGTATGCCCATAAGCCACTGAGCTATTTGACCAGGATTGTAACCTGTAGGTTATTCAAAAACCTAAAAATACTACATCATATTTACACTTTGACCAACAGTTTCTCCATCAAGGTCAAAGTGGGTGGGAACTACTGGATCGGCTTCACCATACTTTTTAGGACTTGCCTGAGACAGAATATGCCCTGTTTCTTCCAACACTATTATGTTAATTAAAAAATGTAAAAAAGGCTCTGAAACAGCCCATTACTTACCATTGGTTAGCTTCATGATCACTCTTATTTCTTGTGTTCTCATTGGCCAGCAGCAACTTCTTTTCAGTTTGCCTTTGAGAGAGCGTAGCTTATATATATTCTATATTAACATGAAATGTTTATGAATTAATGTGTGATAATGCAGCATAGAAACTGTAGTAATGAATTTTTCTTAAACGTGCACCTGAAATGTGACCACGGGGAGTGGCCACCAATATATACGTGGACTAATAAAAATGACTAATGTTATGAATAAATTGAA
Source organism: Pleurodeles waltl (assembly GCF_031143425.1). Lineage (NCBI taxonomy): Eukaryota > Metazoa > Chordata > Amphibia > Caudata > Salamandridae > Pleurodeles > Pleurodeles waltl. Next base: position 702,399,998 of record NC_090440.1, read on the forward strand.
TAAGTTTTATACTAATTATTAATGACTGTATCATTGAAATTGTGCTAAAATCCTTGCAGGCCTTAAGTTAGCATGAGCCGAAGCTTAGCTACCTGGCTGTCATATTTAATGTATTTTTCCTAACGTGCAGTGTGCTGACTCACAAAAGGACATGACCTCTTGTTTTTCTTCAAACTAGAAGCTGAATGTAACCATAGCAGATCCGTTCACATGAAATTCACATTGCTTGTAGAAAATATTAGACAAAATGAAACAGTGTAGATTAATGTAATGTACAAGGTCGTTCAAACCGGTGAAGACAATGGAGCTACTGACCAAAAGATGTGCAAAGAATTACAGAAGGATGAAATCATACCGGACGTGCTTCCTCTGAAGACGTCAATCATATGGACCAATAAAAAGCCTAATATGGGGTGAAAGATTAATGACATAATCTGTTTTCTAACTGGGTAAAGATAGTGGGGTATAACCACAAACCAATGACATTTTAGGGGAATGTACAACGAAAAAGGGATAAAAACCCATGACACAGAGAACTATTAGAGTTCGGTTAGGCAATGCTATTGATTTTATCCAGAAACTTTGTCACTCTGTTTGGTGACTTACTTTGGTTTGATTAAACCATCCTTTTCTTAGATTGTCCATTTACACTTTACCTCCTTATGAGGGAAGTGCCCCTTTTTGCCCCCGAGCTGAGTTTTGACTGATGGCGATGGAACTGATATCCTGAAGACGAAGACTGAACCTGTGCGCCGACCTAAACCTTGGAGGGTAACTATGACAATGAAATTGTGATTTGTCTGTTTGCTTTTCCTTTCTAGGTACCAACTGCTTTCTTTGACAGGGACCGTAGTTTAGATGTTTTTCCAAATTGGTGTTCTAAATCATTTTGCATGAAGCCCAACATGCCAGTGCTAATCAGTGGTTAGGACAGGTGTTCACTAAACTGACGCAAATAGACAAACGACTGAATTTATGCTTTGTTGAAGTGACGCGCTAATGACATTCTGCTAAAATTGATCTATGTTCATGCCGTGTTATGTTCTGATGTTTGTGATTTTTGCTTTGATGAAATCCTATCAGAGTTGCCATATTGTGACTATGCTACTTTGCTTCTTGGTTTTAAGATTAACACATTTGCTCTTAGAATTGTAACTAATAGGGAATGAAACTCATAAAATTCTACTAAACTGGTGTGGTTATTCATGACTGCCAGGTCATGGTGGTGTCTTGAATTGATTAATGTTTTAGACTAAAGTGAAATGCATTGTTCTAATAAATATTAATGACATTATTGACGTATTGATTGACATATTGATTAGCTATCTCGTCCTAAGGTGTCTCTCAACTGGGTCAAAAGATTCATTGGCCTAAAACGAGTCCTGATGTGTAATAAATATCATAATGGGACTCGTTACCAGTTCTGGTAGCAGAGGATGGTTTGGCCCTTTGGGGCCCTAGGACGGAGAATTACTGTTTAGGTCGTTTTTCTGAGATAATGCAAATTGAAAAGATGATGTGTTTCTAAATTCCCCATGACTTTCCCGGGATCTCGGAGCCTGCCTAAGTGAGTTGGGAATGTTTTTCGGCATCTTAGCATGTGTGATGTAGGATTTGCGCTTGCTCAGCTTATTAATTTTGCAGGTGATTTATGAAGATTATGTGTGTTTAGGCCAGATAAATGTTGTTTTAGTAGGAGTGGGCGTACTCCACAGTATGAGAGTAGGGATGTCGGCGTACTTCATGTGAGTGTGGCGCTTTGTGCTAAAAATTATCCACGTGGTTGGTTGTTCATGTACGGACCCGTCGTGGTCTAAGACTCCGGAGTTTATTGACAAGTGTAGGAGACACTTGGGTTTACGTTGTAGTTTGTGCGGTTTAATTAGGTCAATTGGGCGTGGTTGACAAGTCATGTTTGAGTCAAATTGTATGTGTGAAACCTTCGATGGAGATTTGGCAAGTTCTAAAGTGCACTAGGACAAACCATTGACAAGTTGAGAGTAGGATTTGCGGGTCGAATTCTGCTTGCGGGTGCTGGAACTGAGAAGGAGAGAGTAGCGGCCGAGGCTTCAAGTGAAATCTCTGTAAAGTTCTGAAGCGAATGTGTTACACTTCCTGTGGTAAACCGGCAAATTTGAGTTGTTGTTGTTGTCAAAGGTGCTCGCAGAAATTTGCATTAGTTTGGTGTGAATTCAGTGAGGAGCGGACAGCCCGCAAGGCTTTATCAGCTGCAGTGTGTGTGAGGGTGACGTCAGTGGTGCCGCGCAGGGATAGGTCAGCTGTCGAGAGGGGTCGCGCACTGATTGGCTGCCATCCGTGAGAGGCAAAGGGTTGAGAAAGGTGGGTGAAGAGTGTCCTGGGAATTAAAGTCACTTCCTGATTAAATACAAATAAAAGAAAAGACGCAAAGATGAATTTTATCAAAGCTTTTAGGAGCGCTCTCAAAGGAGACGCATACATTATGGAGAGTGAAGGGGAGCCTACACCGCCTGAGGGTACTCCAGCTTATATAGTAATGGAGGAAAAGGGTGTCGCACCTTGTTTATGGATGAAACAATGGCGTAAACTCACAGAGAAGGAGGGATGTTTGGCGTTTCCGGAACACGGAACGTTCAATACTAGAATTTTTGAGAATTTGAGGTGGATGTTAAGTGTACAAAAGCCACCTCCAAGGCCAGCTCAGTACGAGGCATTAGCAGTCCGGGATTTAATGGCTATTAAACAAAGGCAGCAGAGATTTGAGAGGAGAATGAAAAGGGCAGAAAAGACTTTAGCTGAGGCTAGATGGGACAATGAGAGCAAAATGTGGAGATGGGGAATAGTTGACGGACTTAAATTGTTCCCAGTAATAACACAGGGAGACGAAACACAGGGAAAGAAAGCCACCTGTAAGACAGACAAGGACTCTAGTAAGCCTAAAGAGACTAAGAGATCTTGGATAGAAGAAGATGATTCAGACGATGAAGAGTTTCTTAATCAGTTACTGCATGATCGCCTGCCACCTTATGCAACAGATGACAATGTCCCGAGCACCAGTGCAGGTCCTGGGAACCAGACGCAGGAGAAGGGAGTTACTGATACAGTACAGACTAGTGATACAAGTTTGATACAGAATGGTGTCAGTGTACCCACTGCGCCAGACATGCAGATACAGTTGCAACCTCCACCGCAGATACAGAGAATCTATCCAGATGTCCCAGTACTAGAGACTACTACAAATCTGATAGTGCTGCCTGACCCGATATATACAAAATCGAGGTTAGTTCAGATTAAGCCAACTCCGCAATTGATGCCCCAGCCGCAGCAACAGCCGATACCGTGGTATAGTCCAGCAGCAGGACCTCCATTAGTACCTGCCCCGGCTTCAGAGAGTCAAGCTCTGGGAGTTACTGCTCCGTGGGGTTTGGGGCCAGGTCAGACACCATCTGCCATATCATTGCCAATTACTGTCGGTCCACCGGTGCCATTGTATGCGCAAGGTAAGCCTGGCATGTGTGTTGAGGGAGTAATGACCCAAGATGCAATAAGAGGAGGGTCCATAGGAACTCCCCAGTTAATTGCCCCGGGAGAGCAATCAGTTGAAAGACCAAGGTCCTTGCTAGACCTTAGCCCGGTTGAGGCACCTTTGGAGGCAATGAGACAGGTAGGGCTAGGTGTGCTAACCCCACAGACAATAAGCACTAATGCTTCACAGTCGCCAATGATGCATGCAGGGAATATTTCACTGCAAGGTTTTACGGTGCAACAATTAAATGAGTGGCTAGAAAAAACTTATGCTTCACAGAAGACTGCAGTTACTGCAGAGAAGTCAGAAAGGTAAGAGAAAGATGAGTACCTGAACTTTGTGGGACTGGGTGTGGAAGCTGCTGAACTAGTGGAAGGGACAATAGGGGTAAACAGATTAGAGTCATACACAGAAGCGGAGTTAATGTATCTGTGCCCCAAGATTACTAAAGAAGTGGGCAAGGTGCATCAGAGGTTGGCGAACCTAGCAGACAAATACAATATTGACATTGAGAATACTAAACATTTGAAAAGAAGTTACAGACTAGACTTCGACTCTAAAGATTTTGATCACATGAGGTCAGCTGGAATAAGAGCGCATCTTAAAGAAATATTGCAAAGTGCGCAGATCTGGGGAGCTTAAGAGAAATGGGAAGGCAGATGGGCAAAGAAGAGAGATAAGGAAAAAGGTGAGAGTCCGGGATCAAGTCCGACTAAAGCTTCACCAGATACCGGGACGGTAAAGATACTACCAATGAGAGAAACAGCTGGATGAGTTCTAGTCCATGTGCCGTGGAGTAGGGGAGACATTCTGTAATTTACAAATGACTATCCCAGGTTGAGGGAGAAGCCGATAGAGTGGTATCAGCAGACAGATAGGTTCATGAAACTTGCAAAGTGTCTCTGGGAAGACTTGAATACTTTGTTTGAGATTATTGTTCCACCCGACTTATGGCTTTAGTGCAAGAGAGTTGTAGACTGGCCGACACAGGAGCCGGCAAGGGATAAGGTAACTGGAGCACCATCTGAGGAGGTGATGAAGTACTATCATAAAGTGATTGAATTTTTGAAACAGAAGGTGTCGCCGAAAGTGACTAATTGGCAGAAAATCGACCAGTCAATCCATGCTTACTATGAGAGGTTATTGAAAGCGTTCAAACATTACAGTGGCACTGAGACTATTGAGACGAAAGACATGAACCATCTTGTGTTTAGATTTGTTGAAGGGCTGAGGCCAGAGGTTAGCCAGATGATTAAGAATAATTTGATCTGTTGGCAAGCGAAGCCGATTGATGAGGTGTTGCAGTATGCGAAATACTGTAGTGACGAGATTGAGCTGAAGCAGAGAAAGTTGAAGGAGAAAGTGATGGTGATGCAGATAAGGGCAGCACAGGCAGGTATGCAGGGAAATGGAATCCAGCAGATGGTACAGCAGCAACCGCAAGGGAATAGAGTGTTTCAGGCGCAACTGAGAGGCCGAGGTCGAGGTTTTGTGAATCGCAGTCCAGACTTGAATACTGTTGTGGTTCAAAATGATGGACAGGGGATGAAAAAGATGTCACCTTGTCACGCGTGCGGGGGCATGGGGCATTGGAAGCGGGAATGCCCAAATGTGGTGCATGATGGTGTCGTTCAACAAAGCACTGATGTCGGTACATTCCAAAATGTGAGAGGCCCAAAAATGAGAATTTCCAGAATAACATGGTTCAGATGCAGGGGCTACAGCCCATGCAGCAAATGCAAATGCCGCGTGTTCAACCAGCACAAATGCAGCAAGTACAACAGAAGGTTCCCATGGTACCTAGACAGCAAATGCAATTACCATTAGCTCCAATGGGACAGCAACAGGTGATGCTTCCTCAGCAGGTCACAGGTCAAGTGATGAGCCAAAATAACACAGTGCAGCAATTCCCATTGCTTGGTGAAGATGAAATGAATGATGAATGGTCAGATGACAGCTCAGACAGTGAGGAGTGCAGGCTTGCAGCGTCCCTAGAAGTAGATCAAAGGGGACCCTATGTAGAGGGAAAGGTGATGGGACACAAGGTTTCATTCTTGGTTGACACAGGAGCTACTTGCTCTACAGTCAGAAGAGTAAAGGTTCCGAAATTGCCACTGTCACGGCGTACTATAAGAGTGGTAGGAGTAGCAAACCAGTACCTGACAAATCAGATTACTGACCCCGTACAAGTTGAAAATTGGCAACTTCCAGGGACTGCATAAGTTTGTAGTTTGCGATTCAAGCCCTGTGTCCCTACTGGGAAGAGACTTACTGTGCAAAACGAAATGCTTGATTACCTGTTCTAATGATGGAATTGAAGTGCAGACAAACAGTGATGATGAGGGCGATGATGGGCAATTTACAGAATCAGAAACAGAGACTGCAAATGAAGATTACCCTTTGATAACCTTATTCCCAATGCTTACAGTAACTGACTTACCAGCTGAACTACAGGGAACAGTGGCAGAGAAAGTGTGGGACCTGACAGGAAAGGAAGTGGGACTGATAAAAGGAGTAGAACCAGTTAAAGTACAGGTGAAGGCAAATGCAGTGTTTCCCCAGGTGCTGCAGTACCACATGGCACAAGATGTTCTCATCCAGGTATCACAGATAATTGCGGACTTTGTAAAGCAGGGAGTTCTGAAGGCGGTATTGAGCAGCCCATGTAATTCACCAATAAGGGGTCTGAAAAAGCCTTGTGGAAAGGTTTGAATTGTGCAAGATTTGAGAAAAATAAATGAGATTGTGGTAAAATGTTGCCCCATAGTGCCGAACCCAGCAGTAATCATGTTCCAGGTTCCATGTGATACAGAATGGTTCACAGTGGTAGACTTGTCACAAGCATTCTTTTTGGTGCCTCTTCATGAGGACAGCCAATTTTTATTCAGTTTCAAATTCCTGGACAAGGTGTACAGTTGGTGCAGAATTCCTCAAGGGTTTTCTGAGTCACCTTCCATTTTCAATCAGATACTGAATAAGGATTTGGAGTCGCTAGAATTGCCTTTTAGTTTGACTCTAGTGCAGTACATTGACGACTTGCTGATCACATCCAGAACAAAAGATGACTGTAGGTATGACACAATGGCCTTACTGAACCATTTGGGAAAGAACGGACATAAAGTGTCCCCGAAGAAGCTGCAGTACTGCCAGAAGGAGGTAAAATACTTAGGACACTTGATTGAGAGAGGGTCCAGGAGAATATCAAAAGAAAGGGTGAAAGCCATACTGCAGATGAACCCCCCAACAACAAAGAGAGATGTCAGAATGTTTTTGGGAATGGTGGGTTACTGTCGTCAGTGTATTCCTAATTTTTTGATTATATCAAAACCATTGATAAAGGTGACAGGTAAAGAAACTAAGGATGAACCATATACTATACCCTTATCTGAGGAAGAGCTTGAGTCATTCATGGAATTGAGAGAGTGCATGTGTAGGGCACCAGCTTTAGGTATGCCTGATTATACGAAGCCTTTTCTACTGTTTTGTCATGAACGTGATGCTTGTTCTCTGTCTGTCTTAACACAGGTCCATGGAGATGCAAACCGTCCTGTAGCATATTTTTCAGCTACCTTGGACCCCGTCGCAGCAGCGTTACCGGGTTGTTTGCGCGCAGTTGCAGCAGTTGGTCAAAGCCTCACACAGTGTGAAGGCATAGTGATGGGACATCCCCTAACAGTAATGGTTCCACATTCAGTTGAAATTCTGTTGACTCAAACTAAAACCCAGCACATGACAAATTTCCGACTTACCCGATATGAGACAATTATTTTGGGGTCACCAAATGTCTCCTTAAAGAGATGTACTGTATTGAACCCAGCAACTCTACTTCCTGTCGAAAATACTGAGATTAATAATGAAGAGGAAGTGGAACATGACTGTCTTGAGGTAACAGAACTATGTACCAAACCCCGACCTGACATTCAAGATACGTAGTTAAAAGAAAACGACTGCATTATGTTTGCTGATGGATCCTGTTTGAGAGACTCAGCTGGAATTCTGAGAGCTGGTTATGCGGTGTGTACAGTAGCTGGCATTATAGAAGCTTCATGGCTCGAAAGAGTGTATTCTGCACAAGTGGCTGAATTAATTGCCCTTACTAAGGCATGCCACGCAGCTGAAAATCTGAAAGTCACTATCTATACTGACAGCAGATACGGATTGGGCATTGTACATGATTTCGGCCAATTGTGGTCACAGAGAGGTTTCATGACCTCTTCTGGTTCTCCAGTTAAAAATGGCGAACAAATTAAGGATTTGTTACATGCGATTCAGTTACCTCTTGAGATTGCCGTGGTGAAATGCAATGCTCACGTTGTCACAAGATTTTGTATCAATGGGAAACGGCTATGCAGATTAAGTCGCAAGGTTTTGCGCATTGAACTGTATATCGTTCAAGGATCAGTGGGAACTATTACCGCAAAATGAAAATGAGACATGTTTGAATTTTGCATTAAGAGTGGTTGATACATTAGATGAGCTAAAATCACTGCAGGGCCATGCAAGCAGAGAGGAAAAACGCTCTTGGCAGAGAATGCAATGCGTACAAAGAGCTGATGACCTGTGGGTCTCAGAGGAGGGGAAACTGGTTTTACCAAACAGCCTTTTGTCACAGTTTGCAAGGCTTTACCATGGGCAGGCATATCTTGGGAGAGATGCAATGATCAGATTATTCAAAATTGATTGGTTCAATCCGAAATTCAGACATGCCGCAGAGGTTACCAGTCACAGGTGCATCATCTGTCAACAGATGAATGCCGGAAAAGGGACTGTGGTAACTTTGAGCCACATAGGGAGAGCTGGAGGCCCATTTAGCAAGATGCAAATGGATTTTATTGAAATGCCAATGTGTGGAGGATTGAAGTACGTGTTGGTGATTGTGTGTGTTTTCAGCCACTGGATTGAAGCTTACCCCACCCGTAGGAATGACAGTCTCACAGTTGCAAAGCTGTTGGTTAGAGAGCTAATACCCAGGTTCGGTTTTCCGGTCTCTTTAGAATCAGATAGGGGCAGACACTTCGACAATGAGGTGATTAAGCTCTTGTGTGGTGCATTAGACATTGAACAAAAGCTGCACTGTAGTTACCGCCCTGAAGCATCAGGACTAGTAGGACAGATGAATGGTACCTTGAAGTCGAGAATAGCAAAAATGTGCGCAGCTACCAATATGAAATGGCCAGATGCATTGCCCTTAGTGCTGATGTCGATGAGAAACACCCCTGATAAGAAGACAGGACTATCACCCCATGAAATCCTCATGGGCAGAGCTATGAGGCTGCCCACAGTACCCGAAAATGCTCTTGTGAATATCACGGATGATATGGTGCTGGACTACTGCAAGGGTTATGCTGATGTGGTTCGCTCTTTTTCCCACCAGGTGGAGGCCAACACATTGCCACCAATCAGTGATCCAGGTCACACTCTGCAAGCCGGTGATTAGGTGGTTGTCAGGAAGCATGTAAGAAAGTCGTGTTTGGAGCCGCGCTGGAAGGGGCCATATCAAGTAATACTGACGACAACCACTGCTGTGAAGTGTGCAGGAGTTCCAAACTGGATACATGCCAGTCACACATGTCCAACTGATGAGGAATTTGAAGTGCCTGAAACTACAGCTCCAGAGCAGGAAGTCTCAGGGCCAGAGAACGGCCAAAGGGGAACTGAGACTGCAGGAGAGCCCACTGAGGACGGCTTAGTCCCTCAAACAGTAAACGAGTTCGAGAGAGGAGACGGTGAGCCTATCTTAGTAGAGGCAGCAGGAGAACTAAGTCAAGGAGATGTTCTCCCAGAAGTAGACGGATACGGGGTAGAGCTTGAACCTGTTACAGACACAGAAGAAGAAGAAGAAGGGGAAATAGTAGAGAGGGGTCAAAGTACACCGGCATCCCCTGAGCCAGTTGTAGGTCCGTCAAGAGAAAACACCATAGCACAAGAGGAGGGTGCTGTTCAGCGTCCTGAAAGGCCAAGCAGGAAAAAGACTTATAAAGGTGATAACTGGCCAAAGAAACAGGCTGTAAGAGAAAAGGTCGTACCAGGGGAAACAATAACAGAAGAAATTGATACAACCAGAATAGAGGATCAAAGTGAAGGAGAACTGCAAAGTGAACGCAGGTTGAAAAGAAAAAGAACCGCAAATAGAAGGTACGCGGGTCCTGAATGGGCATATGCAACAACATCTGAATGGCAACAAGAATTCTTAGCGTTCTGTTTTGATCGAGAAGTACCAGGCCAATACTACGGTACCTGAAATCAATCAGAGAAAGAAATTGTGTTAAAGTTGAAATTGAAAGCTCAAAAGCTGAGAAAAAGAGACTGAAAAATTACCGGATGTGACATTGAAACCCTGAATTGACTTTGAAAAACCGATTATGACAAGCTGCTAACCTAAATTGACAAAGGAGCCTGGAGTGAGTGAAACGCTGTAAATACACGCAGAGAGAAAGAGATACTTGCATCAAGGGGAAAAAAAAGAGCTTTTAAGTCATCCTCAAGTTGTTTGTTTTGAGTTATTCTGCTATCTGATTCTTTACAGACCATGGCTTATAATAGAGGTAGTAGTAAGAAGGGTAAAGTGTGTGGTTGGTTAAGCGTTATATTAGGCATTATGTGTGCAATAATAATTGTAGGTGTGATTGTGGGAATGCCGTCGTTGGATAAGAAAGCGACTAACAATGCTTCAAAACCTGAGACTGCAACACTAACACCATGGGAAAGGTTTGAGCAGGATACAAAACTCTTGCATGAGGGAACTAATTCAAAGGGGGAACTCTCCACTAACGTCTTCTACCGCTTGCTGAATGAGTATGTTGAAACCATGGATGAGAGAAATTGTTATGTGTGCACAAAGATTCCTTCATCAGTGCAAGAAGGGGTCACCTACCATAGCTTGCCGTTAACATATGGGATAAGCTGTAGTATACTACTAACAAGATTCTATGACCAGAAGCATGTGCAATACTTTTATTCTAACTTGGATGTGGTGTTTTCCTTTGTGCCTGTGATTGAGTTTCTGAACAAGTTAGCTAAGGAGCACAGTATAAAAATAGTTAGAGGTTTCTTTGAACCAACACTTACATTTGGGACAGCTTATGCACACCGCAACAATCTGACTTGCTTATTAACACCTGATGATAGACGCAAAGCACTGAAAGAGAGACTAGAAAAGGGGCTAGAGAAACGCACACATGCAAATGATTATGCTTACACCGCAATAAAGACTCAAGGCAAATTAGCTACAGATGCATTACATGTAAGAAGGCTTTGTATATATAGGCCAAAATCTGAACATGGCACTTTATTTGTGGGAACGAGTGAATGCAGGCATGTGTTTTTGTTTCAGAGTAAATGGACATTCATGTTAAATGGACAGGATCCTGCGATCCCTGGGATCTATTATATCTGTGGACTAAATGCTTATTACCGTCTCCCTAAGGGATGGTATGGGACATGTTATTTGGGGATAGTCTTCCCAAAGATTTACCAGATTGATAACTTAAAACAAATACCTAAAGTGTCTGAATTACAACATGCTAGACAAAAATGAGAGACAGCGGCTGCTGTCGTTGGTGACATATTTGGAGCCATAATTCCTTCGGTAGGGGTTATTTTAAACTCCATAAAGATTCGAAAGTAGTCTACTATTGTGGATAACATGCTGACAAATTTTACAGGGGCTATACTCCTGATGGTTACTGAACTTGCTGAGGAAAGAGCTGTGACTCTTCAAAATCGGCTTGCCTTAGACATTTTTTTAGCAAAGAGCGGCGGAGTCTGCAAGATGCTCAACGAGCATCATTGTTGCTCATTTATACCGGATAATAGTAAAAAGATTAGAGGTATGCTTACTAACTTAACTAGAGATAGTGCAGATTTGAAGGAACTGAAGGAACCTGGAGTGTGGGAGAAAGTTGAAAAAGGGATTGCCTGAGTAGGGAGCTGGTTTAGCAATATTTGAAGTGGGGTTCTTGCAAAAATACTAGGTGGTCTGTTAATTGTTCTGGTCTGTTTATTAGGTTTATGGGGAACATGCAAAATTAATGACAAAATTAAAAGAAATTGGACAAAGAGAAACAAGAGAAATGAGGAAAGTGAAAGGGAGAAAATGTTTAATGAAATTTGGGAAAGTTCACACAAGGGACAAGATGTGGAAATGCGCATTATGTGCAAGGTGAAAAATTAAAAGTGAAAGGTCAAAGGGAAAGGTTTATGCGATGACGAACGTCATCAGAGGAGGGACTAAGAGAGCGTAGCTTATATATATTCTATATTAACATGAAATGTTTATGAATTAATGTGTGATAATGCTGCATAGAAACTGTAGTAATGAATTTTTCTTAAACGTGCACCTGAAATGTGACCACGGGGAGTGGCCGACAATATATATGTGGACTAATAAAAATGACTAATGTTATGAATTATTATAAATTGAATACGTTTTATACTAATTATTAATGACTGTATCATTGAAATTGTGCTAAAATCCTTGTAGGCCTTAAGTTAGCATGAGCAGAAGCTTGGCTGCCTGGCTCTCATATTAAATGTATTTTTCCTAACGCGCAGTGTGCTGACTCACAAAAGTACATGACCTCTTGTTTTTCTTCAAACTAGAAGCTGAATGTAACCATAGCAGATCCATTCACATGAAATTCACATTGCTTGTAGAAAATATTAGACAAAATGAAACAGTGTAGATTAATGTAATGTACAAGGTCGTTCAAACCGGTGAAGACAATGGAGCTACTGACTGAAGATGTGCAAAGAATTACAGAAGGATGAAATCATACTGGACGTGCTACCTCTGAAGACGTCAATCATATGGACCAATAAGAAGCCTGTAAACTAATATGGGGTGAAAGATTAATGACATAATCTGTTTTCTAACTGGGTAAAGATAGTGGGGTATAACCACAAACCAATGAAATTTTAGGTAAATGTACAACGAAAAAGGGATAAAAACCCATGACACAGAGAACTATTAGAGGTGGGTTAGGGAATGCTATTGATTTTATCCAGAAACTTTGTCACTCTGTTTGGTGACTTACTTTGGTTTGATTAAACCATCCTTTTCTTAGATTGCCCATTTACACTTTACCTCCTTATGAGGGAAGTGCCCCTCTTTGCCCCGGAGCTGAGTTTTGACTGATGGCGATTCGACTGATGTCCTGAAGACGAAGACTGAACCTGTGCGCTGACCTAAACCTTGGAGGGTAACTATGACAATGAAATTGTGATTTGTCTGTTTGCTTTTCCTTTCTAGGTACCAACTGCTTTCTTTGACAGGGACCCTCGTTTAGATGTTTTTCCAAATTGGTGTTCTGAATCATTTTGCATGAAGCCCAACATGCCAATGCCAATCAGTGGTTAGGACAGGTGTTCATTAAACTGACGCAAATAGACAAACAACTGAATTTATGCTTTGTTGAACTGACGCGCTAATGACATTCTGCTAAAATTGATCTATGTTCACGCCGTGTTATGTTCTGATGTTCGTGATTTTTGCTTTGATGAAATCCTATCAGAGTTGCCACATTGTGACTATGCTACTTTGCTTCTTGGTTTTAAGATTAACACATTTGCTCTTAGAATTGTAACTAATAGGGAATGAAACTCATAAAATTCTACTAAACTGGTGTGGTTATTCATGACTGCCAGGTCATGGTAGTGTCTTGAATTGATTAATGTTTTAGACTAAAGTGAAATGCATTGTTCTAATAAATATTAATGACATTATTGATGTATTGATTGACATATTGATTAGCTATTTCGTCCTAAAGTGTCTCTCAACTGGGTCAAAAGATTCATTGGCCTAAAACGAGTCCTGATGTGTAATAAATTATCATAAAGGGACGCATTACCACCTTCTTTAGATTTGTCATACACAGAGGCAGCAGCTTTGAACCAACAGATATCAAAGAGTCTGAATGTGTTTTAATAAATGCTCTCAAGAAAGAGGCATCCCTGCCCGAGAGAAATCCATCTTTTTCCATTCCTTCATGCCGAGGGAACTCTTCTTGGAAGTGCTGTCATTGACCATTTCTAGGCTGCCCTCTGATGAGTACTGCATAGTTTCCATATGCTGTGCGGTGCTCTGCTGTACATGCACAGAACACTTATGCACCACTGCCATGGACATGCAATGGACACCTGCAGCTTCAAGACCAGAAGGAACAGGAGTCACAGTGGTAATGTGGAAATTACAAAATAGATGTTCCCTTGACCAGCTGTCATCTCTTGTGTGCTAAAAGTGTAGAGGTGTTCACTTTATCTGTTCTGGGGTAACTTCTAAAGCAGGGTTTGAATTGTTAGTGCCTGTTCTTTTAAAAAACTGAGCTGTCTTGATAGATCATGAGGTTTCTCTCTTGTGCCCTGTATGGATCAGATATTTTCTTATTTCTGTCCCATGGCTTTATGTTTGTTTACGTTTCTCTCACTGTATGTTATGTTTCTCGCTCTGCTCTCTCCTTGCCCAATACATTGTAGATCGTTGCTTCAAACTTTCTGACGTGCAGTTCGCTCACTGAAATCGATGAATATCTTTATGGTTATTCTGTTACCATATGATGAATACTGCATCTCTTTCTGCTCTTTTGCTTTATATTAAACAATTGTATGAAATCCTTTGAAAATTCAATGTTTGCAAGTGTCTTGACTACATGACCGTACAGTGCTAGCCACCACTCTAAAACATTCTCACTTTTTATGCTAGTGCCTGCCCAGGGTTTTTTGCTACTGTTGAAATCATTTCTGGTATTTTTAGCTTGGCGCACTTTAATTGGAGAGTCAAACTGAAAATATTGATATGCAAAAAGGAATCCCATGACTGGAGGATTTGTGACCCTGTGACATGAAGTCATCTATGCCGATTGTATTTACTTGTTTCGTAAAGTGCTGGTTGTTCTCTAGCATAACTTTGCAGAACTCTCAGTCTTTGGCACAATTCCAACTGAAAGGAAGGTTGGGATTAAAGTCAGCCCCTTTAGCTTGGCTGAGACTTTAAACATCTCAATTAAAAGGAAATCTGCCCGACAGTCAGATTCAAAGAGAATGCAAACCCCGGCAATACGGAAAAGGAAAAGAGGAGCCCTGTTCAACTTTTTGTCTGGAGTAAAGGAGGGGTTAGGCAAGTGATGAAGAAAACAGCTATTAGCAAAGCCAATAGGTCTCGCCTATGCGAGATCTATTGGCGTTGTCAGTGTATTTTTAGCCATGTACAACACTGCCACTGCTCTGCAGTATGGTTGAACGTGAATAAAAAAAAAGTGCTATGAGAAAGTCAACGATTGCATGTCATAGTACTTTTTTTTATACTTTCAACCATAGTGCACAGCAGCTACACTGCTGTAAAAAATGGCTTCAAAAACATTGACAAAGGCAGATAATACAGCTATTTCCCTTTGTCAATTTATTTAGTCTTGCTGTACAGCACAGTTACTGTGCAGCATGGTTGATAGTAAACAAAAAAGCAATATGACGCCATCAACACATCCACGTCATAGCGCTTTTTTTTTATTTATTTTTTACTTTCAACCATGCTGTACATGTACAACGTGGCTAAAAACATTGACAAATCCAACAGATCTCACATAGGCAAGATATTTCGGCTTTGCCAATACTTGTTTCATTATTGCGAAATGGCTCTATTCGGAACGGGCAACCTGCTGAGAGAATCACATCTTTAGACACACTCTGCTTCTGCAGACATTATCACAGGGTGGGGTAGGGCTTCAGGGGTTCTTATCACTGTTGCCAAGTGTCTGTGGCCTTTTATTGTGCTGGACATTTGGCTTGTTCCAGCGCCATGTTCAAAGCCCCTTTGCTTCAAAGAAGTGTAAATCTTTGACAATTAACATTTTGATGCACACATCTGAGCCAGAAAAGTCATCTCTGCAATTCACCTGACTACTCTGAATCACCTCTGATCGCATCCAAATATGTGGCATCCCCATTACAAAAACTGTGACATCTTGTATTGC
The DNA here is from genome assembly GCF_031143425.1 of Pleurodeles waltl. Taxonomy (NCBI): domain Eukaryota; kingdom Metazoa; phylum Chordata; class Amphibia; order Caudata; family Salamandridae; genus Pleurodeles; species Pleurodeles waltl. The sequence goes on from NC_090440.1 coordinate 702,415,469, forward strand.
ATGCAAAATCAACGTAAACTGCCAGAAGGACACGTTACTTGTAACACCTTAATCCATGTCTAAATGTTTTTTTCTAAGGGTTCTTCACATTCTGGAACGTATTGTTTTACTTTATAGCTTTCAGACTGTGAATACCTAGACTGATGGCTCTTTCTAGCCACATTGCCCATTCTCATCCCTCTTTCCCCCTGTTGTCATAGGCCCTCCCTGAGCTTTGCCTTTCACAGCCCGTTTCCCATATTTTTATTTTGCATTTATACCACTGCTTCCAGCCACACAAAGCACACTCAATGGCTCCTTATTTTTGTGATTTCATTCGCGTGGACATGGCCCGGAGGCATCAAGGTGCTTCACAATGAAGCAGTACATTTCAATAATTAATGGTAAATATACATGTGCAGTAAAGGTGAAGCGATCACCAGGTTAGCCTACCTGTGAAGTACAGCGCTTCGCACATATTCAGTGACAAACAAAGCAATGCAGAGCAGGTGGTACAGTTCTCCATGAAGATCATCAGCTGGTCGTGCTGTTTGAGGTTTGTATGTAAATGACGGGGCCGTGAGGAGCGAGGTGCGGTTCAGGCCAGGTGTTGGTCAAAGATAAGAGCTCTGAGGTCTTTTTTGAAGGTGGCATGAGTGGTCAGGTGGAGGCTCGACAGGGGGGAGTTTCATATCCTAGTGCCCCTCAAGGAAAAGGACTCGTTCATGTACCTATCACGCTTGAAAGTAAGGCGGTTCGAGGAGCAATTGAGCATTTCACGAATCTCGGCCTGAGTAACTTACTCCACCAACCGCAAAGCACTTCGGAAGCCGGCCATGGAGTTGAAAGGCACAAAAGAAAGGCTACAGTACATTAAAATCGCTGCAACAAAAACAGTAATCCACTGATCTTACATATAATACAAATGTGTGACCTACATTAGAGGCAACGCTCTGGAGCACATTTTTGGTCTTTGAAACCTGTTACCAGAAATGACTACAGAAAAGGTATTACCCTCATGTGTTAGTTTCCCAGCAGGGCTTGAAGTGGGCTGGGACCTGTTGGTGCTGTGCACTGGCAGTTATTAAAAAGGGGAATCGAAAGTGGTCCCTAACGGGCTCCGTTTTTATGCCATGACACACTTGCTACACCACTGCGTGCTGGTGCCTTTATAGTGCTGTAATTCGGTAAAGACATTCATCAAGGACCATCGCGTGAAGGCAATCAGTTCAGACCGAACGGATACATGTAGTGCCCATCTACTGCCTCTCTGGAGGCACAGGGGTGGGCAGCGAGGGGCAGCTCCTGACTGGTAGTGGAATATACAAGCACATGTCATAAGGAATCTGTGTCGCTCCGCTCTACTCTGGGGACACTCGCTCTTCCATTCCCACACTTGCACAAGCACTCATAGAGCCTTTACTGTGCTACTGCCTGCTTACATGACCACTGCGGCCTATACCCATCTCAGCCATCTTCTATTTACCTGACTCAGAGAGGCAAAATGAGTTGGGGGTCGAACCTAGAAAATTACTAAGCAACAACTCAACAGCAACATTGTGACTGTACACGTACTGCAGCCTGTTTGTAAAACTCTTTATCTGTATGTCCTGTTTACCTCACACTTCACAGGCTGTCGGTGAGCCAGGCCTTCGGGACTAGTGCTGTGTTAGGAAGTGGTAACATAATGCTCCCCCAGAAAGGATTTGTAATTAATGTAATGTCACAGTCAGTGATGGAATTATTCTAGGCATAAAACCTAATCGCTGTTTGTGCCCGTCGCTGCAATGGTAGAACACACAATATCCCCTCCTTAGTCTTAAGGCGCTCTCCACAGACTACTATCAATCTATTATCACAAAATGATTCCATCTTTCCCAGAGACAAATACCTGCCACTTATTTACATTTCGAGTTGTTGGAAAGGTCCAAACATAATACTGAAATAGGATTTTAACCCGTTCTGTACTGAGGACTGAACAGTTCCGTCCTCAGACACGGTGGGCGTGTGCTGAGGACGGAACCATTCTGTCCTCTGCACATGCCCAGGTAATCCTTCTGCTGTTACAAGCAGAGGGATTCCGCTGAGGACTGAACAGTTCCGTCCTCAGACAAGGTGAGCGTGTGCTGAGGACGGAACCATTCTGTCCTCTGCACATGCCCAGGTAATCCTTCTGCTGATACATGCAGAGGGATTCAATTTTTGCTGAAAACAGCCTCTGCAGCTGGGAAAGAGCTTTCCCTGCTCCCTAGGCTGTTTTTGGTTTTCAGTGAAATGACCATCAGCATAGACGGCGTGCTGACCTCATTTCACTGAAAATGAAAGTAAAATGAGTTGATGGGCTCATTTCACTTTCACTGCCTAGGTGCTCACGAGGCTATCTCAGTCCCTCAAGCACCTAGGCAGACACAAGAGGTATCAGTGGAAAGGAGAGAATCTCCCTATCTCCCTAGTAGGTCCCTGCTTGGGGATCACCGCAGGAGGGCGATCCCCAAGCAGTGATCCACTCTACTAGGCACCATGGAGGGGGGTGCAGCCCCTTGGGCAATGTCTAATGCTCCCCACCAAATTTTTAGACATATGTGGGTAACAGCCCCCGATCTGGCCCCCAGGGAAGGCAGTAGGCCTGCTTAGGTGCAAGGTATTTTGTTTAAATACATAGCGGTGGAGGTTTCCAAAATGGGCATGCCAATTCCCCCACCCCCAAAAACACAACTAAAAATAGTCTTTCTGCATCCTGGGGGATGGGGATTATTACCTCCGAGCTTCCCCCTAGGGGGTCAGGAAGCCCACTAGACACAAGTTTTTTTTTTTAATACATAGCGGTGGAGGTTTCCAAAATGGGCATGCCAATTCCCCCACCCCCAAAAATACAACTAAAAACAGCCTTTCTGCATCCTGGGTGATGGGGATTATTACCTTCGAGCTGCCCCCTAGGGGGTCAGAAAGCCCACTAGACACAAGGGTTTTTTTTTTTACTAAGAGGGTTGGAGGCTGCCCAAAGTGGCCATGCTAATGCCCCCACCTCCCGACAAGCCACAAATGGGAACAGTCCTTGGGGGGCAGATGGGGGTTATTACCCCCAATCTGCTAACCCAAGGGGGTTGGAAAGCCTACTAGAAACCAGGGATTGTTTTTTTTATAACAGAGGGCTGGGGACTGCCCACAGTAGACGTGCCATGCCCCCACCCAAAATAAGTGGGGACTAAAGTCTTTCTGCCTCCCCTAGGTTGCGGATCGGGGTGATAGCCTCTGACCTGCCCCACTGGGGGAGGGGCAGGCAGAAAGTCCACTAGTTGTCAGGGATTCTTTTTATTTTATCTGTTAGAAAAGCTTAAGGGTGTGGCTGTCCAGAATGGACATGGCAATGCCCCTACCCCCAAAAAATGGGCAGGGCAGATGGGGTAACTCCCCCCAACCTGCCCTCCCCCTCTCCCCGGGGAGGGGAGAAAGCTCACGAGACACTAAGGAATATAACTTTTTTTTAAAAGCGGGGTGAGGGCTTCCCACCACCATGTGCTTGGTTATGTCCCCACCCTAACTGAAGGGGGCAACAGTCTTTCTGCTCCCCCTGTGGACTAAAGCATCTCACCCCAATGTCAAGCAAGAGGAAATTTGACTCTTTTGGGTGTTGATTTTACATATGGGCCAGGAGAGCTTGACTAACTTCCAATTTAGTCCCACTTCCAATAGTGAACTGCTGCACTTTTTGGGCTTGGGTAGGCTGCCGCCTGGAAAAACCTACCAGACCCAGATATGTCTGAAAATTAGACATTTGGGGGAGTCCAGGGTGGTGTGCTTCACATGCACCCCATACCATTTTCATACCCACTATGCCCTGCAAACCTCAAACTTTGCCTGAAGTCACACATTTTCCATACATTTCTGTGAGGGAAACATCTGGAATCTGTAGGAATCCACAAAATTCCTACTACCCAGCATTGCCCCATCTGTACAGATAAAAACTCTGCCCCACTTGTGTGCCAGGGTCTAGTACCAGCGACAGGAATGGATCCAACCGTGGTCAACAGGAGTCTCCATGCAAGGGCTCCCATTGTCCTTGGTTGGATCTGTTGCTGTTGCAGCACTAGGCCCAGGCACACAAGTGGGGCAGCATTTGTATTGTGGGCAATGCTGGGTGGTAGGCATTTTGTGGATTCCTGCTTATTCTGAAAGTTTCCATCACAGAAATGTAAGGAAAGTGTGTGATTTCAAGCAAAGTTTGAAGTTTGCAGGGCATTGTAGGTAAAACGAAAACCTAATGGGATCCACGCAAGCCACGCCATCTTGGATTCCCTTAGGTGTCTAGTTTTTAAAAATGTACATGTTGGCTAGGTTTAGCTAGGTACCGGATGAGCTAGGGTCCAAAATTTAGAGCTACCCACATCGGAAAAAGAGGGTCAATTTTCATTGGAAAAATGTGCTGCGTTTATGTAGCTTTTTGGGCCATTTCCTATCACGTCTACCCACACAAACAGGTATTATTTTTACTGGGAGACTTGGGGGAATGCCCACGGGAAGGAAGTTAGTGGCTCCCTGCAGATTCCAGAAATTTCCATCACAGAAATGTGAGGAAAATATGTTTTTAGTCAAAGTTTGAGGTTTGCAAGGATTTCTGGGTAAAGAAACATGGTGCGAGCCATGCAAGTCAACCCACTCTTTATTCCACTAGGTTTCTAGGTTTCACAAATGTACAGGTTGGCTAGTTTTCTCAAGGTGCCAGCTGAGCTAGGGTCCAAAATCTAAAGATACCCACATCGGAAAAAGAGGATCGGTTTTCATTGAAAAAATGTGCTGTATCCATGTTGCATTTTGAGCCGTTTCCTGTCACGGGCAATAGGTCCACCCACACAAGTGAGGTACCATTTTTATAGGGAGACTTGAGGGAATGCCCAGTGGAAGGAAGTTAGTGGCTTCCAACAGACTCCAGAACTTTCCATCACAGAAACGTGAGGAAAATATGTTTTTAGTCAAAGTTTGAGGTTTGCAAGGGCTTCTGGGTAATAAGTGTGGTGAGAGCCTCCAAGTCAGCCCACTCTGGATTCCTCTAGGTGTCTAGTTTTCGGAAATGTACAAGTTGGCTAGGTTTTCCAAGGTGTCAGCTGAGCTAGGGTCCAAAATCTAGATCTACCCACATTGGAAACAAAGGGTCAGTTTTTGTTGAAAAAATGTGCTGTGTCCATGTTGAATTTTGAGCCATTTCCTGTCGCAGGTAGTAGGTCTACCCACACAAGTGAGTTACCATTTTTGTCGGGAGGCTTGTGGGAGCATAGAATAGTAGAACATGTGTCATTGCCAATTGGATTTCACCACATTTGTGCCTTTAGACAAAGCAAATGTATAAGAAAGATTACATTTTGAAAAATACCCTCTGAATCATACGCTAGTACGAGCACCCACAAATTCAGAGTTGTAGAAATAACCACTGCTCCTAAATTCTGTATCTTGTGCCCATTTCAGACATACATAAGTTTCCTTGATGCCCATGTTTCACTCTACCTATTTCGCTAAAAGAATTGGTCTATACTTGGTACTCAATGAAAAAACATTGTACGGTGCAGCTCAGTTGTTTGCTCTGAGTAACTTGAGTTTTTGGAGAACCTACAAACTCTATATATCACCACAGCCAGAAGGGTCTAGTGGACGTAATAGTATGTTGCTTTTGTCAATTTACCATTGTGACAAAAAGTTACAGATGAAAATGTCACAAATGCCTGTTTTTCCTAGTCATTTTCAATATTTCTTTTTTCAACAGTCATTTTCTTGGGGAAAACCTTGATGGATCTACACATATGACCCCTTGCTGGATTCAGAATTTAGTCTACTGTTCCGAAATCTATAGCTTTTCTGGATCAACCATAGGTTTCACACTGGTTTCCACCACAAACTGGAATGAGGTTGAAAGCACAAAAAAAAGGTAAAATAGGCTAACTCTTAGAAAAATGCTAAACCTGTGGTACACAATTTGCTTTTTGATTCACCTCTGCATGTTCCTAAAAGCTGGGAGGATGGTGGGTTTAGTACAGCAAACCATTAGTGGATGCCATTTTAGGGAAAAACAGACACTTTTATCTAGAACACTTTTCCCCTGCTTTTCTCAAACAACTCAAAATGTTGCTATATTTTCAAAATGTTCTCAGTTCCCTCCAGGGGAAACCACAAACCCTGGGTACCCTTACTTAGAATCCCCAGAATTTGGGAAAAAAGGGCACAAATCTTGCATGGATAGCTTATGTGCTCAAACAATTATGGAGGCCTAAGCACAAGATACCTCAAATAGCTACAAAAGAAAAGGTCTCAGCACATGGGGTGGGGGCGGTGGAAGGCCTAGCAGGGAAGGGGTTAAACAGAATTTTAATGATGCCACAAAGGCTAGAGTGCAAGTGCACAGGAACATATACTGTATATGGAGAGAACACTCAGAACTACCTTTGAAAGGGTGCTAGTGACACCATATGGGAGTGGCTGGTGCCGCCTGTGTGCCTGTAGGCATTCAGTGCAAAGTCAGATCGACCACTGTGCCGTCCCTTTCAGCCCCCAAGAGCATCCTGAGAGGAAACACTAATGTTATCATCTACTCAGTGGTGTACAGCAGAGAGTACTAAGTTGGTAAACCTGAAGTTAGTACAACTCCATGCATTTTTCCAATCTACACAAAATTAATTGATAGTCATAGCTTAGACTACGCCCATATTTGTGTTGGCCATGTTCTTTTACATGCCAATGGAGCCGATTCAGGCGGGAGACTGCAGGGTGACCACCAGTCCGTAAATTTCACGGACCGTCCATTCTTTTTCTGTCAAGACCATTGTCTTTTATAATTTTTTTTGGACACCTTTTGTCCATAATTCTGGGGACTGCAAAAATCTGCGATGCCCCTTTGTGAGAGGCCTCAAGAGTTTTAGAGCACTCAAGGCTGGGTGCCAGCTCGTACTTCTTTAACTGAAGATGCTTCAGCAGCCCCTCCCCGACATCACACAGAGTGTGGACTGGCCCACTGCCATTCTGTCTGTAGTTCAGTCTCACATACGGAATGACAATGGGCCATACTGCAATTACAGAATGTGGTGAGTCTGCTCCTGCATCGGTCCAGGGCACGGCATTCTGCTTTTGTCCAGGGGCCAGTGCTCCTGAAACAGGCTGTTGTGTAGGCTCTCTTTATTTGAATGAGACTACTGGATTTCGAGCAGCAAAATCGCCTGCATTGTTGGAGACTACGTCCAGCCCACTACAGGTGACACCTGTCTCCCTAATCCGGGTTTTGCTTTGGCTAACTAGCAGTGCCCCATCTCTACCCAAGGCCAGGGATGATTGGGCAGCTGAGCGCATGACATAATTGGTTTCTCAGGGAAGCCGTGGTCACTCAGGTCTTGTCCGTTTCTCTCAGTCACATTAGTCTCATATACACAATGACAACAGAGGCAGTATATGTTTCAATGCGTTTTTAATGAAGAGACTGCATCTTAAATAGCAAAGTGTGGGCTGCAATAACCAGGACGATACAGCATGACAATACTAAAAGTGTGACAAGGAGAGTAAAGCATAGAAATAACACCACCATATTGTCACTACAGTCAATAGACCAATTCCTACCTAGACTATAATAGAGCACAGTGTGTTAAGCTCTAACTCTGCCCTTCAGGTTCCCCTGGGAAGACATCATCCCCCATACCTGAGCAGAGGCCTGAAGTCTGTATTAGCGTCTATAGCTAAGCATTCAGCAATCAGCATATTGTCGCAGTTCTCTGGCTGGAATCTCCCTCTAACGTGTAAGGGACAGGAAAGTGTTTTTATAATAAAACAGCTGATGTTTTGAGAAAATGTCACTAAGTAAGGATGTGTGTTTTCTATAAATGTCAGAGATCGAACTTAAACCACGTTCATCGGCAACCTATCTTACTGCAGCCTTGGAAGGAGTGAGCAAGAATGTCTTGTTTGAAAACACAGTGCTGGCACGGCAAAAAAAGCTAGATAGAGAGAAATGAAATAAGACCGTAAAAGTGACAACTGTAACAATAATAAAGCGAACCCAAATAAAATATATCTAGGTTAAAGTGCACAGTGGCAGGCCTAAAATGTTAAAATAATGTGCATGGTGCTATACCTAAAATTTCCACACAACACCCTCCCCTTGTTGGTTGAAGGTGGTTCAAAGCTTAAGTATACATAAAAACTACTAAAACTCAACCTAAGATATGTATAAAAAATGTCAATGATGACAAGTTAAAAGGACACATGAGCGCATAAAAGGACAATTTAAAACTGTTAACATGTGGCATAAAAAGGTCAGAATTTCAAGAGACAGAGTTATTTTTAGAATTTTCAATCAATTCTAGGACAATGGAGGACAGGAAATCTTCCACTTCGGCTGGTCTTAAAGTAGAAAAGGCATCGCCGAGAAGGACCAAGTAGCAGTTGTGTTCCATAGCCTGAGCCTCAGCCAAGGTAGCATTCCGTGGTGTGCCCAATGATGAGTTAAGAGCCACATCCTCAAGGAAGGGCAACTTGTAAGTAGCTTCCTGTAGCAAACGCACCCTCAATGCGCATGTCTGGTAATGAGCCCTCAGCGACAACATCAACAGATCAGCGTCCAATGAAAGCAAGCGCTGCGTAGAAAGACAAACTTCTAGTGCATGTTCGAAAGAGCACCAGAGGGCTGCACAAACTTCTAGTGCATGTTCGAAAGAGCACCAACGGGCTGCACACAATTCAAAACCAGTCTGAATGACAGGGACCAGTCACACTCCAATTGCTCCAGAAGTGTTGCTCCAAAATACTGCATCATGCGTTCATGACACAGCTGCACTGATGGGAGCGCTTTCATTCCTCCTTGTTGTGGTGGAACAGCCATTGCGCAAAAAAAAATAGAAACAGAAAATGCCAACTATTATAGCCAAAGTTATTGGAAATCCCCCGAAAATACTAGAGAATATTGAGTGAATGGCGGATGGTATTAAACCGAATATGGAGGAGAAGGTGTGAACGAAAACAGAACCAACAGCCTTAAAGAAGTTTGCGATTCCAGTAGTACTGGACGCAATAAATATCTGTCCCACAAGATCACCAAAGTGTCTTGGAAAGTTAGTACTTAAAACTGACTGTATCTTTGCTGACGTCCTTGCCACCTGAAGTGCGTAGGTCTCACGTGCAGATGTAAGAGCCACATGTTTTTGAAACAATAAAGCTTTGAGTCTGCTCAACATGTCAAAATTCACATTAGGAGTAGCATTATGAGGCCAAATGTCCGCAACCTCTTTTATTTTAGTGGGCGGAAAGAGTACGTTCCTGCAGCATGTAACAATCTTAGAGACCGAAACAATGTAAACTATTCTGGTTTGCATCCCACAACAGTCTTCACCACTGACGAGGACACAGCTGCCTTTGAAAGCACCTGGAACGTAAGTCTAATCAAGGAGACTGGAACTCCCTTCAGATAACAAGCCAAGTTCGCTGCAGACACGTTAAACACCCCAAGCAAGGATAAACCATTGAATGTATGACAGAAGTCTCGCATTCACTACCGCTAAGAAAGACTTCTTTCATGCCACTAAGACATTTGTATGCGAAGGATAGCTCCCACACCTCATCGATGTAACTATCTCCCAGTTTTTCATTTCTGCCTACCGGAATGTGTTTTAAACAGGAGGTGAATTGTAGTGTAGAAATAGGCAGATTAATGACCCCATGTATTAACCACTCAGCAGATTGTATTTCAGCCACAGTAAAAGGCAACTTTTCTAACTTCTCGATACTTAGCATGAAATAAGTTGCTTCTTTCTTAGCCATTAGTTGTTGTTGTCGTGTTAATTTAAAAGAAGAAAATACTTCCCTCGCGCTGACATGTTGCAAGGGAACACGACCCGCCTTCAGTCTTTGAAGTGTCCAACCCAACTGCATAATTGAAAAAGCTGACTCTGTCCATGATGTAAAGAAGACATATCTGTTTGTATAATGGCTATAGCAGAAGAGACAATGTTATTTAAGGTGTATATCCAGTTGGACAGGGTATTAATCCCATTATCTACAACAGCTAATGCCTTTTTTAGATTTTCCTGGTCTATTTGCCTTAACCGGGCAGCAGCTTCTTGTTGTGAAAGCTTCCAAATTTCATTATTTACTTCATATAAGAAGTGTTTTCTGCCTTGCTTTCTGTAGGTGGCAATTTAAAATAATATGACTCAGCATTTTTAACATCATGCCCAGACAAATATGTAAACTTTTCAGAATATGTTTTTGAACTCCCTTGTGGTGGAGTAGGACAATGTTCCCATTGTGTATAATTAAAAACAGTCTTTGGGCTGCTTGCTCAGTGGATGAAATAGTACCCATAATAATTATAGAAAAACATGTCACCATAATGTTCTTTAGATTGATAAACATCTTCGTTTTCAAATACAGTATAATATTGCAATTCAGTCATAGAATCAACTGTTTTCACATCCCAATCATCAGAAACAACTCCGGGTATTATTATAGCGTTCATTGAAAGTTTAAACACATATGATATTTGAATGACCTCTGTGGTGCCATATATATCGAATGTTACTTTATCCCAAACAATCCCATCTGGAATTGGTATGGCTGAAATGTTTACAAAAGACAAGTCTCTGCGGACCTTGTGAGATGAAAAATGTGGTTTTAGGACCTCATCCACCAGTTCAACTGTTGATTTTTCAGGAAGAAAATTACCATGTATTAAACAAAAGAATGTGATCACAGACCCAATCCAAAACAGGAAGGCTAGTACAGTCAAGGAAAGCCACAGATAGTTCCATGGACGAATGAAATAAGTTACTTTAAGCCAATTTATCAGCTAACGTGTTCTTGACAGTTCAGGTGTCGAGGAAGCAAATGAGTCAGAAAAGTAATCGTTGATGTCAGCAAAGTATCTAGAAGCAGTTTGTGCAAAGGCTGGAGTGGTGTTAGCTGGTGGAGTTGGTGTTTCATGCGGTGGCAAAGAATAAATAGCACCATCTGTGTTGGTTGTATCAAATTGATCAGTTATTTCTGTATTATTTGTTGTTAGTGGAACCAATGCAAGATCATTTTCCACCCTCCCCAAGCTCGGAGAGGTATCAGTGTTGCTGCTTACAACTTGTAAAGGAACTTCTTGACCAGTCGTGAGAGAGATTCGGGAACTACTGATAGTTCCTTTTGGTCGGCTGTGCAGGATCGGCCACATGGTGTAGTTTGACATTGTCGATGGAGACAAATCGGTTTTCTTTGGCACCTGCCAATGGTGGTAGAATGACAGTTCTGGTACCGTGTATTCCCAAGACTGGGACTGATGCACAATAAGAAGGACCAAATTCCTTTTTCACAGCAACCTTTTCACGTACTAGATCCCCCACTCTAGGAATCCAGCCGCTACGAGTTACAGGCACATCCTTAATTCCTGTGGAGGCAGCACTGGCAGAAGCGTTGTCGTCACTGAACTGTTGTAATTTCTGCAAGACAGTGACACGTTCATTTATGTCAAATGGTGTTTCTGCCACCTCCATGCCAGGACCATCAAGATCTGGAACATACATTTGAGTTCCGAACAGGCACTCATATGAAGTACGACCCCCCCAGTGACCTTCTAGGCAGATTGTTAAGTGCTCTCTGGACTCCATACAGGTGATTAAGCCAACTATGACCTGTACCTAAGACTCTGGCTGTTAAGGATTGCTTTAAATCACGGTTTAATCGTTCCACAACACTATTTCCCTCGGGATGAAATGGAGACGAGTACTGGACTTGGACCCCCAATGAAGCCATGGCGTCCCTGAAAGCCCTTGAGGCGAAAGCACGGTCCTGGTCCGAGTGGAAAGCCCCAACTGCATATGTACCGATAAAGACTTGCAAATCTTTAATAACAGTCAGAGCGTAAGCCGAGGGCTGTGACCACACCCATAGAAATCTGGAGCAGGAGTCAACAGTGACGAGGATGTATTTGTCTGCACTGTCTGTTGTTAGGGGACCGCAATGGTCCAAGTACACACATTGTAATGGTTTTATAGAAATTAAGAGGGGTGTCTGCGGCAGGCGTTTAGTTGTGGAAACTCTAATTTGTTGGCAGATGTCACAACAAAGGACATACTGCTTTGCCTCTTTGTATAGGACTGGCCACCAATAGCGGGCTTGTAACAATGATATTGTAGCCCCCACACCAGCATGGGCAGATGTTATGCCCTCATGCACTGCGTTAATCAACTCTGGTCTTATAAATTTGTTGGGAATATCTCACACCCCTGCGCCTGGTATCTTAACTTCAGCGTTTATGCATCCTCCCATTTGGTAGGAGTATTTAGCAGGAAATGCTTTTGGATAGGGCGTACCATCAGCCGTAGCTTTCACGGCAGTCCATATGTCTGCGTCCGGTTTCGCACTCAAGCGGGTTACTGCAGCAACAGTGGCCGTAGCAACTGCTGACTTTTCAGCTTCATCAGCCAGTGTATTCCCAGCCACGTGTATTCAAACGCGCTGGTGTCCAAGTGTATGTACAACATGGGACATTTGGTAGCATTTCCTTCAGATCCGCTACTTTCCCCCACAGCAGTCTGTGTTTAATGGTGTTGCCTTTAGAATCTCTGAACCCATTCTGGCACCAGTAATGCAGGTATTCATTTAAGGACTGGACACAATAGTATGAATCACAAACAATCAGCGTGTGCTGTGCAGGATCTGTATGTTCCAGTGCCATCACCAGAGCTTTCAGCTCTGCTAGTTGTGCAATCCCCTACGGTTTGCGTAAATGTATGTAGGGGACAAAATGTATTGTCCTCCATATAGCCGCTTACGACTGCACAAGCGGCAGAGTATTGATGCTTTGTGCCAATCGCAGGTTGTACAGAGCCATCTGTCTACATGAATCTATGATATTGTTCAATCGGCAATGTATTTGCTAGAACTGGGTATTCTAGTTCATATTGCAAAAATCCTTGAGTTTGTAATTTTGGGTAAAAAATGTAGTCAACTTCAGTGGCTGTCAAAGACGTGGCCCATTGTATCCAACGTTGATGTAATGCTTTTGCGTTAGGAACGCTGGCTTTTGTGACAGTCTCTAGGGCTGGGATTGGAGAAACGACAATAATGCATTTGCCCTGGGCTAGCGGTCTTTCTTTAATGACAGCCATCTGAACAGCAGTGAGTATTTTCTCAGTGGGAGGAAAGTGTTGTTCTGCTGCTGAATACAAATGTGATTTGTATGCAATTGGGACGGTCTCATCCTCATTAAATGTTACATAGGTGAAACCAATGGCACCAGCAATTACTCTGATGACCAAGTGTGTTTTGTTGTCCCTTGTGTGTAAATGTTGTGCTGCAAGCATGTCTGTCTGCAGGTCTCTGAGAATGCGTGTGTTCGACTGTCCAAAATGTACTTGAAAAGTCAGGACGTATCAACTCACATAAGGGTTTTATGTGTGACGTATAATCTGGAATGCAAGTTCTGCCAAAATTTAGGAACCCCAATAGAGATTGGAGTTTTTTAATCGTATTTGGAGCTTTAATTGTGCACATTTTTCTAAGAATTGTGGCGCTAGGCTCTTTTCTTTATCTTTCCTCAATAGTTTATATCCCAGAAACAGAATGCTAAGGAAGGCTATTTTATTTTTATTTTAATTGGATTTGCAGCCAAATTCAGCAAATCCCACAACAATGCGGGCTTCCCATCTTAAATGTTGTAGTAATTCATCATCCGTAAGATAGATATCATCTACATAAGATAATGGTTCAGGGACAATGTCGTGCCAAATTGCTGTCACACAACCTGCGAACAGTCCTGTGATGTTCTTGTATACCTGAGTTAAACAACAGAATTTTTCTGAGAGCCTAGTGTGCTGTGTTCTGGCAGAAGAATCCATTGGAAATGTCCAGTGTTGTTTTTTTTTTTTTTGCACACTATGTTGTTCATCAGTGCTGTGCTATGTGAGTTTTGTATAGCATATGTGCGTGTATGACTGTTTAACTGTTTGTAGTCTAAGACTATTCTGTATGAATGGTCCGGTTTAGCTACTGGGAATAAAGGATTATTTATTGGGAAGGCACAGGTTTCAATTAGGCCCTGGTACTCTAGTTGTGTGAGGCTTTCTCTCACGGGTGCTTTCGCATCATGTTTTATTGGATACTGTGGTTGAGGTTCATTTTTAATAGATATTACGTGGTAGGGGGATTCTTTATCCCATCCTACATGGTTGCTATATAACGCAGGTGCCTGCGCCAATGCCCAATCGATGGCGTAGGATTCAGCGAGTTCCTCCGGAACAAGGGGCGGGAAAGAAGGTTTAATAACCTCTTCCCCATATGGGTAGGTATGGAAAAACTCAGGTGGCCAGTCCTGTTCGGCCAACAAGATATCGTATATATTTACCATGCGATCCCAAAGATTGCATCTATTGTGCGTTCAATGCCTCCTTCTAACTGTAGCGTTACTTTATACACCCTATCAGACGTGGAGACTCGCTTGTCCGCAGTTTCTACTTGTAGAAAGTCATCAGTTGCTTTCACTTCCAGATGCTCTAGAAGACTCCGGCGAACTATTGTGACCTCTGCCGCGCTATCTAGCAGCGCTAGTGCCCACTTCCTGTTCTTCAAGAGGACCCTCTTCTTGAGTGGCATGTCGTATTGCAACTACTGTCACCTTTTTCTTTTTAATTGGGGTTTTTGTTGGGGAAGTTTCTCTTCCTTTTTAACAGAAACCTCCGATGAGCGTTGTGATTCTTGTCTCGGTTTCACATACTCTGTTCTTCGTTCTGATCGCCCACCTCTCTCACTTCGGTTTTCCGATGAGTCTTGAAAGAAACGAGATTGGCGTGAATCAGTGTATTGATATCTATCAGGTGTTTTTATATTATCTCTATTTCAGAGATTATATCTATTCTGTGGGGTCTCTGTACGCATAGATTCTCCCCTTTCTTTTTTAGGAGTTTGTTGTTTTTTATCCCACCATTTTTTTGTTACCCTCAGAAGCTTGCTTGGAAAAATCTTTATTAGATTTACCCTGAAATTGTGGTTTAGTTGGTCTGGCTCTTAGACTATCTCGACCAATACTAGAATAGGTCTCTGCGATAATCTTTGGCAGCTTGCTTTCTTAATCCTGTTGAGGAACATCCCGGAGCCGCATGTGCACTGCTTGTGCGACCGCTTCCTCTTTAAGGTTACTTAAAATAATTGAGGATACCGTGGCGAAATTGCCCATTAGTTGAATTCCCAAGTCTAAGGCTGGGGCAGCCCAGTATTCATCTTGATTTTTTTTCAACACTTCCGGCAAGTTGGCAAGTGTCAGTGTACTGTGTGTGGTATTATAGAGCACGGCAAACACTGTGCCCCATGTATTTCAGTTATCCTCTGTGGGGATCATCCCAAATGGCAAGCACATCGTTAGAATTCTATGTTTATCCTGAGGTCCAGTATGGAGAAATACTGCTTCCAGCGCATTTATTTTTTGGGCTAACCAAAACGGAGTTTCCTCCCATTTGGCGGGTACCTTACCCATGATCAAATGTACAGTTGCAGGGTTAATACCTGGTGTCACTGCATGTGGTTGCGTTAGAGCAGCACGTGCTGGGTTTGCATTCAATGTTTGCATTACAAATTGTACTAATCGTCTGTATATCGCTATCAGTTCAGTATATAAGCGAAGAACTTTAGCTACTGCTAAATTCGCTACTGCAGGGTGAGGTGTATAAGTGGCCAATAAAGACCAGGTGGGACCATCATTACTTAGAGGACCTAACCTAACTGGTAAAATTGCGTGGGGTAGGGCACCATCAGGCCAATTGTTATGTTCTTGATAAGATAGATATATTTCTAAATATGCATATGCCCTGTATTGTCCAGGTACGTTTGCAAGTGTATAGTGATGAAATGTGTTTGTGTTCCCATCAACTGCTGGAAATGTGACCCAGGAATAAAAAAGTTCTGTTCTATAAGCTGAATGGGCATCCACCACAAATGTGACTGGACCCCCCTGGGGTGTTAGGCTGTTTGCTAATAAATGTGCAGTCAGAGATTGTCTCATATTGAATGCAATTGCTGCCTGTTGCGGATCCGCCGTAATAGATGGTAAATTTGTTTTTGTTTTGTTTTGTTTTTTTCTCTTTTTCAACCTTCTCTCTGTCACCCTCAGCATATTTATGTATCTATGTTTCACTTCTTTCTCTGGCCCATCTTATTCTTGTCTTTCTTTCAGCAACTGTTCTTTCTCTCTCTCAGCTGACCAACCATTGCTTGGTTTCCCCTTCTCTCACTGTTCACTGTTACTGTTCCAATAATATGTCTCTCCATCTCGGTAAACATCCTTCTCTCCTCCTTTCTCACTGACATTTCTCCCAGTTTCACACTCTCTAGTAGGGCAACAGCCTGTGAACGCTATGTCTACATTCAGTAACATAGAGCTGCGTGTGTTCATGGTCAGCTGTCAAATTCTGTGTGGGGCCTATATGTTTGCTAGTTGTACCATTGTTAAATATGTCCAGCTATATGTGAATGGTTGCTTAATACTCCAATGTTTAATACAACTAAAGAACATAATCCTATTTTGACTTGTACGTCTGCCAGCTGTCTATTTTATAATCGTGCAGCCTCCTCAGATGTGTCTGTATAAATGACATGTTGCTGTGAAATGTTGTCCTAAATTTAGACCCTTTGTCCTGAATTTTTACTGACACTGTCCAGAATTTGCGTTCTTGCCAGGTGGTCACCCTAGGAGACACAATTTTTAAGCAACAAAAAAAAATGACACTACTTTGGCTGCATCCCACCTCAAATTGCCTCTGCTTCAATACAAGTTAACGGGAGAACTATAGTATCCTGATTATTATTATTATTATTATTAATTGTCCACTTCCTCCCTCTTAAATGTTTTCATGTTTGTCATAGGTTAGCCACGCCCCAATTAGAGATCCACCAGATTTGTCATCCGACTTAAAGCCCAATTTACCAATACTACACTCTGACACTTGCAGGGAACACACAGCACAGAATCTGCGCTGCAGGGACCTTGTTATATTGCGCTATTTAAATAGGTCTGTTTGTGGCCTATTAAATAAGCCAGAACCAATTTACTATCAATGGTTTCCTGCTTGACAGTTTCTTTTGGGGCATAGTTTGTAAAAAATAAATAAATAAATAGTCTATTATTGACTTTGTCCATCAAAGCCACTCCTTGTGGCCCTACACCCATCAATTCCCGCCCCAATTTGTTTCGTGAGAATGTTTCCCATTTCCAACCCCGAGCCCTCGGACTATACTCCTCCACCTACCACTCCAAATTGGCCGAATTTGGATGTAGTCGCTGTTGTCTGCTGGTGGTCTCTTGTGGTCCCTTGGTGAAACCTCTCCCTTTCCAGGATAGCTGAATTGACACATTTCTCTTTTGATACACATAATCTATCACAGAAAAGGCAACGTGCGATATCTACTATGCTGGGTTGTCTTCACTGACAGTGTTGATTGTACAGGCATCCGTACGACCGCTCGGGTTAGTCCTTATCCCATTGCAATACGGCGACAGTCTTTTGACTGCAGAAGCAGGTTGCTTGATGGGAGTCGTAGTTTCTGAATTCCAGTCTCTTCAGGGCTCGGGGGACCCAAGCGTGTCGGGGTAATGCGCATGCTCTTGGCTCCGCAAAAGAAACCTGCTTGAGATGCCAGGCCAGTATACCCCTCCCTGATTGGAGCGGGTACCTGTCTTTCGAACATGAATAGGCGGGTCGGCTGCTCATCCCCGTGCTAGTCTAGGTGGAGCTGTGCGGAGGGACCGGTTAAAAGGTAAGGATGCTATGGACATTTATTCCCGTGGGTCACAGGGAAGGGTTATAGGGTGTTTTACCTTTATCCCGGAATGAACGGTTAGTGTCACCATGGAGACCAAGCAGAATGGAGAGGGGCGCAGTGGCTCATTTAGGGCGAGAGATGCTACTGGTATTAGAAGGGGGCAAAGGGACAATGGCCATCACCGGGGAGGCTGTGACAGAGGGAGAAGCAGGGGTGCCAGAGGAAGGGAGGGAGGGGCGTTGGGAGAAGAAGCAGAAGGGCAGGGTCTGGGATAGAGTGGGGATCACCCGGAAGAAAGGAGGGCAGGGAGACTTTGGGGTCAGTGTTTCTAAGTGTTAGAAATACAAATATTACCTAGGTTAAATAGAATGCTTATCACTACAGGTCACAAGGCGCCGTTATTAAGATTTAAACTTTCCTTTTACAAATCGTTGTTAGCAGGTTCATACGTTCCTTTTGGTTTAATTGAAGCAACCTGGACTAAAATCCCACATTCCCCCGCTTGTAGAGGCAAATAGCGGCTGAATAATTAGTGCCCTCCTGACAGGGAGTTGTATGGCCAGCGTGAGTTTGTTAGTAGTACTCAATGTAATCAACCTTTGATCAGTAAAAGAGTGAGTTTGGGCCTCCCGTTAATCAGATCGTGAGTTTCAAGTCACACATGCATGTCATCAATGAGTGCCTATTTATTTATGTATTTATATTTGATTTTGCAATTTTATATAGCCTGACCTCCACTAGGAGGTATTTGAGCGCATTACACGAGCATCAGTTACATTACACAAGGTCACATTCATATTTTACTTTAGGGTCTGGGAGATTAAGTGATTTGTCCAGCATCTCAAAGGGCCATCTTTCTTTCTTAAGGGGGAAACGGACTACGAGGATTGCAAAGAAGGACATGAGATGCAATGAACATCACATGGGGTTAGGTTAGACAGACCATGGGGATGAAATTGTTGAAATACATTGGTTCCCTCATATCTCTGTGGGGGTGAGGAGGTATAGGGTCTCTCCTAAGTGGTTATAAAATCATGTCTATTTCCATAGACAGATCTTCTGGGGAAGCTCTCCTGACCATGCATATTAAAAGGTCTGCCTGAAACGAATAAAGAAAGGAAAACCCTGCAGGGTAAGATGCCTGCTGTTCCCTGCAAATGGGGTAGGTCACTCTTTATCATTACTGGAGGCAACTCTGTCTAAGTGCAGGACGTGAATAAAGTCCTGCCCTGCCCTAGTACTCTCAGTATCTCAGGATGCTCAATTTAAGGAAAGTAGTTACATTCTTGCTGTACATTTTTATATGAGGGATGCTTCTTTGTTGCAACATACTTAGAAATCTGACTGATGTTTACAGATACTATGAATAGTCTTAAAAAACACACAGTTAGAACCTTTAACTTGCAGGGCATTTTGTGAACCATTCTCATTTTGAGAGGTTCACAAATCGAAAGAACCATTGTTAGAAATGGGGTTTCTGGTTGGCTAGGGCAGGCACCTTAAAAACCATCATTCTAGTCAGGATGAGTAAGATACACACCAAAGATAACCTGTGCTGACCCCCGGTAGCTTGGCACAGAGCAGGCAGGCTTATCTCCATAGGTCATGTGTGAATCGTCTGCACAACACACGCACACCAGTGACACAATAAATACACCACAAAAGAAGACTCCACAACAAGGTATATAAAAATAAACTGTATTGCATTAGAATCATTAGGTCAAAACAATATCAATCAGTAATGGTGTACCAAACAGGCACTCGTTAGGCCATCATGAATGCAAAATAAGAGACAGTTCCATGTTGCCCATGTCATAAAACAATATCCACCCACTGCAGGAAATGCAGATCCTGAAATGTTGGTTAGCACAGCCAAGCAAAATTACATGACAAGTTAGAGCACAACCCCCGCAGAAGTAATGAGGAAAACCTTATAAATGAAAAAGAAATATGAACATGTCATACACATTACCTCCCCAGTGCACCCTAGGCAGATCCTGAGAACATTCCCATTACAACATGTTATACTATACCAGGCATGAAGTTGCAGTGAAAACACTGAGGGTAAACAAACACAATTATGCTCAATGGAATACATGGTCACCACCACCAATGCTTTCTAAACGGAAGTCGTAGCATGGCTGCACTTTCTTTATAAATTATATAGTGAGTCACAATTCATCCCACTGGGGGCCAGGAGCCCCTGTGCTCCTTTCACACAAGATGCGGTATTTCTCTCCTCATGGGAACAGGGCCTCCATCTTGGTTCCATCAAGCTATCCCGTCCAGCTAATGGCTGGGGAGAAAGGAAGAGAGAGCAAAAAAGAAAAAAATATATATATGTATGTATATATGCCCCCGGGTAGACTGGAATGATTTTTGGCATATGTCGGAGAACACAGCAGTGCTGCCGCTGTATTCCGCCCCTCGGCCAGAGGAATGCAGGGTGGGGAAAAGGACATCCTCAGAGGCTACACATCCCCCGTCGCTGGTCGTTGTCATCACGGGGCCCCACTGAAGGGATTCTCAAGGGGTGGCCCCATCCTTGTTCTGGCCGTCAGCTTCTCTGGGCAGGGAGCAGCTGCTTCAGCAGCACCTACCACCTCAGGCGATGCCGGTCACAGTCCTCTCTCGGCTGGTGGTGCCCGCCCTGAACCCAGGCTTCTGCGAGAGGCATGGGGCACCAGCCGCTCACCCCGCGCTTAAAGAGATGATCGGGCAGCTCTCCCAAGGCCGTCCTGGCCAAAAGTCCCCCTTGGTCTGGCGCACGTAAAAGGACCCGTTCAGCCCCCCACTCTCTCCAGGCACAGTGCTCACTATGCGATGAATGTAGAACTCCTGGCCAAAACAAAGTACTCACACCTCAAGCTTCCCCGCATAGTGTGGCACACGTTACCAGGGGAGGGGGCGCAGTCCATCAGTTCTCTGCAAGCTCCATGAGAGGGGGCGAAGGAAGGGGAGAGGGGGTCAGAGAGCTGACGTCTGAGCCCCTCACACGGACAGGAGCAGGAGGGACAGTCCACATGGTCCAGGAGAGCACTGGGGGCACCAAAGGCAGGCAAAGCAGCAGGAGACCAGCACATGAGGCAGCAGGCACCCTATTAGTACCTTCTGCAGCCCAGAAAGTACAGGCAGCAGTCCAGGGCAACAAGTCAAGCAGTCCAGATGGCGGTTCCTTCTTGGCAGCACCACAGCTCTCAGGTGCAGCATGTCCAGCCAGCAGCATCTCCCAGCCAGTCACATGCAGTGTCTCAGCTGGTACTGAGTCAAGGAGCGGCCTGGCAGTAGGGCAACATGCAGAAAAGCAATCCTGATGAGTCCTTTGTGCCATCCAGCAGACACCAGGCAGCAGTGCAACAAACAGAGGAGCAGTCCAGATGAGTCCTTTGTGCAGTCACGCAGTCCCTCTGACAGATTCAGTCCCAGTTCCAAAAGTGCTCTAACCATCAGGGGGGTAGAGCCCTCTACTTATACTCGAAATGCCTTTGTTGAGGGGGTAACTTCACAGGAGTCTTTTCTAGTCCAGCATAACACCCTTTCAACCCAGCTCTGTCTTCAGGCATCAGTAGGGGGGTGATCAGTCCATTGTGTGAGGGCAGGACACAGCCTATTCACATGTCAGGTATGAACAGCCCTCCCTCTCCCCAGCCCAGGAAGACTATCCTCTTCCTGTGTGATGGCTGTCTGAAAGTATGCACCAAGTGGAGCTGTCACTCTGCCCCAGATGTAGATTGGCTGGATCAGGCTGTAAAAGCACTAGAGTTATAAACACAGAGGAATGTCCACTTTCTAAAAGTGGCGTTTCTACCATGGTAATAAAAAAAATCAACCTACACCAATAAGCAGGATTTCACACTACCATTCCAAACATACTAAACATGCCCACACTAATCTTCATAGATCAGACTATACCACTTAGACATATGTCAGGGAATTCCCAATGCAATCCTATGAGGGGAGCAGCGCTCACAGTCGTGAGAAACTAAATAGCCTGTTTTTAACTATTAGGACACGTAGTACATAGAAACATATGACCTTTCACATACACAGCACCCTACCCATAGAGCTTTCTAGGGCCTACCTTAGGGGTGACTTAGGTGTAGTAAAAAAAGGAGTTTAGGCCTTGGCAAGTAGCTTGACTTGCCAAGTCACTGTGGCAGTAAACTGATAAACAAATATACTAAGTTACTAAGTTGTAAGGGACAGAGCACATGCACTTTAGCACTGATTAGCAGTGGTAAAGTGTTCAAAGTCCTCAAGCCAACAGAAAAAGGGTCAGAAAAAAAGGAGGAGAAAAGCAAAAAGTTTGGGGATAACCCTGCAGAAAGGGCCATTTCCAACAACCATTAACATTATCTACTAAACAGGTAAAAGCTAATTTAACTACCTTGTACCTTGTAACTACCTTGTTTATACGGGGTTATAGGAGTCTTTTGTTGGACTCTTTGCCTCATCATTACAGTATAAATGTTAAATCATTCTTAACATTGAGATTTAATTTATTATTATTATTTTTTTAAACTTTGAAATAAAATAACATTATATTGAATTAAAAGGCAATTATGCTCATGTGCAGACAATAATGAAGTTAGTTCTGCCCCTAATGAAGGACGTTTTTGGAGTAATTGAAAATTAGCTAAAATTGGTTCGGCTCCATCCTGTCTCACAGGGGTCCGAGGTATGGACAGGGGAAACTGAAGCTGCCATTGTCCGCAGTTGTCGAGTCCTGGAAGGCTTGCTTCATCCTCTGACATCTCGTATTTTAATGCCTGTTTGAAATCCTTTTATGACCTTATGATGAAGAGACAGGTGGGCTTTTGCAGCCTTGTGGATGAGTCCCAGTTGTCCATAATTGTTCCTAAAATAATCCGGCATCTTCGAAGAAGAAAGTGCTGAGTATATTGTATAATCTTGGGCTATTGAGGAATGGAAGACAAGCACCTGGCTAGTCCTTAATGGAGATAAGCAGAATTAATGTTTATGGAATCATTTCCCTAATTTGCGCAAAACCGAATTTACCTGCCCATACTGACTAAGGTAAGCGCTCTATATGTTGATATTACTAGGCTCTCCTGGGTTATAAAATACCACCAGTTCACCTCAGAAGAGCAATAAAATACGTCAGTAATAGAACTGGGTCACCGAACGTCCCCTGAAACTTGGTGTCAGGTTACCCCTAATGTAATGTGACAGACCTGTTAAATGAAGCTAGCTGTAGTTGCTAAACATATTTTCATTTTCTTATTCTCGACTACAATTTCGTAGGACCAGAAACAAATTTCACATTTGGTTTACAAACATTCTGTTTTACTGCAGCTCTCCTGGCACTGCACGTTTTTTTTTTCTCATCAGAACTTCATAAGGGAGGAGGGAGAAAGAGCAGGTCCCTGGACCAGCTCTGGACAGCTATCTGAAGGGACCTCCTGCTGAGGAAGAGTGAATCATTTGGCTTGAGACTTCTATGGCTCGGCCATCTGTAGTGTATGGCCTATTTTGTTATGTGTCATGGAGGTGTCTTTTGATCCTCGGGTTGGTATATCCGCCCACCTGTTTCTTTGAAACTGGGGTGTTGTTTGATTGGACTCATCGGTGGGGGTGATGTGTTTGTAATCATTTCTTTCTTTAATGCTCCTCTCAAGCGACCCTGGACATCCCTGTGTGAAACAGAAGACATGGAAATGCCTTCCTACCACACCAAGCTCCTAGGGGAACTAAATGAACAACGCAAAAGGGACTTCTTCTGTGACTGTAGCATCATCGTGGAGGGAAGGATCTTCAAGGCACACAGGAATGTTCTGTTTGCCAACAGCGGCTACTTCCGAGCACTGCTAATCCACTACATTCAGGACAGTGGCCGGCACAGCACTGCTTCATTGGATATTGTCACTTCAGAAGCATTTTCAACTATCCTGGATTTTCTGTATTCTGGAAAGTTAGACCTATGCGGGGAGAATGTGATTGAAGTCATGTCAGCTGCTAGCTACCTGCAGATGACGGATGTAGTCAACTTTTGCAAAGCGTACATCAGGTCCTCTTTGGATATTTGCAGAAAGATGGAGAGCGCATCCACGCTGAACCAGGCGGACAGTGGCAGCTCTGGTTGTGCCAGGGAAGGGACCTCCAGGGGACCAAAGAATCAGTGTTCGGCATCCACCGTTTCCCCTTCGCAGGAGAAGGAGGCGAGCTCAGGCTGCCTGAGAGATCCTCCTTGTGGTGACTGCAGCAGTTGCAACTCTGTCGACCTTCTTGTGAAAGAGCCATTGAGCAGCAGTTCCATTGAGGACATAAACTGTTCTCCACCTAAGTTGGTGGTCCCCAAAGAGGAGTTTGACTCAGATGACGTGGAGGCGAGTGAGCGGCTGCAGCAGTACACCATGCCGCTAACCCTGGAGCAGATGGAAGAGGGGCTGCAAAATGGGCAGGCTTTGGACATGGCCTGCAATAACTATCACATGAAGCAGTTTCTGGAAGCCCTGCTACGAAACAGCACTGCTCAAAGGAAGGATGAGGCGCATCACTTCCCACGTGGCTTTGAGAGTCGGTCAGACGATGGTGGCGCCCCAATGAGCTCAGTGATGGATATTCAAACTGAATGGTATGCAGATGAATCAGGTGAGAGGAGCACCCATGAATGCCAGCCAGGCCTGTATTGCCCTTATATGTTATTACTCAAGAAAAATAAGAATTAGGATCACCAGAAATCTTGCCAATTGATATAAAAATGGAAACAAGAGCAGTGTTGTATTTGAGTCCCTGGTGCAAGACTGCTTCGATCAGACTACTTAAAAGAGGGTCTGTTTTCCGAGATACCAGATAATAGGCAAAAATATTTAGGGACGGCTGCATGCAGCCCCTACTGACTTTATTTAAATTGCTAATAAAACCCTTTAGGTTTCGTACAGATTCTAGAGCATGACAAGCCAAGAAAGCAAGTTCAGGCAGCACTGGGAGCAGAAGACAAAAAAATAGATGGCAAAGCCTGGAAAAAAGACTGAGACACCGCATTGTCATAGGAGAGAGGAATGGCAACGGCCGTTAAAACACAGAAGTAGGAGGAGGCCTCTTGGGGAAATTTATGGCGAGGTTCTTTCTGCCAGAGGCCTTTCACACCTCAAAATGTTACTGCAAGGAGCCAAATTTAGCAGGTTCGGAATAAATGGGTGGGAATTGGACTCAGTGAGAAATGTTACTTTTAGGACTGTGGGCCTGATTACGACCTTGGCGGTTGGGATACTCCGTCACAAACATGACGGATATCCTGTCCGCCGTATTACAAGCTCCATTATATCCTATGGAACGTGGAAAACGGCGGGCAAGATATCTGTCACGTTTGTGGCATAGAATCCCATCTGCCTAGATCGTAATCATGCCCTATATTTTTTCGAGATAAGTTTTAATCACATGGAAACCGATAGCTAAGTGATGTCTGAAGTGGGTTTAGTAGCTTGTGATCGACAGGCATTTTTGGCGCAGACTGAACGAATTGAAGAAATTGTTTCAGGTGGGAGACGGCACCACCAGAGGCCAATGTGGGATGGTGGCCACTTGTTCTGCTTTCCTTCTTATCTCAAATCAGAGCTTACAGAACATATCAAGAATGCACTTCTGAGTTCAAAGAAGACTTTTATTGTTGTTAATTCTTCCCCACCCACAAGTTCGTAAGAGACGAATTAATAGATTTCAAGCACAAAAGTAGTCACAGCATTAAAACAAAATATATCTCAGTTGCAATGTACACAGCAGGTTATATATATATATATATATATATATGATATTGATAAGATATTGAATGCAAAGCAAAACAAATACTTCACCGTGTGAGAAACTGTTTACATCTTCATCTTTCTGGGGTCTGCAAGTTGATGACTCCGGTCAACTGCGAGAAAGAGATTATCTACCCACACAGGAGACTGGCAACTGGCGCCAAGTTCCAGCCTGAAGTCCAGCAGATTTCAATCTAATTCTCTGAAGCCCGAGTCATCCGTTACAAAAGTGTGCCCCCTCCTCTCAGACTCGGGAAAACTACGCAAGCCTTTGGAGACTGGCCAGATCTCCTAGACTGCTCCTCTTCCCAAGCTTGAGCAGAAAGGAAAACACCAAATGTACCCTCTCTTATCAGGTCTAGTCTAGTGTGAGAAGAAAACATCTTGGTTCATCTTGTGGAAAAACATAGCTTGGAAAAATACAGCTTGGATTCTCAACTGCAATGTCTAACTCCACGTTAAAGGCAATAGGCAGCTAACCTAAATATCAAATGCAATGTCTAATGTCAAGTCAAAGCCAATAGGCAGCTAAGCTGAATACAAAATGCAATGTCTAATATCATGTCAAAGCCAATAGGCAGCTGAGCTGAATACAAAATGTAATGTCTAATATCATGTCAAAGCCAATAGGCAGCTAAGCTGAATACAAAATGTAATGTATAATATCATGTCAAAGCCAATAGGCAGCTAAACTGAATACAGCATGTCAAAGCCAATAGGCAGAATACAGAATGTAATGGCTAATGCAATGTCAAAGCCAATAGGCGGCTAAACTGAACAAAACATATAATGTGCTACTGGTGAACATTGAGCAACTAATATGCGCAGTGGGGAAACACAAAGTCATTGGTCAAACCCAATGAATAGCATCACACCACTAGATACAGATGGTCAAGGTTCCCTTGGCCAGTTCACTTATTGTGGGTGTCTCAGAGCGAAGCTCTCTTTAATGTATGTGGATCCTAGGCAGCGTCAGAAGATGGTGACCTTGGATTAGCTAGGTAGGAGGAGCTCCTGCTGATGCTAACAGAGGTTGAAAGAAGTGAAATGGTACGATAATGAGGTGGTCTCGTTTGGTCAGTTTTTACAGTGATAATAATGTTCACTGACAGATTTTAGAGTTTTAGTCCCACAATTTAGGCTTTTATAGAATATTTCAATTCTGGGGGTGTACTCAGTCCTAAGATGTTTCTTTGACTCTGTCAGCAAAAATGATAGTCTAGAAAAGCCCTTGTCGTAGTGTTAAACAGCTTGATGGTAACCATAGGGTCTTACTGTATCTGAAGGCATGTGCTCTTCTGCTGAGCTCATCAAGAGACCTCACTGTTTGATCATGCAAATTATTTAAACAGATGTATATCCCTAGCCCCCCACCCCCAGGACTCACCTAACATGAATTGCCTTGAAGCTCCTGCATCATACCTCTCCTTGTTGCTGTCTTTCTCCCTCTCTCTCGAACTTCTCTCTCTCTCCCTCCCCTGTGCTCTCCATTTTCTGTACTGTGTTTACCCACCTAAGTGCCTTTTGCCCCGTTTTCTGTTCTGTTTTGCGCCTTTTTACCCCATCTTCAGCTCTGTCTTTACCCCGTTTTGTGCACTTTTGCTAATTTTCTGTTCTCTTTGTACCACATTCTGTGGCTTTTCTGTTCTGCTTTTTGCCTCTTTCCTGATTTGTTTTCCCTTTGTGGCACCTTATGACTGTGCATGTGTTCTCCTGCAGCGTGGAAGAGTGCAGCAGTCTTGGTTTGCGTCTGGGTGCGCTCAGTGCTAGGAACACTAATCCTGCTCCCACTGTCCCATGCCCTGCTGCAACCCTCCTCGCTCTCAGCCCTGGCTGCCGCTCACACTTTTGCCACATCACAGAGAGAGCATTATCCTGCATCTCTTGTAAGTGCTCCTACTCACAAGTCACTCTACATGCTCACTCCTGCAGCAACAATCTTCTGCGCTCTTTTGCATGTTCCTTAACTCCTGCTCGCTCACCATGCCATAGAAATACTAGGGCCTTCTACTTGACTATGGCCCAAATCTGCCTTACCGCACTGAAACATCTAAACCAAACCTCAGCAACAGACATCAGAACAGCAATCCCCATTGGCTACAAGATCGCTAGGCAGGACACCCAACACAAGCCAAGAGCAGATTCACCACCATACACAAACACACCATGGGCTGTATCACATCCATGGACAAACCTAGTAACTACATGGAGCACCTTACGTTCCATCTGCACATCATAGCAAACTTAAGGCTTCATGAAACCCTAGTATACAGACCTCCAAGGCCACGCACCAACTTTGCCAGCAACATCTAAGCTTCATTGCATCCCTCGTCATTGGCCGTCATCTTCCCCAGAAACTCAAATTTCACCTGAAAGACTGCATTGATGCAAACATGATCGACTTCTTATAAAGCCTGTTGAAACTCTGCCTCACCTAGCATATACTGGACCCCAATACTGCAGGACATATCCTGGACCCGCTACTCACCTCCTTCAGCAACATCACAATCAACAAGCCATCACTTGGACAGACCGCGGTCCACGTGTGCAAAGCATTTTTCTTATTGCAAACGGGCCAATTCACAGTATCGGCCTGTTTGCTACTAGAAAAAAGTTTTGGGGGATGTACAAAGCCCAAATTGTGATTCAGTAACTAGTTACTGAATCACAATTTGAGTTTTGCGATTCAGTGTTAGGAAGGAGCGTGTTCAGGGCATCCCTTCCAAATCCTGAATCTGAATGCTATGTATGATTGTTTTGCAACTGTGAATGCAGTTGCAAAACAGTCACAGTTAACACCATTTACAAATTGGTGTTAACCCAGTCGCAAGCAGGAAGGGGTCAAAAAGGGACCCCTTCCTCTTTGTGAATGGTAGCGAAAATACTTTTTCAGAGTAGGCAGTGGTCTTAAAGACCACTGCCTACTCTGAAAAAATTAAAAGAAAACTTTTCATTTTTCTTTTTGAAATGCATCCCGTTTTCATTTAAGGGAAATGAGCTGCATTTAAAAAAATAAAAAAAAACGTTATTTGAAAAGCAGTCACAGACATGATAGTCTGCTATAACCAGCAAGCCACAATCCCTGTGAGTGCAGCCATTTCCAATGGGGTTGCAAATTGCGACCTAACTCATGAATGTTGATGAGGTAGATCATTTGCGACCCCATTGGGAATGGCAAACAGTGTACTTTACACTGTTGTACATTCACAATTTGCAATTCCCAAACAGATCGCAAATTGTGAGTCGCAAAACAAAAGGTCGTTCATCTGGCCCTGCATCTCTTTTAGCATGCCTGTCCTGCAAAACCACAAAC
This sequence comes from Pleurodeles waltl, assembly GCF_031143425.1. Classification (NCBI taxonomy): domain Eukaryota; kingdom Metazoa; phylum Chordata; class Amphibia; order Caudata; family Salamandridae; genus Pleurodeles; species Pleurodeles waltl. The sequence goes on from NC_090440.1 coordinate 702,444,284, forward strand.
TTACCATCACTGGACCTGCCCAGACCTGCCCGTTGCTGTTGGAAAAACATCCTAGAGGAAGACTGGGCTTCTGCACTTTCCATGCACCAGCCTGAGCACACCAGCGGCCTGCCAGAACCCCTCGAAAACTTCAACAGCTGCATTACTACATGTGCTGATACCCACACTCCCCTCAAACACAGCACAACAGCAAGAACCTGACCACAGAGGAGCTTAGGCTAACGAAGCTCCACTGCAAACAATTGGAGCGTAATTGGAGAATCATCCAAGACACTGCAGACAAAAACATGTTAATCTCCCCTGAGGGGCTACCACCAGCATATCTGGAATATCAAGCACACAGCTCTCACATGAGTTAGGGCTAGGAAGTATACTAATACACAGTTGTATTCGCTCATATGGACTAAGGGACTATTGCCCCCAGGTCCACGCAAGTGTTGTATTGCATTGTTTGGGGTTTATAATTACACTTACAGTACACCATTAGGTACCGTGTTTGCAGTGGGGTGGTGTTTGATTTTTGATTAGAAGTGCCCACCTTTGGATATAGCCTTCACTGCATGTTTCCTACATAGTCACTTTTAGTAAGGACCAGATTTAATGTGTTCTGTTGCTCCTCTCTCAGATATAGGTGCTTCTACAAGTGGAGTAATTTTCAGGTAGGCCCCCTTCCTTTTTAGTCTGTGTGTGTCTCTTCAGAGAGGAACAATAGGTTTCTTCACACACCTCAGCGAACAGGGATCTTAGGCCCCAGACCCAATTATGGCTCATTGTGAGGAAAGAAACATGTTGGCTGCAACAACTAAAGGGACAGTGTATGAGTCATTGTACTCAAACGCTGCCCATCCTTTGCTTTTAACCTTACCAACAGACACCACAATTAAAAGTGCGAAAGACCTTGGTGAGCTTGCAGGTAATTTAAATTCTTAACTGGATCCCTAAACTATCCAGAGTAACAACGTTTAAGTACTCCCTCTGGAAAGCCCAGACCACGAGGTTGAGTCCGCCTTGGTGGCATTGTCCTACCAGTGTGGGGATCGGTGGTCAAATGATGAAGCATGACACTGTTATGTGTGTGAGACCACCTGTTCCATAAAGGGAAGACCCCATGTGTAGGTGCTGTACTGATGGTCTTCACAAACCGTAACTTCACCCCGTTCTGTTTTTTGTGTTGTTGATACCTTCTTGAGATCATCATGCAAAGGCCCACTCACCCCTTGATTAGCTGCTTCTTAACTGAAATGGCACAAGATGTCAGCCTGGCCCTGTACTCCTGGGATGCCCGCAAACTCATCTGTGGGGTGCCTCAAGGTTAATCCCTCAAGCCAACCCTCTTCAACGCACACAGGACTTCTCTGGTCATTGTCATACACGCTCACAGCATCAAAAATCCTTTTCTACTCTGATGACATGCAACACATACTTTCCTTCTCAGACAAGACCTCCAACAAAGGAATGAGTTCACTGCCTGCATGACCGAAGTCACCAACTGGATAAAATTCATCTGTCTCAAGCTGAACACCAGCAAGACAGACGTAGTGATATTAGGCAAGAACACCTTACCATGCAATTCTACCTGGTGGCTGGCTGACTTTGGACCCACACCCAACCCCAGCACCCATGCCAGGAATCTCTGGAGCATCATTTACAGCAAACTGGACATGACTGCATGATTGAACTCCATCACACCTTCCTGGGAACATCAGAAAAACTATCGCTCATGTCCTTGTCACCAGCAAAATGGATTATGGGAACACCCTGTACGCCAGAATCGCCAAGCAACTCACCAGAAGACTAGAAACCATCCAGAACTCAGCAGCCAGACTCATCCTCAACCTCCACGGAGAACATGCAGGGATCTCCGTTGGCTTCCAGTACATAAACATGCACAGTTCAGAATCCTCACAATTTAATGTACTACACAACAGATGGGCCTTACCCACTTGAACATTTGCATTTCCTTCCATTCACCTCCTAGACACCTTCACTCTGCAGGACTCTTGCTCACACACATCTCATAGATGCACAAAAACAGATGCAGAGGCCAGGCCTCCTTATACATTGTTCCTAAAATGTAAAATGGCATCCTAAGAAACATAAGAGCCTCCTCTCTTTTCGAGTTCTGTAAGAAGCCGAAGACTTGGCTTTTCGAATAAATTGGTGGCATTTTCAATCTTCTGTTCTCCCTATCCATATCAACGATCCTAATCCTCCACCACCCACTTTCCGTATTGCAGTCCAACAGCTATTACTAATAGCACTGGAATACCACTGGGGGTCACTGTTGCGCCATATAAATACTTATATTGGGCTGCGGCAGACGGCCTATTTTCTCAGTACGGCCCTGAAAGTTTTAATCGCACCTCGACATGGGAACTAAGACTATATAGCTAAAGGGTCTCCAAGCATATCTAGAAATTTCTCTCTGTGTCTAGTCTTGCAATCGGGTTCAGAGCTTCCACTGGTAGCCATTTTATCAAATTCACCTACCATATGTTCCCACGCAGTGCTGACCCTATCAGCCCTCGCATCATGTTGACCCTTTTTGCGATGAGGGAGTAAGAGTCTGTCTCTAAAATAACTTTTGCCAGGAAACACGCTCGTTTCTGTAAAATCAATTCATGTTTCTATCACTGCGTGTCTGAAGAAAATGCCCCTTCTATTAGAGAAGGACCGAGACTGATTTCCTCATGGTTGTTCTAAAGACGATGTACTGGATTGTGGCACGCATTCCACCCATAAGCTTTTGTTCTCTTAAAATACTCGTGGTGTACCTTGCCGTGCACGCTGTTAGTGACTGACTCCCTATTCCGACATGCGTACACCTGGCACCTCCATAAGTATTCTGTATGCAGATGATGAAATTCTGAGGTGTTCACTCCGCATCGCTTCATTTGACCACAACCACCCCCTACCTGGCCCATCGTGCTCTTCCCAATAAAAGGGATCTTGAGTCGTGATTTCCTCTTACCATTGTGTTTGAATTCCAAGACCTTCTGCTAGTTTTATCGAAACACCTTTCAATAAATATATTTGTTTATAGCCGGTCTGTTGGTAACTGTTGCGAAAGGCTCAGAGGTTTGCTGAAGGTTAGAGTAACCACACGGTTCTGCAGATTAGTTTGGACTGTGTGTGTACAGAGGCAATAGCATCGCGTGTGCGTGGGTTGGCCACGTTTATCTGTTGCATCCCTTGGGAATCTGGTGTGAGCACAGGGAGACAGCCCCCCTCAGGGGTCAGGTGGGTTCTGGCCCTAGAGACTTTGCTGTGGGAGCCCCCCTGTGTATGGGCTTGGGCATAGGAAGGCAGGCCCCCATGGAGTAACTGATGAGTTATGTAGCTCTCTCTCTGGAGGTGGTTATGGCTGACCTTCTTTATATGGGTGCAGATACGTGGTTCCAGCCCTCTGAAAGCCAGGCCAGGGCTGCCTCTGAGGAATCAACTGCTTTAGCAAAACCATGTGTAGATGTATCAGCAGCAGGCGCCCTTCTGTGAATTAACTAATGAGACGTCCAAGCCAGGAACCAAGGAACCAGGGACCTAGCTGCTGGAGCGCTTTGTAATACCTGAACACAGAATAACATCTGGTTTCACCGATGAGTTAATTAAGTTATTCTTTCTGTGGGCATAGGGGGTTTCCTTAATAGGTCATGTTTTCCACATCTGTTCATTGTTTCTTATTCAGTCACCCTCCCCTTACGGTATGTTTTTCTCTCTCTTTTGTATTGTCAAGGGGAGGTTCTTGTTGTTCCCATAAAGCTGCATAAGTGCCCGTTCTGCCCGTACACTGCCAAGCAGAAGGGCATTCTGAAGCGCCACATCCGCTCCCACACCGGCGAGAGGCCCTACCCCTGCGAGACCTGCGGCAAGAGGTTCACGCGACAGGAGCACCTTCGCAGCCACGCGCTGAGTGTAAGTTTGGGGTGAGCATGCCTGTCACGGTGGGTCTGGTTAATGCACGGCAGCTGCACCGAGGGTTTGTTTTAATTGACGCAGTAACCACACCACGTGTGTCGTGCGTGGCCGCTGGCAGTGTCGGTGGTTTCAGGTGGTGTACAGCTGGGCTCATTTTTGGTAACTGAGAATGATCTCTCACTATCTCCGTTTGATCCAGAGCAAGAGAGTCAAAGGCAACAAACTTAGAAAGGAGGAGGAAGAGAAAGACATCAAAAGTCTCCTGCCATGAAATGTCGTGTTCTGCAAGTCTCGCTCCCCTGCCCTCCCTCGGAGCCCCTGACCCTCTTAGCTCATGCTTCCGGTGTCCTTACTCTCCTGGGTACTAGTGAAGCGCGTGCAACCGCTGGTCCTTCGGAGCAGCGTCTGCGTGTTTCTAAAACGTGTGCTGCTGCGCCCTCTACCCGGGCGACTGGGTTAGTAAAGTGTGGACTTCCGCAGCTGCTGTATAACTGCATTGATGTTTACCCTGCACTACGCAGTCAAGGCCGGAATGACGTAAGATTCCGCTCTCGTGCTGTCGTGTGAGGCAATCACTGCTGCCCCTGGTAAACCCATTGGGATTGAGGCTCGCGTACGTTGCTGGCGCCCATGTAAGGCCTAGTCTGAGGGAAGCTTACACTGCAGCTGCCCGTACTGTATTTGTTCTGCTGCTGGTCCTGCTGTACCAGGCACGAGAGAAGCTTGCAGCATTTTCTGCTTGTTGTCCTTCAGCTTTAATACTACCCAATCTTTCTGTAATTGTTTTTCACATTTTAAGTTTCTCATTAAAGGGTATTCATGTTAATTGACAAATGTTGAAAGGTTTATCATACAAGTGGACACCAAATCTTGTCAGGTGTGTAAAAGGTAAGGTCAGACTCTATTAGAGTTGCCACCTTCCCAAGAGAAAAATACTGGTCATTTGTTGTTGTTTTAAGACTCTGGAAGGGCCTGGTCTTGATACTTAATAGGACTTTAAACAAAATTGTATGTATTCATTTGTAACATGTCTTTTCTGCTTTCATTAGTCAGGGATCAATAACGCAGCTGTAGAGCACACTCAAAAGTGCTTTCCATTTATTTTTGCTGTTTGAAGTAGGCATAATTAAAGGCTAAAACTCCCGGCTTTAGGTGATTTTACTTATTTTTGTAGCAGCTGGGACATTAAAATACCGGGGGTGCCAGTAGAAAACCGGTCAGATGGAAACCCTAGACCCAATGCCTTTTCAAGTGTCTTCTTTTACAGGTGAGAATAATGCTGCCACATTAACAAGTTCAGTTGTGCAGCGAGAAATTAGGGCAAAGAATTTAAATGTAACATAATGCTATTCTGTCGTTAAAGCCAGGCAGAGAACTAGATCCTTCAGCAGTGGTAGCAGCTACCTGGCTCTATGAAAAGGGTACCCCAGATTAGACTTAAAAGTTGGGAGAGGGCTTATGTAACTACAGCAAACAATAATTACTGACACTCAACCTCAATAAAAAAAATTCTAGCTTACGCGTCAAGAATTTTCAATTCTATTAAGGACACGGAGGCGAGGATTATGCTATCTCCTTCTTTACTTACTCCAAACAGCAGCCAATCATTTAACAAGAAAATATAAACTACATATCCCAATAGGCATAAGTCCAGCATCACGTGGCCCAATCACCACACGTACCCTTTGTCCATAAGAGTCCTGACCCTAAACGTCACTTCCTCTTTCTTTGATAAGTCTCTTCACAACTGTCAAAAAAACAGAACTTTCAAACTGTAAACTTGGTGTGAATCGAAGTCCTCTGGGAACCAAGCTTCAAGATAGGACTGAAGAACAGGTCCGTGAACGACGTCCTCAGAATAGCAAAGATGCGACTTCAACGATTCTTCTGATCAGAACCTAAAGAAAAAACAATATATATGTGGTAATATCCCGTAGTAGTGCAGATAAAATTTACTCTTTTAATGACAGTAACAATTCTGGGTGGGTAGAAATAATGTCAATTATACAATCAAAACATAATTGCAATCATTTGATGTTAACCACATTGTTTCTTAGGGAGGGATAATCCTCGCCTCCGTGTCCTTAATAGAATTGAAAATTCTTGACGCGTAAGCTAGAATTTTTTTTATTCTATTTCAGGACCCGAGGCTCAGATTATGCTCGTTTAAAGCTGATTAATAACATCAGAAGCAACGTCTAGAACAGGTTTTTGATAGAATTTCCTAAAAGTGGATTCAGATGACCAGTCCGCCACTTTCATAATGTCCTCTAGGCGAGAACCTAGCGCATAAGTCTTGGACGCCATTGCGCCTCTTACTGAATGAGCTCCAAATATGTTAATGTCTATGCCTGCTTCATTCATTAACCATTTAACCCATCGAGACAAGGTAGCAGACGAGACCGGTTTAAAAGGTTTTTGTAGAGCTATAAGTAGCTGTCCAGATGTATTTTGTCTGAGAGTTTCTGTAACCAATTCATATTGTCTTAAGCATTGGACCACACAAAGTTTTGGGTTGTCTGAAAATACTGGGTACGATACCGACCTGCTATTAGTCTTTGTCCGTTTGGAAATGTTGAAAGTAACCCCTTCTGGGGTGTACACTCTTCCTGCTATGTCCAAGGCTTTGACATCTGATATGCGTTTACAGGAGATGAGGCATAATAGCATTGTCAATTTGGCTGAAATCTGTTTACGGGATAAAGAGCCGTTGTCTGGCCAGGCTTCCAAGAAACGAAGTACAATGTTAACATCCCACAAAACAGAGTATTTGGGGAGAGGAGGATTGGATAAGCGGATACCCCTAAGTAATTTACATACAAGCGGATGTTCACCTACCGGTTTCCCATCCAGGTAATTATGGCCAGCTGAAATGGCTGATCTGAAGTTGTTTACTGTTCTATAAGCTAGGCCTGTGCCGGCTAGTTCAGCTAGGAAATTGACAATCATTTCAATGTTAGATTCCACGGGATTGAGACCCCGTCTATCACACCAACTATTCCATCTTCGCCATGCAGATGTATATCTCTTATGGGTACCTGTTGCCCAGGCTTGCTTGATGAAAGTCGCAGCTTGCTGCGAAATTCCTGGGGAGTTCCATCTTGCCCTGAAACCTTCCAAGCCATCAATGTTAGTTTCAGTGAAACAATCATTGGATGTTGATGGTTCTCCGGGTTCAAAAGTAGATTCGGGCGAGGAGGAATGAGAAAAGGTAGGGCGCAAGTTAACTGAAGGGCAAGCGGGAACCAGGATTGCGCTCTCCAGCAAGGGGTCACTATTATAATCTCCGCTTTCTGACGTTTTATCTGAGACAGTACTCTGGGGATCATTAGGAATGGAGGAAAGGCATATCCCCGAAACTTCAACCAATCTTGGAGAAAGGCATCGGTCGCTAAAGCTAGAGGGTCTGGACGCCAGCTGAAGAAGGCTGGTATCTGAGTATTGAGACGAGATGCGAATAAATCCACTTCGCACGGGCCCCAAAACTTGGAAATCTGTTGGAAGATTATCGGGTCTAGTCTCCAGTCGCTGAAGTCTGTCAGGTATCTGGAGTTCCAATCTGCTATTGTATTCTGGTCCCCTGGGAGATATTCTGCCATGATAGTCAGGCGATGGCTGAGGCAATAGTGCCAGAATTCTTTGTCAATTTCGGCCAGTATTCTGGATTTTGTGCCCCCCAGTTTGTTGACATACCGCACTGCAGAGATGTTGTCCATTCGAAGCAGAATGCAGCAGTCCGTCCTTTGAGGGGAAAGACTCCTGATAGCAAAGGAGCCTGCTAGAAGCTCCAGGCAGTTGATATGAAGGGTCTGTTCCCAGGTCGACCAACGACCCCCAGTTACTATCGAGCCGCATCGGGCTCCCCATCCCCAACGGCTGGCATTGGACTCTATCACAATCTCTGGGTGAGAGCCGAATATTGCCCTGCCGTTCCACGCCTCCATGTGTTGGAGCCACCAATGAAGTTCTGCTTTCACTTCGTCGGTCAGGGGAATCGATTCCGAGTAGCTGAGACCCTGTTGGAGATGTCTGATTTTGAGTCTCTGGAGGGCGCGGTAGTGGAGAGGGGCCGGGAAGATTGCCTGAATCGACGAGGCCAGGAGACCTACTATTCTGGCAATGTTCCTCAGGGATACTATCTGGCTGGCTAAAGCCGTCCTCAGTTCTCTCTTGATGCCTCGAATTTTTTGAGGTGGGAGAATAAGAAGGGAGAGTTTGGAATCTATCCTGAAACCCAAGAAGTCTATTACTTGGGAAGGACTCAATAATGATTTCTGCACATTGATGAGGAAACCTAATTCCTGCAGAAGATTGATTGTCCATTCTAGATGTGTCAGGAGAGTCTGGGGATTTTGAGCCATCAGAAGGATGTCGTCGAGGTAGACTATGAGTCTGACTCCCTTGGATCTCAGGCGTTCCATCACTGGCCTCAATAGTTTCGTGAAACACCACGGGCCGATGAGAGACCGAAGGGGAGAGCATTGAACTCCAGGCAGTGTCCTTTCCAGAGGAACTGTAGGAATCTCCTGTGAGGGTGAAATATGGGAACTGACAGATAGGCGTCTTTGAGGTCGAGACGCACCATCCAATCTCCCTCTAGAAGTATGTCTCGTAACAAGTGGATACCCTCCATCTTGAAGTGTCTGTACACAATCCAGTAGTTGAATTCTTTGAGATTTAGTACTAGACGGTGACCTCCTCCCTTTTTGTCGACGACGAAAATGGGGCTTAAGAAACCTGACGGGTGCAGGGAAGAGTAACTTACCGCTCCTTTGTGTAAGAGGTCTTGTACCTCTGCGTCTATAAAAATCTGATCTGTTAGGGAAAAATACATTTGTGTTGGGGGGGAGGACTGGTGCGGGGAGCCTATGAACTCTAGATGAAAGCCAGTAACAGTCTGTAGAATCCAGGGATCTCCTGATATTCGTTTCCAGTTCTCTAGGAATAAGCCCACTCTGCCCCCAAGGCGTACTTGTGAATGAGGGATAATGCTCACCTGAATAACTGGAGTCTTGGATCGCACCCTGCTGGCCTCTGCGGGGTCCTCGTCTGTATCTGGGGCGTCCGCCTCGGTTGCGAGTGGGGTAGAAGGTGTTGTCCGATTGATCGGAGTACCAGTTGTTTCTACCTCTTGTGTAAGAATATTGGGAGCTTTGTAAAGATCCTCGGCTGGGCGTACGCCCTCCAAAACGTCCGGCCCTGGTAAAAAGGTTTCTTTTGAAGACCTTCTTAAGAGATAAGTGCGCTTTGTCTAGGGAAGAGAAGGTGGCGCAAAATTTTGCTAGATCCTTAATAAAGGATGAGCCAAAAAGGAGGCCATCGGCCGATGGACCAGCTTCGGAGGATGCCAAGTCTGTTAGTTTGGGGTCTATTCTCATAAGGATGGATTTGCGGCATTCCGACGACACCGTGCAGTTTGCGTTGCCTAGAAGGCAAAGTGACCACTGGGCCCAGCCCATCAGGACATCGGTATCCATGGGTGTATTTGTTTGTTTGGCTAGGTAGGCCATGTCTAAGATCTTTGTCAAGGGGCCTGTGACATCTAATAGTTTATCTTGGCAATAGCGCCATGATCTGTCCAGACCTTTTTTGGGGACCTTGCCAAATTTTCTCATGAAAGTGACCATGGTGGGATCAATATCAGGAGTGTCCGTCACCTTTTCATCAACATCGGGTCTGGGGCATTCAGCCTTAAGACGTGAACGGACCTCCTTGTCAAAACTTCTTCTGACATTGTCGTGGATGTACTGAGCTACTTCAGGGGATGGAGTCCAGTTGGAAGCTCTGGGGTGCATGATCTGAGTGGGGTCGAAATCTAGGGTTTTAGTTAGGGAAGTTTCTTTCCTAGGTTTTTTGCTGGGAATGGGAGGATCCGAAGCGTCAGAGTCGCTGGAATCTGAGTTGGAATCCGAGGAGGATGAGGAAGAGTCTGGGTCTTTAGCATTACTGTAGTTATGCTCGGTGGAATGCTTTTTAAATAATTTGTTAAATGCGTCAGCATGAACCCCCGAGATCGTGCTTTCCACTTCCTCTATGTTTTTGGTCTTGGTTTTGCATTTAGATTTTGATTTCTTCTCCTGAGAGGAGGATTGGTGTTCGCTATGCCAACCCTGGGATTTAGCAAAGTCAAATAATTGTCCTGAGAAGGGACCTAAAGCTTTTACCAGGGCGTCATTAACAGATTGCTGTACTCTGTTATCTAAGGCTTCAACCAGGTTTACCTCTAGTTGGTTGCCCAAATCATCAGGGTAGAACCCTGTCTCATTCTCACTCCATTGTGCCATAATGGGATTTTTTTTAAAAAGGTTTTCTATAGTATAACAGGGGGAGTGTAAGCCCCTGACAGGCAAATCAATAGCCCAAATATAGCGTGGAGGGAGCTGCCTGTAGTATTGACACACTCTAGGCAAAGCCTTATTGATTTTTACAACCCGTGTCCTTTATAGGAACCGGGCGTCAGGGAGCACAAATATCGAAATGCAGGGAGGGAAAAGGGCAGCTAACACTCCGCGCGTCCGGTGAATCGAGCCGTCTCATCTAAAGTGGTGAGATCGGCTCGAAACACGCGCGCAAAGCGCGAGCGCCACAATTGAAGAAGGACTACACGGCTCACAGCCGTGTAAACGCTCCCGCTCCCACTCCACAGGGCTAACAAAAATCGGCGATAAAAGCCGTTAAAAACAAAACAATAAAGGTGAACTATGAACGGGTCAGCGCGAGCGGAATCGCATCGCTACCCGACAGAAACTGTTAACTGTTTAAACATTAATATATATACGTCAAAACACACAGATAATAGAGAGTAATTAAAATGTCACTTATCTGCTGCGGAGAAGCAAAGAAAGAGGAAGTGATGTTTAGGGTCAGGACTCTTATGGACAAAGGGTACGGGTGGTGATTGGGCCACGTGATGGTGGACTTATGCCTATTGGGATATGTAGTTTATATTTTCTTGTTAAATGATTGGCTGCTGTTTGGAGTAAGTAAAGAAGGAGATAGCATAATCTGAGCCTCCGGTCCTGAAATAGAATTATGTCTGTCTTTACATAACGTCTCAAGATCTAGGAAACACAATATGGCACATCATTTCATAATGGTTATTTATTCTTTTTCACATCCCTTTGCAAACATTTTATTCACATATCAGTTAATTAAATATTGATTAAATAACTTATTATCAAAAACAATTCATTGTATCGTGCCCCTGTCCTCTGATTCCACTCATCCACACATTCATACTTACTAATTTCTCTAAATAAAAGAACTTCAGCAGCCCCCAGGACACAGTGTACATCATATTACTTGAATTCTTTACACACTAATGATCAATGTCTGGTAAACCTATAGAAAGAAACAGTTGATGGATGTTTTAGTGTCTGCTGTTGCCATGCGGCCACCTTCTTCAGGACGAACATCCAAAGTATTTTGCTCTCAAGACGGTTCAGGGCTGTCTCTATGTGCAACACATTGAAACCAATAATTTAAGATTATTCGTGTCGTAGATCATTAATATTAGATATTCAATTATATTAAAATGAGTCCCGAACATGGCTACAAGTGATTGCCAAAAACAAAAGTGCCAAACAGTTGTGCTACTCACTCCACACCGAAAACAAGCATGAGTTTAAACAGAACAACCAAAAAAGAAAGATTCCATACAATTCACCCATGCATTCAATAGGTGCAAGGCAGTTTTATGTACTTACTTCCAGAGCAACCATGCCAAACATCTACACGTTGTATTAATTTATAAAACTATCTGCACCTCAGTAGTTGTCATTTACACTAACAGGGCGAATTTAATGAGCCAAAGTAAAACACCCATCTGGGACAAAGAACAAATATGATTAACATTAGTTACTGGCTAGACAGGTAGAAACACATTTTCCCAGATTGCTGTTTCATTCCTTTTAGAACTTGCTGTCATCCTCAATTTGTAGGCGAAAGCCTTGCTGCTGATATAACTAGACACAATCAAATGTCTCCCACCAGTTCCTTTAGGGGTCCAGTTAGAGAGCACCTAACTTCGATAGACTGTACAGTCTATCTTACATGGAAAACAAGCAGTAATAGAGAGCATCTGTTCGGTCAGAGAGGTAGAAAACCATGCCATCAGCCTAAGTCCAAAATCACCATCACATTTAGTTACTTTCCAAAATCTAACGCCCCAATAGGAAGTGGCTCTACAAATATCTACCTCTACATAATAAACAGATACATCACTCTTGCAGATCTCTAAGCAGCCCCTTTGTTATTCATGCTGGAATTTGAAAAATGAAGTCCGTATTGCGCAGTGGCTGTCCATTTTACAGACAGTCAGTTTACCAACATATATTCGCCACGTTTCATACAGCTGCCATTGCTAAGTAGTACTACGGCTCAACTTACTAATGTATCTCTTTCCCCTTACCAGGCAATTTGTTGACCTATACTCACCAAGTAAAAATTAGGTAACAGAGCGGGATAAGTTACAATTAAGTTGAAAGACAGTAAATGTAGAACAAGTGTCTCCAACCCATCGATCACGAGCTACTAGTAGCTCGTATGCACACTTTAGGTAGCTTGTGCATTTAAGCCAGGAAAAAAAAAGAAGGGAAAATAAAGACATTTTCAAAATAGACAAAACACACCAAGGCTCGAGTTTCTTGCTCTCCTCTTTCACACTTTGCATTTCAAATGCCCACACTTCTCAGCTGCTTCTTCTTGCACTGACTGATACGAGGTCAGTTGGTCAGGGTCAGGTCATGGTGCATTGGAGTGGTGGGAGATGCTGTAACAGCCAACTACCACTTTATTTGCATGAAAAATGTTTAATTAAAATGAATTGAGCTATTCGTCCCATGTGAACAGATAGCGTCACTGTTGCTACTAAAGTTTGGGAAATATGACAGAAATAATTTGTCTGCCTACCTTGCAATCTTTGGTGTCTTGTAAATTTTATAAGTAACGTGAGATTGTGTATTTGTGAAGGATGATGCCAGCACAATCAATGGATAAAAGCATTTGAAGGGCGGGGAAGGTTTTCATTGCAGGTGAGCCAAAGCTGCCAACATTTGTTTGCTTATTTCTGACATTATCCTCCTTCTTTGAATTTGCAGACACAATTGACAGGGATTGATGTCAACGGCTTAGCTAGCAATAGTGCAGCTGGTGCAGTGACATTGAAGCCCAAAGTTACGCTTTCTTGTATATGTTTAAACTGAGCGCCAATTTACTTATTGTTTCAGTAACAGTTTTTTTGTGCTTCTTGCAAATTAGTGCTTAAATTCTACAAACAGTGCAATAGTTGGTCGGCCTTTTAGTAGCTCAGGATGTTCTCGATTGATCGGAAATAGCTCTTTGTACTCAAAAGGTTGGAGACTGCTGGTGTAGAAAATATTTAAATAAGAAGAGAAGGGCCATCAAGTTCTCTTGCACAAGGGTGAGACCCGAAGGGAGAGAACAAAATGTAGAGAACGTAGGCAACCTGGACTTGAATTTTTTTAAACCTTGCGCTTCTAACAAAGTGGCTGCCTAGACATATCAAAAAGAGTCCTATGTGTTTATACAGTACAGGTAGATATTTGCGGAGCCACTTTCTGTTGGGGAGTTAGTGTTTTGGTAATTAAATTGGAATGTGAAGTTGATTTTGGACTTAATCTGACAGACAGTATGTTTTTTACCTCTTTGAACTCACAGTCACACTCACAATTCCTACCCTTTTCGATGTAGGATGGACTCCACAGCCTATCAAGCTCAGGTACTCTTTATCTGAACCCCTTAAAGGATGTAGCCTAGAGGTTTCGATGATGACAGCAATGTCTGAAAGGAATGAAACAACAAACCGGGCAAATATGATTTCTGCCTTTATAAACGCAATCTAATGCTATTCCTTTTAGTACTTTGTCTCGGATAGGTGTTTGACTTTGACACATGAGGTACAGACTACAAGAGTGAATAAAAACTACTGGAATGTAGATCATTTAATCAATCAATACGGATTGCATACTTTTTTCGTGGTAGCTCTAGAAGTAAATAAATAGAACTGTGTTGCTCTTAATGAATGACATGGAATCTTTCCTTTTTCTGTTTGTTAAACTCACTCTTGTTTTCAGTGTGGAGGGAGCAGCACAACTTTATGGTGTTTTTGTTTTGGGAATCACTTAAGGCCAGGTTGGGGACTCGGTTTATGACAAGAATAATGCAATATTAATGAGTTATGACAAGAATAATGTTAAAATAATGGTGGCTGTGTAATGTAGATAAAGAAAGCCCTATTCAGTGAAAGTGCTTTAATTGGATGTTGGTCATGAAGAAGGTGGCCATATGGGAACATAAGCCTTCTAAGCATGTGTTGACCGCTGTTTTTTTTTTAAGGTTCACCGGACACTGACAAGCAGTGTGCGAAGAATTCAAGAAATATAATGTACACTGTGTCTTGGGGATTGTTTATGCTGATTGGGATCCATTGTTTTTATTTTGAGAAATGAGTGTGTTGAATGGGTGGAATTGGGGTTTGGGGCACAATATGATAAATGAATGTTGTAAATGAACGTTGATAAGGAGATATTTATTCAATATTTAATTAATTGAGATGTAAGTAAAATGTTGAAAACAAATACGAAAAAGAATGAATAAGCATTATGAAACAATGTGCCATATTGTGTGTCATAGTTCTTGTGACGCTAAGCAAGGGCAGAAGTAATAGAGGTAATGCAGGAATCATTATTCTTTGCAGCTGGTACCTGGGGTAGAACATAACTGGAGCAAGAGACTATGGAGAGGGCATATTGTAGACAACATGGAGCAAGGGTCAAGAGAGAGCCTAATGCAGCAGGCCCTAACAAAGTACTTCTGATGAGGCAGACGCTAACAGATGTTGCACAAACAGAAACAAATCGCCCAGGGCATTGACTAGAAAAAGGAACAGAAAAATAAACAGAAAGAAGACCAATACAAAAAGAAACCATGAACTGAAGAGTCCAGGGTAATACTGGCGACAACTGGATCAGGGAGCAATGGATGCTGAGTAAAGGGAAACGGCCCAAGGAGCAGGAAGATTAACGGAAGGCATTGAGTACAGGACTGAACATTGCCAGGGCAAGGCTGACATACCCTGCTGCACAGCTGGACAATGGCAAAAATGGGTTCTGGTAAATGCAAAAGCCAGAAGGCTCAGCAAGAAATTAAATGGGATTTCAGCAGCAGTTCTGGTAGAATGTGATTCAGTGAGTAATGCATGAGCAGTCTGGGAGCATCAGGTTTTTATTGCATAAGCAGTTCCAGATAGTAGCGTGCCCCATGACTAGCATGCCCAAACGAAGTCACTGGAGTTCCATTCTGTCACGATGCCTGGCAGAAAGGGAGCCACTCCTTTGCTATCCTGGAAGTTGTGTGGGAAGTAATGCATGTAGTCGCCATGATTTTATCACGTGCACTATTGCATCCTAGGAAATGAAGTGTTTGGGGGAGAAGGTCAATATTTTTCCGGAAGGTCTGTTATTTCCTTAACA
Source organism: Pleurodeles waltl (assembly GCF_031143425.1). NCBI lineage: Eukaryota > Metazoa > Chordata > Amphibia > Caudata > Salamandridae > Pleurodeles > Pleurodeles waltl. The sequence goes on from NC_090440.1 coordinate 702,459,691, forward strand.
CATGATCAACTTTGGAATCTTTAGTCTGTGCGCAGAGGTAGCACAAGAGTATGTATTTAGTGATCTGCTGATGATTAATAGATGGCAAAATCTGCTTCCTACCGGTCCCTGCTTCACCATCTCACACTTCAGCCCACAAATAAAGATGCTGAACTTAATTCATTGTGCACATCTCATCACAAAGCCTTTGCCTGAATGTAGAACCTTGCGAGCAAAGGACAGAGATAGGATCAGCTCTGTTGATTGTTGCGAAGCACTAGGGCCTCACAACAAAGCTTATTCTTGATATTGGGGATGTATTTTTTTCTGGGTTTCAAGGAGAGATTTGGTACTGCCTTAGGTCTTGGACACTGATGACAGTGTCAAACTTGACAGCTACACCAGACTTTTTAAAAACATTTTTAGAATGTTCTTTGGTAACATTGAAGGGAGAGGACTTTTTACTTATACAAAAAACAATTATGTTGTATCTTGCCCCTTCGAGTAAAGGTTTCAGTGCTATACTGGTTATGTGCCCCTCCATCATTTCAAGGGTTTTATAGCGATGAAGAAGTAATGGCTTTGTCAAAATCCACAGTTACACCCCTCACGGTCTGTGCTGGATGGAGTTGAGTTGAGTGAGGGAAGGAGTAAACCAAAGAAGCATGATAATTTAGCACGTCTTGCTCCATCAATTTACCAAGTTTTACACTTAACATCAGCTAAAATATAGACATTGCACATGTCAATAGTATCCCTTGGGGTAGAGATGATGGCAAACCTCCCTTATGGCTTTGACCAAGATTCTAGGTTCGGCTGGCGACATAGACTTAAGTTTGTTGCTGTTTCCAAACTCTTATTTTTGTGATGGCTTTTATCATCTTGAAAACAAAAAGGGGCTTGAGCAATGAGACCAAATAGAAAGAATCCCAGCAGTGTCATCAAGGCCCTGTGCCTGTCCTAAGAATCATATGAGTGAGTCTTCCCCGACTCTGACCTCGAGCATGTAGGTCTTAATCTTTCACAGTTTTCTTGTCTTAGCTCTAACCTCATACAGGCACCACAGCTTTGAAATAATTGACCAGTGTTAAAGATTTTGTGTGCTGGTCAAGTTTGTCATTAATTAAAACTGAGTTAATGGAGCATGGTGGGGTTTAGTTGAAGCTTTGAGTGTGCTGTTGGAAAAGTTTGACTTCAGCTCTCATAACATACAAGCTTGTAGTAATTTCACTGGACACCACACTTAGTTCAGTGGTCCTTTTATTCCATTGGGAAGAAACCCTAATCACTGCATCTCAGGCCAGGATCAGTCTCCAACTACCTTGGCATCATTCAAAACCCTCGCCAGGGCCCATGAGGCTCCAGGAGTATGACATTTCATTAGGCTCGGACGGGGCAGCACATGACTCATAGGAGTAAAGTGTTAAGAATACAACATATCCTCATTGCTTGATATACAACATTACAGAATATAACAAAACCCTTCCCTTCAAATCCAATATTTTAGAATGAACGTGTTCACTTCTCTTCAAATACACGGTTACAAAAATGACTTAGGAACTCACTCAACACTCATGTTACAACTAACACAATGCGCACCGACTCACACAACAGGGACAGACACAGCACCCTCACTACAAGTCACACAATACGCACCGACTACCCCTTCAAACAATGACTAAACCTTATATAAACTAAAACTCAACCCAAAAACGCTTCCTTGGCTAAAGGGCCCAAGAACCACCCCCTCCCCCAAAACCACCTTATATCAAGAATTATCCACAGAAATAATCCCCCAAATACACAGATGGTCTCCGTGATCTTGTGACAGACACTCCCCCATCAACCACACCTGCACATCCAAGAACAGGTCGACTTTCAAACTCACAACTTGTAAATTGACAATCATTCATGAGTAGCCATCTACTGCATCCATGTTCTCCTCTCGGGATGGGTTTAAGGTACCACCTCTCTGACACAATGCTACTCTCCTCAGATTCTATGCTTGACCATTTTCTAGTCTGGCAGTTCCTACCTCCAACACCTTAAATGGAGCTCGAAAGAGGGACAAGCCACCACCAACCCCTCCAGGTCTTACCTTTACCCAATTACCTTTGCTAACAGTGGTGCGATGAGCCCACAACATGTCCTTGATGGCACCTTGAATAGGTAATCCAGCCTTATATGCCATTTCCATAGTCCCCTTGACCAACCTGTTGACTCTGTCCATCAAACCAATTCTTTGGGCATTATACAAGGATGTACACACATGTTTAACACCCAAAGTGTCCAGAAATCACTTCATTTCCAACGATGTGAGCGGTGTGCCACTATCCGCAAGCAAAATCGAAGGGATCCCTTCTCTTCTGAACATCTCACGTACTCACGTAGGACAGCTATAGTAGATTTAGTATTGATGGACCTCATAAAGGCTATTTCTACCCAACTGGATTTGGCATCTACCATGACTGCAACAAATTATTCTTGATCCGGTAAGAAAGCAAATGGACCAATAAAATCCAGACAAATTTTCTCCCACACTTCCTTTACTTTTGTCACTTGGTGTTCTTGAACAGAGACTCCTAAACCCACTCTCAACCGCTTTTCTGATTCTTTACATAAATTACAGTCCTGCACCCATGTCTCTACCTGACCATCCATAAGCGCTCACCAAAATCGTCCCCTCAACCTCTTCAAAGTGCTAGCCTGACCCAGATGACCTTCACGTGCTAAGCATATCAACTTAGGACTCACTGAAACTGCAGGCACAAACTGTGTACTTCTCTTAATAACGCCCTGTCCCTGTAAAGAAAGCTCCTCCACAACCTTGTCGCACGGCCTGAGTGCCTTTGTCAATGAGCTTTCCCTCCTTACTGTTCCTCTGACAAACTCCACGACTGCCTTCAATGTGTTATCATTTTCCATTGCTCTTATCCACTCAGAATTGGAGACACATCCCTCCAACCTCTCTGTGGCATCCATTACATTAGCTACTACTTCATCTATGTGGATATTCTCCTTCTTTCTGCAGGTTTATCTGAAAGTCTCGACAAGCAGTCCACCACTTTGTTTTTCCATCCTGGAACATAGTCTACCTTACAACTAAAATCCTGTTACTTCACTGCCAACCTAGACAATCTCCCCAAGCAATTCTTTGTCCCACCTGGCCCCATCACTTTGAGTAATGGTTTGTGATCTGTTTTCAAGACTATTGGGTTTCCCCAAATGAAGGCATGAAAATAAGCTGCAGCCCAGGCCGCCAGTACCTCCCGTTTTATGACTGAATAGTTTTTTTCAGCTCCTGACAAAGACTGCAAGGCAAAAGTCACAGTCTTTTTCCTCTGCCCATGCACTTGTGACATCACTGCCCCAATACCAACTACACTGGCATCCACTGTGATTATAGTTTTAAGCCCAGTCTGAAATAGCACCAGAACTCCTGCATTGGTAATTTATTATTTTATTTGCATGAATGCAATTTGTTGTTCCTTTCCCCATTAAATATTTCTCCCTTTCCTTAAGAGGATTCTCAACATTTCAGTCTTGTGGGCAAAGTCATGGATAAACTGAATAATATTCTACTAGCCCCATAAACAATCTCAATTTGTCTTTGTCACTGGGTATCTCTGCCTTTAAAATCACACTCACAAGGTCAATCTTAGGTATCACTCCTTCTCTCGTTAACCGATATCCAAGATACTCCACTTCTTGTAACAAGAATTTACATTTTTCTTTGCATAATGTTAACCGTGCATCCTCAGTCCGTGACAATACCTCACATAACACTGCGTTGTGTTTCCCAATACTTTCCCCAAATATCAAAATGTTGCCTTGAAAAAACACATTTGATACATCAGACAGTAAGTTTGTGATCATCTTTTGAAAGACACTTGCTGCCGAACACAAGTCAAATGGGACTCTCTTGAACTGAAAAGTGCCTTCCGATGTTATGAAAGCTGTGAGGTGTCTTGAGTCTGGATGAAGTTGTATCTGGTGATATGCACTTCTTAGATCCAACTTTGAAAAATATTTTCCTCCCAATAATGTTAAAATAAGTTCATTTGTGTGTGGTAGGGGAAACAAGTCCATCACAACATTTTCTTTAAGACTGCATAAATCTACACAGAATCTCAAGAGAACATCTGATTTATTTTCGCTATAACCAGTGGCAAAAGCCACTCAGTGTCCTCGACAGCTTCTACAACTTCCTCCCTGACCATTTGTTCTAAAATTTCTTTCACCTTGTATTTTACTGCAGCAGGCACCTTCCTTGCTACATGCTTTACTGGCACAGCGTTCTTCTTGAACTCAATTTTATGCATGTACTGCTTGGCGACTCCCAATCTATTCTTGAATACTCTACTATGTTGTTTCAGGATTTAGTCCAATCCAGCATCTCCTACCAGCATCACCTGGTTGTCTGTTCTGGAGTTAACCAGTATATGCAAGTCATACTGGTAATTCCAACCATTAAATTAGGAGGTCCCTCCTCAGCCACGTATACTTTTCCTTTGGTCATGCTTCCCTTAAACCTGATGGTCGCTGTTATATATCTAACTACACCAGTGTTCGTTCCTTGGTACCCTTTCAGAAGCATACTAGTGGTTTGCAATTATCCTTTTGGCAACACCATGTTATACAACGTGCTTTGGTACAAGGGTGTATAAAGACCATGATTCAACCATTAAGGATACTATTTCACCAGACGTGTTTTCCTTTTCCAATCTTTGCATTCTTCCTCAGGTTCATTGTACATGACCAGATCTTTGTGTTCTGGGACATCATCCTCAACCAAACATTTTTTTTACATTGGTGTGACAAATCTGTACAAAGTGTGCTCTTTTTCTACACATACGACAATCCTTGCCTACTGCAAAACAAGTTTTGGAATCTCCCATATGAAATGTGCTGCCACACCTATCTCACACGTGTGAATATCCTTTCATAGGATTATGGGCATCATTATGAGTCTGGGAGTCTACTGACCACCAGACTCGCAGTGGCAGTCGGCCCACCGCCAATGCGGCGGTCCGAGCGCCGCATTATGACCGCTGTGGTTGCTGCATGGTTGGACAGCCAGGATTGGTCATCCCGACGGTTCTAATGGCGGCAACCTAACCATTTGGATTTCGGTGGACAGGCTTTTCCATCCGCCAAAATCATAATCCGGCCCTATATGTTTTGCTTGCTGCTTTCGCTCCACTAGTTTTATTTGCATTCAAATTTGTGGCAAGTAATTTCTTGCTCACTACATTGACAGAAGCAATTTCATCATCCAGCTCTGCCATTTCAGTGGTCAGTTTGTTAACCACCTCAATTCTCTGCAATTCACTCATATACAATTCCGATTTTTCCACTAGTTTTGCTATGGTAACAGCATCTTTCAAGGATGGATTGCTGGTCACCCATAGTCATTCTTGCATTTTCTGAAGTGCTGCATTGGACGATTAATTTATCACAAATCAACTCCTTGATCATTTGGCCAAATTGACTTTTGGCAGACATTTCACGTAGTCTGACCACAAATTCAGCAACCAACTCTGTAGGTCTTTGGGGTTGGGTGTAAAACTTGTTTTCTCTCATTACAGTATTTGTAGTCTTGGCAAATCTAGTCTGAAGTCGCAGTTTGGCTTCTTTGTAAACATCTTCAATTTTATTCCCTTGGTTATCACAATCCTGTGAGAGGTATTTCATGTGAGAGGTATTTCAAAATGTGTTGGCCCTCATTGCCTAAAGAGCCTAATAAAAGGGCTTTCTTCCGCATTGCAAAGAAATCGGAATCATCCAAAACCAGTAAATAATTTTCAAAAGAGTCTATCCAAACCTCACATTCAATAGGTGAATCTCCAGGCAGCATTAGAAATGGTGGTGGAGTAACTATAAATTGGTTCATATTTATTTTGTTGGTTTACACTACACTGATGGTGGAGGTGCTGTCAGACTGGACTCAGTTTATTATTTTTGCTGCACCATGTCAAATGGATAAAATAGTATGCTTCGGTAATTCAATTAATTATTAAACGCAATGTTTCCCTATCGCCACTAGATGGCAGGGGAGATCCTGAATCGCTTGTCGATTTCCTATGATGAACTTGACTGCTCCGAAAACAAAGCACATGAGAGCAGCAGGACGGAAAGAAATGGTGCTGGGGACGGGGCGATTAAATGCAGGGTAAGGGACGGGTGCCGTTTTAATCTTAATTTGTGATCAAATTCATATTGTTAGTTGCTCTTCATGGCGCGAGCTGGCTCACTTTGATTCAGGTACCCCCGATCAGCTGCTGCCTGTTTCACACTCTAGTTTCAAACGCATCTCTACAGCTAAAGTACGTTTCGTGAGCTTCTCTTCACTTGCACTGTGCAAAGCGCCTTTATTACCGCTCGTGCCCCTCTTCACGTGGACCTTGAAAAGCGGTAGAGCCTCCTACATCAAAGTCATTTCTCACATAAGCTTAGTAGTGCCGGCCTCAAGATTTTAGAGCATCGCAGTATGCTGGTAAATGTCACAAATTACTGTCAAAGCTACTTTCAAGGTATTTAAGGGTCCTTAAGAACAAGGTACAGCGTGGCGTACTGTGACAGCAGCAGACTGTAGAAGAGAGATTATTTTCTGGGTTTTTCTTTGGGGTTCTCCCAACAGCTGACCGATGCCGGACCAAGTCGCCACCAAATAAATGTAGTCGTCACTGGACACCACACTTAGGCCCGTATTTATACTTTTTTTGCGCCGCATTTGCGTCGTTTTTTGACGCAAAAACGGCGCAAACTTGCAAAATACCATTGTATTTTGTAGGTTTGCGCCGTTTTGCGTCAAAAAGCGGCGCAAATGCGGCGCTAAAAAAAGTATAAATACGGGCCTTAGTTCAATGCTCCTTTTACTCCGTCAGGAAGAAACCCCAATCACAGCATCCCAGGCCAGGCTCAGTCTCCAACTGCCTTGGCATCATTCAAACCCGCCACGGCCCAAGATGTCATAGGAGCTCCCGGAGTATGAGATTCCATTAGCCTGGGACTGGGCTGCACATGACATCGGAATACAGTGTTTAGAATACATATCCCCATTCCTTCATATTCAGCAATACAGAATATAAATTAGCTGTTCTCTCCCAGTGTCTCAGTTATTAAACATTAAGTTTTTGGAGCGCTATGGAATAAAGTCTAGTATTTGTCACCTTTCTTGCTTGAATTGTTTGGGTTTCCAGAAGGGACAGACATTTCACATGTGGGTCTGACCTTTGAGAGTTGCTGGTGTCAAGAGGTCTGTGGCAGTGATCTCTCTCAAGTGCAGCAGCCAGCTTTGCAATATTTGTTCTTTGGTCCGGAGTGGATGATAAATACTTGTGTGTTTGTGCTTAGAGGAATAGTAAATTATAGCACCTGGACATAGCGCATTTACTAATACATTTTATGTCTCATAGGTGCATCGGGCGAACCGGCCGATTATTTGCAAGGGCTGCAGAAGAACGTTTACAAGCAGCTTATCCCCAGGACTGCGGCGGTTTGGCCTGTGTGATAGTTGCACTTGTGTGACCACCACACATGACGATTCCATGCCCATAAACCTTAGCCAGCTGGAGGCCAACTCAGATGGCCAAGACAAGGAGGAGTTGGACAATGACTGGCCCATCTACGTTGAGTCTGGTGACGATGATGATGACGACAATGATGCCATTGAAGATGACTCAGATGACAAACCAGAGATCCATCAAAGTGGTTCTGACAGAGAGACGCTCATTTAGCGAAAATCAAAATACAGCTGACACAATTATTGTTCTATTCTGTGATTTACAGATTTGAGTATAAATCTTAAATCTGCTGTGGCATAGAACTTTTTTGTATTTTTTCTCCCATTGGACCCTTTTGATAGTATCAGGAAGGCTTGGATTGCTTTGCACAAATAACACATTATTGTGTACTTACTTTGTACTACCATTCAGATCCTATGTGCTTACTTTCTTTGTGATTGACTTCAAACAGTTCCTGAACTACTGAATGGCACATCTTATCCCTGGTATTAGCAAGACACAGGAGAGAGGATGACAGGAGGGAACAATGGGTGCCCGTTACAGACCCCTTTATCACTCTTTGCCAGGATTATCGTGAATAGCATGATCACCAGCATGCCTGACCTTTCACTGTCAAAAACAAGCGTGGTGCCCTTGTTTTTGCAGATGCCTGTAAGACCTCTAGTTGGAATCATATCTGGTCAAAGGCTGTTGCTTTAGCAAAGACGAGGTTTAGCATGCAAATCCCAAACTGTAATACCACGTACAAGAACATGAGACAAAAAAGCAAAGCTATTTATTCTGTGAAATGAATAACACATAATTCAACTAATTCTTATGTTGGTTCAAAGAGCAGTCTATTTTACTTGGGTATCGGTAAGGTCCGATGGCAAACTAATGTTCAATGTAAGATACTGCTTTATGTTTAACTTACGTCTTTCTCAGTTATACTAAAAGATGACTGTGCCTATATGAGGGAATGTTTTGGAACAAGGATAGTTGTTTCTCCATTCCAAACATATCTCTAAGACTAAGAAATTTTTATATCAGTTGACTGCCTTTGAACTTAAGCACATTGATAGTACTAGTCTTAGAAAACATATACGATTTTTTTGGTAATAACAGCAATGATATACTTTCACTTGTGACTCCCTGCGGCAAATAAAAAATAAGCTAAATAATTAATCTAGACAAGTGGTTCTCCGACGGCAATTCACGAGCCCAAAGTGAGCTATGTCTCTGGGTTAATGGGTCCCAATGCACAAGAGAAGACCGAATGGGAATAAAGAAAAAAGGAAATGGAAGTAATAGAAAAAACTCTAATACACAAACGCCCGCACCAAAACAGATGCAAAATTAAACAGCATGTAAATGCACTTTACACATTTGAAAACATCAGTGTTAGAACATATTATCTGACCTGCCAGGATTTCACACATTTGGTAACACTAATCTTGTGACATCAGAGCAAACCATGTTTTAGTGCAAGGATATAATTTATGCTATCTTTGTCTTATAGCAGGTCAACACCACTGTTTTTCCTATTTGCAAATTGTGGGAAAAAAGTTCTTTTGAGCAGTTCATCTGAAGTGGCGCTCGGAATAATAGTATGGAATTTAGCTGCTAATTACACAGGTTGCATAATCCTGGGCTATAGTTCTACTGCTAAACCAGGAACATTTATTTTTGACATTTCTGTGTGTTCCTGTGGAGAAAGAAGATATTTGCATATCAGGGGCTGCACTTAATTTAACTGTACAGAACTTAAGTTGCTTGTGTGTTTGCATAGTTTAGACAGGTGAGATGCCATTTTGGTTTACCTAATCTACAACGAATTATACTGGGACCTGTTGCCAAGATTGAAGTTGAATATTGTAGTGTGATGGGGTTCTGTCATGGCAGTTAAATTCTTCAGCCACATTAAGTCCAGTGAACTCCAACAACCTCCTTTCTGGCAAAGATATGACTGTGATGACTTCAAAAGTGTTATAAAAAACTTCGATGCCTTTGACTGCTGACTTCTCTGTTGAACTCCTTCATCCAGAAGCACTTGTTTGCATCAGATAACAAACCTACTATTCGTAAAGGTTTGCAGCACCCTTGATAAGTGGCAATAGTATTCAAGTGAAGCTTACATATTGTGGCCATACCTCCAAATGCTCGATGTCCTGAAATTGTGTTTTAGAAATATATAAGCACTTTACTCTTTTATTTTGTGTGACAGGATCTGTGTTTTCTTTTTTTATGACAAGTCGTCTTGCCCAGTTCACTTATTTTCTAGAGAGATTTCTAGTATGACAGCAACCGCTCAAAGAGTGTTTCCAGCCTATGATTACACATACCGCTATTAAGAATATTGTTTTACATGTGACGCTTGTTGTCTTTTAATATTCCAAAAGTAGCAGGATTTGTGTTGAGTTGTTTTGGCACATTTCTCTTCAAAAATCTGCGAGCACTAAACATAAAGGTAACTTTAGGAATGTTTTCTTGTTGTCTTAAATGTGTAAGAAAAGTGTGAAGCTGTCCATATGTCAGTAGAGGCTGACACCTTTTATTTTGGAATTCGTGTCACTAAGGCTCCTCCCTCTGCTGTGCTCCCTGACGAGGGAGGTCCAGAAATGTGCAATGTTCAGTATCTGGCAACTGCAGAGCTGGGCCCCGACTTTTTATTTGCTGTCTAGAAATGAATGCAACTGAAGCATAGCTCAGACAGCCTCATGTGCAATAGTCGAAGTGGAAGAAAAGACAAAGTCGGCACCCGATGCCAGATCTGAATGCAGGAGCCTAATGCTGCTCAAACTGAGGTTAGGAGCCGAAGGCCTGTTGGATGGTGACACACGGAAAGGAAAACGTGACTTGTTTCTAGCATGCCAAGTTTGCGGACTCCTCCGTAGCTCTGTTGAAGGACATTTCTGAAGAGGTGAGAACAGAGCTCTGTCAGTGGTCGAAACAAAAGTTGGAACATGTTACTCGGACTACAGACTATCTTTACTGCAGCAGCTGGCTCTGTTATGATTTTTTTAAGGTGTCGTAAGGTTCTTTCTTTATGTGTATTTTTTTCCTAAGTGGTGCATCATTGATGTAATATCTATATTGTGTGTTACATATTGCATATGAAATCCGTACGTTTTTGTTTGTTGTCCAGTCTTCTTTTATACAAAAAGCACTCGAAACATAAATGATGATGAACGATTGTCCAGCCATTGTTGTCGTTTACAAAGTGATTTTCAAATACGGTACAAAATGGACTGGTCATTCAATGAGTGGGGGATGGAGGGCCCAGGACTACAAACACCTGTGAGTAATTTGTACTAAGGAACATAGTATGGTGGCTGTGGTGAGATTTTATGCAAAACAGCTGGGGGTATTGGAGGACGCCTAACATTTATGCAGCTGCATGAGTGGTGAAGAGGAATGACGTGTGCCTGTTGCAGGAGAAAGAAAGTCTTGGGATAAAGCAGAAAACGTGCTTTAATTTTCTAGGCTGTAGGAATTTCAGCAGAAGGGATTGTCTTGTCCCTGATTGAGATGGGAGGCTGTGTATGAGGTAGCAGACTTCCTGACAGAGGCACGCTTTCTAGAAAATAACAGCCACCCCAATAAAGGAACGTATCTCAGGATGCCCATGTAGCAGTTAATTTGATTAGTGAATCAAACTAGTAGATTGGAGGATGTTATTCAACTGAGGAACAGTAATTTTAGGAAGACTCGTAAAAGGGCCTTGTGCAAGAACTCCCAAGATTGGAAGAGAATGGGGAAGTTATTAGTGGAGAAATTAGAAGAAAGCACCAAGCTTTGCAGTCTGGAATTAATGCGGTCTAGAATTATTATGGTAGAGAATCTGAAACAGCCAGTGGTATAACATTTGAATATGCAGAAGTCACACTACTGGACATTCAGAGAGCTAGACATGTTTCACCTTTCTTGTCTGACCCCAAAAATATGAATAGAATATCCCCTATGAATCTGCATTAATGCACCTGATTTTTTAATCCACATTTACAGGTAATAATCAAATTAATATTAGAAAACACTAACCGTGTAGTCCGGTTCTAACAGGAGTGATGAATGTTCTGCACTTCTCTATATCCTCAGCCAAACATAATAGCAATATGATGGGTAACTGTAGACTTCCATAGGGATAAGAGAGAAGGCGGGCACGGGACACAGGCATTCCGACTGGTCACAGTACTGGGTGCTGATGCCTACTGTTTTTGAGAGAACACGTTCTCTGGTTCTGATATACATTCAAGGTGGTCTTTCGGTAAAACTTAAAATCAATATGTGTATCAACTATTTCAACTGTCTTAAAAAATAAGTGGATCCTTTCAGTTTCCTAATGTAACATAGGATCTAAAACTGCACAGTAAAAACGGCCGTATGTTCTTTTAAAGTAAAAGTTTATTTCCAAACATGACTTACATTTTCAAAATAGTTTCTTGTATTCAGCTTCTTCTCCCAAACACACTTTCAAAAGCAAAACAATCTCCAAGGTTTTCGCAAGCTCTGGGAGCAGAATGCTGACTGCAGCAATCAAGTATTTTGTTTGCCTAGCTCGGATGTATTGGACCTCATACACAATACCTTCAAAATGGCCGCTGCCATTTACAAACAAAGCAAGAATTCAGCAGATTTATGGGGAATATAATTTGTTTTTGAGTGCTGATGCATAGCGTGTGCTTCAGAGACGCGAACCTCTCCTTTACCAGAATGAACTTAACGTAAGTGAGTTTGGAGTATTGCACTCATGAATGCCAAAGAATAGAAGGTAAGCTACTGATCATGACAATTAATTGCACATTAGGCTTGATTTTTTTTTTTTTAACTTAAGCATGCAACACCCAGAACATTAAACGGGGTAAGTCTGTATAGGAAAAAAACTAAACATCTTGCAAACTGACAACATTTCTGAGTCCCTTCCCCCAATCCTCTGCTGCCAGTACAACAAATGTGAAAAATAAAATGGTAATAAAACAAATTACCATTCTATTTTTCACTGCTTCCAGCCCGAACAGTGTTTGGGGGCGGGCATTGCTGATGACTGGCAGCAGGGGAGTGATGCACACTCCCCAGTGTACACCATGCATAGCAGTTTGGCCAGCTGTCTTGACCCAGCCAACATCACATGCGCAGTTTAACCCTCTCCACTAATCTGTGATTTTTTTTTTACCTTGCCTTCCTCTGGACTGCGGCTCGACGACCCGCCACTGTTGAGGTTCACCAGCTGCCACTGCGAAATGTACTAAAAAGTGAAATGGACATTGGTGAGGAAGGTGAACAAAAATCTATGCAAACCTTTTTAAAAAAATCAGAAGTGCCCACTGTCACATTAAAAGGCGCTTATGAAAGGAAGCCTTGAGGAAAAAAATACATTTTTAATAAGTTTCTACCAAATGGTAAAAGCCGTTCATCTTGAACATTGCAATGAATTGGTATTCTATATATTTATTTATCTAGAAAATTGAATACAGCAGATGAGTTGAGAGTTATGCTTGACCAAACTAAGTGCACATGTGGTGGCAAAGACAAGTTTGTATCACTTGGGAATTATAAGGGTTCTTCTGTTTCTATGGCCTATATTGTTAATGAAAAAGTTGTTGTTTCGAGCTGCTACCCACCTATTCCATTCACCCCCTGCAAGTACACATGGTATTCATTTTGTAAGTCTAACATCTTGAACAGCTGTTGGTCCAAACAACAGACACTGCTGATGCCTTTTTCTGCCAAACTGTCTAAGCCAAGGTAAGAGAAGTTATAGCCACCTGACAATAACCTACATTTCCTAATGATTAATCCAGATCATGTTTTAGAGGAGCAAACACTAACAAGAATACGGTTAAGCAGGTCTGGTTTATCTATGTAGAAGTCTTATCAAACACCTAGCTTAATAAACACCGAGGGCCACAAAAGCAAGACTTTATGAAAATTGTGGCCAACGGGCTACCAGTCTCAAACCACATAAAAAGAGCAGCAGCAAATGTAGTAGACCCTTCAGAGAATGGCTTTTGTCATGGTCTCTCCATGTAACTGTTTCCCTTGCTACCACTCTTCAGTTTTAGATGGAATGCTCATGAGAAAGTTTTGAATTAGCCGTTCCCTGGCGCAGCACTATTTTTAACCCATGTGTTGAAGATGTCCACGTTATAAAAAAAAGACAGGCGTTCTCAAAACAATAAGCCTGGAAAAGCAAAACTTCTTAAGTTTGCGATACAAAGCTAGCTCTTGTAAAAAGATGTACTCAACAGTTGGCTCAAACATTCTTTGACCTCAATCTTAATCTGCCTAAAAGAGAGGAGACAGAAAAACACATGACTACGGGCCTGATTAGGTCTTGACGGAGGGAATACTCCATCACGACCAGAGAAGATAATGGGATCGTAATACGGTGGACAGGATATCTGTCACATTTGTGATGGAGTATTTCCCTCCTCCAAGACCGAATTCAGGCCCTGAGTGCTCAAAAAAGCTTTCACTTTAGGATTGGGTTTTTTGATACCAGGACGTGAAGTTTTAAGACTTTTTAACTTTTGTGTATTTGTATCACCCTCTGTAATTGAAACCTCACATTAGCTTATTGTCAAGGACACATTTTCAATTTTCAAGAGTTGACTTATAACCATCTGTTTCACCCCCCTAGAGCCACAGGGGTCGAATTTCTAATCCCCTATTGCAAGGACTCATTTCAATGCACCAATATGACTTAGAAATCCATTTGCACCACAATCCATACACAGCCCATTGCTCAGTACTGTGTAGGAAGTGTTTTCTGGTCGTAATCTCTCCCACTAGTTCAGTTTAGGGACAGAGTGTAGCTTCAAACCTTCTTTCGTAAATGAGTAACTCAAAATAGCACTAAGAAACCAGGGATGAACTTTAATATGTTTATTTCTGAATCCAAATCCAGGGCATAAAATATGAAAAGAAACCACATAGAATGAAAAAATAAATGCAGCAATGCATGACGTGGCCAACTAAAATAATAACAATCCTAACATGGTTATCAAATTCCTTTCATTCTAGCACCTTATCACTACTTCTAAGCACTACTACATTATAGCAGAAGCAGAAAATATCAAGCCTAGATGGATTACACAGCGTACCTCCTGTCTGTAAAAATAGCTGTTTAGTTATTTTCACAGCTCTTTCCCGGAAGTAAGCAGTGCAAGGCTGAAGGCCATTTGCCTGCACCACACCTGGATCAACCCCTGACCGAGACTGTTGTTCACTGAAAACTCACTTTGCCTCTGGCTGATAGTCCCACCGCAAAGCTCCCCCTCCAATCATTGGTCAGATACCTTGTGGTATATGATTAACAATTTTATCTCCTATTTATAAAATAAAACAGTACCTGCAGACATCAAATTATCATCAAGACTAAACCAATATGGCTATAAATGCTTCACTTCGATTTACATATAGATAATACGCTCCTATAACTAAAACAAGTGAAAACAAGCATCCACTGTAAACGTTCATGATGTTATGGTAGCACTTCTAACAAAAACAATAAGAATAATAAAAATACATCAGCCTAGATAGGAGCTAGACATGATACTAACACTTTTGCATGCGTCTAAAACTTCACACTTTCTAATAAAGACAGGTTAAAGAACCCGAAAACAAGCAGACAACAAAAATTGAAGAGGGCGTTTAATGAGCGTTATCACACTGTTCCCAACAGATTTCTTAAGAAACCTGCTTTCACATTCTCTATGGCATTCTCTATAGGTGGGATGTGAAGTGGTGTAATTGTTGGCCTCGAGCCAGGAGTCTTTGTTGCACTTAGCTTCTAATGTTAAGATCCTAAATAATATTCTTCGTTATTTGTTCAGGCACATAGTATCTGTGTTATCTGCTGCAGCTTTACTGTCTCATTAGTTATTGAAGAACGGGAGCATTTGATTGCCAGATGGACTACCCTCAGCTGCAGGATTTCTTTGGAGACCAAGCCTTGTGAATCTTTCATTTGACTTTGGAGGGCTTCATGTTGCATCAAAGAAACATTCATTATTGCTGACTAGAGAAATATGCAACTGGAATAGTGCTCACTAAATGGTCTTTCCTTGGCACCATATGGAGCGATTTGCAGCGCTGTGGATGTTAATGTTAGCCTTTCTTTTCCGCTGTCACACCACTGATACCCCAGGGCAATTTTAGAGGGGCCTTGTGAACAGCAGTGTAAAAGAAGCTATGAAAATGCAAGATGCCGCTGATTACACATGAAATATAATGTTACCACGAGAGAAGGACATATTTGAAGAGATATATTTTGTGGTAGACCAGAGAATGTCCACCCTCTAACATATATACTATTTCAAGCTTTGTGCCCTATATGTTTCTTACATACTAGACTATCTGCACTCAGAGCCATATTATAGACATGATGTGGCCTATTGGAGTTTGAGAAGTTAGAGGATGTTGGTGATCATATGAAAATCTTGGCGACATGAGCTCGCTTTCTAGAGCCAGTTGTCCAAGTACAGAAAGATGAACATTTCCGTTTTCCTAAGAGGTGCCGCAACAGGAACCCTGGAAAAGGTGTGAGGAGTTAACTATTGTCAGATGGCAGCCCTCTGCATTGGCTGTGTTGATTCTCTACTCAAGAAGAGCATGTCATGTTTTGTGAATTTTTCTTCACCATTTCTTTACAGATTTTAGATAGATCTAGAAAGAGTCCGAATTCTTTCCTCAGACCCTTCTTTTTCATTAGAAAACATCATGAGCACACGCACTTGCCATTCGACTATGCAAGCCTCTTGAACCATCTGCCAAAATGATGAGCTGGTGCTTTTGAATTTCAGAGTGTAATGTTTTTGGACTATTCAGCGCCCACCTTCTTAGTGATATCCTACCATGTTTACTTACTGCCCTGGAAGGTGGCTCGTGGTGTTTCCTGAAATTAGAGGGTGAAAAAGCAAGTTAGTGTTTGTTTTGTGTTTGCAAGATACGCTCAAAATGCTGCTGAAAGACATTTGCTCCCTTATCTCTCAGTTACTGCCTTTCTTTCTGATTATACAGGGAGTGCAGAATTATTAGGCAAGTTGTATTTTTGAGGATTAATTTTATTATTGAACAACAACCATGTTCTCAATGAACCCAAAAAAATCATTAATATCAAAGCTGAATATTTTTGGAAGTAGTTTTTAGTTTGTTTTTAGTTTTAGCTATGTTAGGGGGATATCTGTGTGTGCAGGTGACTATCACTGTGCATAATTATTAGGCAACTTAACAAAAAAAAATATATACCCAGTTCAATTATTTATTATTACCAGTGAAACCAATATAACATCTCAACATTCACAAATATACATTTCTGACATTCAAAAACAAAACAAAAACAAATCAGTGACCAATATAGCCACCTTTCTTTGCAAGGACACTCAAAAGCCTGCCATCCATGGATTCTGTCAGTGTTTTGATCTGTTCACCATCAACATTGCGTGCAGCAGCAACCACAGCCTCCCAGACACTGTTCAGAGAGGTGTACTGTTTTCCCTCCTTGTAAATCTCACATTTGATGATGGACCACAGGTTCTCAATGGGGTTCAGATCAGGTGAACAAGGAGGCCATGTCATTAGATTTCCTTCTTTTATACCCTTTCTTGCCAGCCACGCTGTGGAGTACTTGGACGCGTGTGATGGAGCATTGTCCTGCATGAAAATCATGTTTTTCTTGAAGGATGCAGACTTCTTCCTGTACCACTGCTTGAAGAAGGTGTCTTCCAGGAACTGGCAGTAGGACTGGGAGTTGAGCTTGACTCCATCCTCAACCCGAAAAGGCCCCACAAGCTCATCTTTGATGATACCAGCCCAAACCAGTACTCCACCTCCACCTTGCTGGTGTCTGAGTCAGACTGGAGCTCTCTGCCCTTTACCAATCCAGCCACGGGCCCATCCATCTGGCCCATCAAGACTCACTCTCATTTCATCAGTCCATAAAACCTTAGAAAAATCAGTCTTGAGATATTTCTTGGCCCAGTCTTGACGTTTCAGCTTGTGTGTCTTGTTCAGTGGTGGTCGTCTTTCAGCCTTTCTTACCTTGGCCATGTCTCTGAGTATTGCACACCTTGTGCTTTTGGGCACTCCAGTGATGTTGCAGCTCTGAAATATGGCCAAACTGGTGGCAAGTGGCATCGTGGCAGCTGCACGCTTGACTTTTCTCAGTTCATGGGCAGTTATTTTGCGCCTTGGTTTTTCCACACGCTTCTTGCGACCCTGTTGACTATTTTAAATGAAACGCTTGATTGTTCGATGATCACGCTTCAGAAGCTTTGCAATTTTAAGAGTGCTGCATCCCTCTGCAAGATATCTCACTATTTTTGACTTTTCTGAGCCTGTCAAGTCCTTCTTTTGACCCATTTTGCCAAAGGAAAGGAAGTTGCCTAATAATTATGCACACCTGATATAGGGTGTTGATGTCATTAGACCACACCCCTTCTCATTACAGAGATGCACATCACCTAATATGCTTAATTGGTAGTAGGCTTTTGAGCCTATACAGCTTGGAGTAAGACAACATGCATAAAGAGGATGATGTGGTCAAAGTACTCATTTGCCTAATAATTCTGCACTCCCTGTACTGTTATTTTAGTTGCTTATGCTGCTGTTGCTATCAGAAGGTCTGCAGCAATTGCTGGGCATACCTTTCTATTTGAGTTCCCTTTGAGCGTTTTCTTTTCCAGGCCTGCTGTTTTGAGAGCGCCAGTGGCCAGTGTCAACGTCACAGCAGGGCGCAGTCTAGGGCCCATCCCACCCCACAAGTCCTCATGCTCTTTCTCCAGGTTTTCTGGTTGTTGTCAACATAGAGGGGCCACACCGTTTGGTGAACTGCACTTGGTCCCCTCACGGCGTTGGTGGTTACATTGCCCTAAGAGTACTATGGGAGTGTATGCGTGAGCACTGTGTTTGCTACAACTCATGCTATATTGACCCTATGCTTTATTGACCCTATGCCATACTTTATTCTAAGATGCCTGTACCTTTATCAACACCCTTTTGTTTCCTTTTATTCAAGGTTTTGAGTAGGGACTACAAGTTCCAGCTACCACAGTTGCCACCGTCTTGGGCATGGCAGCTTTTTCCATAGAAAAAGTGTTTCTTGACTTGCCTATGTCTTTGGTGCCGCGTGACGAATGTTCACAACATTTTTCCCCAAAAATTGGCAATCACATCAGCTGCTGTCCGGAAAGTTTCGGGGTGATCCGTCAAGCAGGGGCCCATAAAAAGGGGGGTAAAAAAAGGTGCATTTCCAATGTTAATTCCCATAGGGATTTTGAACAGGTCTACAGCCCAAACCACTGGATGGAATTACACTAAATTTGGCAGAAAGGTAGCTTTTTGGTCCAGAAAGCGCCCTTTTTGGTATTTGGTGTAAATCTCTTCAGTAGGTTTTGAGAAATTAAAGAAAATCCAAATTTGTATATATAAGGATTCGAAGGCCCCACAAGCCCTCCCAATCTCGTGCTGAGATCTGATTGGTTGCCAACACTTCAGCAAGGACGTGTTGGCAGCCATGTTGGGACTCGGCTGAAAAAAAGGATGAAAAAACACAAAAGGGGTCAGGGTAGGGACACCTTGACGATTTAGCTCAGGTGCTGGGGTCCCAGAGCCCCCCCCCCCAGAACAAAAAAGCATTAAAAAAAGACTTTGACAGGAGCTGCACCGGATACGCCAAAAATGTAAAAAATAAAATAAAAGCAAGCTCTCCCATGCTTGTTTTAGAAAAGCCCCCCTGGTGGACCCACACAGCTCCGGGAACCACCACCTCCCCAGGCATTAAAAAATACAATACAGGGAGGCATCCAGCCCCCCTTCATCCGCAGCCACGATGACCACCACCTTGCTGGGGCTTTAATTAAATACAATGCGGGTCTCCCGCTGCCGCAGGGACTGCCACCTCCATGAAGCATTAATAAAACAGAATGCGGGGGATGGGTACATCCCCCCCCGCCAGCCTTGGAGACTACCACCTTCCAGGGCATTAGGTAAAATAATGAAGGGGGTCCGTTGTGGACCCCGGCCCTGGGACCACCACTTCCTTGGGGATATTTCTATGATACAGGGGGGCCGCACAGCCCCCCTCAAGCAGCCATTAATGGCCCTGAGGACTGCCACCCCCCAGGGACGGCTCCTGCTATGTCCCTAGATGCCCACAACCGGGACGTAGATGTTTGCTGTGAATTAGCAGGAATTGACAGCTCCCTCCACGTCAGAGCAAACACTCTGTTTGCAGTGAGGGAGAACTGTCAAATATGTCTCCCTCACTGTGAGCGGAGGTTTCCTCTGTTTCCCTGCCCGCGGAGATGCATGCAGGGGAACAGAGGAAACATTGCTCTCACAGAGAGAGAGTTGCTTTAGCAGCTCCCTCTCTGTGACAGCAATGCCGGCTCCCACGGGAGGTGGGGAGCTGATTGGGACCACAGGGGCCTTACAAAACAACATACAACATACAAAACAAGTCCACATCACACCGGAATAAAATTGCAACAATATTTTTCACAACACTTTCCATCACACATCATAAGATCATAAATTAATATGCAACACAAACATGGGCGTTATAAAGCAGACAGTCCCATAATGAGCAAAATAACACCATGAAAGCAAACCCAAAGGGTACTAGTCAGTACTGTCCCAAATTCCACTATCCAAAATGGTTTAAGACAGGTTAGGATGTAACAAAATTAGAACAAATATTACAATTACAGTAAGTTAAAATCCAATAATTATGCCTGAAAATTCACCAATAGCAGACATATTACATAAGAAAACCCTCCCAAAAACATTGATGCAATTTTATTTTGGATGATGTGGTCTTGTTTTGTATGTTTTATGAATTTTATGTGATCAAAATTAACAAATATATCATAAAGGTGTATTTTTATGTATTGTATATAATATGAACAATTTGCACTTTAACTAGTCCTTCATTCTGCCTTGTGGAATTCTATTGGTTTCTGTCCCTGTAATCTTTGTACAACCATTGAATTATTTTGTACTGAAATATTCATCCACCCTCTAATGCCCCCCTTCATATCCACATTTGTATTTAAGTCTTGAAGGCTGAGCCGCTTAAGTGAGGCGACATAGGCCCTACAAATGTAATTTATTGTTGCTGCCATCTGGAGTGCCCGTAATGATGGAATGTTCAGTTTTATATAAAGCATACGTTGAGGGATCACCAACCTTAAACTAAACAAGGATCTTATCACTTGCATAAGTGTTGTGTTGTTTTCAAGTTAAAAACCAGTGAGCAGTACAGCAGAGATGGTGTGCTTTTTGCACTGAATACTTTAATTGACTCATCGATGGCCCTTCCCCTGTAAATCCTTGAAAACCTTTTAATAGAGTTAGTTACTATTCCTACTTTAGGTTTCTTTGCTTGGATGTGGGACCTCAATTTCAGTTTGTCATCCATGGATATACAGAATTAATCATAACTTCCAACTTTATTCATGGATACAGTGCCGATTTTCCATGTTTTTTTGTTTGTTACTTTCCCAGAAGCACATCACTTTTTATTTAGATTGATTAACCAAAAGAAAGTTCTTAATGATAAATTCATGAAGTCTTGATAATTGAGATTGGAGGCCTTTACCTGTTAGTAAAAAATACCAGATCATCAGCATAGGCTAGATGTGTTATTGGATGTCCTAATTTTGGTGATATACCCTCAGTATTATCCAGCAGAGCATGGAGATCAGAAATATAAAGGAGTCAGTATACAGCCCAGTTTAGACCCATTCTGCATGTGAAATTTGGGTGAGAGGAAATTTCCATCTGAAAATTTGATTTGTAACCATGTTACTTCATACATACAAGGCTTTAAAAAATGTGAAGGTTTGAGTGGTCGATTCCACAGTTTTGCAGCTTGGACCATAAGAGAGAGAGCAGTTGACTTTGTTCTATAATCGCTGTAACAGACAAATAGAGAGTGATGCCTATCAATGGCATTCTGAGCTAAGAATGTCAAGGCAGCAATGTTATCAATAGTAGAGCAACCAAGATGAAAACCTGTCTGATGAAAGCTTATTAGACTCTTCTGGGTAGCCCAGTCAACCATTTTTGAAGTAGGTATTTTGCTAAGATCTTACTGTTGCAGTCCAGGAGGGCTATGAGTCTTTAATTTTTTGCATCACTTTTTTCTTCTTTTTTCTGTAGCAGATAGATAGTGGATCCTTTCCAAGATGGCAGTATTGTTCTGAACAACTTGTTTTTTTAGAACAAGCGATATAAAAAGACACTCCATTAGGTAGGGTTGTGTTTTATGATATTAATGGGAAGGCTGTTTGGCCCCGAAGCCCAAGAGGAGCAGCTTTCTGCTATAAGTGAAGCGATTTTGTCTTAAGTTATGTAGCAATATGAATGTCTATACTGTGATTGTGTGCAGTTATCTGCATAGAGAGTTGTGATATGTGCTTCCCGTTTCTCAAAGGGAATACAAAAATCCTTTGCAGGCCTTAAACATTCATTCCTCTTCCAACCAAAAAACAGAATCTATTGGACTGATTTGATTTAACAACCTCAATAACATTCATCAATCCAGTTTCGTAATGAGTATATTTTATTTCCTTTAGTACCTGATAGTAGTGCTGTTTTTCTCATTTAATGTGGAAGTCATGTGCAAATGTGCAAGAATCATTTAGTAACTTTTGTAGCGTCTTCCGATGCAATCGCTTTGTATGTGTAATACTCTGAGCCTGAAAAGTATGTGTATCATTCTTGCTGGGCAGACAATTATCCCCATGCTTTTCAAATAGAAAGCTCAAAAAGCTGCCTCGAAAAATATCCCATTCCTGCAACCAATCATCGGTAGCATATTAAATATTTTCTTGGCTTTCTACATTCTTCATTATAAGCTTTTCTGCCGCCAGCTGTGATAATTTTGAGATAAAGTTCCCTTTCCATCAGATAATCCTATTGTGTATTGATGTTAAATTTCTGTCGATTGATTGGGTTTTTAGGGGAAGTGATCAAAACTAAAATTTATTGTGATTACTTGAGGATTATGATCACTTTCATTTCTGTGTACACTTTCATAACTCCTGCAAATATGAAGCTGCGAGTAGTAGATGAAGTTGTAGTCAATAGTTGTTTTCCAAAGACCAACACTGAAGGTTGAATGAGCCGGACGGTCAGTCTCTAGCCTTCTGTATAAGGACTGATAACCAATGCTGTGCAGTCAGGTAAGAGTTTGCTTCTCCGTTAGCTTTGGGTTCCTCTTAGTGATAACTGACGACAGTGATAGTATGTTGTATACCTCATCTGGTGGATCTACAGATTTTGACACTTTGGAAGGTTTAAATAACAAGTTCTGATTAAAATCTCCTGTTAGAATTAGTGGACATCCAACCTTGAGTTTGATGATTTCCTCCAAGTTATCAAGTAGACATTGATATTCAATTCGGTTCATCATTAGTAATGGCGGAAAATACACATTTATATAAAGGAGCTGATTCTGTTTTTGTCATTGAGTAATACTTCAAAGAATTATTTTTACTGTGAATCCTTACTTTTTGAGGAGAGACTTTCAACTGCAGTCTATTATTTACTACGATGATTAATCCATCACTTAGCCTGCCACTCACACTTTTGGTTGGTGGAATTTCAAATGTAAAGTTGAACAGATAAAAGGATATCATTTCCCACGATTCTTGGAGGCAGATCACATGGAATTTCATAAAGAGTGTTCCCACATTGTTATTAGAAATGTGCCTCTCAATTTTGGTGATGTTCCAGATGCAAATTACAAGAACGCTGAGTGATGGAGAACCTGGATTGTTAGGTATAAGGTTGAAGTTCTATTGTTTTATCACTCTGTTGGGTTAATGTTGCTGGCCTCAGCATGCTGTGGTGTCTCACCCTGGGACTATTAGCACTAACTGTTACATTTTCAACTGGTTCAGATTTTTTGGTCCTTTGGAGTGTCCTTTCTTGTTCAATGCAGATGTAATAGGATCTGAGCATAGACTTTTACCTGGATGAATATATGGGTATTTTGGTTTGATTACTTGCCTCCTTTTCATTCCCCATGCCTCTATGTCAGCTTGTCTGGCCCAAATTCTGGAAGCTATTAACCCAGTTGCTCATTTTGTCCATGGGATGTTTTCATCCCCATGAGCCTGTTGTAAAAACTGAACTCTGGGCTGACTACTGGAATCAATAGTGTGTAGTTCTGGTAAGTGACCAAGCAGCCTTAGAATGTTTGGCAGATTCAAAATATTGTGTTTAGCTTCTGATTTGTATGTGGGAATTAAGTCCAGTTTAGTGATATCCAAATTGTCCCCCGGTGGGTTTAAAATGGATCTTTTATCGTTCAGGGAATGTGATGTTTGTGCATTGATAGCCATAAGGCTAGAACTATTAACTTTGATGTGAAATCTAACTTCTTTGTTAATTGATTTTGTGCTTAGAAGGATGCTGTAGTTGGTACGAGCGGTCTTCATAGGTTCATCAGTTGAGAGTGACTCTAAGTGATGCACTGTGGGGGAAACTTATACATTGGGTGAAAAGCTCTTTAGCTAATATTGTCAAACTGTCAACAATGTTCTTTATGATGTCAGATGAACCAGTGGAGGTATCGTGTGAAAACGGTGTGGGGTCATGCTAGCTTGATTGATCAGCTACCTTTGTAACTAATTGACTATACTACCGGACTGTTTATAAGGGTTTATTTTCAGTGGCAGTCACTAATATTTTATTGGTTGAATCTCCTGTTGTAAGGGGTCTATCATCTTTAGATTCTTCTACAGGAATTCCAATATTACCCATAAGTTGGACTTTCCTGAGCTGGGATTTTTTGTTGTTCAGTTTTTGTGATTTCTTTAAACATTTCTTACTATGGTAAGGCTTGAATTCCACTGTAGGCTCATTTGTGCTGTCCAAAACTTCAGCAGTGATCATTTGATTATTAGAAGCTTGACACCTTCCAAAGTCAACAGACAATATTTCAACAGCTTGTGTTTACTTAGTTATGTTCGAATTATGGATGTGATATTATAATATGCACAGGGTCTCTTTATGTTTGATCTGTCTAATGGTTGAATACAATTGTTTTTGTTTTTTGAGGAACTAAATTGTTATGAGTGTTTTGTTGAGAAAACCGTTTCCCTGGTAATAACTGAATCAAATCAATGATATCATCCAAATGAGATAGGTTGGAGATATTTGACACATAATTTTGCAACATTGATTCCATGTTGGATAAGTGTTTCGTAAATAGCTGAATTGCTTTGAGGTCTGTTTTGATGCTCCCTAAAAAGGAAGTCTGCTCAGAGAGTAGGTTAGATTGGTCAATCAATGTGTTTGTGATTTGAGTTAACGTATGGCTGATAGCACCGAATGCAGTTAAAACTGGATATGCAGGTGAAATAGCATCCTCTGTGGGACATTTGAATTTGAATGTACTAAACCCGCAACACTTCTTGGCGAAAATGATTTATGTGCGTTGTTGGGTTGCTAATATTTCCCAGCAAGGCTTACAAGTCCACTTAGCAGAGCTGAATCATCCAAAGAGTTATATATTTGTGGGGAACTAGTAATTGAAGCTTTGAGCCCTTCTTCTTCTCTAACATAGGTGGGTTTGTTTATTGAACTGTATCCTGACATTTTATGAAAATCAAAGGTATTGTTTGATCCCAGGGGTGGGGATCATTTGGTACATTGTTTGTTAACTGTTGCAACCTCAGACCTCGCTCTCCCATCCTCTTCATCTAAGATTAGAACATTACATGAGCTGTCCCTTGATAAGATTTGAAAGTCTGGATCATGGTGGATTACAGCTGTAAATATAGGTTCTGCAGGCTTCCTGAGTAATACTTTATCCACTCCTTTGATCTGCTGATTGATTTTTTTTCTGGGCTCTGCAACTTGGTTGGTAACCCGAAATATTCCAAGATGGACAACTGTTTAGATGCTGTTTTTTAAACTTTTTTGCAGTTATTGATGATAGGTCCTTACACGATGTGGCCTGGGGTATCATTTGATGGTTGCCTGAGTCTGTGGGCTTGATGTAGAGTTTGGCGGAGGGGTTTACTCCGTCACAAACGTGACATATATCCCGTCTGCCGTATTATGATTCCATAATAGCCAATGGAGATGGTAATACGGCGGATGGGATATCCGTCACGTTTCAGACGAAGTAACCTGTCTGCCAAACTCTAAATCAGGCCCTAAATGTCAAAATGCCTACTAAAATGTTAGTTTGAGATGTGACTGAAGTAAGATTAAAATTTGCAAGGGTCCCAGGTACTTGATTGATTTGTGCAGATAAGTTTGCCGTCATTGAGTTTGAAGAGGACTTCTTTAACAAGACTGAAGAATTCTGGATATTCCCGGTTTTGTTGATCTTTGTTTTGTGTTTTTGTGTTCAGGTTTTCAACCTGATATGGTTGGAAACCGCAGAAAGTCTAAAAAAGCTAAAGGAAGACCTTAAATCTTATTTTCCTTGTAAATTTTACTATGTTTTTTTGATTAGGCACTGTAATAATAGTATCCAGTGTGTCCAACAGTGCTACGTTAGAAGAGTAAAAAGTAAAATAAAATTAAAAACATGAAAAATCCTGAAGGTTTTGTGAAAGAGGTAAAGTGAGATTATGATGGTGCTCAGGAAACTTGTTACAAGTTGAATGGTTAATGTTGCCAGTTACCTAGTATTATTTAGGCGGCTGCACCGAATCCTTAGTTAATAAATATTCAGCATGGCTCCAGGAGTCCTAGAATAGATGGACATCCGCCACTCCTCTGCTCACCCAGGCACTACAGACACTGCATGAAATACAGGCATCCGCAGCCCCTTTCTGGTAGCCAACTGCTCTCCCCCTAGCTCCGATGGCCCTCCTTTACGTGCCCGCCAAACAAACCCACAGACCGGGCCACACCAAGGTCCTCTGGCTATGCATAACTAACCTTCTGGCCGGGGCAGTGTGACGGGGCAGCCACAATGGGTGCTGCCCTGAACTCCGGAGGGACGCTGTGTTTACTAATTACTTACAATTTTAAAACACCTGCTGCAGAGTTCCTTGAGCATCCAGCTTTCAGGCAGCAATAAAAATGTCAATATAACTCTTATGAATAATGTTTCTGCTAGAGAGAGATCAGAGTTTTGTGGCAGTTCTCACTCGCTCGTAGTAAGTAGCGCATAGGGTTAATATGCCTGCTGCAAAGAATGCACACCATCCGAGGACGAGTTCATGAGGGTCCCCAAAAAGGACTGTCGTACTGGAAGCCTTCAGATCTGAAGCCGGTTGCGCCTTCAGCTCCCCTGAAAGTAGAGCTGCGCCACCGAACTGGAAGGCACCCCCAATCCAAAGACCGTCTGCCTGCAACGGAGCTGAGATCCAGGGGTCCCAGCAACGTGGACGGGACAGCGGGACGGAGCCAGAAATCCTAGAGTGGCTTAATGGTTACAAAAATAAAATAAAATTCATTTCAAATAAAGAATGTGAAACACAACTGTACAGTAATATTTTTCAAAACATATTTCACATGGAAATATTGTTAAAATGATATTGCTATGCAACTAACACTAAAATTAGCAAGTTAATTTTATTTTCATTAGTACTGTTGTCCTTCTCCTATTGTATCTCTATCTGTGCAGCTTGTCACCAATCAAAGTGGCTGCTGTTCTATGTACTAACAAAAAAAACCTTTCTTCACTGTACAAAATAAAGCCAGATTCTAATCCACGTTCCAGAACATATTTTCTTTAAAATTATTGAATACCTCTAAAAACGTATACATTGAACCGTCCACCATTTTGTGCTCCGTGGTACACTGACTTCGCTCATGACCACACGCTTCAGAAAAAGGAGGAGACCAATGACTGTTAGCTGTTCACACAGTGCCGTCTATCTGCTTAAGCAAGTACAACAGTTACAATTAGCACCTATATAATTAACCAAATAAATCCAAATCACATACATCAATTACATTTTTTTAAAAATAAATTTCACAGATAATTTTCAAATTATCTGCCGACTTTATTTTGAGGACATTGACTGGAGGCTGCCCAATGTAAGTCAGTATCGGACAGCATTTTAAGTTAAAATCAAATTCAGAATTAAACTGCAGCATTACCTCAAGGCAGTGGCTGGGGGGCAAAATTACTATTCTAACTCTGCTGGGTGCTTACCTCAGGGCAGGTGCTGTGCAGAGACTGGTGGGGAAACT
This sequence comes from Pleurodeles waltl, assembly GCF_031143425.1. Classification (NCBI taxonomy): domain Eukaryota; kingdom Metazoa; phylum Chordata; class Amphibia; order Caudata; family Salamandridae; genus Pleurodeles; species Pleurodeles waltl. Next base: position 702,487,344 of record NC_090440.1, read on the forward strand.
CACTGACATTACAACACAAATTACTTAATTTTTTTTCTATTCAACAGACCTTATAATCTGTCCAAAAATGTGGAAAACTCACAAGGACATAAGAAAAGTAACCAACCAACAAAACAGTGTATGAAAAGGCAAAAGGCCTTATTACGAAGCTGGCGGTTGGACCGCCGCAACTGGGGCGGTCCGACTGCCACATTACAACCCTGGCGGGCAGACCCACCAGGAAACGGCCATTTCCACCAGGAACATTGTTTCCGATGGGGTGACTGCAGTCAGAGTTCTAACCAGCCAGGGTGGCACTGAACTCAGCATCGCCTGGCTGATTACAACCTCACATTCCGCCAGCCTTTTCATGGTGAGGACCCTGCCATGAAAAAGCTGGTGGGAAGCCAGTGCTGGGGCCACAGTGGGGCCCCTGCACTGCCCATTCCTGTGGGCAGTGCAGGCCCCCCACAGCCCAGCACTGGCTTTACAGACAGTGCGCATTCCAAGGGTGCTGGAGTGCTAGGATATTGGCCTCAGCTCCCTAATAGGAGCTGAGGCCAATATCTGAAGCCAATATCCTAGCACTGTTTCTGCCGGTCAGCCTGGTGGGAGCGCATATTACAATATTCCCACCGGTCAGCCAGAAAATCTAAATCAGACCCTAAAACTGAAATACCTTTTATAGTGAAAATAAAATTGTTTTTCACCATCAATACATTGTCTGAAATAACCATACAAAACCATTTCCCCTTGCATGTATATTGCTCACAATATAATGCATCACAGTTTTAAACTTCACCACTCACAAACCACCTTTTTTGTCAATACATTTTGCAGATTGCCCAACAAATCTCCTGAAACCAACAATCTATCTGCTGCAAAACCCAAAGGAGAATTTACCTAACTGCCAAAATCCAGATTATGAAAGAATAAAAACTATCCCAGGTTAAAAAAAACTAAAAAAGCAATGCATACTGAAATCTCTCAACTTTTTTTCCACAGGCAAAAAAGATTAAAATGTAATTTTAACAGAAATAAAAAAAAATGTTCCCCAAAACAACAGTGTCTCAAAAAATCATGCAAAACCTATTCCCCTTTGCAGATGCAGTTTAAACAAACAAACATATTTTTTCAACAAAACGTTAAAAAAAATATATTTTTTTTGTCTTTCTACAGATAACAAAAAAAATGGCTTCAGGAATTTAAGCAAGCTACATACTGACAAGAAGCAGGAATAGCCTACTAAAGTATGGTGGCTACCTTTATTGTAGGGAGAGATTAACTGAGCCCAGAAGCCATTGGAGGTGTGTGCAGTATTTTTCATCCCATTGCAAAGGCAGGGCGGTTACTCTGAGTGACACTGTTGAAAAGTCCGCAGAACATAATCACTCCGCCACTGCAATGGAGATTGAAGCAAGAGAATATATTCAGCAGATAAAGATGCTTTCTTCCACCTCCAATAAACCCTCTTCATTTCTTCCACCTCCAATGAATCAGAGAACACATCTCCCAACACCTGAGGACCCTCCACTGGCTCCCGGCCGAGAAACGAATCACCTTCAAGCTACCCACCCACACGTACAATGCCATGTACTACGCAGGACCAGCCTACCTGAACCACTGTGTCTCCTTCCACACCGCTACCAGATCCCTCCGCTCTTCCCTGATGGCCCTGGCCACCATCCCTCGCATTCGTAAAACCACCACTGGGGGATGATCCTTCACATACCTCGCAGCAAAGAGCTGGAACAACCTCCTCATGCACCTCAGAAAAAGCCCATTGCTCACCATCTTCAGGAAGAACCTCAAGACATGGCTATTTGGGTGAGGTCTCTCCCCTCCCCACAGCGCCGTGAGACCCTCATGGGTGAGTAGCCACGCTTTACAAAAACTGATTGATTGATTGTGGCTCAGTTTTGAGGGAGGCAGCCTAAAACATTCCCATGCTTGTAGTTAATAGTATGCCCACAATATCCAATCTTAGGAGAAAGGTGCAGAGGCAAAAACAGGCAAATACTCCCCAAAGATTAACCACACAAACCTAGTCTGATATTTGCATCCCCTGAAGTGTTGCGTAGGCTCTCATTATTCTAATGAGACTACTGGATTTTGAGCGCCAGAATCGCCAGCGTCATATAGGTGCTCCCTACTTAGCTGAGGAGGAAATCCTCAATACCACGACGTCTCCGGATATAGTACTGAGGTGTCTTTGTACATAGTGAGACAGAGATACTCAACAGGATCCGAAAATTAAAGCCTGACCAAGCGTTGGTGATGCCATGTCTCATAGGCTCTCATTATTCTAATGAGACTACTGGATTTTGAACGGCAGAATTGCCTGCGGTGTGGGAGACTGAGTCTGACCCACTACAGATGACACCTGTCACCCTAATCCGGGTTTTGCTCCGGCTAACTAGCAGTGCCTTATCTCTATCCAAGGGCAAGGATGATTGGGCAGCCGAGCGCATGACATAACTGATTTCTCAGGGAAACCGTGGTCACTCAGGTCTCATCCGTTTCTCTCAGTTACATTAGTCTCACATACACAATGACAAACAGAGGCAGTATATGTTTCAATAAGGTTTTAATGAAGCAACTGCATCTTAGATAGCAAAGCATGTACTACAATAACCAGGACGATACACAATGACAAGATTAAAATTGTGACAAGGAGAGTAAAGCATAGAAATAACGCTACCATATTGTTGCTAGAGTCAATAGACTAAGGGCCATATTTATACTTTTTGACGCACAACTGCGCCAACGCAGTTGTGCGTCAAAGATTTTAACGCCGGCTAACGCCATTCCAAAGCGCCATGCGGGCGCCTTATATATTGAATGACGTTAGCCGGCGCAGCTGACTGGTGTGCGTAAAACAAAATGACCCACACCAGGCAGCGCAGGCGTAGGGGAAAATGGAGCTTGGGCGTCAAAAAATGGGGCAAGTCAGGTCTGAGGCAAAATATTGGCCTCAACCCGATTTGCGCCATTTTTTTTTACTCCCAACCCCCATTGAAATGACTCCTGTGTTAGCACAGACAGGAGTCATGCCCCCTTGCCCAATGGCCATGCCCATGGGACTTATGTCCCCTGGGCATTGTCATTGGGCATAGTGGCATGTAGGGGGGCACAAATCAGGCCCCCCTATGCCACAAAAAAAAAAATACTTACCTGAACTTACCTTAAGTTCCCTGGGATGGGTACCTCCATCCTTGGGCGTCCTCCTGGGGTGGGCAAGGGTGGCAGGGGGTGTCCCTGGGGGCATGGGAGGGCACCTCTGGGCTCCTTCCGAGCCCACAGGTCCCTTAACGCCTGCCCTGACCAGGCGTTAAAAAATCACGCAAAAGCAGCTGGATGTCATTTTTTAAGGCACGCCCACTCCCCTGCGTCATTTTTGCACGGGAGTTTAAATAAGGCGCACATGCCTTAGAATCATTTTTTAGAAGGGAACGCCTACCTTGCATATCATTAACGCAAGGTAGGTGTCCACGCTAAAAAATGACGCAAACTCCAAGATCTTTGGCGCTAGACGGGTCTAACACGAAAGTATAAATATGGAGTTAGCTTTGCGTCGGATTTGCGTAAAAAAAAAATGACGCAATTCTGGCGCAAACAGAGTATAAATATGCCCCTAATTCCTAACTAGGCTATAATAGAGCACAGCATGTCAAGCTCTAATTCTGCCCTTCAGGTTCCCATGGGAAGACATCATCCCCCTTACTGGAGCAAAGGCCTGAAGTCCGCATAAGCAGCTGTAGCGAAGCGTTCAGCAATCAGCATACAGTCGTGGTTCTCTGGCTGGAATCTCCCTCTGATATGTAAGGGACAATGAAGTGTTTTTATAATAAAAACAGCTGATGTTCTGAGAAAATGTCCCTACGTAAGGATGTGTGTTTTTCTATGAATGTCAGAGACATCATTCGTACCATGTTCACTGGCAACCTATCTTACTGCAGCCTTGAAAGAAGCACAGAATGAACAAGAATGTCTTGTTTAAGAACATAGTGCTGGCCTAAGCAAAAAACAGCTAGATAGAGAGAAATAAAACAAGACCGCAAAAGTGGCTATGGTAAGAATAATAAAACAAAGCTGAATGAAAAATATCTAGGTTAAAGTGCACAGCGGCAGGCCTAGTATGCTAAAATAACGTGCATGGAGCTATAACTAAAATGGCTACACAACAGAACTATGACATTAACATCCCCCCAAACTAACCATTACTTACACTAATGAACCTTTTCTTTTGCATGACAACATAAAATCTCTAAAAAGAATACTAATTTTGAGCACAATGAACCCTGTGGCTGTTTTGAGGGAGGCATCCCTAAACATTCCCATGGTTGTAGCTAGTAGTATGCCCACAATACCCACTCTTAGGAGAATGGAACAGAGGCAAAAACAGGCAAATAATCCCCAATGAGTAATCCCACAAACCTATTCTGACATTAGCGTCCCCCCGAACTATCACATTAACATCCCCCTGAACTAACTGTTACTTAAACTAATGAACCTTTTCTTTTGCATGACAAATATAAAACCTCTCAAAAGAATACTATTTTTTTAGCTCAACCCATAACCTGGTAATCCTTGTGAATAGTGAAATGTGGATGCTGGATGGAACCTTTATGTCCACACCCTATCCTGTTGCCCAATTTTACACTATTCATGCTAACGTAAATAACACAACAGTCCAATTAGTTGACAGCTTAATCCCTGACAAGCAATCCTTTATGTACACTAATTTTTTAACAGTGATAAAAAACAAAAAAATGAGTAAAAGTCCTAGGAAAGTGATAATAGACTTTAAATTAACAATGAATAATGCCATTACCAAATTTTACCCAGACACGTAAATTCAAAGATGTTTTTTTCACTTTCCTCGGGCACATTGGCGGAAAATTTTAAAAACATCTTTAGCTGAGGATTACATGTTAAACAGTAAACTGCAGTACAAGTTAAAAAAACTGTCTTATACTTTGTACCTCCTGAGTGTGTGGATAAGTTTTACACATCAATTACTGAATCAGAGTACTTTACACACAATGAGGAAAAATAGGCCTCAATACTAAATCACTTTAAAGACACTCGGATTGGCCATCTAAGTAGGTCAGGTCACAGGAGAAAGCCAAGGTTTCCAACTGACTGGTGGATCTGTTACTCGACCAGCTTAGAGGGAGGTGCAAAGACTAGAGGGGTGCCTTAGAGGGATGGCACTATTTCTTCAACAAATCAATTGACAGACCTCACCCAAATCTTTATTATTTTTAGGAAATGTTGATGAAGGTACAAAGCTTCCAAGAAATGAAAATAGTGCAATCATTGTCAGGTAGCCTGAACCCTTGTGTAATAAAAAAAGTAAAGAAATGTCTGAGATACTACTGGCAAAAATTCAACAATTTCCATTGAAGGGAACGTCAGAAAACATGGACAATCTTGCATTCGTACTACGTTTCGAACACATACTAATAACGTCTACAATTACTTGTCTGTTTAAACAAAACTATCTAATTAAATTGAGATTTTTAAATATTCTTTTACAAATTAAAGGAATTTTAGGTTCCTACCTGTAGTTGTCTTCTTTCTTGAACTGATGGGGATTTTTTCAAACCACCCGTCACCAAGAATCTTCAGTATTCCAAAAATCCACACCAACATTCAAAGAAAAGCTTAACTCCCGAAAAATGTGTTTTTTAAATTAAAACCATCTCCTAGAGTCCCGTATTAGGGATGAACAGAGTCGGCTGTTGGTAAACCCTCAGAAAGAGAAACAGAGCTTTGCCAGGTATTACAGGGAGGTGTACGCCCATATGGAGGCACTGACTCTGGAACAAATAGTAGGATTTGTGGACACCTTGCCCTGCTAGATACTTCTTGACCCTCCAGATACTCCCAGATATTGCACATGCTCAAATGGAGGATGCCATTATGGAAGATGACCTTGTTTCAGCCTTGTCACCATTGCAAATGGGGCGGGCCTCAAAGCCCCAATGGGTTCCCCTGTAAAAAAAATTAAAGCATACTTACCCCGCTTTGGGAAGCACCTCCTGGGGGTGATACATTTGACACTTAAGGGTGAGCCGCTTCCATCGTACTGGCGGCATGCCCCACTTGTTGTCTTTCCCAAGTCTGGCAGCCCACCGGAAGAACGCTCGGCCTATTGTCCGATTTCCCTCCTGAATATGGAGATGAAGCTTCTAGCAAAAACATTGGAAAGCAGATTGGTGAAGTATATCTCAGATCTGGTCCACTCAGACCAGTCGGGCTTTATGCCCACCTGCGCCATGCGCCACAACATCAGACGTGTCTATAATACCTTAACACTTGCAGATCGCCTGAAGATGCCTGCGGCCATGCTCCTGGTAGATATAGATAAAACATTTGATTCTGTCTGCTGCAAATATTTATTTGTTCTTCTCCAGCAGCTGAATTTTGGCCCCAGATTTATTTCCTGTATTCAGCTATTAAGTACTGATTTATCAGTACCAGTTAGGGTGAAGGGTGCCATATCAGATCCCTTCCCGATTCATAGGGAGACTAGATAGGGGAGTCCTCTATCCCGACTGCTTTTTGTGCTGGCCCTGGATCCTCTGGCTGTCTGGATTAGGATGAATGCCCAGTGAGGGGCTTTGAGTGGAGTGCGGGGTATCCAACACAATTGATCTTTATGTGGATGACGTTCAATTTTTTCTTACTGAACCAGAAATCTCAGGACCTCAAATCATACAAATCTTGCGTAAATTCGGAGAGACCTCAGCTCTCTATATGAACGCCATGAAATCCACAGTTTTTCCTGTCAATGGCTATACTTGGTGCATAAGCAGGGCACCAAGCTTGTCACTGGATGAAAGTGGCTTTAAATATTTAGGAATATTTGAGTCCCCAGATGCAGTCTTGTCATGGGTGCAGAAACTGGTGTCAGCATTAACCCAGCATTGACCCCTTGACAGGCAGGTCAGCAATCTTCAAGATGATTTCCCTGCCCCACCCATTGTATCAACTACAGAACTACCCCTATACCATTCCCCAGTTGTGGTTTCAGCAGATTAATGCTGTCCTTGGAGGATACCTTGAGGGGGGCGCACTCCGGATTGCCCTTAGAAACTGTTTTCAGTCCACTTACTGTGGGGGTATTGCACCAGTCGACTTTATCTCCTACTTCTTGGCATCCCACCTCCTGATTATCAACGACTGGTGGTATGACCCATCGGGCAATCCAGCATTCCCAGCTGAGAGATGGGTCGACAGGGTCCACCCCTCTACTTCACTATCTTTACAATGGGAAAGGGATGACATCTCTTGCACCACCGACCCAGCAGGCACCACTATGGCAGGACAGGGTGCTACATCAGGTGGCACAGCTAGAGGGCTTTCGAACATGGCATACCACTGAGATATCCACCCTTGGAGACATGATGCAGGGAACAGTATTACAATCCTTTCAGGAGATTCATACAGGGTACCTGCTGCATCATAATCGATTCCCTTGGTACTTACAGCTGCACCATGCCCTCATCCAATACATTAGGAACCTCACAGATCCCCCAGAATTTAGCCATTTGGAGGGCAAGCTCCTTATGGGGGACCTGGGTGTCCATAAAATAACAAAAACGTACCAGACACTCACAACTAACAGCTCTAATACATATTCTGCTCTTCGGACAGCATGGGACACGGACCTTGGACCACGGATCTTGGATCACCTGACAATGATGATTGGACGGAGGCCTTGGGAGCTCCCCTTGAGGCAGCCATCTCGGCCCGCCTCCACTTGATACAACTTAAATATCTACACAGGCCTACTACACGAGACAGAAACTGCGGCACATGAGCACTATCACCTCCCCGACATGCCTCTGTTGCAAAAAAGGGGACGGTGTATTGATACATACCATATGGGGCTGCACAGCGCTGGATTGGTTCGGGTGGGGTGTGACTTTCTGCCTGTGTGAGGTTCTCTCATGGATGATCCCTATGAACCCAAAACTGATCCTCCTTCACTGTACAGTGGGTATTGGGGGAATAATAGATACAAATTATACCTCCTCTTTTTGGGCCTAACGCTTGCTAAAAGGGACATTTACAGGGTTTATAAGGCAGAGGCCCCTCCTTCCTTATCGGTGTGGGAAAGGGGGTGTTGATAATTGCGTGGGGATGGAGGTTGCAGTATGTCTAGCGAGGGGGTGTCCCCAAAAGCATTCTAAAATTTGGCATAGGTGGGAAAACTATAGGGGTATTGTGTTGCAACCTGTCCGTCCCATCAATTATAGTCTGGATGAAAAAATTCAGGGATACAGAACAGAAAGGAGGGCAATGGTACACAGGATAGATGACAAAGGTTTCATGAGAAATACAGATTGCTGTGTGGTGTCATAGACTGTGCAATTTACCTGTTCGTGTAACTGGGGATGCTAATTCCAATATCTGATGTATGATCCTTGGCCAATATAGCCATGTTAATTTGTCAGAACCTTATAAAATGTGTTGTGAAAAAAATCGTAACAAGAAAATCCATTGTGCAAAATGAAATTCCCAGAAAAAAATCAAGTAGTGGTCCATCCACATGAAAATGGGATGGATGTTAAATTTCGAAATCCAGAAGAAAAGTTATTTTAAATACAAAGAAAAAGAATATACGTTTTCCAAATCAATATTCTAAGAAAACAATCCTGTAGTAATCTACCCACAAATTTTGAGTTTCTCCAACAACCACATGGTCTTTGTCCCGAGAAATCTCAAAACAGTTTAAAAACACAATACCAAAAAAAGTCAAATGTTGCTTTTGTTTTAAAAAGGTTTAAAGAAGTAATAAACATTTTGATGCAATTTTTGTAAACCTAGTTTGAAACAAAAAAAAAACACCTCAACCTGGGCATACGATCATACCCTCATGGAAATGAAACAGTGGTAAAAACATTAAAAAGATACATTTCTATAGCATCTAACATCTAACTGCCTTCCCCCTCACTCTTTACAATAAACTTAGCCACCTATATACATAAAAATGTAAAGCAAATTGTTCTTGCCTGACAGCAGCTTTTCCTTGTTTCCGATATTGACCGAAACGCTCCACCGACTGTAGAAATAGACGCACAACCGCAAACATCAAGCCTGAAAGCAAAAAGGGAAAAAGGGCAATTTAAGTCAATGAAAATCATGGGAAATAGATTAAAAATTATTTAAAGAATGAGTTATATATTGTAAATAAAATGTTTTATTTTTGTAAAATATGTTACATCACTTCCTATTTCATAAAATATTTTCCCCTATTTTAAAATTATTAATAAATATTTCAAATATTACACAGGGTCTGATTATTTGTCTTTTGCACAGTAATTATTAATGATTTGCTTTTAATGGGTGTTTATTATTGTTATATGTATTAAAAATATTTTTTGTATTTTTCTGAACATTTTCATTGTGTTGTTAAATATATTTAACAATAAAAAAAAAAAATTAATTGTCTTTGTTAATTAATACTAAAGCATTATAATTACTATCTGAGTAGTAATACATTTCCCCACCCAATACTACTATATCACCTGCATCCTGTCCTAAAAGTTAGTGTTACAGTGCTTAAAATGATTTCAAATCATGAATATTAGTCATAATTAACATACATTATAATATTTGAAAATAATACTCAATTATTAAGATTAGCACATGAGTATTGATACACTTCCCCACTTAATACCCCTATATCCCTTGCATCCTGTCCCTAAAAGATAGTGTAACAGTTGTTAAAATTATTTTAAATAATTGATATTAGTAGTAACATACATTATAATTTGCAAAGGTTATACTCAATTACTAAAATTAATACCTGAATATTAATACACTTCCCCACCCAATAACTCTATGGCCCTCATTGCGACCCTGGCGGTGGGTGAGAAAGTGGAGGTAATACCGCCAACAGGCTGGCGGTATTACTGCCAAATTATGACCATGGCGGTGATATCTCTCATAGACAGCCAATGCACCACACTAACCACCAGGGTGAAAACAATAGTCTCCACGGCGGTTGCCGCCAACAGCCAGGTTGAAGACAAAGTTCCGCCCACCATATTTTGACACAGGAAACCGCCACCTTTTCCGGGGTGGTATCAACGCCAACAAAAGTCTGACGGAAACAGAGATCAGAAGTGAAAGGACTCACCATTGGAGACACAGGGAAGTACCACGCCGCCATGAAACCCGAACTGCAAGTTTTCCCGATGATCTATGTTATGCTCCACCGGCAAAGATGACGATGGTGAGTATAGCTGCCTAGCACACGAGGGAGGGAGGAAAAAGAGAGTGACACACACACGCACAACACACACCCGACACACACACACCATACACACAAACAGCATCACTACAAAAAAAAATTTCCCCGAAAATCGTCAGGATATTGCAAGGACAACAGGAATTAACGAAAGTGATTGTAATCAGATCAACATCAAAATAAATAAGTTGATTTGGCAATGAAACAGATATGTACACATGTACAAAAAAGGGACACTGCCCAGTCCAAAGTTCAAAGGGTCAACATGGCCACAGGGCACAGTTGAAGGCCCAACTCTAATCCTGACCATATCCAGATAGAACACTGCAGGGGCATCTGTTTGCAAATGGGCAGGCACCTCAGGGGGGAGGGGGCACCTCAGCCGGATGCGGGAACAAGCCCACTGGTTCTGGAGGGGGCAACATGCCCATTGCTTTGTCCTGGGGAGTGCAAGGCCACAGTCTCTGGAGTGGGTGGCTTGCCCACTGGTTCTGGAGGGGGCAATATGCCGATTGCTTTGTCCTGGGGAGTGCAAGGCCAAAGTCTCTGGAGTGGGTGTCTTGCCCACTGGTTCTGGAGGGGGCAACATGCCCATTGCTTTGTCCTGGGGAGTGCAAGGCCAAAGTCTCTCAAGTGGATGTCTTGCCCATTGGTTCTGGAGGGGGCAGCCTGCACAGTAGCCCCTGGAGGGTGGACTACAAAGCGTCCACTGGCGGTGATGGCTGCATGGTGGTGGTGTTTTGGGGAGGCTCCTGGGCAGCCCCTGCACTCACTGATGGCTGCACGGTAGTGGTGGTTGGGGGGGGGCGGGGGCTCTTGGGCAGCCCCTGCACTCACTGATGGCTGCATGGTGGTGGTGGTTGGGTGAGGCTCCTGGGCAGCTCCTGCACTCACTGATGGCTGCACTTCCACGGCTGGCGGTGGGGGCCCCGTGACAGCTGGTGGCGGTGTTAGCTTGACAGCTTCCGCTGGTGTAGAGTGCCTCGTGTCCTCCTGTTCATGGGTCGGGGATCCCTTAGCCTTCCTGGCAGGGGTGGATGGGCTCTTCCCCTCTCTGCCTGGTGGTGCAGGCTCTTTCCCTTTCTCACAGCTGGTGCAGGCTCCTTCCCCTTCCTCACAGCTGGTGCAGGCTTCTTCCCCTTCTTCACAGCTGGTGCAGGCTCCTTCCCCTTCAGTGTTGTAGCTCTTGTATCCTTACCACCACAAGTAGGTGGTGCTACCACTGTTCCCGTAGACTGTTTAGCTGAGGTGCTGGGCTGTGTCCTTGGTACCCTGCCCATACGTGCAGGCCGGGGGGGAGGGAAGAGGTCAATTTGGGAAAGGGAAAGCTTTTTAGGGACGTTGGGGCGGGAGGAGGGAGGAGTAATGGGAGTGGAGGATGAGGGAGTGGTTGTTGGAGGTGTATGTCTGCTGGATTTGGGTGCAGGTGCATGGGCTGTATGCTGTTGTGAGGTGGATAGCAGTTGGGTGTCTGAGTGGAGGTGTCTGCCAGTGAGGTGTGTGTTCTGCTTGGTGTGGTGATGCTGGTAGTTGATATTGATGTAGTGCATGCAAGTATGAGTGTGGACGTAACTGGGAGGGAGGTGGAAGAGGAAGAGGAGGGAGACAGTGGAGGGAGTGGATGTTGTCATGTCTGCAATGGTATGGTGTTTGTGTGAGAGCCTGTGGGATGAAGTGTGGTGCTTGTGTTTGCCTGTGACACTCTTGGGTGTTGTCTTGCGTGCATGCTAGTCTGTTTGTGTGCTTGGGATGGGTTGAGGTTGAGGAGAATGGAACAGAGAAGTGGAAGTTGGAGGGGGGACGGTGGAAACAGGGACAACGGCTGCCTTCAGAGAGGAGGCCAGGGCCTGAACCGATCTCTTTTGGGCAGCCAATCCACTGTGAATGCCCTCCAGGAATGGATTGCATTGCTGCATCTGGGATGCCAGCCCATGGATGGGATTCACAATGGTCGGTTGCCCTACAGAGATGGATCTCAGGAGGTCAATAGCCTCCTCACTCAAGGCAGCAGGGCTCACTGGGGCAGGGCCTGAGGTGCCTTGGGCGAAGGAGATACCTACCCTCCTGGGTGAGGCGGCACGGGCAACTCACTGAGGGGCTACTGGGAGGGCAGTGCTGGTACGGGGGTGGCAGCTGCACCTGCAGATGGGGTGGTCACAGAGGTCTCTACAACCACCAGGGAGCTCCCATCGGAGGAGGTATCAGAGTCTGTGTTGTCCCCTCCAGTCTCCGCTGTGGTGCTCCCCTTACCCTCCGTCCCACTGGTTCCCTCAGTGGACTCTGCCTCCAGGGTCCTGTGGGATGCAGCTCCCTCTGTTGCCAGTGCCTCTGCTCCTCCGCCAGATGATGCTAATGCACATAAGGACAGGATGACAAACCAAGAAAGGGGGAGAGAGACAAAGGATACACTGGATCAATGACTGCACCAACACCACCGTAGGCATACACAGCACTCTCACACACAGGGAACAGGCCTACGCACTATGCATTGCACTACCAGTGATATGGCTAGTCACCAAGGCATGAGGAGGAGCACACACCGCCAACTGCAGCACACCTGGGACCCACGCAGCCCTGCCTAGAAGTGAATACTAACAAGCTAGGATACCTGTATTTGCCATGTAACCCTTGCCCTTCAGAGGACCTACGCTGCTATGTCTGGCCTGGCCTTAGGGGCACCCAGTAACACACAACCACCACCCAGATACCGCCCCACCAGCCATAGGTTGTAATGATACCCACTGTACTCACCCCCTTGTGGCTGCTGTGATTCCCTCAAGCACCCATCCAGCTCAGGGTAGGCAACCACCAGTATGCGGGCCATCGGGGGGGTCAGGGTCTGACGGGCACCCCTTCCTCATTGGCAGGCCATCCCTAGCTGGGCCTCCGCAGTCTTTCGTGCCCAGCATCGCAGGTCTTCCCACCGTTTGCGACAGTGAGTTCTCCACCTGCTATAAACCCCCCATGGTCCGCACATCCTTGGTGATGGCACGCCATAATCCCTTCTTTTGATGGGCGCTGACCTGCAGAGGTAATACATACAGGAGAACTCCAATAAATGAACAGTCCAGCCTGTCACACACTTGGCCCACCATACCCGATCCCATCAACATTGCAAAACACATAGGCCAGCTCACAACATGTACACCACCAAGAGGAAATAACCCCACCCACCCTTACACGATGCCTTCACACACAACTCCATGCATTCATGCCACATGCATTGTGCCCACTGTGTACGCACCTGTTGGTCTGGAGGCCCATACAGCTGTCCGTACTGGGGTAGGACTCCATCCACCAGTCACTCCAACTCCTCCGAAGTGAAGGCTGGGTCCCTTTCCCCGGTCACATGGGCCTTGCAGGTCACAGCAGCACATGCAGTGTAGGTCCTCTCCTGTGGAAGGTCAGAAAACAAGTGAGGAATGTGAAATAAAATGGCGGTCACGTCCACGACTGTGTATACTGTCACCGCCGGCGTACATCCCCATTGGCCACTGTACCCCATAGGGCCCAATACTATAAAATGAGGAATTGCACGGGGTTCACGACCGCCTACCGCCACGGCGCACAACGTCAGCAGAATTATCTCACTTCCACCTGTCCCTCCACACAGGACAGGCGGTCGCCCTTTCAGGGGGGGTGGACAGGCCTAACGATAAATGCTGCACCACAGGATAAAAAGCACATACTTTTAAATTCCTCTGTCCCAAAACATGATTGCACGATATGGACTGCTATTGTGGTATAGTTGTTCAAATTGTGACAGACTACTCACTCTTGTGTCCCTTAGATACCTACTGCTGCGGATGAATAGGAGATGGAGACATACACCCATGTACAGACCCCTGGTGGACTTAGCTAAACTGGAGGACATGCAAATAATACTGGCCTATATACTGGACAGGGCCACAATCACAGAGCTGTGTGCCCAGTTGGAGCCTGACCTGATATCAGCTATCCGTCATCCAACTGGGATCTCCCCCTGTTGTGCAAGTTCTATCAGTGCTCCATTTCCTGGCAACTGGTTCTTTCCAAGTGACAGTGAGCTTGGCAGCAGGAATGTCACAGCCAATGCTCTCAATAGTGCTGGCAAGAGTCTTCTCCGCCATGCTGAAACACATGTGCAGCTACATTGCTTTCCCCCAGGTGGAAGATTTGGCCACTGTGAAGGCCGGATTCTATGCAATATTATTGGGGTGATTGACGGAACACATATTGCATTTGTACCCCCTGGCAAAATGGAGAGGTGTACAGGAATCGTAAGAGTTTCCACTCCATGAATTTGCAGATGGTGTGCCTGGCGGACCAGTACATCTCCCACGTCAATGCTAAGTATCCTGGGTCGGTGCATGATGCCTTTGTCCTGAGGAATAGCAGCATCCTAAATGTGATGGCCCACTACAGAGACACAGGGTGTGGATTATAGGTGAGCCTTGGTCCCCACCCAGTGTATGTTGGTGTATGCCTATGCTGTTGGCCAAATAGGATGGTGTGTGTCTAAATGTTGTCCCTCAATATTTGCAGGTGACTCTGGTTACCCAAACCTATCATGGCTGCTGATCCCTGTGAGGAAAGCCAGGACAAGGGCTGAAGAACGTTATAATGAGGCACATGGGCGAACCAGAAGGATAATTGAGAGAACTATCGGCCTCCTGAAGGCCAGGTTCAGGTGCCTCCATCTGACAGGTGGATCCCTGAGCTACTCACCCAAGAAGGTCTCCCAGATAGTAGTGGCATTCTGCATGTTGCACAACCTGGCCCTCAGACGCAAGGTACCTTTTCTGCAGGAGGAGGAGACTGGAGATGCCCCTGTGGCAGCAATGGACCCTGAGGACAGTGAGGATTTGGAGGCAGTGGATGAGGATGTGGACAACAGAGCATTAGTGATCCTTCAGTACTTCCAATGACACACAGGTGAGACAGTGCAACTTCACATTTCTATGACTATTGTTGTATTCTGTGTGGCATTGGCATGCTGGCATTACCCACTTGTTTCTCCTACTTACTGTTACCTATGGATTGTCATTTTATAGATGTTGGTGATATGACAACAATGTCCTGATGTGATCACAACAGCCAGCAACAGGTCATTCATTCTATACTCTCACTATGTACAATTCATTTGCAATGGTTGTAGCTGTTTCAATCAATACAAATTTGCAATACATGACATACTAGTAGTCGAGTTTTATCCAAGGGTGTTTATTGTTGTGCTAAAAAATAGAGGGGAAAGTGCAATGGAATAGGGTGATGATGCAGGAAAGTCCAGGGTATTGTTCCATTCTGTTTGTAGCACAGGTGCAGTGTCCAAGGGGGACATAGGAAGGGGAGCAATGGCAGTTCAAGGTGGACCAGGTGACAGAGTGGGACACAAGGGGGACAATCAGGAGAGTCTCATTTCCTGGCGGTGGTCTTGGCAATTGTCTCTGGCTTCTGTCTGATTTGCAGGGAACGTTTGTGGGTGGTTCACCTTTTGCAGGGGGAGGGATGCTGGTGGCCTGTGGGTCCTGTGAAGGGGCCTCCTGGCCACTAGCAGTAGCGGAAGTGGACGGCTGGTCGATGGACTGGTTAGTGGTAGGGGCTCTCTGGTGTGCTGTTGCCTCCCTCATGATGTTGGCCATGTCTGCCAGCACCCCTGCTATGGAGATCAGGGTGGTGTTGATGGCCTGCAAATCCTCCCTGATCCCCTGATACTGTCCCTCCTGCAGCCGCCTGCTCTCCTGCACGTTTTCAAGGATCTGGCCCATCATGTCCTGGGGATGTTGGTTGGCTCCCAGGATCTCGGAGAGTGCCTCCTGGAGAGTCGGTTCCCTGGTCCTGTCCTCCCCCTGGGGCACAGCAGTCCTCCCAGTGTCCCTGTTGGCCTGTGCCTCTGTCCCCTGAACGGTGTGCCCACTGCCACTGACCCCAGGTCTCTGATTGTCTTGGTTGCGAGCTGTGGCCTGGGGTCCCTGTACAGGTGGGCACACTGCTGATTGACATGTCCTGGGGACAGAGGTGTGGGAACGCTGGGGGGGGAGGTGCTGTGGTATTGGTTCCTGATGGGGGAGGCTCTGTGGTGGTCTGTGAGTAGCCTTGGGTGACCAACTGTCCAGTGGTCCCTCATGGGCCAGGTAGGTCCTCCAGATCCTCAAGTCCAAAGTTACTGTCATCACTGTGGGCCTCTTCTGTTGGGGGACTGGATAGTGGTGGCACCTCCTCTCTACTGACATTGGCTGGGGTACCTGTGGTGATGTGAATGATGTATTATGCTTCAAGTGTATGACATTTGTACTTCCGTAGCTTCCCCTGTATGGTTGGTGTTGCCCTGCCAGCTTTTGCTTGTGTATAGTGATGTATTGTGGGATTGTTAGTTTCCCTATGCTGTGCATGCTTTGGTGATGGGTATCCATGCAGGGCTGAGAGGGGTGTCCATGCATTGGTATGGCATACAGGGCTTGGCATTGGGATTGGTGAGTTATCTGTGTGCAGTGTGTGGGATGGAGTGGAGTGATGGGAGTGAGGATGAGGGTGTGAGATGGCATGCAGGTATTGGGGGTAAGTGTTAAATGTTGACTTACCAGTGTCCAGTCCTCTGGCTACTCCAGCGAGTCCCTCAGGATGCAGTATTGCCAATACCTGCTCCTCCCATGCTGTGAGTTGTGGGGGAGGAGGTGGGGGTCCACCACCAGTCCTCTGTGTGGCGAGCTGGTGTTGTGCTACAATGGAACGTACCTTGCACCGTAGGTCATTCAACCTCTTCCTGATGTGGTCCCTTGTGCTTGGATGCTGTCCCACAGCGTTCATCTTGTCCACGATTCTCTGCCATAGCTCCATCTTCCTTACAATGGAAATCTGCTGTACCTGTGCTCTGAACAGCTGTGGCTCTACCCCGACAATTTCCTCCACCAAGACCCTTAACTCCTCCTCAGTGAAACAAGGGTGCCTTTGTGTGCCATGGGTGTTGTGTGATGTTGTGTTGGTGAAGAGGGGGTGTTGGGTGATGTGGTGGGGTGTGTGATGTGGAGTGCCTGAAGGGTGTATGGGTGTAAGTGGTGTGTGTGTCTAGTTGTCAGGATATTACTGCAATGATTGTCCATTTACTGTAATGTCCCAGACAGGACTGTGTTATCATCATATGTCGTCAGACAGAAACATTCATGCCTCATAGCATGTTGTTAGTCATGTGTAGCAGCAGTAGGCATGATGAACATGATAGGTCAGGGCAGGATGTTGATCCACTTGATGTTGATTAGGACCCTTGGTGTGGTATGGTGTTTGTGAGTCCCCAGAACATGTGTGTTGTTTGGGAATTGTCTCCTAACTGTATGGATGAATCATGGATCGACTTCTTGTGAAATCTGCGTGACGTGTATCGGGTCTGAGATTCCCCACTGACAGATGCCATGCTTATCATGTCTTTGAAGTGGGTAGTGATGTTGTTTATCTTTGTAAAATTATATGGTGTTCTCCTGATAGTGATTGGAAGGTCTGTGTCCCTCCTTCCACAGTACCTAAATCTACAACAGATACACTCAGTAGTACAGTTGGACATGTGTGGGAGAAATTTGAGGGGCCTATCCTGGGCCGTACTAGGCCATTCTTGTGTGTATTCAGGGGACATCTCTGCATGAACAATGGGACCTGGGGTCCATGTAGTTTTTTGAAACTTGAGATGTGTGCCATACCAGCTTTGACTCATTTTGGTACGGTATGACTTGTGGAGCTGTATGTTGCTGTGTTGTGTCCCTAGTGAAATGGATGGTTCCATGTCACCTAATCCAGGCATGGCATGATTTAAGGATTATTGACTGCATTTCCTTAGCACCATCAGTTGTCCATGAGACATTGTTTCAGTACAATTTAGATGTGTGTATAGGCATGTGTCAGTGTAAATGTTAGGGTACCTTACAGAGTGATCATTAGTTTGGCTACTGGTTCCATGTGTTGTTCTTGAAGTTGCACAAGTTTGCTGAGGAGTTGTCACCTAGTTTTGGTGTGTTTGGTGTATTAAGTGGACTACAACAATGCCATTGCAGTTATGTGACAGCAGAAATTGATATTGTGTTTATTTAAGAATTCCATATGGCATGCATGTTTTAGCATTGGCACATGATGGTGGCACTTTGCTGTCAGTTCATGCCGGTGGTCAGTTGACATGGTGGTATGTTTTTGTCTTTGTCTTCATGGTGAGGTCATAACCTTACTTTTCACTTTTGCTAACAGCATCAGCACCAGCATGTGAAAGTGACAGGGCCTGAGGTCCCGTGGCAAAGCATCTGGCCACGGGACCTCAGGTCATGAGGCCATTGACAGCGAGGGACCCAGTGGCCACTTGGTAGTCCGGATTAACATCTTCATCCACAGATTCTTCCTCCAGTGGCTACTCCCTAATGGTGGCGGACCTATCGGGGACCACCCCTGTACCACCTTTGTCCGACACCCCCATTCTATCATCACCCTCCCTGTTGCTCTCCACCCAGTTGGCCATGCACACTCACTTAAGAGGGTGGGCATCTCCTTTGCCACTGGCACCTCTGCCCATTCCCCTGTTAGCCCTGCTGCCCTCAGTGAGGAGGCTATTGACCTTCTGACGTCTATCTCTGCAGGTCAGTTGGCCATTGTGAATGCCATCCAGGAACTAGCAAGGCAGATCCAACAGAGCAATGCGTTCCTGGAGGGCATTCACGTGCAATTTCTGGCCTACAGAGATCAATTCAGGCTCTGGCCTCCACACTGACGGCAGTCAGTCACCCCTTGTCTATGGTCCCCCCTCCACCTTCCTCTTCCCAGTTCAAATCCCCCCTTCCCGAACCCAGCCAAGGCACACAAACAGACAGGCATGCATCCACCCCAACATCCAAGGGAAGCACAGACAAACATATGCACCACAAGACACACCACCAGCACGCACACAAACAACATCCACCTGTAGACACCACACCAACATTCACTGATCCTACCCGCAGACAGCACACCAGCAGACCCTCAGACATCCACCGACACCTCACCCGCAGACACCACAACCACGCCTACATGCAGCACATCCACCATACTTGCAGTCACCACCCCAACAGACAGCCACCCACCAACTTCAGCATCCCCCAGCACCTCCACCCCTCCTCAGCGAAAGACATATAAACGCCCTCTCTCACCCACCCAACAGACACACAAGCACACTTCCCACAAACACGCACCCAAGACATCCACACCTAAACGTCAGACAGCCACTCCCTCTCCCGCCACTCCCAAACACCCTTCTGATGACGTCCCCATGTGTTTAAAAAGGTTTTTCTTTCTAACCTTGATGTTTTCCGTACTGTTCCCTCCCCAGTGACACCTCCAAAAGATCTGTTTCCCTCCCCAAGGCCATTCCTTCCACCGCTAAGGCCTCCCCTACCCTCCTGCCAGCACCCATGCCCCCATCAAGAAGAGGTCCACCCCTCCCAAAAAGGTCCCCCCAAACCTAAGCCAAAGCCAACCCCACCCAAGTCCAAGCCCAAACCATCCCCCTAATACTTCCTGAGGTGCCTGCCTGCCCTCTTGATGCCCCTACCTGTGGAGATTACATGGTAGTCAGGAGTCAAGTCCGGGTCCATTTTGTGCCTTTGGTGCCAAAGATAAACTTTTTGTCAGAAGATTACCCATTAAGTCAAACTTCCACAGGAGCGGATGCCATTTACCCAACTCCCTCCAACAGATGTGTGCTCAGACTTTAACTGATTGTCTAAACCCTGCATCCGCTATGCGAAAAGGGGAATGGGATTAGAAAAAGAGAGACCACCTACAGATCCAGTTCCAGCCTGTGTTTCCCACTCGAAGACAGGATATTCAGTGTGTGTCCCTGAAATCCTGCACCTTTCTTCTTATTCGGATTTCTTTAAAGGAAGGACCTGCAGTCGAGTGATAAGAGCATAGATAAGTACATTCCCACTGCGCATTCAACTGTTCAGCCATTCACATTCATTCAATTCTATCGTTCTTCTGGCCTGGATCTTTTGAGAGACTAGCCTCTCTCTAAGAGAACAATGTTAACTTAATATCTTCTTTTCTCCGGGAGTCAGAGGTTTCCAAGGTTCTCTGGAGAACAGTTCAAAAGTTCACAAATATACAAACTACTAATGTCTTTTACAGGAAACGAAAACTCCTTCTCAAGGTTCAGTTTTCTCAATCACAGTCTCTAGGAATTAGTCTGAGCACTGAGGTTTGTCTCTAAGACTGACAAGTCTGCAAAGCAAAGAGTTCTTGAATATATATATATATATATATATATATATCTATATATATATATATATATATATATATATATATAAATATATATATATATATATATATATAGATATATATATATATATATATACATACATATATATTGGCAAGTCTGGATATCATACTAAAGGATTCCTTAGTGCAGTTGCTTGAAGTTCTGTTAAGCCAAAATGAATTCTCCTCAAAAAGCCGATAGCCAGTTGTTCGAAGAACGAAAAAATTCATCTTCTTCAAAAGGGAAAAAGTAGCTGGTGTGCACACCGTAACAAAAAAAATAATTAATTACTAAAAACTGGTAGAATTCTCTATAAAACAAAGCGCCTCAGGAACACTGCTCATTCTCCTCAGGATGACAGTTGAAGTGCGGGGCTCCAAGAGAGAAAGAGCTGGAGGGAAACTTCAGCACAAGACTAAGGTAGAAACACTAGAGCGCTGACCTCACAAGGATTTGCGGCCACCATCTTGAGTGGCAGTTAAACGTGAAGAAGCTAGTTCTAAGAACAGCGTTGCAAGAGCCACCGGGAGTGAGGACGTCGCTGCAACCAACGTGGGTACAAAGAAAAGGGGAATCGTTTTTGCTGAGGGAAGAACGTAACAACGCTGGCAATAGTTTTCATGACACTTTTGGACTGGTCTATGGCGTTGGACGGTTTTAACTCATTAAAGCCAACCAGTTGGTGATTTTTTGGTTACATCTTTGTCCTGCATTTCCTTTCCGAGGTTTCAGTTGTTCCAGGCTGACATTGGTTGTGTGTCAGTATTTGTGTGTGTGCTGCTTCGTGCTTCATGTATTTTTTAGCAGTATGTGAGGTTGTGTGCAGTGCTGTTGTCCACCAAGGATAGGGTGTGTGCTGTGGTGTCATGGTATTGTGTTGTGTTTATAGTGATATGTGTTTGTGGTAGTGATGTACGATGTGGTCCTTATGCCTTGTCTCCTGATGTGGCTATTGTGTACATGTGGTGTGTGTTGTGGAGGTTGGTCATAGCAGAAATGGAGTGTGTTGAGTTGTGCAAATGTGCTTTGCTTTTGAGTGCATGTGACTATTTAGGTGTGTGTCCCTCAGAGCTGGCTGGTGTCTTGTGTGGTGTTTAGAGTAGTGTATGATTGTAGCCTTGCGCTTCACCCATATATGTGTCTGTGCATTACATTTGTTGTTGGTATTGCATGTCCATGAAATCTGAGTGGGACCTGTTCCTGTGGCCATGTTATTTTGGGCCTTGTTCAACATTAGATGTGTCCCAGTACAGCCTCTTCCCATGCATAGTTTTGCTGCTCGCCTCACTGTGGTGCCAGTCTTGCTGTGATGCGTTGCTTTGTGTGTTTTGTTTGTGTCTGTGTGTTTTGTGCATGACATGATAGGTTCGATGTGCTGTGTGCGCGTGTGATGTGTGTCGATTGCTGGGTTGTATGATGGTTATTGTGTATGTTCCATTACACATGGATGTACATGTGTGCTGTATGTGTGTCCAGTCCCTGGGCAGTGTTAGGTGTATGTGAAATGTTTTTGTAGTTGTGCAGTTGCTGTGTTGTTGTTACGAGTTTGTATGTTGTATGGAAATCTGTGCGTCTGGGCCTGTGGTTTGTTGCAGTGCGTAAATGTGTGCTATTGACATGTGGTATGTGTGTTAGTGCTGGCTGAAGTGTGCGTGATGTTAATGTGTGGGTATCCTTGATGCAGTATGTGAGTGTGTGTGTAACTATGCTGTTACATGTGTGTGCAGCCCTTCACACCCTCTCCCTATGTTATGTGATGTAAATGTACAAATGTATACATTTCACATATGTAACAGGTGAGTGTGTGTACTTACGATTGTTGTCTTCCTCATCGGTGAAGATTCTAGAGTCTTTCGGCGAGTAGGAGCAGCGGGATGACATCTAGTTGTGGTTCCATGGCGGCTCCAGACATGTATGGCTTCCTGGAGGTGAGTGTCTCCTTTTATACTGTTCATTTCCGCCTGGTGCTCTGTGGTGGTTGGACCGCAGCAGTCACATTGGCGGTGTGCAACCTCCTAATAGGTCTGGCGGAAACATGGTCTCTGCCAGACTGTTTGTGCCTCCAGACGACTGCCACGGTCTGTGCTGTCTGGCGGTGCCGGCAGACCGCTGGCGGTCTTCTGTGTGCACCACCACCAAACTCATAATTTGGCGGTCCACTCTGCCAGCCTGTTTGCGGTCAGACCTTCAACATGGCGGTCACCGGACTGCCAAACTCGTAATGAGGCCCAAAGATTTGTTCTACATGCAACTTGATTCTCAAAGATGTGGTATTTCATTCCATTATTGTGAATGTTTGCAGCCTGATGGCTCTATACCCAAAGTGATGGCCGTCTTCCGGAAAAATAATTATGCATGATTTTTATTACTAGTTTGGACAGATGATGATTTAACTCAGAAAGGATTATTGGACTCTTAAATAGGGAAGAATTTATAATTGGGAGAAAATGACTTCCGTGATCCTCCCACAATTTCTTTAATAACCCTTTCGGAGAAATAAGAAGGTTTATGCCAAATTCTTTGGTCAGATTGAGGCCACAGCTGAAGGAGGCAGCTCAAGTAATATTGCTTGTGCTGCTCACCCTCTGCATCTGAAATAACTGCACTTTTGAATTACATGCCATCCTGGAGGACTGGTTGAGAAGCCAGTGGTTTCAGGGATTCTGTGCAAGATGTTCCGAGGCAGGAAACCAAAAAGGACGACTGTTCTTTTAATTAACTGTGTCGCTATTACTGCAGGATCCCAGGTGGTAGAGAAACCCAGGTACCTCTGTGCAGGTGTCATAGAAGGGTGGTGGTGCATCCAGGGCATGAAGTGGGTGGCATGACATAAGAAATACTACTGGTTGGAGTTGTGAAGTGTAGGACACAAGATTGTGTATTGTCTCGAGTTCCCCTTCCAGTGCCCTCTCTGACCACAGACACTCCACCTATTTTTGGGCTCGTATCCCATACTCACAAATTCCTGAACCCATATCCATGTACACCTGCAATTCGTGTGCCTTCCTTAATAGAAATGTAAATGTTCCAGAAGATTCTTTACCTTTTCTGAGATCAGCAGTTTGAGCAACAGGAGGCTATTGACGAAGAGCACTAGAATAACTGGCCAGGACAAACTGCAATGTCTGGCTTGTAGGCAATACCTAATGCCAGCACGGAAGATCCTTGCAACATTTTGTTGTAAAAAATCATGGATTTGGCACTTCTTTATATTTTTAGGATCACAACAAAGTCCATCAAAAGATGACGAGAGAAACTCTCTCTTTTAATAAAGCCTTTTTCGAGAAACCAAAGCTCATCTACAGACCTCTGCTTCCTGCTTTAAATAAGGTCGCATCTTCCTTTTCAATATTTTCATGATGTTCCTCACCCCATCCAGCTGTAGTCGTTTACTTTTGCAAATGCCTTGTCATTTCTAAATTCCTTTTCGGAATCTGTTTCTAGATCCTCTCCAGTCCCGTTTTGAGATTCTGTGAACATAATGTAAGTGCCAAGTTTATGCCCTTTGCCATTTTATGTGACCTTATTAGCAACCCATGTCCAAGCCAAAGTGGTAAGTCCCCTAATGGGTTACTGAACAAGAAAATACTGAGGAAGGACACAGATATACGGGGAAACCTCGCAAAAAGTACCAGCCCCACAACCATACTGAAGGACTAAAATGGAGGAACATAGAAGGCCCTTGTTTGTCAAGATGAGCAACCAACTCAGTTGGAGAGTGACACATCATTCTAAAAAGGTTTCTTCAATGTTAGGCCAACCATAAGGTTGTCAACCCCCAGCTTTTTGCAGAGTCAATATACATTTTTGGTAATGTCTATTGACTATAGATCTAAGATGTCTTTGGTGTTTATAGGCACCAAGAAGTTTATTTGCTTTAGTGGAACAATCTATTGAAGGGTGAAAAGATTGACTGTCTGCTTTCTTGGAAAACTGTTAAAGAATCTGAAATCTAAGACATGCTGCCTTCCTCCACTATAGCCTTAGAAACCGCCGTAGCGGGCTCTACCGGCTATTAAAGGCCCGCTCCCCGCGTTAAATGCCCGAGCCGAAGGCTTTTTTTTTTAGGGACTTTAATAGCCGGTAGAGCCCGCTACGGCGGGTTCTAAGGCTATTAGAACATTCTGCCACTCGGCAGAATGTTCTATTAAAAAAAAAAAATGTTCACGGAGCCCGAGGGGATTAAAATCCCCTCGGGCTCCGTGAGGCTTTGTTCACAGCTGTTGCTGTGAACAAAGCGAACATTGGAATGTTGGCGCTGCCGGCTTTTACCGGCCAGTAAAATCCCGCAGCACTCCATTGTTTTCAATGGAGCCCCCAGCATTCCAATGTTCTAATTAGCTTTGGAGTCAATACTAGATGATATTCCTCAACTCCTTTAACTTATGTGGTCTTTTTTCCCTGGGCCCTTTGGTTTTAAGTGACACCCTCCTCTTGGCAAGGATTGCTGTTTGTGTTTCTCTTGCACTGTTTGAACAATTTCAGCAAAATTTCCAGTGTGTGTCTGTCCTTCTGTATGTAATGCACCAAACTGTCTAACAAGATTGATACTTAAGCTTGCATGCATCGGGCGATGGTGCATAAGCCCTAGGTAAGAAATGCTTAGAAGGAGAGCTTTTGTGCATGTGACTGGCAAATTTGATTACCCCTTTTCCCTTTTGTGTTTTGACTGTACAACCATTACCTCTGGTGATGACTCATAGAGGTGTGATATTGGTGGGATTGGTAGAATGACACCCTGCCATTTGGAATGCATAACTTAAACCCAATTAAAGATAATTATTTCTTTGGTGCAAGGAAACCAGACATCTAGTGGTGTGCCTGTATTGCCAAAAAGATCTTGGCTATTTTCTTGCAAAAAGTTCTTCTTTCTAAAGCATAGTGGATGCTCACACCTGGAACCCTGATTGGAAACTGGTACCCCATCACTGATTTGCTCTTCTCAGCAGTGCTTATTTACCAATTGCCTCAAACTAGGTTCTGCAATGTCTGTGGCTGTTTTTATGGTCTGGCTTGATAGTGCAGCTGTCTTCAGGCAATTACGTGATAATCACCAGGAGAGAGGCTTTGGCTACGCACACATGTTGGGAGCCAGGAGTACATGTTTTCATTGGGCAGAAGTTGTATCCTTGCACAAAAAAGTGCTTGCCCTCTACACAGCTCTGATCATTTTGTTTATTTATACAGCTGCCTGAGCTTGAACTTATAGGAGCACACGTGACATTGTAATGCAAGTTTCCTAGATAGCTAGATAATTTATGTTGTTTTTCTGTGGCAGCAGCACCAATAGGAGGAAGGCAGTCATTAATCTACATGGTTTTTTAGGTGTAGCTTGACAGAGCAACTGTCACGTGACCTTGTAAGCCACACCTGTATTATTATACAGTTATTTGCTTCCACACAAATGTATATCCATTCACATCCTATTTACCTTTATTTAAAGCCAGGCATTGCCAATGCTTTCCAGAATGATAGTTGTAGCCATGTGAACTTCTTTAAGGATTGACATAATTGTTTTTCTTGGTGGCAGGAAGATGTTCCCAAAAGAGAGCTACAGCACATCATTCCACACTTGACCATCATACTTGAAAGTAACCACCAATCTATAGCTTGCTTTCACAGCAGCAGCTACCTTGATTGTAATAATTTTCTTAAGAGAAAAATTGAGTGCACACATTTTTCGTACTAAGGCTAAGAAGTATTTCTGCATTATTTACCCTACTGTTGCAATCACAGATTAAGGGCCTCATTAGGTCCGCCAGCCTCGCGGTGACAGTCGGACCGCCAGGGGACTGCTGTCACTGCCAGGAACATAGTTCCCGACGGTCCAACGGCAGTCTGAGTTGTACTGAGCCAGTGCAGTGCTGAGTTCAGCGCCACCTGGCTGATTACAACTCTACGTACCACGAGCCTTTCCATGGTGATCTGACTGCCGTAGAAAGGCTGGCAGTATGCCAGCGCTAGGGGCCCCCCCTGCCGAGCACTGTCGCACTTTCTGCTTTGCTTTGCTCTATGTGGAGTCAAGACCAATGCCACTGCAAAGGTTTCTGCCAGTCAGCCCGGTGAAAACCTTGTAATGGGGCTGGTGGGGAGACTGACAGCTCTGCCGTGGACTCCTCACTATGAGTCTGGCGGTCAGCTTGTTCGACCGCCAGACTCTTAATGAGACCCTAAGGCTTTGGTTAAGCAGTTAGATTATATATTTACCATATTGCACATTTATTTTCTCTGTATTGCCTGCACAGGAAATGTAATTAACAAGGCCTCCTTATACATACCATCCAAAATTGAAATTGATGTGACTCTTTACTGACCTTTTTCTTTAAGCAGTAGAGGAAGCTGTGTCTTAACCAATGTTGACCTAGATAGTATGGCTAGTAGACTCCTTCCCAATGCTGTGAATGCTTCACTATAATTTAAACAGTGCACTAAAAAATGCAATTTGGAATACCCTTTATGAGTAAATATCTATTAATTTCCATTAAGTCTCTCCTTTCTCTTAATTAGATTCCTTATCTGAAGTTGGTTCCCCCCTTTTGGGAGAAAAAAGATCTGTAAACTTGAAGTAAATTGTCAGATGCACATAGCTTGGATGACCTTCACTTTGGTCCCTCAGTGGTACTATGGATTTGCAAGTTGATACATCTAGAGTTCTGAAATTTGTCTACTTTCTGCAACGCATTTTGTAAGGATGCCAAATAAATCTGTGGGTCCTATCAGTAGGGATGAATTCCATTGAGTGGTCTAGTTGCTTTGCCACCTTTCTTTGGGCCTGCCATGTTTTTTTCAACCAGTTGATTCTACAGTCTCTAAGTCCGGTTGAGAAATCGCATGCCATTTGATGAATCTTTACAAAACGTTCCAAAAAAATTCATGCTCCTCGGTTCTTTCTTGAAAAGACTCAGCGTGATCAGTCAAGCGGGGGCAGAGAAAAGGGGGCAAGGTCCCAAAAAGCTTT
Organism: Pleurodeles waltl; assembly: GCF_031143425.1. Taxonomy (NCBI): domain Eukaryota; kingdom Metazoa; phylum Chordata; class Amphibia; order Caudata; family Salamandridae; genus Pleurodeles; species Pleurodeles waltl. The sequence continues at coordinate 702,514,791 of NC_090440.1, forward strand.
TCCCCATGCAATTTCTATAGTGAAAATTAGACAACAATACAGAAAATACAGATGAACAGAATTACAACACATTTAGCAGAAAGTTAGACCTTTACCCAGGAAGTGTGCGGTTTGTGATTAAGGGAAAATCTGTTCAGTGTTTTTTGAGAAATTAATGTTTAAAAAAATAGCAATATCTAGTACTGAGGGTCTCCCGCAGGAGTCCTGCAGGAAATGAAGCATTCTGATTGACTGTGATTGGCTGGCTGCAACAAGAGGAGAAAAGTTGCAGCCGCTATTACAGGATTACAGGACTCCTGAAAAATAAAGACAAAATAGATATAAGGAGCCTCTGTTCCCTAGGCCTTATGGGAGCCTAGGGCCAAAAAGAAATACAAATAATCAAGGTCCATTGGAACCCCCGCGGGGGGCCTGCACAACTCCCATGTAGTCCAGCGGAACCAAAAAAAAAAAAAAGCTAATGTGAGGTAGTTATCTATGGGGTGTTGTTTGCCTGTAGGGGGCTGGACAACCATGTGGGGTAAGGTATGGTGATAAGATCTTACTTTACTTTAAATAAACAGAAATACACTGACAAAAAATAAAGGTTAAAGATATGTTATAGTTAAGTATGCTAATAATATCTACCCCTACGTTAAAGCAAACTCTAGAAAATTCACTGTAGAGAGAGATATAATATGAGAGCTTATAGGCATGGCAGGGGTGCAAGTTATAGTTAACTCAGTAAGCTAGAACAGGTGTTTTTCAGTCTCTTTTTGAGTTTAAAATATGACGTTATGACTGACATTTTCACCTAACTATAACATCACTTTGGCCTTTAGTTTATTCTGTAAATTTCCACGTTTATTACCTTAGACTTAGACATAAGTACCACATAGAGTTAGATAATATTACATTACCCAACTTTAATGTCAGTTTAGCCTTTGGTCTTTTCAGTGACTACATATATATGGTCACTAAAAAAGCAAATGATATATTGACGTTGTAGTTAGGAATTGTAATATGTTACTTTAAATTACAAAAAAACCTCTGAAATTAACTGAAAGAACTAAAGGTTAAAGGGATGTTATAGTAAGATGAAAATGCCAGTTAAAATGTTATTTTAAATAAATACAACCACTGAAACTGTATAGTTATCTCAAATAACTATAACTTGCACCCTAAAGTCACTGTAAGTGGTGCCTCTGCCATGCACAGTCTTGTTATCAATTATATAATTTCAGATGTTGCAGTGATGGTATCAATGATGTCATAGAACATGTCGTAAGTGATGTAATATGTGAGGTCGTTAGCAGTGCATGGCAAGGGCACAAGTGATAGTTACATTAGTGCACAAGTTATAGTTCCTTTAGATAATTATAACTGGTGAATTTCAGTGACTGTTTGTTTAAAATGGATTTTTTTAGCTGACATTTCCACCTGACTATGACGTCCCTTTAACTTTTGTAATTTTCAGTGAATTCCTAAGATTGTTTTCAGTAAAGTAACATGTTGTTACAATTCCTATCTATAATATCACTTAATCTTTGTTTTTCCAGTGAATTTCTAAGGTTTTTTCAATGTAAAGTAGGATGCTGATTGCCATGTCTGGTGTGGGTTTGGCTGCAGGGCTGCGCCCAACCCCTGTTGTACGTCCTTCGGCTGTGCGTTGCTGGGGATTGGCTACAGGGCCTGGTCTGGGGCCAGACCCTGCACCCAAACCCCCACTGCCGCGAACAGGTGATTATGCCATGTAACAATATAAAGAGTGTCATTTTAAGTAAGTCTTACCTGCTGGCTTTTTCAAAGGGTCAACATACAAAAAGCGGTCAGCCAATTGGCTTTATCAAGGAGTCAGCATACCAACATATATAAAACAAACATATTGGCTTTGTCAAAAAGCCACCAATAACACTAATATATACATATATATATATATATATATATATATATATATATATATATATATATATATATATATATATATACATTTATATAACAACATTTATTTTGGGAGATTGTGTAATTGTAGTTTTAATAAAGCATCTTTAATTAAAAAACTAGTCCTTGCTAATTTTTTTAACAGTTTTCAAGCTAAAAAGTACATCCATAGACCCAACCTCTAGGGGGCTGAATACTTCAACTGAACAGCATACAGCTCCAGTTTGGAGTGCTTTTAAAAATATGGTAAGCTCTCCATGGGGTCATTGATGTAATGACCTCTAGCCCCAACAACATTTGAAAGGATGCTTGGGGGTACCCCTGTTCATTCTTGAGGCACTGCCAGCATAAAAATAAACAAATAGCCCTTTCATAACATAACATGTATATTTGTAGAGCGCACGTTCACCTGTAGGCATCTTGGCGCTGAATAACAGATGTTTATTGTTACCCAACTCAATGGTACTCATTTTATTGACCTCAGAATTTTGGATGAAAGGCTGAGTGAACCTTCCGGGATTTGAACCTGTGACCATAAGGTCACACACAGGCCCCTACAGTGGACGCATTAGTCCACTAAGCCACCAGACCCGGATGCTAGGGCATTATGGGGTGCTCCTTGTCTGGAGAAGTGAATAATAAATATGCAGCTGCTGACACTCATTTATTATTATATATATATTTTTTTTTTTACTTCTTTAGGGTGCCCAGTGCTCATTCATGTTTTGGTGGGTGCCAGGTGAATATTCGTCAAACAACACCAAAGTTATAGGCAAACCAAAAAATGCTTTTACTATGAAAACGCGGTCCTAACTACCCAGTGTCAACCGCCACGGGGTAATCAAAATATATATTTGTATGTGTGTATGTATAGCAAATGATTCTTACCTTCTAATCATTTGCAAGTGAGTTTTCTTCCAAGAGGTCTTTTGGGTCACGAGTTATAGTGAGAGTAGTGTACAGAGTGGGGACACCGTTTTTATAATGCACGAGTGCTGTCTTAGGCATGGTAGTAACTTGTGAGAAGAAGTCATCTGTAAATACATTGTCACACGTCCTGGGAGATGAGCGGAGGCATGTAAATCTACAGCACTGCACACTACAAACAGATGCTTATAGTGTAAGTAACATTCACCATTCATAGCATGTGTTGCTGTAGATACACATGCCTAGTGTAGACTAAAAAGCAGTCCTTCCCCATAGTGGTGGCTAGCGTGAGAACCTCCATAAAGGCCGAAGAGGGTAGGTCATGGGTGATTTATCACATTGGACCACTTTGTTCCCACAGTATAGCGCAGTCCTCTACTTAATCCTAAGGGGTACAAACTCCACTCAAATAGGGTCAGATTTCTGATGTCCTGAACCGTAGCAGGTATAGTTGACACAACATATAGCTTTGGAACATTTATTCATTCATATCACATCTCCATTCCCAATCAGGTGTAGGTTAGGTGTCTCTTCTCTGGTCCTGATGAATTGCCTAAGATGTGGTTGGGCCACCCAAGGCATAAAACATGTTGACCCTAATTCATATATTTTTAGCTGTCTAGGTTCATTGGTTCCCAGGACTGCGTTTGTTTGTTTTTATTCTTGTCAAAGGGACCACCTTATTAAACAGTCTTTGGTACCCCTTAGGCATTTTTAATCAATCACTACACCATCCTACACTCACAATATTGTCACTCACACCCATCATAGCATGCTACTTTAAAGATCTCTGGCAAATAGCCCCTTAGAGGGGCCCACTGGGCATTACAGAATTGCCCCAACGAGGAGCTCCCCGGTGATGAAGCATGACACCCATTTCGGTGTGTGAAGGCTATTGCTTATGATCAGCTGGATCTCCCGATCCAGGTGATCAGCTCCCTCCCGAACGACATCTTCTCTTTCCTCATCTTCCTTTTCTGAAGGAACAGCATCCTTCTGAGATTAACTAATACATTTAAGGAGCGTGGGTGCTGGACCTGTTAAATAGCTCCTTGGCTGTCTCTTGTTTTTCCTAGCATGAGAATTAGACAGATGTCTGAAACCAAGCCTTATGGACAGTTTGGCCAACCACTGCATGCTGTCTGGCTAGGATAGCCACACCATAGTGTTTGGTGAACATGTGTAAGGCTGACCATGTAGCTACTTCACAAATGTCGGCTGGTGAACTATTTTCTACAAAGGCCATAGATGCTGCCTTTTTTCATGTGGGGTGAGCCCTGGATTTTAAGGGAAGGGTTCGCTTAGCTTTGAGGTAGCAGGTTTGAATGCATTTGACTATCCCCTTGGTGATACCAACTTGCAAATAGGTTTTCCCGTATGTGGTTTTCGCAAAGGCAGTAAACAGTTGGTCCGTTTTATGGAAAGGTTTGTTTCTGTCAGTGTAGTATATGAGTGTGCGTTTTACATCTAAGGTATGTAGCGCTCTATCTGGGACCAAGAACACCTAGAGCTCTATGGCCTGTTTGAGGTGAACAGACAGACCACCTTAGGGAGAAACGTAGGATTTGTCCTTAAGTCTGTCCTATCTTTTTGGACTTGTATGATGGGTTCCTGAAGGGTGAGGGCCTGCAGCTCACTCATGTGATGTAAGGAGATTATTGAAACATAAATAGCGGCCCTCCAGGAGAGATGGTGAATTTGACATGAGGGCATGGTCTCAAAAGGTGGGGCCATGAGCGCAATGTCAACGTTCCATACGGGTGTTCTTGGAGGGATGACTCTTAGAATCATCCATGAAAGCTTTAATCACCAGATTGCAGAACAATTTAGAATGTTTCCTGTTTTACATATATGCCATGAGGGATCTAAAATAAATACATATGGAAGTATGCCATGAGTGATCTCAAATAAATATATATGGAAGTATGCTATGAGGTCTTGGACAGCTGGTCTGGTATCTTGTTTGCCATATTGTACTGTAGAAAGTATTTCCATTTCACAGCACAGCATAGCATGTGCAGGTAGTGAGCCTACAATATTCCTACAGGATCTTCATGCATTCCTGTGGCAGTACTAGGTACCCAAATTCTAAGACCTTAGGTGCCATAGGGTGAAGTGGAGAGGGGTTGAGCTGTTTGGAATCTGTGTGTCTGATCTGATTGTGGTCCCATGTGAGAGGTCCAGCCTGTTAGGGAGCCTCTCATTGGGGCTGGTGGACAGGACGAAATACCAAGGCTGTATTGCCTAGGTAAGAGCCACCAAAATGAAATTCTACAAGGGTTGAATGCATCTTCTGCACCGCTAGTGGAAGGAGCTGGAGAGGCAGAAAAGCTTTGGCATAAATCCCTGACCAGTTCATCGATAGTGCTTTGCCCAAGGACCATGGGTGTGGGTGCCTGGAGCCATTTGGGAATTTTCCATTCTCTGAAGTGGCGTACAGATTCACATAAGGGGCCCCCCAGCAGTAGAAGTACTGCTGTAATATCTGCAGATGGAGTTCCAACTTATGGACTTGTTGATTTGTTCTGCTTAGAAGGTTCACGAGAGTGCTATCCACTTCTGGAAGGTATTTCTGTGATCAGAAGAAGCCAATTGAGAACGGCCCAATGCCATATTGACTGGGTTAGGTGACAAAGAGGAAACAATAGTGTGCCTCCCTGCTTCTGAAGGTAGTACATGGCAGTCGTTATCTGTCTAAATAAGGACTACCTTCCTCTGACTTAGCAGTTGAAATACCTTGAGAGCAAGGTGAACCGCTAGGAGTGCTAGGTTGTTGATGTGGTGAGTCTGTTGAGTGGGTGTCTCTGAATCATATGAGCTTACCACTCAGCTTGCGAGGTGCCCGTGGTAATGGTAATCTGTGGAACTGGCTCGAGGAAAGGCCTGCCCGCAACAGATTGTTGCTGTTCCATCACTGCAGAGATCGATGTGCATTGGCCATTACCAACACTAGCTCTTCCATCTGACCCTCCTCTTGACTCCATTGTGTTGCTAGGAATTGGTGCAGTGGACACATGTGTAATCAGGGCATGGGAAACTATTACAATACAAAAAGCAACCTTGCCTAAAAGGCACATTAGTGTCTGGGCAGTGATATAATATTGTGGCTGCAAAACTGCAACAAGCTACCAAAGACTGCCATCCTTTGGGGACTTGAATAGGCTTTGATCTCTGTACATTGAGAACTGCTCTTAGAAAAGACTGGATTTGGAGCTGTTGAAAAAGGCACTTGATTGTGTTTATGGTAAAGCCCAGATTGTGGAGAAGTGAGATGGTTGCTTGGGTGTGCTGTAAACACTGTTGGCGGCTTGCACTTTTGATTAGCCAGTCGTTGAGGTAGGAAAACACTTGGCTGGCCTTCCTCCTTAGATGTATGGCGACCACTGCCAGGCACTTGATGAAGACCCTTGGGGCAGTGGTGACACCAAAGGGCAGCACCTTGAATTGATAATGTTCACACCCTACCACAAAATCTCAAGTACCTCTAATGAGCTGCATAGATTGGGATGAGGAAATAGGTGCCTTTAAGATCTAGTGTCGCATGTAGCTGCCTCACTGGAGGGGAGGTATAACACCCTGCAATGTAACCGTATCAATGCGTTCTGGGAGAATGTCTCTATTGAGCGGTCTCAGATCTAGAATTGGTCTAAGTGTGCCGTCTTTCTTGAGGATGAGGAAGTATAGGGCGTAAACTCCTTTGCCTCATTGACAACAAAGCAACGGTTCAATAGCGCCATTATGAAGTAGTGCTTGAACCTCTAACCACAGAAGGTGAAGAAGTTCCCTAATGAGGATGTACTTGATTGTGAGGATGTTTGATGGAGTCGTCCAGAGTCCTAGGCACTAGCTGTGCTGAACTATGTCCAGTACTCAGACGTCTGATGTGATACCTCGTCATGCAGGGTGGAAGTACTGGAGCCTTCCCCGGACATGTGTTGAGAGGTCAGAGGTTGAGAGGTAAGAGGAGAGCGAGGGGAGTCACTGTTTGGTACTAGAGGCACCTTTCCTGGTACCTTCTTTACCCCTGTTATTGTGGAACACCCTTCATGAGTATCCCCTGGTCAACTGCTGGTAATCCTTCTGTTGTTGTCTCTGATAGTGTGAATGTTTCTGGGGAGTTATGTTGCTGCCTGCCCTCTAGTGTTGCTTTTGAAAGGACCCTCTGTGTGCAGCAGATTGAAGGGCACAGCCCTTGCTGTGTCTGTGTCTTTTTTCAGCTTTTCCAGCATTTGATCCACTTGTGGCCCAAAGAGGTTTTCCCTGTTGAATAGTAAATTCAACAAATGCTGCTGGATTCCTGGCTTGAATCCTGACACCCACAACCAGGCATGCCACTTAAAGAGGACACTGTGTTGCTACATTTTGCTGTGGTGTCCAGCATCTAGGTCACAGCAAACTGTTGCACTGGAGATCGTTTTCACCTCGTCTACCAGCTCTCCCCCTCTTTGCCTGTACTTTTCTGGAAGGTGTTTGAGAACATCTTGTACCTCAACCCAGGGCGCCCTGTACTAACGTGAGAGCAGGCAGAGGAAGTTGGCAATTTTGCATTGTGTTGATGCCTGTACAGCTACCCTTTCCTTCTGCATCAATTTTCTTGCTCATCCGACTGCATCCACTGATGGGCCTCCCTTTGTTCCCATTGGTAGTGAAGGGTTTCCTTGGGCCAGAACCCGAGGCAAGCCTCACAGCTGGTCTTGTTATGCTTGGGGGAAAGGCTCTGGACCTGGTGATGGTCAGACTAGGGATATTGTGGGTGACACTGTGGCCAGTTCCAGAAAAGAGTTCTTTCCATCAAGCCTGCTGCCTTTTCAGTGATGATTTTTTGAAGAAATCTCTAGCAAAATGCTCCAAAAGCTTGGTGTCAAGAGGTGTTGGCGTGTGGTGTGCTATTCATGAAAAGAACAAGATGGTTGTTTGAAGCCATATCTGAAGTCTTCAGGATCAGTAAGAGGGCATGCGGGTCTGAAGAACACGTTTATCTGTGTCAAACACAGAGCCCCATTGGCACCCCAATGGCAGAAAAATAATAATCTAACATAGAGTGTCAAGAGCTGGTCTTCTAGATGATGCTATAGATGACTTATTTGCATTAAACAAACGTTGTTTATCACAACAGGCAGGAGCAGACAATAGAATGAAACAAGGAGTCCAGAACTGCTCCAGGGAATAACCCAGCAAGAAGGAAAAACTGGAGTCCAGAAAAAAACCTTCAGGCTGGTCCAATCTGGAATCAGGATACAAGGGACAAATACTGGGAGCTGCAGAGCGGGATGACAAAGAGGAACTATAGACTGCGTAGAACCACCAAAACTAGGAGCGAGCAATGAAGAAACAGTTGTGGTGCAACTGGACTTCTTGATGGTCTCTCTATTATAGTGGATAACAGTAAACAACCTAATTTGAAAAAAGAGTCGGCCATCTTGGATTGTGATGAGAAAATAAAGAGAATAGAATAATAACATCTATAACAATTTTGGAGCTGAATACAAGGCTAATTGTTATTTTTAAAAATATGACCCAATGATCTGTTTTTCCCTGCATGCGAAGTATGTAAGGAGCTTGCATGCAGCAACCGCCCCAATCTGCCCCTCCCAAGCTCCCTTGCTGCTTGGACCCATTCCAAGAATGGTAAGGATGAGTTCCTTACGTGGAGTTGATGCTCATGCGTCTGGTACCAAAGTACCTTTGGGCGGTGTGACTCGAAAGAGTTCTTTGAAGAAAAACAACTTGCAAGCTTCAGAGCTACAAAACTAGATGACAGGAGCATGCTAATTATGTGTTTCTATAGTAACACATGCTACGCACATAGGTATTTTATACAATGGTGGTCGGCATAGTGTATTTGTAGTTAGGACCTAGTTACCACAGGCAATTGATTTTTTGGTTGGCTAATAACTTTGGCACTGTTTGACAAATCTTCACAAAACGTTCCAAAAAGAAAGTTCATCCACCTGAGCTGCTCCTTCGAAGGTTCTGGGGTGATGTGTCAAGTGGGGGCCAAGAAAAGGGATGGGGGAGGCAAAATGCAAATTCCCCATGCAATTTTCATAGCAGATTTCAGACTGTGCTACAGCAAAAATGGCTGAACAGGATTACACCAAATTTGACGTAAAGTTAGCTTTACCCAGAAAGCATGCTTTTTGTGACATGGTGTAAATCCACTCAGTAGTTTTTAAGAAATTAAAGTTCAAAATGTATTTGGTTGTGTCGTGAAGTTATTTTACCATTTTTATACAGGCACATTATTTAGCTCTGGTCCTGAGGCCTGTGCCTTTTACCTAGTTACATTTCACTTTTATTCCTTTTATTACTTGAGCGATGCTTCATTTTAGTGGAGATGTTTTTTATTCCTTTTATCAGTTGTCCTTCCTCAGAGAAACTGGTATTTATTTCTTTGCACATTTCTCATCTTGTGCTGAACCTAAGACTGCCCACAGTGATTACCAGTTATTGCCGATCCAAAGAGAACACTGTCTACATGACACAGAAAATACTTATTTTCATCCTGGGCAAGTTCTTAGAATAACAGATATGTTATTATAAAACAGCACACCGCCCACTACATCTTAGATGGGATGTTCCAGCCAGTTTGCCATCCTGTGATGTACATTGTCGCAGTTTCTGCCGAAACCTCGAAACTTCAAATAATAGATCGGTCTGATGTGTTGAGGGTTTTATTTTTTGTTTTGCTCTCAGCAGCCTCACTCCCGCTGGAGCAAGAGGCTCCCACAAGAGATTACCCTTTGATTGGCTTTCTGAAACATGAAACTAAATGTTGCAGCAGCTGTTACAGGACAAAAGAACTTGGTCCCGATGTCCTGCAAATGAAAACAGATAAGGTAAAAGGGATAAGGTAGGGGTTGTAGGAGGGTACCAGAGGGACCCTTAACCCTCTTCAAATGAAAACATTTAAAACAAAGGGATTGAGGGTGAATGTGGTGGGTTGGCCATGTACAGGTTTTTAGCTGTGTGGCTAACCTACATGGCAGAGGGTTGGCATACTTTCGTATGGTAATAAAATATCACTTTACCTTAGAAATGCACTGGAAAAAAAACAAATGTTTAAGTGACGTTAAAGTTAGGTAAGGTAATAACATCTTACTTTACCTAAATGAAAACCTTAAAAAAATCACTGAAATAAAAACAAGCCTTAAAGTGAACTTACAGTTAGATGAAAATGTCAGTTTAAACTTAACATTTTAAACTAAAAAACACTCAAATTGACCAGATAGTCAACTGAATTAACCATAACTCTCTCCCTTGCCATGTATTGCTTAAGAGTTCTCTTATTACATGACTCATGACATATTACATGACATCATTGATAGCATCACTGGTAACATCTGATATTACATTATTGATGACAACACTGTGCACTCTGCAATTGATTACTACGGAGTTAACTGACAGACTGCTGATAGTTTTTGAAGCACACGTTCCTTTCTGCATTTCAGAAGGTCTTCCTGATACGGATGAGGAAGACATTTGAGAACTCATGAAAAATGTGTCCTCATTTTAGCTTTCTAGAGCACTAACCATAATTTGTATGTCAAAAAACCCTCTCATTTTGCTTATTTCTAAAGGAAATGCTTTACAGTCTACAGTTTTGAATCCATGAAGATGGTTTCATGTGTGCCCCGCTTTTGTCATAAACAGAGAATTTTAGCGCTCTAGTTGTTCATTATCACTCTGTGGGAAGCTGTAGTAGAACACTGGCGAATTAGTGGACTGTTGATGGTGTTGAAATTACACGTTTCAGTCTGCATGTCAGAACGTTTTACCGAAATGGACAAGGAAGATATTTGATAACTCCTAGAAAATGTTTCCTCATAGCTTTTTAAAGTACTAACCCTCCCATTTGGTTCATTCCTAAAGGAAATTAATTAAGTTTTACAACACTGATGTAGCTGAATTGTTATTACCCCTGACTTCACAGTAATCATTTATTTGTGACAATCTACGCATATTGTTAATCAAAGTGATAATAGGTTTGTTGTAAAGTGTTGCACTGAAAGCCATATTAATGTGCATTTACTGTAGGTCACTAGACTAAACTGTTGTGGTCTTGCTTTTAAACTTCATGTTTAAGCAATTCATTTGTTTTTCTGGTATACTTCATGGTGTTAATACTGTGCACTAAAACAGTAAAGGATTTCAAAAGAGAAATGTTTAGAATATTTCATGCAAAAGTTGAAGATTATGGTTCTGCACTGTATTTAACGCAATGTATTAACAATTATTTTGTTTTAAATATATTGTAACATGGACACTGACAAAGCTAACTAATGCAGAATTTACAATTGTGAATGTTATATGGGCATTATTTTGTGTAACTGAATGTGCCATTTTTATTTGCTTTGCTTAGCCTATGTGAGGCCTGCAAGGCATTGTTGCCTGACTGTGCAGAAGATGTTTAGTCATTCTTACTAATGTGAACTTTCTTTCAGACTTTGTTTCCATGAAAATGATAGCTTGGTAATAAATGCTCTATTGTTTTACACACAGTGAGGCTGAATAAACATTTTGAGCACAGTACATTCAGGAACTGTGTAATGGACTGTGTATACAATTGTTTCAACCCGCACAGATGAGCTGAGATGGATGCTTTTGGCATGTTGGTAATGGGAATCTTCACCAATGTTGCAGTTCCACGTCGCATGACTGGCTTTTATTGGACAATTACTCCTGTGTCATATGGCATAAATAATTGTTGTGTGAATCTCGGGATTCGACAAGATTGCTGGACTTCCGTCACCTGCAAGCGGCAGCACCACGGCTTGCAGGTGACGGAGTCTCTCTCATACCAATTTGGCAACCGTCAGCCCAACCCTACCGGCTTTCTAGCAATACCTCATCCAGTCACAAAGGGTGGAGGTGAAATGTGGCAGTCTAGCGCATGACACTCTAGTGACTTCTCAGGGGAGTCAGTGTGAACGAGCCAAACCCTTTTCTCTTATCAGAAACAAGTCTTATACACATACACAGGCAAAGGAGGAGATGCAAAATGGTTTTCAATAGATTAATTTAAAAGACTGCATCTCTACGATAAAAAGCAGGAGCTACAATAATGAGGATAGTGAATTAGGATTGTGAAAATCAGTGATGTAAAAATGAACTATCCCCACATATTGCAATAAACATAGATAAATGATTCCTATCTAATGCCTAATCTCTAGCCGATAGTGAGAGCATGGCAGTGTTAGCCGAATCTGTCCATTCAGAGTTCATGAGAGACGCACCCACCCCCATTAAACTGGCACAAGGGCCTGACCTCTGTCTCCTCATATGGCTGTAGAGACAATGATGAGGTTGCAAAATAATGTGCAGCGTGGATGGAAATTCCTGGTCAGAAGGACCCCTCAAACAACCCTTGGCCCATTATAAACATAAACATGTCTTGTTCTGCGAATTAGGCCGGACAGGAACATGTGCCTAAGCAATAGATTGTTTACGCAGTCTTGTGGCGGCAATACCAAACACTGGGCCTCATTACTACTTTGGCAGTCCTTTTATAGGACCGCAGAAGCCACTGCAGGCAAAAGACCGCCAGTACTGGAGGTCTTTTGCCCATCATATTAGGAGTATTACGCTGGGCCAGCGGGTGAAAACAGCGTTTTCGGCCGCTGGCCCAGTGGAACACTCACCACAACATTGACGCCGGCTCGTAATTGAGCCGGCGGCAATGTTGTGGTGCGTCGTGTGCGGCAGGACCTGTTGCCCATTTCACTGCCCATAATGCGGGCAGTGAAATGCACGAGGGGGCTGTGAATGGGCAGTGCTGGGGTCCCCAGGGGCCCCCGACTACCCCATTCTGCCAGCTTTTCCATGGCTGTATTTACCGCCATGGAAAGGCTGGCGGATGGGGACTCGTAATCCCCAGGGGAGCGCTGCCCTGGTGGATTACAACCGCCAGGACCGCCACGCTGCAGCCTGGCACTGTCAGCGGTTTGACTGTTGCGGCTCTGCCATGTTCATAATGGGGCAGTCAGACCGCCCAGTCTGCGGCGGTCCGACCGCTATTGCGAGGCTGTCGGTCTTAGGAGTGCCATCCTCGTAATAAGGCCCATTATCTTGTACCATTCTCATTCAGTTCTTGTCAGCCCTAGGGCAAGGAACATGGTTGAAAATGTCATGCATAACAATGATAAAAACGCTTTCGCTAAATGACAAGTGGTAACGAAAATAAAACATCACTGCTGAAAAGCAGGCCATTCTAAAATGAGTAAATGAAAACAGAACAGTGTATGTAGGTAAAAGGGCACAGTCCACAGGCCTCAGCTAAGCTAAAATGAATGTGCCCAAACAAGACTAAAATGGACCCACGACCGGATTAACTAATCATCTTGCACTATGAACTTTAATACACTGTTCCCCAGTTGGATTTTGGTCAGTCTTCCCCACTCTTCACTTGTTGCTGGACCCCTTGGGTGCTGAGAGGTACAGTCTTCTCTACCGTTGCCCTTTATTCCAATATTTTGCTGAGACTCAGAATTTTCCCCTGTCCCCATGAAAAAGACTCTTGACCGAGATTCTGACATGCTAATACTTTCCCTTTTTACCTACTTTTTGCTAACTCTGGTTAGTTACCTTTTGCTCCAGATGTCATCTTTCAAAATTATTTTGTCCTTTTTCCTTTTCTCCGCATGTGTTCTCGCACAGCACATATTAACTTTTGACTTGCTAATCTATAGGGTTTCCCCTTGCCAAGCTAGCTAACCTCAGATGACTTTTGAACTGCCTTAATCCTTAAAAGAACTGAACAGTGCTTGTTTTCTGGACATTGGGATATTCTTCTGATGTTTTCATCACTTTTGTTGAATGTTTAGTTCTATTGATGTTAGTTTGTTTAAATTATTTCCGTCTACTTGGTCAACCAATGGTGATTCTGTATCTTTATAACTTTGTTTTGAGAATAGTCTACATGACTTTGAGTCTGAGCTTGTAATAAAATCCTTAACCTTACTTCAGACTAGAGTTTTCCATGTGTGGCCAAATGGGTCACACTGTTGTTCAATTTTTACTGCTTATGAAATTTGATGCCTGGTGTCTCCACACCCTAATGCTGGGTGAAAAGATTTGTTGACCTTCTTTAAAGCATAATCCTGAGTAGGAAAATCCTCCATCAAAAGAATTACCCCTTTAAAGCACACTCTGCAACTTTTTTTTAAATGATAATATATCAAAGTCTACTCAACTGATTTACATCAAACCAACAAAAACATCCTTTCTCAGTAAAGTTCTACATTCTTTCCAAGTCTCATATAAATCTGTTAAGCCGTTCAGCTATAAGTGTGAGCAAAATTTTCTATGGCAGCTAAAGTGGGAAAATACTAACATATTTTTCCCTGCATATAACGTATTTTTCCCTAATCCAATCTGCACATAAATCGGCATGCTGGACTTTATCTCATTAAGCTAGTAATTGGCAGGTATTGTGCAAATCCGTGCATGGGAGTCAACAGCTGCATAGCATTCTGGAGGCATCCATTCACGGAGGATTATGAGGGATTAACCTCTAAATGTGTATTGTATTAATCCTCATGAGGGCTGAGGCATTTTTCAGAGGGTATCATGACCTGAAGTCCACATTCACCTGAATTTAATAGAAAGGTTTTTAGTGGGCAGGCACGTAGACATGCTCCTCAGAACTTCTTAGATGCTCAAATCTTTCACTGCAGGTAAGGTCAGTGGTGCACAGAGAGCATGCCCGAAAGGCTTGCACTATGCAAGAGACAGCGGTGGCGTCAAGACAAACTACATGTCCCACATCGCTAGGCAATCTACATATTTAGTTGCAGCTGCTGGACTGTTGTTGCCAGAGGTTGAAACTCAATATGTTATCATCTGGAGTTACAAACATTACTGAATACAGAGAAGTATTCTGAGACAGTAGTAAAGATTAGGGATTTAGGCCCTGACATCTGAACACTATTACGGGAATTGCCCTTCCAAGGATTATGGCCTCCAATCCGCACTTATTCTTTCACAAGGGGAATCCTCAACTTGCACAGTCCTTTTTATATTTCGTTTGATTTGTGTATACCATTAATATTAGCAGTGATGGGGGAGTAATTGCTTATTGTCAAAAAGAAAAGTACAGTACTAATGTGTATTCATTGTTACAGATGATAAAGCTGATATGTGAGTTAGATCACTGAAATAATTTATGAATCTCTGATTGTGGTTAGCTATATAAAAATGTGTATTATAGTTCTGATTTTTAGTGCATACATTCTAGATGGTTCCGCTCTAGGAAGTGACAGAGTTTGAGCCAACTACAGAGAGTTGTAAATACAGATATTGTCCCAAGGTACATCATATGTTTTATTAGGAATAGTGACAAGGGGCTAAAATGATGAAATAATAAAAGAGTTATTTGTTGTTTTAGATAATAAAGATTCTGCAATGCATGTTAAGTCCAGCCGTAAGACCAGGCAGAATAAAGATATCAAGTCTCTCGGATTCTCTCCTTGAACTATTTCCTTTTCCCTGCATGCACCGCTGTCCAGCCCGGTATCCTTGATACAGTTGTCAGTGGGTCCATGGAAGCTTGGAGATTATTATCACTCCTGCTGGGTCGGGAGTCCCAGGTTCATGCAAACTTGACGCAAGGTGGTCACTGCCCCCACATAGCAGACTTTTGTTGGCAGCTGATTCTAGGACAGGACCGCCAGCCTTTTACGTGAATCCCAGGAAGAGAGGTAATCTATCATCCAGTCCCTGTAAAATCTCTGTCGTCTTCATATTTAGGATCCCTATATTGTTGCACGGCTTTAGAGTGTGTGTCCTGCGTAGGCCACAGTCAATGCTTCACAAAATGTTGATTCCCTTACAGGTTGCCTTATTCTTCTTTCTGAATATGATAACTTCCCTCCTGCTGGTCAAAGAGATCAGTGTGAGAGCCCCTGAGTCTGAGGGACCCCTTACAGGCCTGAAAGAGCTGACAGAATATATATTTACCCATTTCTTTCGTGCTTAATGTATATTGCCTGGCAACCCAGAGTTCTTGGACACGCCTGTGTTTATTTAAAGCTAATCTTTCCAAATAGCTTGACTGGTTTTACCCACACATCCCCTGCATTCTAGGAAACCTGGGAACAATGTGGTGAATCCATACAATACATCCTAATTGGAGAAATGTTCACATGTTTGAAACAAGCTTGGGGTTTGGTTGGCCAATGCTACTTCCTGGTACCTCCAAAGGAGTTGTCCTTTGTTTGGACTTGGATAAAGATTCTGTGTATCAGCTTGGAAACACTTTGGCCAGGACAGGGTTTGCTCACTGTAGCCTTGCCAAAATCAGGCTCAGGATGTGCTCCTGCTTACCTGACCTAGAAGAAACTGTTGTAATGCCAGGTGTGTGGACCAGAACAAGAAACCGACCAGAAGGACAGAAGCGCAAGGCCAAGCTGACTCAAGCCTGCATAGAGGCTGACTCAAGGTATTGCGCTGCCCTGGGCAACAAGGACTTTGCATCATCTCAACTGGCTAGAATTGACTAACAAACTTTTCTACTATCAAGAGGGCTGGTGACCTACGTGAAGAATTCAATGACTGCAAGAGTGGTGAGTGTACATCATCCCCACCAGCATCATCTCAGAATGTGGAAACCCACACATACCTCTTTCCATCCTTAGACAGACCTGCTCCCCCCCCACACCTCAGGGATACTGGGACATGGATTAGCAAATTTAGCAGCACAAATATGGAAATTTAGCAGCATTTTTGCAACACTTTATTTTGCATTTTTTCAGCACCAGAGATCTTATTTTTCTGAGGTATATTACAACATGAAAGATTACACCAAGGCATTGTGTACAGTATTTATAACTGCTAGGTCTATATACTGTATGTATCATGTAGTATTTATGATGGCATTACTTTCACCTTGAGCGCTGTGCCGTCGAATTTGTACATACTTTATAGAGAATACAATTGCAATTCTTTCCAATGAGAAGTCCTATTGTCTATTTTGTTAATTTACAATTGAGCCAATTTGTTTTTGGTCAAGGTCTACATATATGACATAAACCTCCTAATGAATAAGACCCACAGAGCATGTATGCTTGTTTCTTTAGGTTTTAATATTGGCCAAGTATTTGAAATTCTTCTGAGCAGCCCAAATTTAGCTCAATATTGTGCTGCTAATTATAATGTAAAAACAATACTGTCCTATGGATTGTTCTAAGCGGGACCGACATCTGGCTGACACAATGATTTTGTAAATGTTGTTACTCCCTTCAGCATCTGCTGAACTGGTAACACAGTCCTTGTACACAGCTGCCAGCTGTGAAAGGACTGGAATGCGTTCAGCCATCCCACGTCAAAAGAGGTCAAAGTCAATCACCCTAGAAACTGATGCCTGTACTGCTTGTAGGCCTATATGTTCAAAGTAGAAGTGAAGCTCCTGATCAGGAACTTCCCTCTCACCAGTGATGGATGAATATGCACTATTGTCCTAGTTGTGCAGGATTGAAAAGGCATACTTGTTCCAAGAATCAAATGCCTGGTTAGGCCTCCCCCATGTACTTGCCCACCTTTTTGCGGAAATTTTTAAATGCTTCATAAAGCTGGGCTGTTATCTGTTTTTTTCTGTGCCAGCGTCAATTAGGCCCTGCAGTGGTCTCAATGATTGGCTGCAGCGACTCCAGAGTGACGACTGAATTATTTGTGATGTTCATGTGGAGGTCCTCTAGATAATCATCCATAAGACTTACAATGTTTTGACATTTTTCTACTACAATGCCCAAATTAACTTTAAAACAGTTTTTCTTGTAACTCTTCAGAATTCTCTGTAGATTTTCAAGGAAATCTGGGGGAGACTTGTTGAGTTGCATCTCAACAAACCCAGCATAGGTATCATAGTGCTTGCAGTGGTAAAAACAGCAGCAAACCAAGAATTCCAGCGTGCAATGCAAGGGTCAGGTACCATCTGTTGTTTCAACCTATTGTTCTCAGCAAAGTGTTGAACGTACCTTCGCTTTCTGCTACCTGCCAGTAGTACAGTACAGTAGGAAAGAATTTAGATTCACAACAGGCTTTCAGAATGACTTCCAAAAAAGGGTTAATGATGTGTACCAAGCAGGTGATATGTATGGAGATTTTATACAGCTTTTTCAACACAGTGTTGTATGCCTTGAGCATGTGTACCACATTGTCTGGACGAAAAGAAATAACATTATGAAAGGCTATGTTGTAATCTGTGAGCAGCCTCATAACTGCTTCCACTATAGTTCCATGGCTGCACTGCGAGAAGAACATGTGTGTGCTAGGTGGATGTGAATATGATGGCCACCCTATGAAAAGACCACTACAAATAAAACATTCAATACACATCGTCCTTCGACATCAGGTGTTTCGCCAAATATAACACTGATCTTCTGAAATTGCAGTTGTATTTTTAGATCATCGTTAGCCCTTGCATATCTCTCTGAGAGGTAATATTCTGGAAGCTTATGACTTCCAGGTATCGCTCCACCATTCCGTACTCACTCATGGAGAAACATCTGTAACACAGGGTGGTCAGTTTTGCTCAGTGGAATGTTCAGAGCTGTGTAGACATTGAGCTACAAACTTATTATTTCCTGGTTTGAAGCACCAGCAGCTATACACTTTGTGAAAAGTGAGTTCACAATTGTTTGATAGGCACATTTCAGTGAAGAGTCAGTGTCAGGAGCATCTGTGCAGTGCTTAAAATATTTCTGGGATCGCACATGCATATCCACTGTGTGTTCACGGACATGGTCCACCGCCACATTGCACACAGCAAAACAGCACTCCACAGTCAGCATGCATCATGTCACTGTACTCTGTGGCCCGATCTGCTGCTGTTATCTGGGTATCCAGATGTGATTGATTTTTCATAGCCTCAGGCTGCATTGACTTCTCCATCCTGCTTTTGGTGTGCCGGCTCGTTGCTCCCTAGGAAGCCGAAGGATCTTACAGAGAAGTGGCGCACTTGTGAGCCTTATAGGCAAGTATGAGTCATCATTGGGCGCTGTGGCATAGTCACTTGACTCACCTGCAAATATATTTGGTGTTATTTCATGTATTTCAAAGGAAAAATGGCAACACAATTGTTGTACAGAAAGTTAGGAACATTTAGGGAAGCAGTGATTTTAAAAGTGCACTAAACTCTGAAGCACTTGCAAATAAAGGAAAAAAGGAAAACGTATTAAAACAAAACCACAATGAAAAACAGCAGTCCTCAAATGGAGTTGACACAGTGTAAAAACAGCATGGTCAGTTGCAAAGAAAGGAAAACATGAAATCTTTAGAAACGAAGTTGCATACATAGTTTAAGTACATATAGGAAGGCAGAAATGCTTTGCAATGAGCTGGCACACTTTTTTGGTCCTGCTAGTCATGTATAAGTCTTCTTTGTGGGGGGTGCAGTCACTGGACTGGCCGGTAAATATATTAGGTGTTATTTGATGCATTCCAAAAGAAAAAGGGCAACATAATTGTTGAAAAAAAATATAAGAAAAGTTGGGGAAACCTTGATTTCCAAGGGCACTAAACTCTATCCTAAAGCACTTGCAATTTGAGAAAATTAAGGAAAACTCCTTAAAACAAACCCACATTGGAAAACAAAAGTCCTCAAATGGAGTTGAGCAAACATAGGGCATCATTACGAACCTCACGGAAGGGGGTCGGACCGCCGCAAATGCGACGGTCTGAGCACCATACTATGACCACGGCAGTCGTGTTGCGCTCGGACCGCCAGCACTGCCAGGATTAGTCACCCCAGCGGTCCTACTACTTCATTCTCCGCATGGCGATTTCATGGCGGTATCACCGCCATAAAAAGGCTGGTTGAGAACAGGAGCAGGGGGCCTCCTGTACTGCCCATGCACTTGGAATGGGCAGTGTAGTGGGTCCCACTGGCCAGCACCATCACTATGTTCACTGTTTACTTTGCAGACAGTGAACACTGCGAGGGTGCTGGTGCACCGTGCAACCTACAGCATTGCTGCCGGCTCGATTACGAGCCGGAGACAATGCTGTAGGCCGTCTCCCACTAGGCCAGTGGGCGGAAACTCAGGTTTCTGCCCGCTGACCTAGCGGGAAACTCATGATGGGCCCAGAGGGAAGGTAGCCACTATGGCAGCAACCTTCCCGCTGGAAGTACGGCAGACGGGTAAAAGCGTCTGCCGAACTCATAATCAGGCATATAGAGTTAAAACAGCATGGTCAGCTGCAAAAAAAGAAACACTCAAAACCTTCTGAAGCAAAGTTGAATACATGGAGTTTAAATATATACAGGAGGGCAGGAGACTTTTGCAGTGAGATGGCACACTTGTTTGGTTCCTTTAGGCAAGTTTGAGTCATCTGTGGAGGGCGGTAGGGGAGGGAGGTGTGTCGGGCAACATAAAAAAGGTATAACAAAAATTATTTTAAAAAGCCTCCAAATCTGCTCTAAAGTATAACCACCTTAAAGAAAAATTATAGAGGCAACTGAAAGGAAACCACAGTGAAAAGGCTTAATTTTTTCCAAATGATGTTGCATGGATACTGAGAAAGGACAGAAAAGGGCAGGGTGAGTCACCTGCAAAGAAAGGGAAACCCAAAAACGTTCATAACAAATTTGTACAAGCATACTTTAAATATAGGAGCACATAAGCACGGCTTTTGCAGAGGGGTGGAGGAGAATAAAACCAGGCACCAGTGCTTAAAGGGCAAATGCAATGCTGTACAATAATCCAACAGGATTAGGGAACAGGCAGAGTAAAGGTGTGTACGGAAAATCCAAAAATTGCTCTAAACCATCCCTAACAAACAACAATAAACACTGAAACCCAGGCGCTATGCACCGCTGGTGGCTTCAAGGAATGAAAAACATGAAACAGTTCAGAATAGACCCACCAATACAGATATAAAACAGAACAATTCACTGAGAAGAAAAATATAAAACCATGTCAGTTTCAGTTATTGAAAATATTTTTTTTTTAAACAAAACAATAAGGGAAACGCAGTTTGGAGAGAAAGGCAGTGGGACGCATCAGATCTGAAGAAATAAAAAGGATGAAACATGAATGCATGGGCTCAAAATAACAATCCCCCTCTCCCCCCAAAAAATATATATATGGAATGCCTTTTACCCAAATGCTATAAATCATATTTACTCAAAAAAAGAAAAAACTGTAGTAATTTGTAAACATAAATTAATTAATTAATTAATGTTAAAAAAAACACACATGAATACGCAGAACTCCACTGCAAAACCACAAGTTGACATTGGGCTACTCCTGTGAAAAGAGGCCCATTTCCACACTTGAAAGGATTGTCTAGGAGTGACATGATGCAAACCACGTTCTTCCCACCCACTGAAAGTAGGACTTCACAAATATGGATCTAGCCCTCAAGGTTCTGCACTTTAGCAAATGCATTATCTCCCCAGAAGTGTACAGAACCCAAGATTTACCTGAGCTGTATAGCAGCAAGCATATATATTGTAGTTACCAGACAGCCCAACAGATCTAGAATCCGTAGATTCTTTCCCCTGAGACTCTACAAAAGAACAAAACAAAGTTAAAGCAGGCTATCCCTTTTCCACGTCACCCTACCCAAAACACTGCCACCTACCCCCACCATGCTACCCTTAAAAAACAAAGCCCTCCCACACTGCCACCTACCCCCAAACACTACCCTTTCTGCTTACCCTTGCTGCCCTCTACCCTGCCACCCCCACCCGAACAAACTGACCACTACTATATCACCATCCCTACTGTCAAACACCAGCCTCTACCACCACCACTGTATCCTGAAACTACTGGACCCACATCCCTGGACTGTCATGTGGGTGGCGGACTCCTAAATTAAAATATAGCCCCCCCCCCGGCGCGCTGCATGCCCCTTGGGGTGCAGCCTCGATACTTTATAAAGAAAAATGCCCCCTGGGGCCGCTGCAGGCCCTAAACTTAATGAAAACGTAATAAAAGTGAATGCTCCCTGGGCCTTCCACGTGCCCCATGGGCAGCAGGGCCTAAACATGATCAAAAGGAATGCCCCTCGAGCCTGCTGTTTGACCTGTGGGCAGCTTGCCCAGGTAGGCATTTATTTTTATCAAGTTTCGGTCCCTCCACCCACAGGGCATACAGTGGGCCCAGGGGGCATTTATTTTTATCAAGATTTGGGCCAGCCGCGTATCCCGTGGGCCTGAAACTTGATAAACGTTAATGCACTCCAGGGCCACCGTGTGCCCAGTGGGCGGCTGGACTGAAACTTGATAAATAAGAATGATGTATGGTGCTTAGGGGTATAGGTAGGTGTGACAGGGTTGCAGTAACCCTGTTACCGAGTAATACAACGGGGCCGATGTGGTCATACCCCGGGGGTGTCAAATGGAGAATGGAGGATTGGTCCATGTTCAAAAACCCAGATATCCGGGATAAAATGGAGACAGCAGTAGAAGAAGCGGTGTGGTTGGAGGAGGAAATGTCAGCGACGGAAGGCGTGCAGAAGAAAGAAACCAGAGGACCGCCAACACGACAGGAGAAGGAGGAGGACACCATATCAGGAAATGTAAAGGAAGACGTCGGACAACAGGAGCTCAAAGACGCCATACTGCGGAAATCATCCGAGATGCTTACAGAAGACGACAGAGCGGGACAAGTTGACGAATCCAGCCACGTCCCTGGAGGGACGTGGCTTATTCAGGTGCGTGCTCATCTCTCCGGCACCAGGGGATTTTGGTGGAAGTGGGGAGGAGGGAGGAAGGTAGAGGAGTAACCAAGGGAAAGACTCTGATGCACTGGGACTTAACCGTAACTACTGTTTGTGCTTTAGATTCACAGGAGAGAACTGCCGGGTGTTTATGCGGGGTCCCTCCATACGGACAGGGGGGATATATATATATATATATATTTTTCCCCTCTTCCTGGGTACTCTCCTCACATTAGTTTGACCACCCTACCTCCCCTGTACACTCTATCTCTGTAGCCAGCCAAAATAAAGCAAAACCCACTTACCTTTCATTTTTTTTCTCCACACGGGTCCTTCTTTCCACCTGACTTCTTCCACTGGGGAGTGAAATTCCGAACCAGAAAACACCTAAGAAAGAGGAGAACACAAAGAGAACGGACAATTAAGAGGAAACACGAGTAATGGAAAACAGAGACCAGAGACACGAATGGACAGAATAAGTGAAGAGAAAGAGAAAGCAGAAAACTATACAAGACAAAGAAAAAGGAGATAAGAACTTGTGTTTTTTTTAATTATTATTTTATTTCCCTCTCTTGGACTAAAACAGTATTTCAAATAAATAAATCTACAAGATTTCTCCAAACTATAATCCCTTTTATGTCTTCTAAATAACAAGACCCCCCAAAGAGCCCACCACAGTGGTGTCAGAAGTGGGATTTTGGTGGCTTAAACTATATTAAAAATGGAAGACAAACCCACTTTAGAGGACATGATTCACCAACTGGCAGAAGGACAACGGCATCTGCAATTGGTATGGGAGGAGCAACAGAGGGAGGCTCGCAATGATCGAGAAATGCTCCAGAATGCCATGAAAAGTCAAGCCACAATAATAGCCAACAACCAATTGGTTCATGAGACGGCATTACAAAAATTAACCGACACCATTGCCTCTAGTCGCGTCCATCCTAACTTTCCAAGCTGAGTTCTACAGAAATTTCAAGAAGGGGAAGATCCTGACACGTTTTTAACTAACTTTGAGCGAATTGCTGCTCAGCCACATGGCCGGAAGATAGATGGGGGCAGTACATTGCCCCGCTCTTAACTGGAACCCTACAAGCCGCCTATCAGGCAATAAACTCGGGAGGCACCACACCGTATTCAGAGATAAAGAAAGGGATATAAGAATGCGTGGGGCTCGATACTGAGTACTATTGTATCAAGTGTCGGAAAACGAAATGGAACCCTATAGAAAACCCACGTGCCCTTTATTACCAAATTCAGGATTTAGGTTTAAAATGGCTGAGTCCCATAGGTACAGATAGGGACGAGGTGATTCGAATCATCCTGCTTGAACAATTCCTTGAGGCCCTACCCCCACAAACCCATAACTGGATTAAGCAACACTCAAACGTGGATACCACCACGGCAATAGAACTAGCCTGTGCATTTCATCGGGCCCCTGAGTTTAAGATTGGAAAAGGATAAATGATAGGAAACCGCCTTCCTAGACCCTCATATCGGGTAAAATCACTGAAAGGTCCAGAGGAAGCTCCCATACAAAAATCAGTAGACAAAAACCATAATCAATTACCCCAGTGCTATCACTGTGCAGAATGGGGACACATAGACCGGAACTGCCCTCACAAAGTAGACAAAACCGAGCCGATGGAAATAGGGGTTACTAGAGGGAGAGTTCTCTATATGGACAAAGATGTGTCTCGCTATGTTAAGGAACTATTAATAAATGGATGACTCACCAGAGCCCTAATCGATTCAGGGTGTAGTCAGTCGGTAATTTGGGCGAGTTTAATCCCTGAGACAGTCTCAATAACAGATGAATGTGTCTCCATTTGCTGCATTCATGGAGATATAAAGCAATATCCTTTAGTAAAATCAACGATCGAAAGGAGAGGTCAAATTGACACTCTGATGATGGGGACACTCCCTCACTTAGTAAAAAGTAATTATTGGTACGGACTATGATAATTTTTCTGTTATTGGACAGTGTCCATGACAGTCAGAAATTGGAGAAGTGGTGGACTGAAGCACCTTTTTCCCAGATTTCCATCACTTCGGAGAAAGAACATCTAAAATTAAGTTAAAAAAAGAGAGAAGAGAAGGGAAGAGAGCATACTAAATGGGTAAAATAGTCAATAATGCACACATAGTCAAGAAACAGGTATCAGCAACCCTACCTCCTTTCAAGAGTAGCCAAAGGGACGACCCTACCCTACAACATGCATGGGAGACAGCTGTAACCGAAAAGACTGGACAGGTGGGTCCCTATTTTCTCATCCAAAACGGTCTGTTATATAGTCACCCAACATAATCACCAAGACAATACACAGTTAGTAGTGTCCCAACCATATGTTACTCAGACCTTACATTTAGCACACAGCCACGTAGGAGGTGGGCATTTCAGTAAAGAAAAGACGGAAGAATATCTGCTGCGTCGATTTTATTGGCCAGGCATCTTTTGTGAAATTCGCCGCTTCTGTCAACAATGCCCTAAGTGTCAACTTATTAATCCCGGACCAAACAAGAAAGCTCCCCTTTTCCCCCTGGTTATTCTAGATGTTCCCTTTTCACAGGTGGGTATGAATTTGGTAGGCCCTTTGACCCCCATCCTCAAGGGGATACATGTATATCCTTGTTTTAGTAGACAATGATACAAGGTATCCCGAAGCCATCCCTTTAAGTAGTATGACCACCAAAAGCGTAGCCCAGGCTATGATTGCTTTTTTTTCTAGGGTTGGGTTTCTCAGAGAATTACTCATGGACCAAAGAACCTCATTCATGTCCCGACTGATGTCACAAATCTGTCAAATACTTGGAGTCAACCGCATCTGTACCTCGGTTTATCACCCTCAAACAGACGGCCTTGTAGAGAGATATAATCGAACACTGAAAACATTGTTAAAAAAAACTATAGCCGATTCTGGTAAAGACTGGGATAAAAAACTACCACTAGTGCTTTACACTATACGAACACATGTCCAATCGTCCACTGGCCATAGTCCATTCGTGTTGGTCTTTGGACGACAACGCCGGACTTTGCTAGATATGGCTGCAGAGAAGTGGGAGGAGAACGAAAATGAGGATAAAGACATTCTAGAATACACCCAAAAATTAAAAGACCAAATTCATAATGTTTGGGAAGATGTCAGAATACACCTCAAGAAGGCCCAGGTGAGACAAAAGAAATACTATGATAGGAATACAGTTCTTAGGACATTTAAACTGGAGACAAAGTATTAATATTACTACCCAGTTCAGAGAATGAACTATTAGCCAAATGGCAAGGTCCTTATAAGATACTAAAACCCGTGAGCCCCGTCACATACGAGCTGGAGCTATCTGACAACCCAAAAAGAACCCAGATATATCATGTTAAAGAAATGGGAGGAAGCAGATGATTCAACCGGATCTCTACGGAGAGGATTCTTTATAAACAGTATAAAACCTCTAGAAATTAATTTGTGTCCACAACCCAAAGAAACATCAAATGTTCTTCCTACACTTACCTCCACACTCTCTCAGGAACAACAAAATCAGTTGAGGTTGGTTCTCAGTAGATATAAAAATGTGTTCTCATTAACTCCAGGGAAAACACCCCTAATTCACCATACCATCAAAACCCAAGAGGGAAAAATCGTCCGACTCTGACCATATAGAATACTAGAAGCACGCAGACAGGTACTAGAACAAGAAGTCCAGGATATGTTGCAGTTAGGGATCATCAAACCTTCTATTAGTCCCTGGTGTTCGCCAGTGGTGCTAGTTCCAAAACCCAATGGCTCTATCCGCTTTTGTATCGACTTTAGACAATTAAATAGTATTTCCCAGTTCGATACATATCCTATACCCCGAGTAGACGAATTACTTGAACAATTAGGTAAAGCACAATACATGTCTATGCTAGATCTTACAAAGGGGTACTGGCAGATCCCTTTAAACCCCCCCCAATAAAGAGAAAATAGCCTTTTCTACGGCCTTGGGCCTATATCAATCTACAGTCCTCCCTTTAGGGTTACATGGGGCCCCTGCTAACTTTCAAAGACTGATGGACAAACTCTTACTGAGACATACCGGATATGCAGCCGCATATCTTGATGATATCGTAATATACAGTAACACCTGGGACGACCATTTACAACATCTAGATAAGATATTTGAAACATTTTTCAGAGCAGGATTAACTGCCAATCCTGAGAAATGAATTCTGGCCTGTGATACAATTGCCTACTTAGGATATTACATAGGGAAGGGACAAATAAGACCCCAATTGGACAAGGTAGAGGCATTCCTGGACATACCACCACCTACCACAAAAAAAGAAGTGCGTTCTTTTCTAGGAATGGTGAGATATTATCGTCGGTTTATACCAAAATACTCCACCATCTCTGCCCCCCTGACTGATTTACTAAAAAAAAGGAAATCCTTCCAAGATCAAAGAACTTCGTCCCCACCATCTCCATAGCTATGAAACACTAAAAATGAGCTTGACAACAGAACCAGTATTACAGTGCCCCGACTTCACTAAAATGTTCTACTTACAAACAGACGCCTCTGACGTTGGTATTGGTGCTGTCTTATCACAGAAAAACAAACATGACTCCCTTTGCCCCATTGTGTATATCAGCAGGAAATTACTAACCTTAGAACAAAAATACCCGATAATAGAAAGAGAGTGCCTAGCAATCAAATGGGCAATAGAAAGCCTCCAATATTACCTGTTGGGACATCCCTTTATTCTATATACCGATCATGCTCCCCTCACTTGGGTAGCATGGCATAAAGATACAAATCCTAGGATACTAAGATGGTTTATGGAACTCTAACCGTTTGTGTTCCAGGTCCATCACCTCCCAGGTTGCCAGTTGTCAACGGCAGATTATCTTTCCAGACACTCTGTGGAGCAAGGTCTTAATCAGCCTTTCTCGTGGGAAAGGGTGTGTGACAGGGTTGCAGTAACCCTGTTACTGAGTAATACAACGGGCCGACATGGTCGTACCCTGGGGGTCCCAAAGAGAGACTGGAGGATCGGTCCATTTTCAAAAACCCGGTTATCCGTGATAAAAAGGAGACCGCAGGAGAAGAAGCTGTGTGGTTGTAGGAGGAGATGTCAGCGATAGAAGGCGAGCGGAAGAAAGAAACCGGAGGGCCGCTGACACAACAGGAGAAGGAGGACGATGACAAAACATCAGGAAACGTGAAGGAAGACGCCGGACGACAGGACCTCAATTACACCGTACTGCGGAAATCATCCGAGACGTGTACGGAAGACGACAGAGTGGGACAAGTTGAAGAATACAGCCACGTTCCTGGAGGGATGTGGCACATGAAGGTGCGTGCTCACCTCCCCAGCAACAGGGGATTTTGGTGGAAGTGGGGAGGAGGGAAGAGGAGTAACCAAGGGAAAGATTCTGATGCACTGGGACTTAACCGTAACTACTGTTTGTGCTTTCGTTTCACAGGAGAGCACTGTCGGGTGTTTATGCGGGGTCCCTCCAGACGCGCACTGGATTTTTTTTTTTCTCTTCCTGGGTACTCTCCTCACACTAGTTTGACCACCCTTCCTCCCTCGTGCACTCTATCTCTGTAGCCAGCCAAAATAAAGCAAAACCCACTTACCTTTCATTTTTTTTTTCCCCACATGGGTCCTTCTTTTCACCTGACTTCTTCCATCGGGGAGTGAAATACCGAATCGGAAAACACCTAAGAAAGAGGAGAACACAAAGAGAACGGACAATTAAGAGGAAACATGAGTAATGGAAAACAGAGACATGAATGGACAGGTTAAGTGAAGAGAAAGAAAACTATACAAGACACAGGACAAGGAGATAAGAACTTATGTTTTTTGTTATTATTACTATTTTTTTGCCCCTTTCTTGGACTAATCCAGTACTTCAAATAAATAAATCTACGAGATTTCTCTAAACTATAATCCCTTTTATGTCTTCTATATAACGAGACCCCCAAAGAGCCTACCACAGTAGGCCTGACATGGTTTACTATCTCTGTGATGTGCGAGACGGCTATAGTTAGACTTGTCTCCTTCTCATTAGGCAGGGTTGGTTTCTTTGGGAGCCGAATAGCAGTGGATACTTTTAATATTGAGCTGAAGGCAAATGTTACATCTGGGAATAATGTAAATATATTGCATATGTATTTCAAAGTCATTCTGATGCTATGTTTGGTGACGATCTCCAGTTTGGGTATGGTTCCTGTGCCTGTCTTCTTAGCATGGTGTACAGGGTGGGGTTGCTCCAAAGCTCTCAGTGCACTTTTACAGATAAGAGAGATTATTGTGTTGTGTTCTATCCTAGGGTCAGCGAGTGATGTAACTATCTCAGAAACAATCTTGTTTTCACCACTTTTATGAACTTTAAGTGATCCTTGATGTGTAGCATAATGGCTGTTAATCAGTTCCAGAACATGGAACTTGTATTGAGAAAGTAGAGCTGCTTATAGAGTTCTAATTGTTAGGTAGACAGACAGACAAAATAACTTTATTCGGTCTCACCTGAAACCATAAAAGTACATGAAATATAATTTGAAACATTATTCATTGTATATATAGCAGATAGCCCTGCAATCTAAAAACAGTTAAAACGTTTAAAAACAGACTGTAAAAAAAAAGAGTATACAAAACGACAGGAAATATATTTGTTTGTATTGCTTCTTAATCCAATGCAACCAGTAAAACATCCTTGAAACAAAGTCTATACATTAAAAGCTCTATTTGTGTATAGCACATTTTACATCTAATTGAGTGATAACTGTGCAAAATAGCAAAACATTTAAGTCGCTTCCAGCAATACCTCTGATCTAATCATACTAAATGAAAAAACCCTTTGTGGTTGTGTAGCCTCTTAATCAATATACACAGTACAATATCCCTAAAACCAATAGTTTTACAGAATCGATACTCTATAAGATATATCTCAATTTAATTCTCATAAAATGCATATTACATGAAGTTGGACAATAACACAAGTGTAAAACTCAATCTGCCTCAAAAATTCAGGGGCCCGTACCATAGACTTTCCGTTGGTTCTTGGCCGCAATAATAAAACTCACAAAGAGCAAGGCATATTTCAGGAGAGGCAACAGATTGCAAGTATCTCAAACTGTTTTTATGTGATAGGGGTTGCCTGAATTTAAGGACAGGGTGAAGAAAACGGGCCCAATAGACAGAGTATAATTTACAAAAAAGCATAAAATGCTATGTAGATTGAGTAGAGGTGTTATCACATGGGCAACAAAAATGTATGGGTGTTCTTGTCCAAGTAGTGAATCAGATTAAGCCTCAGCCTTGTTTTATAATAACTCTGCTGGGGATTAGTTAGCCATAAAAAGTATGTATTCACCCCTAAAAAATTTCAAGCCGCATAAAATTAGTCACTGATACCATGTTGAGGGCTCTCACAATACACACTTCTTCCCTGTACGCCAAGTACTGTTTTTTAACCCGTTCTTTTGTTTCAGCACAAATATCCTCAGGATGATCAAAAATGGCCTGTAAGCCAAGATCATAAAAAAGTATTTTGACATATACCAGCCAAGGGATTGCTTGCCATTTGGCCAATTTTAGACAATCTGCTAACACTAGCTTGGAAAATGCTGCATTCGGTGTGACCCAAATTTGAATCCATAGTAATAAAGGAGCTAAGCCCATAAGGTCCTCAATGTAATCTTCCCCTAATTCATGATGGAGGATCAGACTCGCTGTACTTTGAGGTAATGCCAGTAGGCGAGATAAAAATCTATCCTCTGCGACTTGTAGTTGCGCCGGTGGGGAGATACCCCATACACCAGAACCATAAACCCCGATCAAGATACATTTACTTCTATACAGTTGTATCAATTCCTTATTGGGTTTACCACCAAGCTGCTTCGCACATCTTAATAACTCATCAGATGCTGCTCCTAGTTTGGGTGCTCTTTGTGCAAACCCACTTTTATCAAACAAAATGCCCAAATAGCTAAAAAAAAAAAAAAATTGCACTTTTGTCAACTGGGTCCCCCCTATATGAAAATTATTTGTTTTGGTGGTTTTGGGGCCACAGGTTGTTACAAATGATTTTTGAAAATTTACCTTAAGCTTACATATAAACATAAATTTGTAAAATCCATCCAACAATTATTGAAGGCCATTTGCCGTTAGTGCCAGTAGGCTTGCGTTGTCTGCATAGAGAAGAACCGGGACAGCTCGAGAGCCTAGGTGTGGAATATCCAAACTATGGGATTCTAAAAGAAGAAAAAAAAACTAGTGAATTAATATACAATAGGAATAAAAAAGGAGCAAGAATACACCCTTGTCTCACACCTCTGGTCAACCTAATAGGACTTGTGCAATCCCCTAGCAGTGTGTAACGCACCTTTATAGTTGTATCTGTATGTAGTCTTTGCACCAAATCTACCAGAGCGTGATTAATGCCAGCTTGATCCATTAGGTCCCAGAGAATTGACCGATCCACTAGGTCAAAAGTACTAGAGAGGTCCATAAAAGCAATATGAAAGGCACCTCTTTTGGCTTTGACATACTTCCCCCATATAAAGGCTAAGTTTAATGACTGCTCTACTGTCCCGATACCTGGTATAAAACCATACTGCATGGGTGAAAAAAAGGTTATGGCCTCCATCCAAGTTTCCAATTTATCAAGAATTACCTGACCAAGAGTCTTTACTGTGGAATCTAGCAAGGAGATCGGACGATAGCATGTTCGCAGACTTCGATCTCCTTTTTTTAAAACTGATTTAAAAACAATGATTGCCTCTTTTCATGAGTCTCTAAGGTTGCCTTTAACAGCGGCTCTGAGGACATTAGTCAACAGGTGAACCCAAAAATGAACATTATGTTTATTCAAGTTGACTGGAATCCCATCTGGACCTTGAGCCTTATTGTGTGCTGCACTTTTAATTGCATTAATTATAGATGGTAAATTAATAAGGTCAGCTAACCATTCTTCCTCTGCTAAATTACATGGCAAGGGTAAAGCTTCCCACTGAATTATACAAGCCTCCTCAGATTTAAAGATATTGGAAAAATGATCAGTCCAATCCTGACTGCAGATGTAACACTCGATTCCTTGGTTCAAATCATTATTTAGAAACGGGCGATTAACAATTTCTCAAAAAAGTGTGCTATCTTTTAATTCAGTTGCTTTATCCAGATCTTCCCATGCTTTAATCCTAAACTCATGCTCCCTTTTTAATAAAGCCTGCTTAAAAGCCCTTCTGGAACTAGTTATAATCTCTTGATTGCGTGGAATGTGGGCAGTCGCCTTTTTAAGTGCTTTTAGCGCATTAGGGCACTCATGATTAAACCAAGTTTTCAATGGACACTCATTAAGCCTTTTTTTTTTTAAGTCAGTTGGTTAGCTACCATACCTCTAATGCCATGCCACTGATATCATGAAAACTCATAAGGATATCTTCTGGGGATCTTTCAGAAGTCAAACAACAATACAAATCAGTCTCCAGATTAATGATTAGGTTAGTAAGAAAATTACCCGGATTAACATTACTCCATTTTAAATGCCCCCCCTTGTTTTTTGTATAGCTAATTGGGGTACGAGTAGGTATTGTACATGTTGCCCAATTATTAAGCATAAAAACAATATGGATTGGATTGTGATCGCTAAACGGTAGACGGTGCACTTTAAAATACCTCAAATTATACACCAGATCAATAGATACCAACACAAAATCAATCGTACTACCTCTACCATGCCCTGTAAATGTGGGAGGCCTATCATCATTTGTGTTCAACACATCTGAAGTGTCGATCAAGCTATAAGACAGAATGAGTTTGCTTATTGCTTTGCCATATGGAGAATGTAATAAGTGGCCACTAAGATTCTCCTGTTGGTTAGAAAACCCACATATACGCTCCCCACTGAATCGACATTTCACAATGTTAAAATTGCCTGCCCATATTATTGAAATAGTCCCACGCTTTTGGCTACCACAGAAGTCTGCAAGCTTCCTCTCTATATCCTCTATGACGTCTGCAGTTTGAGAAGAAGATTAAATATAATAAAAAGACGCTGTCTTTATGCGCCTCCTGGCACTGATCAGGAAGAAGGAGGAGGGGCCCTGTCCTCCCTCGGGGTCCAGGTGTGATCTGTTGCATCCTGCTTCGCAGGAGGAATGCCCTGTCTTTATGTGCCTCCTGGTGCTGATCAGGAAATAGAAGGAGGGGCCCTGGTCTCTCTCGGGGTTCAGGTGCGATCTGTTGTAATTGTTAGGTAATATTACAATCCTTTGTGCTAGCCTGGAGCCCAGTATCCTATTTTGTTTGTATTGTTCAATTTAAATTCTAGGTTATGTGGTCCCTTTTCTTGAGGGATCTTAGGATACAAAGTGACTTGACTATTGAACAGCTACCTACAGGTAGTCAGCTGAGTATTTGCAGGACTGGTGTCATGTTTTATGTGCTCTCTTGTGTGAAGGCAGAGGTGGGATCAGGGATAGATATGAGTATGTGGTTACTCGTAGAGTTCTCACTTCAGTTGATGCAGCTAGAAGACATCTAGTTACTTTGGCCAAATGGATGTAGACTGATTCTTGAGCCATTGTGCACGGGCCTTGTTCATGATCGCTGTTATGTTGACTCTTGGTGATAATGATCCATGCATCTAAAGCACAGAGGCAATCAACAGTTTTCAACTTGTACAAGTTTTCTGGACCATCCCTTTTTAGAAGGTTTGGCCATCCCAGAGGACAGAATGGAAAGCCTGGTGGTGTGAAAAGAACAGTGCGGTCATAAATGAAGTAAAGCTGAATAATGGAGTTGACTATGTTGGTATATCCAGTGGCGTAGGGAATCCTCCACTTTAGCAGCTTAAGTGGGAGGTGCCACTGGGCCTGATAAGCTACTGCACTGGGCCCACAAAAACCTTAATTAGCTGCTTACGGGGTTTTATGTCTACAGACAAAATGCTAATAAATAACATTGTTAGGAAACACCACACAAGAGTTGAGGGCTTGCAGGTAGCATTTACAAAGAAGGAAACAAATATACAAAACAATTAAAATAGGGGAAAACAAAGAGCATGAGATCGAAAAACATGGAGGAAAATGTAGGGATTAGAGGAAAAAATGGGTATATACATAGAAAAACCAAGAACCAGAAAAGAAAGGGAGGATGACAGGAAGGAAGGAAATATAAATTGAAAGACGGAAGAAAGGTGAAAGAAAGGGTGAAGGAGTGGCTAGATGGAAGTGTGAAAAGGTTGATAGGTGGAAAAGTGAAAAGTTGTATGGAAGAGTGAAAGGACAGACGGGTGAAAGTGTGGACAGGTCTAAGTACAGAAGAGTGGAGAGGTGGAGAAGAGGGAGTAGATGGATGGTTAAAAGACGTATAGATACATTGATGGATTGAAAGATGAATGGATGGCTAGATGGGTGGATGGATGCGGTAATGGGTGACTAAATGGAAAAGTGAAGGGAAGAACAGATGGATGGATGGCTAGATGGGAGGATGGTGAAAGGACCTTTTCTAAGGAGCGTCAAGTGCTATTTCTGCGCTCTCGTTCTGACATGTTTCAAGTGGGGAGTATTTCAATTTTCTGGCTACTCCCTCAGGGGTCGTAAATGGTGTGACTAGACGGTATGGATGGAGAAAGTAGCATTAGTTTCAAGTGTGAGTGAAAACGAAGAAGTACAAGTTCCACTATGAGAAAGCTACAATCCTCCCCTGGGTGATGCACTAGTCTTCCACAGTGAGACGCACAGTTCATCCTCTGCTGGATGCCAATTTTTCTGTGAGATGCACAGGAAACTTTTGAAAATTTTTGGAGGTGTAGAATTCTAGATTCTCCTCGTAAAATACCCAAGAGTTCCTGGATTAACTCAGGCACCCGGGGGGTAGGCGGGAGGAGCGTTTGGGTAGCTCTTGGAAAAGAGAAAAGGTGTTCAGAAAAATAACAGCATTCTTCAGTCACTGGAAATTGTGGGTGCGACATAGGACCTCACCACGCCCTTCGGCGTCTTCTCCACGTTACCGTCCGAGCTCCGGGTGTCCCTGTGGATCACACCCCCTCCCCCTGTAGCGGGTGTCCGGGTGACACCGCCTTTTCCCCGCCTCTTCGGCCAAATACCTACCAATCGCCGCCCGCGGAGGCTGTGCCCGGATATGGCGTGTTGCCCTCCAAGGGAGTCGGCTGCCCGCGGGCGTCTCCCCCGCCCGCCCCCAGCGCGGCATTCTGAGCCTCAACCGGCCGGGCTGTGGCGGGCGTGCGGGTGAGTGACACCCCGGGGGTCGTTTTCCGAAGTGTTGAGGGAAAGTGTTTGATGCACCGGGTGAGCACCGTGACATCGGGTGCATCCGGAGACTAGGGTGGGTGACGGAGGGACCTGTGTTGGGTGTTGTGGTTCGGAAATGGGGGGAGGTTTATTTAATGGAGGGGTCTCCAGGGAGTAAATCCTTGAGAGACTCGGGCCGGATTCCTGGCGGGGGGTGATATCGATTGGGTCAGTCCTTTGTTCCCGACTCTCGGGCGTCTCTCCAGTGCGTGTAGATTGACAGAGAGCTCAGCCAATCAGAGGCCCGTCTGTTGGAGCCAGCATCGCAAGACAGCAGTTCTTCTCAAACGGTCAGGCTAGCAGGACACTACAACACCTCTGGAAATCGTGCTACCAACCTTAATGCAAATCGTGCAAGAAGGCCACTGCACCCCTCTTGCTGCAATTCATGCCAGTAGTTCCTTTCTTTTATTGCAAGAGATGCCATCTCCATCTGACGATGCCACCGCTGTACCAGCAGCCTATTAGTAACACCTCTTTTCAGGTGGTGCCAGTAGCTGCAGAAGATACCAACTAAGCATCACGCCGTTGCAAACGGTGCTACTAGTCTAATATGCAAATGGTGCCAACAGACCCTGTGTATCCCGACGCTGTAAATGGCAGCAGCTCCTGCACTATCTGCAGCTGCAAATGATGCTAGCAGCTCACGGATATACCGCAGAAGCAAATTGTTAGCAGTCCCCTCACACCCTGCCGCTGCAGATGTTACTAGCAGTTCCCACGTATCCCACCAATACAATTAGCGAAAGCCGTCACTATCACCCTCCTCTTCATGTTTTCAGCAGCTCTGTTTCACCAGTCTCCGCAGCAAGTGGGGCCACCAGACCCCAGCCCCTCCCCCCCCAAACTACATTTTGCAGTTATTTGGTCTGTAACCCTCGTAGGTAACACCCCCGAAAATGGATCCACACCCACAAATTCCTTTTTTACCCTTTGCGATATACATATTTGCAGATGGGGTCAGCAACCTCCGTGTAGCCGGTGAGGTTTTAGCAATCTTCTAAAAGGCGAAAAATACCCATAAACCTCCCGCTCGCAAAAAGAAGCAAGCATTCCTGTCGTACAGCAAATAGGACTAGCAGATTTCGACGCCTCGCAGGGGTAGTAAGCACTATATAAATACAGACTTTCCAACTAATGCAAATCGGGCCTGCTGCGCCCCTGCACAGTCACGCCCACATCCCCTCACATTGAACCTGAAGCTTCCAAGATCTCCCTTCCCATCTTCAGTGAGGCCACATGCATCCACCCGCACCTCTCATGTCTCACTGCAAATGAAGAGCCGGCAGCGCAGCACTCTGATTTAGGAAGGTCTTTTGTATTAACAGATTGACCAATTTACCTCCTTAATGCATTTGGCTCCATGGTTAGGTAGCTGCCGATGTTTACTCAAAGCGGTTGGAGAGGAACTTGAAAGCAGATACCCTATGCTACAAGTAAACAAGACAGCCTTTAAAGATTTGTGTAGTCCAGTATTGAGAGAGGTTTGTTTCCACTGTAATTTTATGAACATCCTAGTTTCCTGTGAGCTCTGTTCACTATATACCTAAATATGCATATTTGTAGTTAATTTAAGTCAGGGTGAAGTTGGATTGTTTTTTCTTTTTCTCTCAAGAAATCAGTATACTTGAGGTGCATCCTGATGCTAGATTCAATCATTTTGTGGCAAGAGTTTTTTTTGGTTCGTTAGTCTTGAATTAAGAGTACATACATTTCTTTAATGCTCAATACTGCTGCAGCGCATGGAGACCCTATGGGTGATTAGCCATGCTCTACAAATCTATGATTGATTGATTGCATGGGTGTAGCCCCCTGGATGGGTTTCCCAGATAAGTGCCATGTATTTCTTGATTTATATAAACTGAATTACAAACATTTAAAGGAAAACATAGCTCCACTGTAAATGAGGGTTGAAGAATTAAAATCATGTTTCCGCAATTCACGTTTATGAGGAGACAACATAGACTTAGAGGTGACAAATTGTTGATTAGTATGTAGTTCTTTTATTTCTCTCTTAAAGGTTCCATCTGGTAGTTGATAACAGAGTAGTTCTCAATACTTCAGCGGACATACATTCAAGAATGCCTAACATTGCGGGTTGTTACAGTGGCAGGATTGGGCAAAGAGGACTGTTCATATTTCCCCTCTGGATGGCTGCTTCCACTCCTTAGCTGCAGAGACTTTCGCCCTAGTGCTAAGCACTGTTTTTCGATTTTTGGTGCATTTCATGCTCGAGCCTTCACATGTGTTCCACAAAAGGTATTCAGGTCAAATTTAAATCCTATCTCACACATCTTAGAGAATTTAAATATACACCGGATTTGTTCATTCCTCTGGAGGGAACTGAGAAAATAGCCAAAATATAGCACTTTTTAAATGGGGAAAATAGTGCTGTTCACGAAAACATATATTTTTTTCTAAAAATGGCATCAACAAAAGAGTTGCTAAGCTCCCCACCTTTTAACAACAAGCAGAATTGTAAAAAAAAAAAAAAATTGTGCCAGAGTGTTTGTCTTTTTCTAAGTGCTATATGTTTTTTTCTTATTTTTCGTGGTTTCTACCTACTTGCAGTTTATGGTGGAAACAGGTGTGAAACCCATGGGTGAATCAAAAAAACTATACATTTCTGAATAGTACATACACTTTGGAATTCAGCAAGGGGTAATTTGTGTTGCTAGCTCATTGTGACAGTTTCATCCATAATTTTTTG
This sequence comes from Pleurodeles waltl, assembly GCF_031143425.1. Taxonomy (NCBI): domain Eukaryota; kingdom Metazoa; phylum Chordata; class Amphibia; order Caudata; family Salamandridae; genus Pleurodeles; species Pleurodeles waltl. The sequence continues at coordinate 702,552,307 of NC_090440.1, forward strand.
CCCTGACTATCGTAAGTCAAAGGGCATTTTGCATAACATGTTCTTTCTTGCGCACTGGCTTACTTTTAGAAGCCAAAAATGGAGAGAAATTCAATCGATAATAGCAAGTGTTCTACTATTCGGTATTCCCACCCTGCTCCCAATAAAAAACATTACCCTTCTTGTGAGGCAGGGCCTCTTGTCTGCGACCGTAGAGACCCCAACCCTTAATGTGAAGACATCAAAACCATTACTTTGCAAATTGGCCCATTTTGGCAATGTGGTAGCTGCAACAATTTGGACTTGTGCTCGGCTGCCAGTCAGCTAAACCTGCTCAGCCCAGACATTTCTGAAGCTAGATATCCAGGAGAGTCCAGGGTGCTGTGACTTGGAAGGATCCTGCAACCTTTTCTTAACTAGAATGCACTGCAAACTTAGGCTAAAAGCATTAATTTTCCCACATTTACATGAAGGAAAGTTCAGGAATCTGCACCAATCCACAAAGTTACTGCCACCCAGCAACCCCACACTTCATCGGGTCAAACTGGTATCCTATTTGTGTGGTGGGGCCTTCCGCGCACAACAGGAAAGGACCAAAAATGCAAAGTGGAGACATCCGCTTTTCACCTTGAAAATTAACCCATTATGGAGGTGTGGATAGCAGCAGTATTTGAGGCCTGATATTGTTTTTAGGCTGAGTGTGGAAGCGCTCTGATGTGTTTTAATCTATCTGTGGGCTTTCAACCATGCCCCCCGCACACCCATCACTATCATTCGTTCATGGGCTTGCCTTTCAAAAATCCTTTGTTACTTTTGGTAAATGCTTTACCTTTGTCCCTCCTTGGGGCACTTTTGTTACCACCTTGGCCATTGACCCTGTTACATGGATAATTGCACGTTTGCTTATACATTTGACTATGAGTGAAATTCTTTTTCCTTTTGTGTGTCTCCTTCGCGCTCACCCTCATGGCGGCAGTGGCGCTTTGAATTGGCTTGCTTATGTCAATTGTTTTCTTTTTCTTTTTCAATTTATGTGGCAAGAAAAGTCCAGGTAGGAATTTACAACACTAATAGCTTTAACTGGAGCAAATGCGATACCCATTGCATTGCAAATGGTTATCTGAAGTGTGGGAATGCTGGTCAGTATGAATTTAGTCGATCCCCACTGTTTCTGGAACTTGCCCTTGCAGAAATATGAGCAAAATGCATGATTTCAGACAACGTCTGACTTTTGCATAGCATTCTGGGTAATAAAACCCAATGGGATCCGTGCAAGCTATCCACCTCGAGATTTGTATATCTCTAGGTTTTTAGAAATGCCCGTGATTCATAGGATTCCTTGGTCGCTGACTTACCCAGAGCCCAAATAGTTACATTCACCATGGTAAGTGAGAGGAGATAAGAATTTACACCCTCTACGTCCGCCCACCCAAAATAATTAAAATTTCCTCTTCGCTTGCCATGGAGATGATCTAGGCCCATGGGCCAAGAATGCTCTGGGAGCTTTGAGCGCAGGTGTGCAGCCTTATCTTATGACAGGTCAATCTTCATTCCCATTTTTTAAAAAGAAATCCCTGGCACCTAAATGACGTTCTGGGTACATCCTCAAATCTGGCACCTGGAGCGGAGCAGGAAGACTGTTGGGACTTTAGGGTTGTGGTATGACCCAATGTGTGGTGGCCCTACCCCATTTATTTTTAAACATGGCTAGATGTAGTGGGCATTCCAGTCCCACCCAAGGTAGAAGATTGGTAGCTGTAGGAATTACCCTCCTTCCAGTCTGCCTCCTACACGTGGCAGAAATACTGTTGAGGCTCTAGAGGTGGGGCGTAGGTCCCATGCCTAGGCAGGCTGCTGACGCCCCCAAAATATTCCTGATGGTTTAGTGGACTTTATACCTACTTGGGGGCAGATTGGAAGTAAGCTTCCTCAGTTTGCCACAAGTAAGGGCAAAATGACTGTGGGCCTTTTCGGGGTGGGGGTCAGGCCGAATGCCTGAGCAGGGTACCCCACCCCATGTTTTTTCTAACAAAATTCTTTAAAAAGGTACAAAAATAACAATCCCTTTTGTATAATAGCTTGTCCCCGTAGGGAACATAGAAAGATTGCTGAGCCAGTTATGGGATGGGGACACAGCCCTTTTTTTATTTGCATATTCCCTAGTATCGAGTTGGCTTTCTGCCCTCCTCACCCCCCAGGGTGTACGACTGGGGTAAACCACAGATCTCACACTACACCCGTGGGTGCAGAAAGAGTGCTTGTGCCAATATGGGGGCGAGACATGGTCTGGTGACTTGGTTGGCTTCCTCCACCCCTTTTTTTGTTTTAATATATTTTCACCAGTATCTAATCGTCTCTCCGCCCACTTGCAACACGGGGGAGCAGACTGGGGATAAACTTCCCCAGTTGCTCTCTCATAGGGAGAATGTGGCAGAAAGACTGTGGTGGACTTTTTGGGATGGGGAATGGCCCAAAGCCAGGGATGGCATTCCACTTTACCCTTTTTTCCATGGCATCCAGTGGGCATTGCCTCCCCTAAGAATGCTCCTCCCTCCCCGGCCCCCAGGATCTAGTAGCTAGATCTCTGCTTGGGGATCCTCCTGCTGGGGCAATCCCTCAGTAGGGATCCACTAGAGAGAGGTACCCCTGTATCTTGCTAGTGGTATCTCTCCCACATGGATCAGTGGTCCAGGGCAGAATTATATCTGGGAACACAACAAAGTGATACCAGTTGGTTTCACTTTGTCACTGCCTGCACACTGCTCCTCAAGGTGATTGGGAAAAACACGTTGCGATGCGTGGTAAGCTCTTTCTTCATATCTCAATATATATTTTTTTTTAAAGAAAATATTTTTGGTGCTTCTTCCAGAAGGAGTGTCTTACTCAATGTACTTTACAAACCATTCATGTCTCCCGCAGTACAAGGTTAGTGCACTTGACGTGAATGGGTCGTCATGTACACTGAAAAGAATAAGAAGATATTATGATGGAGCAGTATTAAGTACTGACGTGTTTTTATTCCAGATTTTGGGAGCTACTACGGACAATTAGTTGATTGATGTTTGGTACTGGGTTTGTCGACCTCTAAAGAATGGAAGGCCGGTAGACCTACAACGATTTTAACCTTTGACCAAAGAGTCAAACACAGATCGCTGCAGTGAATGCATTAATTCACTGAGCCACGAGCAACTGCTGTGAAGCCATTCAGTGGTGCAAAAGTGAATGCCACTGGCTTTTATGTCTACGCTATGTTGGTACGAAGGCTCAGTAATTAAATATTCAGCCTCTCATATCAGATGTGATCTGCTAGTCACCAGTGCAAATCCCTGTAAGGCCAACAAAACTTTACAGGTAAGTAAACTGAGAACCATTAAATTGTCTATACAGTGTTCATGAACAGCAGAAGTGCTGTATGAAGCACCTTATTACAAAAAAAACTCATTTAATAATTCTGCCCTCTGCACCCACTCCTAAGAAGCATAGGCTAGACATCGTAGTGGCTTTAGGCATGCGTGGATCAGAATCCTGTAAATTGATCCACAAATCCAAGTTACTCTTACCCTCCAACCCATTAGTGAAAATAAACTTGGGTCCAACCGAGTGTTCAAAAGTAAACGTTAAGGTGCAGGGAGTTCAAAGTCTTGGTGTCTGTTAATGGGGCTACCCTGCATCCATTAGTTGGATTCAAAAAGTAAACGCTGTTCAGGGAAGAGTGGAATTTAGAAAGGTGGCATGTTCCATATTAGTCCCACAGTCTAAATGCAGGGGAATAGTGGTGCTGGAGTTGGTTTAGAACCCACAGTACATCTGAGAGGAATAAAAACTTCAAGGGTTTTAACTTGAGCCTGGCCAAGACTCTCAGTTGTGAGTGGCAACCAGTGGACCACAGACAAGTCCTGAACCTTTAGTCACACATTTACATAACAGATTAGTCTGGCCAGCTTAGTTGCAGGGCACTCACAACTCCCAGTGGCTCATTTCTGTGAGACAATGTCCATGCTTTGTGCATTATGCTAGGCCTTGTGCTTTGTTTTTTTTATCCAAGAGCCAGTTACGGTCCCCACACAGGCCGTCCAGCTTCCTCTTCTTGCATTGCATGCCGCACCAGCAGGGCTTCTCAGAGTCGTACGTCTGGCTTTGGCTATATGAAAATGGCAAACAGCATGGTCTTGTTCCTGGCAGTTGCTTCTGTGTGTTATGCTTAGTCTTCCTCCGGTGTCCTGTCAAAGCACATCTAATGGCAGGGTGAGGGTTGATTTGCACTAATCTTCGAGTGCAGAAGGCAGAGGGAGTGATGCACTTTTACGCCTTTGACCGCTCCCACCAGCCGCCACATTCACGGGAATATGAGGGCCACTGGGGAAAGGGAAATGGGTTAAGAAAGTAAATGGAGACACAGGACTCCACCACTCCGCCTCGTCACATCTGTTGGTAAATGATGTCTGCAGGATGTAGTAGACATCTAGACATAACGTAATTAAGAGTTCTATGCTTGAGTGTAATAGTGAATGGATATACCTTATACAGTATTTGTGTGTAACCAGCTCTCTGGACTGTGAAACTGATAATTCATTTTTTTTTTAGAAAGAATCAGGGGCTTAGCTTGGTTAGTAAGATGGGAATTGGCGGGGTGGGTGTGAGCTTCAGATTTTCCGGCAATCAGAATGGCATATAATGTTTAAATACATCACATGACAAGCAGTGTGGATTAGAGGGGCCCAAGGGACAGTGGAAAGGAAGAGGAATGTGGTTTGGTAGGAGTACAAGGAGAGAAAACACAATATTCTGTAAAATAACGAACTTTTTTAGGACATTTAAACAGTGTGTATCAAATAAAAAAAATGTATATAGCGCTACTCACCCGTGAGGGTCTCAAGGCGTTTGGGGAGGGAGGGGGGCAGGAGGGTCACTGTTCGAACAGCCATGTCTTGAGGCCCTTTCTGAAGAGCAGGAGGTCTTTGGTTTTGCGGAGGTTGGTGGGGAGGGAGTTCCAGGTTTTGGGGGCGAGGTAGAAGGACCTGTCTCCTGTGGTGGTACGTTGGATGCGGGGGACTGAGGCCAGGGCGAGGTTGGCTGATCGGAGGTTGCGGGTGGGAGTGTGAAAGTTCACTTTTTCGTTGAGGTATGTCGGGCCGGTGTTGTGGAGGGATTTGTGTGCGTGGATGAGGATCTTGAATTGTGATTCTCTTGTTTATGGGGAGCCAGTGAAGGGTTTTGAGGTGTGGTGAGATTCATTCATGGCGGGGGAGGCCAAGGACGAGGCGTGCGGCTGTGTTCTGGATTCTCTAGAGTTTGCGTGTGAGTTTGAGTGTGGTGCCGGCGTAGAGAGTGTTACCGTAGTCTAGTCTGCTGCTGATGAGTGCATGGGTGAGTGTCTTCCTGGTCTCTGGGGGAATCCATTTGAAGGATTTTTTTTTAGAGTGCGGAGTGTGAGGAAGCAGGAGGAGGTAAGAGCATTGATTTGCTGTGTCATGGAGAGGGAGGGGGTCCAGGATTATGCTGAGGTTGCGTGCGTGGTTTGCGGGGGTGGGTGCAGGTCCTAGGGCGGTGGGCCACCAGGAGTCGTCCCATATGGTTTTGTTGGGGCCGAAGATGATGATCTTGGTTTTGTTGGAGTTAAGCTTGAGGTGGTTAGTTGTCATCCAGTTGGCGGTGTCAAGGAGAGCTGCGTGTAGGTTGGTTTTGGCAGTGGTGGGGTTGTGGGTGAGGGAGAGGATGAGTTGGGTGTCATCTGCGTAGGAGAGGATAGTGATTCCGTGAGGATGGAGGATGTTGGCTAGGGGGATCATGTAAATGTTGAAGAGTGTGGGGTGAGAGAGGACCCTCGGGGGACTCCGCAGATTATCTTTGTGGCGGTGGAGTGGAAGGGTGGGAGGCGGACTCTCTGGGTCCAGTCAGTGAGGAAGGAGGTGAGCCAGTCTAAAGCTTTGTGGCGAATTCCTATGTTGTGGAGGCATGTGCGGAGTGTGTGGTGGCAGACAGTGTCAAAGGCTGCGGAGAGGTCTAGAAGGATGAGTGCGACGGTCTCGCCTTTGTCGACTTTGGTCCTAATGTCATCAGTGCATGCGATGAGGGCAGTTTCCGTGCTGTGGTTCTTGCGGAACCCGGATTGTGAGGGGTCAAGAGTGTTGTTTTCTTCGAGGTAATGGGATAGGCGGGTGTTGACTAGTGTCTCGGCGACCTTGGCGGAGAAGGGGAGGAGGGAGATGGGACGATAGTTGGAGAGGATCTCTGGGTCGGCTTTGGGATTTTTTAGGAGAGCTGTGATTTCCGCGTGCTTCCAGGGGTCTGGGTAGGTGGCGTCGTCGAAGGAGGAGTTGATTATGTCGTGGAGTATGGGGGCGATGGTTGGACTGGCTTTGCTGTAGATGCGATGTGGGCAGGGGTCGGAGGGGGATCCGGAGTGGATGGAGTTCATGCTTTTTTTGGTTTCTTTGTGTGTGGTGGGTGCCCAGGTGGTGAGTGTGGTGGGGGGATCATGAGTGGGGGTTGCGTTGGGTGAGTGAGGTGTGTGTGTGGTATGAAGCTGTTGTGGATGTCCAGGAATTTGTGGTGGAAGTGGTTGGGGAGAGCATTGCATAGGGGCTGTGTGTGTGAAGGGTCTATGTTGCTGGCTTTGGGTTTGGCTAGTTCATTAATGATGGTGAAGAGTTCTTTGCTGTTTTGAGAGTTGTTGTCAAGGCGTGTCTTGTGGTCTCTTTTGGCGGTGCGTATGAGTTGGTGATGGGTGCGAATGGTGGCTTTGAGGGTGGAGAAGTTGGTTGTGGAGGGTACTTGTCGCCATATTTTCTCCGCTTGGCGGCATTTGCGCTGGGAGTCTTGGAGTTCGAGGGTGAACCATGGGGTGTTCTTGATGTTGCGGGTGGCGATCTGTTTTCGGAGGGGGGCTAGTGTGTCTGCGCAGGTGGTGATCCATTTTGAGAGGTTGTGGGCTCCTGCGTTGGGGTCGTTGGTGTGGAAGGGGGGGTTGTGAGCCCGTTGGGAGTTTAGGTGTTCTGTGGGGATCTTGTCCCACATGCGGTAGGGTGTGGTGTGTTGATGGTGGTGTGTGGGGGGTTTGGCGAAGGAGAAGTGGACGCAGTGGTGGTCAGTCCAGAGGAGTTCGGTGGTGTGGGTGTAGGCTATGTATTGGCTTGAGATGAAAATTGATCAAGCGTGTGTCCTGCTGAGTGGGTGGGTGCGGTGACTAGTTGTTTGAGTCCGAGGTTGGTGATGTTGTCTGTGAGGGATGATGAGTTGTGTTCTAGTAGGTTCTCCAGGTGAAAGTTGAAATCACCGAGGAGGATGTAGTCTGTGGAGGTGAGGGCGTGCGAGTTGATGGTGTCGTGGAAGGCGGGGCGTGGTCCTGGTGGTCTGTAGATTAGTGTACCTCTGAGGGTGGAGTTGTTGTTAATGTAGATTAGGAAGTGCATGTGTTCTGTGTTGTCAGTAGTGTCTTGGGAGCTGGTGGTGACTTTGATGGTGTCCCTGTGTAGGATGGCGATGCCACCCCCTGGCCTGTTGAGGCGGTCTTTGCGTTGGAGTTTGTATCCCTTGGGGGTGGCGATGGCTATGTCGGGTTCCGAGGAGGGGTTGGTCTAGGTTTCCGTGAGGAAGGTGTATGCGTTTTTTGTCTGTAAAACCCCTTCTGAAATCCCAGTGACAGCTCTCAATACCCAACCGAAAGCACCTGTACCCAACTATTTATAAGAAACTACATTTATTAGGGGGGTATAATACACCCCTCCTTCCCCACCGAAGCTATGCTTCTGGGAAGAATGTGCCTAGCACCTTCCACCCCAGAGCATTGAGTGGGTCATAACCTTTTGACTTCTGAGAACCCCCACTTCATCATTACTGGAATCTGGAGACGCCCACTGAATCACTGGAAAAATCGAGAGAACAGTCGCATTACCAGAAGCCAGGGACTCCGGCCTAACCATTTTTGATAATTTTAACAGAAAAAAATACATATAAGATGCAAAAACAACATTCATCAAACAGATACACACATTAAGAAATATTTTATTTCGCAGAAAAAAATCAAAATGTTATTAGTAATGTTCAGCGTTTCCAAATTCTGTTGAGGCCAGTCATTGTTAATACTGTATTCTGCTTGATGCACTTGCACTGTCCCCACAGTTCAATCTGAGGATACTAACTCAATTTCTAGCCTCAGGTTTCAAATTCCTTCACATTTACAGAAGTTTTTAAAATTTTCAATTATAGATTTGGCTTCTTTCTTTATATACACTGTATTAATTTGTTAATATTATTTAATCTTTTAAGCAGTCGAGGATCTCCTGGGTAGGCTTTGCAGACCCCAGGGGACTACGGACCACAGGTTAAGGAACCACTGCCTTACAGTGTCAATAACTATCTCACACTTTGTCGTTGTACACTGTTATGGAAGATGAAGTATACTTTCTGCTTGACTTCTGTAAGGTTGTAAAATAAGAATGTTAATATTCTATTCCGTATTTTTAGTAATTCATATGTGCACACTAGAACCTTTTGCATAACATTCGTATATACATGTACAGCATAATCTAGTTAAAGTTTTCTTGTTATATTGCAGAATAACACTTAATATAATGTAATGACCCAGTCCACTACAAGGGTTCAGATAAATATTCATGAGATAATTCAAGACGTTTGCGTACATCATCAAAATAACTCTTCTGACTACTTCTCTGCATTCCAATGTCCTACCATAAAAATCCTTAGAAATGAATAGGTCTTGAAATCAGAGAGATATGTAGCAAAGTTATCGTTGCAGGGACATTGTATCATGGCTGCCAAGCAATGATGGCATGCAATGCCAGGACAATTAAACCTGATTATCCAAAGAGGGTGCTGGATTTCCAGAAGACGCAAATTCATGGCCTGCTGGGAATTGTAGTTCTTTGTCATCATCCTGCTGTGTACCTTGTTCTCCCCATCTGTGCAGCCTGAGTACACATGGGCCCGACACTGTGCCATGAGTACCAGCCTTTCCTTCACTGAAATAAATTTTAGTACAAGCTGGTTTGGAGTATTACTTCCACACACTAGTCATACGAAGCCGTAAGCAGTGTCTTCAACCCTGCTTCCCGACAATGAGGGGAATAGCCAGTTTGGGGGGCACAGATGAGAATCCAAGGCGAACCAAAGAAGTGCTTAATTTGTGCAAATGTTTGGATACAGGGGAGACTGACGCTTATTTTGCGGACTAGGACGGGCTTTCTTTCTTTAGGCTTTGACCCAGACCAAGAGGGGAAAAACATTAGGGAAGAGATCACTAGGAAATGGGTGATGAAAGAAGTTAGCAGGGATTTAAAACAAACCTGCAAGAGTAAAATAAAGAGACAAAGTAGAGAGTGGAGAAAGAAATGGGTGAAATCAAGATTAGGCAGCCTTTGGTATTTGTCAAAACTGTTATTCAACAATGCCAGCATAGTTTCCTAAGAAGAGCCCTGGCACTGCACTTATTCATTTTTATTACAAATTAAGCACAGAGCCAAACAATGTTTTCTTTGAAATTTGAACGCCGTCCATCAGGTCACGGTGCATCTTCAGGAGTGTTTCTGGTGGTGGGGGTACAGGGATCATGTATAAACTAGTCAGTCTATATCCATTTGCATCAAATAACAGAACATACAATGCATATATATGGGTATATATATATATATATATATATATATATATATATATATATATATATATATATATATATATATATATTTATCGTAGCCTGAGAAGAATAATTATAAGGAGGTGTATTAAGCTTCGACACTGAAGATGCGAGCATTGAACACTAACATGAAAGAGGGAAGAAGATTAATTGCGTATTTTGAGGTTGAGCGTATTCTGTGGGGTGGTACAAGAAGTTTGAAGGGCTTGATTTCAGATGCAGTGCAACAGCGATTTGAGACTAAAGAAAGGTCATGGTTGGCATGGCAGGAGAGGGTCTGAGCGAGTTGGGGTGCAAGGTACTGCTTTCATGCTACAATAAGCAGCATAAAGGTGGCAACATTAATTACTTTGCGGGGGAGTATTGCAGGATACCTACTGGTAGGTCCTTAGAGTAGGCCACCTACTCTTTGCGAGAATGTTGAGTAGCAGTTTGGCCAAATGTGCATGTGATTTTCAGAATGGCGACTTTTATAGGTCTTTCACTTCGGTGTTCAGAAATGGAATTAAGTATTGTACATTTCAAATCGGAGTCACAGATTTTTGCTTCTGAACTCCGCTCATTAATTTAGAAATCCTCATTTATTTAGAGTATTTGCAAACGCCTACAAAGCATAGGAGCCAAATTACCAAAATTATTGCGCGGGCCCGGTCACGTGAACACATTTTAAATATAAATTGGGAAGAAGTACGGGTAGGACGGGGGGATGACCACTTGTGAAATATAATTAATTCTATCCATCTTTAGTGTGAACAATGTTGTTATTTTCATTGCCAAATCTATGTTCTTGCCCCTTCCGCTGTCGATTTTCAGTCCAGGTGGGAATTCTTTGCTTTGCAGAGTGGGCCTTTATTGAAAAGCTCTCCAGGACACGGGAGGTGACTCATGATGAGCTAATTCTTGCTTTTGGGTGGGCGAGTGAAGGCTGCTCATGCAGGGCATCCAAACCCCGACTCGCCCTGCCACAGCTCTTTTCCCAAGATCACGCCCACTTATTTTTACGAGCAAATGGCGCAATTTATCTTAAGGTTGGCAGGTCTGATGATGTGAATAAAAAGGTGTACTTCAATAAAATAGGTGATCATTGCTTACCATTGGCTTTTAAGCCCTCAGTCACGCAGTAACAACACTGAAAATGGACCTGAGTACTTTGTAAAATTAAAAACAAAACATCCAAGTCCACCTTTGTCGGACCATCATAGCTTTTTAGTTACGAACACTATTTTTGGGGTTTCTAGCCCATGCTTACAGTGCCCACACAGTAGCATTGTTGTGCCTGTAAAGCTAGGGCTGGATACAACAGTAGCGCATGACAAGGGGCCACTTGACAACTACTTAAAAAGTTTGAAAAATCAAGTTTACCCTTGTTATTTGCTGCCGTTATTACGTGGTTTATTGAAAGCTAAATTAGTGAAGTGGTGAAAGGACTCTTCAAATGAGCCCTTCATCTGAAATGTTTCGGGGGTCTGCCGTCAGCTCAGTTTTTGATGATGGCGGAGTGGGTTATGGGGTGCTGTCCTTCACAAGCGGTGTATTTAGGAGTATGGGTGGTGGTAGCAGAGTGGATGATACATTGCTGGGCTATAATGAGGATGAAGAAGCCGAAGTAGATGACATATTGAGTTGGATGTAGACCTTGTCAGGAGACTGGGTGATGATTGGGAGTTTGGTAGACCTGAGAGGCTGGCGGGACATTAACTGAGAAAAGGAGTTTAGTATTTCACAGGATGGTGGCGACCGTCGAGTAACGAAGTTACCAAAATGGACAGGCCATATGAGGCCCAGAGAACGGTAACAAAGAGGCTGCCAAATTTTGGACCAGGAACTAGGACTACTGCGGAGGTGGAAAAGAAGGATGGCGTGGGAAAAGCTTATGACAGCGGCTCCCAACCTTTTGATTCCCAGGACCCCTACTGAATCATTACTGGAAAGTAGGGACCCCCCCGAGAAATATGTATAATTTAAATTTCAAACATTGAAACAGTAATTCACAAACAAGTACACACCAAACACTCGAATTACGAGATATAATTATTTAAAATTTAAAAAATATGCAAAATTCGAACATTTTTAATGGGAAGGTTGGCACTGCATCTTAGCGACTAACTTTTCAATGTTTGGTTTTATTTAGGAAAGCTGCCTCTTCAGGTCAGATTCTAAATTTTCCAAGCAATTCCTGTTTTTATTTTTTAGGTACATAAGATCTGAGAAAGCTTTTTTACTTAAATATGTGGTGGGGAAAGGAAATAAAATCACAAGGGTCTCTCATATCTCCATAGCCTCTCTGTCACATGTAATTCATTTGTTTTATAGCACCTCTCAACCCAGTGTAGGGTCTTGGAGCATTTTACAGGGGACTACAAGGTGTAGGATTCACATGTCATCCACACTGGTAGGCATCTTTTAAGAGTGCTTGGCCTGGAGAAGCACAAACTCGTGATTCAGAACATAACACAGTGGTTAACACAGACTTTAATAATAAGAATGTATTTCTAAGCAAGCAAACCTTTTTTTTTTTTTCAGCAGCATAAGAATAAAGAAAGTCTTGGGGGCAAAAAACCTTTCCAATTTGTGCCATGCAGTTTGCATGCAGCTCTTTGATGGCACTTCATAGCACTGTGCTAAATTAGGGTTCTAAGCTATGAGCTGCACAGTAACAAAAGAATCTCAGAGACAAAAGCAGTTAACCCACTGTGCTATGCACATAAAATGCTTTTCTTTGCATTATGCACATTCTTTGCTGCTGGCATATTAACCATCTATGCTACTTTAGGTGAGTCAAAACTGCCACTAGACAAAACTATCTCTCCAGCAGATACATTAATCACCAGAGTTATCTTGACGCTTTTATTTTTGCCGGAAAACTGATGGTTGTACAGGAAACTGTGCAGTGCTTTTAAAACTGCTGCACAAATTACCTCTTAAATATAAAAGCACATACGCATTTCTGTACAGAGGCCCAACCCCAGGCGTGCGGACCCCTGGGAATGTGTCACAGACTCCTGGGGTCCGCGGACCACAGGTTGGGAACCACTGGCCTATGAGCTCCACCGAGGCTGTGCTGAGTGGTTAAATTAAGGGAATTAGGATGTTTGAAGGATGGTAAGCATGTTCAGGATAGAGGGATAGGAATGTTGCACGATCAGATGGTACAAATTATCTCAAGGGTGGCTGATGGTATGAATGAAAGAGTGTATTTCCATTATGTGTACAAGCTTTACATTTATTTTTAAACTCTCATTCAAGCTGTAACCTAATCAGAAATGAACTAGATTACTGTGTAAACGTAATATAAATTACCAATGATCTTATGTTATATGTGGCGCTGTCAAAAAGTAAAGTCCTGGCTTTTTTCCATTTTGGGGTTTTCAGCTCCTGCTTACAATGTTAACAAGCATTGGTATAGCCTATAGGCCTCACCTTTGGGACCTTATAAGTGTTTAACCATGCAGCACATTATCATGGGTGCCGTGTTGCCAGGGATTGAAGAGCTATACAGCTGTACACACAAGGTCATGCAGTCTGATGTAGGAATATATGCTTGGATTTGTGAGCATTTATGGACACATTCCAAGGCTTTTTAGCGCAGGTTAGTAAGGGCTATATAAATGCAATTTATTTCGAATGTAAACACAAGGGGTAGTCAGGGAAATAAAAGGGAAGAAGGGGTCAGGAGTGAGAGGGTGACTCGGTGAGGGACCAGGAGATAAAACCCTAAAAAAATGCCCGTTATATTGGAGACAGGGTGTGGCATAACATTTAGCGCTGTTGACTTTGGAACTGGGAAGCCAGGTTCGAGTCACGGTGTCAGCTCTCGCCCTGCATTAAAAATAAGCTAGAAAACGTAATTTTCAATCCAAAGAGCAGTAAATAGAAAAAGTACAATAATATGAAGCATGGCGCCGAGTCACGTGGGCTCCAAAAGCGCATCAGGAATTAAAGTTTGTTTACACATTCCTAAAGAGATACATTTTGGTTGGCAAATGGCGTCAGCTGAGCGCATTTGGCAGACACAAGCCAACTGTGCCGAAACAAACCATTGCAGATGTGGAGCAGAACATGAGCAGGAAACTAACAAAGCTTAGGCAAAATAAAAAAGTAGTGCGCTGACAAAAACTTATATGGGCGATCGTACAATAATCCAGGTAGAGAGTGAGTCTCCAGGCCTGGAACAAAACAGCCAAAAGGCTAGACAAAAGTAAAGCATCAACCAAAGAAACCAAAAGAATTTTGAAAGGCAGGCCAGAGAACGAATGAAAGTGATGGGTGTGGGGGAAGCCCACGGAAGTAGATTACTGCATGTGGAGAAGCAGTGCATGGGTGCGCTGCATAGGCTCGACCTAAAAAACGAAAAGTTCCAAACTGCAGCATTGCTTTGCTTTAAAGACTAGCCAGGCTGAAAGTGTAGTACAAGACAATGAACAACTTAGCTATTGTGTAAAATGTTAAGGAATTAACTTTCCTTTTGTGATTTGCATTGTTTGTTTATGGAGGAATAAAATCTTAATTAGCAAAGTGGTCAAAAGGCTCTTTCACGAGCCCTTCAGCTGAAATATTGGTAGGGCTCGGCACAAAAGTTGCCACCTCTTCCACAAAGTAATTACGTTGTGGGTATTTACAAAATTAATACATGCCATTTCTCCACTGTGAAGGTTTTTTGCAAAGTGGGTTTAGTAGTTTAAAATACCTCTGGAGAGATGTTTTGTTTTCTAGGTCTTGTTAGCCAAGACCTTTTTGATTTTACCTAAAATTATAGATATAAAATGCATACTTTTAGTGGGTTTGAGCTATCCCTTTTCATCCATTAGTCTCTTGTTGTCATTTATTTATTTTCTTTTCCCCCTTCCAATCATACAGCATATAGAAATGGGTCTGCCCTCTTAAGCCATTGCCTCGCTTGTGAGTAACGGCATTCTGCTCTTTCACAAGGAGCACATCCCCACGCAAAGTAGTTTCCTTCACAGCCAGGGTCTACTATTGCAATGTGTGTTTTTGAGACCAAACCATCTTTTTGCCATTATCCAAGGGCCTGAGGGTCTGGTAGCTCCTTGAAAAAAAAATAGCATTTTAGAAAAACCATTGCAAAACTAGCGTTAACAAATGCAAAAGGCCGGTAGTTAGTGCCAGACATGTCGGTTTTGCTAACGTTTGTTCTTTTAGTCATCTGGAATTCAACCCGACTTGAAACAACAAGCTTTTATCTTTCCTCCAAACATAAAGGAAAAAATAGGAGTGTATAAGAGAATTCCTTAACAAGAGAGATGAGAAAGTCAGACACTATCACTTTAGGATAAACAGATTCCTTGAAAGCCCCATGGTAGTTCACCAGGGAGAAGGACAGACTTTATTTATTAATGGAGAGAATGAGAATGGAAAAGTATTTTTTAAAGTTGTTTTTATTGGTAGTTTCATTTGCATAGCATACACCATCTTGCAAGTAACATCTTGCTGATTTTACAAGAATACATGTCGAGATATAACTTTCATCAACAACATAACACATCACATTTCAACTGAAAGGCACTATTACTAACCCCATCATATTTATTAAATCAGTAGTGGCTTCAGTAAGATAAGGGAGATTGCAACACAACGCTGAAAGGAACATATGTACATTTCTACAATGTGTATAGGGTAGGAGGGACAGACCCAACTACATTCAGCTCACCTCTTGCAGTGTCCTTTCTATATTGTAACAAGAGGAGTTTTGCTCAACAGGAGCTCAAGGTGGTGTGTTGTCAGTCAGTCAGTCATCCAGACAACTAGCCACCGATTGAAGTTGGACTGCAGTGTAATAATTTTCAAAGATCTAATTCTGGCAGTTGTAATTTCTGCAGTGCCACCTTGTTCCTGCACCCCCCCTCCAAATCAAATTGAGCAGCATTCTTTTGAGAGCCTTACAAATACTACTAGGTTGCTCCACCGGTAGTTGTAAGAAAGTATAAGAAGTGAAGCAGGACAACCCTCTTGCAAGAGGCAGGCCTGCCAATTTCAGACAGCGATAACTTAGTCCAAAATTCAATATAATTTTTAATGGCAGTCCACAATTTACCAAGATTCTCTTCAATAATGTCCTGATCCTTGAGAAAAACTTTGATTTTCAGATATCCAAAACATTTCTAGTTCCATTGCAGTTATAGCACAGAGATGTTGACATTTGTATCAGATGGCTGGCTTTAACAAAAAAATGCACGTGCCATTAGGTCGAGAGTAAGCATTCGACCTTGTCTATACTTTTAGTACACTTCTTATGGCTTAAAACAATTTCATTTGTTGTTTGCAGTGTCCTTTAAAAAATCTTGTTTGCTAGTGGTCAGTTCTGCCTTTTTCTCCCTCCTTTTTGTGTTTCAGAGCAGTGACCAACTACTGTATTATTCCACTTTGGTTTCTATATCTGTTGCTGTGACGGACTCTTTTTGTTATTTCTTTGGTGCTCCCGTTTCACTATGGGTGTTTTAGGCTGGTAGCTGCCTGCGTTTTATTGCAGCATTCCGTTTCTTCCATCTCCTCCCATGTCGCAGACATTTGTTTTGGCTTTATTCCAGTGCTGTCTTTGTTTACCTCTGGCTCCTAAAATAAACTTATTTTAGAAAAGAAACACCCAGTTGTTTAGCTCACTGCAAAATCCACAATATGCCCTTTCTGGTAGAATGTATCTAAACCTAAAAGCAATGATGTGAAACTTGTTTAGCATCACATCTGAGTCTCTCTCTCTCCAGGGCCTCTCCCTGCCAGCACTCACATCATGGCACACATGGCATTGCTTTTCTCCTTTATTGGGGCCATAAATCTTCTCAGGCTGCTCTGCTCTTTGAAATGTGAGGCAAGAATGCTTGCAAGACTTTTAATTCTGTTAAAATAAAAATAAAATACTTTTCCAGCCTTATTTCCGAATTTCTGTTCAGACGTTTACACAACACGAGGTAGTGCAGTCATCTCATCTCTCCTCAGGGGCTTGTGATTTCTGATGCTCTATTGGCCTTTTACAGCACCCATTGTTGCAAATTTAGCAAATCACTACATGCATTTAATATAGTTGATTCTGCATCAGTTTTTTCCAAATTATATTTATGGTGCCCTGTTGCTAGCTGGCACTCTGTGTACATTGTGCTCCGTTTTTTATTCCTAAGCCCAGATTGATTTTAGTATTAAACACACACTTGCACCGATACCATTGTTTTCACATGGGATTTATATGATTTATGTGCTTTAAAATGTATGTGCCTTACTGGCCATTCAGTAATAGCAGATTCTTATATATAAATGGCAGAAGTACTGTCTCCGCTTACAATTCACTCATTTTGACTTGCTTTACTGGCCCTTGTCAAACGCAGCATCACACAATTCAATGCCACACAATTCCACTCCACACCACATACTTCCACACAAAACCACATAATTGCACTCCACGACACACATTTCCACTACACACCACATACATCCAATACACACCACAAAATTCCACATCATGCTATATAATTCAATGCCACACCACATAAATCCCCTTCACGTCACTCCACAACACACACCACTCCACAAAATTACACTCCATGACACACAATCCCACTCAACATAATTCCACTACACACAATACCACATAATTCCTATCCACATAATTCCAATACACATAGTTCCACTCAACGCCACACAATTCAAGCACACACAATTAAAAGCCAAACAATTCCATGCCACACAATTCCACTCAAACCCACATAATTGCAATCCACACAAAATAATTCAACATCATTAAACATAGTTCCAATCCAAACTACTCCACATAAAATCATACCATACAACATATTTACACTCAGGCACAATTAAATGTTTACGCTCCGAATAGCATGGTTGCATACTCTTCAATCCCCCCTGGCCTCTTTAATCCAATGCCAGACACTCTGACTCTTTAGCTCTCTTATGTGGGTTCCTGCTTTCTTCCTTTGTGAGTTTTCCATCTTTCACTTTGTTCGTCTTTCCCTTTGTGTGTTTTTCCCTCTCTTGCTTGCAGGAAATGTCTGCCCACTGTCAACCACCGGATCAAATATAGCACTGGGTGCTGCCCCTCGTTCACCAGGTCTGTGCATCTCTAGTGTTTTAAGGTCTCATTCCGACGAGTTGTTGTGTGTGTGTGTGTGTGTGTGTGTGGTTATGTATATCCCACCATTCAATAAGCGCTCTCATGGCTAGAACTTTTGTTTTACAGCTAAGAGTAGTTTGTGCTTTAAGGGCCTTGTTTGTTATAGTATTGCAGTAGGCCTCCTAGGCCTGAAAATGTGCAAGGCACTACACCCTCTAGGGGTTACATATATGGTTACACTGCGTTACTTTCTGCCATTCTGTTTTCATGTTATGTCCTCTGGGGGCTGACTATATGGTTACATGACCATGTTTCTTACAAATGCTATTTTCATTATGGTATCCTCTAGGGGATGTTCTGAGCATTACAGTCAAAATACTACAATATTTGCTATACTCGGAAACTTGCCCAATAATGCTTTGCGGGCATTCCTTTTACAAAACAATTTTGCCCATAACTCACTGTGTTTGGTAGTCCTAGGACCACCATCAAAATGTTCAACACGACACACTCTGTCAAGGGCATCTATGGGTTCCCATACTAGAATGGGGGGCACAAAATAATAACCACCAGTCTTTTTAACTTCTGTCACGGCTGGAACTTTTGTTTTACGCTAGGCGTAGTTTGTGTTTTAAGGTCTGAAAATGTGTAATGCACTATGCCCTTTAGGGGCTAAAATTGTGGTTACACTTGCAGTACCTTCTGCAATTCTGTTTTTGTGTGGTTATGCCCTTTGATGGTGACTATATGGTTACATAACCATGTTTCCTACAAATGTTATTTTTATACTGGTGCCCTCTATTGGCTGTTCTGAGCATTTCAATCAGGATACTACAATATTTGCTGCACTTTGAAACTCGTCCCATAATGCTTTGCGGGGCATTCCTTTTACATGACATTTTTGCCCATAACTCGCAGCATGATGTGCTCTTTCTGTCTAGGTCATCTCTGTGTCCCTACACTAGACTGGGGGTAAGGGGGGGGAATCCAAAATAATAATATAAAAAATATAATAAATAATGGCAACACTTTCATTTTTTGCTTAAGATAGGGGAAGGAGGTAAATAGAAGTGCAGGGCCACTGGTATTATGTGGTAGAGAGGACCAAATTATGCGGCAGGGTTGACCAATATATGTGGCAAGAAAAGTCCAATTATATATTTATAACGCCAGTAGCTCTAACTCAAACAGATGCTAGACCTATTGAATTGCAAATGCTTGTTTTTATTGCTCTTAAGGCATGAGACAGATCCAAATCTATCAAAATGACAAAGGATCATGGAGAGGACTTCTACTGGTCCTGCAAATATTAAGCACATCATACCCATAAAGCGAAAAGGTGTGCATGTGCCTGTTCATAGTCCTCCCGCTATCAAACTCTTCATATCTGAGCAAGGCAGCCACAGGATCCACTGCCAGAGCAAACAACAATGGTGACAGGGGGCCAACTGTCTTGTCACCCACTGCAACTTACACATTTCACAGAGCACAGAGTATCTTATTGTTGTGGACTATTGCCGTAGGGCAAGTGCACAACAGTCTAAGCCATGCCCAAAACTTTGGTCCAGATCCTTTTTCCTCCATCATGACCTGTAGGAAACTCTTGTTAAAGTGTTAAATGCCTCTTCCGTGTCAATGGCAGCCAAAGCTGGTGGTGCAGAACTCAGGAAAGAATGATTACCAGTCAATGAACTGTGTTTATTTGGGAAAGTAGTTCTGCCAGGGACAAACCTCGATTTATTGGGGTAAATCAGTCCAAACAACAGAGGGGAAAGTTAATTATCCAATAACATGGATAAACATAAGTATGACCCCTAATACCAGCGGCTCTCTGCCCGGGCTTCAGCAAGATCGTTATGACTGCTTCTGTAGTGATACCAGTCAACAGTTGTGTTTCCTTGAAAGTTCCATATATTTCTAGCAATCGAGGAGCCAAAATATTTTTGTCGATGGCATAGAATTCTTGTGGCAATCAGTTACTGCCAGAAGGTTTGTCCGGCACTAACACATCAATAGCAAGTGTAATTTCCTCTGTCGTAATTGGAGAATCCAGTTGTAACTACTGGGCTGGGTTTAGTCTCTTCAGTCGTGCCTTGCAACATATTCCATGTCTCGCTCCTCTTATGCCCCAAAGTGCATATACAGATTGGAGTCAAATTCAAATATAGTTTCATTAATGCCCATTTTTGTATTAACAAAATGTTGTTGCTAGCCTGTTATTGTTGTAATTGGCGGTTGCACCCTATCAATTCTAACCAGTCAAACCAGAATACTGCTAGCGATGTCACTCTCACGGTGCCTCCTAGCTAGGTACTCCGTATAGTGATGTAGTCCCAATCTGTCCAAGGATGCCTTATATATGTCTCTAAGTTGTGTCAGCTCAAGGGAACTTCGTCCATCCCTAGCAGCTTCAATTTCTAGAGTGGGTCATCTATTCTCTAGAGACACTGTCTGCCTCTCCAGCACTTTTGTTACTCAGCATGTCATCCCCACACGCAGGCCTCTGACTGTTACCTTGAAAGCCTCACAGACTATGCTATGGCTACTAGCTGTCCCTTCTAGAACTCTGTGATAATAGTTCTAAGAATCCAGTAGGGCAGCTGGCTGTAAATTCCGCTCTGATATCTTAATATTGCACTGTTATTGTTTTCCATGTTCAGGGGTTCTAAATGCTGATAAAGTTTGATTCTAGGGGTGGCAGTTAACCCTAGATCCTTTGGTGGCTGAGGAGAATAAAGGATTACTTCAGCTTACCTCACATAATTGGTATGTCATTTCACTGGCAACGAGCATGTTTGGGGATTGCCTCAACACACCTTGATCTTATGTGGGAACCAACAGTGTTGTGCTTTTCATGGTGTTTCCTTGGCATGCTGCCCTCACAGAAGCAAGTTTAGGCGCTTAAGTAACCTTTGAAGTAGTAGCATTGGTTGTGGAGACAGCTACTGTTTTCTTTCAGGTTTGTTGTGCCTCACTGCTGATCTCTGGCACTCAGTTGGGAGAAGCTGGTAGTGTGTGGCTACCGTTTGGTGGAACACAATTTGCGTTCTAGGAATTGTTTGGAAGTAATGAATGCCCAGATCAGAATGTTGGCAGTGATGCACCCATGTTTGATTAGGTCTGTAGGAAACTTGGAGAGCAAATCATTCTGTTGGGACTATCTTGAAATGTTGAGGTTAACATCACAGTAAATTCCTGCAAGCAACAGTCCAACATTATGTGTGTCAGGGCCATTTTGTGACTTTAGGATATTTTCCATTCAGAATGCTGGCATACAAGCAAGCCACATACTGATGTAATGAGCGTCTGTGCCATTTTGTAACATGGGGATATTTTTTAACATCTTTAAAGTGAGAGAGATCTTGAATGGCGTCTGGTGCAATGTTTTATTACCAAAAGTTGGTGCCAGTTTTAGTATTACATATATTCATCGGTGAGTGGCACACCACAGGTGCTTATTGGCTGTTCTAGTACCTACTGGTTATTTAACTGTGGAAGAAATACTAAGAAGAATATAGGAATTCAACTTTTCTAATACACAGCCAACATGCAGGGTAAACTGTGACAGGCACACCATTAAACGTACTGTTGTATTTTGGAAGACACTTCACAAGTGTCTGTTGGTTATTCAAGTACGTATTGGTTAGTTAACTGTGGAAGGCACATCAGTAGTGATTATAGAAATTTCTTTCTTTAAATTAACAGCCTGTATGCAGGATAGACAGTGACAGCTACACCATTAAAGGTTCTGTTGTATTTAATTGGCACTCAAATGTGTGGTGACTGGCATATTGGTCATAGTTCTTCTTTAAGTACTGTCAAATTTAGCTTCTTGGATGTTTATATATATTGTGAGGATATCATTTGTACTTGAGCTTTGTCCGTTTCTTTGTGCCCATAGAAGAGAATTGTTTTGTAGATTGGTTTTATAGTGTCCCTCCACACCGAAGATCCTAATGCAGAATGTTACCCCTCTTCCATTTTTTTCTAGTCGATCAGGGAAAGCCATCAATCAAATGGGCAAAATGAAAAAAAGTAATGTATTTCAAAACTATGCATGTGTTTGGGGCCAACTTAGGGGCAGGGGTGGAGATTAGCTCTGTTAATGCTCACTTTAGAAGCTGAGGTACAAGAAGTGTTGAATAATCTGCTGGAGTTGAGCCCGGAGGAGAGAAATGGTCCCAGTGGATACGAGTTAGCCCTCACAAAGTATGATTTTTTTTTCTGTTTACCTTGTGTTAGCACAATTTTTGAAAGGTACCATTTTGGGCGTAGAAAGGAAGGCAAGAGACAGTGGAAGAGCTTTTTACAGCTCATTGGAAATTAGCCTGTGTGTGTAAGTTTGGAGCTTGGACAGAAAAAAGAATTAGGGACCAATTTTTATTGAACTGTAAATCTGATAAAATATGAGTTACGGATGAAAGACAGACCCGAACTCCCACCCATGTGTGTGCTCATAAAGTAGAAGAAGGGTGTGGAGAATTTACTAAAGAATGTTCCCACATTTTCTATTCAAGAATAGGTTGCTTTATAAATTATGTGCACAAAATTGACATTGAAGCTGATGCAATTCCTGTAGTTGCAAAGGTCGGAAGAATATCTTTGAACATTCAAGATGCTGTACATAAAGATTTAAAAAACTGTAGTTGGCTGCTGTAAGTACTCATGTTGAAGCTACGGAGTGGTTGGCACCAATAGTTGTGGCACAGAAAGCCAGTGGACCTATTTGTCTGTGTTTTGACTTAAGAGCTCTCAACAAATAAATGATTGTGGATAAATTGACACTACTCAACGTTGTGGAACTGATGTTATTGTTGTCTGATGCAAATTATTTGACCACATTAGAAATGGCTTCAGGCTACTATCAAATTAGTTTACATCCCGAATCACAAGAATAACATAATTTATTATGCCTAAGGGAGGATTTGCATTTTGAAGGATGCTATTCGGGATGGTATCAGGTGCTTTAGTTTTTTCAGAGGTTGACGAGCTCAGTTTTGGGTGAAATGAAAGGAGTAACCTGCTTTCAAGACGATGTATTGGTTTATGGTTGTGCCTGGAAGAAACAGGATTCCAGAATAAAATAAGTTAAGTGTTGGTGAAACTGAAAGGTTCTTGATTGACCCTGATAACGTTTGTTTTTGGAAAAGAAAAAAAAATGTAGGGCATTATTTATGCAGAGATGGAGTTAAACCAAAAAATGAGTAGCTGGAGACTAATCTCTATTTAAGAATGCTAGACACCAGGGAGGAGGTGAAGGTTCTAGACACTATGGGGGTTATTCTAACTTTGGAGGAGTGTTAATCCGTCCCAAAAGTGACGGTAAAGTGACGGATATACCACCAGCCGTATTACGAGTTCCATAGGATATAATGGACTCGTAATACGGCTGGTGGTAAATCCGTCACTTTTCCGTCACTTTTGGGACGGATTAACACCTCCTCCAAAGTTAGAATAACCCCCTATGTCCAGAAATTCAAATTGGATCGATGCTTCAAATAAGATCAGTGTGTCTCTGGCATACAAGAAATGCATGTTACCAAAGATTTGCCCCTCACCTCCACCCCATTTGTGTTTTAGTTTCTCAAGCTCACTATCTGACAAGGCACTTCTCCGATATGTATGCAATGTCCACTTCCTTCCTTTTAATTTACTCATAAGTTTATGTGCCTTTTTGTTAAGTTACTCAGCCCTCTCATGTTCCAGGACACCAAATTAGATCTGTTTTTGTTTTTAATTTTCTTTATTTTGGTTCTCTGCAGCAGATAAATAAGTTCATCAATAAATAAATCTCATGCCAGCTTAAAAAGGTAAATTAATGATGTGGCTGTGTTATATAACCTACTAAAATCTGCGATGCTACAAAGTCCAATAAGGGATGTTCCTTCAAATTCATTAAAGTGCAATTAAATTTTTCCATGATTTCTAAAGTGCAATACATTTCATACATTAGGATAGCTATCCATTTGATTATAAAGTGCAAAACATACTAACTAATTCTAAAAAAAGCTTCCTGCCCATCCCTGTCCTCTTCCCTTACATTCTTTAACAAATACATTGTTTATTTTCTCAATACATTCGGATACTTAGTTAACTTACTTCCAAATTCTAAAAAACATTCTTCCCTTCCCTGTTCTTTTTTTCATACAAATATTCTTTGGCATATATTTTTATATTTATCTTCTCAATCCGTGACTGCAGTTTTCGTGGTTCAACCGATTTGCAAAGAGTGGTTATTAGTGATCGTGCCAATATCACTACAATAAACCACCAACTATTTGTCAGAGCTGGGAGGATTCCCAAGTGCTTGGAACAACTCAGAAGAATAGAATTTAAGTGTATAGCGTATTCAGTCCGGAGAGAAGCCAACCTGCACCTCAGAAACCATCCCTAAAATATTTTTAGTCTGTCACATTCCAAGATCATATAAATCCAACTAGCACATCCTACACATCTTGGACGTTGTTCGGGAAAATTCGATTCCATTATGCAATAATAAGGGATTTTAATACACCATCCACTGACCATACAGTTGCAGTCTCCTAAAACTGGGACCTCTCAAATTGATGTAACTTAGATGGGAAGCTGCCAGCCACTCCTCTCGTGTTAAATTTACCTTATTTTTCTTTTACCATTTACTTTGAATGGCTTGAAGCGGATCTTTAAATCTTCTCTCTTCAGACTGTAACCGATATCCCCACTGACTCTTTTCTTTGCTCTCTGGTAGTGCAAAATAAAACATGTACTAATTCATTTCTTGATTCAGTTTGTAATGGTTCGTATTTATAATTACTGGAGGTCTAATTTGCACCACTTCCCAAGAGACCAAAACATCATTAATCAACTAGTCTCTGACTTTCCCTAGATTGTACTTCTCCCATCTGCACACTTCTTTTTCCAATGCACCGGGCACAAACCTTTAAAAAGGTTTCTGCATGGGTAATAGAAATCCTCAACTATTGAAAGAATTGTTTTCTTTTTGAACAGCTTGAAAGTACGTTATCTTACTGCTTTTGGGTTCTTGACTTTGGAAAGGGTAGGATCTGGGCAAGAAAAAATTCCACTGCACATAGCTGCTAGGAAACAGTTACCAAATGTCTTTCATTTCTTAGATTTGTAGTACTTATCACTGGTTATTAAATAAGCAGCTAAATAATAAGCTCTCCAATTAAGGAGGGATAATCCTCCTTCCTGGAGTGGCAAAGTCAGTTTCTTAAAGCGAATTCTTGAAATACACTTATTCCAGATGAACGTGCTAGTGAGTGCATTCAACCCTTGGAAGATATTATGTAATACACATGGGATCGATTTTGGGGGAGGGAGGGAGGAATGTAAAAGTGGAAGTATCTGCATTTTCACCATCGCTATCCTCACAATTAATAGAAATTGAAATCATGCTCCATCTATCAATCATACTTTTAATCTTGGCAGTTATGGGAGAATACATATTTCTCAGTAACTAATTCCCAAATATCTGACTGGCATCTGCTGATATATAGTTTGCAAGTATTAAGGAAAGGACTTAATACCAGTATTAAAAAAAATCACCCAATACCTGAATAATGTTGAGAACCTTTTAAGTATTTCAAACGGATCATGAAAAATCATCTTCTTGGGTAGCAAAAATATCACCAAATCATCTGCATAAAGTTTGAGTTTTGGTGCCCCCATTATCACTGCCTTCACCCCTCCACTTTCCCTCAGAAGGCAGGCTGAAGATTAATAAACCAGGCAACACGATATGGTGAGAGGGGACACCTCTGCCTAGTACCTCTGGTGATCTTAATAGGATCCAAAATCCTGCTCTTTAAAGTTATTACGGGTATTGACCCCTCATAAATTAAAGATTTCAACTCACAAGGTCAAAGAGATTTTCTGCATCAATAAATAGAACTGTCACTGCTATCTTAATTTTAGTAAAATAATCTCTGGTTTCCACTAGATAATCTGTTGTAATACAGTAGGCGCCCTGTAATCAATTCAGTCTGATCACTCTAGATCCACTACTGAGTGGCACCTGCTACTCTTAGCGCTAAGGTTTTCATGAAAATCTTTTTTGATAATTCTTTATTAGTTTTTTAAGGCACAAAGCAATGTCAAACTCTTAACGCCCCATGGAGTGGGCCCCAGTAATTGCAGCTGTATGCCTTTGCTCCCAATCCATCTCGCCTTCTTAAACTTACATGTGTGTAGTCGAAATGCACAGTCCGTAGTAAGCCCACCATTCACCTCATATCTTCTGATGTTTCTTAGGGCATCCACGGGCATTGTCAATAGGTTCCTCCAATTTTGCAGAACTCTCCATGCCTGACCTCTATTCCCTCAGTGGTGGAGCCTCTTGTGACTTCTAATATGTGGCTATGTCTCTCTTTCATAAAAATCTTATAGTTTGCTTTCAGCATTGTAATAGGACAGAATGAATTTGTCTTCTGGGTTTTTTCTGTTTTTTAGAAAGCATGTAAGGAGCCCTTTATGAAACGAAGGGGGAATAGCACCTCTGCTCAAAATGTTATTAAACAAATGTAACAGAATGGTTCTCAAATCCAGGAGTTGCAACTGGTACCATTCTGATGGAAACCCAACCTCACCCGCAGCCTTATATCTAGCCAGTGCTCTGACTACTCCCTCCCTTTCCTGTAAAGTTGTTGGGGTTGTGCTGCTTTATTTGTCAACTTCGGGAGCCAAATGTTTGTCCGGAAATGTATTATATCATTACTTCCTGAAGACTTCTCTTCTTTATAATTTTTTTTAAAGTACTGTTGAAGCACTTCCTTAATTTGCTCTTAAATGAGTCTCTGATTTTTTTAAACCTGCATGTTTGGATTGTCGTGTTCTGGACCTCCAGGCCAGCAGCCACCCATTTATCTCCCCCTCTTCATATAGCTGTTGCCCAAAGGTACTGCCGTTAAGAACTTGTTTCTCATTCAAAAATTGTTATAACTCCTGTTTAGCTCTCTCTGTAGCAATATAATGCCATGGACTATCTACTTGAGAGCTTTATTTCTGCCTATACAAAGACTCCAGTCAATTTCCTTACTTATCTCTCCCCGTCAAGTTGATTTAAACACTGCCCAGGTATTCACTATGGAAGAGGAGTTTTTTTTTTTTAAACAGCCTAGTTTGGGCCTTCATCTGATCGACAGAAGACGCTTCTGACAGCAAGCTGTATTTAAGGACCAGTTATAGGGCCATGCTAGGTTATCGAAGAAGGCACAGTCTTAAAAAAAAGTAGCTGCATGATCAGCTAGAGTATTTGAGATGCTTGAAGGAGTAGCATGCATCATGTCTTGTATAAAAGGAAAACGTATATTCTAGAGATAGCGCAATGACAAAAAGAAAAGAAAGTGTATTGCCTACACAGTGGGTTGGCGACATGACAAGGGTCTGTTAACTTGTGCTCCTCCTTAAGCTTCAGCATTGATCTAGGGACCTGTCTAAATCTGTTGTTTGAACAAAATTACAACCCCTTCCAATTATTCTTTTTTTGTTAGGTAGGTCGACCAACCTATAGTGACAGAAGGTTGTCCAGCATTGACTATAAAATGAAACTAATGAATACCTAACTCGATTCATTTGGACCTCAGCGATGACCCATCTTCCTAAATGATCAGACACCACCTTCTTTATACTGCCCACAAATGTTCTACTGGCTAAGATTGCCACCTCCTTTAGAGATGCAG
This sequence comes from Pleurodeles waltl, assembly GCF_031143425.1. NCBI lineage: Eukaryota > Metazoa > Chordata > Amphibia > Caudata > Salamandridae > Pleurodeles > Pleurodeles waltl. Next base: position 702,579,692 of record NC_090440.1, read on the forward strand.
ACGAGGAAGAGTATCCCACTAGTTGAAAAGGGTGCCAGCTTATTGATTCAATCTTTGACTTTTATAATGTGGGTCTCCTCAGACAGTGTCTCCCATCCCAGTGTTTTAACAGCTATTATGATAATGAACATGGTGTTTCACTACCATAATTATTTCACTAACGCATACCCTAACCACTTTCTTAACTCCTGTTTTACCCAGTCCTCAAGACTAACCCTAACCCTTTGTTAAGTTGAGTAAATTTGTAGAGGGCATTTTCACCCAGGAGGATATCCCATCACTGAGCAGGTGAGTCTATCCAAACCTGAGGTCTACTCAAAAAGCCAGATCTTTAGCTTCTCGCAGAATTCAAAAAGTGAGGAGGAGGCTCTTATGTGTAGCGGCAGGTTGTTCTATGCTTTAGAACCGATGTTGGAGCAGGCTTGATCACTGGATCTGGTTTTCCTTATGTGTGCAAGTAGGAGTCAGGAGGAGCATAGGTGTCTGGAAGGTTTGTGAATGCAGATCAGTTGTTGAGTTATGCTGGGCCAGTGTTATGTAGTGCCTTGAAAGTGTGGGTAAAGAGTTTGAAATGTGTTTGTTTGTGTATGGGGAGACAGTGGAGCTCTTTCAGGTATTGTGTGATGTGAGTACAGTGTGGGAGGTTGAGAGTGATTCTGGCCACCGGGTTCGAATTGGTCTGTAGCCTCCGGGTGAGTTGTCTGTTGTTTCTGGCGTAGAGGGTGTGCCCATAGTGGCATGTGTGATTGTTTTCCAAGTGCTAATTGGGAATCATTTGAAAGTCTTCCCTAGCATCTTCAGGGTGTAGAAGAATTAGGTGGTGGTGGCATTGACTTGGGTGGTCATGTCGAGTTTCCTGTCAATGACGATCCAAAAGTTCTTGGCATGAGTTGTGGAGGTGAGTGTCGGTCCTAGCTCTATTGGCCACCTGGTGGAGTTGGGCTGCTCTGTGTTCAGATAGTTGGGTCTTCATCCAGTGGGCGATTTCAGTCATGTAGGCATTAAACTTGATCCAGGTACTGGCCGTCTTGTCTGTGAGATTGAGAATGAGTTGTGTGTCATTAGCGTAGGAGAGGGTACTGATGCTGTGAGAGTGGATGATGCTGGCTAGAGGGGATCATGTATGTGTTGAAGATGGTCGGGCTCAGGGAAGATTGTTGCAGAACTGGGCACACAAGGTTGCGGGCAACCGAGATGTATGGTCCAAGGTTGCTTGACTGGTTCCTTCGAGTCAGGAAGGAGTAGGTCCATCAGAGTGTGACCTTTGATTCGGATGCTGTGTAGTCATTTGATGAGAATGGCACAGGATAGAATGTCAGTTGTGTAGGCATTGAATGAGGATGGCATGGGAGATCATGTCAGACACTGCAGTGAGGTCCAGGTGATGAGGGCTGCCCTATCTCCTCTGTCGAGAGTCATGCGGATGGAGAGGGCAGTTTCCATGCTGTGGTTGAGTCTGATACCAGAATGAGTGGTTTTGAGGAGTTGGTAATGTATTCTATGAGGTGTCTGTTGAAAAGGTGTCTTAGATCTTGGCTGTGAATGGTAGCAGGGAAATCGGCCTGAAGTTGGCGAGTGTTGAAGGATGAGCGGAGAGTCTCTTCAGGCATGGGAGAACAATTATGCATCCAGGCATCTGAGAAGGTTGCGGAAGAGGTGGAGGCATTCCAAATGGCTGTCAGCATGGGGCTGATGGGTTGCAGTCTTCAGGAGTAGGCGTGGTGGGGGATGGGGTTTGAAAGGGCCCATGAGTGGTTAGACTTCATGGTACTAGAGGTTTCTTCTGGGTTGATGACAGGCCATGTGGGTAGCATTGGTTCTCTGGATGAGATCGGGAGCCGTCTGGTGAAGTCTGTCTGGTCTGGTTGCAGATTGAAGGTGCTCTAAATGGCAGTGATTTTGTTGCTGAAGAATTGAGAAAGATTGTTGCATAGGTCCTGCGAAGGGGTGATCGAGCTGGAGGTGTCCACTGTTGAGGTGAAATCCTTCACAATGACAAATATATCTTTGCTTCTGTTGGTGCTGGCATGGATGCAGTCTGCCAGAGCAGAGCGTTCAGTCCGGATCATTTGGTGTTAGCATATCAAGGCAGATTAAAATGGGCTCCTGTCTACATTGTCCTGGCTCATTCTCCATTTGTGATCCAGTTGTTTGCAGTGGTGTTTCATCAGTCTGAGTTCCTTTGTGTACCAACTGGCTTAATGGCTATATCTTGGTGTATTGTTATGTTTAAGGTGGGGCCAGGGAATCGGTGCAGGTGGTGTTAAAATTGTTGAAATTCTAATGCCTTTGGGGATGCTGAAGCTGTGGTCGGGTCAGTGGGTGTTGAGAGCGTTTACCTGTCCTTGTCATTAATGCAGTTCCAGTTTTGACTGTTTGGCCTGGCGGTGGTGGTGGTATGGGCATTGGACTGGTATGGGGATGCTGAACCTAATGAGGCTGTGATTTGTCTAAGAGACTAGTGTGGGATCGTCAACTCAGATTTATCAACAGTGATAAAAATTGGTTCCAGAAGAGTGTGCGGCGACGTGGGTAGGTCCCTTTACTCATTGGATGCGACCCAGGCTTCCAAGGTCTTTGATAAGAGCTTTTGAGTTTGGGTCGGCATGTTCTTCCAGGTGAAAGTTCAGGTCTCGGAGTAGGTTGTAATTGCTAGTATCGAGGATGACTGGTTCCCTGAACATTGTTACTCATTCTCTTGCCCTGCACTCTGATCCTAACTATGTAACTTTTCCTAACACTTACCTATAGTAACCCTTAAAGTAAACCTAACCCATCAAAACCCTTATCTTCAACTATATGTTCATATCTAGCCTCACACAAAAATGCCGATATGATATTCATAATTTTTAAAGCATTACATTCACCTTAATATGTTTCTTATTTCTGGGCCAACAAAGATGTATTAAAGTTATGATTACTGACCAAAAATGAAGGTTTGAAGGCCTTTGAAAATGTAGGATGTTGAGACTGTTTGGAGGATGTAGAGGAAGTGAATTCCAGCTTTTGACTGCAGCCATGAAAAAATACCTGTCTCCATATCTCGAGTTCTGAGTTTTACATACTTGGAGGAGGAATTGTTGATTGAATCTGAGACCTTGTTGTGTGACAACCACTGACATTTCTTTACCAAAAAGACATTGGCCCTCATTACAACCCCGCAGTTGGTGATAAAGCGGCGGTAACACCACCAACAGGCCGGCGGTAAAAAAAATGGAATTTTGACCACGGCGGAAACCGCCAACACAGACAGCCACTTTTACACACCGATCGCCACGGCGGTAGCAACAAGCACTGCAGCTGTAACAGCCAACAGCCAGGCGGAAGACAGTGTACCACCCACAGTATTACAACTGGCCTATCCGCCACCTTTTCCGGGGCGGTACCAACGACATCAAAAGTACGGCGGAAACAGTACACAGAAGGCAAAGGACTCGCCTCTGGAGACTCAGGGAACGACCACGACGCCATAGAGCCCGAGCTGCAGGTGCTCCCCATGCCGGTCTACCTCCTACACCAGGAATACCAACCCAGCGGCGATGACCACAGTGAGTACTGCCACCTAGCACACAGGGATTGGGGAAGGAAAAAAAGAGTGACACACACATGCAACACCCCCAACACCATACACACAAACCGATGCAGTAACATTACATATTCACCCTGTACCCCACAGGAATAATGCAAGGACAAAATGATTTGAAGAAAGTGAGCGTAATAAGATAAAACACTAGAACTACGTCCTCAAAAATCAAAACAGTATTTACAGATATACAAATGTAGGGACGCTGCCCAGTCCATAATGTCCGTGGGCCACATGGCCATATCACATAGGCCAAGGCCCCACTTGACTCCTGCCTCAATACGGAGAGAACACTGCTCGGGCATCAGGTTGAAAATACACAGGCACCTGGGGGAAAGGGAAGGGGGCAGGCACCTCAGCGGGAAGATGGTACAACGCCACTGCTCCTGGAGGGGGGGCTACATGCCCTCTACGATGTCCTGGGGAGTGCAAAGCCACAGTCTCCCAAGTGGGAGGTTTGCCCACTGCTTGGTCCTGGGGAGTGCAAGTCCACAGTCTCTCAAGTGGGTGGTTTGCCCACTGCTTGGTCCTGGGGAGTGCAAGGCCACAGTCTCTCAAGTGGGTGGTTTGCCCACTGCCTGGTTCTGGGGAGTGCAAGGCCACAGTCTCTCAAGTGGGTGTTTTGCCCACTGCTTGGTCCTGGGGAGTGCAAGGTCACAGTCTCTCAAGTGGGTGATTTGCCACTGCTTGGTCCTGGGGAGTGCAAAGCCACCGTCTCTCAAGTGGGTGGTTTGCCCACTGCTTGGTCCTAGGGAGTGCAAGGCCACAGTCTCTCAAGTGGGTGGTTTGCCCACTGCTTGGTCCTGGGGTGTGCAAGGCCACAGTCTCTCAAGTGGGTGGTTTGCCCACTGCTCGGTCCTGGGCAGTGCAAGGCCACATTCTCTCAATTGGGTGGTTTGCCCACTGCTTGGTCCTGGGGAGTGCAAGGCCACAGTCTCTCAAGTGGGTGGTTTGCCCACTGCTCGGTCCTGGGGAGTGCAAGGCCACAGTCTCTGTAGTGGGTGGTTTGGCCACTGCTTGGTCCTTGGGAGTACAAGGCCACAGTCTCTCAAGTGAGTGGTTTGCCCACTGCTTGGTCCTGGGGAGTGCAAACCCACAGTCTCTCTAGTGGGTGGCTTCTCCACTGGTTCTGGAGGGGGCCTTGTGCCCAGTGTGCTTCATCCTGGCAAGGAGGGGGTGAGTGGGTGCCTTCTTCCACTGGTTCTGGAGGGGGCCTTGTGCCCTGTGATGCAGCACATGGGGAGTGCAAGGTCACAGTCTCTCACCTGGGTGTCATACCCACGAGATTTGCAGTGAGCAGGATGCATGACAATCCACGGAGGCAGGACTACAGTCCATCCACCGGCGGCGATGGCTGCACAGTGGTGGCAGTGCCAGTGCTGGTGGTGGTGCTGCCAGTCGTGGGGAGAGGCTCCCGCCCTTTCCCTGCAGCCTCGGATGGCTGCCCACTGGGGCTGCTGCTTCTGCCAGTGGTGCTGGTGCTGCCAGTGGTGGGGGGAGGCTCCAGCCCTTCCCCTGCAGCCTCGAATGGCTGAAGCACCAAGGTTGGTGGTGGGGGCTCCGATCCTGTCACATCACCATGCCTCCTGTCGCTCCTGCCTGCAGGGCCAGGCCCTTTGCCCTTGGCAGCTGGTGGTGCATCCTTGCCCTTAGCAGCTGGTGGTGCATCCTTGCCCTTGGCAGCTGGTGGTGCCTTCTTGCCCTTGGCAGCTGGTGGTGCCTTCTTGCCCTTGGCAGCTGGTGGTGCCTCCTTGGCAGCTGGTGGTGCCTCCTTGCCCTTGGCAACTGGTGGTTGTTCCTTTCCCTTGCCCTTGGCAGCTGGTGCAGGCACACTGCCAGTGCTGATGGGTGTCTCCTTGGAGCCTCTCACACCTGCAGCAGCTGCCGAAACTACAGTGGCCGTGGACTGGGCGGCTGAGATGCTGGACTGGGTTCTGCCCACCCTGGCCCGAAGTGAAGGACGGGGGTGGGGGGGCAGGGGGAAGGGGCAGGGCAGAGGTCAAGGGTGGAGAGGAAAAGCATCTTTGGGACACCGAGCCAGGAAGAGGGTGAAGGTTTGGGATTGGAGGAAGAGGGTGTGGTTGTAGGAGGTGTTTGCTGTGTTTGGGAGCAGGTGCATGGGCTGGACGCTGTTGTGAGGTGGATGGCTGTTGGGTGTCTGAGGGCTTGCGTTTGTGTACTTTGGGAGGAGGAGGAGGAGGCACAGACACAGTGGGAGAGGACACGGGACACGGGACATGTGCATGGATGTGGAGGTGGTGGCTGCCAGTGAGGGGCGTGTACTGATGGGTGTGATGGTGGTAGGGGATGAGGATGTTAGTGCATGCAGGTGTGAGTGGACACGCTACTGGGATGGAGGTGGAGGACAAGGAGGAGGGGGCACAGTAGAGGCAATGGATGCTGGTATGTCTGCTACTGGATGGTGTTTGTGTGAGTGCCTGTGTGATGATGTGTGATGCTTGTGTTTGCCTGAGCTACTCCTGTGTGTTGTCTTGGGTGCATGCTGGCCTGATTGTGTGCTTGGGATAGGTTGGGGTTCAGGGGAATGGGACTGGGTAGAGGAAGTTGGAGGGGGGAGGATAGAGACAGGGACAGTGGCTGCCATCAGGGAGAAGGCCAGAGCCTGGAATGATCTCTGTTGGGCCGCCACGCCAGAGTGAATGCCCTCCAGGAATTCATTTGTATGTTGCAAATGCCCTGCCAGCCCATGGATGGCATTCACAATGGTTGACTGGCCAACAGAGATGGATCGCAGGAGGTCAATAGCCTCCTCACTCAGGGCAGCAGGGCTAACTGGTGCAGGGCCTGAGGTGCCTGGGGCGTAGGAGATGCCCACCCTCCTGGGTGAGCCGGCACTGGAATCTCGCTGAGGGGCTGCTGGGAGGGCGGTGCTCGTACTGGGGGTGGTGACTGTACCTGTAGTTGGAGTGGGCACAGAGGTGTCCGCCACCAGCAGGGAGCTTCCATCGGAGGAGGTATCACTGTCTGAACTGTCCCCTCCAGACTCCGCCGTGGTGCTCCCCTCGCCCTCCATTCCACTGGTGCCCTCACGGTTGGTGGATTCAGCCTCCAGGGCCATGGGGGATGCAGCTCCCTCTGTCGCCGGTGCCTCTGCTCCTCCACCAGATGATGCAAATGCACTTAAGGACAGGGTGACAAAACAAAAAGGGGGGGAAGAGACAGAGGCTACACTTGGTCAATGCCAGCAACAACACCACTGTTGGCGTACACAACACACAGGGGACAGCCCTACGCACTAGGCGATGTAGTACCAGTCACAATGCTAGTCACCAGGCCATGGACAGTAATACCTAACGCCAATGGCAGCATACCTGTGACCCACAGATCCCTGCCCAGTAGAAGATGCCTACCAGCATGTTTGGGAGTGGAGTGCATCAGCCCTTGCCCAACATGGAACCTACCCTGCAATGTCCCGCCTGGCCTAGGGGCACCCCCACCCAGAGACCACGCGCAATTTGCAGATTTGGAAACTGTACTCACCCCCTTGTGGCTGCTGTGATGCCCTCAAGCACCCATCCAGCTCCGGATAGGCCACCGCCAGTATGCGGAACATCAGGGGGGTCAGGGTTCCACGGGCACCCTTTCCTTGTTGGGAGGCCATCCCCAGCTAGGCCTCTGCCGTCTTCCTTGCCAAGTGTCTCAGGTCCTCCCATCGTTTGCGATCGTGGGTGCTCCGCCTGCTGCAGACCCCACGGTCTGTACGTCCTTGGCGATGGCACGCCATATACCCTTTTTCTGATGGGCGCTGACCTGCAGAAAAATAAAAATAGAAAAAGTGATCAGTCATAACGTCCGGCCTGTTACACCCATGGCCCACCATGTCCCCCCCATCTCCTACGCACATACATTGCCCACCATACATGCAGCACACTGCCCAGTACCGGTGAAGGCATGGGCCCTTTCCCCAGTGACTTGAGCCACAGTCGGTTCCAGACACGGGTTACAGCAGCACTTGGTAGGTCCTCTCCTGTTGAAGGTCAAGTAGCGAATGAGTGAACAGATAGAAAATGGAGGTCACGTCCGCGGCGATGTGTACCGTCACTGCCGGCATACATCACCATTTGCTACTGTAACCCAAAGGGCCCAATGCTAACCAATGAGGAGTTGCACGGCGGTCCTTGACCGCCGCCCGCAGCGGCGCACAATGTCAGCGGCATTACCTCACTTCCACCTGTCCCTCCACACAGGACAGGCACCCGCCATTTCAGGGAGGGGGCGGCAGGCCATGGCACCTAACTGCGTCACAGCAGACATAAGCACATTTTGGGACTAAACATCAACATACTGTTTCTGTCACAACATGCAATACATTGTACTTTTAGGAAATGTTGAAAACTGACCAGATGCCCATCGTTTTGCCCCCTAGATTACAAATGCTGAGGATGATTGGGAGATGGAGTCATCCCCCGTGTACAGGACCCTGGTGGTCTTGGCAACAATGGAAGACAGACACATTATCCTCACCTACAGACTTGATAGGGCCACAATCCAAGAGCTGTGTGCCCAATTGGGGCCAGACCTGATCTCAGCTATCCGTAGCCCACTGGGATCCCCCCTCTTGTGCAAGTCCTGTCTGTGCTCCATTTCTTGGCAAGTGGCTCCTTCCAAGTGACAGTGGCCATGGCAGCAGGAATGTCCCAGCAAATGTTCTCAATAGTGCTGACCAGAGTGTTGTCTGCCCTGATGAAACACATGCGCAGCTACATCGTATTCCCCCAGGTGGAGGATTTGGCCACAGTGAAAGCTGACTTCAATGCAATGGGACATATCCCCAACATTGTTGGGGCAATAGATGGTACACATATCGCCTTTGTCCCCCCCAGGAGAAATGAACATGTGTTCAGAAATCGAAAGAGCTTTCACTCTATGAATATACAGATAGTGTGCCTGGCGGACCAGTACCTCTCCCATGTGAATGCAAAGTATCCTGTGCATGATGCCTATATGCTGAGGAATAGCAGCATCCCAAATGTGATGGCTCAACTCCAGAGGCACATGGTGTGGCTAATAGGTGAGCCCATGGTCCCCACCCAGTGTATGTTGGTATATGGGTGTGTGGTTGGCCCTAAGGGTGAGTGTCTGGCTAACAGGTATCCCTCGATATTTGCAGGTGACTCTGGTTACCCCAACCTCTCATGGCTACTGACCCCAGTGAGGAATCCCAGGACAAGGACAGAGGAACGTTACAATGAGGCACATGGGCGAACAAGACGAATTATAAAGCAACCTTTTGGCCTCCTGAAGGCCAGGTTTCAGTGCCTCCATCTAACAGGTGGTTCCCTGTGCTACTCACCCAAGAAGGTGTGCCAGATCATCGTGGCATGTTGCATGTTGCACAACCTTGCCTTCTGCCGCCAGGTGCCTTTTCTGCAGGAGGATGAGGCTAGAGATGGGCATGTGGCAGCGTTGGAGCCTGTGGACAGTGATGAAGAGGAGGATGAGGATGTGGACAACAGAACATCTATCATTCGACAGTACTTCCAGTGACACACAGGTAAGACACTGTAACTTCACCTTCCATTGCAGTTTTGTGTACTAAATGTTCACTGGCGGGCTGCTGTTCCCACTAGTATGGCTTCTTACTGTACCCTTTGACATGCCTATTCACAGATATTTGTGCCCTACTCTGGCTCCTAGTGTACTGACTGCAGCAAAATACAGGTCTTACCTATGTATACATTACTGTACAGTCTACTTGCAATGTCTATGGATTGTTAAAGGAATACATACTTAAATCATTTGATATACTACATACATGTATTTTTTCAAAGGGTGTTTATTTAAATGCTGAAAGGTTAATGGGGATGTGCAGTGGGCTTGGGTGATGGTGGAGGAGAGTCCAGGATAGAGTCCAGTCTATTTGTATCACAGGTGCATTGTCCAAGGGGGCATAGGAAGTGGAGCAATGGCAGTTCAAGGTGGGCAGGATGACAGAGTGGGAAACAAGGGTGACAATCAGGAGAGTCTTATTTCCTGGCGGGGGTCTTAGCAATGTTCTCTGGCTTCTGCCTGGGTCGCAGGGACTGTTTGCGGGCTGGTTCTCCTTCTGCAGGGGGAGGGGTGCTAATGGCATGTTGGTCCTGTTGCGGGCCTCCTGTCCACTAGCGGCAGCGGAGGTGGAGGGCTGTTCATCAGTGTGGCTAGTGTCAGGGGCCCGTTGATGTGCCACTGCCTCCCTCATGGTGTTGCCCATGTCTGCCAGCACACCTGCAATGGTGACCAGGGTGGTGTGGATGTCCCTCAGGTCCTCCCTGATCCCCAGGTACTGTCCCTCCTGCAGCCGCTGGGTCTCCTGCAACTTGGCCAGTATCTGGCCCATCGTCCCCTGAGAATGGTGGTATGCTCCCAGTATGTTGGTGAGTGCCTCGTGGAGAGTCGGTTCCCTGGGCCTGTCCTCCCCCTTTCACACAGCAGTTCTGTTTCCCTGTTGTCCTGTGCCTCTGTCCCCTGAACCGTGTGCCCACTGCCACTGACCCCAGGTCCCTGATCGTCCTGGGTTTGTGGGGTTGCCTGGGGTCCCTGTAGTGGTGTACACACTGCTGATTGACGTGTCCTGGGGACAGATGTATGGGCCCGCTGGGTGGGTGCTGTGGTGGTGTTTCCTGAGGGGGAGGCTCTGTGGTGGTATGGGACTGTGGCTGGGTAACCGACTGTCCGAAGATCCCTGATGGGCCAGGTTGGTCCTCCAGATCCAGGCGAGCAGAGCTGCTGTCATCACTGTGGAACTATGCGGGGGAGAGGGGGACTGATTGTTGCTGGCACCTCCTCTCCGGTGACGTTGGGTGTGGGACCTGTGGTGATGTAAATGCAGTGTTAATGTTTCTACGTTTGACATCTTGTGCATGTGTGTGTTGCCCTGTATGGTTGTGAGTGCCCTGTCAGCTTTGCTTTGTGTGAGTAGTTATTTTGTGGACTAGGTGGCTCTCTCTAGTGTGCATGCTGTGGTGATGGGTGTCCATGCAGGGCTGCAAGTGATGTCCATGCATTGGTGGTGCATGCAGTGCTGGGTACTGGGATGGGGGGGTTGTGATGGTGGGGTGTATGTTAGGTGGTCGGGTGATTGGGGTGAGGGTAAGGGTGGGGGTATGTGATGGCATGCAGGTAGGGGGGGGTGAAAGTAGTAAATAATTGACTTACCAGAGTCCAGCCCTCCTGTTACTCCTGCCAGGCCCTCAGGAGGCAGTATTGCCAAGACATGCTCCTCCCATGTTGTTAGTTGTCGGGGAAGAGGTGGGGTTCCACCGCCAGTCCTTTGTACAACTATCTGGTGTCTTGCAACCACGGAACGTACCTTCCCCGTAGGTCGTTCCACTTCTTCCTGATGTCATCCCTTGTTCTGGGGTGCTGTTCATGGCGTTGACCCTGTCCACTGTTCTCCGCCATAGTTCCATCTTCCTTGCAATGGATGTTTGCTGCACCTGTGAGCCAAATAGCTGTGGCTCTACCCGGATGATTTCCTCCACCATGACCCTTAGCTCCTCCTCGGAGAACCTGGGGTGTCTTTGTGGTGCCATGGGTGAGGGTGTGTGGGCTGATGTGTTGGGGTGTGTGCTGTGAGCTGCGTGGATGGTGTATGGGTGATGGAATTCTGTGGCTCTGGTTCTGTGGGTGCGCTTCGTGTGTCTCTCTCAGTTGCCAATTTCTTTGTGTCGTAAAGGGTTGTGGGTAGGGTGGGTGGGTGTTTTATAGTGGTGTGGTGTGTGTATGAGTGTCAGGTGTGTGTAGTTTGAATTGTCCAATGTGGTGGTGTTTTGTATGTGTGTGTGTGTGTGTATTTTTAGCACAGCGGTATGTTCCGCTAATGGTTTACCATGGTTGAATGTCCGCCGAGTTGATTCGTGGGTCATAATGCTGTGGACGTAGTTCTGTTGGCGTAATAGTGTGGGTTTTGCTACCACCATTTTAGCACTGACCTTTGGGCTTGCGGACTTGTGTTTGTGTGTGTATAGTGACGGATTGCTCTGTGTGGGTCATAATATGGGTATTGCAAGGTCGCAGTATGTTGGAGGCAGTCGGCATGGCGGTAAGCGGGACTTACCGCCAATGTCATGATGAGGGCCATAGTTTTTAAGATAAATGGAGTTATGCTTGTAACATGTGAATGGACTGGGAGACAATGCATGCACTTCCTGACCATTGTTATTGAATCATCTTTTTAGTCAACATAAAAGACACATCTGCATTCTGAACTAATTGAAGGCAGGCTACCTGTGGCCTAAGGAAAATAACATTACCATAGTTGATTCTGCATTGTATGGCAGCAACAATAAGTAGTCTTACTGTGGAATTAAAAAAAAGGGAACAATTGGCAGAATATCTTGAGGAGAAGGAAGCATACTTTTACTGAATGTGCAGCAAGAAAACCTGCGCCTAGATCTGAGTCATTGTGAATACAGAGATTATGCACAGCTAGGGCAGTGGAAGCCCATCACTCTGACTTCGTCGGGGAAAAAAATTGTGCTGTTTTTATTTTGTACTAATTACTGTGGGAATTCTGTATCATGACATTTTGTATAGTGATATCATCCCTGTAACGGAGGATTCTGTCCTTTCTGTAGGAAATGTGGTCTGTACAACAGTCTTGAGTGGCAGCGACTCTTCCAAAATGAGATGGTGATCTGGAAATTAGAAGAGGTGTCATCGCAGCAGAGAGATCTTCCTTACCCTTTATTCCTTGAGAGTAACCCTAAGTACTAAAGGAATTTGAGCATTTTGGGTTGAGGATTTAAAGTTGGGACTGGTGAGTGAATAGAGAAAAGTCCTTGACCAGTTCATTAAAAGGGCGTTTCACATTAGGTTCCCAATACCAGGACTTAAAGTCTGCTTAAGCATTTCCTGCAGGGACAATAAATTCCATCTTGGTAGTCCCTAGTTTCTCAAAAACTTCCCTGGGTTATATACTGCTGTTATTTGAGTGTTACAGTCAAGGAGACAATTTCATGTTGGTTAATGTTTCCTCCGTAGGGCTCCGATTCTCCTTCCTTTCTTAGCGGTGAGACAATGGATGGTAGTAGTGATACCTGCTTGCACTATTACTAATGTGATTGAGAGACAAATGAATGTGGGGGCTATATAGATTGCACTTACCTACAGCACTGTACAGGATCTTTTTATTTTGATCCTCTCAACGCACTTCTAGTAAGAGACAAATTTGACTATTAATGCTTTCTTCTGACTTCTGCTGTAATCTCATGTATTGGAATCCCAGCAAGACCAACTCTGCTTTTCATACTTTTGAATTCAGTGAATTGAGTGCAGTTAAATTGGGCATGCTATGTAAACCATTTTTCATATTCTTTTATTGAAAGTTGCATAACAACAACATCATACCCACACTACAATAACATATTCTATTCTAACTTGGATTACATGCAGGAATCATTTGAAACTTGTAATCACACTTACATTAGGCCTAGTAAGGCACAAGGTATTCCTTAATAGTACGTTTAGTGAGTTGCGACATGAGTGTTAACATTCGAATCTGATATTGAACAAAGAGCAGATATGTGATAGGACCTTTGTGTTAATGGTGGACGCCACCCCCTTTTAATGATATATGTACATAGGGCCTCCCCCAGGTACCACTTTTGCACCCCCACAACCCCAAGTGTCAGTCTATGATCCCCAGTTGATGTAGTAATTAAATAGGAATGCAGTGGGCCCCGGAAATCTTCTAGGCTGCTGGCTTGGGTGAGAGTGGAATAATAGAGTTCTAGTTGTGCGTTGCAATAAATCATGACATCTAGCAATTTCCTGAGAGTGGAGGCTTTCTCCCTCCACATACGCATGCCACATACAGTTTTGCCAGAAGTGCAGCAAGGGATATAAATCACATTACTTTGAAAATTGATCATGCAACCCAGGAGTGCCATTTTAGGAAACGGAAGCATTTGTAATCCAGTCATGTCTGAAATGGTCCCAAACACCTCACACTAGAATGTACTGGTCTGTGAGCATTGCCGTGTAAGGTGGATGAAGTCTGCAGCCGTGGCTCTACTCTTAAGGCAGCTGGACGTAGATGAAGCTCTGCTCCTGACAATGCCAAGGGGGGATCAGTACTGTTGATGTAAGAATTTGAGGTGAATGAGGCGTAAACTGCCATTCGGGGGCAACCTCCCAGTTTGCTCACAGCAAAATGCTCATTCTTTGTCCATGAGCACCTCACCTATATCTGCCTCCCATTTTAGTCTTGTGTTAGCTGGACTATCGGAGCTTTGTTTTGTAATGTGGAGTATAATGTCAGTATTAGGTGCTTGTTAGATGTGCTGGTGATGATCAGTCGTAGTGCCTTGCTGAATGGGGGTTCCAAAAGAAAGGATGGATAATGCTCTTTACATAGTGCCTGGAGTCTTGGGTATATGAGGGTATCCATTGCGGAGCAGTGTTCCTCGTGTATTACAATGCAGCTGTCAAGAAACTGGACTTCTGGGTAGATATCACCCACTTTATGCACCCACCATGCTTGTAGCCTACAGAGAATAGGTGTCTCGCCAATTAGATAGACTAGCGGATAATGTTATGTACACTGCTTAGACGTGACAGACATTCAGTATAATGTTATATAATGAAATACACTGATCCAAAAAGAAAGACAGGTTGAATACTATGGAGTCCTAATGATTAGGAGCAAGAGTCCTCACACACCCTATTGGGTGTCATGCTTCGTCATCGGACGTGCTCCTCGTCAGACCGGCGCTGCAATGTCTGACGGGCACCCCCTGTAGAGGGGCTCTTTGCCGGAGATCTTTTCTCGATGATGCCACAAACCCCAAATGTGAGTAAGGAGAAAAAGCGGGGAGAACAACAGAAAAACTAAAATTAGCTCAAGACCCTCTGAATACTAAATTTATTTATCTGTGTAGGGTGATGGCTAAGATTAAAAACGTAACTCAGGAGTGGAATAGAGATCATGCTCAACCACTCTGTATCGGCTTGTTGAGAAAGGGAGGAGGCCAGGATCTACCAGACCTACCTCAAAATGAGGTCGACATGTTTTGCGCCTCTGTGGTCCAAAAAGGATCCTATGACGCTTCTTCAGGACCTAGTGTATCTTAAATCTCTCCTACTATAAACTAAATAGAGTCCTGCAATCTGTCACTGTCAGAAAAAAGGAAGGATACCAGTCACTTACACGAGTCCAATCTGACCCAAACTTGCTGTTCCTATTAGTCACCCTGAGGATGTAAAAAAACCAGTGAGCAACATGTAACTTAATTTCCAGATGGTCATTGTCAGGATAGGTACAAAATGATGTCAATAAAACAAGAAACAAGTGTCAAACCGTGCACCACAAAGTGATGGTGTTGGAGATGGCAAACCCATGCAAATTGAATAAAGATGGGCTTACCCTCCCAAGTAGGGACAGGGCTTCATGGGACCACACCGGCCAATAGCCAGGCTTGCAAACACTCTAATCGTCAGAAAAAAAGACACCAAAACAAAAAACAAAAAAACACACAACTCCATTACAGTATATATAGAGACTGAATCAATTGAATAACATAGTGTGTTTGACTTGTACATTAATTATATGCAAACTTTCCCTCATATGAGAGCAACTCTATCACCCACTCGTATGCTGTTACTTGAGCTGGTCTCATTAAAAAGAAAAGGCAGTCAGTAAAAGTGATATGTTCGCGATGCGAACATTATGCCAAGGACAGAAGGATTGTGTCAAAAGCAAGTAGAGGGTCCTCTAATTTAGTAACCAGACCAGGGAATACATACATAGGGGAACAAGGGCTCGAAATACGGTCCATCGTGGGTTTCCCTTCCATTAAGGAAATCGCACGCTCGGAGACAGCGTGCTCTAATGACGACTCCCATACACTGGACCATCAATCCTCCGAATTCCCCTTCTTTCTTCAAGTATTCAGTATAAAGTGCCATATAAAAAGCAATTTCTTGTTATCGCTGTTGTGATTGGTATTTGGTCTGCCAGCTTAGAAAATTAAGAAGGCTGAGTCAGCCGTGCTGCCCTTCTAGCTCATAACCTATAGATCACAGATGTCCGTATTAAACTTTTAACTCATTGTGCCATGTTGTCGGCTTCTGATGTGGTAAAACTGTTGATGTGGTAAAACATCTCTTTCATCCTTTCTTCGAGGAGCGAGGTGGAGTTTACGGGCACAATATTGCATCATGGAAGCTTTGTTTAAGACAGATTGAAATACATTTTCTGAATCATATCCTAGGCCTGTTACCACAAGGGGAAGACTGCACAGCCCTGGGTGCTAGATGCAGCTTTTCCTGCCAGTTCCCAGATTGCTGGCATTCCTCAGGGGTCTTTCATGAAGATGCACATTAGGGACAGAAAGCATCTAAAAACTATTGTGCCCAAAGAGATTAGATTTGTCTGGCTCTAAAATGAAGATTGGCCTGGAAGGGAAAGATATTTCTGATAGACAGAAGATAGTCTCTCATCCGAATAATACATCCTAGCAATCCTTGAGCCCAGTGCAGTTGACAAGTCCAAGATCCCTTGGGCTGAGGTGAATGTTATCTTGTAGTGTCTTGCCTGGAAATAAAAAAACACCCATTGGTTCTTTAGGGTTTTTTCCTAGCACAAACTTTCGAAATATCTTAGGGCAGGAGCAATAACTCAATTTCGTGTAGTCTAAATTTGTCAAATAACACAATTTCAGATAGAAAAATTGACTTATCTGGAGCTGCAAATTCTGATCAACATTGTAGATCACATGAAAATCTCACGTTGTTTTAAAGAGAACTAGTTCTCAAGAGACATTCATCTAATATGACTTGAATAATAATTTCACTATGCAGAGCTGGTCCTTCATAACCACTATACTATTTTGTATATTGTTGGAAAAAGCAAAGGAGAATGATTTGAAGCTTAGAACACATATCTCTAACTGAATTTCTGGTTCTTGTCAAAGTTAGCAAGCCAGTTGGCTTACCCTTGTGCACCTCAAATCTCCAAAATCATTATCTTAATAACTTGAGTGGCCATCCCAATGAGAACACTCAACAGCAACTCCTTCATGACAGGGGTTTTCGTAGATGATTTAAAAAAGGCACACATGGGCCCGTTATTAAAAATAATAACAATAAATAAAACGTGGACAATAAAGACCCCAACAACTACATTACTATAGCAAACGGACCATTACTGGAAAGACTTACAGAAATAGCAGCCCTCGCTGAGATGTCACACTTCATTTAAAATAATGCCCTACTTTGATTCCCAAAAGGAGTTATGTCCAGGAAGAGGCTCTGAATTGACCCTAATCTCAATCTGGAATGGCCTTAAAAACACAGTAGACCAAAACAGTACTGCCCTTCTTTTTCAGGGGCCTGACACATTTGATCATGACGCACTATTCCAAAGATTTGTGGAAGCTGGAATAGAGGTCCCAGCTCTAGCTTGGATCATGTCCTACCTACACAATAGAACAAATATTATCCATTCTCTTATAAACCATACAGCCATGGGCCCAGCTTCAGTGGGTTGTTTGGGGTGCTACACCCACCCTAATACATTTATTTTGTGATGAATAGTTTGGAACAGGTGCTTTCAGTCAGGTATGGTGCAGTGTTAGATTTCACCAGGAACTATTTCACACACAGATAAAAATGCACACACAATCTCTCACTCTCTCTATTTGGAAAAACTTCACTAATGTTGGATATTTCACAAACGAATTCGCTTTTTCCCACTTAGTATCCCTACCAATCTGCATTCCTCCACCTTTCCGCTGCCCCTTAAGCCCCTCTTGTGCACCCTGCTTGTCGTATAATGTACTTTACATTATGTGCCAACATGATTGTTGGGAGATCCAAAGGGCTATCCACACCCTCCCCCCCAAGCTTACTGACAAAGCTTCACCCCTGCATACAGCATTAAAGTTGGAGTCCCTCAAGGCTCAGTCATCTCAACCATGCTTTTCAACATCTACATAAAACCATTACCAGATGTGATCTATGGTTTTGATTTCACCTGCTACAACTACAAACTTGGCACACAGATACTTATGTAATTGAAAAGCTAAAAGGACTTGAAGACTTCAAAATCTTCATTTGCCCCTGGGTGTTGACCAACGGGTGACATGGGGCCATCTCAAACTGAACGTGTCCAAAACTGAAATACCTGTGGCAACTGGAAAACCTATGACCCTCTCTGTGCCTAGCCTGACAATCTAGGACTACCACCCAAAATATTTAAGGAAGTAAGAAGCCTTGAAATTACCATGGACGCCAAACTGTCAGTGAATGCCCAAGTGGATAAGGTAGCCAAATCGAGCTTTCTTACAATGAAAATGCAGCAACACATTTTCCGGCTCCTGCGACAATCCCTTATTCTATCAATTCTGAATTATGCTCATGTTCTGTATCATGGCTCACCTTAATCAACTATGAGAAAATTACAGAGAATTCAGAACACAGCTGCTAGACTACTCCTGTATGTAAAGTCACAAGCACTCATATCCCCTGCCTTGAAGACCCTACACTGGTTACTAGATCCACCTTCAACCTGCTTTGTATCATCCACAAAGCAAGACCTGGCAAAAAAACACTTATCATCAGGAAGAAAATCATCAAATGCATACAACAAAAGAACGAACGCTATAGAGAGGCACCCCACTTTAAAATTCTAGCATACAAGAGAAACATGGGTGGAACATCTTTCTCTATTTAAGCAGTCAAATGTTGGAAATTTTACCCAAGACATTAAACACTCTAGGGGGTTGGGGGACGATGGGGGAGTGCTGGTACCCATATATGGATTTGTATCTACATAGTCCCATATGTCTCCATATATGTACATAGCTATAATGATGGCTATGTCCTATAGGGATGGCTTTTATATGTATGTATGTGTGAACACATGCATATATAGAAGTATGTTATGCATGTATCTTAATGTCTACATATATTTCTAAAAATGTATAGAATTCTCCATATACAACATGACATTTATTTATTTATATATATACATATACACCATTCAGTATCTCACTGTATGTTGCTGAATTTTTACAACTGGGTATCTGCTGCTGTCTAAGCTGATACATATAAGTCAGAGTAGAGTATCTAAACAAGTAGAAGTATGGTAGACATGTATAGCAATATATTTTGACATACAAAAAATTATAAAATAATTTAAGAAATATAATGAAAGAATTCAGTATATACAGTCTATATATGTATACACACAACATACATGATAGGGCTGAACCTGTAGCTATTATTACAGGCATGTAGATGCATAGGTTTATTCTTCATACATCAATATTAATACGTATAATGCTTATGTGTGTATTTTATATATTACTATACACAGTTAGATTTAGATGTGTGCGTATGTATGTGTATGCCATTCTATTTTATTTATAGCAAATAGGGAAACAATTCTATATTTAACAGTACATGTATGTATTTTGTATTACATATATGTTTGTCATAGTGCATAATAAATGCATAACATATAAGTGTAGGACTGTGTATATGGCTCTATGCCTATTACCTATGAAAACACACATGTCACAGTATGTAAATGTGATTATACGAACACTACAGATGTCTCTCTCTTGATATATATATATATATATATATTTTTTTTCACTTAAAAACAAAGGTTACAGGGATGTTATAGTTAGGCTCACATTTTAAACATACAAAACCATAGAAGTTCACGTAATAGTTAGTTATCTCAAATAAGTATAACTCGTGCCTTAAGGTAACGATAACTCGCGCCCCCGCCATGCACATTTTTTTAATAAATTTTTTTACTGCAAATATTACATTGATGTTATCAATGATGTTATCAAAGATGTCATGAGTGCTGTAATTTGTGAGGTAATTAGCAGTGCATGGTAAGGATGAGAGTTATAGTTACCTTAGGGCACAAGTTATACTTACTTGAGATAACTCTAACAGATTAATTTCTATGGTTCTCTATGTTTAAAATGTGAACCTAACTATAACGTCCCTGCAACCTTTGTTTTTTTAAGTGAATTGCTATGGCTTTTCAATTCTATTTCGTACCTATATCATCTCTGCAACCTTTGGTTTTTTTCAGTGAATTTTTATGTTTTTTTAACTTAAAGTAATTACTATACGTTAATTCAGCCACTGCCTGGGGCCAACCTCCTATAGACAACCCCTTATAACCACCCAACACAGTGCCATGCACACCCTTCAGGTCTCTCTCTCTCTCTTCCATTATGGGATGGAAAAGAGAGCGAAAGTAAGAGACTGAGACAGACATTTAGAGGAAGACCTTGACAGAGAGAAATGGAGAGGGAGAGAGAGGCATTTTTTCTAGCCTTTGATGAATGCTATTCTTAGAAGGAGATATTTTAGAACAAATTGAAAAGAAAAATGTATTTTTCAAGTGAAAAGTGTGTGATCACATTTCGATATATACTTGAAATATTTGACTTTGAAAAGTAATTAGAGCAAGAATGTGACTACTGACACACCTAGACTGGAACCTCAAACCTAACATCTAGACCACAGGTGACTCTTTGCTGTGGAGTGTCCAGACATACATATGACATTCAACTCAAAGATTTTGATGGCAAAAGAGGTAAATGTTCCATTACTAGGAATGTTCAACAGTCAAAACACTAGTAAATAAACAGACACGTTCCTTGAAATACCAGGATTTAGCAATAGACCAGAAGTGACTGTTGTTTACAGAGACCATTGCAATAATAATCTATCTCTCTTCCATTCCATTATGGAATGGAAGAGAGAGAGTGACAGGACCACGTGGGCGCCTGAAGGGCCCTGTGGTCCTAGCCGGCTCCCCGTGTCCTGTGGGAGCCAACATTGCTCCCGTAAGGAGGGATCTGCTTTAAGTAGCAACACCCTGCGTGTGGGAGCAATGTTTTCATCTGTTTTCCTGCACACACATTTGCGTCCAGAAAGTGGAGGAGTTATGTTTGCTTCTGCTCAGTGGGAGCTGTCAGCTTTCACCAAGCAAAAGCAAACGGTTATCTCCCAAGGGTGGGCACCTCGGAAGGTAGCAGGAGCCAGACCTGGGGTGGGGTGGCGGTCCCGAGGGCCATCTATGGCTCCTCGAGGGGGCCTTTCGGCCCCACTCCAGTGTATATTTTAGCCCTGGGGAGGTGGCGATCCCTGGGGCCGGCGGTCCGCGTCCGACCCCCTTCATTATTTTATTTTAGCCATTGGGGAGGTGGTGGTCCTGGGGCATGATGGGGGGAGGTGGCGTTCCCCGAGACCGTGGGGAAGGGAGGTCACGTGGGCAAACCCTTTTCACCCCCCACCCCTTTCAGTAAACTACATTTGTACTGGGGAGGTGGTGGTCCCCGGGACAAAGAAGAGGTCACGCCCCCGCTGCATTTTTTCCTATCCTAGGCCCGGGGAGGTGGCAGTCCCCAGGGCTACTATTACACCTTGCAAGAGGTGCCCCATGTGCCCTCCTCATTTTTTCAGGCCCCCATGCCTCCGAGACCTCACCCACCACGGGGCAAAATACTGGAAGAGCACAGTGGAAAAGATATATGCTTTGTAGCCCTGGCTGGGTCCCTGGGGGACACTTGCACCAAGGCTAAGGGCTCAGAGTGTCCCTACCTTGACTCTTTTTCTTTTTTTTAAATCTTTTTTTGTGGGACTCGGCTGAAGCCTGGTCTCAAAATGGCTGCCAGCACTTCCTTGTTGAAGTGTTGCCAGCCAATCAGATATCAGCATGTGGACAGTTGGACATACTGCGTCCATAGATATCCATATTCTTTAACCTCTGATATATCAGAAACTACTGAATGGATTTACACTAAATCACAAAAACACGCTTTCTGGACCAAGAGCTAGCTTTGTGCCAAATTTGGTGTAATTCTGTCTAGTGGTCGGCCTGTAGTAGTGTTCAAAATCCCTAGGGGAAAATGCATGGGGAAAACGCATTTTGGGAACCCCCCTTTTTCCCGGCCCCCATTTGACGGATCACCGTGAAAGTTTCAGCACAGCAGCTGAACCAGCTAAAGTATACATTTTGAAAAAATGCATGAAGATTTGTCAAGCTGCGCCAAAGTAATTGGCAAATCAAAAAAGAAGGTCCTGACTATAACTACCTATTGGCGATCTCCAGAAGATGTGTGTGTGGGTGTCTGTGTGTGTGTATACTTAGCCATGACAAACTGCTCTTCTCTGGGTATAGAGATACATTTGTCATTATACATGTCCTTTTACTTCGATTTCATTTGTTAAAAATATGAAAGCTATTTCCTTCAATCATTGTCTCATCCCTCCTCTCACACCCATCCCAAACCATTATGAATACTATGAACTCCCAAACATCCTTTTCAAACTTCCCCCTCCTTTTAAGCCAGTTCACCCAACTACCAGGTACACATGTCCACTACTGCCATTAACAACTTACAACGTCCCCTTTTCTAATCAATTTCCATCATTCTGTCCCTAGTCAAAACACTACTAAACACACAAGACCTCAACACTTACAAAGTGAATACAACTAATCTACAAAGAAAAATGAAAACACAGTTATTATTGAGATACTAATTAGTTACCTCTAATTTTGGGTTCCTGAGTGGCGTGCTACTTGCTGCATAGTGCTATAACGACATGTGAGGGGTAGTAAGTGCTATTTGAGTAAACTTTATTATTACAATATACATCAACAATATCAGTGAAACAGAAGGTAAACCACACCTCCTACTACCCTCGTAACCTGTTTCGAAACAAGCCCCTTCCTCTGCGACTTTGCCTTTTGTGTTTGGGCATTTACTTTATTGCCTTAGCTATCTTCAAAGGTTGTTTCTGTGCCAGGTCGTAGGTGGGTCCCTTGACTGCAGGGGGGTCAAGAAAAGTGTGATTTGATGGAAGCATTGTGAACGTTAGCAATGAATATACTGCATTCAGAGATTACTTGTCAAACTGTGTCTTTTTGGAGCAGGTTTGTGATAATGACTTTTTCGAGGGTGGCTGAAATTGTTGTGTCTTTGAAAGAATGATTTAGAAAATTAGTTGAGTGAGTGGGCGAGCTGTCCTTTGAGAAATTGCTGAGTACAGTACTGCATAGATTTCTGATAATTTCCGAAGTCATTCAGGGGATCAGAGTGTGTAAGAAAACATCATGTGCTGCTCTGTATGTATACATGTGATATTTCTACAGTGCAAACCGTGCCAAAAGGTAGCTGTACAAGGTCAAAGGGAAGAATAAAGTCATTAGGTGATAAGGTAAGCAGCTAGTTTGTGGATGGTAAATTCATTGTAATGTAGTGGTCTTTAAAGAGGTACATCTTCAACCCTTTCTTAAATTGGAACAACATTGAGGTGGTCCCCATGGGTATGGGAATGTTGTTCAAGATCCTGGGTACAGAGATGGAAAAGGCCTGCCTGCTTCTTTGTTTTTTCTTTTTAGCACTTCTTAGTCTGATGGTGTTCTGCCTCTGGGTGAGCTCAGAAGTACCAGAGATGGGGAGCAGGCCTGCAAGGTGAGCAGGATAACTGATCGTGATGGCTTTGTAAATGATACAGTCACTTTTGAAGATGGTGCAGGCTGGCAAGATTTAATTCCACAGAATGTGGTTTGTATGTATTTTCGTCAGTAAATTTGCTCATTTGTTGCATTGTCATCACGTATTCTGTTGATGGTAAAGAAATTCTAGCTTATCATAGAATTGTCGGGGTTTATTTGGTCTGGGCAGGTAGGTTTAGCTTCAGCGACGGCACCTTGAATATCTTGGTGACGATATGTGGTATTGGTGATTTTTGAAGTCCAGTTTACTTTTGCGTGCCAAACATGGTTTTAAAGTGTTTTAGTACTGCTGTGTAATAAGGGTTTTCTGGTGGCAGATGTCAGCTCCTTGGAAGAGGTCATGCTTTCTTCTAGGTCGCGCTCCTTGTCTCAATCTTTTCTGTTCCTTTCAGGCACAAGGAAATATTCCCCAAAGTGGGTTTATAGTGGCCGGTACCCATTTTTTCCAGACCAGGCAAAAAAAACACAAAAGACTGTCAAATTACCCAGATTGCACCTATTGAGGTTTCTTTGGTGTAATGTTGAGTGACTCCCACTGTTGCAAAATCTTGTAAATGCTCTGGGTCGAATCTAGCTCCACAAAAACTGCATGTTATGGGAACGGGGGCGATGCCAGAGAGCCCGCTCACCAAGGTTGCCACCTTCTGAAGCAGCTGTGATAGCCAGAGAAGCAAATTTGTTGCAATCAGTGAATTCGAGGCACAGTCACAGCCCAAACAACAGGAAATTACTGCGTGATACTACTAGGAGTGCTTTGATGCCCCTTAATAACCCAAATAGATCTGCTGAAGAGACTCTGAAAATCAACAATGCTTCTGCCTAAAACGGCAAATGGCAGTCACGAATGGCGCGGATGAGAGTGCATGGACTGTCAAAGAGAAAGCCTGGTGGCTAGTAAGAGCTAGTGAATTATACCCTCTCTGGGAGACAGACGCCTGCTATAACTTCAGGTGAGGGTAGCAACAATATTGAGGCAGATGATCAAGACTGCAGGGAAAGCTGCTACTGAACCCACATACCTGGACAAACAGTAATGAATAGTCAGGACCTAGACTAAACACAGCAAGGCTGTTAAACTGCATGGCATGTGGTTGGTGTAATAATCACACCACTGGATGCCGACAGTAAAAACACAAGGAAAATAACCTAAACAGGGCCAAAGAGATGATACACGCAGGTAGGCACAAACAAATAGAAGCAAACTGCCAGATGCAAAATGGATGCCCCGGGGGCATATATATATTTTTTTAAAGTAGGTGTCCCCTGGGAGGGCACAATTGTGAGCGATCGCGCCCCCCCCCCCAGGGGCTAAATTGTAATTTTAAATTTTTTTTAAAAAAGAAATGGACAGGGGGTCGCCCGTGGCCAGGGCGACCCCCCTGTGGGGGCAATATTTTTTTTAGTTGTTGTAGGGTTTCCCTGGGGGCCATTTTGGCCCCCAAGGAAACCATACAACAACAAAAAAAATATATATATATATATATCTTTCTACATGGCTATATCTATAGATAGATCTATATATATATATATATATATATATATATATATGTTCGATGGCATGTGTAGCTGCAGATACACATGCTGTGCATTATCCTGCCATCTAGTGTTGAGCTCGGAGTGTTACAAGTTGTTTTTCTTCGAAGAAGTCTTTTCAAGTCACGAGACCGAGGGACTCCTCCCTTTCGGCTCCATTGTGCATGGGCATCGACTCCATCTTAGATTGTTTTTTTTCCGCCATCGGGTTCGGACGTGTTCCTCTTCGCTCTGTGTTTCGGTTCGGAAAAGTTAGTTAACAATCGGAAAATTCAACGGTATTGTTTACGCTCGGTATCGGGTTAGTGATAGCACATCGACACCGAAGAAAAGAAGAGCTCCGGCAGCCCTTCGGGGCTTCCACTCCTCGGCGGGGCCTGGTCGGCCTGACCGCGTGTCTTTTCAAGGCTCATGGAACGGACCCCATTCAGCTTCTGCCCTAAATGCCACGCTAAGTATCCTTATACAGACCAACATTTGGTCTGTAATTTGTGTTTGTCCCCCGAACACAAAGAGGATACGTGCGAGGCCTGTCGGGCATTTCGGTCGAAGAAGACGCTGCAGGACCGGAGAGCTCAAAGACTTCAAATGGCGTCGACACTGGCCGGACAACCCGACGTCAATGAAGAAGAGACATTCTCCGTTCCTGATTCGGACTCGGACGAGCCCGAGAGTGAGCAGCCGACGAGGCAACAAACCGTGAGTAAACCAGCCCTGGCAAAAACTCACTCAAAAATCATGAAAGCCAAGGGGACGCCACCGCCGACAGGCCATGGCTTTACCCGAAAGCACAGTGACCAAGCATCAGTGCCGAAAAGGGCTTCACAGCTGCCGAAGACATGCGACTCCGGTCGAGATACCAGCTCCGAATATACTCGGCACCGAGATACCGGCTCCGATCAGATCCGGCACCGAGAAATCGGTACACCGAAAGCCAAAAAGGTTTCTTCAGAGCCGAAAAAGACTAAAGAAAAAGTTTTGGTGCCGAAACACCCAGCCTTGGAGCTGAAACGAAGCTCTTATACGGAGGAACAGGGCCTCTCCTCACAATTACAACAAGAATTGGGGATGGGAGAGCCAGACCATACACAGAGGAGGCTCCATATACAGAAGGACACGGGGAAAATAAGTACACTTCCCCCCCATTAAAATGAAGCGGAAGCTCGCATTCCATGAGGCGGAAATGCAGCCAAAAGCAAAAGTGGCTAAAGAAAAAACAACACCACAGTTTTCTCCACAGCCATCGCCACCGGCCTCACCACATCTGTCCCCAATGGCAACACCACCAATGGTGCAGTCACCAACTCCCTCAGGGATGAGCCAAGATGACCCAGATGCATGGGATCTGTACGATGCACCAGTCTCTGATCATAGTCCGGATTGCTACCCGGCAAGGCCTTCACCACCGTAAGATAGTACTGCTTACATGCAGGTGGTTTCCAGGGCGGCTACTTTTCATAACGTAGCATTGCATTCAGAGCCTATAGAAGATGACTTCTTGTTCAATACCCTGTCATCAACACATAACCAATACCAAAGTTTGCCAATGTTAGCAGGCTTGTTAAAACATGCCAAACAGGTCTTTCAAGACCCAGTCAAGAGCAGAGCCATAACACCTAGGGTGGAAAATAAATATAAACCTCCCCCTACGGACCCGGTATACATTACGCAACAGCTGACTCCTGATTCAGTGGTAGTGGGAGCAGCCCGAAAAAGGGCAAACTCACAAACTTCTGGGGACGCACCACCACCCGACAAAGAAAGTCAGAAATTCAATGCTGCAGGCATAAGAGTGGCAGCACAGGCAGCCAATCAATGGCGAATTGCCAATTCACAGGCCCTATTACCGGGATACGACAGGGCACATTGGGACGAAATGCAACATTTCATTGAACACCTTCCCAAAGAATTCCAGAAGCGTGCCCAACAGGTTGTAAAGGAGGGCCAGACCATCTCCAACAATCAAATAAGATCAGCAATGGACGCAGCAGACACGGCGGCCAGAACAGTAAACACGGCGGTCACCATTCGGAGACACGCGTGGCTACGTACCTCCGGATTTAAGCCAGAGATCCTGCAGGCTGTGCTGAATATGCCATTCAACGGACAACAATTGTTTGGGCCGGAAGTGGATACAGCAATAGACAAACTAAAGAAGGACACTGGCACGGCCAAAGCCATGGGCGCGCTCTACTCCCCACAGAGGCACTTTTAGGAAGCCACACTTTAGAGGGGGGTTTCGGGCCCAAAGCACAGAACCCTCTACCTCACAGGCCAGACCCACATCCCAGGGCCAATACCAAAGAGGAGGCTTCTGGGGACAGTATAGGGGTGGACTTTTCCCTAAAACAAGAGGGAAATTCCAAAGCCCAAAAACCCCACAAACTAAACAGTGACTCCAATGTCACAAACCCCCAACACACAACACCAGTGGGGGGGAGGCTCACAGATTATTACCAAAATTGGAAAGACATAACTACAGACTCGTGGGTCCTAGCCATTATCCAACATGGTTATTGCATAGAGTTCCTACAAATATCACCAAATGTGCCTCCAAGAGCACACAACATGTCCAAACAGCACTTAGACCTGTTACAACTAGAAGTTCAAGCGCTGTTACAAAAAGAAGCAATAGAACTAGTACCCAACCATCAAAAAGGAACAGGTGTTTACTCCCTGTATTTCCTAATTCCAAAAAAGGACAAAACACTGAGACCCATATTAGACCTCAGAACACTAAGGCGGTCATTCTGACCGCAGCGGGCGGCGGTCGGCGCCCGCCATGCAGTTACCGCCGAATGACCGCACCGCGGTCAAAAGACGGCAGCGGTCATTCCAACTTTCCCGCTGGGTCGGCGGGCGACCGCCAAAAGGCCGTCCGCCGGCCCAGCGGGAAAGCCCCTGCAACGAGGAAGCCTGCTCCGAATGGAGCCGGCGGAGTTGCAGGGGTGCGACGGGTGCAGTGGCACCCGTCGTGATTTTCACTGTCTACAAAGCAGACAGTGAAAATCTTTGTGGGGCCCTGTTAGGGGGCCCCTGCACTGCCCATGCCAGTGGCATGGGCAGTGCAGGGGCCCCCAGGGGCCCCACGACACCCGTTCCCGCCATCCTGGTTCTGGCGGTGGACACCGCCAGAAACAGGCTGGCGGGAAGGGGGTCGGAATCCCCATGGCGGTGCTGCAAGCAGCGCCGCCATGGAGGATTCCCTGGGCCAGGGGAAAACCGGCGGGAAACCGCCGGTTCCCCTTTTCTGACTGCAGCTTTACCGCCGCGGTCAGAATAGCCCAGGAAGCACCGCCAGCCTGTTGGCGGTGCTTCCGCCGCCCTCCGCCATGGCGGTCATGGACCGCCAGGGTCGGAATGACCCCCTAAATCTTTACATCAAATCAGATCACTTTCACATGGTGACACTTCAAGATGTGATTCCCTTGCTCAAACAACAGGACTACATGTCAACCTTAGATCTCAAGGATGCTTACTTCCACATACCCATACATCCTTCCCACAGGAAATACTTAAGGTTTGTAATACGAGGCGTGCATTACCAATTCAAAGTGTTACCGTTCGGAATAACAACAGCACCAAGAGTATTCACAAAATGCCTTGCGGTAGTAGCTGCTCATATCAGGAGGCAGCACATACACGTATTCCCTTACTTAGACGATTGGTTAATAAAAACCAGCACTCAACAACAGTGTCTACAACACACAAAATACGTTATAGAAAGCCTTCACAAGCTAGGGTTCTCTATAAACTACCAGATATCACATCTACAACCGTGTCAAATACAACAATACTTAGGAGCAACAATCAACACACAAAAAGGGATTGCCACTCCAAGTCCACAAAGGGTACAAGCATTCCAAAATGTAATACTAAACATGCACCCAAACCAACACTATCAAGTGAGGTTTGTGATGAAACTTCTTGGCATGATGTCTTCATGCATAGTCATTGTCTCAAACGCAAGACTACACATGCGGCCCTTACAACAGTGCCTAGCAACACAATGGACACAAGCACAGGGTCAACTTCAAGATCTAGTGTTGATAGACCGCCAAACACACTCCTCGCTTCAATGGTGGAATCCTATAAATTTAAACCAAGGGCGGCCATTCTATGACCCTGTGCCTCAATACGTGATCACAACAGATGCTTCCATGGTAGGGTGGGGGGAGCACACCTCAACCAGCACAGCATTCAGGGACAATGGAACATCAACAGAGCCAACTTCATATAAATCATCTGGAACTGCTAGCAGTATTTCTAGCATTGAAAGCATTTCAACCGATAATAGCCCAAAAACACATTCTTGTCAAAACAGACAATATGACAACAATGTATTACCTAAACAAACAGGGAGGGACACACTCATCACAGCTGTGTCTCTTAGCACAAAGAATTTGGCATTGGGCGATTCACAATCACATTCGCCTAATAGCACAATACATCCCAGGAATTCAAAACCAGTTAGCCGACAATCTCAGTCGAGATCACCAACAAACCCACAAATGGGAAATTCATCCCCAGATACTACAAACTTACTTTCAAAGCTGGGGAACACCACGAATAGACCTATTCGCAACAAAAGAAAACGCAAAATGCCAAAACCTCGCGTCCAGGTATCCGCACCCTCACTCCAAGGGCAATGCGTTATGGATGAGTTGGTCAGGGATATTTGCTTACGCTTTTCCCACTCTCCCACTCCTTTCGTACGTAGTAAACAAATTGAGTCAAAACAAACTCAAACTAATACTGATAGCACCAACTTGGGCACGCCAGCCATGGTACACAACACTACTAGATCTGTCAGTAGTACCTCATATCAAACTACCAAACAGACCAGATCTGTTAACTCAACACAACAGATCAGACACCTGAATCCAGCATCGCTCAATCTAGCAATCTGGCTCCTGAAATCTTAGAATTTTGACATTTAGACCTTACACAGGAATGTATGGAGGTCATTAAACAAGCAAGAAAACCTACTACAAGACATTGTTACGCAAATAAATGGAAAAGATTTGTTTATTACTGCCATAATAATCAAATTCAACCACTATATGCGTCCACAAAAGACATTGTAAGCTACCTATTACACTTACAAAAAACACATCTAGCTTTTTCTTCCATTAAAATACATCTCACAGCAATATCTGCTTATCTGCAGAATACACATTCAACATCACTCTTTAGAATCCCAGTCATCAAAGCATTTATGGAGGGTCTAAAGAGAATCATACCCCCAAGAACACCACCAGTTCCCTCATGGAACCTTAATATTGTATTAACACGACTCATGGGTCCACCATTTGAACCCATGCACTCTTGTGAAATGCAGTACTTAACCTGGAAAGTAGCCTTCCTAATAGCAATCACATCTCTTAGAAGAGTAAGTGAAATACAAGCATTTACCATATAAGAACCCTTTATACAAATACACAAACATAAAGTGGTTCTACGCACAAATCCAAAATGTTTACCAAAAGTTATCTCACTGTTCCACCTAAACCAAACAGTGGAACTCCCAGTCTTTTTTCCACAGCCAGACTCAGTAGCTGAAAGAGCCTTACATACATTAGACATTAAAAGAGCACTAATGTATTACATTGATAGAACAAAACAATTTCGCAAAACAAAACAATTGTTTGTAGCCTTCCAAAAACCTCATGCAGGAAATCCAAAATCCATACAAGGCATTGCCAGATGGATAGTGAAATGTATTCAAGCCTGCTATGTTAAAGCAAAGAGAGAACTGCCTATTACCCCAAAGGCACACTCCACTAGGAAAAAAGGCGCCATAATGGCCTTTCTAGGAAATGAACCCATGACAGAAATATGTAAGGCAGCCACATGGTCTACGGCTCATACATTCACAAAACACTACTGTGTAGATGTGTTAACAATACAACAAGCCATAGTAGGACAGGCAGTATTACGAACATTATTTCAAACAACTTCAACTCCTACAGGCTAAGCCACCGCTTTTGGGGAGTAACTGCTTACTAGTCTATGCACAGCATGTGTATCTGCAGCTACACATGCCATCAAACGGAAAATGTCACTTACCCAGTGTACATCTGTTCGTGGCATGAGACGCTGCAGATTCACATGCGCCCTCCCGCCTCCCTGGGAGCCTGTAGCCGTTTTCAGTTGATGAAAACTATATATATATATGCAATGGACTAAGTATGTCTGTACATAATGTGATATATTTATATATTTGTTGAAAAAACTTGTACATTTGTAAATTTGTAAATATATATCACTTATAATCACATTATGTACAGACATACTTAGTCCATTGCATGGGCACCTTTACTATATACACAACTCCTACCTCACCCTCTGCGGGAAAAACAATCTAAGATGGAGTCGACGCCCATGCGCAATGGAGCCGAAAGGGAGGAGTCCCTCGGTCTCGTGACTCGAAAAGACTTCTTCGAAGAAATACAACTTGTAACACTCCGAGCCCAACACTAGATGGCAGGATAATGCACAGCATGTGAATCTGCAGCGTCTCATGCCACGAACAGATGTACACTGGGTAAGTGACATTTTCCATATATATCACTTTTGTCAATACGTGTGTGGTTTTATATATATATATTTGCCACCAGTTGTCTTACAGTTGCAGCTTGCGTCTTCAAAGCAATGCACATACTTCAACTGACGCATTTCAACTGTAGCTTTTAGGCAGCAATAAAAAAGTCAAGTAAGTATTGTGATTATGTTTCTGCTACAAAAGGGTCAGACTTGTCTAGTGGCAGTTTTAGTGTCATAAAGAAGTGCAGAAGGTTTATATGCCTACTGCAAAGAGCAAATCTCTATTTTATGTAAATAGCTGAGTACATTAGTAAAGTCAGCCATTACCTGCGCTATAATACAAATGAAATGTATGTTCGGGGTGGAGGGCGGCTATGGAGAGATGAAGGGCACTTTTGCTGGGTGGTAATGAGGGAATCCGAGAAGGAGGGAGCACCAATAATGATTGTTGGACAGGGCGCAGGAGGTGCTAAAGACTGTGACGAATGGTATGTGACAAGGTGTTTTTTTGAGTGTCTTGAAAGAACGTGAGGGAAGAAGCGCAGGTAAGGTGGCCTCTACTGTTGCATGTATCTTACACACACCATCGATTTTGTGACTGTCTACGTAGGCTAGTGTTTTAGAGCAACAGTTTAGCCAATAGCAGAGATGGCATCTTGATGTATGACTGCTGCCGTCACTCGGGTTATAGAGGACAGCTCTGACATAGAATCAGAGACTGAGACAGCATCTGAGGGATAGGACAATGGCACAGACTCTGGGAGTGATTTTTCAGTCGGAGGAGTCCCATTCGATAACTCCTCTTCCAGTAAATTGTGAGGGAGGTGATGAGGACAGTCCTGCTGTCCCTTCGCAAGCACAGTCTGTGCAAAGGAGATAATAGTGGGTTAGCCCAACCCAGAGAGCAGGTGAATGCGGCGGCAAGCAGAGAGAGAGAGTGCTCTCTTGGGAGCTCCCCAATTTAGTTCAGCCCCAAATTCCACCGCCCAAATCGTATTGTGGAGACATCAAAATTATCTATCGCAAAACAAACTGGTTTTGTAAGGCAGGCACCTGTGTTTTTGGTCCTGGGTTCGGCGGCCATATAGAGAAACACACTAAACCCAAACATTTCTGGAAACTAGACATTCGGGGAGTCCACAGAGGTGTGACTTGTGTGGATTCCCCAAAGTTTTCTTACCCAGAATACCCTTCAAAGCTGGAATGTTGAATAAAAACTATTTGTCTCGCATTTCTGTCACACAAACTACAGGAATATGCTGGGATCCACAAAATTCCTACCACCCAGTGATTCCTCACCTGTCCTGATAAAAACACTACCCCACTTGAGTGCCTACACCTAATGCCTGCGTCAGGAATGGATCACCCCAGGGTCAACAGCTGCCTCATGCAAGGACCAACATTGACCGTTGTGTGATCTATTCCTGTCGCGGGCACCAGGCCTACCCACACAAGTGAGGTACCAGTTTTATTGTGAGACTTGGGGGAACGCTGGGTGGAAGGAAATTTGTGGCTCCTCTCAGATTCCAGAACTTTCTGTCACCGAAATGTGAGGAAAATGTGTTTTTTTAGCCAAATTTTGAGGTTTGCAAAGGATCCTGGGTAACAGAACCTGGTCAGAGCCCCACAAGTCACCCAATCTTGGATTCCCCTAGGTCTCTAGTTTTCAAAAATGCACAGGTTTCCCTAGGTGCCGGCTGAGCTAGAGGCCAAAATCTACAGCTAGGCACTTTGCAAAAAACACATCAGATTTCAATGTAAAAATGTGATTTGTCCATGTTGCGTTTCCTGTCGCAAGCATTAGGCCTACCCACGCAAGTGAGGTACCATTTTTATCGGGAGACTTGGGGGAACACAGAATAGCAAAACAAGGGTTATTGCCCCTTGTCTTTCTCTACATTTTTTCCTTCCAAATGTAAGACAGTGTGTAAAAAAGACGTCTATTTAAGAAATGGCCTGTAATTCACATGCTAGTATGGGCACCCCGGAATTCAGAGATGTGCAACTAACCACTGCTTCTCAACACCTTATCTTATGCCCATTTTGGAAATACAAAGGTTTTCTTGATACCTATTTTTCACTCTGTATATTTCAGCAAATGAATTACTGTACACCCGGTATAGAATGAAAACCCATTGCAAGGTGCACATCATTTATTGGCTCTGGGTACCTAGGGATCTTGATGAACCTACAAGCCCTATATATCCTCGCAACCGGAAGAGTCCCGCACACGTAACGGTATATTGCTTTAAAAAATCTGACATTGCAGGAAAAAGTTACAGAGTAAAACGTGGAGAAAAATGGCTGTTTACTTTCAATATTTTTTTATTTCCGCTGTTATTTTCTGTAGGAAAACCTTGTAGGATCTACACAAATGACCCCTTGCTGAATTCAGAATTTTGTCTACTTTTCAGAAATGTTTAGCTTTCCGGGATCCAGCATTGGTTTCACACCCATACCTGTCACTAACTGGAAGGCGGCTGAAAGCACCAAAAATAGTAAAAATGGGGTATGTCCCAGTAAAATGCCAAAATTGTGCTGAAAAATGTGGTTTTCTGATTCAAGTCTGCCCATTCCTGAAAGGTGGGAAGATGGTGATTTTAGCACCAGAAACCCTTTGTTGATGCCATTTTCAGGGAAAAAACCACAAGCCTTCTTCAGCAGCCCTTTTTTCCAATTTTTTTGAAAAAAACGAAATTTTCACTGCAGTTTGGCAAATTTCTTGGTCTCCTCCAGGGGAAAGCACAAACTCTGGGTACCATTAGAATCCCTAAGATGTTGGAAAAAAAGGACGCAAATTTGGCGTGGATAGCTTAAGTGGACAAAATGTTATGAAGGTGTAAGCGCGAACTACCCCAAATAGCCAAAAAAGGGCTCAGCACTTGGGGGGAAGGTGACTTCCGCTCTGGATACTTTCTAAGGAAAGTTATGACTCATGCTTAAGCGCCCATAATGTTTTAGCAATCACATCTTATTTACCACGTTTCAACCATACATTGCTTTCAGTGATCGGCGGCGTTTTTACCAAATTTCACGTTCATTGTTATTTTGATCATGAACAATTGTACTTTTTTGCTACTCAGGTTTATTAGAGGCTCCTGTGGGCTTAGTCTCACTCCATTAACATAAACATTTTTCACCACATTTCTGTTGCGGTTGTTTATACTTTTGAGAAGGCTTATATTTTTAATAAGCCTTGAACTGTATGTTAATATCATTTATGTGATTTACAGAGACAGGTCTATTCTCTATAAGCCTGCCCCACATATGCGTGTTGCTATCATTTTTCTATTATACCATCATGTGGTCATTTGGCTACTTGACGCTCTTTTATCTTATACTTTCCACCCAGACATTAGATGATGTGGTAAGAGTATTTACAAGGTGCCTGAGGTGTACCCTTTAGACAATACGCCTGCTTATTCTTACTGGCCATATGTTTCCTCATATATGGGCCTATGATTACTTAATAGCTAACTTGTGTTAGTTGTAGCACTAATTTTTAAATATACTTATGCTATGTGGTTGTGTCTACAGATGCTCCATGTAGGAAGCTAGCCTGGTGTGTAGTGGGTATCTATGGTACTTACACCTTATATCAGGTCCAGGGTTCCCCTATTTGTTAAGTGTAGGCAGTGTCTAGAAGCCAGGCTCTCTAGAGGTAGCTCTGGAAGAGCAGCCAAGGCTTATCTAGGAGACATGCAAAGCTCATGCAATACCACTACAGTCACACATCACTTACACACATGAAAGAACCACACAGTGTTACAACAATAAAGGTACTTTTTTTTGTGTGACACAATTACCAAAAGTACTAGAAAGGCAACCCTTCAATAGGAGATAAGTAAAACACACTAAATATGTACAATAGAAAGCAGTGCAACAGCAGTAGGCAATAGCATCCCTAGGGTGAGCCCAAATCATATACTAAAAAAATGGAATGCAAAAGAAGGGCCCCCACCTAGGTAAGTGGAATCTGTAGAGGGAAGCTGGAGGAACTGGGAACCCCAAAAGGTAAGTACCACAGTGCCCCTTAGTGACTAGGAAGAAAGGAGAAAGTTACTGGATTTCCCCCAAACCACCCAAAGGATGGAAAAGAAGAAGAATGGAACACCCAGACAAGACTGCAAGAAGCCAGCGGTGGATTCCTGAAGAGGAAGACCTGAAAAGGAAGGGGACCAAGTCCAGAAGTCACAGGAGTGTCCAGTGGTGGAAGTAGCCACTACCCACGGAATTGTTTGCATTCACTGATGCAACACTACCCTGTCCTGTGGAATATCCGCTGCATTGGAGTGAGGATCCGCCTAGCTACCTGGGTATTTATCTGTATAAAAACAGCGCTGAGGTGGTTCGCTTGACCTATGGCCCAGCGATAGATAAACTTAGGTCCCAGATCGTGTCACGACTTACGTGCTGCTTTACCCTGGGGGCCGCAGAGCAAGTGGCGTGGATCCTGTTCTGGAATGTTCGGCCTTGGCCCAAGTAGGGGTGACTCTTTCTGGTAGCCACGGTGCTGCAGGCAATGGGTACGCCAAGAGCAGGCTGTGTCCCTCAGAAGTAGTGCCAGAGGGAAAAAAAACTTGAAAGGGGGAAAAAACCTCCAAAAAGATAGAATCCTGCAACAGGAACAAAAAGAACAGGTAACAGCAGGAAAATACACTTGAACCGACGAGAACCAGCACAGGAACACAAGGAAGCAGGAGCGAAGACACCATCCAAACAGAAAGTGTTGCAGCGCAAGGAGAGAAAGAAACACAGCCCTTAAATACCAACAAACAGGAAACGACCAACAGGAAGTAAAAGGACACCATCTTAGATAGGGAAAATCACATAGAACAGAATGGACTAGGAACCATAGAGAGTAGGGAACAAGGAATGCTGGGAAGAGAAGGGTACTATGGGAAAGGGGGAAAAACATAAAAGAAGGCACAACCGGATGTCCAGAAAAAAAGAAGAAAAGAAAAGAACAGGTGAGTGGGGGATCAGACCTGCCTAGACACGCGGTGCGCTAAAAAAGAACAAGGCCCCATGCCCAATTTGGGGCCTCGTAAGGTACAGAGCAGGCTGAGGGCGCGGCGCGTCTTATGACCGTGTGCTGCGGCCTGAGCCGAATGTTCGGCTCGTGCCACGCGCAGCGGCGCGACAGATCGAGCGCTAGTTTGAGCTCCCCATTTTAATGGCTGGTAGGATAGCTATTATCAAAATGGTGGTCCTCCCTCGCTTTTTACATTTGTTCCTAAACATTCCGATTCCGCTATACAACAGTTTTTTTTTTTATACTCTTTGCAGCCTGCTCACGCGGTTCGTATAGGCTGGCTGTCGCCCCCGGGTGCAATGGGACGCGCTGACTCTCCCGTACGAGCGGAAAGGTTTTTCGGTGCCTGGTTTTCGACTCTGATATCTAGTGGGCCAAGCACACTTTGCCTATTTCTGTTACCACCGAGACGCACAACTGCAATTTCTTAAACCTGAGCATTCGCAGGCTCTCCCATTCTCTCTCTCAGGGCCTTCCCAGGACCCCAGCTGAAATCCAGGCAATTTCTGTTACATGGTGAGCTTGGCTCAAGCTGCGCCGGTACCTAGGTTATGATATGCTGTACTCCCCACACCTTCCCCTACTCGCGAATCCATGGCTTCCTCTTACACTGGTGAGGCTAACCCAGAAAGTGTTGACTGGCTGCCATTTACACATGATAGGCAATCTTTTTAAGGAAGCCACGCTGGAAACGGTTGCAACACTAAATGAGGGGCATGCTGCAACATACCTAAATAGCTTTATCCTACATTGATTACACACCACCTTACGCACTACACTGCCTGCTTACCCACTTGAACCAATCGACTTTCCTCCACTGTCTTTAATTATTGTAGTCCTGGACAGCACGCACCTGATATCTTGACTCTACTGTGCCTCTCTCCAGCTAAGATCCGTGGGGAACTCTAGATCTGCATTGAATGGACTTGGGTAGTTCTGTGTCAGGCAAACAGTAGTACTATTGCTGTGAACAGACCAAATTTATCTCCAACAAACTGAGGCACAAACTAATGGATTACAAATGCCTCCACCGCACTTACATGACACCACAACAACTTGCTAACCTTGACCCATTTCGACTGCATACCTGCCTTAAAGAGCTTGGCAGTGAAGGCTGACTTTGCTAATTTAACCTGGAACTGCTCCCCAATCCATACATTTTGGGACTCTGCATATAATTCTCACTCAAATGATAGGGCATCTACTCACTCCTAACCCACTGCTCGCATTACGAGGCTATGTTAAGCCATTACATCAGTCATCTCAACGTTTTGTCGCATTGACCTTCCTTTTGTGAAACGACGGATCGCACTCCAATAGGGCAGTAATATAATCCCCAACACGTATGCATGGTTGCGCGACATGTCCTATTGTGATACCACCAGTGGCACTTATGCAGCACTACAGCCGCTGTACCCTCTCAACAAATGGAGGATC
This sequence comes from Pleurodeles waltl, assembly GCF_031143425.1. NCBI lineage: Eukaryota > Metazoa > Chordata > Amphibia > Caudata > Salamandridae > Pleurodeles > Pleurodeles waltl. The sequence goes on from NC_090440.1 coordinate 702,617,327, forward strand.
AGAGTGAGACTGATTCTACTTCTCATACAGCCATCCAGAACCCCCAACTAGGTGGGTCACATGCAGACAGTACTACTGAAGGGTTGGATGACTAATGTCTGAGATGATTTATCTCTCTCTTCTGATTTATCTCTCTCTTCTGGCTGGGCTGCACTTCATACTATTATTCTATACTGCTTTTCCACCCATTTCGTCCTACTACCCCAAATTCATTTCTCAATAGCTACTGAATTATTGCTGTCTGACTTCAGATGTGGACTAAGATAATGTTCCTACTATAGCTCGCTGTGATGGTGCGCTTTTTTGTAATGTTTGTTGTTTGACGAGAAAGCATAAAACCAAAATGAAGTTTGAAAAACAAATCCCTTGGAGGAGATGCCAACAAGCCTTAGTTGCTGCAAGAGATGCAGTGCACGGGGTCTAAAGTTGAAGAGCTGGCAGAGAGGACCAAGGGGACCACTCCAGACCACCATCCGTGATGCAGGATCCATGCAGCTCAGGATGAGAGAAGATGCGCACAGCCGGTTGTCGTTGCAGTTGGTGCCTGCAGATGCAGGGGAGTGACTCCTTCACTCCAAAGGAATTTCTTTCTTCCTTCTTGTGCAGACTGAAGACTTGCTGACCTCAGAGGATGAACAACTGGGGAAATGTTTCAGAAGCTGGAAGGAGCAGTGGAAACAATGTTGCAAGCAGCCTTCGTCGTGGATGCAGATTGATGGTTCCTGGAGGGTTCAGTCACAGTTCCAGTGGCCAGAAGTCGAAGTAGAGGTTGCAGAGGAGTCCTGCTAGAACCTTGCAAGCTGAATCTGAGGACCCACCCAAGAGGGAGAACCTAAATAGCCCTGGAAGGGGGATTGGTCACATAGCCAGGTGACCACCTATCAGGAGGGGGCTCCGACATCACCTGCCTCACCTGGCTACTCAGATACTCCCAGAGGCCTCTTCCCACCTTGGATTCAAGATGGCAGAATCAATGGACCCTCATGGAGGAGCTCTGTGCACCACCCCTGGGGTGGTGATGGACAGGGGAGTGGTCACTCTCCTTTCCATTTTCCAGTTTCACACCAGAGCCAGGACTGGTGCTCCCTAAACTGGTGCAGACTGGTTTATGCCAGGAGGGCAACAAATGTGCCCTTCAAAGCATACTAGTGGCTTGGGGAGGCTACCCCTCCCAAGCCATGTAACACCTATTTCCTAAGGGAGAGGTTGTTGCCTCCCTCTCCCAGAGGAAATCCTTTGTTCTGCTTTCCTGGGCTTGAGCTTGTTCAAGCAGCAGGAGGGCAGAAACCTGTCTGTGAGGAGGCAGCAGCTTGGGCTGCCTGGAAAACCCCAGAAAGCTGGTAGGAGCAATGCTGGGGGTCCTCTAAGGAGCCCCCATAGTGCATGGAATCATACAACCAATACTGGCAACAGTATTGGGGTATGATTCCGACATGTTTGATACAAAACATGCCTAGGTTTGGAGTTACCATTATGTAGCAGAATATAGGTAGTGACCTATGTCCAGTACACATGCAAAATGGCATCCCTGCACTCAAGAAGTCCAGGAAAATGGAGCTGGAGTTCGTGGTGCACCTCCGCTCATGCAGGGGTGCCCTCACACACTGGTACCTGCACTCTGGCCTCAGAAGGCCTATCATAGGGGTGACTTGCAGTGACCTGGTGCAGTGACCTGTAGTGAAAAGGGTGCATGCATCCTTTCACGCAGGCTGCAATGGCAGGCCTGCAGAGAGGTTTTGCATGGGCTCCCATGGGTGGCATAATACATGCTGCAGCCCCTGGGGGACCCCTGGTGCCCCAATGCCCTGGGTACCTAGGTACCATATATTAGGGACTTACATGAGGGCACCAGTATGCCAATTGTGGGTGTTAAAACCATGAACAACTGATTTTAGGGAAAGAGAGCACAGTCGCTGGGGTCCTAGTTAGTAGGATCCCAGAAAACACAGTCAAAATCAAACTGACAGGCAAAAATGAGGGTAACCAGGCCAGGAAAGAGGGCACTTTCCTACACTCTACATAGCCTTATCAATGTCCACATCCTGCTAAAAATTGCATCTTTACTGCTTGCACTCATGTGTATTCATGGACCTTAATGTAAAAAAAAAAAAAAAAAAAAAAAAAAGCAAACTGGGGGTAAATCACAACTGCCAGCTATAAGAGCCAACATTTCCGACTACAACGAGGTCTCAAATTTAAGTTCAACCATGAGATCGTCATAGATACAGGGAAGGTGCCAACCCCGGTAAAGCACTGGCAGCACTGACTAAGGAGCCGTGGACAGTTAATTATTTAGTGCAGATTACGAACGAAAAAGGTAGCCTAGACAATCCAGAAGGCATCCTACAAGCTTTTTTGAACTATTATTAAGATCTCTACTCCACAAACACTGCCTGCAACCCGCTCCGGATCAATAACTATATCTATGATATGCCTATCGCTTGGCTCACTGATGCACACAGAGTATTTCTGTGTGAGCCAATATGATCGAAGGAGATTAAACAGGCCATCAGGAAGTTGCCTGCAAGCAAGGCCACTTTTCAAGGAACATACTGACCGACTAGCCCCTCATAAGGCTCTGCAGTTTGAAGAAGCTGCCACAAAGGGCTCCTTGCCCCAACCAAGAGAGAAGCAATGCTAATCACTTTAGTTAAGCTTGGAAAGCTGGCTGACACGCTGGGCTCCTATAAACCCTTCTTATTGATAAATTGTGGTGAGAAAATATTTGAAATAACTATTGCAAACAGAACCTCCCCGCTTCTCCTGAGCTTCGTGCTGGCAGACCAACCTGGATTCATTCCAGGGCGATCAACAGTGCACAAGTAGCACACTCTATTTGCCCTCATTCACCATTTAAACCCCACAATAGAAGAGTCAATAATTTTCCTTTAATAGCAAAAATGCTTTTCATTCATTAGAGCAGCCTCCTCCTTGTTATAATACAGAGGATGGTCAAGCCATTAATTTGTAAACCGAATCAAGCTACTCTATACATATCCAGTTGTGAGACTCAACTCAAAGCCCAATTTGTCATCACCAATTGCTGTCTCTCAGGCAAGGGTGCTCCCTAGCCCTCCATTTTGTTTGCACTTGCACTTGACTCTTTAGCCATAAAGCTGAGGCAGGATCATGAGACCTGCTTTGTGCTTCCTGCAGCATAGCATGTTAATCTCTACGTAGGCGGACGCTATGACTCTCTAGCTTCGGGATGCACTTAAAAGTTTAGATCCAATACTCCGAGAATTTATTGTATTCGAGAGGCACTCATGTACCACAATTATTTGGAGCAAATCAGAGATATTGCCTCTAACTACATGGAAATTTACCCAGACACTCTTTTAACATAATATGAAAAAGGCAGTAAAATATGTAGACATCTGGGTTAGCACTGATAAAAGCGTCATACTGGTTACAATTACAGGACAGTGAGCACTAAATTGGAAGCCTAAGTGGATAGTCAGATAGCACTTCCGTTATCAATGTACGCGAAGCGTTGATGAAAATGAAAGTACTCCCCAAATTGTTCTACTATCTGTTACTATCCCTAGCCCATTAACTAGCCACTTCTTTCAGCATTTGAAATCAGTAATGACCAGGTTAGCAAGGGCAGGTAAATAACGCCGGCCTAAATTGGAAATATTGACACTCCCTTACAAACCAAGTGGATTCTTTGCCCTGGACTTTGAACTTTGCTATCACTGCGCCTAGGAACTTTGCTCACTTAAGGCATCACCACAGCCGAACATTTCCCATCTGGCTGTGCAAAGCACCAAGATGATTGATCACCACACTATATAGCTCCATACTACAAACCTTTCCATTACATTACCCTGAATCCAGGGATAAGAGGAATCTAGAACTACCAGACCTGTTTTCTGACAAAGAATGGAGACTCTGCTGCGCACACACTAAAATCCTAACATTGAATAGTTAATGAGAATTATACAATTTTGATATCCTCTGGGGAGATATGACGCCCCAAGAGCATGAGCAAATCTGGCCTTTGAGAAAATGCTAATTACCAGCAGTGTAATCAAGAAGCAGATTTATTGTATTTAGGCTGGTCCTGCCCCAAAATAAACTGCTAAAGGAGGGAGTTGGAAACCACCAAAACTAAAATGGTCGTAAAGTTAGACCCAAAGCTGGCACTGTTTGGTACAAATTATGCCCAAAACAAGTAAGAAATTCACAGCCCTGGCATTACTGCTAGTTAAGCTGTTGCCAAACACTGGGGACAGTGTGCAGGAAGAGTAACAGGGCAAGTCTCCTACACGCAAATCGACAGGGCCAGGCTCCTACACACCAAGCATGGCTGTGCAAACTAATCTAGTCGTAACAAGCAACATGGAACTCTATGCTGCGATGCAACCACTAATTATCCACCCAAACAATATCTGGGCTTCCCTCAGAGACTTCTTATTTAATCCCACACCCTCGAATATGACAAGCGACTGAAAAGAAAATAGTTGGGCCATATTGGCCCTCCCAAAGATAAAGCTAATGTTTAGATTACAACTAGGTTTAGACTAATGCTGATCTCTAGTATTAAGTTTTCATGTCAAAAACATTTCTCTGTTGAGCTACACCACTTTATCAATCCATTGTCCTGTAAAATTGCCTTACGTTTTATTTATTACTGTACCGCAAAATTGCTAAATAAAGGTTTTTTTTGTTTTGTTTTTGTTTTAAAAAAGGGTACAGGTGACGTCAAACCATAGTGGCAATTGAGTTGGGTACAGGGTTAAGTACTTGGTTGGCAGCCATGCTGATAATGGATAGCTTTATCCTGGCAGTGCGGGTGTATTTCCAAGTGTAATCACAGGCCTTTACCTGAGATCTATTAGACTTGCCGAAATTCAGGGGTAGAGCCCAGCGACCCCAGAAACTGACCCCACCCACTCACAGGGGTGCACCTCTAGTATGGTGATGATGAGGCTTGCGTGGGGGCAAATCAGGTCCCCACCCCACAGGAACAGCGGAGGGCGGCTGTCGTCTGGACTGGAGAGCCGGAGGGATCAGTACAGCGGACTCCCCGGGAGAGGACTGTTGCGCTTTGGGAGCTGAGTTGGAGCTGAGTTGGGGTGGCATGGGCACCGGGTGCAGCAGGCCCAGGAGATGAGCCTCGGGCTGATGTAACCCTGAGGGCCCCCACTACTGACAGAGGTGATTAGATGGTCCCTGGTGGACCCTGGAGCATGGCAGACCACGCTGAGCGGAGCGCAGCCTGAGCGGACCCTACAGAAGCAGGGAGTCCTGCTCGGAGAACTGCACAGTGCAAAGGGTTGTCGCTTGTTACCTCTGGAGCAGACATGCAGTAAGTGGTGCATTGTGCCTGCAGACATGTGGTGTGGGACTCTGGGTGGAGTGGGGTGGGACTCTACAGCCCTGCTGCCTCCTAGGAGTGGGCGCCCCCACTCCTGAAGCGCAGGCCATAGATGGCCCGGGTCTGCCTGGTTGCTCGCCTGGAAGGTGATTGGGGGCTGCCCTTAAGGAGCCTGACGAACTCCGCGCAGGCCTTTCAGGTGCTGGAGTCCCTGTGCTGAACAAGGTGCACACGGTATGCCTGCTGACTGCTGGAGGCCTGAGTTAGGAGGGGGAGCCTCCTGCGCCGAGCTGACCGTAACAAGCAATGGGGTTGGAGATCAGAGCAGACGAACACATCTGCAGGCCTACACAGGAACACACATAGCAGAAGGCTTCAGGTGGAAAAGAGACGCTATACTGCCCTCTGCGCAGTGATAAATACCCTAGATACCCCACGCCTGTCCAATGCTCAACCACATTGATGGGCCCCTGTCACACCCCATGCGCTGAGCTCGTGTGCCTCAAGTGAACAGTATTTCAGCACAGACCTATAGCCTCCCACTTGCGCTACTGTGCTGCGGTGCCTCCCATCTGTACCACTGGGTTTTGCTGGCATACCCACCGAGGCTGCAGATGGAGAAGGTGGCCAGGAAAAGGGACCCCGTTGCCAAGCTCCAAATGTTATATTAGGAGGCATGGAATGAGAGCCGCAGAGCCGGGAGAGGTCGTTGCCTTCGCGGAAAGGGAAGCGGTGTGGAGGTGGTTCAATTCTTCAAGACATTATGCATCACGACCACGCAAGAGGCCCTTGAGACTAAAATAGATGCCATGGGAGCTGATCTTGGCCTTCTCAGGGATGACCACAAGTGGCTAGCAGTAAGAGTCACTACAACTGACTGGTCGCTGATAAATCTCCGGACCTATCTCGAATGCAGGCACAGTTCTCTACTTGGGAGGGACTAAGGTTCACACACTAGAAGCTAGGGTGGAGGGCAGGTAAAATAGGTCCCAACAAAACAATATTTGAATCATTGAACTCCCAGAGGGAACTGAGGGCTCACGGTTGGTGGCATTTCTGGAGAACTGGTTAAGGGACGCGGTGGCCCCTACTGGACTTTCTTCTTTTTATGCCCTTAAGCAGGCCCACTGGGTGCCGGCCAATCCACCGCTGCCAGATGCCCCTCCACAGCCAGTGGTTGCCTGACTTCTGTACTATGGAGACCGCAACCACATATAGCACAAGCCAGGCAAAGGGGAGATATCCATGCAAATAACAATAAAGTCATGATTTTCCCAGACTTCACCAAAGAGATCCAAAAACGTTGCACTTCATTCGTAGAAGCCATGAAACAGTTACGAGCCCAAAGCCTGCAATACACAATTCTATTCCTAGGAAAACTACGGGCGATTGTACCGCAAGAAGTGCAGTTTTTTCTTACCTTCGTGAAGTAAGGGACTGGCTGGAAGTCCATCCACAGACGGGCCCGAGTGACCTGGCGGTGAAACACCCGCCCGATGCCGCAAGCGGAAACAACCAACCTGCGATCATGACAGGGAGCCCTGTCGGATGCTGAGGCACGGAGGGAAAGGGGGCGGGCACTGGAGGCCATCGCAGCCCCTCGCCGAACCTGGCTCCCCTCGACAACTTGGCACCCTCGACTGACTCTGGCTTCGAGACTTTGAGCGAATTCCTGCCAGTTATAATTCCAAGGATGTTGGACAAGCTCCTGTGAACTCGAGGGCAACTCTCCTGCATCACATGGATAGCGCTTGGCGGCTTCACTACAACAAAGGAGATCATAGCTGCTCACTTGACTGTCGTAATGCTGCTGTGTGGCCCTAATGCATTGAGATTTCAACTCAGAGATTAGGTGGGGAGCGGCACGGGAGCGATGAGCGAACGCCGGCTACAATGTCCCCCTCCCATATGGACTATTTGAAAGTTTTTTAGTACAAGAATGTATGTTTGTTGGGTGTTCAACAGTTTGGATGAGTGGGGTTATGCTACTTGTCCTGGGGAACAGGAGTTTGACAATTACTGTTTTTGCTGAAACAGGGTTTGATCTGCTCTGTTCCTTTCTCGCCAAACAATATGCCCAACCCAAGGGGGGGGCCCTGACAGCAAACATGCCACCGCCGCAGGTTTTTCCCCCTTGAATTAGATCATACCCCATCGCTAACCCGATAGACTATAAACTCCTCACATGGAATATTAGGGGAATTAATTTGCTGATTGTGCGCCATAAAGTGTTCTCGCACCTCACCACACGTGGAATCCACATAGCCCTTCTCCTGGAGACCCACCTGGACACCAAGGAGGGCCTCGCACTGAAGCGCAAATGGAGGGGTCAGTTTCGCCTCACTACATATTCTGACTATGCGAGTGGGGCCCTTGTCTGCATCAGGTCGTGAGTCCGATTCTATCTCTCCCAGACCTTTATTGATGCTATGCTATTATCACTGGGAAACTGGATGGGAGGGAAATTACAATAGGAAGTACATATGGCCCCAATAGTGACCAAGCAAATTTCCTGGCTTCCATATCCAATCACTTAGTCACCTACTTAACAGGATTGATCATATTGGGTGAGGACTTAATTGTATTGCAGATATAAATTTAGACAAGTCACATCCCCCATTATGGGAATCGCCAGTTCCCTGAAATGCTAAAGCCTTTTTAGCGTGGCAAAAGGAGTGGGGCTTCATTGACTCCTGATGGACCCATCACCCAAATGAACAAGATTGCTTATTATTTTCCACATTATATGACTTACATGTCCGACTGAATACCTTTATGACCTCACCACACCTGCATGAATCAGTCTTGGTGTCGGAGTACTTAACCAGAACTGTATCAGACCATAACCCACTACTCCTAGGCCTTAAATGGACTCTGCCCCACCCCCATTCCCAATTTGAAGCTGAGACTAGCGTTTCTGGAAGACCTGGTCTTCTGGGACACTTTTCGCACTGCCATACAGCTATATTTCGCTCAGAACGAGGGGTCAGCGTACTCAGTGTTGACCGAGTGAGAGGCTCTCAAAGCAGTGATTCGGGGACACTGCATTTGGACTGTGGTAGGGGTTCAACAGACGCTCCTAAATTATATTATGCAAGCAGAAACTGCGCTGAGAGTTCTTGGGACGCGTCGCCCAGACGAGCCAAATACTCAGGCCGAACTGTTGGAAGCCAAGGAGAAGATAGCAGAGGAGAACGAGAGGCTACAATGCTATGACCACAAGATGTACATGGCTCGCACCCATGCGGACAGTGATTGCGCGGGCTCACTCCTGGTGCGGCTGGCAGACTCGGCCAGGAGAGGCTCCGTGATCGTAGAACTGCACACGCCCTTGGGCCGCACCATATGACAGCAAGCAGATATCAATCAGGAATTCTGCAAATACTATGCTGCCCTTTACCAGAGCAAAGCTGACATGGAGATCACGGCGATCCAGGCTTTCTTGGAGCTCTCTCACACTCCAAGAATCGGAGGTCCAAACGCAAAATATTACCTTGCCGGAGGTTCGAGCGCCCATTAGATGCGTGGAGCAGAACAAAACTCCTGACCTGGATGGCCTCCCGGCAGAATTCTACCTGGCCTACACGGAGGAGCTGGACCCACACCTGATCTCGATGTTTAAGCAGCCAAAGAACACGGTGTAATGCCTGGATCTGGCTGAGAGGCGCTTATCATATCCCTCTTCAAGCCTGGGAAACAAGCAACGTTCATGACTTCCTACTAGCCTCTCTAGATGCAAAACTCGGATTATAAAATACTCATCAGAATCAGTGGCGTAGCGTGGGGGGTGCAGGGGGGGCCGGCCGCACCGGGCGCAACATCTGGAGGGGGGCGCGCTCGCACTCGCGAGTGCTAAAATCCACGGGTTAGGGGGCGCAAATTACTTGCCTTGCCCCGGGTGCTGACAACCCACGCTACGCCACTGATCAGAATACTGGCCACTCGGCTGCTGTGGCACATGCCCTCCCTGGTCCACCGGGACCAATCTGGATTCATACCAGGTCGCCATACACATGGGCGTAGGAAGTGTGGGGGACGCGGGGGATATGTCCCCCCCAGATTTTGGAGTGGGGGGGACACGGGGGACAAGGGTGGGGGAGACGAGGGGACAGAAGAATTTTCCCTTCTGTTCTGTAATTCGCAGGGCCATTAGCGCCGCGTGAAAGCGCTACCTATACTGGCCCTGCACTTGACCTGTGACCTGCCTCCAGGACACTTGCCCTCTGCCCTTTTGTTGTGCTGCAGCACACAAGGGATTCCTTCTCACCTTGCCGCCACAGCTGCCTGCAGTCTGCACTTCTGAGAACAAAGGGAGAAGAGAGGCCCTTTGTTGATCGCTGTCTGCATCCCGTCCCTCCTGAGCCCTACCCTTCCCTTGAAAATCAAACCCTGAAGACAGCAGCAAGATTTGAGAAGGTAAAGAGGTTTGGGTAATTAAATAAAGTATTGCCAAGTAACTCCCTTTCTTTTTAAATCCAGTGCTGTGTTGCAGAGTATCTCCCTTTCTAAAAACAGTGTTGTTGAGTTACTGTGAGATATAAGCCGGGCAGGCTTTAGCGCGCTGGTGGCACCCTGTGCAGCAATGTTTGTTAGGGCACCCGTTTCTGTCACCTCTCTCTCACTCTCTTCTCTCCTCTGTCTCCAGCTTGCCTGCCCCAGAGCTAATTATTGTCCCCTAAGTTGACATCCTGCCTCCCCAACATTTCGGTCCCCTGTCTCTCCCTCAGCCTTCCTGGTATTTGTGAAAGCCCGCTCTAAAGGCCAAGGGCTGTCTGTAAATCTCATTTCCTGCCAATGGCCTGTGGATGGAAGCCAGCACTGGGGCAGCTCACAGGCTTTGCAGGACTTCACAGGCTGTGGTGGTACAGAGCCTGGCACTGCTGGATAGACGGCAGAGAGACTAGCACACAGCACGGGTCCCAGGAAGAACCAGATGGCCTGAGAGATGGACAGGGCTAGGTAAGGCAGCAGGGCCGGCTCTAGGGCGATGCAACCGGTGCCGCTGCACCGGGTGCTGACTTAGGATGGGGGTGCTGTGATTGCAAGTATATTCTGACTTTAAAAGCACCTGCTGGGTGTTCCTTGCCATCAACAGTTTTCAGGCAACAATAAAAATCTCAAGATAATTGTGGTGATTAATGGTCTTCCAGATGAGAGATTGAAGTTTTGTCTAGTCGGAGTTTTGACTCATCATAACGTACAGGGTTACTATGCCTGCTACAAAGAACGTCTACATGCAGATCACAAAGTCTATATAATGTGAATAGGTCAGTGGGTTACTGCTTTTGTCAGATGCAGGAAAGTACCTTCTTTTTGGCATGGTTACCCCACTTTGACTAGCCCCTACTCTGGTGCGAAACTGGACAATGGAAATGGGTGCAACCACTCCCCTGTCCATCACCACCCCAGGGGTGGTGCCTGGAGCTCCTCCAGGTGGCCACTTGATTCTGCCATCTTGAATCCAAGGTGGGCAGAGGCCTCTGTGAGCATCTGAGTGGCCAGGTCAGGCAGGTGACGTCACAGCCCCCTCCTAGGTGGTCACCCTGCTAGGTGACCAATCCCCCTTTCTGGGCTATTTAGGGTTTGCCTCTTGGGTGGGTCCTCAGATTCAATGTGCAAGATTCCAGCAGGACTCCTCTGCAATGTTTACTTTGACTTCTGGCCACTGGAACCGCAACTGGACTTCACAGGAACCTACAATCTGCAGCTCCAGCAGCGACTTCACCCTGCAGCATTGTTTCTCCGGCTCCTTCCAGCAACTGCAACATTAGCCCGGCTGTGCTTCCTCTGAGGGCAGCAAGTCTTCAGTCTGCATGAGAAGAAAGAAGGAAAATTCCTTGGAGTGAAGGAGTCACTTACCTGCATCTGCAGGCACCAACTGCAACAACGACCGGCTGCGTGGATCTCCTCTGCTCCTGAGCTGCGTGGATCCTGCATCAGGGGGTGATAGTCTGGAGTGGTCTTCTTGGTCCTCTCTACCAGCTGTCCAACTTTGGAGTAGGTAGGTCCTTGCCTCCCCATGCAGGACAGTACCCCCATGCACTGCGTCTCTTGCAGGTACCAAGGGCTGTTGTTATCTCCTCCAAGGGATCTTCAGGCTCCATGTAGCCCCAGTCCCCAGCACTCTTCTCTGTGAAGCACAGCCCTCAACGTGCTTCGCCTGCGACATGGGACCTCTCTTCAGGTGTGCTGCGTGGGCCTCTCTGCAGCTCCTGGGGTCCTTGCCTGTAGGTCTTCTGTGGGGGCTGCCTCTCCTTCTCCAGACTCTCTGCCTTGCTGAGGGTCACCTGGGACTCCCCTCCATGGGTTAAGTCCCCCTGGACCCTGCTGGTCCCCGGCAGCTCCACTTTTGTCCTACTGCGACATTTGCCTTTGCCAAGGCTTGCTGGTTGGTTTTCCACACCACAGACTGACTGCAATTCTTCATCCCGCATGGGACGTTGACTGCATCACCTAGGAATGCTTCATCTGCTCCAGTGCTGCACTGCTGACCGTCTTCATCTCCCGGCCGAGCAGCTCCTGCATCCACAGATGGGTGGGTAGTGGCTCCTGCCACGACCGGACACTCCTACGTAAACTGGACTTGGTCCCCTTCTTTTCCAAGACTTCCTCTTCCAGGATCCACCTCTAGCTTCTTGCAGTCTTGCCTGCGTTTTGCAATATCCTTCTCTGAAGTCCTTTTGGTGGGTTGGGGAAAAACCAGTAACTTACTTCTTTTCTCCTGGTCACTGGAGGACACTCTGGTACTTACCTTTGGGGTTTCCTAGTTCCTGCAGCTCCCCTCTACAGATTCCACTTCCTTGCGTGGGGACCCAGCTTTCGCATTCCACTTTTTTAGTATATGGTCTGGTCCCCCCTGGGCCTTCAGTATTGCCTATTGCTTTTCACTATTTTCTATTGCTTTTTATGCCAACTTCTGATTGCTGCTGTACATATGATAGTGTGCTACTTACATCCTATTGGGAGTATTGCCTATCTAGTGTTTTCGTGTTTGTGTTACTGTAATAAGGAACCTTTATTTTCATAACACGTGTTTCTTTCATGTGTGTAAGTGCTGTGTGACTACAGTGGTATTGCATGAGCTTTGCATGTCTCCTAGGTAAGTCTTGGCTGCTCATCCGCAGCTACCTCTAGAGAGCCCTGGCTTCTAGACACTGCCTACACCTCACTAATAAGGGGATACCTGGACCTGGTATAAGGTGATAATACCATAGGTACTCACCACATACCAGGCCAGCTTCCTACATCAGAGAGCTCCTTTTTTGTCCCCTGCAATTTATAAATTAAAACTGAATATAGAACAGTGAGCAATGAACTCATCAAAAAGCTGCATGCAAACATCAAGGTATAGATTAGAGCGTTATGATTTCCCCCCACTTTTTCATTAACTTAATGTTGCAAAACAAGTTAATTTGAGCGCAAATCAATTCTTATTATTAAAGAAAGCCCCCAACCATGGTGTTATGTTTTATATTCTGAGTTTGCGCTTCTCCAGATAAACCACTCTTAAACTATACCTGCTACCAGTATGGATGACCTATGACACCTACACCTTGTCGTCCTCTGTCTTATGTAACATTTCATATACACTGATTTACACATATATGATGATTGTCTCTGCGTAATATCTGTGTGATGTAAAGTGCTTTGACACCCTAGACTGGTGTGAGGGCTGAATGATGGAATAACACATGCTTATATCATGCATGCCTTAACATCGCGGTCTCAACAACAACCGTGTCTTTACTACTCATGCCTTTACAACGAATTTCGCTGTAAAAGAATGTTTGGTAAAGAAACAGGCGTGATAAATTCTCCCCGCCCTGCCCCCTTACACCTGATACCATACTCCACCCTTCCCAATCAGTTAAAACTGCCCCTGCCCTGAGCCCTAACCCCCCCCCCGCCCTGAGCCCTAAAAGTAACCCTGCCCTGTCCTAAAAACTACCCGCCCCCACTCTGAACCCTAAAACCTACCCTGAACTGCGCTAAAAACTACCTTGATGCCCCTGCCCCCCAGAACCCTAAAACCTACCCCACCATGTCCTAAAAACTACCCCGACCCTACCCTGTCCTAAAAATGAACCCGACCTCCCACCCTAAACCCGGCCACAGCCCTACTTACCTCTCTCTCCTCTGCTTCTTCCTGTTCCACCCGGACAGCTAGACCGCTCTCTATGCTGTAACCACGCATATGCGTGGTAAAGACATGTGTGGTAATGGCATCCATGCTAGCCCCATATTTGTGGTAATGGCAGCATGGTCAATGCATTGCATTGCATTGATTGCGTTGTAAGGGATATTTCCCGGTACGAGTGGTGCTATAAAACTAATGAAATGCATCTGAGAGAGAGTGGTGATGGATAGTAGTGAGGAAATCCGTGGCAGAGGTGGTCACTGGGGGGCAGCAACAAACAATGTCGCACAGGGCACCACCAGCACTAAGGCCGGCCCTGTCAGACAGCACAGTAGTTCACAGGAAGGGGGCAGCACAGGGACTACCACTTGACAGTCAGACAAGGACCTAGCAGCAGTCATAGGCCTTACTGGCCTTCACAGCCAGGCTGGGGGGCCAGAGACTGACACAGCCTGACTAGAAAGAAAGCTCCCAACAGGCAGCACAGTGCATGGCAGGCAGCACAGGAATCGGCAGGAAGCACTGCGCCCAGCAGGCAGTACAGGCCTCTTAGGACTTTACACAGGCGAACTGCAGCACAGAGCTTGTCGCTGCCTAATAGGCAGCCAAGGGCCCAGCAGACAGGAAATTGCCGGTCTCACAGGACTCGACTGGAAGCGACCCCCCCACGGCAACCCTTCTGGGTGCAAGCTTTGTGCAGTAGGCCCACCTCAAGGTTGTCCCTGTCCCCCCCAGAAATTGTGTGTCTCCTACGCCCCTGGCCATACAGCTCTTAGGATCCGGAGACTCCTGTTGTTCCTAGGTACAAGTACCACTGACAAGAACAAAGCTGCCATCTTTGCTCTCGATTTCGAAAAAACTTTTGTTAGCCGAGAATGGCCGTATCTATAGGGGGTGCACGCAAATTTGGGGTGGGTGAGAGCTTTGTGGCTTGGACCCAATTGCTCTATACAGAGTCTGGGGCTCGGACCCGGATGGGCGGAGCTATGTCTGAGAGCACAAAGATAGTACGGTAAACCCAGCAAGACTGCCCGCTCTCACCCCTCCTTATTTCCCTCACAATTGAGCCCCTTGCTAGTTTTGCCCGCACCGGAGAACCCTACAAAGGCCTACAGGCTGTAGGGTAGGAACATCACATAGCATTATAAGCTGACGACCTCCTGAGTTCCCTGAGAACACAGAGAAAGCACTAAATGGAGCGAGAGAGATGTTGGATCACTAAGGCGCCATCTCGGGTCTCCGGGTGTACTATCAGAAATCTAGCCTCTTCCCCATAGCTTCCGATAGATGCGCCCTGAGAGACATTGGAGACCTTCAATGGGAACCAAACCACCTTCCTTACCTAGGAGTGCATGTCTACCATGATTCACGGGATCTCTTAGAGGGCACCTTGGCGCAAGTGAGTTGGGGACTGTGCGGCAGCATGTCTTTCTGAAGATCCCTGCATCTTTCTGTGGCAGGGCAGGGGCGCCCTACTGAAAATGATAGCTTTACACCCATTTGCTCTATTTTTTCACCCTCCCCATATGGATTCCCAGAAATACCTTTTGGTAATTGGACTCATTGCTTATTCTCTGGGGCTCAAGCTGCATGAGAGTGGCCCTGGCTACCCTCCAGTGACCTCTTTCGGACGGAGGGCTGGCCATTCCCGATTTCGATTCCTATTGTCTGGTGGGCCAGCTTCAATGGCTGGCACAATGGATAGCGAATCAGATGATGATGCCTGAGCGAGAGGTGCGTCTTTTCACCCTGGACCAGTGCTTTAAATGGGCCGGTACTCACCAGTACTAAGTACTGGCACTTCTGAATTTTCTGCCCTTGAGTACCTGAACTTCTCCATGCCCAAAGAGAGTACCGGTACTCACGGGGCAACAAGGCAACCTCAAAATGGGTGTCTCAGAAAGAAGCGCAAAACTGCAGACGACAAGTTGGCCCGTTTTCGTGCAGCACTCTGATAATTGAGTGCTAATCTACCCTTAGACTGTGCTAATTAAGCAGCGGCCCCATGCATTTGACTCAGAGCTGCCAGGGAGTTTGGGAGGGGCCCAAGTCACACTGTGACTATTAACACAGTGCCCAGTCAGGCTCAATGGAGTCAATAGCGCTGTAGGTGTGTGAGTAGAGCCATCTAACAGCAATACATCGTAATTGAGGTAAATCTAAGTGAAGGCTTCCTGCTGTATAGCAGAGTAAGCTTGCACTTGTTTGGTGCCATTATGAGGAAGAAGGTGGTGATAGTAACTCTGTGGCAGAGCGTGTGGGAATCCAGGTTTAATCATTTGGACAGACATCAGCTTATGTGAGCATTTCTAAAAACAAAACAACTGAATGCCCGTATGCATGCATGAGTGCTTGTAAATGACTGTGCGTGTTCTTGTATGCGTGAGTGTTGTCTGCAGTGTCCAGCACAGTAACTCTATAGCTGCCAGCCCGACAAGCCCTGCATTTACACAGTTTGAAGCAGACGTAAAAATGTTTAATTGTAGCAAGTGCAACGCCACTCTCTCTCTCCAGTGCAGATATGTTGTTTTCTGCAGTGCCTCTACACCACTGTACTTTGTTTTTAATAGTCTGTTTTCTCTTGGGTTAATAGAGTAGCTGGGAGAGGCAGAGATGGGCAACCAACAAATTAAAAGGGAGACCCCAGTCAGAGCCGAACTAAGAGTCTGGCTTGGCTTTAAGAGAAATGCAGAAGTCGAGCCTTGAAAACATTACAATTTTAAATACAATTGTAATTTTTAACATGTGGGAGCATTTCACCTTGGTACATAAGCTTATATACTACCATTGTCAGGAGTTTATTAAAAGTAAAAGTGAAGTTAGAAATGATTGTGCTCCCATCATGATGTCAATCCCACTATTAAAATAAGAAGCAAGTCAATTTTCATGTGTACATTATATATGGCCTATTTTATTTCCATGAATGAAACAACACTATAATGTATTAATTTTAACACAAGATGTGATTGTTCGGCATACATCGTGAATTTGTGTATTTTAATGTACTAGCATGTGAGATAATGAAGAAAAAGGAGGTTTGCTGACATGAAATATTTACCCAGGATCACACAAATTGGGCAAGTGGGGAAGCTGGGATTGATCCCAGAATTTCTGGTTTCACATTGTGAAACTCAGCCACCAGATGGCTATATTTTAATTTCTCTCATGTTTCATAACAAAGGTCACTGTTTTGTCTTTATAGTTTACACGTAAAATTAGAATTTGAGTGGCAGGCAGATTTTACAGTAGGTAAGGAGCTTTGAGATCTGGGACCCGCAGAAGTGAAGGTTGTGTGTGAATTCAGTCACAGACATGTTTTCTTTTTCAATCTGCAATCTAGAAGTAATGTAATAGGAGTTTTCATCAGGCATCCCTTTAAATGTGCCCATTTTGCTGTTTAATGTCCCCAGAAGTTCGTTCAAAACCAAGGTCTCTTTACTGGAATCTACAACTTCTATGAAAAAACATCCATTGCCATACTTTGTAAAGGGTGTGATGCTGGTGGGTGTGCAAGAATGAAATTACATTTCATCTTAATGCCAAAAGAGAGGCAATGCCACTGGCTAATGTAAGGGTCATAGAGTGGAGTAACATGCTGAAAGACAACGTGGTTGGTGTAAGGTGGTTTGAAGTTTTTCAGCATTGAGTACTATAGATCTATTATAATGCTATTAAACAGTTAAGGCTGTTTTTAAATAGAATGTGATTATGGAGTCTAATTTTCAAGGTTTCTTTCTTAAAAGTGACCAGTGGCGACTGCTATGTATTTAGAGTGGTGGGACGGGCAAAATACATGTAGCATTCAAATAATAATAATAAAAAAAGGAAATGGCACTTACCTTCCTCACTTGCAATAAACATCCTCCTCGCTCTGGTGTCTTCTCTCCTGGAAACTCTGGACCCAGGAAACTGCACTTCTCAGTCCTGGTGCTGCTTTCATGCTGTTAAGCAGCATGAGAGAAGTGTCAGGATTGGAGGGAGTGGCCTCTCTCAGCACTCTTAAGAGCACTGGAGACGTGTGGTTTCTCTAACTCAGCGTCTTAAGACAGATTGGTTAGAGAAGTTTAAAATGCCCATGACAAACTGGCTGCTGCAAGACGGCCAAAGGGACATGCGCACTTTAAGCATAAGTGCAGAGCTCCCTGCTGCCACTCAGCAGCAATTACCCTGCCCCGTCCTGAAACTCGGTTCAGGATGGGTTGTTGAAAAATAAAATGGTGATAAATAAACTTTATTACCATTTTATTTTTCAGCTGCTCTGGTGCATTTTTACATCTGGGTGACGCTCCTCAGCTTTCATGGAGGTGCAGCTCCTGAAAGTGACCATACTATACATTACTCCACATAATGTAAACATTCAAAATGTCCTTCATGTGCCTAGCACAGAAGCAATCTATCCACATGTAAAATTTGAAAGATAATATTAAATGCACCCTTTTGTATAAAAAAAAAGGACAAATGGAATACTCAAAAGATACCAAAAATCCTCCTGTATAATTATGCTCATCTGCACACCAAGAAAATCGCAATCAAATTAAATATGTGCTTCTGGCCATATCCCTTAGAACCACCCATAGCCCCGCCCCCAAGCCCTACCCCTAACCCACAACTCAATTTGGTGAGTACCTGCACTTATTTCTTTCCATTTAAAGCACTGCCCTGGACCTCTCCTCATTGAGCAGAGTGCTGCTCTGACTCTCTCCGCCCTACAATTCCAGCCCTCAGAGCTTGCGGTGTTGAGACGCTGCTGGTTGCAACATCCCAGCAGAGCGAACTGCCCCACACCTTATGCAACAGAAATTCCACTTCACTTCCTAGTGGAGTTGCCCCATAGCGGGAGCTCTGGGGGGACTCTCGGTCTGGGCCGATTGTATGGGATCCCTCTACGAGGCCGACGCCCTTCTGCCTTTTGAGGACTTACTTGCTAGCCACCATTACCCCCGGCCATTTTCTCCATCATAGGGCCCTGGCCAGAGCAGTGCGGAGGCATTGGAAGCCGGGCCCGGCAGAGCCATGTATGTCGGCAGCATACCAATATTTGGGAACTGCAACAGGCACTTATAATGCGGTGACACGTCTCTATCGCAGAATTAGATCAGACCTTATTTCGTCCCTGACGGCTCTCTGCCTGAAATGGCAGAAAGACCTTGGGGAACCTATCACTGATGAGGCATGGGAGACTATCCTAGCGCGTACCCCTAAAATATCACGAAACGCCAGATTTAAACTTCTTAACTTTTACATGCTGCATAGGCCGTACTTAACACCTGGAAAGCTCTCCTGGCATTTTGGGTTAGTGGAAGCTAAGTGCCTGATGTGCGATGCAGAATTCTTCCACATGTTCAGGACCTGCCCATCCCTAACAACATTTTGGATAGCTGTAACCGACACATTAACTGAGGCGCTTGATCGAGAGGTTCCCTACGCACCTGGACATTGTTTGCTGGGCTGGTCCCCCACACGTCCAAACTGAAAATATCCAACCAATTCCAAGACCTGGCACTTTTAAGAACCAAAAGAGAAATCACTAGGAACTGCAAAGTGTCGAGAGGCCCTACCTTTCAGACTTGGAAGCAAGAGTTGCTAAAGCGGCTTAAACTGGAGGATATGGTGAAACTACATGAAGCCAGGCACGGACAGGGAACTATGGAGGGAGCACAGGCCTGGGCAACTATAGTGCTTGCATTTGAGAATGCTGACTCCCAACCCCATAAAACAAACCAGAGAGGGCGTTCATTGAGCATCCCTAGTTAGAGTGAGTACACTATCTCCACAGGGGTCCGGTAGGTAACTGCAGCCTATGCATAAGTTCCTAGACGCACCCTACTAGTAGGGCCCTCTATCACTACACAATGGGCTGACACTAAACACCAGACCGTACCATGGTGCGAGGCACAGTGGGGGGAGATATGGAGCTGAGAGCTACGCCAGTACTACATTATGCTTTTCACTAGTGACAGCCAACAAGAACTGCTTGTCAGCGGGTCGGCCCAAGTAGCTACATGAACCCACTTGTTGTGTACCTTTGTTAACGTAAAAGCTAATCGGGGCCGAGACATTCAATTGCAAAACAGCTGGACTACTTATAAACCTATATCGACGTGCCTCCGGCCTTCTTGTTGTATGTGTTTGTTGAAAATCAATACATTCTGTTTAAAAAAAAGAAGTCAGTTACCAGTATGGTCTCAATACTCTCTGTCGGCCATATGAAATAAAAGCACTGTTGTAGAAGGCTTTTTTTCATCCACATGTACTGTAGTCATAACATAAGCACTGTTTTACATTCTTTAGTCCTGGGTTTGTCGAGAAAAACACAAATGATCAGACTTCTGTGTCAAGCAAGTGTCCCCACCTGTTAACGTCTTCCTTAGCTGTAAGCAAATGCTCAATAGTGAAATTCAAAAGTTGCTTAGAATATTTGCCCATGGCAAGCACCATAAACAATATCTAAAGCCCAGTCCTTTGTGCCTGGTCGGAAAACACTGTAATGAATTTATAAATAAGTGCCTACGATGCTAATCGTTTGGCTTCACACACAGTATCTGTCTGAGTCCCGTGGGCCTCACCTATTGAGCTGTCTTTGCTGAATGAGCTTTAAGAACGCCTGTCTCGCTCATCAGGCCAGATAGCATTGCCCTAAGTGCTGAGGGGCTGAGGCACCAAAACATAGCCAGTGCTCTCACACACATTAACATCTAATAGGCAGCTAGCTAGTCACACTCTGAGTGCCAGATTGCCAGTTGTCTCTATTTGCTCTAAAAGTGATTTGCTTGTGTGTTTTTTTTTTTTTTGTTTGTTTTTTTTAGGATCGTCTGCTTCAACAATGTCGGAAATGGAGATTTCCTCCCATCACTCGCGCCTGTTGCATCAGCTGAACGAGCAGCGCCGGCAGGACTTATTTTGCGACTGCCATATCCTCATTCAGGGGAGAACTTTCAAAGCTCATCGAAATGTGCTGTTTGCCAGTAGTGGATATTTCAAAATGCTCCTTTCCCAAAGTTCAAAGGAGGCATGTCAGCCAACCACAGCAACCTTTGAAGTCTTCTCACCCGAAACATTCCATGTCATCCTGGACTTCATGTACACAGGCAAACTCTCTCTTAATGGGAAAATCGTAATTGAAGTCATGTCGGCAGCTAGCTACCTTCAAATGACCGACGTTATTGGTGCCTGCAAGACGTTCATCAAGTCCTCTTTGGACATCAACGAAAAAGAAAAAGATGATTTCTTTAACCTTTCGGAAAAGGACACAAAACGAGATGCAAATGGTATTGATGATGAACAAGCAGACAATTATGGCATAGAATGGGAGGTAGCAGAAAGCAGTCCACAGCATTCCAATGTACCTCCTGAAGGAGGCAAAAGCACAAGTGATAACACCTGGAATGTTTACAATTACTACAAGACTTCTCAAAGAAGTACCCTTGAGCAGCCAGCCAAACAGGACCAAAAGCACGACTCCGCTAAAAAGCGTAGTAGGCATTTGAGAGAACCAGAATCAAGGGATGTGCCTGATAATAAGCAAATCAAAGAAGAACATGCTCCAGAAATTTGTAGGATATCGCAACCAAAAGACTTTGTTTCTCAGTCTGAAGAGCCAGTCCAAATTGAGGGTGATGTAGATGCTGGGTTCCCTCTTGATCATGTCACGGGCCTGACGCCTAGGTCCTGGACAGTGAACCAGCCATCCCAATCACGGAGGTCTGCTAGCAAGTCTAAGTCATCAAAAGCCGATGAGCTGTATGCCACTATGCCCACAATCCTAGGGGTTGTGGGTGGTTGGGGTGAAGGTAAATATAGATATACACATATTCCTGAATATTCTGTGTATATTCAGTGCCTGTAAAAGTGAAGGAGAATATGAAGTCTCCTCCAGTGGTAACCTTTGTGTTTTGAGTTTCCTAAGCCTTTTCTTGTGATGTCCTAGAAAGTTTGTCTCTGCCTCAACTGTCCCTCCTAACTCCTCAGAGCGCAGTCCTCTTATCTGGGAGTCAGTGTGGATTAGTACAGACCATGGGTCAGGAAACTTGTCTTATGAATGAAGGATTAAGCATGCAGTAGTTAATTATGCTTAATAACATTTACTCAGTCTTGGGCCTGGGGCTCTTCAGCCCTTTTAATGGGAACGTTCAAAGGCATGGAATACCACCTGCAGCGCTATGTGTGTGGTTCATTATACAGTGTAACAAAAGTTTTTATTGTGGAAGGACCAGGCATGTTGGCAATCTTCCAGCTAACATTTAATTTGTAATTTTTACAAAAAGTGTGGTTTGCAGTCCACTTTGTTGCTCATGTAAGCATTCAAATGATGATATTTCTTCAGCTTCAGAAGAAGGATTCACAAAAATGTCAGGAAGAAAATCTCCTGATTTAAGGGAAACTCAGTTACATTTGGCAAGAATGCAGTATTTTCTAACAAACATCTCTTAAACAAACTGTATGGCATCTGGGGTGAATGTGGCTGGAGCTAAGGTAACTGAAATCAAACAAAGGTATCCTCTATGTTCCCCTTTCCATTTCAAAGGCTTAATAATTAATGCTGTAAAAACAACCGCCCAATTGTGCAGTAGCTGAGGTTTCCTAGAGTGACGAAATGAGTGTTAAAATATATTTTCACTATATTATTTTCTAAAGAATACAACTGTTTTTCAGAATTCCCTAGATTCAAAAGACCTGACAAAATTTTTTATTTATAAAATGTACCTGAACTAATCCAGTCTTTTGATTCAAGTGGAAATAAAAAATAGTTTTAAGTAAGAATGTGATATAAATTTGTAAGGCAAATTTGTCATTAATAAATGCTGTGTAAGGTTCTTCAACTGAAAAATTAATTACGTCTATGGGTCAAACTTCTAGCCAATAAAAAGCTGTTTTCTATATAGATAGTTTCATATCTGGTGTAGGTAAAGACATTGTGAGTCTAACCTGCCTCAAGAGAGTTTCGTTCCCTAAAGAAAAAAGACTGGTCTGCTGTTCCATTAGGCCTCGGAGGCTAAACATTTCTTTTGCAAGAGTCTGCCTTAATTTCCATATCCCTAGCCTCTTGAGCCGTTCCTTGTCTCTTACAATAGCAATAGCAGCATCTTGCCCACTTGCTTTTATATTATTTTTCTTAGGGCAGCGGTTATTAACCTTCTGACTCCTGTGGACCCCAACTGAAGCATTACTGGAATCCAGGGACCCCCCTGAGTCATTATTGAAAGCCAGGGAACCCAGGCCTAAGCAATTTGTACGATTTGTAACCTCCAAATAATGCACAAAATAACAAGAACAAGCAAATGCTCTAATACTGATATATTTTGTGTACTTAACAATCAAATATATCAAAAGTTTAAAATGTTCACATTTGCTCCCTTTTTAGAATATACTTTAATACCATTAATTTATTCATTTTAATATTGTTTAATTTAGCAAAACAGTCGCAGCTCCCTTGAGTAGGCCTCACGGACTCCCAGGAGTCCCAGGACCACAAGTTAAGAACCACTGTTATAGGAGAAGCCTTACTGCTGCCAGCATTTCCAGATTTGTTTTGCAAATATCTGTGCATCCAAGAGCTGAGCACTTGTGCCCGAAGCATTCCAGTTCATTAATATTGCCTCTCAATGGCCCCGTAAATAAAGTCTACAGGAGTGTTTTTTTCAGATAGACAGTGGATTCTATTGGGGATGGCGCTTCTATTCTTCAGTTGGCCAATTGATCCCACAGAAGAATGACCTGCTTCCACTGGGCTCACACTGTCTCTAACACTATTAACATTGAATTAATTAACCCCGGCTATCACTTTATGAAATATAAAGTAAATTACTGAAAGAGCAATATAAAAGTAAACAGACTGCAGACCATCCAGTCTCTCTGCAGCAGGAAACATCAGAGTCTGTTCTAAAGTCACCAACTAGAGTTCGGTAGGGACCTTTTCCCTGTTACCCCTTCAGAATTAGGTTTATGATATTCAGAGTCCGAATGTTTGTGCATCTTCCTTCAAGTACCGCCGATTAAGTCTGAAATTGAAAACACTGGTCCTGGGAAACCTTACTCAAATCTTTCTCCTTTTTATGTGTGTGTTCGTAGCTTATGTGGCTGTAGTAGATACATATTGTGCATGCTTCCGCCATCTAATGTTGTGTCCGGAGGTTTGGAACTACTTTTTCTTTAAAGACCTTCATTCGCAAGACCTTTTGTGACTCATTTCTTGGTCCACAATGCACCAGTGCAACATGATTGACGCTCTCATCGACTGATTCTCAGCAGCCACACCATCAGACTTCAAGAAAAACACTGTACCTCTGGCACACGCCAGGAGAATTTCTCAGCTGTCTCTCCATTCACCTTGACCTGGAAGCACCACAACCAAGGGCTTCTGTTCCTTGATGACCCTCAACACCTTAGGACATATCTTGAAGAATGACTGTAGGGAAAAGGTATGTAATAGACACCCTATTCTATTATGCCCAGCCTGCAATGACAAGTACTCTTAGTCCAAACTTGCAAGGCGTATGTAATGCCCGTCGCCCCAACACAGCGAAATCTCCTGCAGTGCTTGTTGCTGCATCTTCTGGTGCAAGAAGATACTCTTGCTCCACAGGGGGCGGTGCTGGGCATATTGAAAAAGGCAGTGCCTGGAATGGCCTGAAACCCTCTACGTCTTGAGTCCTAGGATGTCCTTGAGGAGGAACATGCAGGCCTATCTGGCATTCAAGCAGGAGTGGATGGGGGAGTGGGGTGACTCCCCTGAGCTAATACCTTTGGAAACCTCTGACATCAAAGTAGTAGTCATGGAGCAGTCACTCCCTCAGTCCTCAGAAAGAAAAACTACTTGCCTGTCCTCAGTGGTGTCGCAAGCACAGAGGGGTCAGTCACAAACTCGCCACAAAATGCGCCTCTCGACCAAGGCAAAGCACCATTCCTGCGGGAGTCGGGCATCAAACCCAGTGTCAAGCCTGTGGATTCGTCTAAGCTTCAAGTACGCCCCTCAACTTTGAGCAAGCCACCACCCAAGGCCTTGAACTACATCAACCGTCAAAGTTTTCTTGACACTGAGTGGGCTCTTGCAGAGTCAAAGTTGGTACCACAAACAGCCTTGGACAGCTTTGACGCCAGTACCAGAGCCATCCTCTTTGCCTAGGTCAGATACCACAGAGAGTGATCCCTTGTCCTAGAACTGAAGAAGATCTTCATTCATCTGACAGTGGGGAATATCCTCAAGAATCCGCCTATCTTTTGAGGCTGAGGTGCCTTTCAAGCTCCCTGACCCCCAAAAGAGTCAGAAACAAGGTAGTATGTCCACCTCTACTCCCACCTGCCCTAAGTACTCTCCATCTACACCCCGAATACATCTCCATACACCTCTACAGTCTCTACACTCCTCACAGGAGTCTGGGCTCTCCTTTGTCAGAACCCAGTAGTCCATACTAACTGCTGGATTCACATGATAAGAATTTAGCATCTGGGGAACAGAACAACCCATGTGAGGGTTGAAGTCTAAATCATCCCATTGATCCAGACATATTCCTATCCTTATTAGGCCTGATGACACTACCCCTTACCATGTGGTGATACAGACAGCCACCCAGCACCATATGGTCAAAAAGAGATGAGGTGCAAGACAAGGATGGTTTCCTGGTGGAAACACTGTCCAAAATGAAAAGGACGGTGGTATACCTCCCGTTGTTGCCAGGTAGGGTAAGGACGGCCATGGAAAACTTTAAAGACTTGGTAAAGGCAAAGGTTGTCACTCCCTATATAGAAAAAGTTTCAACCGTCACCTGATGACTCAGTCTACATCGGGACGCAGGTGCCACCTGATTCCCTCGTAGTGCATACTGCATACAAACTGGCTTTAGCTCAGGCAAGGCAGGAGTATCCTTCACTTGAGAAGAAGAGCAAACGCATCAACGCTGTTGGCAAGAGGTTGGAGGTGGAGGCTGTCTCCACTGGCCAATTGCCAACTCCATAGATGACCTCTCCTGCTATGATAGGCAGAGAGCAAGGCTGTCAGCAATGCTAATATCAGGTGTGCTGTGAGCGTGACAGATACTGCTGCATGGAGTATCAAAATCAATATCCTGCTATGCCAGCACACTTGGTTCTGGAATGCTCGATTCCGACCAGAGGTGGAACAGCTTGCCTTTTGATGGCAAGCATCACTTCAGCCTCCTGGTCAATGGAATGCTCTAAAAAAATAAAAAATAAAACATTGGCGAACCAATAGGTCTTGCCTTTGAAACCTGTTGACTTTGTCAATGGTTTGCAGCCATGCTGTGCAGCAGTCTCAAAGCTGTGCTGCATGGCTAAGGAAGTAAAAAAGCCTATGATGTGGCCAGCTGTGTAATTTTTTTAGGCATACGCCCCAGGCATCTGCATACGCAACCCGAGTTGGATCTGCAGATAAAAAGAAAAAAATGTGCAAAAGCATTTTTTGGAGCGCGGTTGAGGGAAGAGCGAAACTGAAGGCGTAGGTGGGACAACATAGAGATAAGCAATGTGGGGTGGGGTGGAGGAGCATAGGTGACAGAAGGAGTGCACAGGTTGTTGGGGAAACAACGCAGAGGGTTGGGGATGGAAGCAACACAGAGCAAGCAAGCATTGGAAGCATACTAGCCAGCAAATCAAAAGAGATGATAAACAGGCAATACTCCATGGAATGAACAAACAGAAGATGGAATATGATTAAGAAGTAGGCAAATATGAGTGACAAAAAAGCCAACCAGTGGTAATCAGCGTTTGGGCTCCAAGCCACGGTACCTACTTTGTAAAGCCCACAATGTGTCTTTTGCTCACCCTAAAAAGGACTCTGACATGGTTATGTCCTAAGTGCCCCAAAGTTTTCTTGCCTTAGAGCCACCATAGTAACCACTCGAAGGGTTGGGCACAAGCTGCAGCCTCAGGCCAAAGGCAATCTTATCAGCAGCAACTGTAATTTCTGAACACCGACCAGGCCAAGCCCTTCACACCTGGTGGCTACCAAGGTAATGGGTGGCTCCAATCTAGGTGCCTCGGCCCACAAACAGTGACTCTCTTTCCCTTCCCCTGACCATACGTCACCTGCTGGGAGAAGACTGAGGTTCTTCCCTTTCCCAGTGGAAGGAAATTACCTCAGACCAATAGGTACTCTGTTGTTCATTTAAGGTACTGTCTCACATTCCACGCCATGCCACTACATAGCCCACCCAGCCACAAACACCTTTGGCTACTCTAAGAAGCATTAGTGGTGATCCATGGCAAGGGAGCCATACAGCTGGTACCCCCCGCACCAGCATGGCAAAGGAGTGTAGTCCTTTTTCACCCTGATCCCAAAAAAGGACATCTCCCTCAGACCAAACTTTGACCTACGGCTTCTTGACCAGTACATCCTGTTGAAACATTTTCATATGTTTGCCATTGTGGGCATTAGACCACTGTTCCTCAAGAACAACTTCATATTGGTGTTAGAATTGACATCAGTCAAACAATCAGCATTTGTAAAGAGCAACACTATCACCCTTGAGGTATCTGGGCGCTGGGGTGCACGGTCTCCATCGAAAAGCCAGGTCTTGAGTTTCTATCTGAAGTCCGCATGGGAGGGTGTTGTTTGAAGCTGGAGGGGCCGGTCGTTCCCGTTCCAGGTCTTGACAGCGATGTAGGAGAAGGAATAGCCACCGATGCAGGTTTGACGGATGCGGGGGGTGCGCAAGGGCTGGCGAGGAGGAGCACAGGTGTCTTGTGTTCATGGAAGTTAAGTTGATGGTTGATGTAGGCCGGTCCTTGATCATGTAGGGCTTTTTAAGCATGCGTAAGGATCTTAAACTGACATCACTTCTGGATGTGGAGCCAGTGGAGGTTTGCGAGTTGGGGGGGGGTGGCATTTGAGGAGGTACATGTTAAGTCTGGATGCAGAATTCTGTAAGGTCTGGAGTCTTTTGAGGAGCTGGGTGGAGATGCCGGAGAAGAGTGCTTTACCGTAGTTAAGGTGGCTGGTGACAGGGACCTGGGTGATGGTCTTCCTAGTGTTGACTGGGATCCATCTGAAGATTCTGCAGAGGGTGTGGAAACAGGAGGAGGCAACGCGTGGTGTGTTGGCGCGGGTGTAGGTCCGAGTTCAGCTGGCCACCAGCTGTGATCCCATATGGATGTGTTTTTCCAGAAGATCAGTACTTCTGTCTTGTCAGAGTTGAGTTTAAGGCAATTGGCTCTCTTCCAGTTTGCTGCATTGGTCATGGCATCGGGAAGTTTGTTCTGGTGGTGGAGTGAAAGGATAAATTGAGTGTCATCTGCATGGGAAATTATGTTGGTGGTGTGAGTGTCCGGAAGGGGTCGGGGAGTCATGTAGGTGTTGAGCAATGTGGGGCTCAGGGATGATCTTTCAGGTGCGCCGCTTATGATGTTCTTGGGTTCGGAGGTGAAGGGAGGCAACTGGATGCTCTGTGTGAGTCATGTAAGGAAGGAAGCGATCCACTCGAGGGTGTTTTGCTGTATGCCGATAATATAGAGTCTGATGATGAGGGTGTGGAGGGATATGGTGTTGAACACAGCAGAGAGGTTGAGGAGGGTTTTGATGTAATCTTTGGTAGCGATCAGTGCGGTCTCTAGCCTGTTGTTGGCTTGGAATCCTGATTAGGAGGTGACAAGCAGGTAGTTTTCTTCCAGGTAATTGATGAGCTGTTGGTTGATGGCCTTCTTGAGTACTTTAGCAGGTTAAAGGAGCAAAGAGATTGGTCAATAATTTTTTAGTTTGCTGGGGTACGAGGAGGGTTTCTTTAGGAGAAGGGATCTTATCTCTGCAAGTTTCCATCTGTCCGGAAAGGCTGTTGTGGTGATGGAGGTGTTGAAGTAAGAGGACAATATTATCAGTTCAAGGCATTGCCCTTTAGAGTCACCATGGTCCAAAGTATCTTTACAAAGGTCTGGCAGTCCATACATACAGTAGCATCATTTGAATGTTTACCTAGATGACTGGCTGATCAAGAGCAGTAGCAGACAAACATATTTAACACATGCTCAAACAGCAGTGTCCTTATTCCACATTCTGGGTCTCCCTAACAGTGCCAAAAAATCAAAACTCCCGCCCCAACAGATCAAACCCTTCCTAGTGTCCATCTTCAACCTTTTACAGGGAAAGTATACCCAACCAAGAGAGGGTGATGCCATACCAAAATGTCTGCCTCTTTTTCAGCCAGGAAGTTCTCTTATTGTAAGGACGGTAATGAAGTTGTTGAGGATGATAGCATCACGCATTGCCATAGTGATGCATGCAAGGCCAAATGCATCCACTCCAAGAGTGCCTCGCAACCCAAGGATGATTAGGAGCATCTGGTGTTGGCAAAGACCAAGACTCTGTGTACTCCCCCCCCCCCCCCCCCCTGAGGAACAGCAACAGTTTTTTGCTCCGCAGTTGCTTCCTTAACCCTCTTACCCAATTGACCATCTCCATGAACGCCTCACTCAAGTGGTAGGGCGCTAACCTCGGCTACATAACTATTAAGGACGGCTGGACCCCACAACACCCTGGTGTGTCGTCTCAACTTCCATGTATTAATGACCATCCGTCTGGCCCTCAAAACAGCCTTCAGGGTCATCGGGGGGAAACAGTTCAGTGTCATCAGGAGGAAAACAGCCCTCCTAATGACAGACAACATGACGCCTGTGTACTACATCCAGAATCCGGGGAGGGAGGGTCACCCTCGCTCTCCTCAGCTATCTGGACTGGCAGAGAAGATTTAGTATTGGGTGATTCGCAGTAACATATATCTATTACATAACACTTGCCAGTGGTGGACAACAGGTTTGTAGACCTGCTTAACAGGATGCTTCAAGTAGTTCACAAATGGGAACTGAATCCTCAAGTCCTCCACAGGTACTTCTGCCAGTGGAACACATTGACCATCAGCCTGTTCACCACCCCTGTCAACACAAAATGTTAAAGTTTCACCTCCAGGTGCCCACTGTCAGGTTCCAGGTTGCCAGTAATAGGCAACGGACAGCACTGTGCAACCTAGATGTCACAGAGAGAGTTTACTCTCACCGGCTGGGCATCAGGAGGCTTGTGACTATATCTAACCAGCTGGAGAGACTCACATGTAAACTAACAAGCTTACTGATTTTGTCAAAGGAGAAGCCAACCAGGAATCCAGCCATAAGCACCAGGACACTGCCACAAACACACTAGTAATATAGAACTACAAGAGGCAAAAACACCAAAGAAAAGTAACTAGGCAGTAGGAGCTAGGGACCCAAGAAGGGGAAGGACCACGGAAACAGAAAAGGAAACACACAACAATTTTGAAGGACTGATGTGAGTGCGAATTGCTACATAAATGGGGAGAGTCAATGCAACTAGCGATGCGTAGTCAGGTGAAGACTCTGACCTCTCAGTAATCTTAAATAAGAGTCTGCCACTGGTAACCCACATGTGACCGTGATGCCAAGAAGTGAGTATGTGAAGTCAAGCATTTAGCAGTCTGTTATTCCCAATCGCATGAGTTTCAAAAGACCTTCTTCCAAAGTTTCTAGCTTCTGAGCAAGTTACACTGACAGTCCTGTCAAGTGTCATTCAATGTAGTTTAGACGAATGCATTCTGGGAATTCTTCCGCATTACCGCCAGGGCCGAGAATATTGCTACAAATCCGCTTTTGACCTCACACCATGTTTCTGAATATTAACTTTTTGCACTGTACTGTTGTTCCCACCTACCCTTTGCTGCTGTATGCAGCCGATAAGAGTCCTTAAGGCAAGTGTACTTGAGGCCCATTTATGAAATTCAGCTGGGCCTCTTTCTAGCAGGCACGGTGATAAGAGCTGTCCGAGGCAGACCTTCACATTCTGTGCAGGTGGTATGTGCATGCCCCTGACCACCCTGTTCAATCTGCTTGCGAATGAAGCATGGGCTGGACACTCAGGTTTGGTTCAAGCCACTTGGCCCTATTCTGCGCAGCTGCAGTGTGTTGTGCATGGCACACGTGCACCACTGGCCCTGGAGCCCCAGAAATACGTGGGAAGAATTTCTTCAGAGCAGCAAAGCAGTGCCCAGGGTCGAGCGCCTGTTGTCTACACGAGTTAAAATGTGTAACATGTCTAGCTGCTTCCAGTACCTCGAAGAGGGGTGTCCTTAGTTGCGCCACAGGCAGCCCCCCCCACCTCCCAAATCACAAAGACCAGCGGAAGTGTGGCATGGGGGCAATGTTCGGCCCAAGCTGCGTCATGAGGAGGCGCCGGGGGAGCATCGAAGGAGCATTTAAGCCGGTGCTCCCCCTTGTCCTGTCTGCCCCCTTTCCAGGTGCTCAGGTCATCTCGTTCGCCATTGTCCCATCCGTTGCCTCGCCCTCTTCGATCATCTTCATCAGGAATGTTGTCGCGCGGAGGGAAGCGGGTACCGGGAAGAGGGCTGCCTTGCGTAGCCCAACATAAAGCTTGCCTGCTGTATTACGATGCGTGCTTGGTGCTTGCAGTGTGCTTGGTTCGCGTATGGCTGGGGGTTGGTGAATACCCCCAGTGTGGCGCCTTTTTGTGTGGTGCCTGTAATTAAAGAATTGCGTGGCAAGCAAGGGGGGTTGGTGAGTACCCCAACTGCACCACGCCAATTTTGAATTGTTTTTTGTTTTGCCATGCGCGTACGGGGGTTGGTGAGTACCCTCAGCGTGCCGCTCCCCCACCTGTTTGCCTGCATGTGCACTAGCTTGAATATGTCTGAAAATTGTATATGGTGGTACGACGCGTCGCAGTTGCTTGCTGGTTTTGAATTTTAGCAGTTTGTGCGGGATTTCCGGTGACTTAATGGTGTATGGAGTCCCCTGTTGCGTAATAAGCAAGGTCATGGACTCTCACGCTGAGAGGTGAGGGTTCTTTTCCATGTGTGTCCAAAGACATTTAAATCTTTTAAATTGTTTTGGTCACTGACTCTCGCACTGAGGGTTGAGGGTTCTGTTCTTGGTGTGTCAGAAGGCATTTCCCTTCTTTGCTAGGTAGGCAAACAAGGTCAAGGAACCTCTTGTGGCCCAGTGGGCAGTGTTGCAGGCCTCACACGGGGAGGCAATGACTCACTTTAAGGGTTCTTCAGCTTAAATTTTCGTAGTGCACTGACTTGTGGCATAATGGCTTAACTTCAGACTGTTTTAACAGAAGGGTGAGGCAGTGGTGACCTGTGGCCTAACAGTTTAGGGGCCAGATGTACGAAGCATTTTTCAAGTCATGAATCTGGCCGTTTGCAACTTGTAAAATGCTTTTGGGGATAAACAAAGCCCAAACTGCGATTCGGTAACTTGCAGTTTGGGTTTTGCGATTCAGTATTAGGAAGGGGCGTGACAAGGGCGTCCCTTCCTAATACAGAATCCAGATGGTATGTATGATTATTTTGTGACCGCGAATCGCCGTTAGCACCAGTTTCCCCTTTGTGAATGGCAGGGAAAAAATGAAAAGCAAACTTCATTTTTGATTTTGAAATGCATCTCGTTTTCCATTAAAAAAAATAAAAAATAAAAACTGCTTTATTCAAAAGCAGTCACAGACATGGTGGTCTGCTGTCTCCAGAAGGCCACCATCCCTGTGAGGGTGGCCATTCCCAGGGGGGTCGCAAATTGCGACCTACCTCATGAATATTCATGAGGTAGGTCATTTGCGACCCCATTGGGAATCGCAAACAGTATCATTGACACTG
Organism: Pleurodeles waltl; assembly: GCF_031143425.1. Classification (NCBI taxonomy): domain Eukaryota; kingdom Metazoa; phylum Chordata; class Amphibia; order Caudata; family Salamandridae; genus Pleurodeles; species Pleurodeles waltl. The sequence continues at coordinate 702,649,413 of NC_090440.1, forward strand.
TTGTACATCAGGTTTGGCGACTCGCAAATTGCGAGTCACTATGACTCGCAATTTGCAAGTCGCAAAATCTGAACTTCGTACATGTGGCCCTAAGTCTCTGACTGTTTCTTTGAAGTTTGAGGGTTCTTGTCTGTGTGTGTCTTGGGTCCAAAACTTAATTTTCCAAACATTGCGCGGGACACTGGAGGAATCACATGTGACGTAGTGGTCATGGTCACAGACTCTCACACTGAGAGGTGGGGGTTCTATTCCAGGTGTGTTTGTGGACTTGTCTCAGGGGTTATGTCCCAAGTTTAACTTGAGACCTTATATATATATATATGAAAAAAAGGGAAGTGCATATTCGCTATGGCACCTCTAATAAGGGAACTGAGATGTAGTGGGACGTCAGGCATTCTGATAATACTTAACAGTCAACAGATTGCACTCCCCGTTCTAGACATCATGAACTGGCATCACGGACCAGTACTTCGTATTTGCATAGGTTATGTAGTTCCAGCAGGCGTCCAGCATGCCGTTGATCTAATGCGTCCTCTCTTTTTCTTTTTTGCATTGTGCACTTGTGAGAGGAATGTTAACGCTACTTTGCAGTTCTCGTTTTCGCTGTACAGCATTGCCCCAAACCGAGCATGATCTGCGCCGGTCGCCCCCATGACTCATGCGGAATTTCGCTTCTTCAGCGAACTTTGGAAGATGGCCAAGGCTCATGGGGTAGACTGGGCCCTCCAGAAACTGACTGAAGGTCCAGAAAAGGATCAACAACCTGTGGCAGCTGCCACCATACCAAAGCAGCAGAGGAAGGTCATAGGGCACTAGAGGGATGCTACTCCAGAACTTAGGGCTGTGCAACTGATGGCTGCCTCTACTGTCTAGGGTGAGTCCGCGGGCCAGCACCCTGTCCTGAAATCCAGGCTCCAACTGGTCCGGTGGCTACTATCAGCGATTGGGCAGTAGGTCAAAGTAATCTGGCATATTCTCATGTGGCCCAGGACGAGGGCTCACCTCAGACGTGGTCGGCGCCCGTGTCGTTGCAACCTCATGGACGGGCGGCCACTCATCAGCTACCTCTGGCAGTCCAGGGCACAACAGTGGTTTCTTCTGGGCTATCCACTGCATAAGGCAGGTGGGAAGCATGCAGACTCCTGTTCAACAAGTTCTCTGGTGGGGCAGGGTGGCATTGCGGTGCAGGTGTGGGTTCAGCCGTCAACAGTACTTCCCCCGGTGGCAACCATCCCAGGGCAGTCTCCACTATTGATCAGTCCAATGCTTCTTGACTTCACAGCTCCTACCCTGGCCTCTCCTGCAACAATTGCATGGCATGTGCTAGCGAAGACCAAAAAAAATAAATTAAGTTAGAGTATGTTTATATTTTTCAACTAATTAATGCAGGTATGGTCCCATGGAAGGACAGATTTGGGAAAGATTGTGATCACAGGCCAAAGAAGGTTTTGATGGAGTGGTCCCTGAAGAACTGGGTGACATGGAGATCAACTTATGGCACTTGGAATTCACCATGTCCCTCCTATGTGGTAAAATCTGTGCAACCCTTTTGGTTGCATAAAAGTTCTGGGGACAAAAACTTGCCTGCTGGCAATATAACAAGAAAGAATGCAGTGCGGGGGGCTTGCAAATATAAACATCTCTGCTCCTTTTGACGGTTCCAGGGACACCCCGAAAGCAAGTGCTTCAAGAAGCGCAGAAAACCAAAAGAGCCATTGCCCACCAAAGCAAGTAACACTAATCAAGCTAACAAGCTCCCGCCGCCCATCCGTCTCCATGTTTTAGGTCATCTCCTTGGCAGTTATAAAAATTCTCGAGATGCCCACATGCTTCACCACGGTTTAAAGATGGATTCCGCATCCCTTCATGCACTCCCCCCTACTCTGGCTCCCCCAAGAGTCAGCTGTCAGTACTACGACAACCTGATATTGCATACAAGAAAATCATGAAGGAGGTAGGGGCAGGGAGGGTGGCCGGCCCCTTTCCGTCACCCCCATGGACTTAGTCTGCTCACCACTTGGGCTGTTCCTGAAAAAGAGCCTGGTAAATTCTCTCTAATCCACAATCTGCCATTCCCAACAGGCGCGTCGGTCAGTAATGGACTGGCCCAAGATCTTTGCACTGTGCGTTACACCACTTTTGATGAGGCCCTAGTCAAACTGCAGAAGCTAGGTAGAAGGTAGCAGGAGGGCACTTTCCGCCTCCTGCCAGTGCACCCAGATGACACTCACTTACTGGGGTTTACTTTTAAGGGGAAATTCTTTGTAGATCTTTGCATGCCCATGGGGTGCTCCATTGTGTGTTTGAGACATTTGGTAGGTTCTTGGAATGGGTTGTTAAGGATGTGGTGACCACGGACGGGGTGGTACATTATTTGTATGACTTCCTGTTTTTAAGACCCGCAGGCTCCACAGTCTGTAAGAAGGCCCTGCTGGGCTTCCAACAGCTGGCTTGAGTCCTGGGGTGCCGTTGGCAGCGGAGAAGACAGAGGGCTCCTCAATGTGTATCACCTTTCTGGGTATTGAAATTGACTCAGTGGCTGGGGTGTGTAGGCTCCCCAAGGATAAGGTCTTGGCATTCAAGGCATCCATCAAGGCTTGTCTCACAGTCAGGAAGGTCACCTTGCGTCAGTTGCATGTGCTGGTGGAGCTGTTGAATTTTGCCTTGCGGGTGATACCCATGGGAGGGCTTTTTTTCAAAAAATATCGCCAGGGCCTCCAGGCCAAACATCCCCACACCAGGCTGGCTTCTGAGGTCAGGGAGCATTTGCTCACTTGGAAGGGCTTATGAAACAACTTCAATGGCGCCCTTTTATGGCAGAAGCCACCACGATCCAGAACTGATGGGGAGAGCAGGCGTTTTCAGATTAAGTATTACCTTCTTGGAGCTGTTACCCATCAAAGTAGCCTTACAGATATGGGGGGCTACCCTGGGCAACAGCAGGACTGTGCTCTGGTCAGACAGCATGTCGGTGGTCATGGCTATAAACAACAAGAGGGCGAAATGCCCATTTGTGCTACATCTTCTTAAAGCCCTTATTTGCAGTTGTTTGACACATAATAGCAATTTTTTTCGGCAAAGCATGTCCCAGGGCTAAATAATGCAGTGGCTGACGCCTTGTCTCATTCCAAGTTAACAGATTTCAGAGCACTGTGGCCACAAGAGGAGTCTTCCCTGTGGAGTTATGGAAGCTTGGTGACCCCGACCTAATTGCCGCATCCCTGGCGCCCAAGACCAAACATATGCATAAATCAGCTTGGTAGGTATATGACGCCTCGGATTCTCCCATTGCGGCGGAGCATTTTATCTTCAAGGGGGTCCTAAGGTTCTTGGCGAGACAAAGGGAGTGTGGCAAGTCATTGCACCTAGTACGGAGTCATCTGTCAGCAATTGACTTCTTCACTGGGCTAAAGGGGTTGGTGGACCCGACCAAGTATCTTAGGGTGAGGAGGGCTATCATGGGTTGGAAGCAACATAACCCCCCTAAGGAGGACATCAGGCGGCCCATTGACATAGCAAGACTAGGACGCATTGTTGGGGTTTTGCATCAGAAATGCCGATCTCCCTACGAGGTTAGCTTGTTCCCCTTCGCCTGCTCACTTGCCTTGTTTGGGGCATTTAGGATCTCTGAACTGGTAGCATCCTCCAAGGCTGGGTGGGGCACCGGGATCGTTTTGACTGACGTCCTCCTATCTGACAGTTAACTCCATGTGAAGGTCAGGAGATCGAAGACGGAACCTTGGGGGAAATGTATGTAAGTGAGTCTCAGTCCTGCCCCAGGGGCCCCCTATTGTCTGGTGACCCTGGCTCAGGAGTTCCCGTGGGTGGGATGTTCCAAGTTGCAAGTATACGCAGATGGGACTCTGCTCACACATTTCAGTTTACCCCTATATGCAAACACGCCCAGGCTTCAGAGTTTAGTTCACACTCTTTCCTCATTGGTGCAGCCACCACGGCGGCCACTCTGGGCCTATCAGGAGATGACATCAAAAGGGTGGGCAGGTGGAGGTCGATTTGCTACGAGCGTTACATGCACCCTCATCTGGTGTAAGCTCCTCTTTGACCCGGGTTCTTTTCCTTCTGTTGCACGTGGTACAATTTGTGTGTGCGGGTGTGGAGATTCCTTCATCGGCAGAGCAGCTCAATATTTCATTGGCTCCGGAATTGAGAGGGTTCAGTTGGAGGCAGGTTTCAAACATCATTGGGTGGGTATTGGGGCCCTTAGGCTGGGAGACTTTTTTCACTATATTTCCCGGGCAATGGAGAAAGGTGTGGTGCCTTCCTCGGATATTATAATCATTGATGCGGGAGGTAACAACATGGTATCCCTAGGCAGGCGAGGGGTTCGTGAGGCTCTCTTCTCCACCCTGTCAAGGGTGAGCAATCGGTTGCTGTCAGCAGCCATATTGTGGTCAGAGATTATTCCCCGGCTCGTGTGGCCCGGGGGAGTGCCCACCTGGGTGATAAATGACTGTGAAGAAATTGAATCATTCGATATAAAAAATCTTGGCAGGTTCTTCGATGGGCACAGTGTGGCACAACTTGATCTAGGTAGCCAGGCCAGAGTTATTTCACAGTAACGGTGTACATTTATCCATCAGGGACCAAGAGTTGTTCATCCAAACTATTTTAGGGGCCATAGCCAGTCTTGCACAGAGCCTTTGGGGGGAGGGCAAGTTCGCCAGGAAGCTCCTCGCCCTGTCGCAGGTCCATGTCAGCAAAATACCAGGAAATACCCAGAATATGGACTCTTGGCTGGACTGACGCCTGAGCTGGTTATAGTGTGGGCACTGGGCTGGCAGGAGAGGAGGCTGATCTGCTGGTGGTCCTGGACTCTCTTGCCCTACCCATGATGCCTGGTTTGAACTTTGGGGGCCTCACCTGTGTTCAGATATCCCGGCGGGGTCAATGTGCAATGCAGTGGCCTGGAATTTTTGGTAGCCCCTTTTTGGATTGGAGGGATGTCAAAGGTTGGCTTGCCAGTGGTATTTTGACGATGCCTTATTCTGCTTTACATGGCTGTCAGGGTGGTGGTGCATGTTTGGGCCTGCTAGCACAATGTGCATTGAAGGCCTTTGTGGCAAGAGACTATCGAATATCTTTTTTGTTCACAATGTTTGCCTCCACGACTGATGTAACCATCTGCTGCTGTCTTTGTAAATGCTTGAAGTGATACCTTAAGTAATTGCCTGATTTGAATTTTGCTGTTTCTTGGGGGCGGGAAGAGGCTTCAGTCAATTTACAAATGTTATATGACATATGATGTTTTAATGTGATGACTTGAATAAAAGGGATACCCAAGGGTGAACCACAAAAACCTGTTATGATTCTTTTGCCGGGCGGGGGAGGGGTTGAGTTGCACGTTGTGTGCACACTAACAGAGGGTGCAAGCAGGGCCTGGGTGATCACTGCCAGGAGCAGACTGGGAACAAAAAGCAGCCCTGGCAAATTGGCTCAAACCAACCTTCGTCTTCTTGCAGAATCTCTCTTTTCATCCATCCATTCTCTCTCCTTTCTCTTCCCACCTTCCATCATCACTCTCCCTCTTTGGAAGCCTCCAGGCTGTGCTACTGCAGTTACCTTCGGGAGCTGGGAACGTAGCAGATGCACCAGCAGCGGTCCTGGACTTTCCAAAGCGGTCCCCATGAGCTTCAGCCCACCTGGGACATGCGATGTGGAATAAAAGGTCAGTCCAGCTCTGGTCACTGGTCTGGACCCTGCCTTCGATTCCAATGATAAAAATGTTAACATCAGTTTTAAAAGAGTTCACAATTGAAGATGAAAAGAGATGAAAGCGAGAAAAACAACCATACCTTTTGGACTCGACAGGGACACTGCTGCTATTGCATTTTGTTACAGATTTGTAGAACAAAAACGTCACTTTTGAAATAAAGACACATATAAAGGAATGCCCTCTGTGGCCAGGTTTCTGCTTTCTCATCTGGCATACCACCGATCTGCTCTTATATACTAAATTACAGCTGTTGCTTTTCGTGGCTTTCAAGTCAAAGCCACTTTTGTTAGACCAGTAAACCTAGTTTCGTGATGTCCTTCCCTGTAGGAAACTTGGTTTGTATGACAATTTGACATGGCCAGTATTAGATTCAGGAAAGGTTGAAGGGGGCTGGAACAGTCTTAAGTTCTGCCAGTGAGGTCGCAAGCGAACATCTGTTTAATGAACAATGACAAAGTGTAAAATCATTCCTCTTAAGTGAGGTGCCCTTGGTTACTTGCATGATATCATGATTAGACGTCATGTTTATAGAGCAAAGACGCAATCTTACCGTCATGCGGAAGAATCCTTCAAATAACCCCGTCCTCTATAGGATTATTTCAAGTAAATGTGAGTTAAATGGTGCTTGACCACCTCACTTCCTCCTTGCTTTTTGGTACAGGCACGATTAAACTCCTTTAAACAGTGCTGAGAGAAAACAAAACACAATTCTCCATTTCTAACAATCACCAGTAATTTGTTTGATGATGATAGCTGGAGTTTGGAGATCTACTGTGACGTCATTCACCTGATGACCTCTTTAAATAGTAACCCACAGACTACAACCATCAACAGAGTAGTGGCAGGTCTGAATTATAAGGCCTTTTTTGGAGCTGGGTGTTATGGTATGAGCATCCAGCTATACAAGACGTGCAACGTGTCTGAGGCTTAATGATAAGCCAACCTCACAAAAGCAGCGAAAAATGGGTGGTGGGAAAGCAGCTACCTTTGCCCAACATTCAGGATTTGCACTGATGGGGAGAGCAGGCGTTTTCAGTTTAAGTGTCCCCCCTCCGTGTCCAGAAGTGGGTGGAACTGAGGTAAAACAACAAGTTTGTGAGTCTAGTAGACCACTACTTATTTTTTGTTTCTAGGACCCCCAAACTTGACACTGTATACTACAACCCAGATGACGTTAGTGTATGTGATTGGACGGGCAATAAATACCAGATGTTTTGCACTTTTCCACCCAGAGCCCATATTTTAAACTGAGGTAAAAATGTGATAGCATTTGTTTTATAAGCATGCTGTCAAGGGACTCCAGCCTTGTCCACTAAAGAAGTCCTTCAAGGAAGACACTCAGTACTCTCCAAGTGAACTCTCAGCTGAGAGATCATAGAATGCTGTCAGTGTTCTCCATAACAATCTCTACTCTTAGTGGAAATCTGATATTTGTGCGCTAGACTGACAGCTCTGTGGGTATAAGCTTGGGCTATTGTGGAGGTAAGACCTCCTGACCTAAAGCAGAGGTCAGTGTACTCTGAAAGAAGTTGCTTTTCCCCTCTCCATTCCAGGCTGTAGGAGCTAGAAACGTAGTGGAAATTTCAGCCTGGCCATTTTTATAGACAATTCAAATGCACCATCCGTCCTTGTATTTGACCCACCCCTAGCGAGACTTTGGTCCTTGATGATCATAACATGTGAAGATACTGTGCTCCTGTGTGGACTGGTGCATAGCACTGAAGTACGGATCAACATCTGCTGCAAGGCCCTGCTGTCTGACACTTCAAGGCTGTCAAGTTTCCCAAGCTCATGCATGAGGAGATCACCTATGCAGTAGCTTACGTTTTTTTACTTTGCATCCTGTGACTTATAGTCTCAGAAGATGCAGAATGAAAAGCAAAAAAACTAGACTGATTTACTTAGGTATGATTTGACAAATGTGAGCGCTGCTATTTTACATGCTAAAAGGCATGATCACAGCTGTTCTGGTGATCCATCTATCTTTCATCCGCAGAGATCACTGAAGGATGTACAGTATACAGGCAGCATCTTTATGGGCCCCTCACTGTCAAGACTGTTAAAGTAGGCAGGAGCCAATGCAGTTGCTGTTTGTGCAGTGCAGCTGTCATCTTACTGTCCTCAGTTAATGCCTGCAGTTGATAGGAATTAAGCAAAGAAGTCCCTATTGCACTGCAGGTCAGCAAGTGTGTATCTGTCAAGAAGCACAGCAGTGTCGGGAGTACACTCGACCCCAGTTATGACTGGACTTTGCCACACATCCAGAAGACGCTTGCTTTCACTCTGTCCCATGACCCCATTGCTGTTTCAATGCAGGACAGTAGGAAATGCCAGTGGGAGAATTGTGTTTTGCGTGTAGCAATGGTAGTTAATTTCCCCTTGATGACTTCTCCTTGTGACAAATAATGTATTTGCTAGATGTGATTTTAGAAATGCAGTCTAGATAAGGGCAAATATAATTTTAGAAATGCAATCTAGATAAAGACAAATCGATAAAAAGATGCTGGCAATCTCAGAATCACATCAATTTTCTTGTTCAATAGCTTGAAAAAAGTGTCACACATGAGGCAGGCCAATGTCACACAAAGGCCTGGTGCAGATATAGAAAAACAACACTATGCATCCTGAAAACTTGACAGCGTTGCTATGAATCCCAACACTCACAGTCCACAAGCAATGCACTATGGATAAACTGGCCCAGGATATTTGATTACAGTTGTCTTCCCTGGTGAGGCACGGTGCTGCAGATGTCCATCAGCCCACATGTGAAAGCTGCTCGTGAGGTGGGGTCTTCTCATTCACCTTCTGTGCCAACTCAGCCATCCAGATCCCAAACAGCTCAACTTAACAGCTTGGCACCTGTTGACCTAGTATTCAGATACGTCCAGCTCCCGGAGAGGAGTGCATGCTCATTCTCCATGAGTAGCACAGGCCCACTATTTGTGACTTTTATGCAGCAGTGTGGAAAAGGCTTTTCTTCTACTGCATGAATAAACACATAGACCCACTGAAAGTCTCGGTTTTGAACCACTACACTCCTGTGTTCTCCAATTCTTGCCACAGAAGGTGGTAATTGAAATCACTTCTCCCAGGCTCCTCAGCGAATTACAAGCTTTAACCAGAGAGGAATCTTTCATTCAGGTTCATAAGCACAAAGTGATTATTAGAAGAAGTCCCAAGTTACTGCCAAGGGCAGTGTCACCTTTTTACATTAGTCACACCATTTACCTTCCTGTCTTCTTCCCGCAGCCTGACTCTGTAGTGGAAAGGGCTTACACACACTAGATGTTAAAAGGATGCTTGTGTACTACATCAGCAAGACCAAGCCCTTCCTTAAAATAAAACAGCTCTTTGTAGCTTTTGCCAGGCCTCACATGTGAACCTTCATCTCCAAGTCAGGCATTAAAAGATGAATTGTCATACTCATACAAACCTGTTATGCCAAAATCAATCGCACACTTGCTATGCTTCCAGAGAACATTTCACTTGCAAAAAAAGGTACCACCATGGATTTTTCACTCAGCATCCCATTAGAACCAATCTGTAAAACTGCTACTTGGTCAACTCCTAACAAATCCATAGAACACTACCCTGCGGACACCCAAGCCCATTAACAGGCTTTAGTTGGCCTAACTGTAATAAGAACTCTGTTTAAAACATCTGCATCTTCTACTCTACACCCACAGAGGGGAAAACTTACTTTACAGTCTATGCAGAACATATGTATCTACAGCCACACATAATATGAATGGAAAATGTTAGCCTGTTACTCCCTGTTCATAGTGTGGAATATTATAGATTCATATGTTTCCACCCTCCTCCCTCGAAGCTAGTGATGATAATTTACTTTTAGTCTTTTCTATCACCTTAACTTTTTACAATACATGGTACACTTGTTTTCAGTATTACATACCACTTATAGCGCTCGGACACTGGATAGCAAAACAATCTCAAGTGGAGCCGTTGTATTGGTTCATTGTGGACAAAAGGAAGAGTTAGCAGATCTTGTGACTCGAGACGTCTTGGAAAAAAGTTGCAAATTTCCAGGTCCAACACTAAATGGGAGAAGTATGCAGAACATGTGAAGCTACAGCACTAAAAGCTATGAGTAGTACATAGTTAAGTGTCATTTTCTACTAACGTAGTCACTGAAAAAGCCAAGAAATAAAATAATGTTATAGGTCGGTGTTTAAATAATATAAAAACTAATGTTTAAAAACAAAAAAACAGCAAAATGTAAAGGTCAGGCACTATGGACAACTCTCTGTAGTTTAGTAAAGAACACTATACACATTCCTGAGATGCGCATAATGGCATATAACTTTACAGCCAGGCTTTCAACCCTAGTGTGAGATAAATCATCTATAAGTGGAACACCCATATAGTATTCAACAATATGCAGTGTCTCAAAATCTTCAGCAAGGTCCTGGAAATAAACACCCACATCTTATAAATATCATTGCTATATGGAATTTGTCTATAACACTGTATTTCAATTATTTAACATGGCCACATGCCCAGATATCCACTGGTGTATAATTTATTGTGAACCACAGGTTTGGCCTTTCCCACAGACTTTTTGGAACAGGCTTTGGCTTTAAGACTCATACCTCTGCAACCCACATCGTGTGTGCTCAGCCTTTACTTTGTTTAACATGGAGTAATAGTTGCACCCAAGACTTTACTGTTTTGTAAATGATGCACCATATAACTTTGGACATGCACAATGACACTCTTCCTCCAGAGCTTGCGCCGTTTTCATGCTATGGACCCACACGTGTACACAGTGAGTTTATGCCGTATATGGCTATGGTACGATCAGTGAACTCATCAATGATGTCATCACTAAACAGGTCTTAAGCCACCTCCAAACCATCCAGACATGTCCTCATCCTCACCAGAAGAACCAGAATCACCCCTCACCTCAGGGCCCTCTACTGGCTCCCCGTCCAGCAGAGATGTCTCGCGAAAGGTCCTCAGGGACATTTACAAAGCCCTCCACAATTCCAGACCCGACTAAATCAACAACCACCTCTCTTTCCACCAAGCTACTAGAGTCCTCTCCTCTGCCTCCCTCACCCAGGCCCATGTTCCCCGCATCCGCTGCAAGCACTACGGAGGGTGCTCCTTAATCTACGTCATCGTCAGATCCTGAAACAACCTCCCTCTCCATCTTGGCACCTTGCCTTCCAGGAAGGACTTCAGAAATCAGCTCAAAAAAATCTGGCTCTTCAACCACCAGCAACAGCCTCAAGAAACCAGCAGCACCACCTCCCCCCCCCCAAAACCACCTTGGGATCCCATGGGGAGAAAAGCTTGCTCTCTACAAGTATCCTGATTAATTGATCAGGGATGTCATTTAACATGTTATGAGTGGTGTAATATGTGATATCATAAGCAGTGCATGTCGGGGCCCAAAGTAATAGTTATCTCAGTAAACTCTGGTGAACCTCTGTGGTCTTTTTTTTTGTTTAAAATAGTTAGTTTTTAATCTCACTTCAGCACATAACTAGTACTCTATTTTAACCTTTATCTTATTTCAGTGAATTATTATTTTTTATTTTTTATTTAAGACAAGATCTTGTTACCAAACTTAACAGTATTGTACAGGAAAGATTTTGCTCAGCCAGGGGATGGCTAGCTGCCAAGCCACCGAGACGTCCAACACAAACTTTCTTTTCAAGATGTGGTGGCTACGGCAGTACCCGTCACTGAAGCTATGTCCCCGAAGTAGCTGTGTAAGCTTTCCAGAAACTTGTCTGGCACCATGCTACCATATGTGTAAAGCTTGAGCGGTGACCCCAGCAGGAGTACCACAGTACCATTGGCATTTTTATTTTTTATTTAGGACTCTGGGTCTGCCCTACCAATGCCTTGAGGTTGGAGTAACCTGCCCCCTTCACCCTACTGTTTAACAGTTTCAAGACAGGACACAGGGCCTCAGTCCCCAAGTCCAGTAATGACGGCCACAAATTGACTTATCCGTAGCAACCAGTCGATCAGATCGCTCAGGACTAAAATGGCCAATGAGGGAAAAAGCTTTCTCGGCCAATCAAATGGCCCTATTTTTCTTTTACATTTTCAGTACAGCAGGCCCACCTGTCCATGTATACCTAACTTTTTAACCCCTTCAAGCACCTCTTTACATTTACATTTCTTGAAAAAGCTGAACGGATTTACACCAAATCACAAAAGCACACTTTGAGTAAAGTTCTAACTTTTTGCAACATTTGGTGTAGTTCTGCTCAGGCATTTTGTCATCTATATCGGAGAGCAAGGTTTTGTATGAAAATTACCATAGGAAATCAGTGTTTTGTATCCCCTCTCTTTTTCGTGAACCCCCCCCCATACACACACACACACACACACACACACTTGACATATCCGTGCAAAACATTCGAGAAAGGAGCTGAGGTGGGTGAAGTTTTTTTTTTGTGTGGAAAGTTTTTTGTGCAGATTTGTCAAATAGTCTTAACGTTACAAGCAGAACAAAAATGCTTTTCCTATGGCCTCACTATAACTTCACCACCACTCTGAAATATGGTGATGACTACCACTCTGAAATATGTATAATGTAAATACATACAGAGTAAACATAATAGGTATCTGTGCGATATGGTACAGTATTGCTTCTGAGGGGTTCTGATGAAATCATAAATTACGAGATGAAGGCCAAACGGTTTGTAAATGTAACCAAAACCCTAAAATGGCAATACATGAGCTTATTACACATGATACCCGCCATAAGTGTTTTATAGAAACTGTTTATTTTGGGACAGTTAGCTTGAAAAATCTGTTTCCCTCAAAATGCAGATAACCATGTGCACTGATTAGAATTTGAATGTTGAAGATTTGTTTTACCTTTTTTGAATAAATTGATAAGAAAACTATGAGTCACGATGAAAGGGGGGATGCATTTAGGTGATTCAGTTGCAACAGCATTTACTGCATTATGGATTTAGTGCATTTGCCACATAATTTGCAGATTGCACCCAATATGTTGTTTCTATCTGAAATGGATAAAAATATCAAAATAGTTTGCCAAATTATTTGTATTTTTACCATATAATTTTATAACCTTACTGCATAATTTGATCTTCCATGCGGCATAATCCTGGGCGCTCTGCAGGCTGGTTTGAGAAATATGATGGTAAAGTGCAAATTTCACAGAAAAACATGAAATATTTCCCCTGCTTCGTGGTTCCATGTGAAATGTGTTTTTATACATCTGTATTTTGCACCATACGAGCACCAAAGCATTAAATATGTAGAGGGAGAGCGCAAGAGAGCAGATCTGCAAGAAAATGTGCAGTATTTCTAACGGCACAATTCAAGACTTCAACCAGTCCACTCCCTACAATTGAAAACACTTTGCATAATACTCCAATCATATTTCAGAATACATTGAGTATTTAACCACCAGTATTGTGCTTTTGGTTTTCACACTGGTAAAGTGCACCTGGATATAAAATCAAATTGATATTGAGTAATGTGGCCATGATTGAAAAGGGGTTGAAGTGTGTGGTGGTCAGGGTAAAGTTGAATTGGTTCACATTTGTTAAGATTATCTAAATTGCAGTGTCAGAACATTAGTGATAGAGACTGACTTCTAGCCGTGGATTCCTCATTTTCCCCTGGCTTCAAACTAGATCTGTAAACTTTACAGTAGTACGCTGGCACGCTGTGCAGCTCCACACTAGCACTGTGCCACTCCAGAAATGACGTGCCGGGCACATATAGGTGCTACCCTTGCGTGCTGAAGTCGGTTCTTTTCTTTCCACCTCGCCAGATGCAGATCCAGAGTTCCCTTTGAGTCTCTTAGAGACATTTACCTTAAATAATGTTTCCACTGAGCAAGGGATGTCACTTCCAAAACAGGCAGATTTCAAGCCCAGTGTGGACTGTTGCAAACAAATGTCTATGACAGATTCCTATTAGATGTTCCTGTGGTACCTAGGGTCAAGCCACGACTCCAGGGCATATAGTGACTCCGCGTCAATGAACCCAAAGGCAATGAGGGACTGTGATGTGAAGCTCTACGTTGCCAGATACAAAATACATCTCAATGAACAAGCTCTGAGTCGCAGTCCACGTCCATTCCAGGTCCTCTTCTTTCTCACAGAGCCTCATTAACTGTTTAAGAGGTCAGTCTTCGTCACAGTCAAAATCATCAGGTAAGTCGAAAAAGAAATCGAAGTGGAATTCCACTTGCTCCGCCTCTTGCATTTGCGGTGTCAGCACCACATGTCTCAAATCGACTTTGGAGCTGACCTAGCAGTTGCTTCTGACACATCCCAAGTTTCCAAGGCCATCAGCCACAGCAAATCAAAGAGTTCCATGCAGCCATGCTCAGGGTCTTCAGATCCTCATCAACTCCCTCTGGCGCGCCTTTGGTACCCAGGCCTTCCATCTGGATTATCGCCAGGTAGGTTTGCCCTTGACGCCAGTTGGAGCCTTCAAGCCCATCTGCCTCTTGCTCCATTTCTGACCCTGCTTCTAGCACCAGGTCTAATGCCGGCCTCGGGCTCATCGATGCTAACTCTGTCAATGTAGATGCTGACATCATCAACTCAGGAGAAGGTCCTAATAGTTCTTTCTGACGCTGAGTCGAAGTTGGTCTAACCATGATTGAAGTAGCATCCAATGCCACCTCCACAAGGGAAATGCCACACTTTGCATTTCCTTTTTGGGACAAACTCGGACAATGGCTATGACTTGGGTGATGAGTTCGCTCAGCCCTACCAGGATGATATTTGGTACGAGACCTACTGGATGCTAGTGATCTCAATGGGTCTCCTCTCACCCCCAGGACATACCCCCAGGACATACCACAAAGAAATCTGCTTCCTATGCCAGGATGATGCATAGGGAAGCTGAAGTCCTTGACCTCTAACTTTCCACAATGGAGGTAAAAACTAATGTCTTGACGGAAGTCTTCCAACCAGCGCAAACATCTTCTGAGCCCCTTCTTGCACTGACAAATACGTTATTGGGGGTGTGGGCCAAATCTTTCTTCAGCTCCCCAGTCAACCAGCAGATTGCGAGGGGCATATGCTCTGCCCCAGGCAATTCTGCTTTTCTTTCGCAGCACCCTTCGCCCGAAAGCATGGTAGTGCAGTCTTCCATGAGTCCCCCAGACCCCAACACATTTCTAACCACTCTGCCTTACTTCTACGCCCTTTGGGATTCAGGGGCGCACAAGTCCTCCCTGGTGAAGCCGAAGATCCTTGGCCTGTTCTCTTTAAGGAAAATTCAAGGGGGCTCGGAAGTGGCCAAGATACCAATTTGTTGTGGCTTGGACGCCACAGATTCCATTGTGTGGGCCACTGGCAGCACCATTGCCACTTGCTGCCATGCATGGCTGCATTTGGCTGGGTTCCCAGGCGATGGTCTGTCCTTCCTAATTGACATGTCCTTAAATGGGACTCTTCTGTTTGGGGACTAGGATTATTCAGCCTTAGAGCATTACAAAGAAACCATGACGACTACATGCTTTCTTGGTCCTTTTGCCCCACCTTGCCAACAGCAAACGTTCCACCGCTCCTTTCGTGAGTTTGTCAGACAGATGGGATTAAGCGATTGATCACAGAGGCTATGCCTTACCCTTTCCATCCTGTGGCAGGAAGTGCAAGCCCTTTTGGCTAAAGGGGCTATGGAGCGAGCCCTTATGCCCGAAGGTGGTTAGAGTTGCTATTCCTGCTGCTTTCTGGTGCCCAAGAAAAATAAAGTCCCATTAGACCTGTGCCCTCAACACCTTCTTCCAAAAGGAGAAATTCAAAATGCTCACCTTGGCCCAGTTCTTGTCTGCTCTCAGGCCTGGTGACTGTATGGTGGCCTGGAGCTGTAGATCACCCATTTCTATATCCACGTCCTGTTGGCCCAGGGGCGCTACCTGTGGTTCGTGGTAGAACAGAAGCATTTTCAGCTTGCTGTGCTCCCTTTTGGTCTCATCAGTGCTCCTTGGATGTTCACCAAAGTGATGGTGGCGGTGGCAGTGCACCTTAAGAGGTCAGGGGTGCCAGTCTTCCCCATGTGGATGACTGGCTGTTGAAGGTGGACTTACACTAGGCAGTCATCAGCTACCTCAAGACTACAGCGTACATTTTATCATTTTTGGGGTTCACTATCAAGGTGCAGAAGTTGCACTTGACTCCTTCTCAGATGCTAACTTTCATCTGAGTCATTCTGGACATGCTTTGGTTTCCTGCCTTTCTTCCTGGGAAAGAATCCAGGACATTCTGGCTACGATCCCCATTTATCAGCCTTGGTCCTGGATTTCAGTGAGGTCGACTTTGAGGCTGCTGGGACTGATGGCCTCCTTCATCTTGCTGGTTGAGCATGCCAGGTGGCTCTGCAGTGGAATCTGAAGTCTCTCTGGGCCCACATTCAGATTCCAGAGGAGACTGCACAGGATCTGCAATGCTGATTTCTGGACCGTAATTGGGTCATCGGCAGACCTCTCTCAGAGCTGACAGTGGTGACCGATGCATTGCTTCTGGGTTGGGTCAGCCATTTGAGAGAGGTGCAGATTAGAGGCCTCTGGTGGAGTTGGCTCCATATCTATCTCCTGGAGCTGAGGGCCATCTGCTTGGCATTGAAAGCCTTCATTCCATCCCACAACAAGAGGCCAGCACAGGTCCTCACGAAGGACACCACCACTATATGGTACTACAATGAACAGGATGATATAGGGTCACTGACGCTGTACCTGGAGGCCTTGAGCCTCTGGAAATAGCTGGACCAACAAGGCATCTTCCTGGTTGTGAACCAGCTATCAGCATCATTGAATAACAGGATAGACAAGCTCAACCATCGGCGCCTAGCGAATCACATGTACCAATGACACCTGGAGGTGGTGCAAAGTGTATTCTGCAAATGGGGAGACCCTTGTTGCGATATGTTTGCCATCACAAGAACATGAAATGTCAGCACTTCTGCACATTGGAGTTTCCAAGGCATCTCTCGCTTGGGGACTCATTCCGCCTTGAGTGGTATTCTGAACTTCTGTATGACTTTACGTGATATCACTCCCTGAGTTCTCAAGAAGATTATGAACAACCAGGCCCATGTCATTCTAATAGCTCTCAACTGGACACCAAGAGTATGGGAGCCAGAAGTGCATCTGTCCTCCTATCCGGCTGCCCCTCCTGGAGGACCTGCTGCCTCAGCAACAGCGCAGGGTTCTATTCCAGAGCCTTCGCAAATTCCACCTTCACCTTCGACTTTCCTCCTGAGGAGATTGATGTCATCTTGGGAACCAGGCATCCCTTGACGAAAACTGCATATGGCTGTTGTTGGGATAAATTTTTGGTTTGGTGCAGCACATGCCACATTGACCCCCTCCAAGCCAAGTTATGAACTTTTTGCTATCTGTTTAGTCTCTTGCCCAACAAGGCTTTGCGTTTGGTACAGATAAGGGTTATCTTTAAGCCCTTTTGGTCATCTTATTGTTTCCAGTTTGACCCTCCTTGCATAAGTTACCAATTGTGATGCAATTTTTGAAAACCCTACAAAATTTGTTTCTTCCTTCTTCTTTTGTGATGCCCCAATGGGACCTTAATCTGGCCTAGCTTATTTATTGTGCACTCTGATTGAGCCGCTTCACAGCTATCCTTTGCAACGCCCTACTACTAAGACGGTGTTCCTCGTTACCACCACATCAGCATGGCGTGTGATTGAGCTTAAGGCTCTTTCTGTTAATCCTCCATACACTACCTTTTTCACAGACAAACTGGTTCTGCAGACTCTGGCATCCTTCCTGCCAAAAATTGTGATGCCATTCCACGACGGTCAAACCATCACTCTGCCAGTTTTCTATGTTCTGCCTCACCCTTCTAATGGGTGAGGCAAAGTATAAGGCCCGAAGTGAGCACTGAGCTTCTACATAAATTGTGTCAAAGAACCTCTTGTGGACAATCAGCTCT
Source organism: Pleurodeles waltl (assembly GCF_031143425.1). Lineage (NCBI taxonomy): Eukaryota > Metazoa > Chordata > Amphibia > Caudata > Salamandridae > Pleurodeles > Pleurodeles waltl. The sequence continues at coordinate 702,667,071 of NC_090440.1, forward strand.
TTGTGAGGTTCACTGGAGCAAAAAAAGGCAAAGCTGTGCAGAAGAGAACCATCTCCTGTTGGATCGTGCCCTACAATAATATCTGCTGTGGACTGGCTAAAAAGCAGCCGAAGGACTGACTGCTCATTCTACCAAAGCAAAAAGCTGCCATCACTATGTTCGTATGAGGAGTTCCTGTCCTAGACATATGCCAGGCCAGTATGTGGGCATCCCTCCATACTTTCATGAAGCACTATTGTCTGGACAGCCAGCTTCACATGGAGTATCACTTTGCCCACATGACTTTCAGGATTTTCTGGTGTGAGTCCAGTCCCAGACCCGCCTCTGAGTAGGTACTGTTTCTATATTTATTCAAAAGGTGAGAAATCTCTGGCTAGAAGTCTCTATCAGAAATACCAGTTACTTACCTTCAGAAACGCTCTTTCTGAAAGAGACTCTATTTAGCTGCAGATTCCTCACTGACCCTCCCATTCTCCCCATTCTGTGGTTCAACTCTATTCACTAAGACCCCAAGTCAAGGAATCTGCACATTGATCACCACCAATTCACTGATGGGGTTCTGCTTTTAGGGGGACTGACAGCCTTGAAAGCAACCAACGTTGGCACACAGGGTTGGTGCTTATACGGGCCCCACACATAGTTTCCGAGCACAATGGCGTCAGTGCAGAGCCACATGGCACCACCTGATGGCGGGCCGAGGTATTACTGAAAAGTTTCTGGATCCACTATGACGCCCGGGGAATATTAAAAAGATGAGGCATGTGCGGCTAGATAATCTACTTTGCATCAAATCCAAGGTGAAATATCTGAGCTTTTGGATGTAAACTTGTTACCCATTTGATGTTTTGCTTACTGAAGAACTTACAAGTTTGTGCTTTTCTTATAATACAAGCACCATTTGTTCATATACTTTCTGTGTCTTGTCATGGCTCTGAGAAGCGTGAAGTTGAGGAGAAGGAAGCTACAGAAATGGGTGTGGGTTGGAGAGTTCTCAGAGGGGGAAAAGTGCTGCTTCCCAGATAGTACACAGCAGCTTAAGAGTAAAGGCGGCTTGAAGGACCAGTTGCAGACATGCCAACAGAGATCACGGAGAGCGGGAGTGTCCACCCCGTTCAGTGCTGGAGGGAAAAGGATGACTTGAAGGAAGTGCGGTGCGGCAGGAGAAGGCAAAGAGCAAGTTGCAACTAAAATACAGTGTTTGCCTTTGAAATTGAACGTGTGTTATTGGGTTATAAGGTGCATGCTCCTAATATATGTAATCCAGAGAAAGGTAACTGCATCTCTGCAAATGGTTAATCCAAACGTATGTGGACTGAGAACAACCAGTACAATACCAGTGAACTACTTATCAGATTTTTATTCTGAATATGTTTTCAACAAATACTATTTCTGCAACAGATGATATGCCACGGATGAGGTTCAAGTGCCCCTTCTGCACCCATATGGTGAAGAGGAAAGCGGACCTGAAGCGCCACCTTCGTTGCCACACGGGAGAGAGGCCTTATCCATGTGAAGCATGCGGCAAACGATTCACCAGATTAGAGCATTTACGCAGCCATTTCCGAACAGTATGTATGTTCTTGTTTCAGAAAATACATGAAGTGAGAGGGCAGTAATTGAATTGTTAAGAACATAGTAAGCAGTTGTCCTGCATTCACACCATGCAGGGCGTTTTTCTCTTGATGTTTACCCCTCTTTTGGCAGTGCTATTTTCTTTCCATATTTTCCTTCCCAAAAGGTTATATTTTTCTAATTTGTCTTTCCTCTTTTCAAGAACGTTTTGAGGTTTAAATTTAAACATAACGAGGTCAAGAAAAACAATTGCAATTCCAACAAGCAGTTTCACATATAATATGTTGCAGTCACTGGAGCATTCCCTTACTCATCTGCTCCCCCTCAGTCCTGTCCCACCTTAATTTTCGCTTTTGATAGGTGAAAAGAAAACTGTTGCCTCCCATTGAAACATATGCCATTGACAAAGGATCTTGTGCCTGGGAAACAGCCATTCTGTGACTTCTTGACCATTGTGTGCTAAAATTGATCCCTAGTGGCTGAAAACCATCTCCCGCCTGTGTCGAAGAAGATACCAGTACTCAAGGAGCCTCTCACAATGGAAGTTGTAGCACTTAAAAAGAGGGATTCAGTATAGAGCAGTGCCATTTTGTTGGAAAAGCCCATCAGTAATGGTGAGAGGGTCATGTCTCCTACAGTAGTGCCCTCTTCCACCGATTTTAGGAGTGGGTACTTTCCCACACACATTTGCGAGTAACTATAGGAGAAAAAGCTCATATGGTCTGGACTGCCGTAGAACTAGACTAACTTTCCAGAGGCCATTCAGTATGGAAAGTACCCCAGAATGGTTCTGCCACTTTGTAATTCATAAAACAGGATTAGTGCACATTGAGGCATATCAGGCTCCTATATTCAGATCTCCGTACAAGGTCAGTAGACCTTTGGATAAATACCTCCAGTCTCCCTTCATGGTCCCTGTAAGAACCTCTCTGTACTCTGGTCACCGGGTACCAGTCTGGCTTTGTTAAGCACACAACCCCATGAGGTGTGCTGCAAGTTGGAGGAGAGTACGGTTCTGAAAATAAAACTTGTACCCAAGTTGTTACATGGGCCTGGTTTAAGAGTTCATTCTCTAGTTGTCAAAACAATCTGAAGAAGGGCTGAACTATATTGCAGGCGGTAGTAGTCTCTGTAACGTCACTCCAGTTTCTTGACAACCTTGCTCTTAAAGACAAGTTTCATTTGCCAGTATGTGAGCAAGTACAAACCCCAATTAAAGGCATGTTCGTACCTGAATCTGACCCGTAGGCAAATTAGAAGAAAGTCTTGTCTTTTACCTTCAAAGAAAGCAAAGATTGGATACGACTCAGACGATATATACAATGAGGACAGGCACTTGCGTTACAGTAACAAAGTTCATGCCATAATGACAGAGGCCATGGAGTCGTTATGCCTTCTTCTACCTTCTAAGCCTGTCACATCTATCTTTTTTCAAGGCCCACCTCTTCTATCCCACTGAAGTCTCCAATATTATGGAATCTTCTTTGATCAAACAGTCCTTGACGATTTGAAGCAGGACGGATCCTGAACCTTCTCATTTTAAGATGCCAAGTACAACACAAAGATGAGTTCTTTATTGGTATGGGCCCTTGGCCAGCTTAGTCTGTGGTTGTAAATGCACTCAGTCGGAAAGGAGTATGTTCCAGGTCATTGTCTTCTGTTTTCAGTAAGAAGCCAAAAGCATGTGGGTCCCAAAAAGAAAGCCTTAACAGAATGTTTTTCTCTTTTTTACAACAGATCAATATAACATCAGTGATTACAAGAACCATTCTGTAAAATCGGCTCAATTTAGTCAGAGATGCTAAAATTCTGCTCCTTGATGGATCAGCTGGATTCCAGAAAGGAGGCAGTTTCACTGCAGCAGTAGATAACGTTCTGCAACTCCTGCTCAAGACTTCAATAATATGAGATCCATACCTTTGACTAATCCAAGGGACAGAACCCCCTGCTGCAGTGCCAGGGTCCCTTATTTCCTCATCAGTGAAAACCAAAACTATCAGGGGCTCAACACCATCAACAAGGGCTGTGCAGGAAAAGTTAATTACTTCCTTCTTTCATGTCCTCAGATGTTTAAAAGAATTTCCAAAACTTCTGAAGCTATGAAATCCAGGATAATAAATACTCCCAAGTATTAAATCCAGCTGGAGTCCGTTTAGGGAGATATGGCCACTGTACCTGGGGAATCCACCGATATAGAAAGAATGCCACAGATTTGTGCTAATTTATACAGACCCCGAATATTTCCCAAAAATGGCCTGAATTTCTAGAGCGTTTGTATGGATTGTTGCGGGTCTGTCAAGAATACCTTAAATCCTTCTTTCCTCTTTCACTACAACTTTTGTGAAGTCCAGATAACACTGTTGACGTATTTTGTTTAAACAGCAGGGAGATAACCTATCTTGTTCACTTTGCTGTCCTACAACCCAGTTTTTGGGACCAGCCCTCAAGAACAATAGCCTTCTTGCTGCGTCTCATTTAACGAGCAGAATAAGAATGAAAAGGAATATCCTTTTTGCAGGTTCAACAATGCTCTTTTTCGCAAAGGTATACTGACAGTCACCCAGAAATAACTCTTTATCAAGTAGACATTTTCGCAGCTCCAGACAACTGTGCCTAGAATATGGCTCCTGTCTTGGAGCTGGGAGGCCCACTGTGTGAGCAACTCTTCTAGTGGAATAGTCAAGGCAGGTTTTATGTCTTTCCCAGTTTCTCCTCATTTATCAAGATCTTTAAAAATTGTAGAGGTCCACAAACTCCGAGATGATACTCATAGTCTCATTTTGACACTGCCAATTCTGGTTTTGAGACTTTCCTGCAGAACAATATCATGCTTTTGCAAGCTCCATATCCATTGATTTCTTTCACACCTCCCTTCAACTGGAGAGCCTTTAGGAGGAAAGGGCTTTGAAGGGTGAAAAGGATATCATAAATAATGGAGACATCTGCAAATAGAAAAACACTTCGAAAGTGATTGTGTTACATAATCTTAAATCATCCCAAACTTTCATGAATAAGAATTTGTACTTAAACACTTTCATGGCTGAGACTGGGAATCTTATTTGATTTCTACAATTTTAGTCCATCGGCCACTGATGCAAACCAGAAAACTCCTTTTGACCTTTTTCCCCCAAAAGGTGAGTTTACATGACACAGCTTTGATAGACTCTTACAATGCCATCCTCGCGTTATGTATCCTGCTTCTCAAAGGACGTTAGACATCGTTTTTGCCCATTAATTACAACTGTTTGAGTGAAACGCTTTGTGTGTCATGAGCTCGAAAATTGAATTGCCTCTTCAAGAAGAGTTATGTCTTTTCTTCAAGGAGGCTTGAATAATCCTTCATGGGCAGAGTTTTCACTATTCCCTTCTAATATTCTGATAGCCCTTACCCGGCTTCATTTAAACCAAGAAATAATTATTCGTGATTTGCTGCCACTATCACATTCTACCTCTAAGGAACAGCTCCTTTCAGAGTTTCAAAACATTTTTTGTTTACTTATGGTTGACTTTCCCCAGGCACTCAAAATGGTTTTTCTTGCTAAGTGGGTCGTTTCTTGCACATCAGAATCGTCTGACATGGGGATCCTAACTCTTGCGAGACGTCATGCTCCTCTTACAGAGCAAAGGCAGTGTTGGTGGCTTTTCAGTGATACATTCTCACTGTAGACTTAAGCAAGCCAGTCTTGTGGCTAGACAACATGCTTTCTGTCACCATTACTCGACATGTGTTTCCTCTAGAAAAGATGTATTTCTTAAGCAGGAGTTCTGCAAGGACTATTTCTTGGGGCTGGGTTGTGCATATGCTGTTTACCCCCAAGTCTCAATGTTTTAAGCTTCCAGATTCCCAACTACTTGGGAAGGGGGGAACCGGGCGACAGAGAAAAGAAGGGTTACCTTAATAGCGATATCAGTACTTGCTCATTCTTCTTAACATTACCCAACCACCCAACCTTTTGGAGCTTATCCTACGCTGAAACCTTGCATGCTGCGGAAAATATATAGGAACTGGGTGGGAAAAGTTTGGTGACGTGTAGTTCATGCATGCAGCAGTGGCCTTGCAATGTGGGCTCTAAAATAAAAAATAGAGTTACATTGTTTTAAAAATACAATGAAAAGAAGCATTTCAACTCTGCATGGGGCGTGCAGGCAATTCCCAACCCATTGTGCAGGACACAGAGCACAGATTGGGTAGACCGAAGGTAGTGGGGCATTCAGCATTGCTTGTAATATAGCAACGTATGCCAGCATGTTTGGGGACAAATAAATAACTTCAGTAAATCACTTACAGTTTCACCTGCTAAGCATGTAAAAGTTTGTAGAGACAGCTGTTTTCCTATGAGATGGAAATATATGCCTGTATTTCCAAGCACCATCAAGTGTTGAAGGTTTACCAATACACTACAAATATGTTGACATAGGCATGGTACATGCAGTAAAAGTCCTAGCACAAGCAGTAAACAATTTTCGCCGTGCTTGGCTGGTGTTCTGCAACCATTTCCTGGCTTTGACACTTCTCTATGGGGGAATAATAGTTGCAGTCTGTGAGGGCAACTCTCTGGGTCTTGACATATCATGTTACACAGATTAACTTCATACTTATAGCAGTAGACAGGACAAGGCTTTGTTCAGAGTGATTACTGTAACTAATTTTAGCTTTGTCTTTTGTCTGAATTATCATGTCTTCTTCCTGTTTATCTGTAATATTCTTCCACTTTCTTTTCTTGAGCAGTAGATGTGTTATCATACTTTAGTTTTTCATAGGGATTGAACTGATGTCCATACCTAACATTCTTTTGACTGTAGATTTTTTTCACTGCCTTCAACAGCATTTCTTGTCAAGAATGTTGATACTATATTTTATTCTTTATGCAGATCCATCAGGCTGGAAAGCCTATCTGCAGGAAGTGTAAACGCCACGTCACAGACTTGACAGGACAGGTTGTGCAAGAGGGAACAAGGCGCTACCGGCTCTGTAATGAATGTCTGTCTGAGGCTGGTGTGGAGAGCATGCCTATTGACTTAGATGACGACGAGGATGATGAATCCTCTCTTGTGTTTTCGCCTTCGCCAGACGATGAGAAGGACCCTGTGTGGCAGGTTGGCAGTGAGCAGAGACTGAATGCAGAGATGATGGACGATGGTTCGTCAGATTTGGTCATCCATCAAGTTGATGACAGCGATGATGAGGTTGAGGAAAAGGAAGTGAAACCATGTGTAAGCTAGGCAGCTTTCATCATACTGAAATAGTAAATATAATTTAGGCAGTGGCCTGATATTCGTTACTTGCAATTTGAACCCCCAACCACAGCGGTTTTGACGTTCAAAGAAAGCTTTTTTTGTGACATTGTTGAGCTTGCATGCATTCCAGAATATGCACTTCATCTGTATTACCTATGGGACGAGGTACGTATGGTTTTGCAGTGTGGACCATTTCTGGATTCATGTGGTGTTCCCTCTGCACCATCAAGTAGTTGGGCCTGGAATTGTTCCTTTTTGTCTTTCTTGCTCGCTCATTTGGTCCCTTGCCCCTCCTTGGGTCATGTAAGACATACGCCCCCAGTAACCGCTCGACATAGTCACCATATTCAGATTCTTTTATTTCCACCGTTGAGTCTGCAAGCACAGCAAAGAGCACCGGAGAGGAGAAATTTTTGTTGAAAATTTTAAGAACTCAGAGGCACCGAAGAGCCGAGGAGCTTGTGCGAGATTACCAACAGACGATGAAGAAAGGCAAAATTGCAGAAGAAATCTAGAAAACATCTAAGGGTTTCCAAGAACTCTCATGGGTTTGGAGAATGACTAAGGTATGGAGCATACCCAATTTATATTTTGCCCCAACTGCCACCACAGATATGTGCAAAAGAACAACTACAACGTGTGCAACCTTTTGTCTCTTGAAAGATCACAACTTGAAGGGTGCGCTGTACACACTGAGTTTCAGCTGAAAACTCTCAATACAAGGGAGAAGTAGAGGTGGGTACGCTACATAATGGCACTGTCCTAGCACAAGCACTATTTGCTCAAAGATTTGGGATTGTCCAGCAATAATGAAACACATGAGGACACCAAAGTGGTTCAGAGAGAAGGTCCAGACGTCTAAGAAATCATTGAAACAGATGAGAAAATAATCCTGAAAAGAACATTGAGGGACGCTGAATCCAACAAATGTCAGGTAATACACAAAGGATGCATAGCAGCCGAGCTGACATCTTCAGCTTCAAAGAACACAAAAACAGTTTCAGCACCAAAACTTTCGGCGACAAAAGGCAGGCAGGAGTAAGACATACCCACAGGAGGGAGTAAGCAAAAGATCCTCTCTAAATGCGGTCTTGACACCGATGCCGAAGAAAAGACCAAAGACTGTTGGCGTCAACCAAAAGGCTCTCAAAGTCAAAAGAAAAAGACAGCTCCTTGAGGCCGAAATGGAGGCCCTAATGAAGAGAAATGGAGAGTTCAACGATTCTTTAAAAAAATACTGAATTCCTTTTAAGACTTTCGAGACAAAGACACGGAACAGGACTTGCAAAAGTTAGAACCTCCTGCCGCACAAGAACCACAGGAAGAGGTTGTGGAAGAATTCTTCGAGTACAAGGATAAGGAAGGGCCAGTCGAGTGAACACCTCCCATGCAGGGGAAACTACAGAGCTGTATGCAGATTTGCCACAGCAGGAGCTCAACTCCTAACTGTCCAGGCCCTCAGCCCCTGGCAATATTACAATCTACAATGCCCTAATAAAGAAGGGCAGAAGGAACTTATGTATTTTGATGTCCAGATGGAGAGAGAACAAGCAGATTCATGCCTCCTTCTGAAAACACCAGCACAGAAGAGGATTTAATTCATGCTGTTACTTCCCAGCGTCTTTGACCGGGGTGGAGAAGCATGCAAGGAATCAGCTGCAGTGTAAGCAATCACCCCAAGTTTAGAAAAGAAAGACAGGCACGCTACCCAAGAACTACCTTGTGTAAAGAGCAATGTAGCATCAGAATCCATGATTGTTGCAACGGCATATAAGAGAGTAAATACACCCACAGCAACTAGGTTTCTGCCTGGCAAGTAGAGCAAGTGAGTGGACCTGGTGGGAAGGAAGATGGTCAAAGGCGGCACTTCGACATATTGCAAACCCTAACACATAGTTAAACCAATACGCCCACCAGCAATGGGATTAGATGGAAGGCCTCCTGCAACATCTGGCAGACAAATATAAAAAGAAGGCAAAAGCAGTAGTTCAGTAGGGTAAGAATATTGTGAATACTTGCCTCAAGTTCGCACTCGACACTGCAGACAATTGTGTGCTGCCACAGCAATGAAGATACATGCATTGTAAGCGTGTCGGGGTTTAAGCAAGACGTATAGGCCTTAGCAATCAACATGCCCTTATTAGGATACAGTCACTTCATCAGCACAGTTGACAATATGCTGAAGTGCAAGAAAAAAAAACCATGAGACAGCCAAGGCAAAGGGCGTTTTTGAGGAGGAATGACCCAGAGGAAGAGAATAACCATGAGGAGAGATTGCCACGTTCAACATTGCATGTTTCCTTTATTTCACTACGAAGGCAGTGGCAGTATGGATCTCCTTCACTGCACAGCTTTCAAGGGAGAACCAGTGGAAGAGGAATCACTCCAAGAAGGTCATGATCCTCCAGCAAGTGTCTTCGCGGCAGAGCCCCTCATATTCCAAGCATAGAGGATCAGAGGGTTCATCCAGGATTAGAAGGAAATCAGTCCTCACAGATGGATATTAAACCTAATTGAACATGATTATTGCATGGAACTATTAACTGACCAACGCAGGCAATGGTATGCAGCAAAGAAGAAAAGGTACATCTATGGCTAGAAGTCAACAGCTGCTTAATCAAGACGGCAATAGAAGAAGTATCACTGGAGAAAAGGAACCAAGAAGTTCATTTATTCTATTTCTTCGTGCTAAAACCAGACAAGCCACTCTAGTCCCTATTAGACCTACGGGCATTGAACAGGTTTATAAAGACACAACAAATCAAAATGACGGCTGCAGAATGTCATCACACTGTTGCAAAAATGAGACCACATGGCGACTCTAGTCCCCAAAGATGTCTACCTGTACATACCAATGCACACAGAACAAAAGAAAATCCTGAGGTTTGTTATGGTACATTATCAGTTCAGAGTACTTCCCTTTGGGATAAAGTTAGTTCCAAGGGTTTTCCCAAAGTGTCTTGCAGTAGGGGCAGCACATCTGTAGAGAGGAAGAATATATGGTTGCCAGTATTTAGACAGTTGTCTGGTAAAGGTGGTATTGCTCAACCAGCCCCCGGGCAACATAACTGTGATAAGAACTCTTTACAAGCTGGGCTTATTCCTGAACTTAGAAAAATCACCCCCAAATGGAGAGAGTGGCAATACTGGTCATGATGAAAGCCAACGCCTTCCCTGTAACGGGGAGTCCAGGCACTAACAGAGCAAGCTTACCTCTACCAGAAGGGTCTTTATCTGACAGTGGGGGAAATGATGGGGATGCTGGCATCTTGCACAGTTTAACTACCTCATGCAAGACTTCACATGTGACCACTCTAGGAGTGACTACAACTGCAATGGTCACACACAACCAGGAGTTAGGAGGATCTAGTGGTTGACACAGACACAGTATACAAGGAAACAACATTACAGTGGGCAGACCATTCAACTTCCGACTCCCACAGTAGCCAGTCAACAGATGCATGCCTGGAGAGCTCACATTGAAAAGCTGAACATAAGGTCTCTTCTTGACCCCGGGTAAAGCAGTAAAACACATAAATGTGTTTGAACTCAGCACCTTCTTCAAAAGCCTTCCGATCACATGCCGGGGAAGAAGACAGTTCATACCCATGGAGGCAACACCATCACCATTCTGCCTGAACAAAGAGGGTGGGACAAAATCTCATGTGCTGTCCAAAATAGCACATAGTTTATGTAAGTGGGTTGTACAAAAAAGGATAAGGCTACAAAACACAGAAGAAGAACTAGCTACCCTGAGCCTAGCAGTGTGGCGTCCCAGGACATAGAATTTTCCTACCTAAGCCTACCTGCAGGGGCCATGCAGATAGTTATAGAAGTCAGAATGGCAACCACAAGGAGGTGTTCCTCTGATTCATACACTGATGTAATAGGAAGGGCCGTAGGAGATGAACACAGGACTTTACAGTGACCCAGCATCTGACACCTTTACTGAACAAGGAATGAGAGAGGGTAATTCAGAGAAGTTACTTTACCACACCAGCTATCTAATGATTCCAAGAGGGAGTAAAGAGGATAGCACCCCAAAGGGCAGTGCCAACACCAATGTAGAATCTCAACCTGGTGCTGATGCACAATGTGTAACTCAACTATCTAAAAGTAAATACAGCTTTCTTGCTTGCCATCTCATCGTTAAAGAGATTTAGTGAACTCCAGGCTTACAAGACAGGAACCCTATCTGTAAATGAACAGGGTAGTGATGAGAACAAAACCATAGTTTATCTCTAAAGAGGTATCTTGTTTTCATGTTATAAAGCCATACAATTACCTGCTTTCTTCAAGCAGCCTCAATACAGGAAGAGAGAGAGCCCTACATACTTTCGATGTTATAAAGACAATTATATATTACTTACAAACGACAAAACAGTCAGAAAGAGAAAACTGTTTTTTTCTCTGCTTGCACAAGCAAGCAAAGGTTCCCCAATCACCAAAGCAACTATTGCGGATGGATAGTCCAACCAATTCATACATTTCACAGAAAGAGCAGGCGTGACATTGTGAGAAAAAACACTTACCACTGTGGTTAACATATTCTTAAAAAACATTTGCAGGACAGCCATGTGATCATCTGTGTTTACCTTAACAGAACAATACTGTGTGGACATTCAAGCCTGTAAGGAGGCTCAGGAGGGACAAAGAGGGTTAAAACACATGTCTGCAAAGGCACACTCTTGTAAATTTAACCTCCCAATGTAAAATGATGCCACTATGAAATCAATGCACAGCAATGTTAATCCAGAAAAGATTCACACTGCAAGATAAAAGGGTTACATGCATGTAGTAGTTTTGCAGCTTAAAGAATTTTCTAGATTCACATGCAACCCTCCCGCCTTCCCAGATGAGTTGCATTTGCAAAGAAAGAAGGTAAGCAAGGAATACGAAGAGGAAACCATACAAGTTGCAAAAAGGTAAAAAAACTGAACCTAAGTTGGGTACTACATTGAGTGGTTTCCTGGGGCATGTGTCTGACATCAATGAAGGAGAGAGACGGTTACAAATGGTCCACAACTCAATGGCACCAAAGAAAAAGACAAGGAAGACTGAAAGGAACACCCACTAGATGGAGAAATAATGCATAGCATGTGAATCCAGAAACATTCTTTAAGCTACAAAACTACTCCTACAGGTAAGGAACCATTTTGTTTTATTGCACTGGAATGATTACCGTGTTCTGAAATATTTGAATAAGGACCACTTTTAACTTCCGCTGTGACACTTTAAAAAAAAAGAAAAAGAACATTTTTAAATGTATTTGTTACCATGTAAAAAGGTTGTATGTATTTGCTACACTGTACACAAACTATAATCTTTTGTCATAGATGAATTTTTCTATTGTAAATTGTTGAGTGTTTTACATATATGTAAGAGGAATGAATACGACAGTATTAATAATGGATTCTTAAAAATTAATGCAGCATGTACTGAAATTGTTACAAAAAAATAAGTAGTACAATGCTGGACTGAATGCACGGCTGCAAAACCACGTTACGATGCACACAGCCTTGGATCTCATATAAAGCTTTTTCTCAGCAGTTCCTTTGTTTATTTTTTTTAAACAGGAAGTTGCAACTTTTAGTTATAAACATTGTCCCCTCAGAATAGGGGGAAGGGCTGGAGTTATTGTGTAAGTGTGCCTGTTCCACAATATATTTTTCTCTTTCCACACAGAAGGAGGTGTAACATTACAGAACTCTGGAAACGTGAATTTACATTGTATTGCATTATACAATTAACATCATTATTCTTACCCTTGATGGGGTTCTGAGGGGTGTTCCAGTTTGCATCATCTTCCTGAGTGCTATTTTACAGTGCATGCTTGGAAGGGTGTTGATTGTAGTTAGGTCTGTATGAGAGGTGTTGGCTGAGGTTTGGAGGCATACTCTTAAGTATATTGTGGCTGTTGAGAAGCATGACATTGTAAGTAATGATGTGAGTCGACATAACCGCACATGTAACTACATACAAACCTTTTATTTAAAAGAAGAGCAAGATTTTATTTTTTAATGCTTTTTTGAAATTCAAAAATACTGTGCGCTATTCTAGCATGGATTGATTAACACTCCTTGGCAAAGCTAACTGAGAAGTTTCCACCAGAGGACATTGGAAGGAGCAATGATCAAGCGAGGAGCCAACCTGCATGTAAGGGCTTTGGTTTGGGGGTTGGCACAGAGAATATGGTGAAGGAAAAGGGGTTCAGAGCCAAGGTGGTACAATGAGATATACATGTTACTTTAAAGTGATCCATCTGCTCACGGGCACACAGTGTTGTACCTGAAGAGCTAGGGAAATGAAAGTTCAGGTATTACAAATGAGGAGTTGCCCCACAGCTACGTTCTTGATTATATGTAACTTTCTAGCTTCATCAAGGTAAATACTGTTGATGTATTCTAGATAGAACAGTACTAGGTTGGCGGTTGCTTGTACAATGTGAGGAAAACTTGAGCTAGGGAAAAATAGATAGAGGAATATTTTTGTTTCAAAGAATCCTCTGCTAACTAGATGCATTTCAGGCATAAGGAAGAGATTAGAATCCATGGTCATCCATAGATTCCTTGTTGGGATGTGTTCTGGAGTAAGCCAGGCTATTTATTTTACCAGATTGTGGGCAGGTCATAGCGGCCCATATACCTGTATGCCAGTGAATCCATTTTTAAAAATATTTGATCTTTTATTTATTTTGTTATTTCTCCAATACATTGAACAGCTTGTGCATCATTTACAGAGTAACAAAACGTGATCAGGCATTGCAATTGGTAGTTCATTTTTCCATCACCATGTGTTCACCAGAATCAAAAAGAAAAGTCCCAATGATCCCTCCCTGAGCCAACCACGGGAGATGTAGCTCTGATCATTAAACTTCTCCTGGGGTTTGGCATGTGTACAAGTCCTTGCTGGTTTGTGATTACTTTCACTAGTTTTATTGCTCATTGGCTATTAAATCTCCACATTTCATTTCCCCTCCCTTGTGTTTAACTTTCTTTCCCTACAGGCTCTGCATTTCCCAGGCACCCCATATTCTCTCAAATTTCTTCATACAGCTCCTCCCTTTATATATCTATTTTTCCAGCATTTACAACCTTCCATTCCATTTCCCCATGTGTCAGATCTGAGAGGATACCGGTCCCCCCATCTTTGCGCTATGTCCTGTTAGGCTACCATGCTTCCCATGTTAATCAGTATTTTCAGACTTTTTGTGATGTCTGTAGGTCCCCAAATACCCAACAAGGCAGTCCGTGGCTGCAGGTCCAGGGGTGTCCCAATTACACCCTTCAGTGACTTGAGCACCTTCTCCCAGGAATGGCTCAGTTTGGGACAGTCCCACGATGTATGCAATAAGGTGCCTTCCAATCCGCATTCTCTCAAGTACTGCGGGTTCTCTACTCTTCCTACTTTATGCAGTAGCACTCTTGTCCAGTATGTCCTATGGATTATCTTAATTTGTATCAAGTGGTTCCTTGTTAGCATTTCCGTTTTCGATGTGGTTAGCTTGAGGTGACTCATTAGGATACAGTGGCCAACAGCGTTCGATTTTAATATGCTTGTCATATGTAATTATAGCAGTTGAGGTTGAAGGAGGAGGTGAACTTGGGTGGTGGGCTATGGTACATTTTCATGAATAGGGGCAGTGGTAGTACTTCAGCAGATAAGGGAAAAGGTGCCAAGCATTAATGGGGAAAATGATAGTATGAGTGCTTTGTAGAGAGGAAGGAAGCAATCCAGTGAAGGGCACCCATAGTTTAAATTCTCGGAAGCAATTTAGGATGATAGTCCATTTCAAAGGCAGATGAAAGGTCCAATAGAAGAAGTGCTTTTGAATCCACTGTAGCTTTGATGTTCTTGCAGGTCACAGTCATTGCAGATTTCCTGCCCCAGCAAGGGTGGGATCCAATTCAGATGTTAGAGAGAAGGTTGTTTTCCTCGATGAAGGCTACTTATTAAGTGTAGTACTTTGTAGCAGATCATTGCATTTTGGGCTGCAGAAGGCACCGGTGGATTGGTACCTGCTGTTTTGTTTTTTTAATAGACAGTTTTGAGTTAATCTAGGAAAATACTGCATTCCTTTGTAAAGCTGCAGATTGAGTGTTGAAGGAGAGAAGTCCTTGATACAGGATAGTTTGAAAGTCTAAGGTGAGGGTTGAGTTGATTTGTATTTTCTAATTGGTTTTAGTATCAAGATACTGTTCCAGTTCTTTGGCTTTGGAGAAGAAGTGATCTTCTAAGCAGTCAAACTGATGTGAGCTGGTGAACTTGGAGGATGAATATAGTACATTTTGGAATTCAGCAGTTATCTTGTGAAGTTCCTTAGCTGAGCAATTAGTTTTAGACATCAACTAAGAGTAACAAAGTCTTTGTCTTTCTCCCCCTGGCGTTATATAATATGGAGTGATATTGCAAAGTCTGTTTGTCTTAAAGTTGTTGAGTTCTTGAATGGGTCAACAGGCTCAGGCTACACCAGCATTAGAGCTTTTCAGGACTGTATTATGCAAACATCTGTCCTGGACTCCCATGGGGAGCTAGCTTTGATTGAGAAATGTATCCAGTTTAAAATCCTTGGCACTGTCCATCAGTCAGTGAATTTCATCTATTCTGCTTTCCTCAACTTTAACATGGAAAGTAACTTTAAAATGGAAAGTTCATTTTTTATTATAGTTCTTCACTGGGGTTTTCTCTCTGAAATCATAACAGGAAAAATATCTCAGCACGTGTGCAAGATCCTAGAATGCCTATTTTAAAGTCAAAATCAAAAACTGTGGAACAATGCCTAAGAAGGCAACAGTTAATGATTGTTATTTTAACCAGTTAGCTCAAAAGACATGCTATTGTGCCACAGTGCAAAGTGGGCACATAATAGAATTAGACCCAGGATCTCATACCTTAAGGCATATATTGTATCTTTTCTGACTATCAGAAGGAATCCCATGGTGGAGAATCACAACTGGTACAGTTTAACAATACAATCCAAGTGAATGTGTGCTCATCCGAACCCCAAGCATAACCATTAATATGGATATCTAGAGGTACCCTAGTATGCAACCTGAGGATAAAGCAGTTTTGCCAATGACTCCACTGATGGAAATCGTGACTTCCAGGATATGTATCAGAAATGTGAATTAATTTTAGGCTCAAACTGTTTATCTGGGACTTGACAATAGGAGGGTGCATTCTTAACAACTGCCTCTGGAATTCATTAGTTATCCTTTCTGGAAATAGCAACATTTTCACTGGTTCTTTTCTGTACCTCAATCTTGTTGCCCAGTGAAATAAAGCGAAAAGTTTCATTACAGATTCAGCCATATTTATTAGCTATGGTACAACTGGCTGAGGCACAAAGTCCTAGAATGAAACTGTGTTATCCACTTCTGACAAACCTATTGTGATAAAGGTAGTTACATACAAATTACAAGACCAATGGCATATACTAACTTGATGAATCCAAATTTTCTGGTTGATGATCTCAACTGTTTTTAACAAGGATCGCAGAGATCCCATCTCCTCTGTCTTGTATCTTTTAATTCCACTCCTTCAATGTTATTCTTCTAAACGTTTCTTGGTACGCCTTTACTGATAAGGGGAGGTGCATAAACCGCTACCTTTCTCCTCATCTTTTTGCCTCTCTCCATACCTTTCATTCCTCCTCCCTCCATTTGCATTGTGTGTGGTCCCTGTTCATGTTCAGCTGCATTGAGCGAGGGTTAATTTTTTTCCTTTTCCTTCCTGCTCTGACTGTCCTTCCACCTGGACTCTACTTTCTAATAAACATTATGTTCGTAGCATGTGTGGATGCAGATGCACATGCTCTGCATAGTCCTGCCATCTAATCTGCCTATCCTTGTGTTGCAAGAACATTCTCCGGCAGAGCAGAGTTTGAGGCTAGGTGCACATCACCATGTAGCGCGGCACATCAGCTCAGTGCCGAGAAAGAAGTAAGGGTGATGACGTTGAATTGCGAGCCCTACCTGCACACTGGTAATCGACTCGGACTCCTCTGAGCTGGAAGAGCCAAACAAAGAGGATGTCCACTTCAGCTTCACAGGCCCTCAAACCAAGTAAGTGTTGTGGACTGTGATTATGGCTGACCATGAGGAACCTTATATGTTGATGGGCTTTTAGCTGTGATTATTTAAATTTTAATGTACAGTTTTAAAGTAATGAGGACTTGAATAAGCTGCTGGTACGGTTATTATGAGGTATAGTTGTATGCACCTTTTATATTACTCTGCATATATGGTTTTAATTAACTAACACATGAATAATTACTTCTCTATGTATGTATAGTGTATTTGATAAAGCGCATTTTCACCAGAGGTATCAAAGTGCTAAGAAGGCGAAACAAGATTTCTACTGCAGCTCCCAATTAAGATTGAAATAGCCAAGTTTTGACTAGTTTGCGGAAAGAAAGAAGAATGGGTGTATTTCTAATTTTAAAAGGGAGGGAATTCCATAATCTAGCAGTGGCTGCTGAGAAAGCTCGATCACCCCATTTCACTTTCTTTGTCCCGGGAGGGCAAGCTACCCTAAGATTAGCTGATCTGAGGGAGCGACCAGTCGTGTACCACCTAATAGATCGAAGAGGGGAATGAGGGCCATGTAAATAGAGGGCCTTGTGAGCGAGACACAATGTTTTGAAAATAATACGTTTCCCGATCGGTAGCCAGTGGAGTTCATTCAAACTCTCTTTAGCGGATGCAAACTTGTCTAGACCCAGTACCAGGCACGCACTTTGATTCTGAATAAGTTGTAGCTTGTTTAGAGATGCTTGATAAATCATTAATCTGCCTTTTGATGGTGAGCACCTCTTTGGTCTATAATCAATTTGGGGCTCCTTTAATAGACAGCAGCATAGTGGTGCAGCAAAAGCCACTTCTTCAGAACAGCCTCAGTCCTAACAACACCTGCAGTAATCTTACCCCTAACAAGCAAGCAGGGGATAACTACGTGAATCATACCGGGGCAATAACTCTAACAAGGGCAGAGGCGCTTCCACTAAGGAAACCCCCACCTCAAACCATTGACTAGCCACCCACCCCCATCCCCAGTCCACCTGGTCGGGGGGAGATTACAATGGTTTCTTTTTCACTAGGATGAAATCACCCCAGATTGTTGGGTCCCAAGCATAATCCAACAAGGGTATTGCCAAGAGCTCCTATCAACCCCACCAAACATTCTGCCCCATACACACACTAAGTGCGGAACACTCTTGCATCCTCCAAGAGGTACATGTGCTTCTACTCAAGGGGACCGTAGAGCTAGTGATCTTACATATCAGTGCTAAGGGAGTTTATTCCACGTACTTTCTAAGCCCCAAAAAGTAAGGCTCCCTCAGACTCCTCATCTACCTCAGGCCTCTGAACAAATATATCCTATCAGAACACTTCCATATGACAGCCGTACTGAGTGTTATCCCCCCTCCTGCAGCAAGGTGAGTTAATGACCACCCTAGATCTGAAGGATGCCTATTTCACACTCCCATCCATCCTTCTCATCGGAGCTACGTTTGCTTTGTGGTAAGTGGACAACACTGCCAATTCAAAGTGCTGCCCTTTGGGGTTACCACAGCCCCAAGAGTGTTTACAAAATGGCAAATGGGCATGGCCACCCACCCCAGAAGGGACACACAAGCTTTTTCCCATATGTAGACGATTGGATGATCAGCAGCACGAGCAGGCAGCATCGTCTAGCACACACTCAAGATGTCATCTTCATGCTTCACAGTTTGGGATTTACAATAAACGCAACCAAATACTATCTTCGGCCCCTACAAATCCAGGCCACCAATACTCAGGATTATCCCAGTCCTTAAAGAGTGCTAGCTTCCCAGTAGCTTCTTCCTCTTTTTCAGCTAAATTGTTGTCTTCCAGCCAGAACAATGATGTGCTTAATAGGGATGCCTCCTGCATTCCTGTGGGTCCCTGTGACAGACTACATATGAGTCTGTTGCAGAAATGCCAGTCAGCACAGGGCAGATGCTTCAGTGACTCTGTTCCGTAAGTGACCATCACCACTGACTCGTCTCTCAGCTGGGGAGTGTATCTCCACAGCATGACAGTTCAGGGTTTGTGGTCACCCTTGCAGGAGGGTTTCGCCATCAACTAGCTGGAACATCTTGGCATCCATCTAGCATCCAAGCCTTACTCCGGAACAATGAAGGCAATACAGTGTTAATAAAAACAAACATGATGGTCATCTACTACCCGCAGAAACAGGGCAATACTCAACACAGCTTTCAGCAATGGTAAAAAAGATTTGGCATTGGGTGATTTACCACTGTATTCACCTCCTGGCAGAGTACATACCGAAAGTTAACAACTACTTTCCCTACCTGCTCATTCCTACTTACTTACTTCCAATGCACAGGATTCCCGCAGATAGAGCTATTCGCCACTCAACAAAATGTAAAAGTACAAAATTTCGCCTCCAGATTTTCACACCCACAGTCCATGGGCAATGGATTAATTGGCCATGGGTATTTGCCTTCTTTGTCACTACTTCTGTACATGATAAGGAAGCTGGAGCAAGTGTCTTTCACTCTTATCTGGGACGCTCCTACATGGACCAGGCAACCATGGTTCTCAACCCTCCTCAAAATGTGTCTATCTCCCTATGAAAAGCGCCCCAACAGGCCAGACCTTCTCATGCAGCAAAAGGGCAAGATCAAGCACCCCAACTCCAGACAACTCAGTCTAGCTATTTGGCACCTGAGGTCTTAGAGTTTGGCTATCTAAGCCTCCCACACAAGTACATGGATTTCCTAAAGGAAGTCTGCAGACCCACTATAAGGGCATGTTATGCAGTAAAGTAGCAAAGATTTGTCCACTACTATAACTACAAATAGCTAGGCCCCCTCCCCTTAAACCAGCAGTCCAAGACATTGTCTGCTAATTGCTTCACCTACAATACGCCTGGACCTTCTGGCTATTGCCGCATACATGCAAAACGGGGAACTCTCTTCCCTTTTAGAATCCCAGTTACTAAAGCCTTTGTGGAAGGTGTTAAAAGGGTTCTCCGATCCAGAGTTCAACTTGTCCCTCTCTAGAATCTGAGTATTGTACTCACAAGACTTCTGGGTCCCCTACTTGAGCAACTGCAGTCATGTCCTTTGCAGTCCCTATCCTGTAAAGAAGCTATCCTTGTAGCTATTCCCTATATAATGTGTATAAGGGAGTTACAGACCTTCACTTTACTAGAGCCATTCATCCAGGTTCATGCTGATAGGATTGTGCTTAGAACTGACCCTTATTTCTTTCCTAAGATGGTCTCTCCTTTCCACTTAACCAAAAAATTGAGCTACTAATCTTTCTTCAACCAGACTCGGCTCCAGAGAGGGCTCTCCACACCTAAGACATTCAAAGAGCCCTTATGTACTGTATTGACAGCACTAAGACCTTAAATTTCAACAGCTCTTTGTGTCACGACCTACTTGTTTTCTATGTCTGTGGCCCACTGGAGATGTGGCAAGGTCTTGGTTCCTATAGGTTCTGCCTTGACCCAAGTAGAGACGACCCTTTCTGGTAGCCACGGTGCTGCTGACGGAGGGAACGCCAAAGGTAGTCTTTTGTTTCAGACATCTGCATCACTAGCCACCGCTTTGGGGTGGTACTGCTTTATAGTCTATGCAGAGCAAATGTATCAACAGCCACACATGCTACGAACTGAAAATCTTACTTGCCTCCGTAAGCATGCTTTTGTTTGTTGCACATATTTAAAAAAACAATGTAGGAAACTTCAGAGTAATTCTGGCAAGTACCACAAGAGTTACAACCAACATTCCTATATGAAATGTCAAAATCCTGTGCTTCAGCTCCTTCAGTTCATCAATAAAGTCCGTCCACGGCATTGAAGTGTATTATATTAAAATATTTCTTTATGGTGTATTCCTAGTAAATCTAATATACAGCCAACGTGTGTTTCGTCCCACGAAGTAGAACGTCTTCAGGGCTATCAACAAACAACATATAAAAAACATGCTTATACAATGTTACCACATGTGAGAATTACTTTTCTGACAGGACCACGACCAGTATAAATGGACTGAACAACCATAGTGGTTTTTGATAAATATATATGTTGTATAACAATATATGGGTTGTACAAGTCCTAGATTTAAAAACCATTTACCAACATTGCAGCCACATTGTGTGCTAGGTCTGAAGTTATTTTATAATCTCAGAAAAGTAACTGTCATGTAGTATAGTAAAACCAGTTATTTGCAGTATGTGGAAATGGTAGGCATCTGTAGTTTGTAGGGCTGTATAAAAGTTATATTTCCATCATAGACCACATCTACAAGTCTTTCTTGAACCTCTACCTAAACATTGGTACACTTTAGCCAGGGGTCTTACCATGCCACAACTCTTTAACGTAGTTGCCTGAAACGTGGTTCTCGGACCACTTGTGCGGCACTAATTTGCCATCCTCGGGGGAAGGCTCTTGTTTTTTTTAATCTGAAGTCTAATGATCACGAAGCGGCTGCTGTGACTTTCCTAATGAAGGTGATCATGTCTGTCTTCCTAATATCTTGAAACAATAAATGATTCTGTTGGCCTGTCATCTTGAGATGTTAACAAGAAATCTAAATTCTGCTTACATCTGAGGTATTTTAGGACATCATCAGATGCTTTGTATTTATTTGCATTTTGTCCTGTAATTAAAAATCCAGCCAATGAGAAGTTCATGACCAAATACCTTTATATTTTTTACTGTTTGGGTTCTAATATTGGGAATGTGGTGATTGTGTTTCTAAAACATGGCATACGAAACACTTCTCTGAAAAGGCGGTAGGGATAAGAGCCATATACAGGGAGTGCAGAATTATTAGGCAAATGAGTATTTTGACCACATCATCCTCTTTATGCATGTTGTCTTACTCCAAGCTGTATAGGCTCGAAAGCCTACTACCAATTAAGCATATTAGGTGATGTGCATCTCTGTAATGAGAAGGGGTGTGGTCTAATGACATCAACACCCTATATCAGGTGTGCATAATTATTAGGCAACTTCCTTTCCTTTGGCAAAATGGGTCAAAAGAAGGACTTGACAGGCTCAGAAAAGTCAAAAATAGTGAGATATCTTGCAGAGGGATGCAGCACTCTTAAAATTGCAAAGCTTCTGAAGCGTGATCATCGAACAATCAAGCGTTTCATTCAAAATAGTCAACAGGGTCGCAAGAAGCGTGTGGAAAAACCAAGGCGCAAAATAACTGCCCATGAACTGAGAAAAGTCAAGCGTGCAGCTGCCACGATGCCACTTGCCACCAGTTTGGCCATATTTCAGAGCTGCAACATCACTGGAGTGCCCAAAAGCACAAGGTGTGCAATACTCAGAGACATGGCCAAGGTAAGAAAGGCTGAAAGACGACCACCACTGAACAAGACACACAAGCTGAAACGTCAAGACTGGGCCAAGAAATATCTCAAGACTGATTTTTATAAGGTTTTATGGACTGATGAAATGAGAGTGAGTCTTGATGGGCCAGATGGATGGGCCAGATGGATGGGCCCGTGGCTGGATTGGTAAAGGGCAGAGAGCTCCAGTCCGACTCAGACGCCAGCAAGGTGGAGGTGGAGTACTGGTTTGGGCTGGTATCATCAAAGATGAGCTTGTGGGGCCTTTTCGGGTTGAGGATGGAGTCAAGCTCAACTCCCAGTCCTACTGACAGTTCCTGGAAGACACCTTCTTCAAGCAGTGGTACAGGAAGAAGTCTGCATCCTTCAAGAAAAACATGATTTTCATGCAGGACAATGCTCCATCACACGCGTCCAAGTACTCCACAGCGTGGCTGGCAAGAAAGGGTATAAAAGAAGGAAATCTAATGACATGGCCTCCTTGTTCACCTGATCTGAACCCCATTGAGAACCTGTGGTCCATCATCAAATGTGAGATTTACAAGGAGGGAAAACAGTACACCTCTCTGAACAGTGTCTGGGAGGCTGTGGTTGCTGCTGCACGCAATGTTGATGGTGAACAGATCAAAACACTGACAGAATCCATGGATGGCAGGCTTTTGAGTGTCCTTGCAAAGAAAGGTGGCTATATTGGTCACTGATTTGTTTTTGTTTTGTTTTTGAATGTCAGAAATGTATATTTGTGAATGTTGAGATGTTATATTGGTTTCACTGGTAATAATAAATAATTGAAATGGGTATATATTTTTTTTTGTTAAGTTGCCTAATAATTATGCACAGTAATAGTCACCTGCACACACAGATATCCCCCTAACAAAGCTAAAACTAAAAACAAACTAAAAACTACTTCCAAAAATATTCAGCTTTGATATTAATGAGTTTTTTGGGTTCATTGAGAACATGGTTGTTGTTCAATAATAAAATTAATCCTCAAAAATACAACTTGCCTAATAATTCTGCACTCCCTGTATTGCTTTATTTACTAGGCAATGGACTCAACAAATTAGTTAGCAAAAGGCAGAGTCCTGTTCTTCCTTCTCTCAGTTCTAACCGAACAAGTGTATTCATTGCTCACCGGAAACAGGCCTGAACCTGCATTCAAGACAGCAGTACTCAAATCATCACAATGAGAGCTGCTGAACAAAAGATGGTTTGGAATGAAGGTATGTGTCAAGCTTTGAACGCAACAGTAACACTACTTTGTAATAGTTTGGTTGTCTGGGAATGAGCGGTGCTCTCTGGTAGCCACTCTGTCTCCCCACCCATGGACTAAGGGTAAAGGGATCAGATATCTCCTAGGAAGGCTCAGTAATTAATAGGAAATAGCTTTTCAGCATACAAACCTTCTGGGGCAAAGGGGTGTGTAGCTTGATGGTCATGTCATAGCATGTCAATCTTTATTGTTCAGTTAATAAAAAAATAACAATTTACATTAACAACATTGTTGATAAACGACAATTTAGTGACAAAAACTGATTAAAAAAACCCTATTTTACCAATTGCTAAAACGCCGTGTCCACTCCATGACGGAAGAGAGGGAGAAAGGTAGTTCTAATGGGGCCTCATATATATAAAATCCAAGTGCTGTGCAAGACATTATCTCATTTTTAATCTAAAAAACACGGGGTTATGACGGTCCCGGGATTCTTGCCTCAAGATAAACCTTCATGTATTACGCCACATGGATTAAAAGTGCTTAAACAAGGAGACGGAATACAATCCGAGTGCTGAAGGTTTAAAGTGCATAGTGTGACATATAGACACGTATTTGAAAGAAAACAACCGGATTAAGTCTAAAAATCCTTGGGTTATAACAGTCTTGGACATCTTATCTAAAGGTAGACTCTTCCACCCCCACCCCTGTCTTTGTAACCAGCAGGGCACCTTGGACTAAAGTGCATCGACAAAGACCAAAGTGTATGGGCAAAAACGGGGGAAGGAAAGCATCGCTTCGAATGATACATGGGATGACTTCACTCAGGACTGTTCCTAAGGGCTACAACTAAGAACGAATGTTATAAAATGACCGTTTTGTAAAGAAACTAAGAGTGTTTCCCAGATCAAGCATCCAATGTGAACTGTTCAGCCCCCTGCATCCGTAGCAAAGACGACCCCTTGGGCTAAAGTGCATGGACAGAGACTAAAGTGCATGGACAGAAATGAGGAAAGGAAAAAGTGCATCACTTCGCATGATTCATGGGATTGCTTCACTCAAGACTGTTCCTAATGGCTACACTAAATGCGAAAGTTATAAAACCAGAGATTTGTAAATAAACGAACTGACTTTCCCAGTTCACAGCTCCAATAATAAAACCTCGGTGCGTCATACAATGCTTGGACCAAGAACCTCTTGTCACAGCAGTTTCCAGTTTCAAGGGCACTGCATACAATAGTCCGTGATTAGTTTTTGAGCAAAGGGCTGGGGCACATCGATGCGGAGCTGAAGTTGAGATCCGGGTTCCTTAGCAAATTTCCCACACCTTGCTAAAGTTCTTACATTGGTTTGGGTGAAGCACAGTGATGAGGCCTCCAAGCACGTGCAAACCCCCTTTTTCAAGTAGATTGGTTTCAGCAAGGATCTCCTGATGATATCAAAACTGGGACAGCAACACAGGAGGTGCAACCAAGATTCACACTTGAAGTTGCATAGTCTGCACTCCCCGTCCATCCCAGGATGATCCCAGGCCAGGTTGAAATCGACTACAGGTAAGTCCAGCGCATGTACAAAATGTCCGTACACACCCGTCCATTAATAGCCGCTGATTGATATGGTTGTGGCTTCCCTACCAAATAGGAGTTGGTTGAAGGGAGCACAATGCCTGAGGAGTTTAGGGAAGAGGAGTTCGGTTGAAACTAAACTGAATGCAGCTGCCTGTTGATTGCCTTTTTCCAGGCGATGTAGGAAACAGTGTCCAATTTTAACACTGATGCTTCAACTTGGAAAGAAGAAATTGCTTTTTGTAATTGCCAGTACAGTGGAATCTGGGCTCTCTCACATTTCTTTCAGGCAAGCTTTGAGTGAATTGGGTGGCGCTTTCAAAAGCTAGATATAGTATTTCAAAGTGTCAGACAAGTTAGAGTTTGTCTTACACCGAATTCCAGGAGCAGTCTTGACCTACGAACGTATCTGGGTAGTTGGAAAACCTTCTTGTAGCCAGTACATTGAGCTTGCTCTAAACAAGAAGCAAAGGTCCCAGGAAAGGCCTGGTGCCCAGAAAGCAGTGCAGGGAGTAGGGACAGCTTCATGACCCTGAGCACTGGTGCAGCCGAGACAGATTTTAATTTTGTGTACAGGCAATTAAGACTGTATGTGGGCCGTGGGTTTGGAGGATTCTGTAATCCAAATGCTCAGATAATTGCATTTCATGATTGAAGATGGATTTCACAAATTAATACCAGATGATTTTCAACCTTGAATACAGAGTTGAACAGTACTAGTAGGAGCTGGGAGAATTCATTGAAGAATACAAAGCCAGGAAACTAAGTAACAAATGTAAGGACAAAAGTGCCTTAAATGATAAACAGGAAATTAGAAGGACGGGAACAGAACAAAAGGTCACATGAAGTACTTGGACTACCTTGGATTGCTAATACAAATATGCCTCATAGGACAAGATTGTGCAGGTGGCCATCTTGAATTAGGGTAGTACACCCAACTTCAGAAATTATTTCTGTGTGCCGTTATGCTACTAGCTTCCAAACTCTCCTCCCTTCTTTCTCCAAAGGCCACATCCCAACATTAGAAAGTCCGGAATTCTGCAGGGCTGGGAGGAAAAACAGAGCCCCCGAGTTTAGAAGAGACCCAGAGCTCCACCCCGAGATAAGACTGTTATCCCTGATCTCCTGGGTCTTGCTGAATTCCCAACCAAGAGTAATGCGTGGTCAGCAGCGAACCGTGGTGATATAAGAAGATGTCTGTGTGGTGGCATCACAGATACCCTTTATGGTCACTCCTTCAAGTTTCACTGTGACACTGTTATACTCCGTTGACCAACCGTGAATATGTGAAGGGAAGTGGATAACTGTTTAACCCCTTCGCTGCCAGGCCTTTTCCCCCTCCTGTGCCGAGCCCTTTTTTGGCTATTTGGAGCAGTTCACGCTTAGGCCCTCATAACTTTTTGTTCACATAAGCTACCCACGCCAAATTTGCGTCCTTTTTTTCCAACATCCTAGGGATTCTAGAGGTACCCAGACTTTGTGGGTTCCCCAGAAGGAGGCCAAGAAATTAGCCAAAATACAGTGTAAATTTCGTTTTTTTCATAAAAATTGGAAAAAGGGGCTGCAGAAGAAGGCTTGTGGTTTTTTCCCTGAAAAGGGCATCAACAAAGGGTTTCCGGTGCTACAATCACCAGCTTTCAGGAACAGGCAGACTTGAATCAGAAAACCCAATTTTTCAACGCAACTTTGGCATTTTACTGGGACATACCCCATTTTTACGATTATTTGTGCTTTCAGCCTCCTTCCAGTCAGTGACAGAAATGGGCATGAAACCAACGCTGGATCCCAGAAACCGCAACATTTCTGAAAAGTTGACAATCTTCTGAATTCAGCAAGGGGTAATTTGTGTAGATCCTACAAGGGTTTCCTACAGAAAATAACAACTGAAAAAGAAAAATATTGAAATTGAGGTGAAAAAAACATCAATTTTTCTCTACGTTTTACTCTGTAACTTTTTCCTGCAATGTCAGATTTTCGACAGCAATATACCGTTACGTCTGCTGTACTCTTCTGGTTGCGGGGATATATAGGGCTTGTATGTTCATCAAGAACTCTAGGTACCCAGAGCCAATAAATGACCTGCACCCTGCAGTGGGTTTTCATTCTATGCCGGGTATACAGCAATTCATTTGCTGAAATATAAAGAGTAAAAAATAGCTATCAAGAAAACCTTTGTATTTCAAAAATGGGCACAAGATAAGGTGTTGAGAAGCAGTGGTTATTTGCACATCTCTGAATTCCGGGGTGCCCATACTAGCATGTGAATTACAGGGCATTTCTCAAATAGAAGTCTTTTTTACACAGTCTTACATTTGGAAGGGAAAAATGTAGAGAAAGACAAGGGGCAATAACACTTGTTTTGCTATTCTATGTTCCCCCAAGTCTCCCGATAAAAATGATACCTCACTTGTGTGGGTAGGCCTAGCGCCCGCTACAGGATATGCCCCAAAACACAACGTGGACACATCACAGAAAACAGAGCTGTTTTTAGCAAAGTGCCTACCTGTAGATTTTGGCCTCTAGCTCAGCCGGCACCTACGGAAACCTACCAAACCTGTGCATTTCTGAAAACTAGAGGCCTAGGGGAATCCACGATGGGGTGACTTGTGTGGCTTGGACCAGGTTCTGTTACCCAGAATCCTTTGCAAACCTCAAAATTTGGCTAAAAAAACACATGTTCCTCACATTTCTATGGCAGAAAGTTCTGGAATCTGAGAGGAGCCACAAATTTCCTTCCACCCAGCGTTCCCCCAAGTCTCCCGATAAAAATGATACCTGACTTGTGTGGGTAGGCCTAGCGCCCGCGACAGGAAACGCCCCAAAGCGCAACGTGGACACATCCAAATTTTTGAAAGAAAACAGAGGTGTTTTTTGCAAAGTGCCTACCTGTAGATTTTGGCCTGTAGCTCAGCCGGCACCTAGGGAAACCTACCAAACCTGTGCATTTCTGAAAACTAGAGACCTAGGGGAATCCAAGATGGGGTGACTTGTGCGGCTCGGACCAGGTTCTGTTACCCAGAATCCTTTGCAAACCTCAAAATTTGGCTAAAAAAACACATGTTCCTCACATTTCTGTGGCAGAAAGTTCTGGAATCTGAGAGGAGCCACAAATTTCCTTCCACCCAGCGTTCCCCCACGTCTCCCGATAAAAATTATACCTCACTTGTGTGGGTAGGCCTAGCGCCCGCAACAGGAAACGCCCCAAAGCGCAACGTGGACACATCCAAATTTTTGAAAGAAAACAGAGGTGTTTTTTGCAAAGTGCCTACCTGTAGATTTTGGCCTGTAGCTCAGCCGCCACCTAGGGAAACCTACCAAACCTGTGCATTTCTGAAAACTAGAGACCTAGGGGAATCCAAGATGGGGTGACTTGTGTGGCTCGGACCAGTTTCTGTTACCCAGAATCCTTTGCAAACCTCAAAATTTGGCTAAAAAAACACATGTTCCTCACATTTCTGTGGCAGAAAGTTCTGGAATCTGAGAGGAGCCACAAATTTCCTTCCACCCAGTGTTCCCCCACGTCTCCCGATAAAAATGATACCTCACTTGTGTGGGTAGGCCTAGCGCCCGCGACAGGAAACGCCCCAAAGCGCAACGTGGACACATCCAAATTTTTTAAAGAAAACAGAGGTGTTTTTTGCAAAGTGCCTACCTGTAGATTTTGGCCTGTAGCTCAGCCGCCACCTAGGGAAACCTACCAAACCTGTGCATTTCTGAAAACTAGAGACCTAGGGGAATCCAAGATGGGGTGACTTGTGTGGCTCGGACCAGGTTCTGTTACCCAGAATCCTTTGCAAACCTCAAAATTTGGCTAAAAAAACACATGTTCCTCACATTTCTGTGGCAGAAAGTTCTGGAATCTGTGAGGAGCCACAAATTTCCTTCCACACAGCGTTCCCCCACGTCTCCCGATAAAAATGATACCTCACTTGTGTGGGTAGGCCTAGCGCCCGCGACAGGAAACGCCCCAAAGCGCAACGTGGACACATCCAAATTTTTGAAAGAAAACAGAGGTGTTTTTTGCAAAGTGCCTACCTGTAGATTTTGGCCTGTAGCTCAGCCGCCACCGAGGGAAACCTACCAAACCTGTGCATTTCTGAAAACTAGAGACCTAGGGGAATCCAAGATGGGGTGACTTGTGTGGCTCGGACCAGTTTCTGTTACCCAGAATCCTTTGCAAACCTCAAAATTTGGCTAAAAAAAACACATGTTCCTCACATTTCTGTGGCAGAAAGTTCTGGAATCTGAGAGGAGCCACAAATTTCCTTCCACCCAGTGTTCCCCCACGTCTCCCGATAAAAATGATACCTCACTTGTGTGGGTAGGCCTAGCGCCCGCGACAGGAAACGCCCCAAAGCGCAACGTGGACACATCCAAATTTTTTAAAGAAAACAGAGGTGTTTTTTGCAAAGTGCCTACCTGTAGATTTTGGCCTGTAGCTCAGCCGCCACCTAGGGAAACCTACCAAACCTGTGCATTTCTGAAAACTAGAGACCTAGGGGAATCCAAGATGGGGTGACTTGTGTGGCTCGGACCAGGTTCTGTTACCCAGAATCCTTTGCAAACCTCAAAATTTGGCTAAAAAAACACATGTTCCTCACATTTCTGTGGCAGAAAGTTCTGGAATCTGTGAGGAGCCACAAATTTCCTTCCACACAGCGTTCCCCCACGTCTCCCGATAAAAATGATACCTCACTTGTGTGGGTAGGCCTAGCGCCCGCGACAGGAAACGCCCCAATGAGCAACGTGGACACATCCAAATTTTTGAAAGAAAACAGAGGTGTTTTTTGCAAAGTGCCTACCTGTAGATTTTGGCCTGTAGCTCAGCTGGCACCTAGGGAAACCTACCAAACCTGTGCATTTCTGAAAACTAGAGACCTAGGGGAATCCAAGATGGGGTGACTTGTGTGGCTCGGACCAGGTTCTGTTACCCAGAATCCTTTGCAAACCTCAAAATTTGGCTACAAAAACACATGTTCCTCACATTTCTGTGGCAGAAAGTTCTGGAATCTGAGAGGAGCCACAAATTTCCTTCCACCCAGCGCTCCCCCATGTCTCCCGATAAAAATGATACCTCACTTGTGTGGGTAGGCCTAGCGCCCGCGACAGGAAACGCCCCAAAGCGCAATGTGGACACATCCACATTTTTTTAAGAAAACAGTGCCTACCTGTGGATTTTGGCCTCTAGCTCAGCCGGCACCTGGGGAAACCTAGCAAACCAGCGCATTTTTGAAAACTAGAGATCTAGGGGAATCCAAGATGGGGTCACTTGCGGGGCTCTGACCAGGTTCTGTTACCCAGAATCCTTTGCAAACATCAAAATTTGGCCCAAAAACACTTTTTCCTCTCATTTCGGTGACAGAAAGTTCTGGAATCTGAGAGGAGCCACAAATTTCCTTCCACCCAGCGTTCCCCTAAGTCTCTCGATAAAAATGGTACCTCACTTGTGTGGGTAGGCCTAGCGCCCACGAAAGGAAATGGCCCAAAACACGTGGACACAACATATTTTTTCACAGAAGACAGAGGTGTTTTTTGCAAAGTGCCTACCTGTGGATTTTGGCCTCTAGCTCAGCCGGCCCGGGGGGGGCAGAAATGCCCTAAAATAAATTTGAGCCCCCACCCCCTCCAAACCCCCCTGCCCAAGAGCGACCCTTGCCTACGGGATCGCTCCCCCTGCGTGACATTGGCCCCAAAAAACAAATCCCCGGTGCCTAGTGGTTTCTGCCCCCTTGGGGGCAGATTGACCTAAAATCGGCCAATCTGCCCCCAAGGGGGGCAGAAATGGTCTAAATACAATTTGCCCCCCAGGGGAGCGACCCTTGCCTGATGGGTCGCTCCCCATCTCTAAAAAACCCACAAAAAAAAAAGAAAGCACAAAAAAAAAATTTGCCCTGGCGCCTAGAGGTTTCTGCCCCCCCCCCGGGGGCAGATCGGCCTAATATTAGGCTCGGGGGCGGGGGGGACAGAAATGGCCTAAAATAAATTTGCCCCCCCAACCCGCACTGCGCCCCCCCCCCCCCCCCCCCCCCCCCCCGGAGCGACCCTTGCCTACGGGATCGCTCCCCCTGCGTGACATTGGCCCCAAAAAACAAATCCCCGGTGCCTAGTGGTTTCTGCCCCCTTGGGGGAAGATTGACCTAAAATCGACCAATCTGCCCCCAAGGGGGGCAGAAATGGTCTAAATACAATTTGCCCCCCAGGGGAGCGACCCTTGCCTGATGGGTCGCTCCCCATCTCTAAAAAAACAAAAAAGCACAAAAAAAACACCCCCAAATTTTTTTCCCTGGCGCCTAGAGGTTTCTGCCCCCCCTGGTGACAGATCGGCCTAATAAGAGGCTCAGGGGGACAGAAATGGCCTAAAATAAATTTGCCCCCCCAACCCGCACCACCCCCCCCCCACCCCCTGGGAGCGACCCTTGCCTACGGGATCGCTCCCCCTGCGTGACATTGGCCCCAAAAAACAAATCCCCGGTGCCTAGTGGTTTCTGCCCCCTTGGGGGAAGATTGACCTAAAATCAACCAATCTGCCCCCAAGGGGGGCAGAAATGGTCTAAATACAATTTGCCCCCCAGGGGAGCGACCCTTGCCTGATGGGTCGCTCCCCATCTCTTAAAAAAACAAACAAACAAAAACAAAACCACAAACAAAAAATTTGCCCTGGCGCCTAGAGGTTTCTGCCTCCCCTGGGGGCAGATCGGCCTAATACCAATAGGCCGATCTGCCCCCAGGGGGGGCAGAGATGGCCTAAAATAATTTTGTCCCCCCACCCCCTGGGGAGCGACCCTTGCCTACAAGGTCACTCCCCTTGCGTGACGGCGCAAAAAAAAGATCCCTGGTGCCTAGTGGTTGCTATCCCCCTTGGGGACAGATTGACCTAAAATCGGCCGATCTGCCCCCAAAGCGGGCAGAAATGGCCTAAATACAATTTGCCCCTCCAGGGGAGCGACCCTTGTCCAAGGGGTCGCTCCCCATCTGTAAAACAAAAAAAACAAAAAATCCCTGATAACTAGTGGTTTCTGCCCCCCTTGGGGGCAGATCAGCCTAATCAAAATAGGCTGATCTACCCCCCAGGGGGGCACAAATGGCCTAAAATAATTTCCCCCCCCCCCAGGGAGCGACCCTTGCCTAAGGGGTCGCTCCCCTTGCGTGAAATTCACGCAAAAAAAAACTCCCTGGTGTCTAATGGTTTCTGCCCCCCTTGGGGGCAGATTGGCCTCATCAAAATAGGCCAATCTGCCCCCAAGGTGGGCAGAAATGGCCTAAATATAATTTGCCCCCTAGGGGAGCGACCCTTGCCTAAGGGGTCGCTCCCCACCTAAAAAAAAAAGAAAACATAACAAAAAGAATTTTTTTTTTTTTTATCCCTGGTGCCTAGAGGTTCCTGCCCCCCCTGGGGGCAGATCGGCCTAATAATAGGCCGATCTGCCCCCAGGGGGGGCAGAAAAGGCCTTCCCAAAAAAATGCCCCCCCCTGGGAGCGACCCTTGCCCAAGGGGTCGCTCCCGTTGCGTGAAATTCGCACACAAAAAAAAACTCCCTGGTGTCTAATGATTTCTACCCCCCTTGGGGGCAGATTGGCCTCATCAAAATAGGCCAATCTGCCCCCAAGGGGGGCAGAAATGGCCTAAATATATATTGCCCCGTAGGGGAGCGACCCTTGCCCAAGGGGTCGCTCCCTTTTGACAGTTTCAGGAGAAAAGAAAAAAATCCCTGGTGTCTAGTGGGGTTTCAAAAGCTGGATTGCAAGCAATCCGGCTTCTGAAACCCTGTGAGAGACTTCAAAGGGAAGGAAATACATTTCCTTCCCTTTGAAGCCTCTCGGGGCCTCCTCCATGCATTTCTCTTTCAATCGCGCTGGAAGCTCTGCTTCCAGCGCGATGGGGGAGACCCTGTGACTAATCAGCGCGCGCTCGCGCGCTGACTTCACAGGGGGGGGTCGGGGTGGGAGGGGAAGGGCTTCCCCTTCCATCCCTGACTTGGGGGGGTGGGGGGGAACCCCACAGAGGGAGCGCTAGCGCTCCCTCTGGGCTCTGTGCACAGGACGTAATGGTTACGTCCTGGGCACAGCAGCACTGTGCCTCAGGACGTAACCATTACTTCCTGGGCACAGAAGGGGTTAAACTAGATTCCTGAATGAACAAATGCCCTATGTGAATTTTGCAACACAACACAACAGAAGAAGGAAAAGTGGAGCATTAGAGCTACAGTCCTCCCATACCCTAAATTCCGAGGGTATGCTCCTGCATTTCTATGTGTCGGTAGGTCCTCCTTGCCCATCAATGAAATAGGTATTAAACAAAGTTTTTGGGAAATGCTAGCATTCAATATAAGCATACAGAGGGGGCAAAACACTTGGGCCCATATTTATACTTTTTTTTGTGTCACATTTGCATCATTTTTTGACGCAAAAGCGGCGCAAACTTAGAGAATACAATTATGGCCCTGATTTATACTTTTTGGTGCAAAACTGCACTAATGCAGTTTTGCACCAAAAAGTTTAGCACTGGCTTGCACCATTTCTGAGCACCAGCGGGGCACCATATTTATGGAATGGTGCAAGCCGGTGCAAAGGGTAGGCTAGCGTAAAAACAAATGACGTTAGCCGGGTGGGGCTGGCGGTATGGAGGAAGGGGGTATTGCACCAAAAAATGACGTTAGGCAGGTTAGAGTAAAAAAAAAATGACTCTAACCAGCCTAGCGTCATTTTCTGACGCAAAACCAACCATACCACATGACTCCTGTCTTAGAAAAGACAGGAGTCATGCCCACCACCTCAGTGGCCAGCACAGGGGTCCAGGGTCCGCTGGGCATGGTCTTAACACCCAGTGCCATGTAGGGAGGCCCATTTCAGGGCCCCCAATGGCACTTAAAAAAAAAATACTTACCTGGGATGGGGTCCCCCATCCTCTGCTGTCCCTGTGGTGTGGGTGGGGGTGTCCCTGGAGCCCGGGGAGGGCACCTGTGGGCTTATTCCATGGTGTCCCACCATGGAAATAGGCCCACAGGTCCCCTAACGCCTGCCCTGACCCAGACATTAAACAATGGTGCAAAGCACGCTTTGCGCCATTATTTGACCCCTCTTCCCCCATGTGTGATTTTAGCATGGGGGATAACTATGACGCTATGGCTATAGTCATTTTTTACACGGGAACGCCTACTTTGCATCTCATTGTCGTAAAGTAGGTTTCCACTTCCAAAAAATGACTAACTTCAAGAATTGAGGCTAGACAGGTCTAGCGCCAAAGTATAAATATAGAGTTAGTTTTGCACTGAATTTGCATTTTAAAAAAATGACGCAAATTCGGCGCAAAACACGTATAAATATGCCCCTATATTTGTACGTCTGCACCGCTTTTGCGTCAAAAAATGATGCAGATGCAGTGCAAAAAAAGTGTAAATATGGGCCACAGTGGCTGTACTTGTGGATGAATTGTGCACCCTGAAATACTAACTCGAACAAACAAAAAGAAAAAAAACAAGCATCTTTTTCTTCAACAACGCTTCCTTGTTTTTGTACAAATGTGTATGTTACAACAAGTAGACTTTGAATGCTTTTATTAAATGTTTGTGCTTGCAGAAACACTATGTAAATCTGCACTACACACAGCTGGCTGGCATCCCCTTCCTTAGGTACTGAAGTGGAAATGTTTATACTTTTATTTAAGTGCACTCAGCAGATCAGCACAACTACCTGATCTACTTCTGTTCAATTATTAACTCAAATAAATACATTCTTCTTCTTCCAGAGACTCCAAAGATCAACAGGTCACTTGCCAGTTAAGCCTGACCAGAACATGAGCCTGTGGAAGCAATGCACTGAACCAGAAAAGGAAACAATGTCTACTTGAGGAGCCTACAATCTTGTTGGACACTCTGGAGTACCTTTAACAGACAAAACTGATACAGTTATGGACCGCTTACAATAGACGATTGCATACTTCAGATCTCCTAGTAGGGTTTAAGTTTAGAGTGCTATAGGGTCGCCCATACAAACCAATAAAAAGTGTAGTGCTTGTGCACAGTGGCAGTGTGTTTTCGCTCACTGCAAGTTATGTTCACATAAAACCGGACCTGTCTAATTTGAACTACTTCGAGGCTTTGTCGTTACTGGGAAGCTGCATTTGATTTGTTGTAGTGAAGCCACACACTTAGACCTCTTTGGAAGGAATACTCATCCATCACCAGCATTCTGCTCCCATTGGGTTAAAAAAAAGATTTTGAGCCTATCCCTTGTGAGAAATCAGGTGAAGCCTCAGGAGAGACAGGATCGATATATAGTCATGAACGTCAATTCACCAAACTGCCAGGGGTAGGGAAGGTGTCATCACACACCATTTCACCTTTACTTTTACTCACACTCATGCCTACACTTACACACACATTTACACATACACACACTCTCACTTAAACACACTCACTCCTGCAAGCACGCACACAACACACATTTAAAATCTTTTTATACCTACCTCGGCTCCCAGGGAGTGTCATATTCCATCAAATTGTAATTAATTTTTTATTACACTAAAAGTGAATAGTAAAATATAATTCACTATTAGTGTAATGTAAAAACAGAAAACAAAGAAAGTGGAGCTGCCGTTGTGTTCTTGGCACTGTTTTTGCCCTTTCTGAGGACAGGGGTGTCACGGGACAAGCAAAGGGTCGCAGCTGCGATCCCTGGCGACCCCTAAATGACGTTCATGTATATGGTGGCAGTAGTGTATGACTGCCGCCGGTGAGCATGCACTATGAGGATTCCATCTCAAGTGAAAATGTTAGGTGAGTGCCTCAAATAACTTTGATGCCTTGCTCGACACTTACCATGTCGATAGAGCAGACTTTCGCTACCCTGTGTGACTAAAAAAAAAAGGCTTGTTGGCCTCAGATCAGTGAAAAATAAAAGCGACTGAGCAGAAATGTTTGCATGAACTGGATGGTTCCGTGGAATGGATGGATGTGCATTTTGTTCCCAAAAAGCCAAGGAGGACACACCTGAAAACATTGCACTCAGTTCATCCATTTTTTTAGAGAAGCCAGGAAGAGATACAACGTCGTTCTTGCGCTGTGGTGTTTAGCCCAGTGCCTAGAATATTACAACAATGCACTAACAAGCCAAAAACTACTTAATAGCAATGACTTGTGTGTCAAAGTGGATGCTACTGCTCTGACTTCCATACACTATAGAAAAATTATTTAGTCACAAGATAATGAGCTGTCTCCTATGAGTGAACACATTGAAAAATGTAAACTTGATTTACCATCAAAGATGTAGTCACATGGTATAGAATGGAGTGTGGAAAGAGACGTTGTCCCAATGCATCAACGCAATGATGCTGTGCCCCATTCAGTAATATGAACTGCTCCAACACCTGTAGGGGAAACCTCCACTATATGTACCCCTAAAACAGCCATATGCTCAAATACCTAATAGAGCACGGAACATGGAAGGGAAAGCCCAAACACACAAATTCAGATGTTATTAATGAGGCCCTACAGAATATAGAAAAGCACACTCACCTAATGATGTGACTTAAAAACAAACAGTATTAGCAAAGGAATAGTGGGTTTTTAAGAGCTTTTACACCTGGTTTGCACAATAGGCTAAAACACGTTGACTTGTTTTGTGGAAACACGTGGATGTGGGTAGAATAATGTACTAATTAGGTTGCCGAAGTGAATCGCTGTCTGCAGAAGGCAGGCACCAGCGACAGTGTGCCCAAACTCTAAACCATCTGTGGCCGATTTCAATAACAGACATTTGCAAAGATGGGATCTCAAATAATGGGATACAAACAGCTGACTATTTGCTCTACTTGGTAAATGCTATCTCTGTAGAACAGTGCTGCAACAGTTGCGATCAGAGTTTTTTAAGTGTATGTGACACTTGCCACGTTCTGAGTTTCAGTTCACCCCAAACCACTGCAGAAAAATGTTTCAGCTTGCTTCAGCTGACTTTGTGAAGGAATTGATGCAATCCATACAAGAGATACATGTGCAG
This sequence comes from Pleurodeles waltl, assembly GCF_031143425.1. Classification (NCBI taxonomy): domain Eukaryota; kingdom Metazoa; phylum Chordata; class Amphibia; order Caudata; family Salamandridae; genus Pleurodeles; species Pleurodeles waltl. Next base: position 702,704,012 of record NC_090440.1, read on the forward strand.
ATGGTACAGTGACACCATTTCAAATAGCTCCACCTTGCTGTAAAGGATGCACCACATGGACCACTGATAATTGCTGACCAATTTCAGCTACCATTGATTCACCTGTGTATGTGTCAGGCAACTGACTGATTACACCCACTCTAACAGTCTCTGTAAGGAATGGTGTAGCAGAACAAGCCATTACCATCAGACATCTCAGCACATGGATGCCCAGAACTCAATTTTCTGGAGATATGTTCCAGCAGAGAAACAATTCAGTCAGGCCTCTGGAATCAATCAATCAATCAGGTGTTTTAAAGCGCACTACTCACCCACAGGGGTTCAAGGCGCTGAGCGGTATGTCCTCCGAGATCAGTTGAAGAGCCAGGTCTTGAGGTCCTTCCTGAACTGAGGCAGTGATGGCAGCTGTCTGAGATGAAGAGGTAAGTTGTTCCAACGTTTTGCTGCCAGGTACGTGAAAGATCTTCCTCCAGCTGAAGACTTCTTTATGTGGGGTACGTTGGCAAGTTACTGCTGGGACGAGCGGAGAGGTCTGGAAGGGGAGTACCAGGTGATGCAGTGGTTGAGGTAGCTGGGTCCGCTGTCGTGGAAGGCTCTGTTGGCATGCACGAGGAGTTTAAAGTTGATAGTTGTCTCGACAGTGAGCCAGTGGATGTTTTTCAGGTGTCCTGTGATGTGCTCTTGACGGGGAATGTTTAGGACGAGTATGGCGGTGGCGTTCTGAATTTGTCGCAGCTTGCTCAACTTCTTCTTGCAGTTCCGGCATAGAGGGTGTTGTTGTAGTCAAGTCTGCTCGTGATTAGTGCATGTGTCATGTTTTTTCGTCAGTCGGTTGAAATCCATCTGAAGATCTTCTGTAGGAGTCAGAGAGTGTGGAAACAGGTGGAGGCGACGTAGTTGACCTGTCTGGTCATGGTGAACGTTAAGTTGAGGATGACGCTGAGGTTTCGTGCATGGTCTGTGGGGGTGGGGGGCCTGCCGAGTGTCGAGGGCCACCAGGAGTCATCCCAGGCTGAGGAGGAAGGTCCTATGGCGAGGATCTCAGTTTTGTCAGACTTCAGCTTAAGGCAGCTCTCTCTCATCCAGGTACCAACTGCTTCCATCCTGTCCCTGAAGGTGTTCTTGGCTGTTGAGGGGTTTTCCATCAGGGAGATGATCAGCTGGGTGTCATCTGCGTAGGAGACGATGTTCATACCGTAGTTCCTGACCATAGGGGCGAGTGGGGTCGTGTAGATGTTGAACAGCGTGGGGCTCAACGATGATCCTTGGGGTACTCCACAGCTGATATCTGTAGGTTCTGACAAGTGTGGTGGGAGTCTGAATTTCTGTTTTTCTGCCTCTCAGGAAGGAGTGTATCCATCAAAGTGCCTTGCCGCATATGCCTGCTGTGTAGAGTCTAGCGCATAGGGTGCTGTGGGATATTGTATCGAAGGTGGCTCAAAGGTCAAGGTGGATGAGGGCTGCTGTATGTCTGCAGTCGAGGAGGGAGCGTATGTGATCTGTGGCGGCGAGTAGGGCGGTTTTGGTGCTGTGGTTAGTTCTGAATCCTGATTGGGAAATGTCCAGGATGTCATTGTCCTCGATGTGTTGCGGTAGTTGAGTAATGATTGCTTTCTCGGCGACCTTAGCTGGGGAGGGCAGTTGCGAGATGGGACAGTAGTTCTTGAGATCTGCAGGATCGGCTGTGGTTTCTTCAGAAGTGGTCGGATCTCGGCGTGCTTCCAGACTGCCACTAGTAGTCTGACTGTGCAGGTTTAAACTGCAAATTCAACCTGTCACAATAACCCCTTTTGACAGGCCTAAATCCTACTTTTAAATATTAATAGGTTGCCCCTAAGAAGGCTTTACTGCCCATAAAGGCAGGGTACATGGTATTAAAAAGTAGGATATGTAAACGTTTAATGTGAAACGTCCTTAAAGTGAAAATGCCCTCAAGGCTATTTTTACTTTAGCAGGTATAGCTGTTCCAATGGAAAACACTGGGATGCTACATTAAATACTAATCATGTATCTCTGGAATTGGATAGCTAGAAAAATAATTAAGCAGCTATTTAGGTTTTGTCTGCAAGCACACTTGCGCGCATGCTTGTGAAATCTTTTGTTAGGAAAAAAACTTAAAAGGGGCTTGGAAGCAGCATCTTACTTACCTGAACTTACCACTGGTTTACTTCAATGTTGTTCTGATGTACCTGCTTCGGAATGGCCAGCACGTTGTCTTCATGTCACTTCCTGTTGTCGTCTTCATCTTCGCCTATCTTGCAGTCGAGATGCCTGTGGATCAAGTACTCCTTCCGGTCACTTCCTACTGGACACTGGCCAGTGTCCTTCCTCTGGCTGCGACGCTGAAGGTACTTATTTGATTGTCTTGCATGCTGTCTTCTTTCTTCGGTGACATCTTCTTTCTTTGATGCCTTCTTCTCTGTCTTCTTTCTTCATTCCTCTTTTTCGTTTCTGCATACTGTCTTATGTCTTCTTTACCACAAGCCGTCTTCTGTCTTCTCATGTCTGCACTCTTCTCACATCTTCTGTCTTCTCACGCCTTCTGTCTTCTTCTGTCTTCTACAAACTTCTCTCTTCTTCAGTCTTCTGTCTTCTCCCATCTTCTGCTGTCTTTTTACAAATATTAGCAAAATGTTATAATATTGTTTGTTTTTAATTTAATAAAAGAAACATCATTATAACATTTCTCTAATATTTGTAAGCCAGTTACATAGAAAAGAAAAGACAAAGGAGAAACCTATTCGCTTTGCCAATGGTAGGTTTAATAGCTGTTAAACCCAATGTAATGGTAAAGTTGAATTTTGTCTCATTGTTTCCAGAAAAGATACTTTTGTAAAGTTACTTCTGGCCTGCCTAAATCTTCTAAGGCCTTTCAGTGTCTTCCAACTGTCACCTGACAGCTGATGGCTCCCCTTTGGTGAGGTGTGATCTGCTCCCAGGAGCACACAATAGATTGACTGGAATGGGCAGAGATGACCCATCTGAACCTGACAGGATATGCTGGGGAGGCTGAGAGGATTCCCTTTGTCAAGTCCTGCTTGAATCTCACATCTTGCTGGACAGCCTGCTGTGGATTTTCAAATGACCCTTGAGGCATACTGCTAAGAGGCTTACCCTGTCACAGGCAAATGTTAGCTGGCACTTGGGCAGGGCCCTTCTTTTGTCCAAAATGGTAGTCAAGCCCCAATAATAGATGGGCTTTTTTTGACATTACAATGTCACAGCCCGTTTGACAAGTCTGCTGGGTTTAAATATAACAATTGGGGCACACTATGAAGGGGAGAAACAGAATGGCCAAACACTTTCTGTGTATTAACTGTCTGATTGCTGAACGTTCGGCTTTGAGTTTGTTGTAGGTACATGGACTGCCTAAATGAGATTTTAGTGTTAGGTGTGACATGACACCAGGATTACCACAGTAAATTTCATACAGGCTCTTAGCCCTCAGAGCCCATGTTTAATGTAGCTGAAGACTTTGACTATCTTGAAAGTGCCCAAAGTGGGTAGTGTTAGCCCTTGTTACCTTTAGGTTATTTGCTAGGACGTCCCCAGGGGTCATTCCCACCCACTAGCCTATGCCTAGTATAAATGAGCCACCCACTTCAGAAAACTCCTGGACTTGTGAAAGAACATATGAGGACTAACCCTGCTGTCTCATATCTGAGAGGTGCCTGGAAGACTGGACCTGCTCTCCCTCTTGTTCCCAGAACAATGAAGTGGACCTCTTGTTAAAGCTATAGGGCTGATATTACAATGGGTATCTAGATGCTATCAGGGAAACAGAGCAGTTGGTGAGAATGTATAGGTTTAAAGGTGTGCTTAATTAACTGGTGATGAATATTGATAATCAGAAATATGATAGATGGCAGAGGCAAGTGTTGCGGGATGGAAAAATACTTCCTGAGCGAACAGATCTCAAGGCGAGGACATGATCCTAGTGTGAAGGCCAACACCCTCTAGACAGACAAAAGGAGCACAGTCAGGAATGAAGGACATCCATGGGAAAAAAGAAAAAGAGAGGACATACTAGAGACGGGAAAAGCAGACAGAAGGAAGCAGAGGAGAAAGCAATGGAGATTTGAGCTGGCAAAAGATTATAAAAATCAACAACAGACTGAGGGATGCTCCAAAGGATCATCTAGAAGCTGGTGACAAGGACATGCAGGCGCAAGAGGATAACACAGTATTGACTTGAGAGGACTATCACCGAGAGGGGGAGTAGGAACCTAGACACAAGACCTATCATCCAGTGGAGTCCTTTGTTAAAGCAGGACCTTCACCGTCAGGAGGCAACGGGACTGATAAGGACAAAACAGCACTTCCATCACAGACAAAGTGTTTCACGGCTCCTACAAATATAGCAGGACTGTGTATTAGACCAACACAAACTTCAAAATATAAAGACTCAGTTCACATATACCATCAGCATGTGACCCCTCAAGTAACCAGGGTAATGATGTTCGCAACCTCAAACATGACACTGGTTCCCAAGGAATAAACTGAAACAGATCTAACCCTTTCGTCTTGCCACTCCTGCATGCCCAATGTAAACACAAGAAAGATACAAAAAAGCATTTTCAAAACATTTATTGAAATGGTTGTATTCTTGTACAGAAAGCACGTGCTGCAATTGTTAGAAGGATGAGGCATACTACTGTAAATAGCATTATTAAAATGGTAAACAATATGAACAATTCAACCATGGTAATTGTTGCTAATGTTTACCTGCTTCTATCTGTATTTAATACTATATTAAAAAGAGCATAGTGGGGGCCCCCTCTACCAAATCAGTTGGGATAGTATAACCTCTATACCTTGGTGTTAGGTAGCCGGTACAGGTTATCCTCCTAAACAGGATGGGGGTTGGAGTCAGCAGGGCTGCATCTCAGTCACAGCTTGCAAAGGTCCTGTGATAAGCAAGCTTAGAAGTGCTTCTCTCACTGACCTTTAGTACGGAAGATGTTCATATAATAAAGTACCATTCTTATAACACTGTGGCAGAGGTGCAGAACAGCTCATTCATTTCAGTTAGCTAAAGTGAATAAATTGTCTCCTAACAAGCACATCAAGAGAGCAAAACAATGGCACTGCGTTCTGCAATGTACAACTCCGGAACTAACTGTACAGACTACAGGGTGTCAGTGCCTTTCAGAAAGGCACATAGAGGACACTCATGTGTTAGCGGTAAAGTGTGCAAAGGGTTACCACAGAGAAGAGATGCAAATTTTAAGAGTTGACTCTAAAATGGAGACTAAAATGTGGGCCATGCAACAAGAGGGAGCAGGCACCAGAGAGAATGAGACACTGACTTCTGCCTTCCAACATCCCAGGAGGGCGTGGCTAACTCAGGTCCATAGGGATTCAGTTGAAGGGAGGATGCTTTACTGTAATTGGCTCTGATGATGTGGCAGAGCCAAGAAAGGTAGCACAAGAAACACTTGTATGTTTTTCACTTAAGCTTCTCTATTAGTTTTTCTTATAAGGGTTTATCCCCCTCCCTCTTCAACTAAAAGAGGGTAAACTTGTTCAGATCAGGAGATCCCCTTTTGTAAAAAGGGCACACCAGGTACAGATAACATCTTCAAAAGCAAGGGAAATGACAGAAAGCTGGAAAAATAGAAAAAACATAAATACATAGAGGCCTACATAAGGGAATGAAAAAAGAAACAGACATAAAGAGAATATTTATACTTATGAGTTCTGAGTATTGAAACTAACTGACAATATCAATGTTCCCAATAGTTGGGTCTGCAAGGAACCCCAGCGAGCAATGGATGTACCGGTTTCAACTGGGAACTGAAAGTAGAGCAAGTGTTGTATTTGAACCTTCAAACGTTGCTATCTCATGATCACTAGAGTGAGACACGTGTCTCAAATGGTTTCAGAATCAGGGTGATTTCATCCAGGCATCAGTACCAGATCGCAGGCTTGGTGTGTGAATGAGGACTGCCTCCAGGTCCTTCTTGGTCCAGCGAGAGGATAATACAGGCACACCATAGTTACATCATAGAGGAGGCATGGAACAGGTTCATCAGCTTTTTGAAGATATGTGACACTGCAGGTCCATGGCCTATGAGTTACAGATCTTTCTTCTTACATGTTGCTGGGCTGTAGGGATCTTGTGGGTACTATGCGACCATAGCTTATTGGGGTATTCGCTTCATTGATATTCCGGTCAGCTGGGCCTTTTAATGGTGTTCCAAGGAACAGATTGGTTACTCCTGACCAGTGCTGGAAAAAAACGTTTTGTGCAGGCAGGTAAGCTCTGTGTCTCTCCTGATTTTATATTAACAAGGATTCACATAGGAGTCACAGACTGGAGCAGTCTGGAGGAAAACTTACAGTTCAGCACAGGTTACACTCTGTGAAATATTCTTCCTTTTAATGATCTGAAATGGGTGTAAAATACAGGTGGAAGCGCCCATAATTCATCCATTCACACTTAGGTGGTCATTCCGACGGGACCACGGAAGCACTGCCAACAGGCTGGCGGTGCTTCCAGGGTCATTCTGACCGCGGCGGTAAAGCCGCGGTCAGAAAAGGGGAACCAGCGGTTTCCCGCCGGTTTTCCCCTGGCCCAGGGAATCCTCCATGGCGGCGCTGCTTGCAGCGCTGCCATGGGGATTCCGACCCCCTTCCCACCAGCCTGTTCGTGGCGGTTTTTACCGCCAGGAACAGGATGGCGGGAACGGGTGTCGTGGGGCCCCTGGGGGCTCCTGCACTGCCCATGCCACTGGCATGGGCAGTGCAGGGGCCCCCTAACAGGGCCCCACAAAGATTTTCACTGTCTGCTTAGCAGACAGTTAAAATCGCGACGGGTGCCACTGCACCCGTCGCACCCCTGCAACTCCGCCGGCTCCATTCGGAGCCGGCTTCATTGTTGCAGGGGCTTTCCCGCTGGGCCGGCGGGCGCTCTTTTGGAGGGCGCCCGCCGGCCCAGCGGGAAAGTTGGAATGGCCGCCGCGGTCTTTTGACCGCGGGGCGGTCATTCGGCGGCCAGATATTTGCGGGCGGCGACCGCCGCCCGCCAATATCAGAATGAGGGCCTTAGTGTCTCTAATTGATAAATATGCACCTCTTTGATAATGCTGTTGCGAATAACTGACCTGATGTCTCAACAGGGTCTCTTCTAACGTTCTTTGCCAACAAGCCCAACTGAGCCCTGCCACGATCTGCAATCCAGAGGTACAGTACATGTTATAGTTCACCAGGGCAAAGTCATTGCTTCAACTGAGGTGGTGGTGTCTGTTTCAAGTGCTGCTCATCACCAATACAGCTCTAAAGTGCAACGATTTAATTCCTAAATTAGTGCTTCACACTGTAAAAGAATAACAAAGCCTAAAAGTGTTGGCGGGGTGGGTGGGATGGGGGCACACCAAGCAGTGAGTGCTTGTCCCTGCAACAGAATCACAGGGAAGCAAGAATGCACTCTGCCTATTTCGTTCCTCAATGGTACTGGCCAGCTAGTTTTGTAACTGCTTTGATTGGTCATTTCATTGCATGGATGTGCTCTGATGCCAGGGTGGGTGGTGGGTATGAAGAGCACAACGAGGTTGTGCTTACTAACCTCATCTGAAGTACGCGGTCATTTATAAAAAAAATGCCTTTATGCAGGTCGTAAATCAATCTAAAGAGATCTCAATGTGTCATCTGATTTGGTCTTCTCTCATGTAGCCACAAAGTCAAAGAATGGTGTGCCCATGATCCCAATGTAATGTAACGTGGAAGAACAGTGTGACGATCTGCAACTGCTCCGGATTGCGATTCCCAATCAAGACACACCCGGCCATCTTTCTAGGTGCTACTTACTAGAGAGCTGATTTGCAAAGAAGTGATAGCAATTCCTATGAAGACTCTGGTGATTATACTCTAACTCAAAGTGAATGCAAGCACCTTGTCCTTTTCACTATTTGTTCCAGGTTAAAATTTTAATCACTATCTTCCTCTCAGGAGTCCTCTTCAGCAGAAGAAGTGCCAGTGTTTGAGACTGGACTTATTGTATCTGCAGAAATAAAACATACAGGTGGTTACCCATGGACTGGTCTTACTCAGGCTATCCTGGCTGCATTGGCGGCCTGTGTCCCAATTCAGTGTATGTCAAAATAAAAGCAAAGTCAAAAGAGCTATTTCATAGATCTACTGTTTTTCACACTTCTGTTTCCAAGGTTTGGAATTGGCCTCTCAATAAGATTAGAGTGTCCAAGATCGTAGAAGAAATAGCCAACCTAATTGCTGATGCTGAGAAAGTATTTCACAGTGAACTAACAGCTTAGAAAACAGACACTTTGAAGAACAGAATGGTCCTGGACATTGTACTTGCAGCTAAAAGAAGCGTTTGTGCTATTATCAGAAGTGAATGCTGTTTGTATATCACTAACAATTCTAAAGCTCCTCACCAGCAAGTTTCTACTATTTGTAGTCAAGATAAAAATTGCATATGGTTGATGATAATTCACAGTGGGGATACCTTTGATCAGGCCTACAAAGTCTGTTTGGTAATTAGGCAATGAATTTACTGAAATTTGGTCTTGTGATTCTCATTGTTCTCTTTTTCGTTAATCTTCTGCATCAGGTTTTAAAGGCCTCAGTAAAGGTTATTACCCAGAAAAGAGGCTTGTCTACTCCTTTGCTATGTCACTCCTATTCTTAAAATGAGGAAGCCATACATTTAGATATCAAATTAAAGGAATACAAGCAAGGTGAAGGACAAGAAATGATCAAACCAATGATTATTGAGTACTTATAAAAACAATGTGTTGAAGTTGTGTAATGTTCTTTGCATTAGGCCTTACTAATAACGTATTGACTGAAAGCTTTTGCCTCACAACAAGATGAGGTTTGTATTTGGCACTCAAGATGTGAATGTTCAAAAATTGGTTTTGTATAAAATAGCGAGGGGCAGAGCTTCATGTTTAGGTACAACTAAAAGACACTTGTTCTGTTTCACTTACTCATTGTAAGTAATTGGATTACTACTTGGGGTGTGTGACTACCCGCCTCAAGGAATAATCACAACCCTTGACAGGGTGAACCCTCAAAGTTACTAAATTAACCTGAGCTCAGCCTCCTGGTAGCTATGGCACAGAGCAGACAGGCTTAACCTGTGACTCGGTGTCAAGTATTTATGCAGAACCAAAACAATAATGAAGTTAAAATGCACAACAACAAAAATCTGCAAACCCAATTAGAAAAATAAAGTACAATTTTATGAAGTCTGACTAGGACCACAAAGCATAAAGTGCCAATGATAGTCAGTGGTCGCAGTAGATAGGGACACGTGCAATTTGAGGGTGACCGGAATGGAGCGTGGGTCTGGTACACTAACAGGGCTCATCCTGGTCAAAGATTTTACCATCTGACTTAGTTCTTTAAGTGTGAATCCACCACAGGACCACACTTCTAAAGCCCCCAGGACCTAAGGGGAGGAACTTAGAGACTCGCAGGGTGTCAGGCAGAGGCCAGGAGCAGTGTCCAGTTCAGGTTCTGTTGCTAGCTGGGCAGTTGCAGGAAAGGCCTCTTGTAGTTTGTTGTAACCCTGTAGCTTGAACAGGAGGTCAGACTTAAAACCCAAGGAGTCTACTTCATTGTCCTGGGTACCAAAGGGAGCAGGTCCAGCCCATCATGGCTCCCCTCAAGTCAAAGACAACAAGAAAAGTCCTCTTTTTGCTTTCATCAGGTACAGCAGAGTTCTGAAGTGAGTGTCTGGAAATGCCACATTTATGCATGGCATGAGCTAGGGGATGTAAATTACTCCCAGGCACGCCCTAACCAATGGGGTAAAAGTTATAGATGTCTTTCTTTATTATAGTTGTTTAAATAGGACCACCAGGCCTGAATCAGTGAAAAACAGCTTTTGGGTGTTCATCACTGCAAGGACATGTTAACATTAAATTTCTCCATGTCCTACTTTTAAATACCATGCACACTGCCTTGTGGGCTCCAAGGTCTACACAGGGCTGAGGTATTTACATTTAGAAGAGAGGTTCTGACCTGTCAAAAGCATTCATTTTGATAAGTCAAAATACAATTTTTACACTGGTAGGCCTCAAGATATGGTTAACAGCGACACTGTATTGGATAGTACAATAGGTGCTGCAGTCCACTAGTGACATTTAACATACAGACCCTAGGTATGCTTTGTACATATACTTGAGACTTACACATTTACTGTGCCAATTGGGAATATATACATTCCATCATGTTGAACCACCACCAGCACTTTTCCACTAGTTAGCAGAGGTAGAGTGCACAGACTTCTACAGGCAGCAAAAACAGTTAAGGCAAAAATCTGGGGAACACCATGCAAAATATGGTAATTTCCTATGTTTATTTCTGCACCTGCCACTTAGAGTAACGTTGCATGAACCCTGATTCTTGAAGGTTCTAATATTTGCTATAAATATATGTGTTGCCATATGTTGGGGTGCTCCTCTCCTTGGTAACCGCTGGGGAGGCCGCCTTCCAGTTTTCCTGTGATCACAGCTTTTTAATAAATACAATGTATAGACTCAATCTAAACAAAGAGTAGTAAAATGCTCTTCTAAAATACTTTGGTACAAAATGCATGCAAAAGTGTCTTGGGCCTTGGGATAACAGGGCAAATGTGTGTAGCCCAATACATCTTACTACTCCCGGAATGGAAGAGATGGGATTGGAGCCTCCTGGGCAATAGGTATTGAAGGTATTTTTAGAAGGGCCGGATACATGTCAGGTTTTCTGGGTAATCGAAGAAAAAACTATTCTGTGAATGTATCTTATGTGAATATCTGAAAAATCTGTCAATGATCTGGCTCTTCTGGGTATGTGCTCAACACCCATGTGCTGAACAAGATTGTGAAAGTCTGACCACAGTTCCCAATAGCAAGTCAAGAAATCCAAGACTGCCATAGCTAAACATTGCAAGCAACAATATCAAGTGACTTTGCACAGTCAGGAGAAAAGACAGTCCTCTTACTGACATCGGCCAGTACTACATTTCAATGGCAGGAAAGGAGCCCGAAAGATATGGTAGATGTTAATGTACTTGGCTACAGGAATGTATGATCAAATGAACATACACCAGGGCTATGCAAAGCATGTATGCTGGACCTGGCCCTTTTTGCAGAGCTATCCACAAACTGTTTGCCTTCTTCCTCCTATTTATTCAGACCTGTTTTTGTTGGCTTTAGGACTCTGGGAACTTTACCACTGCCAACTAGTGCTAAAGTGCATATGCGCTCTGTCGAAAATGTATTGGTGATTGGTTTCTCCATGCCTAGCCTAATTGATTTACTAGTAAGTCCATAGCATAGTTTACCAGATGTGCCCAAGGCCTGTAAATCAAATGCTAATAGTGGGCCTGCAGCACTGATCGTGTCATCCAAAGAAGTAGCCCTGTAAACATGTCTCAGGCCTGCCTTTGCAGTGTCTGTGTGTGCAGTTTTAAACTGCCATGTCGACCTGGGATGAGCACCCACTTGGCAGGCCCAAATATTCTCTTTTGTTACCTGTAAGCCCCCCTAAGGTAGGACCAACGCAGCCTCATGGGCAGGGTGCAGGGTATTTCAATGGTAGGACATGCACTGGTAAGTTTTACATGTCCTGATAGTGAAATACTGCTAACTTTGGTTTTCAGTATTGCAAGGCCTATCTCTCCATAGGGCAACATGGGGAGTTCCTTGAAATATCTTTTAAGTGTAACTTCCCATTGGGAGCAGATTAAGAAAGGGTGTTTGGGCTCTCTGAATTTACAATTTAAAAACAAATCTTTCTTTTGGTGGTTGGTTTTTTAATTGTGAGTTTGAAAAGTCCACTTTTAGAAAGTGGTAATTCTCTTGCTTAACCATTTTGTGCCTTTTTGATAGCAATTGGGCTGTCTGTGCATTCACTCTAGACAGTCACACAAAGGGAGCTGAGGTGTTCCCTGTATATCCTGATGGCCCATCACCAGGCTGATGGGTTTTCCTGACCTGAAGTAGTGGGTGGATCTGTCACATGTACTTGAATAGGCCTGTGCCTGTCCTTAGACAAAGCAGTCTCCAACCCGCCAGAGTGTGTCTGGGGCCAGGGCAGGAAAAGGCAGGGGCTTGTGCATTACAAAGACTTCTCTTTGAAGTTTTCCTACTTCAAAGACAGAAATGGGTGTAAGTACTGTACAGGTGACACCACATAGTTAGAATCCTTCTGGACTGAGTAAATTCTGCCAGGAAGAAGAGCTGGATGCTGTAGGAGGGACTGCCACTCTGCCTGTTGCTTTGTTGTGCTGGCCTGATGCTTACTACTTCCGTACTGGGAGTGAAAGGACTGGACTAGGCTTTCTACATCCTGCTTCCAAAGGTTCTCCAAGAGCCTGGACTGAGCTTGCCTCCTGTTAAGACGTTTCAGGAACATCAAAGACTTCACCTGCCAGTGCCTGGACTCTCTTGCTGAGAGTCCTGACTTACCAAGTGGTGCCAAATCGAGTTTCTGGGCCCTGGCGGTGAGTTCAGGTGCAACAAGGAAGAAACTAGTGCATCGATGTCCAGAATGACTTCGAAACTGGCGGCGCGTTCTGACATCGTGCCACTAACTGCACCAGAGCCGTGGTCCCCGCTGAGTCCAACGACCGCGACACACAAAGCAGGCCTGACGCTGCCGTAGCCCCTCTGAAATCCCACCACAGCGTGTGTCCAGGGTGCCATGTCACCGACGTCCGTGGCACCTGACTCTGCCACAGCATCTGTGGCTCCATGGTGTGATCATGACATCACAAAATTGATGCCTCGCGTCTTGACCTGCTAGATTTATCAACTCAGCTTTGTCATAAGGAACGGACACCTCGCTACCAGTGCTGCATCATCTCCTCTGCAACTGTAAGGAACTGACACCTAACCTCCCCTGCCTACCAGTAAGGAACTGACGCCTCACCTCCCTGGGGGCAGTAAGAAACCGACACCGCAGAAGCTCCAGTGACACCTCACCTCCCCAACGTCGTACAACGTCTTTGTTTACTCATCATTTTCCAAGGTACTGTACCCAGAGTCTGCACGACTCGGTGGCTGGCCGCACTCCTTCATGGGTGGCGTCAGACTGTTGGAAGCTAATCCGCCAAGCCATTTGAGATAGCCCCAATTGGAGCTATTGTGTTTCTAAGTGCTATACTACATTTCACCTTTGAAGATGTGTATTCTTACTTGTGTATGTTGAATTTTTGTCTGTTTGGTCGTTTTACTCAGATAAATATTTGCTATTTTGATAAACTGGTGCGGAGTACTTTTGTCCAGTCCACTGATTTCTAGGAAGAAGTGAGAGTTGAGTGAGACTCGACTGAAGTCTCTGGGTGACTGGAACCTAAAGTCTGCAGTATAGCGAGACACCACAGACATCTTTGGGAAAACGAGATTCCAATAATTTTTTAAGTGTTTTTATTGGATTTTATATTAAAACAAATACAAACAGTCGTCAAAATATCATGAATGTAATATATAGAATGGGGAACGAGATTCTAATATGTATATGAGAGAAATCTATGGATGAATGACACTCCTCTGGTCACTAGGAGAAAATTAAAATCTACTACAAGACTGCTCCAAAGTCACACTGTGTGATGATCCGCTGAAGTTACTGGTGGAGAGACCAATGAAACTTTGGGTTAGTTAGTTTCACTGAAGCCCATGGACAACTGACTGAAGCTCCACTTCTAAGGGTAAACTAGACATGAGTGGAAAATTCCAATGACGTCCGTGGATAATAAAAGTTGAGTGAGGCTTCACTGAAGTCTATGAAAGAATGAAAATGGACAGAGGTGTATGTGCAAGTGAGACTACACTTAAGTCTTTGGGTGAGTGATATTCTGCTGAAAATCTGAGGGGGACTGAGGCCCCTTTCAAGTCTATAGATGAGTGAGACTCTAGTGATAGGTGAGAGTTGAAGTCTGTGGGTGAGAGAGATTACACTAAAGTCTGCACATTAATGAGACTGCACTGGTCTCCAGCTGAGTTACACTTCATTGAAGATAAACAGCCCTTCACTAAAGATATTATTCTGATTAAATAAATTGTTGAGTGTGACTCTAGTAAGGCAATGTGACTTAGGACCCATATACACCTACAGTGACACTCTGAACAGTCTTTGAGTGGATAAGACTCAATTAAACTCTGGGGTGCTGTAACACCTCTGAAAGGCAGTAGTGAGTAATACTCTGAGGTTTTCCCTAAGGATGGGGGAGATAGTGAGATTCCACTGAAATCAGTGGGTTTCTCTTGCAGTAGCTTGTACTATTTAGTGTAGAACATTTGGAGAATTTGTGGATGTTTTTAAACTGCTACACAGAGACCTACAAGCAAAAGAGGCTTTTAGGGAGGAAGCCTGGGAATTAGGGAAGAATCCTAAAGTGCCTACTAACATTGATATTTGGACCTCAGCCTTCTTGATATTCAACAGGTTTCTATTGTGAGCATTACCCTGATCGATCGGTATAGATTTTTAAATACATGGACACCATTCAGAAAGCGAGCACTTTGGGGGATTTGGCTGGCTACACTATGATGAGGAGTTTCAAGCCAGAATTGAATTGAGGCCAGACAAACCTTGAGGGGAAGTTAATAACTTGCTCTGAGTGCAATGGATGTGCCCACATAGACCCCCAACGTCAATGCATACAGCCAGTGGGTTAGCAGTTCCCTACGCTCCACCCAAGGGAGGGGTGGGAATTTGGGCAAAATGATATACAGCCAACACTGGAGCATGTTGGGCTTGCTTTAATTGAGGTTTCTGTCCCAGGAACCCATACAAATATAAGCATGAATGCTCCAGATGCGGGGGGAAGCGTGCTGTATTACAGTGCTTTGAGAAACAGCAAGCCTGGGGTGGCAGTGGTCAAGGCTGGGGAACATCTGAGTTTGGACAAAAAGGCTTTTATGCCAATTAAGTTAGATGTTTTGAAATATTGGCTAGGATTTTACTAAAAGAGAGAAGAAGCACTGATATTGACATGTTTTTTTTTAATTGGGTTTAGGTTGGGTTATCAAGGACCTAGGGGGAAATGTTTGCTGAGAATCTTAAGTCAGTGAAAGAGCATACGCAAATTGTTAAGACCAAGCTGGTGAAGGAGGTAAGTGAGGGGAGAATGGCAGGCCCGTTTCATGATTGGCCCTTAGATGATCTAATGATTTCTCCACTGGGAGTCGCCCCTAAAAAGGCAGTTGGGAAATTTAGGAGTATCCATCACCTATCCTGGACTGAGGGTGCCTCTGTTAATGACTTAATTGCCAAGAAGGACTCAGCAGTGCAATTTGCATCCTTAGATGTTGCCATCCGCATGGTGAGGAAGGTAAGTCATGGGACTGAATTTGCAAAATGCGACATCAAGTCAGCCTTCTGGCTACTGCCAGTTCATCCTGCAGATTTCTCGATGTTAGGCCTTCATTTTCAGGGCAGGCTCTACGTGGACAAAGTACTTCAGAGGGGTTTGCGCTATTTTTTGCAAATTATTTGAAATGTTCAGTTCCTTTTTGCAGTGGCTGTTTAGTTTTAAAAGAGGGCATTCGTTCATTACGCATTATTTGGATGATTTCCTGTTTATTGGACGAGGAGGGCAAGGTACGTGTCTGAAGTATTACAGCATTTTCAGTCATTGGCACAAGAGCTGGGAGTACAGCTAGCACCAGAGAAGTCAGAGGGTCCCAGTACTTGCTTGGTATTTTAGGCATAGAATTGGATACTGAAACCGATAGAAGCAAGGATACCACAGCATAAAGTGAGAAAGTTGATTTTGATATTGGAATCTGCGGTAGTTCGGAAAAAATGCAGCTCAAGGACATGCAGCATCTGTTGTGTCATCTTAACTTTGCTTGCAGAGTTGTTCGGGCAGGTCGCGCTTTCTGTAGGTGTCTCAGCTTTGCGTTGTCATGTACGAGTTTCCCACATCACATATCAGGATCGCTGCAGCATTGAGATCAGATTTTGAAGTGTGGTTAATGTTCCTCAGAGGTTTTAAAGGGGTGACTCTGAGGTCTTTGGACAATGACTTTCACTTTATGGCGCAGATTTACTTGGATGCCGCAAGTTCAGAGGACTTTGGTATGTTTTGGGATGATAAATGGTATGCTGAAAAATAGCCAGAGCAATGGAAAGAAGAAAGGAGGGGCCTTGCCTTTTTAAATTTCTTCCACTATTACTAGCGTTGTCGGTTTAGGGAAAGTTTTTGGAGAGAAAAATGGTCACCTTTAACGTGGACAACAGAACTGTGGTTGATTTGGTAAATGGGCAGAAAACAAAGGACAAGAGACTCCTAAAGTTACTGCAACATTTTACGTTATGTTGTCTAATTTTTTACATTGTTTTCAGAGCACGGCATGTATCAGGCACAGATAATAACATTGTGGACACCTTATCTTGTTTGCAGTGGCATGGATTCCGTGCTTTGGTGCCCGGAGTGGACTTATTGAAGACAGAAGTATCTGCAGAAGTGTGGGAATTAGCAGAGCAAGAGTAACGTAATCGGTGGAAAAGTCCATCTTCTTGACTACACAGATGGCATACAGAAGAGCATGGGAGGTGTTTTTGCGGAGTGAGGCTTGTAAAAAGGCCTGGGACAATGTAGGTATGGTAGCTAGACAGGAGAATGTGGTGTTTTTTATTATGGCTGACATAGGGAAGCGGATATCCCCTACAACGATTGCCGGAAAGTTGGCTGGGATTCATTTTATGGTAAGTTTTTCTGGGGCTATGAGCCTTCGGCAGGAGAAATGAATAGACGGATTCTATTGAGTTGGGAAAAAGAATGCAAGAGAAGGAGTTTCATAAGAGAACCAATAACTATAACAATACTAGGAGGGTTGGTGGGTGCGCTTGAATGCATTTGTTTTTCAACAGTTTAAGCCCTATTGTTGCAACAATGCATGTTATGGGTGTTTTTTTTTTTTTGCGTTTCGGATATCTGAGTTGTTGGGGTCCAGAAAGGGAATGGGTTTGAAAGTGAAACATGTGCGGCATCACACGGACATATTGAAACTTTTTCTGGAAAGATCCAAAACAGATCAGGTGGGCAAGGGTGCCAGGATTCAGTTTCACAAAAATGGTGGGGCTTAGTGCCCTGTGGGGGCCTGGTGGAAATTTCTTTCAGAGGGTGGAGCTCAAGCGGAGGAAGTTTTCAGGCATCAAGGTGGATCGAGACACTGCAAATCAGGTATTGGTCATTATGAGGAAAGCACTCACAGCAACAGGTGAGAACACTTCCCATTTTGGTACACATTCATTTATGATTGAGACGGCTTCAGAGGCAGCTAGGTTGGGGTTGTTATTACAAGACACACGCTAGCTGGGAAGATGGGCAGCAAAACATGTGGGAAACAGGCTGTGGGGGAAGAACCTAGGATTTCATTTTGAGGACTTTGTACTATCTTGTTGGGGACGGGGGGCATGAAATGGGGACAGTTGCTGCCTTAGTTTTCGGATCTTATTTTGTTAAGACATTGCCCCCATCTCCCGGTAATACATCATGGGGAAAATCATTTGGTGCAAAGAGTCGGGTCCGTGAAAGAAATGAAAAGAGACTTGGACCTGATCTGCAGGTCGTGGGCGGGAACACAAGTGGCACGGACTGCTGTGGTACCACATAGAGTGTGGAGGGGTGCGATAAAGTACACATCAGTTGAAAGGACCAGAAGAAAACTTTAGAGATATGGAAAGGTTTTGTGTGGAAGGGTTCTACATTGGAATGAGCATGTTGACATATGAAGGGAAGATTTTGAGTTCTTTCGTCAAGATGGGGTACATTTGTCGTACCTGGGGAACAAGCTGTATCTCCTGGAATTAAAAGAGTACTTATCAAAAATGTTAGCATACAGAAGCTGGTGGTAAGGCTGTTGGAGTGACAGCCTTCTGTTCAGCACAAAAAAGTACGGACAAGGTTTTGGTGCTCAGATTCAGGCTGTTTTGGTGACAGCCTTTTTTCTTCTATTCAGATAGTGAGGATCCATCACCTGGTTTAAAAATTCATGCTGCTGATTAGTAAGGTGGGGGTGAAGGGAAGTGGGAGGAACAGGAAAAACTCTTGGTTAAGGTTTTTCGTGGTGGCAGAAAGGGAAGACAGCCAGATAGGCCTGAGGGGTTGGGGGGCCTCGCAAGGAAGGCATGCAAGGAAGGCATGCAAGGAAGGCAGGGGAAAGATGGCTGCGTTGAGTGAAATGAAGGTGAATGAAAGAAATGGTATTGCGAGGAATGGTGGTTGAATGGTGGATGGGGCAACCGTTGCAAGTTTGTGGTGGGAGGTTTATGGTCGAGGGTGGTCAGGTTTTGATTATGTGTTAGTCAGGCGGGTTTAACACGTTTTGTTAACAGTTAATGTTTAGTCTGCTTACCTGTCCTAGTAAAGCAGCCTTTTCTCACTCAAACTGGCCTGGTTACTGTGTCGGCCTGCCCGGTGCTGGCGTGGTGAAAGGTCCTGGGTGATAAAAGGCCACGTGAGGTAAAGGGCCCCGAACGCAGGGGTGGCAAAAGGTCCTGTGATGTAAAAGGTCTTCGCCTAGAAAAAAGGAGAAATATCCCTCTGGTAAAAAGTCCCATAAGATAAACGGTCCTCGTGTATATGCGGTAAATACCAGCGTGGTAAAATATCATGCGTGGTAAAAGCTCGTGCTTTAGTGAAAGGAGGCAAATGTTCCTCTGGTAAAAGGTAACAAACGCTCGTGTATTAAAAAACTCTTTGTGGTAAAATGCCCTATATTACTAAAAGCAGAACATGCTTATGTGGTAAAAGGTGGCAAATCTAAAGTTACCAATTGGGTATGGTCTCTTGCGGTCCAAATCTGTCAGAGTTAAGGTTGCGAGGAGTAAAGGTGTCAGATGCCAGTGTGGTAAAACTAAATAAATGTCCGTGTGTGGTAAAACGTGGCAAATATTCGTATAGCACACTGCTCTTTGGTGTAAAAGGTGAGAAATGCCTGTGTGGTAGAGCCCCCCAAATACATCTCGTCTCATACAGTAAATGTTAGTACATGCCCATGGAATAAAGAGCCTTGTGTGGTAACAGACGGCAAACATCGGTGGTGGCAAGGTGCCCTGCTGTAAATTTCCAGATTATCTTCCCTTGTGCTATAAACCAATTACTCCAGTGTCCTCGCTGGTAACAGTTTCGTAACAGTATTTGCCGCTGCATTTAAATTTAGGTAGAACCCTCTATCAAGCACTGTTTACTGTATGTATCCTTGGAGACACCCACTGTTCCCCGGACCCACCCCCCCTTCAGTACCAGAGAATCAATGTAATGACTGATGTGTTGATATTTCTCACCTCGGATACTATTGAAAGCAGTGGCGGCCTCACGGCCTAGTGTGACATGTGGTCCATTCAGTGTGGTGAGAGGTTCTATAAGTAAAAAGATCCTGCGAGGCAAAAGGCCTCTGTGGTAAAAGATACAGACTGTGTGGTGAAAGGTCCACCTGTAAAAACAAGCATTTGCAATGCAATGGGTCTGAATATAAAAAGTAATACAGTTGACATAAGTGAGCCTATTCACAGCGCCACAGCCGCCATGAGCGTGAGCACGAAGAACAGACACAAAAGGAAAAAGAAGTTCGCTCGCAAAGTTATCGGCAAAAGTGCCATTAGCCATGGAACATGGTCGATGGCCAAGGCAGTAACAAATGTCCCAAGGAGGGACAGACATAAAGCATTTACCAATGATAAGAAAGGATTTTTGAAAGGCAAGCCCATGAATGAGTGATAGTGATGGGCGTGCAGTGGGCCTAGTTAAAAGCCCAGATATGCTCAACCTAAAATAAATAAAAGAGCAACAAATGCCCACGTGGTTAAAGTCGGCAAAAAGTCGTGTGTCAAAGACACTTTTGTGGCAAAAGGTCCCATGAGGTAAAAGGCAGCAATTGAGGGTGTGGTGAAATGTCCCATGAAGTAAAAGGTCCTTGTATGGTAAAAGGTGGTAAATGCTTGTGCGTTCGAGAGTCCTTTGTGGTAGAAGGCCTATGAGTAGCAAAATGCAGAAAATGCCCATGTGGTACTAAGCCTATGCCTTAGTGAAGTAAAAAGGTCCAGAGAGGTAAAAGGTTTTCATTTAGTAGAAGGTGGCAAATGCTGGTGTGGTAGATGTTGTGTGTGGTTAAAATGTCAAGGTGCAGTGAAAAGCAGCAATTCGTGTGTGGTAAAATATGGTGAAAGCTCGTGTAGTAAATGGAGGGAAATGCTCGTCTGGTAAAAGGTGGCGTATGTCCGTGAGTTAAAAGGTCCAGTGTGGTAAAGGGACTTCATGTAGTGAAAGTTAGCAAATGCCGGGCGTAGTAAAAGGTGGCAAATATATGTATGATTAAGTTCCCTCAGGTTATACTTAAGTGTGGTAAAAAGGTCACTTTTGGTAAAAGATATACAGCCACTTTAACACTCCGACCGCCACGGCGGTACAGACAAACAGCGCGGTGGTCACCGCCAACAGACAGGCGGGAGACAAAGTACTGCCCACAGTGTCACAACCTACCAATCCGCCACCTTTTCCGGGGCGGATTCACCGTGGACAAAAACACGGCAGAAACAGCCATTTCAATGGGAAAATGCTCACCTCTACACACTCCACGAGGAAGGAGGACACCATGGAACCGGAACTCCAAATACTCCCTGCAATAGTATTCCTGCTCCTGTATGATCATCATCAATGCCGGCGCCGAAGACAACGGTGAGTACTGCACCTACGACATAGGGGAGGCAAAAGTCAGGGACACACACACGCAACACCCCCACCCCCACCCCGACCCTCACCCACTACAACACACACACCAATGCATATCCAAACATTACAGTAACAACCCCCAAGCCACCCGGAAGAATGAAAAGACAAAAGGAAATGAGTGCAACCATTGTAATATATCAAAATACAGTAACCAAATATATACAGATATAATTTCACATTCAACAAAATATACATCACGATTAGTAGTGCAGGTAATGCACCATTCAATGTCCGTGGACCACTGGGCCCAAAATGCATGGGCGAGGCCCACATCAGATACCTGAGCACAACGGAGAGAACACTGCTGGGGCATCAGATAGAAATACAACAGGCACCTCAGGGGGAAGGGAAGGGGGGGCACCTCAGCCGGATGACTGCACCACGCCAGATCCACGAGGGGGCTCCATGCCCATTAATGTATCCAGGGGAGTGCAAAGCCACAGTCTCTCAAGTCTCTACAGTGGGTGGGTTGCCCACTGTTCCATCCTGGGGAGTGCAAAGCCACAGTCTCTCAAGTCTATACAGTGGGTGGGTTGCCCACTGTTCCATCCTGGGGAGTGCAAAGCCACAGTCTCTCAAGTCTCTACAGTGGGTGGGTTGCCCACTGTTCAATCCTGGGGAGTGCAAAGCCACAGTCTCTCAAGTCTATACAGTGGGTGGGTTGCCCACTGTTCGATCCTGGGGAGTGCAAAGCCACAGTCTCTCAAGTCTCTACAGTGGGTGGGTTGCCCACTGTTCCATCCTGGGGAGTGCAAAGCCACAGTCTCTCAAGTCTATACAGTGGGTGGGTTGCCCACTGTTCAATCCTGGGGAGTGCAAAGCCACAGTCTCTCAAGTCTCTACAGTGGGTGGGTTGCCCACTGTTCAACCCTGGGGAGTGCAAAGCCACAGTCTCTCAAGTCGATAACAGTCTCCACTGGTTCTGGAGGGGGACTGGTGCCCAGAGTGCTTCATCCTACCAAGGACTGAGGTAGTGGATGCATGTCTCCACTGGTTCTGGAGGGGGACTGGTGCCCAGAGTGCTTCATCCTGCCAAGGACTGAGGTAGTGGATGCATGTCTCCACTGGTTCTGGAGGGGGACTGGTGCCCAGAGCGCTTCATCCTGCCAAGGACTGAGGTAGTGGATGCTGTTCTCCACCGGTTCTGGAGGGGGACTGGTGCCCAGAGTGCTTCATCCTGCCAAGGACTGAGGTAGTGGATGCTGTTCTCCACCGGTTCTGGAGGGGGACTGGTGCCCAGAGTGCATCACTCTCACCGTGACGGTCCCAGTTCCGTCACTGCCCCTGCCGCACATGGGCTAGCGGTGCTTGAGTTGGCGGTGCTTGCCCTGTTCAGCGGTGCTTGACTTTGCTGCCTCTGACCTGTTCAGCGGTGCTTGCCATGGCGGTCTTTGCCCTGTTCAGCAGTGCTTGCCCTGTTCAGCGGTGCTTGCCATGGCGGTCTTTGCCCTGTTCAGCGGTGCTTGCCCTGTTCAGCAGTGCTTGCCATTGCGGTCTTTGCCCTGTTCAGCGGTGCTTGCCCTGTTCAGCGGTGCTTGACTTTGCTGTCTCTGACCTGTGCAACGGTGTTTGCCATGGCGGCCCCTCATTGCCCAGCGGGGCTGTGGCTGCCGGGGCCCTCCTGGGCACTGACTCTGGCGGTGGCCTCCTCACCACTGACGATGGGACTGCCCTCCTGGGCACTGACTCTGGCGGTGGCCTCCTGGCCAGTGACGATGGGACTGCCCTCCTGGGCACTGACTCTGGCGGTGGCCTCCTGGTCAGTGACGATGGGACTGCCCTCCTGGACACTGACTCTGGCCACTGACGATGGGGCTGGCGGTGGCCTACTGGGCAGCGGGGATGATGGCGGTCTTCTCCGCCGTGCTGCTCTTCCCAGACTTTGGCGATTTCTTCTGCCCCTTCCCCACCTTGGGAGGAGTCACAGCTGAGTGGACACTCCCCCCGGGACCCTTGTGAGCGGCTTTGCCGGCTGGAGTCTTCCCCCTGTCCCGCCGGGCACTGTCCAACTTCTGGTGCTTCACAGGGGGGGGGGACTGGCTGTGCTGTGGCTCAGTGTCACACTGGCTGCCCTGGTGCCCGGTGCACTCCACATACCTCTAACAGGCACCACTGGTACCTGCGATTTTTTGGCTGAGGTGCTAGTACAGGACCTATGAATTGGAGGGGGGGGGTGGTGGGAAAGAGGTCAAGGTTGCTCAGGAAAAGTTTCTTACGAACACTGGGATGGGTAGCTGGAGGGGGTCTGGGAGTGGAGGAAGAGGAGGTGGTTGTAGGAGATGTAACTTTTGTTGATTTGGGTGCAGGTGCATGCGCTGGAGGCTGTCGTGAGGTGGATGGATGTTGGGTGGGTGTGTGCCCGCGTTGTGTACTTTGGGAGGGGGCGTCACAGACACACTGGGAGAGGACACAGGGGACGTGTAAATGGTAGTGTGGGTGGTGAGTGCAGGTGAGCGGGGTGTGGTGGTGGGTGTGCTGGTGCGGGACCTAGTGGCTGTAGTGGTAGTGCATGCAGGTGAGAGTGTAGACGACACTGGGAGGGAGGAGGGAGATGACGAGGAGGGGGACACAGTGGAGGCAGTGGATGTTGCTGTGTCTGTATGTGTGTGATGCTTGCGTGAGTGCCTGTGGGATGTGTGGTGCTTATGTTTGCCTGAGCTTCCCTTGTGTGTTGACGTGTGTGCAGGCTGGTCTGATGGTGTGCTTGGGATAGGCTGGGGTACAGGGGATTGGGTCTGGGTGGAGGAAGTTGGAGGGGGGAGGCTAGATTCAGGGACAATGGCTGCCATCAGTGCTGAGGCCAGAGATTGCAGGGTTCGATGAAGGGCAGTCTGACCAGAATGAATGCCCTCCAGGAATGCATTAGTGTGTTGCAACTCCCTTTATACACCCTGGATGGCATTCAAAAGGGTAGACTGCCCAACAGTGAGTGACCTGAGGAGGTCAATGGCCTCCTCACTGAGGGCAGCAGAGGTGACAGGGGCAGGGGCTGAGGTGCCTGGGGCGAAGGTGATGCCCACCCTCCTGGGTGAGCGGGCACGGGGCGAAGGCTGAGGGGCTGCTGGGAGGGCAGTGCTGGTAGGGGTGGTGGCGGCTCTACCTGTAAAAGTGGGGGGCACAGATTTTGCCGCCACCACAAGGGAGCTCCCATCGGAGGACGAGTCCGTGTCGCTGGTTGCTGATCCTGTGACCGCCATGAAGCTCCCCTCACCCTCCGTCCCACTGGTGTATTCAGAGTCCGTGGTGTGGCCCTCCATGGCCATGTGGGATGCAGCTCTCTCGTGCTCCGGTGCCACTGTACTTCCGCCTGATGATGCTGATGCACACAAGAACAGGGAGACCACAAAAAGGGGGTGGGGGGGCGACGACAGAAGAAAGACAGGTTGAGTGCATGGCTTACCGCTCCCATTGGCGGACAATACAGACACAGCAGCCCCCTGCACTACGCCGCGCTGTTGGGCTCTACTGATGCAGTTCCTGGGATATGGCCTACATGGCTATGGTGGACATCAGCACACATAGATGACACAGGGGCATGTATACCTGTACTTGGCACTCTACAGAGGTGGGGTGGAGTGCCACATGGCCTGCATTACGGAGGGGCCTAGCCTACGGAACTCCCCCTGGCCTTAGGAAACCCACAGCCCTCCTCCCCCACCCAGACACCTTCACTGCGCGCAAAGTCAGCTGAATGGGAGTGTACTCACCCCTTTGTGTCTGCTGTGATGCCCTCAAGCGCCCATCCAACTCAGGGTAGGCCACCACCAGGATCCGGAACATCAGGGGGGTCATGGTGCAACGGGCACCCCTCCACGTTGGGAGGCCATCCCCAGCTGAGCCTCCGCCGTCTTCTTGCTCCAGCGGCGAATGTCCTCCCATCTTTTACGGCAGTGGGTGCTCCGTCTCTGGTGGACCCCCAGGGTCCGGACGTCCTTGGCGATGGCACGCCAAGTAGCCTTCTTCTGGTGGGCGCTGACCTACATGACATGTACAGGGGAAGAAGAGAAGTCATTACCAACTGCACCGTCAAAGTGAGTGGCCCACATCCCTACCCTTGCCATGTGGCACATACATTCACAGTCCTTCATGCACGCAGAACTCTGCCCCCTTCCTTCTTACAACCAGCCCTCTCCACCCAGACATAGCCCATACAACTTGCTCCTTGTGTACTCACCTGTTGGTCTGGAGGACAGTAGCGTGTACTGGGGGAGGACCCCGTCCACGAGTTTCTCCAACTCCTGTGCAGTGAAGACAGGGGCCCTTTCCCCAGATGCACGAGCCATTGTCTCTTCCAGACCGAGGTCACAGCAGCACTTGCAGTGTAGGTCCTCTCCTGTCGAAGATCAGGTATTGAGTGATTGAACAGCTAGAAAATGGCGGTGACTTCCGCGGCGGTGCGTATCATCACCGCCGGCGCACTTCGTCATTGGCTCCTGGTTCCCATAGGGTCCAATGTTAACCAATGCAGCATTGCGCAGCGGTCTTCGACCGCCGACCGCAACAGTGTACAACACCAGCGCAGTTACCTCACATCCCATTGTCCCAGTTTAGAGGTCAGGCAGCCGCCATTTCAGGGGCCCACATGGCTTCATTCTCAACTGCGTCACACATACCTAGGCCTGGACTCAACACACATACAGACAACTTTTTGGATTATGTTTCGTGTTCTGTGTAGACTGTGGGTACATACCTCTGAGTTGCTTGACTCTGTGGTCGCTGTTGTCCTTCCTAAGCACCGTCAGCTGGGACATGTGAGGAGATGGCGGAATCCTCCGGTGTACCGACCGCTGGTGGACCTGTTGACAATGGAGGAGCGACATTTAATCATCACCTACAGGTTTGACCGTGCCACAATCCAGGAACTGTGTACCCAGTTGGAGCCTGACTTGATGTCAGCTATCCGCCATCCCACAGGGATCCCCCCTCAAGTGCAGATGCTATCAGTGCTCCATTTCCTTGCAAGTGGGTCTTTTCAAACAACAGTGGCCATGGCATCAGGGATGTCCCAGCCTATGTTTTCCAACGTGTTGTCCAGAGTGTTGTCTGCCCTGCTGAAACACATGAGGAGCTACATCGTTTTCCCTCAGGTGGAGGATTTGGCTACAGTTAAAGGTGACTTCTATGCCCTTGGACATATCCCCAACATCATAGGTGCCATTGATGGGACCCATGTGGCTTTGGTCCCCACCACAGGAGTAAACAGGTGTACAGGAACCGGAAGAGTTATCATTCGATGAATGTACACATGGTATGTTTGGCAGACCAGTACATCTCCCAGGTAAATGCTATGTTCCCTGGCTCAGTGCATGACGCCTACATCCTGCGGAATAGCAGCATCCCTTATGTGATGGGTCAACTCCAGAGGCACTGTGTGTGGCTATTAGGGGACTCTGGTTACCCCAACCTGTCATGGCTACTGACCCCAGTGAGGAATCCCAGGACCAGGGCAGAGGAACGCTACAATGAGGCCCATGGGCGGACTAGGAGGGTGATCGAACGCACCTTCGGCCTCCTGAAGGCCAGGTTCAGGTGCCTCCATATGACAGGTGGTTCCCTATTCTACTCACCAAGGAAGGTGTGCCAGATCATCATCGCCTGCTGTATGCTTCACAATCTTGCTTTGCGACGCCAGGTGCCTTTACTGCAGGAGGATGGTCCAGATGACGGTGTTGTGGCAGCTGTGGAGCCTGTGGAGCCTGTGGACAGTGATGAGGAGGAAGCAGAGGAAGAAGACATTGACAACAGGGACTCAGTCATCCAGCAATATTTCCAGTGAGACACAGGTGAGAACACATTCTTGCCTACTACAAGTACTTTCACACTTCTACCTCTATCCTGTCTGTCAATTTCAAGCAGTATTTGGTAACTGAGTTGTACATTTCCATTACGGTTTCACAGCTGTGGTTACCAACGTGTGTCATCTGCTTACATTCTTCATGGACTTGTGATGTGTGACATAGGTATGTTGACATTACATTTGAGAACGGATTTTGTCACTGTCATAGCTAATACACATTTTTGAAATCACAGACTGACTCCAGATTGTTTTGTACTTCAAGGGTGTTTATTGAAGTGCTAAATATTGGAAGGGGTGGTAAAATGGTGAGGGGTGATGGTGGAGGAATGTCCATGGCAGAGTCCAGTCTATTAGTCTCACAGGTGCACTGCCCATATGGGCATAGGAAGTGGAGCTGGGGCAGTTTCAATATGGACAGGGTTACAAAGTGGGACAGTGGGATGACATTCAGGGTGGTCTCATTTCTTGGCGGGGGTCTTGCCATCGTGCTCTGTCCTGTTCCTGGATCTCAGGGACCGCTTGCGGGGTGGTTCTCCGTCTGCAGGGGGTGGGGTGCTGGTGTGGTTGTCCTGTGGCGGGGCGTCCTGTCCACTAGCGCCGGCGGAGGTGGTGGGCAGTTCATCGTCCATGCTAGTGTCAGGGGCCCCTTGGAGTGCCACGGTGTCCCTCATGGTGTTCAGTATGTCCTTCAGCACCCCTACGATGGTGCCCAGGGTGGAGCTGATGGTTCTGAGTTCCTCCCTGAACCCCAAATACTGTTCCTCCTGCATGAGCTGGGTCTCCTGAAACTTGGCCAGTACCGTAGCCATTGTCTCCTGGGAGTGGTGGTATGCTCCCATGATGGAGGAGAGGGCCTCGTGGAGAGTGGGTTCCCTTGGCCTGTCCGCCCCCTGTCGCACAGCAGCCCTCCCAGTTCCCCTGTGTTCCTGTGCCTCCATCCCCTGGATCGTGTGCCCACTACCACTGCCCCCAGGTCCCTGTTGTTGTTGGGGTGGTGGGTTATCCTGGGTTCCCTGTAGTGGTGGACACACAGCTGATTGACGTGTCCTGAGTACGGAGGTATGGGCCCGCTGGGTGGGTGCTGTGCTGGTGTTACCAGAGGGTGGAAGGTCTGTGGTGGGCTGTGTCTGTGCGAGGGGAACCGACTGTCCCGAGGCCCACAATGGTCTGGGCTGGTCATCTGGATCCAGTTGGCCAGAGCTGCTGTCATCACTGTGGGCCTCTTCTGTGGGTGGGGTAGAGATGTCTGGACCCTCCTGTCTGGTGACGTTGGGTAGTGGTCCTGCAGGGGTGTAAAAGCATGATTATTTCATGTATGTGTGTCATGGTGTGCAATGGGTGGGTGACCGTGTACCCCAGTGCTAGCATTCCAGTGTGGGGGCTTGTGTGATGATGGTTGGGGGGGTGTTATGGGTATGTGCAGTGGGCATGCTTTAGTGAGGGGTGTCCATGCTTTGTTGTGTCATGCAGGGCTTGGTGTTGGGATGTGTGGTTTGTGTTATTAGTACATTAGTGAAGAGTTGGAGTGATAGGGGAGGGGGTGAGGGTGGGGGTCTGTGATAGCATGCAGGTAGGGTGGGGGATATGATAGTTAAGATTTGACTTACCAGAGTCCATTCCTCCACCGACTTCTCCGAGGCCCTCAGGATGCATAATGGTCAAGACCTGCTCCTCCCATGTTGTTAGTTGTGGGGGAGGAGGTGGGGGTCCACCGCCAGTCCGCTGTACCGCAATGTTGTGCCTGGAGACCACGGAACGCACCTTCCCCCGTAGGTCGTTCCACCTCTTCCTGATGTCCTCCAGATTTCTTGGGTGCTGTCCCACTGCGTTGACCCTGTCCACTATTCTTCGCCGTAGCTCCATCTTCCTAGCAATGGAGGTGTGCTGCACCTGTGCTCCAAATAGCTGTGGCTCTACCCGGACGATTTCCTCCACCATGACCCTGAGCTCCTCCTCGGAGAACCTGGGGTGTCTTTGCCGTGCCATGGGGTGGTGTAGGTGATGTGTGGGGTGGTATATGTGGTGATGAGTGTGGTGATGTGTAGTGGTGTGTGGTGTTTTGTGCGTGGATGTTGTGTGGGTGATGGTGTTGTGTGCCTCTGTGTGGTGGGGTTGTCTATGCTGTGCAGTCTCTCTGGCCTTCGTCAATCATTTTGGTCGTAGGGGTTTGTGGTTGATGTGGGTGTGTGTTTTATATTGTGTTGGGTGTGTGGGAGTGGTGTTTGTATGTGTATCAGGTGTGTGTATTTCGAATTGTCCAATGTGGCGGTGTTTTGGAGATGTGTGTGTATTTTGAGCGCGGCTGTGTGTACCGCCAATGGAATACCACGTTTGAAAGACCGCTGCGTGGATTCGTGTGTTGTGATAGCATGGGCGTGTTTCTGTTGGCGTGACGGTGGAGGATTTGTTTTCGCCAGTTTATCACTGACCTTTGGTGTGGCGGACTTGTGTGGGTGTCTGAATTTCGGCGGATTCCCAGATGTGGGTCATAATAGATGTGGGTCATAATAGCTGTGGCGGATTTCCACGGCCGCGGCGGTGTATTGGCGGTCTTCTGCACGGCGGTAAGTGGCTTTTACCGCCAATGTTGTAATGACCCCCTTTATCTTTAAGCAAAGACAGCCCCTTCATATCACTGTTTACTACTCTCTTAAAACATGCTAGAGATAGAGCACTTTCCTAAATATCATGCAAACCCAAATCATTTATTGCCAGCTTCAAATAAAGTGATGCGGGAGCCCACTGTTTCTCTGAAGTTTTTGCCCCAGCACCTGGCACAGGTCGTCCCGGAGATGCATTTTGCGGTAGGCTACATAGCTGCCTATACACTTTTATTACTATTGTATTTAAGCATACTGTATCGCTTCCACACAGTGCTTCACTACCGTAAGTTAAACTGGGTACCAACTTGGCTGATATCACTTTTAATAATGATGAAATACTAGAACCATTCAGGGATATTTTTAAGGACGAAAATGCTAAATCCAGTGTTGTACCTTTTCTTCTAAGCTCTTTATTGTGTTGGATAAAACATCCATGTTCATCAAACAATACTCCCAGATATCTATATAATTGAACTTGCTCCACCACGTCTCTGTTTAAATAGCATCTATAATATTTATTTATACCTTAGTCGTATTTAAATTCACTATCAGCCCAGTTTTCTGCGAATAATCTGATAGTTTTCCCCTGAGTCCCTGTAACCCAATCTTTTTTTGGGTGATAATAATGATATCATCTGCATAAAGCAGATTGGAGATGCACATAAGTCCTAGCCTAAGTGCATGAGAATTTACTACATCAAGTTTGTTTGATAACTCTGCTAAAAACAAATTAAATAGATAGGGAGCCAGGACACAGCCTTGTTCTAAACCCTGATGAGTGTATATTTTCCTTGACAAAACAGTTCCACTCCCAACTCGTATCCTCACCCAAGTGTGAGTATAAAGAAGCTGATTTGCTTTAAGAAGACCAGATGGAATACCCAATACTGTAAGGTTTTTCCAAAGCAAATTCCAATTCACAGAATGGAATGCCGATTTAAAATCGACAAAACAAAGATACATTTGTTGCTTCTTAAGGGTTTGCTTGTCCATTAACACAGACAAGATCGATATATTAGTTTCAATTCCACCTCCATTTGTAAACCCTGTTTGATTTAATGGTACAATTTTATTTTCAGCTGCCCAATGACGCAATTCACACAATAATAAGCTGGCAAAATACTTAGCTTCAACATCTTGAAGAGTAATCAGCCAACAGTTTTCATGTAGGTGCCTGTTGCCCTTCTTAAATATAGGGTTTATTATTGACCCCCGCCATGAATCTGGCACTATCTACTGCTGTAACACACAGTTATAGACTGAAGTTAGAACGGGTGCCCACAATTCAATGTTGGATGAGAACAAGACTTGGGGTAACCCATTTTGACCCAGGGCTCCATCTAGCCTGGAACTTAGCAATATTTTCTTTATCTGATTCTCTGAAAAACTGTCTAAGACAGAATCTTCAATTTCTAACCACCCTGCCTGATATTATTATATATAGAATCTTCTTCCATCCCAATTGACAATATTTTAAATAGCTCTTTCATATAGCTAACCCATGCTTGTTCTGCTACGTTGGAGCTGACTGTTGGGATTAAGGTGCAGTTTATCCTATTTATGACCCTCCAAAATTGCCTTGAAGTTTTTTGTTTTGATAGATGCAGCACCTTAGCCCATAAAATATCATTTACTTTCCTTTTCTCTTCCCATACCGATCTTTGAACACACCTATTTACTAAAAGCACAACACATGTCTCTATTAAATGGATTTTTCCTAATCCTCTTTTGCAGTTGCTTTCGCTCCTTCCTTAACACAAGAGAAAAGATGGACAATTTTATTGTACCTCTGTTCTAGTGCACTGTCCTTTCTCGAGGGATCTTTCGGGACCTCTTTTCCACTTCTTTTTCCGTTATTTTATTTAGGAAATTCATCCACTGCTTAACTTTGCTACTATATCTGACAGTAAAACTTCCTTTTACTAAACTTTAGGCTAGATCCTTACACTGGGCATCTAGATTGCTAGACCATGTAAGCCTTCAGTAATTTAATGTGCTTTTTCCCCCAAACAAGAGTGCAGCTAGTTGGTGATATTGTACTCGCACTGAAAACACAATCTTTTGCTGTCCATGATCACTACTCTGGGTTCTTTTAATATTTAAAAAAGTGTAAGCGTAACTGCTGTACAATCTATAATAGAGCATGCTGTGGCCTAGAAATAAGTCCACTCAGGTGGGCTATCTGATACCTACAGTTTAACACTTGCATACCTAAAGACTCCAGGTCTTTTACTAAAATGTTTGCCTTTTTTTCACACGTTCTTCTAATAAGGTCCCTTTTTGCTTGTGGGGGTACTGACCATGTATAATATTCGCGCACAAAATGGTACATCAAATTCATATGAAAAACCCCTGTTATTACTATATAGGGTAGATGTGGTTCCTGCAATAGCGCCATAAACACATCAGAAACTTCAGAGACTACTGAGCACTTTATTTTTGTGTTTGGTAGTATATAAACATTTATTATGTATAATGGTGTGTTAGTATTTTTTATCCAATTACTCAACTTAAGCACAAGGATATTATTTCCTAAAGCTATCTGACCCACTTCAATTGTCAAAGCTATTTCAACAAAAATTGCTAACCCTCCTTTTGGACGCCCCTGATTTTTTGTTTGAACTGCTGGTCTAAAATAACCCCCATAACCTGCTATATCGAACTCTTCAAGCACCCATTTTTTGGAGGCATATTATCTGACTTCGTTCTAACAAAAGGGCAATATCTTTCTTCTGTGATTGTGTTTGTATTCCATTATTATTCCATGAACTAATAATTAGCAAATTGTAATGTATTGTATTGTAATAGTATTTATATAGCGCTTACTACCCCTGACGAGGCATCCAAGCACTTTTCGTCGAGTAGCACGCTACTCCGGAACCCAAAAGGAATTAGTGGTGGATTAGTATAGGGAAATATGAGTACAGTTTTTAGTATTATTATGAGTTCATTTGAGCCGCGGATATGTGAGTTTGTTAGTTGGATTGACTGGAGTAATGGAGGGGTGGAGGAGGGAAGAATCTGGAAGTGTTAATTGGGAGTTTATAGTAATAGGATTTAGGCTTGGGATGAGTAAAGGGGGGTGGAGGAGGGAAGAGTCTGTGGAAAGGGTTAGGGAGATACCAGGAGGGGTTTTGGATGAGTTAAAGGTGAGATAAATGAGGGAGAATTTAGTAGGGTTTTTGGGAGATCGTGGTAGTAAACTGAGGTTTGGGTGAGTTAGATGTGGAAGAGGAGGGAAGAGCTTAGGCATGGTTATTTAGGAGATGAAAGTAGTAGAATGGATTTGGGATGAGTCAGAGTGGGAATGGAGGATAGATTGATAGAGACATGACATATGGTGATGGGTAGACAAAGTAAAGCTTACAAGAGAGTACAAATATAATATTTTTATGTATAATTATATATATATATATATATATATATATATATATATATATATATATATATATATACAGGGAGTGCAGAATTATTAGGCAAATGAGTATTTTGACCACATCATCCTCTTTATGCATGTTGTCTTACTCCAAGCTGTATAGGCTCGAAAGCCTACTACCAATTAAGCATATTAGGTGATGTGCATCTCTGTAATGAGAAGGGGTGTGGTCTAATGACATCAACACCCTATATCAGGTGTGCATAATTATTAGGCAACTTCCTTTCCTTTGGCAAAATGGGTCAAAAGAAGGACTTGACAGGCTCAGAAAAGTCAAAAATAGTGAGATATCTTGCAGAGGGATGCAGCACTCTTAAAATTGCAAAGCTTCTGAAGCGTGATCATCAAACAATCAAGCGTTGCATTCAAAATAGTCAACAGGGTCGCAAGAAGCGTGTGGAAAAACCAAGGCGCAAAATAACTGCCCATGAACTGAGAAAAGTCAAGCGTGCAGCTGCCACGATGCCACTTGCCACCAGTTTGGCCATATTTCAGAGCTGCAACATCACTGGAGTGCCCAAAAGCACAAGGTGTGCAATACTCAGAGACATGGCCAAGGTAAGAAAGGCTGAAAGACGACCACCACTGAACAAGACACACAAGCTGAAACGTCAAGACTGGGCCAAGAAATATCTCAAGACTGATTTTTCTAAGGTTTTATGGACTGATGAAATGAGAGTGAGTCTTGATGGGCCAGATGGATGGGCCCGTGGCTGGATTGGTAAAGGGCAGAGAGCTCCAGTCCGACTCAGACGCCAGCAAGGTGGAGGTGGAGTACTGGTTTGGGCTGGTATCATCAAAGATGAGCTTGTGGGGCCTTTTCGGGTTGAGGATGGAGTCAAGCTCAACTCCCAGTCCTACTGCCAGTTCCTGGAAGACACCTTCTTCAAGCAGTGGTACAGGAAGAAGTCTGCATCCTTCAAGAAAAACATGATTTTCATGCAGAACAATGCTCCATCACACGCGTCCAAGTACTCCACAGCGTGGCTGGCAAGAAAGGGTATAAAAGAAGGAAATCTAATGACATGGCCTCCTTGTTCACCTGATCTGAACCCCATTGAGAACCTGTGGTCCATCATCAAATGTGAGATTTACAAGGAGGGAAAACAGTACACCTCTCTGAACAGTGTCTGGGAGGCTGTGGTTGCTGCTGCACGCAATGTTGATGGTGAACAGATCAAAACACTGACAGAATCCATGGATGGCAGGCTTTTGAGTGTCCTTGCAAAGAAAGGTGGCTATATTGGTCACTGATTTCATTTTGTTTTGTTTTTGAATGTCAGAAATGTATATTTGTGAATGTTGAGATGTTATATTGGTTTCACTGGTAATAATAAATAATTGAAATGGGTATATATTTGTTTTTTGTTAAGTTGCCTAATAATTATGCACAGTAATAGTCACCTGCACACACAGATATCCCCCTAACATAGCTAAAACTAAAAACAAACTAAAAACTACTTCCAAAAATATTCAGCTTTGATATTAATGAGTTTTTTGGGTTCATTGAGAACATGGTTGTTGTTCAATAATAAAATGAATCCTCAAAAATACAACTTGCCTAATAATTCTGCACTCCCTGTATATATATATATACATTTTTGATCATTATGTTTATTTACTTTATTCTTTATTATCATTAATATATATATTTTTGGTATTTTAGATTTATTTATAATTTGAATTTTATTTATAGATTTTATTTCATTTTTATTTATTTTTTCTCCAGTACAGTAAGACTAGAGTAATAAATAAATAGATATGTAAGTACATAGTAAGGGAATATATGTCCAAGGAATATAATATTCCTCCTGTAACTTTCTCCTCCTTTACAGACTTCCACCTAACAACTCCACATTCCAAGATGCTTTTCTAGACACAGTCTCAAACCTTATTACACTATACTCCAACTTATGCATTCTTGGGGATCTAAACATTTGGTTTGACAAACCCAAAATGCCCCATCCAAAAGCTATCACCTCTGGCCTAGTCGCATTGAACCTACATCAGATTGTACACAATCCCACACACATCGCTGGTCACATCCTAGATGTCATTTTTGCTAAGCCTGAACTAGTTACTATTCATAGCATCATGCCAATCACTTGGTCAGACCACCATTTGATTACTTTTCAACATACAACTCCACAAATCAACACACCCCTCAACTACTTACATACATACACCTATCGACCATGGAACAAACTCAATTTGGATGACTTAAAAACACAACTTACAGCCAACACAGATCTAGATACAATTAATTCTGTGCCAAAACCTTACGAGTGGCTACAGGAAGCTTTTGATATCCTAATACCACTCAGAAAAACTAAACACCTTGGACAAAAGAAAACCAACACCTTGGAGAAACACAGAACTTAGAAAGATAAAGCAACAAATTAGAAAGTTGCAGCGGACCTGGCACAAAACAAACAACAGTCAAGACAAACTGCAGCTACACAAACTCAACAGGATATACAAATCATCAATCAAAAAAGCTAAAGAAAGGTAGTACTCAGACAGAATTCAAAATGCTCAATCTACAACCAAGGAATTTTATAAAATTCTCAATGAATTTTGAAAACCTACATGCATGGAAGGAAGTCATCCCACTACTCAAGATTTCACAAACAAATTGGCAACTCACTACACAACCAAGGCAGACACATTGGACCCCTATTTAAAACAGAAGAAAAACATCAGCACCAACCCCTTTCCTAAAATACCCTCTAAGAATAAACCAACCCAACCTCTACAGTCCTTCAAACAAATATCCCAGGATGAATTTATGGATTTTGTCAAAGCAAGCAGACCTTCTGGTTGCCCTTCTGACCCTTGCCCACCACAAATCTTCAAGAACATTCTTCTATCTACTTCTGCTGCCACACCTGTAAGAAGAATCATCAACAACTCTTTAACTTCAGGAACGTTTTCTATAGACCGGAAAAAGGCATACATACGACCTTTATTAAAGAAAACAAACCTAGACCCGCAAGACCCCAACAACTACAGACCAATCACAAATGGACCTTTCCTGGGCAAATTGATAGAAAGAGCAGCATTCGCCCAGATGTCACAATTCATTGAAGACAATTCTATACTTTCAGACTTCCAAACTGGATTCCACCCAGGAAGAAGCACTGAATCAGCACTCATAGCAATCTAGGATGATCTTAAAAACACAGTCGACCGAAATGGAGTTGCTGCACTACTTCTCTTGGAGCCCTCAGCTGCCTTTGATACGGTTGACCATGACACCCTAATTCAAAGACTCCACGAAGCCGGCATACAAGGGATTGCTCTCGACTGGATTACTTCCTATCTCCAAAAAAGATCTAATATCATCCACTCGCCCCCCCTCTCGTCCGAATCCTACCTCACAAAAGCAGGGGTCCCCCAAGGGTCAATCATCTCACCTTTGCTTTTCAACATCTACATGATATCTTTACCAGAACTGATCAATGATTTCCATCTCACATGCTACAACTATGCAGATGACACACAAATACTACTTAAATTAGAATGCCCCAAAAACATTGAAAACTCAGAAATCTTCAGTTGCCTCAGAGCCGTTGATCAGTGGATGACCTGGAGCTATCTCAAACTAAATACCTCCAAAACAGAAATACTCATATGTGGTGACTAGAAAAGTTATGTCCCTCTGTGCGTCTGGCCTGACGATCTCGGACCACCTCCTCAATTATCCAAGGAAGATAAAAACCTTGGAATCACCATGGATTCCAAGTTAACTATGAATGCCCAAGTGGACAAATTAGCACGAACAAGCTTCATCATCTTGAAGACTTTACAACGCATCTTCCCCCACCTCGGATTTCCACACAAGGTGCAAGCTACTATCTCGCTTGTACTATCCAAACTGGATTATGCCAGTGGCCTCAACCATGGATCATCTCTATCTGTTATGAAAAAACTACAACGTATCCAGAATTCCGCAGCCAGGCTACTATTACATGTAAAGCCGCAAGCCCACATCTCCCCTGCCTTGAGAGCACTACACTGGTTACCCGTTGCCAGAAGATGCACTTTCAAGCTGCTTTGTATCACCCACAAAGCTATACATGGAACAGGACCGCTTTTTATCAGAAACAAAATAACCAAATACATCCAACAAAGAAACCTCTGCTCAAGATTGGCACCCCGCCTTAGAACACCACCATACAAGAAAAAGACTATAAGTGGTACATCCTTCTCCGTTCAAGCAGCCAAACTATGGAATTCATTACCCCCAACTATAAAAGCCACAGATAACTTTCTTGTCTTCAGAAAACTACTCAAGAGTTGGCTCTTTCCTTCATAACCACCATATTCAAACAACTATGAACTGCATATGCCTATGGTGATAAATACTTTTTTCAGATTATGTGTATATTTCTAGTTATGTATAGTTTTTTTAGAAAATATGTATCGCTACTATGTCATAACAATAAAATACACACACACTCTTTAAACCTGTTTGACTAAGTATATTTTACCCATGGTTCTAATTATGTATTGTATGTGCATATGTGTGTGTATTCATGTGTGTGTGTATGTATATATATATATAAATATATATATATATATGTATGTGTATATGTTGTTTCTGTGCTTGGCATGTTCGTGGGTCATTGCATCACTCCTGGGTGGGTTGTTATACTAGATATCTATGAATTCCTGCTCTCATCTTATCACACTTATCTACCCATCATCATATGTCATGTCTCTATCAAACTATCCTCCATTCTCACTCTGACTCATCCCAAATCCTTTCTTTTCATCTCCTAAATAACTCTGCCTAAGCTCTTCCCTCCACTTCCACATCTAACTCACGAAACCTCACTCTACTACCGTGACCTCCCACACAACCCTACTAAATTCTCCCGCATTTATTTCACCCTGCTACTATGCTCTCCCTAACCCTTCCACATACTCTTCCCTCCTCCATCCCCCTTTACTCATCCCAAGTCTTTGGGTTGAGTAAATTAAGGATATACTCTCAATTAACACTTCTGGATTTCTTTCCTCCTCCACCCCTCCATTACTCCAGTTAATCTAACTAACAAACTTTCATATCCGCGGCTCAAATTAACTCATATTAATACTAAAACTGTACTCATTATTTCCCAATACTAATCCATCACTAATTCTTGTTGGGTTCCAGAGTAGCATGCTACTCACCGAAAAGCGCTTCGATGCCTCGTCAGGGGTAGTAAGCGCTATATAAATACGATTACAATACAATACAATACAATACAATAATGGGTATAATATGAGAAGAAAAGTAGTATTGCATAAACACAGACTTTCAAGATTTGTAATATTTGAAGTTAATTAATAAGTGTACTTTTCTAACATTTATTTATCTTTACTCAATTTTTGAATAGCCAAATACCTATGATAATAAACATTTGATCAGTCTGATATAAAATGAGAGCAGGGATTCGTAAGTAACTTATGTAGGAGCTATGCAATGACCTATGAACATGTTAAGCATAGAATAACATATATATATATATATATGTATATATATGTATATATATATTTTCATATATGGAAAATGTCACTTACCCAGTGTACATCTGTTCGTGGCATGAGACGCTGCAGATTCACATGCTGTGCATTATCCTGCCATCTAGTGTTGGGCTCGGAGTGTTACAAGTTGTTTTTCTTCGAAGAAGTCTTTTCGAGTCACGGGACCGAGTGACTCCTCCCTTTTGGCTCCATTGCGCATGGGCGTCGACTCCATCTTAGATTGTTTTCCCCGCAGAGGGTGAGGTAGGAGTTGTGAGTATACTAGAGGTGCCCATGCAATTGAATAGTAATGTATGTACCTAATGTTTCTTAAAATAATATTTATTTACATATTTACAATTTTCATGCAACTAAAAACGGCTACAGGCTACCGGGGAGGTGGGAGGGCGCGTGTGAATCTGCAGCATCTCATGCCACGAACAGATGTACACTGGGTAAGTGACATTTTCCATTCGGTGGCATGTGTAGCTGCAGATACACATGCTGTGCATAGACTATCAAGCAGTAATCTCCCCAAAAAGCGGTGGTTTAGCCTGTAGGGGTTGAAGTTGTCTGAAATAATGTTCCTAATACAGCCTGTCCTACTGTGGCTTGTTGTGTTGCTAACACATCTACACAGTAATGCTTAGTAAATGTATGAGGCGTAGACCAGGTGGCTGCCTTACAAATTTCTGTCATAGGTATATTTCCAAGAAAAGCCATTGTGGCGCCTTTCTTTCTAGTGGAATGTGCTCTTGGTGTAATAGGTAATTCTCTTTTTGCTTTAATATAGCAAGTTTGAATACATTTAACTATCCATCTGGCAATGTCTTGTTTGGATATAGGATTACCTGCATGAGGTTTTTGGAAAGCTACAAACAATTGTTTTGTTTTACGAAATTGTTTCGTTCTGTCAATGTAATACATTAGTGCTCTTTTTATGTCTAATGTATGCAAGGCCCTTTTAGCTACTGAGTTGGTTGCGGAAAGAAGACTGGGAGTTCCACAGTTTGGTTTAGGTGGAATGGTGATATAACCTTTGGTAAGAATTTTGGATTGGTACGGAGAAACACTTTATGTTTATGTATTTGTATAAAGGGTTCTTGAATAGTAAATGCTTGTATTTCACTTACTCTTCTAAGTGATGTGATAGCTATTAGAAAGGCTACTTTCCAAGTCAGATATTGCATTTGACAAGAATGCATGGGTTCGAATGGTGGGCCCATGAGTCGTGTCAATACAATATTAAGGTTCCACGAAGGTACTGGTGGTGTCCTTGGGGGTATGATTCTTTTTAGTCCCTCCATAAATGCTTTAATGACTGGGATTCTAAAAAGTTGTATGTGTAATCTACAGATAGGCAGATATTGCAGTGAGATGGATTTTAATGGAAGAGAATACTAGATTAGACTTGTGTAAGTGTAATAAATAGCTTACAATGTCCTTTGTGGAGGCATGTAGTGGTTGAATTTGATTAGTGTGGCACTAGCAAACTAATCTTTTCCACTTGCTTGCGTAACAATGTCTTGTTGTAGGTTTTCTCGCTTGTTTAATGACCTCCATACACTCTTGTGTAAGATTTAAATGTCCGAATTCTAAGACTTCAGGAGCCAGATTGCTAGATTGAGCGATGCTGGATTCGGGTGTCTGATCTGTTGATTGTGTTGTGTTAACAGATCTGGTCTGTTTGGTAGTTTATTGTGGGGTACTACTGATAAGTCCAACAGTGTTGTGTACCACGGTTGGCGAGCCCAGGTTGGTGCTATGAGTATTAGTTTGAGTTTGTTTTGATTTAGTTTGTTGACCAGATAAGGAATGAGTGGGAGAGGGGGAAAAGCGTAAGCAAATATCCCTGACCAACTGATCCATAGTGCATTGCCCTTGGACTGAGGGTGTGGGTACCTGGACGTGAGTTTGCTGGTGATCTCGACTGAGATTGTCAGCCAACTGATTCTGAATGCCTGGTATGTATTGTGCTATTAGGCAAATGTGGTTGTGAATTGCCCAATGCCAAATCTTTTGTGCTAAGAGACACAGTTGTGACGAATGTGTCCCCCCTTGTTTGTTGAGATAGTACATTGTTGTCATGTTGTCTGTCTTGACTAGAATGTGTTTGTGGGCTACTAGTGGTTGAAACGCTTTTAATGCTAGAAAAACCGCTAGCAGTTCCAAGTGATTTATGTGAAGTTGTTTTTGTTGATTGTCCCATTGACCCTGTATGCTGTGATTGTTGAGGTGTGCTCCCCACCCCATCATGGAAGCCTCTGTTGTGATAACAGCTTGAGGCACTGGGTCTTGAAATGGCCGCCCTTTGTTTAAATTTATAGGGTTCCACCATTGAAGCGCGGAGTGTGTTTGGCGGTCTATCAACACTAGATCTTGAAATTGACCCTGTGCTTGTGTCCATTGTTTTGCTAGGCACTGTTGTAAGGGCCGCATGTGTAGTCTTGCATTTGGGACAATGGCTATGCATGAGGACATCATGCCTAGTAGTTTCATTACAAACCTTACCGTGTAGTGTTGGTTCGGTTGTATGCTTGATCTTACATTTTGGAACGATTGGACTCTTTGTGGACTTGGAGTGGCAATTGCCCTTTGTGTGTTGAGTGTTGCTCCCAAGTATTGTTGTATTTGGGATGGTTGCAGATGTGATTTCTGGTAATTTATAGAGAACCCCAGTTTGTGTAGAGTTTCTATGACGTATTGCGTGTGAAGAAGACACTGTTGTTGAGTGTTGGTTTTTATTAGCCAGTTGTCTAAATATGGGAATACGTGCATGTGCTGTCTCCTTATGTGAGTGGCTACTACTGCTAGGCATTTTGTGAATACCCATGGGGCTGTTGTTATTCCAAACGGTAGCACTTTGAATTGATAGTGTATGCCGTGCATTACAAACCTTAAGTATTTTCTGTGAGAAGGATGGATGGGTATGTGGAAATACGCATCCTTGAAATCCAATGTTGTCATGTATTCCTCCTTTTTTAATAAGGGAACTACGGGCCAGATGTAGCAAGCCGTTTGCATGTTGCAAACTGCGCAAAACGCAGTTTGCGCCATGCAAACGGCCTCCCGCGATGCTCATTCCCAAATTGCGAGTCGGTACTGACTCGCAATTTGGGAATGCGACTCGCAAATAGGAAGGGGTGTTCCCTTCCTATTTGTGACTCGCATCGCAATTCAGACTTGCTTTGTGACCGCAAATGCGGTCGCAAAGCAACTCGCAGTTACCACCAGTGTCACACTGGTGGTAACTCATTCGCAAAAGGGAAAGGGTCCCCATGGGACCCCTTCCCCTTTGTGAATGTCGACAAAAATATTTTTTCAGAGCAGGCAGTGGTCCTATGGACCACTGCCTACTCTGAAAAAACTAAACCAAATGGTTTCGGTATTTTTTTCATTTTGCAACTTGTTTTCCTTTAAGGAAAACGGGCTGCAAAATGAAAAAAAAAACTGCTTTATTTAAAAAGCAGTCACAGACATGGAGGTCTGCTGACACATAACTTCCACGCACCACACACAACACACCACTAAATATCACCCCACTTATCACTACACACACCACCCCACACATCACCCACACCACCCTATGGCACGGCAAAGACACCCCAGGTTCTCTGAGGAGGAGCTCAGGGTCATGGTGGAGGAAATCGTCCGGGTAGAGCCACAGCTATTCGGATCACTGGTGCAGCACACCTCCATAGCTAGGAAGATGCAGCTATGGCGAAGAATAGTGGACAGGGTCAAAGCAGTGGGACAGCACCCAAGAAATAGGGATGACATCAGGAAGAGGTGGAACGACCTACGGGGGAAGGTGCGTTCCATGGTCTCAAGACACCACCTTGCGGTTCAGCGGACTGACGGCGGACCTCCACCTCCTCCCCCACAACTAACAACATGGGAGGAGCAGGTCTTGGCGATTCTGCATCCTGAGGGCTCGCAGGAGTAGATGGAGGAATGGACTCTGGTGCCTCAAATCTTAACTATTACATCCCCCACCCTACTTGCAT
This sequence comes from Pleurodeles waltl, assembly GCF_031143425.1. NCBI lineage: Eukaryota > Metazoa > Chordata > Amphibia > Caudata > Salamandridae > Pleurodeles > Pleurodeles waltl. Next base: position 702,746,061 of record NC_090440.1, read on the forward strand.
GCTATCACATACCCCCATCCTCACCCTCACCCCCATCACTCCAACTCCTCACAAATGTCCCAACATCACAAACCACACATCCTAACACCAAGCCCTGCATGCAACAACAAAGCATAGACACCCATCACCAAAGTATGGCCACTGCACATACCCATACACCCCCCTAAACCACCATCACACAAGGACCCACACAGGAATGCAAGCACTGGGGTACACGGTCACCCATCCATTGCACACCATGCCACACACAGATGTAATAAACATCCTTTCATACCCCTGCAGCACCCCTACCCAACGTCACCGGACAGGAGGGTCCACACATGTCCTCACCACCAACAGAAGAGGCCCACAGTGATGACAGCAGCTCTGTCCAACTGGATCTAGATGACCAGCCCAGCCCATTGGGGACCTCTGGACAGTCGGTTCCCCTGACACAGTCACAGGCCACCACAGAGCTTCCCCCCTCTGGAAACACCAGCACAGCACCCACCCAGCGGGCCCATACCTCTGTCCCCAGGACACGTCAAGCAGCAGTGTGTCCACCACTACAGGGAAACCAGGCTAACCCACCACCCCAACAACAACAGGAACCTGGGGGCAGTGGCAGTGGGCAACTTGGAGGGCTGCTGTGCGACAGGGGGAGGACAGGCCAAGGGAACCCACTCTCCACGAGGCCCTCTCCAACATCATGGGAGCCTACCACCATTCCCAGGAGATGATGGCAACGGTACTGGCCAAGTTTCAGGAGACCCAGCGCCTGCAGGAGGAACAGTATTTGGGCTTCAGGGAGGAACTCAGATCCATCAATTCCACCCTGGGCACCATCGTAGGGGTGCTGAAGGAAGTCCTCAACACCAGGAGGGACACTGTGGCACAACAAGGGGCCCCTGACACTAGCCTGGACGATGAACTGCCCACCACCTCCGCCGGCGCTAGTGGACAGGAGGCACTGCCACAGGGCCACCACACCAGCACCCCACCCCCTGCAGAGGGTGAACCACCCCGCAAACGGTCCCTCAGATCCAGGACAAAGACAGAGAACGATGCCAAGACCCCCGCCAAGAAATGAGACCACCCTGAATGTCATCCTTCTGTCCCACTTTATCACCCTGTCCATCCTCAAACTGCCCCAGCTCCACTTCCTATGCCCATTTGGGCAATGCACCTGTGAGACTAATAGACTGGACTCTGCCATGGGCATTCCTCCACCATCACCCCTCACCATTTTACAACCCCCTCCACTATTGAGCACTTAAATAAACACCCTTGAAGCACAAAACAATCTGGAGTCAGTCTGTGATTTCAAAATAGTGTATTAGCAATTACAGTGTCAAAATGCTCTTTCAAATGTAATGTCAACATACCTATGTCACACAGCTCTAGTCCAAGAGGAAACAAAGCATATGTCACACAGTGGGACCCACATCTGTGAAATCGTAAGGGAAAGTGACAGCTCAGTGACCATACACTGGGTGAAAACGACAGACAGCTGAGAGGTAGTAGTGTTAAAGTACATGTAGTAAGCAGGTTTGTATTCTTACCGGTGTCTCACTGAAAATATTGCAGGATCACTGAGTTCCTGTTGTCGATGCCCTCTTCTTCTGCTTTCTCGTCTTCACTGTCCACAGGCTCCACAGCTGCAACAACACCGCCATCTGGACCATCCTCCTGCAGAAAAGGCACCTGTCGTCGCAAAGCTAAGTTGTGAAGCATACAGCAGGCCACGATGATCTGGCACACCTTCTTTGGTGAGTAGAATAGGGATCCACCTGTCATATGGAGGCACCTGAACCTGGCCTTCAGGAGGCCGAAGGTCCACTCTATAATTCCAGGTGCTCACCTAATAGCCACACACGGTGCCTCTGGATTTGACCCATCACATAAGGGATGCTGCTATTCCGCAGGATGTAGGCGTCATGCACTGAGCCAGGGAACTTGGCATTCACATGGGAGATGTACTGGTCGGCCAAACACACCATCTGCACATTCATGGAATGATAACTCTTCCGGTTTCTGTACACCTGTTCACTCCTGCGAGGGGTACCTAAGCCACATGTGTCCCATCAATGGCACCTATGATGTTGGGGATATGTGCCAGGGCATAGAAGTCACCTTTCACTGTAAGCAAATCCTCCACCTGAGGGAAAACGATGTAGCTCTGCATATGTTTCAGCAAGGCAGACAACACTCTGGACAACACGTTGGAAAACATAGGCTGGGACATCCCTGATGCTATCGCCACTGTTGTTTGAAATGACCCACTTGCAAGGAAATGGAGTACTGACAGCACCTGCACTTGAGGGGGGATTCCTGTGGGATGGTGGATAGCTGACATCAGGTCTGGCTCCAGCTGGGCACACAGTTCCAGGATTGTGGCACGATCAAGCCTGTAGGTGATGATCACACGTCTTTCCTCCATTGTCGACAGGTCCACCAGCGGTCTGTACACCGGAGGATGCCGCCATCTCCTCACATATCCCCATGTCCCAGCGGACGGTGCCTATGAAGGACAACAGCGAACACAGAGTCAACCAACTCAGAGGTACGTACACACACAGCTTACACAGAACATGAATCATTATCTGAAATTTGGCCTGTATGAGTGTTGAGGCAAGGCCTAGGTATGTGTGACGCAGTTAAAAATTAAGCCATGTGGACCCATGAAATGGCGGCTGCCTGACCTGTAAAGTGGGACAATGAGATGTGAGGTAACTGCGCTGGCGTTGTACACCGTCGCGGTAGGCGGTCGAAGACAGTGGCGCAATTCTGCATTGGTTAACATTGGACCCTATGGGTCCCAGGAGCCAATGACGATATATGCCATCGGTGATGGTACGCACCGCCGCGGACGTGACCGCCATTTTCTATCTGTTCAATCACTCGATACCTGATCTTCGACAGGAGAGGACCTACACTGCAAGTGCTGCTGTGACCTCGGTCTGGAAGAGACAATGGCTTGTGCGTCTGGGGAAAGGGCCCCTGCCTTCAGCACAGAAGAGTTGGAGAAACTCGTGGATGGGGTCCTCCCCCAGTACACACTACTCTACCGTCCTCCAGACAAACAGGTAAGTACACCGGGAGCACACTATGCCTGTGTGGAGTGGGGTGGATGAAAGATGGGGCGGGGGGAGATTGAGGCATGCATGAAACGACGGTGAGTGCATATGCCACATGGCAAGGGTAGGGATGGGGGCCAATGACTGTGACGGTGCAGTTGGTAATAACTTTTCTTTTCCCCCTGTACAATTAATGTAGGCCAGCGGCCACCAGAAAAAGGATATTTGGCGTGCCATCGCCAAGGACGTCCGGACCCTGGAGGTCTACCACAGACGGAGCACCCACTGCCGTAAGAGATGGGAGGACATTCGCTGCTGGAGCAAGAAGACGGCGGAGGCCCAGCTGGGGATGGCCTCCCAACGTGGGAGGGGTGCCCTTCGCACAATGACCCCCCTGATGTTCAGGATCCTGGCCGTGGTGTATCCGGAGTTGGATGGGCGCTTGAGGGCATCACAGCAGCCACCAGGGGGTGAGTACACTCTCATTCTGCTGATTTTGCGTGCAGTGGAGGTGTCTGGGTGGGGGAGGTGGGCTGTGGGTTTCCCTATGCCAGGGCGAGTGTGCTAGTTAGGTCCCCTTGTTCTGGCAGACCCTGTGGCACCCCACCCCACCTGTGTACAGTGCCAAGTACACCTAGTCAGGCTCCTGTGTCATCCATGTGTGCAGATGTCGGCCATAACCCTGTAGGCCATGTCCCAGGGATTGAACAGTGGAGCCCAAGTGCGCAGCGTAGTGCAGGGGGCTTCTGTGTCTCTCGTATCCGCCAACGGTAGTGGTAATGCATGCACTCAACATGGCGGAGGAGCAGTGGCACCGGAGCAGGAGGGAGCTGCATCCCACATGGCCCTGGAGGGCGAGACAACGGACTCTGAGTTCACCAGTGCGACGGAGGGCGAGGGGAGCTCCACGGCGGGGACAAGAGCTGAGACCAATGATACGGACTCGTCCTCTGATGGGAGCTCCCTTGTGGTGGTGGCCACATCTGTGCCCCCCCGCATCTACAGGTACAGCCGCCACACCCCCTACCAGCACCGCCCTTCCAGCAGCCCCTCAGCCTTTGCCCTGTGCCCACTCACCCAGGAGGGTGGGCATCAACTTCGCTCCAGGCACCTCAGCCCCTGACCCAGTCACCCCTGCTGCCCTCAGTGAGGAGGCCATTGACCTCCTCAGGCCCCCCACTGTTGGGTAGTATACCATTTTGAATGCCATCCAGGGTGTAGAAAGGCAGTTGCAACAAACAAATGCATTCCTGGAGGGCATTCATTCTAGTCAGGCGGCCCTTCACCGAGCTTTTCAGACTCTGGCCTCAGCACTGATGGCAGCTATTGTCCCTGTCTCTAGTCTCCCCCCTCCAACTTCCTCCACCCAGACCCAATCCCCTCTACCTCAAACTATCCCAAGCACACCTTCAGACCAGCATGCACACACGTCAACACACAAAGGAAGCTCTGACAAACATAAGCACCACACATCCCACAGGCACTCACACAAGCATCACACACATGCAGACACACCAACATCCACTGCCTCCACTGTGTCCCCCTCCTCCTCGTCTCCCTCCTCCCTCCCAGTCTCGTCTACACTCACACCTGCATGCACTACATCTACAGCCACTACTTCCATCACCAGCACACACACCACCACACCCCGCTCACGTGCAGTCACCACCCCCACTGCTATTCACACGTCCCCTGTGTCCTCTCCCAGTGTGTCTGTGATACCACCTCCCAAGATACACAAACGCAGGCACACACCCACCCAACGGCCATCCACCTCACGACAGCCTCTGGCACATGCACCTTCACCCAAAGTCACCAAACGAACACCTCCTACAACCACAACCTCTTCCTCCAGTCCCAAACCCCCTCCAGCTACCCGTCCCAGTGTTCCCAAGAAACTTTTCCTCTCCAACCTTGACCTCTTTCCCTCACCTCCCCCACCCCGTCAGTCTCCTCGGGCCCGACTCTCCAGGTCTCAACCTAGCACCTCAGCCACAACATCTCCGGGACCAGTGGTTCCTGTAGTCACCGGAATCTGGAGTGCACCGGGGAGCAGGGCAGCCAGTGTGGCACGGAGCCACAGCACGGACAGTACCCCACCTGTGAAGCATCAAAAGTTGGCCAGTGCCCAGTGGGCGCGGGGGAAGACTCCAGCTACCAAAGCCGCTCCCAGGGGTACAGGTGGGTGTGGAGTCAGCTGCGACACCTTCCAAGGTGGGGAAGGGCCACAAGAAAGTCAGCAAGTCTGGGAAGAGCAGCATGGCGGAGAAGACCGCCATCATCCCCGCTGCCCAGGAGGCCACCACCAGCACCAGCCCAGCTGCCCAGGAGGCCACCGCCAGCACCTGCCCAGCTGCCCAGGAGGCCACCGCCAGCAACAGCCCTGCTGCCCAGGAGGCCACCACCAGCCCAGCTGCCCAGGAGGCCACCGCCAGCATCAGCCCTGCTGCCCAGGAGGCCACCGCCAGCACCAGCCCTGCTGCCCAGGAGGCCACCGCCAGCACCAGCCCCGCTGGGCCAGACAGGACCGCCAGCACCAGCCCCGCTGGGCCAGACAGGACCGCCAGCACCAGCCCCGCAGGGCCAGACAGGACCGCCAGCAGCTGAGTCACTGCGAAGAACCCCGCCGCCACAAGCACGGCTGAACAGGGCACCACCGCCACAAGCACCGCTGAACAGGACACTGCCGCCACAAGCACCGCTGCCAAGGACACCACCGCCACAAGCACCACTGCCAAGGACACCGCCGTAACAAGCACCGCTGCCAAGGACACCGCCACCACATGCACCACTGCCAAGGACACCGCCGCAACAAGCACTGCAGGCCCATGAGCGCCAAGGGCACTGACGCTACTGAGTCCGTCACGAGCAGGATGAAGCACTCTGGGCACAAGGCCCCCTCCAGAACCAGTGGAGAGATACATCCACTACCTCTGTCCTTGGCAGGAAGAAGCACTCTGGGCACAAGGCCCCCTCCAGAACCAGTGGAGAGATACATCCACTACATCTGTCCTTGGCAGGATGAAGCACTCTGGGCACAAGGCCCTCTCCAGAACCAGTGGAGAGATACATCCACTACCTCTGTCCTTGGCAGGTTGAAGCACTCTGGGCACAAGGCCCCCTCCAGAACCAGTGGAGAGATACATCCACTACCTCTGTCCTTGGCAGGAAGAAGCACTCTGGGTGCAAGGCCCCCTCCAGAACAAGTGGATAGATACATCCACTACCTCTGTCCTTGGCAGGATGAAGCACTCTGGGCACAAGGCCCCCTCCAGAGCAAGTGGAGAAAGGCATCTACCTGAGAGACCGTGGCTTTGCACTCCCCAGGATGAAGCAGTGGGCAACCCACCCACTGTAGAGACTTGAGAGACTGTGGCTTTGCACTCCCCAGGATAAAGCAGTGGGCAACCCACCCACTGTAGAGACTTGAGAGGCTGTGGCTTTGCACTCCCCAGGATAAAGCAGTGGGCAACCCACCCACTGTAGAGACTTGAGAACTTTGGCTTTGCACTCCCCAGGATAAAGCAGTGGGCAACCCACCCACTGTAGAGACTTGAGAGCCTGAGGCTTTGCACTCCCCAGGATTGAACAGTGGGCATGTGGCCCCCTTGTGGATTCGGCGTTGTGCACTTAACCGGCTGAGGTGCCCCCCCCTTTCCCTTCCCCCTGAGGTGCCTGTTTTATTGCTATCTGATGCCCCTCCAGTGTTCTCTCCGTCATGTTCGGGGATTGAGTTTGGCCTCGCCCATGCCGTTTGGGCCCAGTGTTCCACGGACTTCAATGGCGCACTACCTGGACTACTATTGTTGGTGTATATATTTGTTTATAGTGTATATATATTTTTGCGTCCTGGATTTTAACATATTACAATGGTTACACTCATTTGCTTTTGTCTTTGCATTCTTCCGGGGAGGTTGGGGGGTGTAACTGTAATGTATCATGCTGTATTAGTGTGTGTGTTGAAGTGGGTGAGGGTGGGGGTGTTGCGTGTGTGTGTCCCTGTATTTTCCCTCCCCTGTGTCGTAGGTGCAGTACTCACCGTTGTCTTCGCCACCGGCGTTCGTGCTCCTGGTAGAGGAGCAAGAAGAGGAGGGCTGGCAGGATCTGGAGCTCGGGTTCCATGGCATCCGGATTCCTCATGGGGTGTGTAGAGGTGAGCGTTTTCCCTTCGAAGTCCTGTTTCTGCCGTGTTTTTGTTTGCGGTGAATCCGCCCCGGAAAAGGTGGCAGATTGGTAGGTTGTGATACTGTGGGCGGTACATTGTCCTCCGCCTGTTTGTTGGCTGTGACCGCCAAGCTGTTTGTTTGTACCGCCGTGGCGGTCGGAGTGTTAAAGTGGCTGTCTTTGTTGGCGGTTTCTGCCACGGTCATAATTGCTATTCTTTTACCGCCGGCCTGTTGGCGGTCCTACTGCCACTTTAACACCGACCGCCAGGGTTGTAATGACCCCCTATATCGCTCTAGGTCAATTTTAACAGTGATGGAATTGCATGCAGTAAGTTAAATATAGTTACCCGGTTCAGAATGTCATGTGAACCTCTTACATGTGGGGATACAAATTATTTTACTTTATGAGGTCAACGGTCAGATGACAGTATTCAAGTCCTCATTTTCTACTGATGTTTTCACCTGGCCTTTTCTTTCGATCTCCATCATCGTCTTAATCCAATGCTTGGCACCTAATAGATTTTTTACTTACACTCTGCACCTCTGGAATATACTCAATTGTATCTAGTGGTTGCAGTCTCACTTCCTTTTTATTCCCAGCACCGGTCTTCTTCTGATATTGATATTTTCTGTCTTTACTTCCAGAGACTCACGCTATTAAATACTTCCAATTGCTGCCTTTTCTGTCCTTTATTTTTCTGATCCCAAGACCCCTGTTGGGACACTATGGGCCTCATTATGACCCTGGCGGGCGGCGGAGGCCGCCCGCCAGGATCCCGCCCTCCAAATTACCGCGCCGCGGTCAAAAGACCGCGGCGGGTATTACGAGTTTTCCCCTGGGCTGGCGGGCGGTTCCAGTTAAACCGCCCGCCAGCCCAGGGGAAAACGACCTTCCCACGAGGATGCCGGCTCGTAATCGAGCCGGCGGAGTGGGAAGGTGCGACGGGTGCTACTGCACCCGTCGCGTATTTCACTGTCTGCAAGGCAGACAGTGAAATACATTTTGGGGCCCTCTTACGGGGGCCCCTGCCGTGCCCATGCCATTGGCATGGGCACGGCAGGGGCCCCCAGGGGCCCCGCGACCCCCCCTACCGCCATCCTGTTCATGGCGGCTTTCCCGCCATGAACTGGATGGCGGTAGGGGGGGTCAGAATCCTCATGGCTGCGGAGCGCGCTCCGCAGCCATGGAGGATTCCAATGAGCAGCGGAAAGTCAGCGGGAGACCGCTGACTTTCCGCTTCTGACCGCGGCTGAACCGCCGCGGTCAGAATGCTCATTGGAGCACCGCCAGCCTGTCGGCGGTGCTCCCGTGGTCGGTGGCCCTGGCGGCCACCGGCCGCCAGGGTCAGAATGACCCTCTATGTTCTTCCTATCATTTGGAGATACTGTTATTAAAGGTTTATCTGTTTCCATTGTAATTATTGGGAAACTATCAACCTTATTTAACTTCGCATTTAAAGTCTTTTTGGCAAAATCATCCTCCGTTTGAAAAATTGGGAAAGGTTTTGTACTTTCTATTTCTGGTCGCACCGTTACCGGTGGCATCTCGCCAATTTTTCCTCCTTCTGCAGCACATTAAGAACCTCCAGCCTTGCTTGACTTATTTGTCACTTGTTTCTGATCTTCTGCAGTTTTTTAAATGTTTTTTCTGTCATTCCCTACTCTAATGAATGATTTAGTAATTGCAATTCAGAGACATAGCTTTTTTGTGAGCATCCACTGGAAAAAAAAATTTGTTGTTCACACTAGTTTTCACACTAATTCTCATATCACTGCACTTTATTTCTCCATTAAGGCTGTTCTTCTTTTTCAATTTTTTTAATGTTTATTGCATCCCAAAGCTTGTTAACCCTCGGGCTTGGGAACACTACGTTGGTCCACTTCCCCTTGTCATTTTACATTTGCCACAGCATAATTCACTTTTAAATCCTCTATTATAGAAGTTAGGACCTCTGGAATTAACTTCAATTTGTTAACTACTGGGGAGCACATACACTCAATATTTGATGATGCTGCAATCATTTGTGCACGAGTAATCAGACTATTTGGATCAGCAAGCAGCTGATCAATACCTGATATTGAAGTTGCTATTATGTTCACTAAATCTATTTGGACATCCAGTTTGTTTGATTGATATGTCAATGCCTCAAGAGTCAATTGCGATGTTCTAAACATATCTTCCCACACATTTACTATATCAGCTACTGGTAATCTCTAGTTTTTTTTAGACTATCATCTCTTGCTGATGGTCATATAAAGCCTGCTTCTCCTGTCGACTTTGTTTTATTGGTGAAGTATTTTGGGGCACTTAGAGATTTTTTGTGTTAGTTTGGCACCATCCATTTCCCTTTCAATTATATCAATTATATCCATTGCATCTGTTTTAATCAGAGGGGTCTTTACTTTCCCTACCTTATTATTATCAATCTCAATAAGGTCTGCTGACATTGGATATCTGTTCTTTGAAAGAGGGATTGTATGCTCTGTCTTAATATTTTGCTGGGGAGGAGGCTCTGGCATTACTAATAGAAGATCAATATGACTGACTGGGCCCTACCCCAACATCACACTATCTTTCTACGTATCCTTAATTTCACCTTCTTGATTTTTTAAATTATTTTTTAAACCAGTTCCGTCAAATCTTATCTCAACTCCTCCCTTAGATCATTAGTTTGTACAGGGCTGGATTTTATTGGTGTAATAGGCGTAAGCAAATTTATGTCTCTCGGGTAGAGAAAATAATTTCCACGGATCCTTCAAAAAGTCAAACTTTTCTGGCATGTTCAGTGCTTTCTCAAACATTGGTGTCATAGGTGATATTAGAGACACATTTTCCCTTCCAGAGTTTGCCTTTGCTGTTTTTACAGTTTGCCCCATCTGCAACCCTCTCCTCTTATTTATTCTTGTGTGTGCTTGTCTTACACATCCCAACCTCATTCTAGGGCTGCACTGCCATTCTTTTAAGAGCAACAAAGTCTATCATCTTTTACTCATCCACCTGAGCTTCTCCTAAACTTTTCTGCTCTTTTTTTGTCTTTACTTCGCCGTGTGCCTCTTTAGGCTGCCTTGAACATGTTGCAGAATCTGCTTATTTACTTACTATGTGGCTATTTTCATAAACTGCAGTCTCATACGCCCACAAAATGGGTCTACTTCTCTTCACAATTAGATTGACGATAAAAAGTTCCAATTTGGATTGGCGTATTATCGACGTAGAAGTTGACCAATTTACAAATTACAAATATATCGTCAGATGTTCAGGCGGTATTATCACATCAAGCACGTAAGGGGTTTTAGGTTGTAGATTCTAATCACAACCACACAGTCACGGTACCAGACCTGAGTAGGGCACGCTGCTGACACCTGCAAGATGCACCCAGCACTAACTGGCCCGCTTCCGCTGGGTCGCAGGGCTTGCTCTCTGCGGTAGCCAGCTACTGCCACTGCACTTTTATCCTGTACCACCTTATGCCACCAGATATAATCCAGATACAATCTGCAGCCTTGCAGCTGTTGGACCAACTGGCCTCGAAGACCGAAGAGCTCCTGGGCCTCAATAGCAATGCACTCAGTGGACTCGATGAACTCAATAGGGCTCAAACGGGCTAGCAGAGCAAATCGTCACTGATTTTTTGTATAGTTTTATAGTGCAGTCATTGCAATCTTTGCAGTCTTAAACTTAAGAGCTTTTTGGGCGCCTTCTGTAGTGACGGTTTCTTCATTCCTGAATGCCTCACGCTATGTCTTCTCGCGGATGTGAGAATGACGGAGTGGCATTCGAGAATGTGGAGATCGGCGAGGATTGAGGGATGGGCGGTTAGCTCGTTTGCTAGCACTGCGCGTCTCCTTTTTACTAATGGAATAAATACAGATGAAGTACACCAAGGGGGTTATTCTAACTTTGGAGGAGGTGTTAATCCGTCCCAAAAGTGACGGAAAAGTGACGGATTTACCACCAGCCGTATTACGAGTCCATTATATCCTATGGAACTCGTAATACAGCTGGTGGTATATCCGTCACTTTACCGTCACTTTTGGGACGGATTAACACTCCTCCAAAGTTAGAATAACCCCCCAAGTCTCTACGTCGCATCTTTACAGAATTGGCGACGAGCTTGGACTCACCTGCGACGTTGGAGTGTGGACACTGATTTTAAGGTTTTAAACCTTTGCTTTCTGACGAGGATCAGCGTTGATTGGTTTCCGAAGTTCTAGGAATTCAACTGGTGGAGACACCTTGTGGTGAGCCCTGGTACAACACAGAACATCCTGAAAGCCTGTCACAAGGCCTGTCCTTAACAACCAGTATTGCTACGTTATTCGGATGTGCATTGCGCTGCCATTTTGGATTGGGCATCGTGCCGCCATTTTGGATCGGGCAAAAAGGCATTCGCATTTTTTTTTTTAACACAAACACTAGAACTTGGAAACTCAACATTTTCTGAGTACCTTCTTAAAAAAAAAAAAAAAAAAAAAAAAAGTAAAGGAAAGAAATATATATATATTTTTTTTAAGGGAGATTTAAGGAGACTGTGCAGCATGGCTTCGGGCAATTCATGGAATCTTACACCTCCCCAACCATTTATATCCGTTTCTGGCACACCTACGTTGAAATGGGAGGAATGGTGTGAATACTTCAAGAATTATATTTCTGCGATTGATGATGAAGAGGAACTTTCTGCGGAGAAAAAGTACAAAATTCTTTTACATTGTTTAGGGCCTGGAGGTCTGAAGGTGTTTAAAAACATCAATAAAAACTAAGACAAGATGGTCAAGGAGATTTGTATAGCAATGCGCTTGAAGATTTAGATAATTATTATAGGCCCAGGGTCTGCGTGGCAGTGGATCGCTATAAATTCTTCCATCGTAAACAAGGGAAGGACGAACCAGTGGAGGATTATGTTGCTGCCTTAAAAAATTTAGCAATCAACTGCAAATTTGGTATTTTGCATGATGAGCTAATTCGAGACCAGATTGTCATGCAGGCGTCCAACTCGAGTATTCAAGACAACCTATGGGCTAAAGGAGAGAGCTCGTTGCAAGAAATTATTGACATTGTGAAAAGGGCAGAATTGACTGGAAGGTGTGCCAAGGAAATTTTAAATGAAAATAAGAGTGATGAGAGTATCATTGCAAGAGTGAAGGGGAAAAGAACATCGTTTGAGCACAAAAAGAAATGGCCAGGGAAACCAGTAGCAGAACAGAAGGATCATAAACTGGATGAAAGAAAGAAGTGTTACAGATGCGGCAGTTATGACCATTTGGCAAACAACAAGTTATGCCCTGCTAAGAAGCAGAAGTGTTGAAGATGTGGTGTTATTGGACATTTTCAAAGAGTTTTGTCAGAAGAAAATGGCAAGCAACAGTAGGGTGTTGGAGTTGGAAGACTACAACTCATCTGATGAAGACGTTTTGAATATGTGTGTTTTATGTGTAGACACTGCTGATGCACACACAAATGAATACACCATTTTGTGCGCAAGAGGAGAAGAAAAGAAAAGGAATAAAAGACCAACGTGTGAAATTAATTTGGGGGGGTGACCTTATGTATTGTTGTAGATTCAGGGTCTCCCTATACTATTGTTAATAGGAATGTTTGGGAAAAGAATTTTAAACACATTGTGGGGGAGCAGTTGTGTGCGCCAGACATAATAATTAAGACATTTACTAGCGAAGTAATTGAATTTTTGGGGTTCAAGGAATTGAAATTTCAATACAAAGATAGAGTGACAGTAGGAAAATTGTATGTGGCTGCAACAGGTCCCTCTGTTTTGGGTTGGGTTGACCAAGGTAAACTAGGCATTGTTTTAGATCCTAACAATCCGGAACCAGTTTTAACTGTGCAAACGGAAGTGGATATTAGCAAGTTAGTTTTGAAAAAAATTCCGAGAGTATTTTCTGGGCGAATTGGTAAGATGAAGGGGTTCATGCACTTCATTCATTTGAAGGACAAGGTTGAGCCACAGATGCACAAAGTGAGAAACATCCCTATTCCTCTGAAAGAGAGTGTTAAGGTGAAATTGGATAAACTACAGGAAGAGAAAATCATAGAACCCATAAAATCGTCGGAGTGGATTGCTCCATTGGTGGTAGTAAGAAAGGCTAATGGAAATTTACGACTATGCATAGATTTGAGGGATCTCAATAAGAATATACTTGTAGATCAATTTCCTTTGCCTCATATTAATGAGATGCTGTCCCGCACAAGGGGCATGAAATGGTTTTCTTCCATTGATTTGAAAGCAGCCTATCATCAGGTACGATTGCATCCAAACAGCAGGAATTTGACTGCTTTTGTTACACCCTTTGGGTGTTATAGGTTCAGACGGGTGCCATTTGGTTTGGCGTCAGCGGCTGCAATGTTCCAAAGACTAATGAGCTCAATTTTGGAAGGAATTGACAATGTCATGGTGTTTCAAGATGATATTCTCGTAATGGGAAAATCGAAGGAAAATCATGATCAAACGTTATTACAGGTTTTAAATGTTTTAGATGAGAAAGGTTTGACAGCGGAGTTTAGCAAGTGTAAATTTGCATGGTACCATGTCAATTATTTGGGGCATGTAGTATCTGCTGACGGCATTAAACCCAAGGAGGCGTTAGTATCAGCAATAAGTAAGGCGCCCAATCCCCAAAACAAGGAGGAGGTTCGTGCTTTTCTAGGGTTAGTAGAATTCTACTCAAAATTTGTTAAAAATGTCTTTACTAAAATGTATTGTTTGAGACAATTGCTCAAAATAAGGAACAAATTTGAGTGGACGGAAACGTGTCAGAACGCTTTTGAGGTGTTAAAAAATGATATTTGCAATGCACCTCCTTTACAAGGTTTTGATGTGAATCTTAAGTGTATTATCACTACAGATGCTAGCAGTAAAGGCTTAGGAGCAGTTCTGACACAGGTAAACATGGAAGGTAATGAGAATACTATTGCTTTCGCGTCACGCTCATTGACTCCGACTGAAGAGAAGTATTCAGTTATTGAGCGTGAGGCACTGGCATGTGTGTGGGCGTTGGAATATTTTAGACAGTATGTGTGGGGTACTAAAGTCACGTTAAGGTGTGACCACAAACCGTTAGTGAAGGTTCTAACCACGAAGGGGTTGTACAAAGCTTCGCCTAGTTTGGCAAGATTATCAGTTCGTTTGTTTGAATATAATTACATTGTACAATATTTGCCTGGTGTTAAAAACATTGTTGCCGATTTTCTGAGTCGCATGCCTTTACCAACCAAAAATAAGGAAGGTGACATAAATGAAATCATGTGCTAAATGATTTGAGTGTTGCAATTACGAAGGGATGGCCATTAAAAAAAAAGATTAAGGAAATCTTGCTACCTTTCATGGGAAGTAAGGGATGAGTTGTCCATGGAAGATGGGTTGATTCTCAGAAATGGGAAAGTTATACCTCCTGTGGCATTAAGAGAGAAAATTCTTGAAACATGTCATGAAGGACATCTTGGCATAGGAAAAACCAAGAACAGGGTAAAGTTTTGGTATTGGTGGCCAGGTATAGATAAGGATGCAGAGAAAATTGTTAGAAACTGTCTTGCTTGTGAGAATGCTGATAAGACGCAAGTAGTTTTGAGACCATCTTTACATCCCATTCCTTGTCCCAATATGGCTTGGGAAAGAGTAGGTATTGATATCATGGGACCTATTGGTGAGAATGAAAGGTTTCTGCTGGTTATGGTGGATCATTTTTCAAAATGTCCGGAGGTGAGTATTGTTCAAAAAGCTGATGCAGTTAGTATCATTAGATTTATGGATGAAGTATTTGTGAGAGAAGGCTTACCGAAATGTATCGTGTCGGACAATGGTTCGCAATTTGTATCTTCTGTTTTCCAAGATTATATTAGAAGGAATGGTATTCAGCATAGAACTACCTTGTTATATCATCCCGCGGGTAATGGATCTGTGGAGAGATTCAACCGAGTACTTAAAGGTATGATTCAATTGTCTAGTTGTAACCAATTAGTGTGGGAAACAGAATTATGGAAAACCTTATGGGCTTTTAGGGTTACCACATGTGTGAGTACTAATGCTAGTCCTTTTGAGCTCATGAGAGGAAGGACACCTATGTCGAAGGACAATGTGGGATGGCTAAAAGTTGCTAAAAGAGTGGAATGGAGTCCGGAAGAGGTGAAGAAGAATATTGAAAGGGCTCAGGATAAATACAAAAGATATTTTGATGACGTCCACAAGAGTAAAGAAATCAAATTGTGTGTGGGAGATGTAGTGAGGGTTAAAACTAGTAAGCACACAGGTAAATGTCAAAGTAGATTTTCATCTCCCCTCAGAGTAGAGGCAGTGTATGATAATTCTGTAAGGTTAAGTGATGGCAAAATACGGCACATGGCCGTGTTGTCGTTATGTAAAAGGACAAGTGACACGAGACAAGGGAGTGTTCGGGATGGTCAGAATTGTAAGGAATGGTTGGAAGATGAGATGAATGTGCAGGATTGTGTGAATCAAGGTGAGAGGAGTGAGCAGGAATGTTTGAATCAACATAAGAACGTTCCTAGTGCTCCTAGTAATGCAGATGACTTGTCTATGTCTTCTCGCGATGCATGCGGATCACAGAGTGTTCTTAGTAGGAATGTGAAATGGAGTAGTTCTGGCAGAAGAATCTGTAAACCTAAAAGATTGGAAGATTATTATTCTTAAAGGTATATTTTAAATGATCTTTAATTGTATTGTTTGAAGTGAAGTAGTTTCATATGTATAATTTGTTTAGTTTTATTGGTGGTATTGTTTGTATTGGTTGTATTGTGTTTTTTTTATATATTGTAAAAGGGGAAGGTATGTAGTGACGGTTTCTTCATTCCTGAATGCCTCACGCCATGTCTTCTCGCGGATGTGAGAATGACGGAGTGACATTCGAGAATGTGGAGATCGACGAGGATTGAGGGATGGGCGGTTAGCTCGTTTGCTAGCACTGCGCATCTCCTTTTTACTAATGGAATAAATACAGATGAAGTACACCAAGTCTCTACGTCGCATCTTTACACCTTCCCACCACCTTGCCAGTGGACGGTAACAAATTTTTACTGATGGAAAAGGGAGGGGCTGCTGCTGCCTCACTGCGCCGTTGTGCACACCACTCTGCGCTCTCCATGTTCTCATAACACGGTATCCGGGAT
This sequence comes from Pleurodeles waltl, assembly GCF_031143425.1. Taxonomy (NCBI): domain Eukaryota; kingdom Metazoa; phylum Chordata; class Amphibia; order Caudata; family Salamandridae; genus Pleurodeles; species Pleurodeles waltl. The sequence goes on from NC_090440.1 coordinate 702,762,422, forward strand.
CCAAACACAGGCTCTGCCCGGCCCCAGCCACAGCCCCTGCTCACTGTCTCACCGCTTCCGGCTGTTTTCTGGCAGTATTTTGATCCAGTATTTTGAAGGTGGTAAGAAATGATAAAAACAGCGTACTTAAACACCTTACACCTCTCAATCTTCTGGATTCTTCAGGCACGCTGGGGCCTGGGCTGGACTAGGCTGGGGTGAGCACGCAGAAAGGCTGAAACTGGGACTGAGGCTAACGCACAAGGCGCGAGACACCGCAGTACCAGCCCGTAACAGCGCCCAAAGGCTTAAGGCATCCTGAAAAAAAGCCAAATCCAGTCAGGTTGGCCTGTGACGCTCTGTGACTCAGCCGCAACCCGCTCGCGCCTCCACTCACACGGTCTCCGCACTTCCGCAATCATGAGCTCCTCCTCCTGTCATGTCACATCCGTCCAACACTCCAAACTAGTCACTCAGCCAGCCATGGCTTGGTGGCCAACACTAATCTTGGCGTACTGGGACTAGTAGGGGCACAGTTAGAATGTTGAGTGAGAAACTTCAAGTCTTTGAATGCTTTAAAGTTAAGAATTTGGCAAAGGGCCGCCCCCGCAGGGGGCATTAGGGGCCGGCGCATTAACCGCCGCCGGGGACTCGGAAATTGTGATTCAAACCCGCTTCAGCGGCAAACCAGCAAAGGACAGCATCCGGCATCCCCCTCAAGGGAGAGGGAAGAGCCCCCAAGGTCATCAGGCCAATGGGGGCACGACAAGGCCAAGAAAAACCTACAAATCCTCCAATGGGAGGACACCGCCCCGCCTTCAGCTTGGAGGGCGGACTAAAACGAGTCTGCTGCCCAGGCAGAAATCACTTTTGTGGGCCACGAGGGACAGCGCGCAGGATCGCGAAACCCACCCACCCACACCGAAACAGCAGCATTGTCGCAGGGTTGAGAGGGCAAATGGACTGCTGTAAAAGGGGCACGTTGGTTGGCAAAGGAGGCACACCGGTGGGCAATGTGCCAGGAAAAAGGCTACTTACCTGGGGATGCCTTACGGCAGGGTAAGTAGGCCAATGGGGGAGTAAGCGGAGCACGGCACTCGCGGCCCAGACCCGCCAGTTGGCAGGGCACAAAATGGACAGACAAGGTAGCGAGGTGAGCCTAACAGCACTAAGAGGCTACCCCGCTCACGATCAGAGTAAAGAACCAACAAAAATGGATGACCCCAAAAAGCGGCATGGAGGATGGCTTCAACTACAATAGGTGTCAGAATTATGACAAGCAAATGACAAGGACTTGATTGATTTATAGCAGAGGTGATGTCATGCAGCAAAGTTATGATCCTGGAGAAATGATTTATGTATGACCTATCAACTGTGATTTATGACCTGTCTCCAAATTACGATTTGCAATCATAACGAAAGCCATGTGTGGCACTCAGAATGATTTATGACATGTAATAATTTATGGCCTTGACATTTTGATTTATGACTGAACAAAGGGAGTGGTGAGGTCAGAGGTTGTGTCGCAAGAGTCTATGCATGTTTGTAAAAATGCGGCCCAGTATTCCCAATAGAATGCAAACACACTCGGCTACTGTGAATTTATTCATATATGTATTTGAGAAATAACATTAATTGGAGTGGGCCAAGTGCGGGGGTTATTGAATTCTACATCACATTGAGCACTACAGAGCCACACAGAGGCGGTGCACCCATGTTAATCATCTCTGAGCGATATCTTTGGCTCACACATTTAAAAAGAAAATACCAACAGAATATCATTTTCTGCACTTTTTACGTACATACAGTTTTACACTGATCAAAAATTGAACAACTTAAGTGCATTTTATGCAATGTATATGTTTAGTGCAATGGCGTACAGTAAGAATGTGGGTTTCACAAGCTGTACTGCAGTTATTTCAATGGTAAATCCATTAGAGATTGCACTGTATTGGGCATTACTCCTGTGGCAATGCTTTGATTTGGCACACTATGGTGCAATATTCTCATTGTAGGACTTTGGATTTGACAGTGGCACACCGCACTGCATTTGTGGGTAAGATGCATTATACCCATGCCAAGGCTTTGGGTTTGGGACAGTAGAGCGTTTATCCCATAGTAAGACTTTGTGCTTGGTACAGTTTCATACATCACCTACGGTAAGACAATGGGCGTAGCACACTGTGGTGCGTTATTGTTATGGTAAAGTGACAAAGTTTAGTATATTATTCCCACGGTAAGGTTGTGGCATTGTCACGCTGCAGTCCATTGTTTCTGGGGCAAGGCTGAGGACTTGGCGCACTGCTGCTTAATATTTGTATGGAAGTGTTGCGTGAGATAGCCCAGAGTGGTGCATTATTGTTGTTTTTGAGTCCCTGTTGTTGACATTTTTATCCAAGAGCACAGTCCGCCTCCACGGGTGCCTCTCATTCCTGTCCTTTACAGGGATAAAGTTTCACTGCCTTAAAGGTGAAGAGCCCCATCACCCAGGACCCAGGCCCGGTGCAAGCATGGCATTGTGCCTTCCTCTGCATCACTTTAGCTGAATGTGAGCCCGGCACTGATTCCTCGCCTCTGCCAGACCCTCACCTTCTTCACTACAACCCAGGCAAGCCTGGAACTAAATGCATAATCTCAAAAACCTGTTTCATGCCAAAATAACCACTGACCTTTTTTTTACTGGTGATCCTGAACTTGACCACTTTTCTTCATTATTTATGTTAATGGTGAACTCTACACTAAACACCATCCTCATTATCTCCGGCAGCGGTAAGCCTGATGCAGACTCCTCCTCATTATCATCGCAGCAAATAGTGAGCCTGGCACGGCTCCCTCATCTTCATCGAGGCAGTCGGTGATGAGGCTAGTACTGATCTCTGGTCTGAAGACCTCAGCCAGTGGTGAGCCTATTTCCAAACTTGTCTTCATCATCTCTGCTAATGGTGAGTGTGGCACTGACCCATCATCTTCAACAACTTTGCAAATTTAGTTCAGCAGGCACCCCCCTTCTCCATCACCAGAGCCTATGGTGAGCCTGGTACTCAGCTCTCGTCTTTATCACCTGAACTATAAGCATGCCAGGTGCCATCCTATCATGCTCTCGTCTTCATCACTTCAACTATTTGCAGTCACAGAAATGATGACTTGGCTTTATCATCTGATTCATTGTGAGTCTGATGCCTTGTCTCTTCATTATCTGAGCCAACAGTGGGGAAAGCCCCCAGTCCTTACTTCAGTATGAAGAGTACAACTCTTCTTCATCACCACAGTAATTGAAGAGCTTGACATTGACCCTTCAGTGACCCTTCAGTGTCATAACATCAGGCAACGACAATACGAGTACCAACCACAAGGGTTCATCTTCATCACTTCTGCCGATGGTGAGCACAGCGCCAACCCCTTTGATTATGTCCTCTGGGCAATGGAAAGCATGAATGCCCCCTCCCCCACCACCCACATGAGCCAGGACTGAGCTGAGCTAAGCCAAGAAAACAACCCCTCGTCATTAACACTGTAGTTAAGAAGTAGCCTAGGACCTACTCCTCATTTTCTTCACCTTGGTGTGTAGTGCATGGTACCTCTATCATCGTGGCCAAGAGCGAGCCCAAAATGTATCCCTTAACACAAAGCAACACACACTCATCTTCACCAGCTCAGTCTATGGCAAGCTTGACTCTAATAACTCCTGCTCCTCACCATGTCCAAATGCCAGTAGAGTATGGGCAATTCTACATCATCTTAGTCGTTGAAAGCCCATCCTTTACCATGTGCTTTAATCACCACAGCCCATGGCACTTTACCCTTGTAATCAAGACAGCAGTCATCGAGCTTGCCACATACATTTCATCATCATGGCCTGTCACATAGGCTCTCATTATCCTAATGCGGCTATGGATTCGGGCCGCAGAATCACTGAATTGTGGGGAGTCCAATCACACACCTTGTGACAACTGTCAGCCTAATCTGGATTTTCCGGCTAACTAGCAGCGCTTCTCTGCCCAAGAGCAGGGATGATTGTGGCAACTGAGCGCATGACAGAAATTACTCCTCAGGGGAATTGGGGTTGATCAGATCACATCCTTTTCTCTCAGTTACATTAGTCTCATATATGCAAAGACAAACAAAGGCACAAAATGGTTCAATGAGGTTTACTGAATTAATTACATCTTAGATAATATGGCAAGGATAGCAATAACTAGGAGGATAAAACAAACTAAAAGAAAAATGGTGAAAAGGAGAGTGAAACACATGAACAGTCCACCATACTGTCACTATGGTGGTTCCTAGCTAAGCTATGTTAGAGCACAGCGTAATAAGCCCTAATCTGCCCTTCATGTTTCCCCCCTGGGAACACATCATCCCCCATACCTGTGCAAGGAAGCCTGTTGTCTAGAAAGACACCATCCCCATGTAAGACAGGGATACGGTAGTCTAAGCAAGCAGCTGTAGCGTAGGCAGTCATGATCATCTGGCTGGAATCTCTCTTTAACGTATATGGGACAGAGAAGTGTTTTTTAATAAAACAGCTGATGTTCTAAGAAAATGTCCCCACGCAAGGATGTGCATGTTTTTGTGAATGTTCGAGACACAGCGTACCACATTGCAACTCTATCCGGCTGCAGCCTTGAGGAAAGCACAAAGTGAAAAGAATGACCTGCTAGAAGTGCAATGCTTTCCTAGGCGAAAGTTAAAGAAAATAAAACAGCACTGCAAATGTGGCCTATGCTAGAAAAATAAAATAAAGCTGAATACAATGTAACTGGGCTAAAGTGCACAACGGAAGGCCTAGTTGCTAAAATAACGTGGCTAAAAACATGGCTAAAATAGCTACACAACACCCTCCCCTTGCTGGTTCAAAAGTGGTAAAAGCCAAAAACGAAAACATAAAAGCGACTAAAACCTATTCATAAAAGCATATATACACGAATGTTGTGTACTCATCGTTCCTCCTGCTGCTAAGACTTCGACACAGAGAAAACTGCACTAGCCTTGCAGTGAAACTCCATTTTCACATAGTATTTCTACAGTATTAGGATAGAACAAGAATTGTAACTGCATAGTGAGTAAGTATTGCCAAAGCCAAAAGGTGCAGCTTTTGATGTAAGTGAAAGTGCATCTTCATGAATTGGCAAGTGTTTGCTTCTCATGATGGATGAGTAAGTACATTCAAGAATGAGTCAATTGAGGATGGATGAAGCCTCATCGGTAATAAACACAATACAGCTATGTGGATTTGTACTATAGATTTACCAATAAAATAGCCATAGGTCAATAAAAGGAAGAACACCTTCAATCATGATGGACAGTTACAACAACCAATGGCTGAAATGTGGGTGGATTAAAATATGAATGGCTATAATAAACTTACAAAGAGAGCATGGATCAATGGCACAGCAAACTTGAGCAAATCTTGATAATATGTCAGTGTTTTTTGGGGGCTGTGTCCTGACATTGGCAGATGGAAAAAAGAGTAAGACAAGCTTGACTGAGGAACAAATGATAGGCTTATAACAAACATTTCAGTTAATTCTGAGCATTTCATAAAATGTATTTTGAAGATTCCGTTTCCATTTTAAGAGGTATCACTGTGCCATTGTGTAGGCTAGCCTTTGATGGATTTTCCATCAGGATGGCATGGCACCAGTGAAGCCCTGTCAAATGATGTTTGATGACGTAAAACACTGTATGTTCATTTGCTGTAGATACTTTAAGATGTACTTATTTATGGGACAAGAAAAAAGAAAAGTTTAAGAACCCGGACAAGTTGTGCATCAAGGAGGGCAAAGGCTGCGTAGTTACGTCCAGGCTGATGCACTCAATTGCGCCCCCAATTCTCAAATTGCTGAACATCATCCTCTAGGCCACTCCTAAAATTCCTAAACTGCGAGGGATAGCTTCCTGCACACGAGGGCACAAATAGTAGAGGGAGACTAGTTAAAGAACTCTCATTCCAGCCAGGGCTCAGGCACAGGTCCCAGTTTCTACTGTTAGTGAGATCTTCTATAAATATGCCTTTCTTCTCATATAATGTTCCATGGACCGCAGAAAGCCAGCTGGTCTGACACTGGAGTAGCACGTCTTGCTCTTGGTTAGTAGGGCAAAGCAGGCCAGGCCTCACCCCACCCTCAGGAAAATGCAATCAGCAGTTTTGTCCGCCTGATGTTCTCCAGGTCCAGTTATGTTCCAAGTTGCTGGTAATTGGTAGCCTGCTTGACAGACTTTGCAAAGCACAATTCAACACGAAATAGTTGGCATGACAAGCGAGACAAGCTGTGCCTCTTAAAACGGCAAATCGGTTTATTAGCTCATTCTTGTAAATACCGTTTTTATACGCTCTAGCTTTCTTTTCTGATGGCATGTAACAGTATACTGTGCTTTCCTCTTTTGACGAACCCATGTCATCTAAGGTCAGCATAACCTCAGCCCTTAACAGTAGTGTACAGCTCGACCCTCAAGCCCGTCCACTTTCACAGCCCACCCACCTGTTATGTTTGATGTAAAACTACTGTAGGAGGATAGAGAAGATACAGAATAGGCATTTAAATACCTAAGAGCATAATATATATTACGGGGGTGGGACAGGGCCTGCAAAGAAATGTAAATACCCCAGAAGGATGAATACTAGAAATCAGGGCATGCGTCTTGTCAGGATGTGACCGACAGTAACAAAACAAGTTGTATCAAAAAGGGCTGACAAATGCCTAGAGCCATCACTCAGTTGATGATCAACTTATTAACAGAATTCAAAAGGAGGCAGGCAATGAGTCATTTGGTGGTATTCTGTGTACTTCCAATGTCCTATGGTGCTCATGTGAATGGCATCTGCATTGAGTTCGAGAAATATCACGTTTTCACCTTCCCTGCAAGATATTTTATTTGGAGAGCTGCACAGGGCTCCCTCGAAGGGAGGCATCCTCGGGTGGGGGCAGGGCCTCTCTGTGCTAAAGCGTGGAAGCCATTTTTATCAACTACGAAATGCTATATATTGTTTTATTCTTAGATGAAGTGTTATTGAGGCAGAAATTAAACGAACACACATAACAAGAACCAGACCACAAAAGTCAAAAACTGTTAAGTAAACGGAAAAGCTTCTGTGTATGATTACATTATTGACTGCTTGCTCTAATGTATTCTAATTTTAAATGTGTGACTTCGGTTAGCCCGGAGTTATTTGTTGGTTAACTTGTTAGTCCTGCCAAGTTTGGAATGTTTTGTTTCTATAGTTATCACCGGCACATACTACGCAGGGCCACTGGTGATATATAGGCATCTATGCTCGTACAGGGCTAGGCCTGTATGCTCTATTTCATTGATTTGTTATTCACCTTCTTTTCAAAATGGGTTGTTGGGCTCTTGCATTTTCCAGACTACAGAAGTGGCCCTGGCATAGCATAGGCAGGAAGTTTGCTTGCCTTTCTCCCTCTTATTCCAGTTAAAGGGGGCCGCAGTGGGTGACCCAGACCAAAACAGCCAGATGTGAACTTCACAGAGGAATCCTACAAAAAAGACATATGTAAAGTAAGGCACTCATGGTGTGCTTTTACCTTGGTTTGTTTGTTTTCACGCATTGAAATGAATCTGTCAAAATAGGGCAACTGTAAGATGAAATCTGGCAAAATGAAACCCGTAGAGTAAGATGAAGATGGCATCAACCTTAGACACCAGGTTTAGCAATCTTAGTGGAAGTGCTTCGGCTCTTCCTTTTTTGCAAGACTGAAAGGGGGAGATGGGTGTGAAAGTAAACTCCCCTGCGTTACTGTTAACTCGTGTATTTGACACCATGATGTGAAAGTAAAGGAGCCTAAATAAATAACTCCAATAATGCAGAATGCAAAACTGTGGTCGTGAAAATAAATATTTTTATTTTTACAGAACAGTGACTAAAAACAAAATGTTGAAACATTTCAGATTGTTGACTTAAAAAAAAATACTATGAGGCATTACTTTAAAGGTGCAGATATGAGGTTACATTTCATGAAGGGTTACAAGTTAGGAATGGTGATATTTCTCCAGTATTGGATCTTTCATAGACACACGCTTGAATCATTCCCCCTTAAAGTGGGAGTCCTACGGTACCATAGAAATCAGTAGACAATGACAATTAGAAGAGTGAATGCTAAAAAACACATCCTAATCATTTAATCTTTCTTCCTTATCCTAATCATTTAATCACCCTCTAGAACACTGACCACAGAGGCTTCATTCCCTCAGATTTTCTACTGCATGCCATGTGATGGGACTAGAGGAAGACTTCACTTCGCTTATGGACAAGACTAACATCTACTTATTCTTATTCTGACCCAACAACCATGTCAGAGCCAGCCAAGAACGGTCTGTTCAGGCCATGTGGGGCCTGTGGAATAAAGAGGTTGCACTCAGAGGATCCATACTATGAGTGCATTTACTCTCTACATCCTGAACACAAGGTAAAGAAAGGACTGTAAAATATGCAGCATGTTTTCCCAAAATACACTGAAGGGCAGAGAGGGACTATTACTAATTTGGCTCCAATAATTAAAATCCAAAGAAAACTCCATGGCTGAGGAGGACAGTGATGATTCCTCAAAGACTGCAAAATCCTGTAAAAGGCGTAGGTGTAGTGGGAGAGTGCCCCCAGGCTCACCTAAAAAGGCAATGAAGAAGACCCACCGCGGGTCATCAGGGCACTCAAGAAGATCTGAGGAAAATCCACATGCTTCAAAAAAGGATAAAATCTCCTCAGAAAAGGTTACATCTGAGCCTTCAACCCCTTCTCTAATGGAGACACACTTGAAAATACCCTCCAAGTCTCTGCCGTCGACAAGGAAATCATTTTAAATGGCTTCCACATCAAAAGTTGAGTTCTCGTAGACAACACTACTACTACGCCAAAGTCTACATTTATCCTGTCATCTACTCCTGAATGTCATATTGATTCAGAAATTTGGCTCTCCCATTTTGGGGAATTGTACGGCTCTCGGTTGGATTCTGATGATATTTCTACAGATTTTGCACTGTGCCAGCCTGATGTGCCGCCCTTTACTTTAAAAGAAACAGAGATGGCAATTTGTGCCCAAAGAACTGGTAGGGCCCCCGGCCCAGATGGTATTCCCTCGGATCTGTACAAAACAGATCTATCTGTATGGACCCGGTACATCAATAGGGTATTGAATACTGCCATGGCAACTCAATCCTATCCGATCTCGTGGAAGCTGGCAATTATTGTCCCCATTCACAAAAAACGAGACAAGAGCTCCCCAGGGAATTATAGACCTATTAGTCTATTAGATAATTTGCAGAGAATTTTTTCGTTCCAGGTGTTATCTAGATTAAAACACTGGATAACGAAAAATCAGGTCTTAAGTCATCTCCAGGCGGGATTCAGGGACAAGGTCAGTACCATCGATCAGATCTTTCGATTTACTACCATTAACTGGAAGATTGTAGACGCAGATCAAGGCCACTTATTTGTGGCCTTTGTTGATTTGAAATCTGCGTTTGACCTTGTCCCGCGCGCCAAGCTCTGGGAGGTCCTCAGCACTACTGGTGTTCCGGGTTCTATGATTAATATTATCAAGGATCTTTATTCTGACAACTGTGCCAAAGTCCGCTGGGGTGTAACTGGCGATCTGACTCCAGCTTTTCCAACAGCACGTGATGTGAGGCAGGGGTGCGTCCTGGCGCCTACCCTGTTCCTTTTGTTCATTAACGCTTGCTTGCCATACCTTTCAGATTGCCAAAGTGATGCCCCTAGCATGGGTGGGCAGAAGCTCCCTTGTCTTTTGTTTGCGGACGATACTCTGCTACTTTCGCGTACTGCCATGGGCCTTTCTAGACTGCTCTCCAGATTTATAGAGTTTTGTATTGACCACGGGTTGTCAATCAATTCAGCAAAAACAAAATATATGGTCTTTGGGGACACCAGGCACAAAATGAAGAGGCCTGTATATTTAGAAGGCGTTCCCTTGGAAAGAGTGGGCACCTTTGATTATTTAGGCCTTAAAGTGGAAGATTCACATCTCTGGCATGCTCATCGCCAAAAATCTCTATTGTGCCTGAAACAAAGGGCGGGCGGCATTGCAAGATTTGCCTCGAGATCTCCCAAATTTGCAATGTCCCCTGCCCTCGAAATATAAAAATTTCAGGATAGGGGGGGTGCCCTATACGGTGCTGAACTTTGGGGCCACTGCAACTTGGCGAATTTGGCAAGGGTAGAAAATCAGTTTCTAAAAATGTTGCTAAAGGTCCCCTCTAGCACACCATCTCTGCCCATTCGAATGGACCTAAACCTTTTATCAATTTCGCAGATTGCTGCTTTAAGGCCTCTGCTGTTTTGGATCCGGTTATCAAATCAAATCAAATCATTAACATTTATAAAGCGCGCTACTCACCCGTGCGGGTCTCAAGGCGCTAGGGGGGAGGGGGTTACTGCTGCTCGAAGAGCCAGGTCTTGAGGAGTCTCCGGAATACGGAGTGGTCCTGGGTGGTCCTGAGGCTGGTGGGGAGGGTGTTCCAAGTCTTGGCCGCCAGGTAGGAGAAGGACCTCCCACCCGCTGTGGAGCGGCGGATGCGAGGGACGGCGGCGAGAGCGAGGCTGGTGGAACGGAGGAGTCGGGTGGGGGCGTAGAAGCTGAGGCGTCGGTTGAGGTATTCGGGTCCCTTGTTGTGGAGGGCTTTGTGTGCGTGGGTGAGAAGTCGGAAGGTGATCCTTTTGCTGACTGGGAGCCAATGCAGGTGTCACAGGTGGGCGGAGATGTGGCTGTTGCGGGGTATGTCGAGGATGAGGCGGGCGGAGGCGTTTTGAATACGTTGCAGACGTTTCTGGAGTTTTGCGGTGGTCCCAGCATAAAGGGTGTTGCCGTAATCCAGGCGGCTAGTGGCGAGGGTAGGAAGCAGGAGGAGGACACGGCGTTGACTTGTTTGGTCATGGTGAGAAGAGGGTCCAAGACGAAGCCGAGGTTGCGGGCGTGGTCTGAGGGGGTCGGTGCGGTGCCAAGGGCCGTGGGCCACCAGGAGTCGTCCCATGCGGTCGGGGTGTTGCCGAGGATGAGGACTTCCGTTTTGTCTGAGTTCAGTTTCAGACGGCTGAGCCTCATCCAATCTGCGACATCCTTCATACCATCTTGCAGGTTGGTCTTTGCGCTGGCGGGGTCCTTGGTGAGGGAGAGTATAAGTTGAGTGTCGTCGGCGTAGGAGGTGATGATGATGCTGTGCTTGCGTACGATGTCGGCGAGGGGGCTCATGTAGACATCGAAGAGTGTCGGGCTGAGCGTGGAGCCTTGAGGGACGCCGCAGATGATCTCGGTGGGGTCTTAGCGAAAAGGTGGGAGGTAGACTCTTTGAGAGCGGTTGGAGAGGAAGGAGGCGATCCAGTCCAGGGCCTGGCCTTGGATCCCGGTGGAGCGGAGGCGGGTTATTAGGGTGCGGTGACAGACAGTGTCGAAGGCAGCCGAGAGGTCGAGGAGGATGAGGGCGACTGTTTCACCGTTGTCCATCAGGGTTCTGATGTCGTCTGTGACTGAGATGAGGGCAGTTTCAGTGCTGTGGTTGGCTCGGAATCCGGATTGTGAGGGGTCGAGAAGGATGTTGTCTTCAAGGAAGTTGGTAAGCTGTTTGTTGACGGTCTTCTCTATGACTTTGGCAGGGAAGGGGAGGAGCGAGATGGGGCGGAAGTTCTTCAGGTCGCTTGGGTCAGCCGTAGGTTTCTTTAGTAGGGCGTTGACTTCGGCGTGTTTCCAGCTTTCGGGGAAGGTAGCAGTTGAAAAAGAGGAGTTGATGATGGTCTGGAGGTGCGGGGCGATGATGTCGTCGGCTTTATTGAAGATGAAGTGTGGGCAGGGGTCCGAGGGGGCGCCGGAGTGGATTGAGTTCATGGTGGTTTTGGTCTCTTCAGTGTTGATGTGGGTCCAGGCATTGAGGGTGATGGCTGGGGGTGTGGGTTCAGTGTTGATCGGCTGGGTCTGGTGTCCGAAGCTGTCGTGGAGGTCGGTAATCTTACGATGGAAGAAGGTGGCGAGGGAGATGCACAGGTCTTGTGAGGGCGTGATGGCGTTGGCGTTGGGTTTGGAGAACTCTTTTACGATGCTGAAGAGTTCTCTGCTGTTGTGGCTGTTTTTGTCCAGTCTATCAGTGAAGAAATTCCTTTTGGCTGCGCGGATCAGGTGGTGGTGTTTGCGGGTAGCGTTCTTGAGGGCGGTCATGTTGTCAGCGGTGTGGTCCTTACGCCAGGCTTTCTCTAGGGCGCAACAGGTTTTCTTTGATTCCTTAAGGGTGTCAGAGAACCAGAGAGGTTTTTTGGTGTTGGCCTGTCTTGGAGGGCGTCTGAGGGGAGCAAGGTTGTCTGCGCAGTTGGTGATCCAGTTCGTGAGGCTGAGGGCTGCGTCGTTGGGGTCGGTGGTGAAGGTAGGTTGGTTGTCGATGAGCGTGGAGAAGAGCTGTTCTTCGGGGATTTTGTTCCACTGTCGACGAGGGATGGGTTGAGTGCGGGGGTGGCGGGTCTCGCGTCGGAAGGTGAAGTGGACACAGCTGTGGTCGGTCCAGTGTAGAGCGGAGGCGTGACTGAAGGAAACGTGTTTGCTGGCGGAGAAGATGGGGTCAAGCGTGTGTCCGGCGATGTGGGTGGGGGTGTTCACCATATGCTTGAGGCCGAGGTTGTCGAGCAGGGCGGTGGTGTTGGGGTTGTTGTTCTGTTCTAGATGGAAGTTGAGGTCGCCGAGGAGGATGTAGTCTGGCGAGGCGAGGGCGTGCGGGGAGATGAAGTCGGTGATGGAGTCGCTGAAAAGGGCGCGCAGTCCGGGGGGGGCGGTAGATGAGTGATCCTCTGATGGTGGTCCTGGGGTCGGTGCGGATCTGGAAGTGCAGGTGCTCTGCGGCGAGGGGGGTGTCTTCGGTGGAGGTGGTGATGCTGATGGAGTCTTTGAAGACGATGGCGATTCCTCCTCCTACTTGGTTGGTGCGGTCTTTCCTGGAAATCTTGTAGCCTTCGGGGATGGCTATGGCGATGTCTGGGGCCGAAGCGGCGTTCATCCAGGTCTCCGTGATGAAGGCGACGTCCGGTGTTGTGGAGTCCAGGAGGTCCCAGAGTTCAACGGCGTGCTTGTGGACGGATTGAGCGTTGACCAGGATGCATTTGAGGTGGTTGATGGAGGGTGGGCTGGTGGTCGTGGTAGTTTCGTGGTGGAAGATACGTTTGCAGGTGTGACATGCAAAAGGTCCATGGGTACGTTTCGGGTTAGCTTGGAAGCAGGTGCTGGAGCGCCCTGGGTTGAGGGCGTGGAGGGTGGTGGGGTCGTAGCGGAGCAGCGGGGTTTGGGAGTGCTGAGGACCAGGGGTCGTGGCGCTGGGCGCGGGCCAGGCGCGGACGGGCGCAGACAGGCTTGCCTTTGGCGCGCCAACGGCGCGCCCGCTGCGCGGTTGCGCAGCGCCCACCATAAGAGGGAGGGGGGGGGAGGGGTCAGCTGGGGGCAGGGGACGGGAGTGTGCCGACGAATGGGAGCTGGAGGGCGGGGGCGTGCAGGAGGTGGCGGCGGGAAAGCGGAGGGAGGGGGGGACAGGTAGAGGGGAGAAGAGATGGGGGAGGGGGGGTTAAGGGTGGTGGAGGGTGAGTTTAGGAAGTTTAGGAGTTTAGGGAGAGAGATAGGAGGAAGGTTGGGAAGATAGGGGAGGGGGGTTGTAGAGGTGGGTGAGGGTGAGAGGTAGAGTGAAAGGATAGGAAGATAGGGGTGGTTACAGAGGGGGTGGCGAGTGAGGGGGAAAGATAGAGAGATAGGTAGATAGAAGGAGGTGGTGAGTGAGGGAGACAGATAGAGATAGGGGTGATACAGAGGGGGAGGCGAGTGAGGGAGCGACACGAGACAGGAGCAGGAGGACAGGCGCGGGAAGAACCAGGGAGCAGGTAACAGAGGAAGAGGAGCCGAAGAGGAGCCGAAGAACAGAAGACAGAAGACCACAGAAGAAGAGGAGCCGAAGAACAGAAGACAGAAGACCACAGAAGAAGGTACAGAAGAAGGGGAGCCAAAGAACAGAAGATAGAAGACCACAGAAGAAGGTAAAGAAGAAGAGGAGCGCAGAAGACAGAAAAATACAGAAGAAGGTGAAGAAGAGGAGCGCAGAAGACAGAAAAATACAGAAGAAGGTGAAGAAGAGGAGCGCAGAAGACAGAAAAATACAGAAGAAGGTGAAGAAGAAGAGGGGCGACGAGCAGCAGAGGAAAGAGCCAAGAAGAGGGACAGAGAAGAAGAGGCACACGCAGGTCGCGGTGCAAAGAAGAGAGAGAGAAGCACACAGATGAAGAGAGAAGACGGGGAGCAGGAGGGAAAGAAGAGTACAGAAGAAGACTACAGAGGAAGAGCGCAGAGGAAGAACAGAGAAGAAGAAAAGAAGCAGGAGAGAGGGTGAGTAGCGCGGGGCAGGGCGAGGGGTTGGGTGGTGGGGGGGTACTTACTGCGAGGTAGCTGGGCTTGCTAGGAGGTCTCAGGAACCTGGGCTGGAGGAGCTGGAGGAGCTGCAGCGGCAGGGGGAGCGACCTACCCTTGGGTTATGGACAACAGATGCTTTAATTCCTTTTCGTTGTGGGCTTCTCAATCTGGTGGGCTGTGATTCTACTATCAAAATGAAATGGTGTGTTTTTGTTGAACGATCTTTCACCCAGCTCGGCTTAGGGACCTATTGGCAGGATCCCGTTTCCATTCCTAAAAATGCTGCAGAGCTGTTAAAGGATGCTTTCTAGCATAATGTCCAGATTGGCCAATTCACCAGTTCTGTCCCACTGTCTATGACTGATAACTTTTTATCTGTAAAATGCTATTATGAATTTGAGCCTTTTATGGACGCAGCGTTATCTCCATTTGCTCGTGCACTTTTTATTAGGTACCGAATTGGGTCTCTCCCTTTGTGCTCCCTAACGTACAAATGGTCCAGTTCCATCAATAGATCTAAATTCTGCCCGATGGGTTGTAAGTGGGAAGAGTCTGTTTCACATGTTCTTTTTTCATTGTCAAGCATATTACAAACAAAGAGCTCTCTGGCTCATCCCGCTTTGTAAACAAATAGGGGCCAGATCTTGTTTCCATGCTGAGAGAATTTTAAAATGTGATTCATCCGTCCAGATAGTTTTATCAGTGGCAAAATTTCTCGAATCAATCTGGCGGTTTAGATCAGCAATTTTAAGGAACAAGACTGGGTTGCTAACGTATAGTCTTATTTATGTAGAATTATTGAATTTGGATGCATGATTTTAGTCTTTACCTTGCAGGATATTGATAATGGTTCACTATATTATTGATTATTTATTGATCTATGGAACCTGTCTTTTGTTTTTAAGCGGAGAGAATTTTAAAATGTGATTCATCCGTTCAGATAGTTTTATCAGTGACAAGATTTTTCGAATCAATCTGGCGATTTAGATCAGCAATTTTAAGGAACAAGACTGGGTAGCTAACGTATAGTCTTATTTATGTAGAATTATTGAATTTGGATGCATGATTTTAGTCTTTACCTTGCAGGATATTGATAATGGTTCACTATATTATTGATTATTTATTGATCTATGGAACCTGTCTTTTGTTTTTAAGCTGAGAGAATTTTAAAATGTGATTCATCCATTCAGATAGTTTTATCAGTGACAAAAATTTTCGAATTATTCTGGCAGCTGAGATTAGTAACTTTAAGGAACAAGACTGGGTAACCAATTCTTAGATCTATTTATGTATATTTATTGAATTGGATACATGATCTTAGCCTCTACCTTGCAGGATATTGATACTGGTTTACTATATTATTGATTATTTATTGATTTATGGAACTGTTTTTTGTTGAGTGGACTTTTTCATTATTAAGAGGTGTTCATTTTGTTGCTCGTTTTGCTTGATTTTTAAATTTTTCTTATTCTTTCCTGATTTCTTTATTGTGCTTTTATCTCTAGTGTTCCCTTGCTTTAAAAAAAAAAAATCTTGATGTGTACTGTACTTTTATGGTATGTTTTTACTTACCGAAATAAAGTTAAAATGAAATGAAATGGCTTCCACATCAAAAGTTGAGTGCTCGTAGACAACACTACTACTACGCCAAAGTCGACATTTATCTCTGCTGCATCGCTTTTGATTCTCTTATCGTCACTGATAGCCTCAATGGCAATAATAACCACAAAAGCACTCTTGACCAAAAAGGCACCAACAACACCATTTACGAAAAACACAGTCAACGAGAGTCCCGCCGATGAGACCCCAGTTGAAGATGACAACACCTCCTGTGAAGCCCTGGTGGACGACAGCTCCAACGAAGACATTTTTGAGGAAAGCACCTTCCATACCATTGTTCTTATTTTACGTGCGGGAAAAACACCGGCAGAGACAATATTACCTGCTCACATATCACCTAGCAAGGTTACACATTTTTCACCAGGGCATCTAATAGATGACGACGAGGCGAGTTAGAGGATAATATGAAGATTCTTTTGGGGTGGCTTCAGACTTCTGAACTACCTGTGAAATGCCAGGAGGAGGATGAAGAAGGCCAATATTATGTGGAACTGTATTATGCCACAGGGGACCAACCCCACCCATATGAAGAGGAATATTCTCTTTATGGCTGACAGGAACCACAGCAAGAAAGTACAAATGCCATTGACTTTGTTCAATACTCTTCAAAACGTGCTCCAAGACTATTACAAAAACATTTCAGATCTTGCAATAATGGATCCTGTCATACAAACACCAAGACCAAATTGGTCATCTCCAATACAAAGACGAAGACCAATGCGGTCACCTCAGGTCCACACACCTGTTATGCTCCCACCTCATATTTGAACCACACTGACTATTACATTAGCTGAACCACCAGTGGATGGTGCACCTTCGATGGATGAGGACAGCGAGGAAGGTGAGATCAGAGACACTACTTCAGTCCCCAATGAGTTGGATGACTACCTTATCCCCACACCATCTCCACCAGTACTACCACCAGATGATTCCCCACCAGATGGCATTGGTGGCATCCAGAACCTTATAGAAAAGGCAGCAAAAAGCTTCCAACTCCCTCTTTCAACTGAACAGTTGGATAGTTTCCTTTATGATTTCAAGGAGCCATTGAGGAAATCAAACTGGGCCATTCCCATTGTTGATTTTATCACGGAAGAAGGCATCACAACTATGAAGAATCCAGCTCCAGTGTCTACAGTGCTTCCTAGCCTGGATGACAAGTGCAAAGCACAAGACAATTCACCAGCATGTTTAATTGGCCACCCTGAGCCAGACTCTGTAATATCACAAGCAGCCCAGCAACACTCAAAGAATCTGTCTACCCCCATTACCATACCACTGGATATACAGAGGCATAGGCTGGATAATATTGGAAAACAATTCTTGTCCATGGGAGTTACTAATGTCAGAGCAGCTAATACCTTAGCAACACAGGGTCACTACAACAGGAAGATATGGTCTGACATCGCTCTGTACATTGATCTCTTGCCAGAAGAGGCAAAAGGTGAAGCCAGAAAAATTCTGCAAGAAGGGGAGAGAATCTCCGCTGAAGTCAGACTGTGTGATTGACATATCATCAGCTGCTTTTAGAGCTGGCAGGGACAGTGTCCTTAGGAGGCAAGGATGGCTGAAGTCCACATCATTCAGCCTAGAAATACAACGGAGGAGCCGTATGACTGCAATCTTCAGCAGACATGTAGACCATACTCTACAAGCTATAAAGACTGATACTAATAAGCCCAAGTACTTGGGAACATTACAATTAAGAAAACAGAATTTCGGGGGGGCCAAAGGTCCAGGATCTTACTCGTATAGAGGAGGTTATCAGATATACAAACAACAATCCCAGCCCTTTTAAAGCCAATGTTGACCTCAATATTCAAAGCAGCAGTATAGGCAGCCACCAACAGCGGCATACAAACAAACACTCAGACATAAGCAACCAAGGGGGAGACACTCCGAGAAAGCAGTGACGTTTTTGCAGTGCCAGCTACCTCCTGCAGTTCACGGAAACAACCCGGGGGTTGAATCACAAACTATTTCCTGCAATGGTCCCTCATAACAACAAACAGATGGATGCTGGATATCATCTCTTGGGGGAACATCCAAGAATTCATGAAAAAAAATACACCAAATACTTCTCTGAAAGGAGCACCTCCTCCCCATCTAAAGCTACTTTTGCAGGAGATCTCCAGCTTGCTAAAGAAGTGGCAATAGAAGAAGTTCTGGAGACTAAGAGAAGAATCCGTTTCTACTCCCATTTTGTTTTTTGTAAGGAAAAAATCAGGAGACTGGCCCCCCATCTTAGACTTTTGGAAACTCAATAAATATTTAAGGAAGCAATCTTTTTGCATGGTTGCCCTTCAAGATATCCTGCACATCCTCAATTATGGGGATCATATGACAGCACCAAGTCCCAATCCACCCACAACATCGTAAATTCCTGCGATTCATGGTAGATGGCAGCCACTACCAATTCAGAGTTCTCCCTTTCAGGCTGAAATCAGCGCCCCGTATCTTATCGGTGGCAGCTCACATGAGGCAAAATTGCCATACCTAGATGACTTGTTGATAAAGGCAGCCACTTCCCAACAAGCGGCACAAGATACAACAACCTGTCTCGGACTCTTTAACAAGCTGGGCCTGATGGTAAACAAGAAAAGGTCCTATCTCACTCCGTCCACAATGTTGACCTTCTTGGGACCACTTTTGGATATGATCCAGGACAAGGTATTCATCTCACAAGAAAGACAATTGAGGATTCAGTTGTTAGCAAGGAATGTATCGCGAAAAAATTCTGCTTCAGTTACAGTATGCAAATCACCCCTCGGAATGATATCATGTTGCATTCCATTAATTTCAAACTGCCGCCTTCACAGGCAGCAATTATAGTAGGAGTTAGACAAACAATGGGGATAGATCCAAGGGTTATTCAACAACATTATTCAACATTATTCAGATTATTCCAATTCTGATAACATCCATGCAGTGGTGAGCTTCGAGTGTAAACCTATCCAAGAGGCTAACATTCCTTACACTGATCCCCGACTTTGTAATAACTACAGATGCGTCGCTGGAAGGATGGGGCACTCATCTCCAGAGTTTGACAGTCAGTGAGAAATGGAACCCTCTCCAGAAGCAAAAGCACATAAACATGCTGGAACTCAAAGCCATAGCAGTTGCCCTGAACTCTATAGTCTCTAGGAATGCAAAGTCATCAGTGCTAATCCTCAAAGACAACACCACCAGCATGCATTATGTGTACAAGGGAGGCACAAGATCATCAGCTCAGTCTCAACAAGCGCAGGAAATTTTGCAATGGGCTCTACAACACCAGATAACACTCAGCAGAGCTGTGCCCGAAGCAACCAATATCCTAGCAGACACTTTGAGCAGGACAAACGCCAGTTGTCATGAACAGGAGATAAACCGACAAATGGTGGAAGACATTCTCGATTGCTAGAGTAAACCAAACCTAGACCTGTTTGCGACAAAGGAGATTCGGAAAGGCCAGTCCTACGCAAGCTGGCACCAACAAGAGGGATCGTGGGGGAATGCATTTCCGATCAGATGGTCAGGGATCTTTGCGTACACTTTCCCCCCGATTAAGTTATTTCCGACACCCCTCAAGAAGCTGAAGAGGGAACCATGCCAATTAATCCTGATTGCTCCTAGATGCCCCAGACAGTTCTGGTTCATGGAACTCCTGCTCCTTTCAGAACAGATTCATATTCAACTGAAGTCCATGCCAATGATGAATCAATGTGGGTTACTTCATCTGAATCCAACATCACTGCATTTATCAGCAGGGCTCCTGAATTCAACTAATTTGGAACGCTAAATATTTCTACAGACTAGAGAAATTCTTGCAAAGGCCAGGGCTGATACCACCAACAAAACCTACAAACTTAAATGGAAGCGTTTCTGCTTGTGGCCTCAAGACGCTGATGTTCATCCACTCTCATCACCACCGGAACAACTCCATCCATATCTTCTTCAATTGGCAAAATCTGGTTTTAGCTCACCCTTCTATTAAGGTTCATGTGGCGAGAACTCCAAGTATTCGGAACATTCGACTCCCACAGAGTCCCACAGCCAGATACTGGAATATACACGGACCCTAAATGAGAGAATTCACAGCTTATGGTATGAAGTTAGCATTCATATGGAGAAGGCACAGGATAAACAAACGAAGGGGTACGACCACAATACTAAACTCAGAACCCTGTTGGTAGGTGACAAAGTCTTAATCCTCCTGCCTTCCTCTGATAACAAACTCTTAGCTAAATGGCAAGATCCCTATACAGTTTTGGAACTACTGTTTTCTATGGTACTGGGGACTCCCACTTCGACAGCAACAAATGATTCAAGCATGTGAATCTATAAAAGCTACCAATACTAGAGAACTACAGTTACAGGTACGTAACTTATTTTCTTTTATTATTACATCATTCTCTGTTATGAGCTAATCCTTGTTGTGATCTTGTAAAATGAAAAGAAAAATATAAATTATAAATTCTTTCTTTCATATCAGTTATATTTTTCATCAACGTACATTTTCACATGTTTCTCTCTCTCCTTGTATTGTGTAAACTTGACATTTTTCTTCCCACTCTGACATGATTGGCAGGTGCTCTCTAATTTACTTGCACCGAGCAAAGATGGCCTCTTCTTTGTGTCCAGTTACATTCAGCTGATTTGGTGTGGTAGGCAATTGATGTTTCTGTTCTATTGGCCGTGTTATGATGTGTCATGTCTTAGTCTTCATGCCCCTCTTACCTTACCCCTCTCATTCTATGCCACTCCAACCTCTTCTCTGACCAAGTTACTTTTTGCTTCCTCCATTGTGCTTTTTCTTTCATTATAGTTAACCATTTATTTCTTTTTCTTTTATCCAAGAAACATCAGCACTTAAATGATCAGCCACCAAAACTGCAGGTGGAAAACAACAGCATTGTGACTAGTAAGCTACCAAGAATTATCCTCACTGACACCTGAAACTGTTGGCTCTGGCTCCTAAAACTATTGGTAGAGGCAACTGGAACTATTAAAACAGGTATTGAGAGCTTTCAGTTTGGTACCAGCACAGATAATTAATCCCGCTGACACTACAGACTATCGGCATTGGCCAGCAAACATCACACTGCCATTGTGAATCATTTGCATTACCATCAGCACTATGGACTATCGGCACTGGCCAGCAAACATCACACTGCAATTGTAAACCATTCGCATTACCATAGGCAATGTCAATCTGAACCATTGCAACACCACTGAGAACTAACAGTTTTTCCATCAGCTCGACCTTCATGCCCGGAAACCACCACCACTATATTTGTGGGCATTGCTAATATCAAAATCCCAATAGTGTGTGAAACACCACAGAGAGCTGGAACAGAGCTGGGTTTTGGTGACATATACTGAGAGATGAGGGTGGTGTTCAGTGATCAATATCAAGATGGGAGCCAGATCTAGTGCAAGGATCTTGAAGACTCAGGCAGGATGACAACTAGCCAATTGGAAGTTATTGTCCTTTAGCAACAAGGCCATGCTCAGGGACTTTTTTTTTCAGTCTGTTGCCCTCTTGTGGTAGGACCCAAGGTGGATATCTACAGTGTCCTTAATATAGCATCAGCCCTGATGCATGTGTACCTGGGATGTAGTGACACTATGAGGGTGGGATCCAGACAGGGGAATCAGTGTGGGGTCTAGAGAGGAATGTCATTATAACACCTAGGGATGGGTGTAAGGATGAGGGAACCCTAGAATCTAGTGACAGATGCAATGGGAGAAGCTTTGGAATTTACTGACATACTGTGCGAGTACAAAGCTGGGAGCTTGTGATGGATCAAAACTGAAGGACTCCTGGGATCTACTGGCCAATATCAAGGTAGGAGCATAACTGGAATCTAGTCACTAGAATCAGGGTGAGTTCTAGTAAAGGCTTACAAGAAGGGGGACCACCTAGGTACTACAGGAGGTTCACTGGCGTCTATAGGTAAATGAAGGTAAAAGCAAACCTGGGATATAGTAGTGCAGAGTATCACAGTAATACTGCTTAGTGACCAATATCACGTTGCAAAGGCTCTAGTGACTGGTATGAAGACAGGATTACCCCAGGGATCCAGTAATCACCATTAATTGTGCTTTAATCAAAAGACCGTCACAAAAGCAGTCCATATAAAGTGAAGGTCTTGTGTTTGTCCAACTGACAAAGACTTAAAGAATATCGAAGAGGTGTGTGGCAGTGGGTGTAGCGATATGAAGGACGAAGGTACTCAGTTGGAAGGGTGAATAAACGTGATTTTATTGTATAAAGTTTTAAGTTTTGCAATATCCATTGTTTATGGTCTGTTGGTTGGTGATCTCCGCTGTCCTCTTTTCCCCCAGTATTCCTGATGACTGAAGATGGTTTTCCCCAACGGTGTTTCCAGGAAGACCGGAAAAACAACAGGAACGAAAAGACCAGTAAGTCAAGGTTTTGTGGACTGTGAGGTATTCTCTTCGTGATATGAGAGAGAGAAAGAGAGAGAGAGGGGAGAGTAGTGTATAAGGGTCCTCTCCCCACAGAAAAGAATGAAGCAATGGTAATAGATTCAGGCGTCCAGTGAAGTCACCTCTGTGGGTTTTAGTCTCGTAATTTGTTTAATAACTCCTCTTTGTCTCTGTGCTCATTAGTGGTGTTCGGGTGCCCTTCTCAACCCCCCTTCTCTCTTCCTTGTTTCCTCCCTCCTCTTCCCCCTCTACTCGTCTCCACTACCCCCCTCTCTACCCACTATATAGCGAAGTCTGTCCTTCAAGCAGGACCGTACCTGACTTAGCCATGTCCCTCCGGGGACGTGGCGGCGTTCAAGCTCCTTGGGACCATCCTGTCCCATAGTGGTATCGTCTTGACCCGTGTTCGTCTGCTCCTCCGCCGGTGTTTGGCCGTGGACTACCTCTCTTCTTTCGCCTCGTTGCTCTCTTCCTTCCTCAGTGTCTCGGTTTCAACGCGCGCCGCGCGCGTAGTCCGTCTTCTCTCTTTAAGCTAGCGGGAACCTGGATATCCGGGTTCCCGGCTTCGGTGACTGCCTCCTCCTCCCTGCTTCTCGCAGGTATGTGTTCGAGAATCCGGCCTTCTGGATTCCCGATATCTTTGATTTCTTGTCCACAGGAATCAGCAGAGCGGCGTTCTGCTCCCGATTCTATGTTGGATGTAGTCGGGGAGTCCAACTCCCGGCTACACACCCCTTCCCAAGGGTGGGACTGATACAGTTCCTAAGGTTCAGGAAACTGAGACAAATAGTCCGCAGTACATTGGAGAGCACCAGGAATGTGACGGACCTGAAAAGAGAAGGGTTGGAGTTCCATAAACCACCTGAGGATGCAGGAGTTGGTGTTCTTATTGGAGGCCAACCAAGTTAGGGGAGCATGGCCAGTGTATAAAATGAAAGGATGTCCCAAGAGATAGTATTGCAGGTTCTCAATGGCCCACTTGATAGCGAGACATTCTCTCTCGATTACTGGATAATGACGTTCTCTAGCCAACAATTTCCTACTAATAAACACGATGGGGTGATTATGACCATCTTCGTCTGATTGGGACAACACTGCTCCTAACCCTACATCTGAGGCATCAATTTGAAGATGAAAAAACTTAGTAAAATTAGGACACCTTAAGACAGGTTCTGTAGTGAGACAGGTTTTTAGGTGTTGGAAACTAGAGTTGGTGTTAGGGTTGATAGTTTGGACGTTTTTTTTTTTTTAAGGAGGTCTGTAAGGGGTGCTGCTAAGGTGGAGTACCAGGGTATAAACCGTCGGTAATAACCTATTAATCCCAAAAAGGAACGAAGCTCTTTCTTTTTCATGGGAATAGGAACCTGTTGGATGGCTTCTATTTTATTTTTCTGAGGCCGGAGTTGTCCCTTCCCTATAAAGTACCTGAGATATGCGATGTGATCATATGCCAGATGGCATTTCTTCGGATTAGCTGTGAGACTGGCTGTGTGTAAAACCCGGAAAACCCGATTTAGATGGTCAAGATGGTCCTTCCATGTTTCGCTGAAGACCACTATATCATCTAGGTATGCAGCGGCATACTTTTGGAGAGGTCGTAAGAGATGGTCCATTAACCTTTGAAAGGTAGCTGGAGCCCCGTGGAGGCCAAATGGGAGTACCGTAAACTGGTATAGCCCAGAGGGAGTGGAGAAAGCATTTTTTTCCCGGTCTGCTGGAGCCAGGGGTATTTGCCAGTATCCCTTTGTTAGGTCAAGAGTTGACATATACTGGGCCTTGCCTAATTTCTCGAGCAGATCGTCAACTCAAGGAATAGGATAGGTATCAAATAGGGAAATGTCATTTAAACTGCGAAAATCAATACAGAAACGGATAGAACCATCCGGTTTCGGCACCAGCACTACGGGGGAACACCAATTGCTGACAGATGGTTCTATTACTTTCATTTGTAACATGGTCTGTACTTCTTGCTCGATCAGATGTCGGTGGGTCTCGGGGATACAATAGGGTCATAGTCGTACTATTTGACCCTCCGGGGTTCTAATATGATGTTGTATCAAATTTATTTTACCGGGTTTTCCCGCGAAGAAGCTGTTATGTTGAGCCAAAAGGATCTCTAATTGTTTTAGTTGCTGTTCTGTGATGTCTGGATTAATTTGGGGTCGTTCTGTGGATGTGTCCGGGTTGGTGGGGCACAGTTCAATATCTAAAGGTTTCTCGGGTGTTATCAGAAAACCTGTAGCAGTAGGGTTTAGGGAGATAGTGGGTTCTTCCCATTTTTTTGAGTAAGTTGATATGGTAGATTTGTACTCGTTTTGAGGTCTTGGATAGTTCCACGAGGTAAGTAACAGGGGAGACCGATTTTAATACTGTATAGGGACCTTGCCATTTGGCTAATAGTTTATTGTCAGAACTGGGGCGTAATATAAGAACTTTATCATTGGGTTGGAGGGGTCTCGTTTTTGGACCTTGGTCATAGTATTTTTTTTGTGTATTCTGGGCTTTTTCCATATGACTGCGTACGTCTTCCCACACTGTCTGTAGTTGGTTTTTAAGTTCGTGTACATAGTCCATTAGGGGTTTTTCACTTTCTCCTTCTTCTTCCCACATCTCAGCCGCCTTATCTAATAAGCTATCGGGTTGTCGTCCAAAGACGAGCTCAAAGGGACTATGTCCGGTAGAGGCTTGTTCGTGGGACCTTATGGCGTAAAGAACCAATGGAAGCTTTCGGTCCCAATCTCGCCCCGATTCTGAGACGGTTTTTCTCAATAGCGTTTTTATGGTGCGGTTGTATCTTTCGACCAGGCCATCCGTTTGTGGATGCTATATCGAGGTTTTAATTTGTTTGACTCCCAAAGTCTTACAAATATGTGCCATCAAAGATGACATGAAAGGTGTACCTTGATCCGTCAGGATTTCATTGGGAAACCCGACCCTGGCAAAGAAGACAATCATGGCTTGGGCTACATTTCTAGTTGTCATGCTAGTGAGAGGTATAGCCTCGGGATACCTAGTGGCATAATCAACGAGAATTAAAATATATGTGTGTCTTTTTGTGGATGGGAGAAGGGGGCCTACTAGGTCCATTCCAATTCTAGAAAATGGGACGTCTATTATTGGTAGGGATTGTAGGGGTGCTTTTTTCTGGGGTCCTGGATCTACTAGTTGACATCTGGGACATTGGGCACAATACTGCCGGATGTTGGCATACACTCCCGGCCAATAAAATCTGCATAATAAATACTCTTCCGTTTTCTCCCTACCATAATGCCCCCATCCCGGTTGGTTGTGAGCCAGAAAGAGTACTTGTATACGGTAGGGTTCGGGTACCACTAATTGTCTTTTCTCCCCATCGTCCCGTTTGATGACTCGGTAAAGGAGGTTTTTTTGTATAAGGAAATACGGACCCACCTCGTTGGTACTTTCTGTTTTAGCTATTTTCCATGCGTTGTGGAGAGACGGGTCGTCCCGTTGACTGGCCCGGAAGGAGGGGGAGGGATGTGGAATAGTGGCCAAGACCTTCCCTAGGTTCTTTTCTTTCTCTTGGGTCCAATAGAGTTGTTTTACATGTCTCTTCTCCCGTTTGGTGGGTTTGTAACGGTGAGGTTTACTCTCTATAGGGGTATCTGAAAAGGGGGCCTCGGCCCACCAAGAGTCTGACAGGATTCTAGATTTCACCCCCTTTAACAGTTCAGGAAAGCGTATATAGTCTGTCCCTAGAATACATTCTTCGACCAAGCGGTCCATAACACCCACAGGTATCAGGTCCTGTTTTCCTTCCCTCTATCTGCACGGAGGTCAGGGGGTATTTTCTTTTATCCCCGTGTATACAACATATGGAGACCCATTGTGGTGTCTGCTGTCCTGGCAGCTCTATCACGTTGGCTCGTATGACGGATTGACTACATCCCGAATCGATCAGGGCTGTAATGGATTTTCCGTTCACTTTTATTTCCTGCCTGTACCGGGGGTCACCCCCCCCCTGTGCATAGGACTCTTCCTCTCGTAATTCAAATTTTTATAGGCTCTGGTTTATCCTCCTTGCGAGGGCATACCCGTGCTATATGTCTCCACTCGCCACAACTGTAGCATTGTGGTTGTTGCGTAGGCGGTTTTTCCCCTGCTTTGGGTAACGCCATGTCCTCCGTGGCTTTCGGGTGAAAGACCGAGCAGGTACTGGTGACAATCGGGTTGAGGGAGTTGCCGTTTTAGGTATTCCGCTCTTAAACTCTGTTGACCTATGGTAGGCACAGGCTAAGTCTACGGCCATAATTGTATATACATTGGGGTGTTGACGTATCCAACTATGGGTGAGGGTAGGAAGGGATTCCAGATATTGTTCTAAGATCACGGCTTTTATAATGTATTCCCTTTCTGTTCCTAAGGGGCCTAGCCATTTGAGTCCTAGATCCTTTACTTTATAATATAGTGTCCGGGGGTCTTCAGTAAGGCCCCATTTTATTTTCCGGAATCGCAGGCGGTAGTACTCTGTGTCATGGCCTACCCGCTCCAAGATACTCTTTTTGATGTCTTTATATGGAGTTGTTCCGTCCGGATTAGCAGCTTGATAGGCGGTTTGGAGGATACCTGTTAATAACGGGGCTATATACTGCCCCCATCGTTCTTCAGGCCATTGGGCAGAGGAGGCCACTCTTTCAAAGTTTGTAAAAAATGCGTCGGGGTCCTCCCCCTCTTGATATTTTTGGAGGACCGAGCTAGGTACATTAGGATAGACCTTGCTAGCCGCAATAGTGTCTGTTAGCTCTTGGAGGGCCGTTTCGTGTACTAACTTATTGTTTGCCATGATGGTGGCCTGACTCTTTAACGCGTTCTGGAGGGCCTCCCTGTCTTCTTTGGCTTCTCTTTGTTGGGCCTCCTATACTAACTGGAGATGACGTTGACCTTCTGCCAACTGCTGAATCATATCTTCCAAAGTGGGTTTCCCTTCCATTTTATCCTTTTGATCTGTCCTCTATCGCTCAATTAAGGTCCCACTTCTGACACCACTGTGGCAGTGGGTGTATCGATATGAAGGACGAAAGTACTCAGTTGGAAGGGTGAATAAACGTGATTTTATTGTATAAAGTTTTAAGTTTTGCAATATCCATTGTTTATGGTCTGTTGGTTGGTGATCTCCGCTGTCCTCTTTCCCCCAGTGTTCCTGATGACTGAAGATGGTTTTCCCCAACGGTGTTTCCAGGAAGACCGGAAAAACAACAGGAACGAAAAGACCGGTAAGTCAAGGTTTTGTGGACTGTGAGGTATTCTCTTCGTGATATGAGAGAGAGAAAGAGAGAGAGAGAGAGAGAGGGGGAGAGTAGTGTATAAGGGTCCTCTCCCCACAGAAAAGAATAAAGCGATGGTAATAGATTCAGGTGTCCAGTGAAGTCACCTCTGTGGGTTTTAGTCTCGTAATTTGTTTAATAACTCCTCTTTGTCTTTGTGCTCATTAGTGGTTTTCGGGTGCCCTTCTCAACCCCCCTTCTCTCTTCCTTGTTTCCTCCCTCCTCTTCCCCCTCTCCTCGTCTCCACTAACCCCCTCTCTACCCACTATATAGCGAAGTCTGGCCTTCAAGCAGTACCGTACCTGACTTAGCCACGTCCCTCCGGTGACGTGGCGGCGTTCAAGCTCCTTGGGACCATCCTGTCCCGTAGCGGTATCGTCTTGACCCGTGTTTGTCTGCTCCTCCGCCGGTGTTTGGCCGTGGACTACCTCTCTTCTTTCGCCTCGTTGCTCTCTTCCTTCCTCGGCGTCTCGGTTTCAACGCGCGCCGCGCGCGTAGTCCGTCTTCTCTCTTTAAGCTAGCGGGAACCTGGATATCCGGGTTCCCGGCTTCGGTGACTGCCTCCTCCTCCCTGCTTCTCGCAGGTATGTGTTCGAGAATCCGGCCTTCTGGATTCCCGATATCTTTGATTTCTTGTCCACAGGAATCAGCAGAGCGGCGTTCTGCTCCCGATTCTATGTTGGATGTAGTCGGGGAGTCCAACTCCCGGCTACACACCCCTTCCCAAGGGTGGGACTGATACAGTTCCTAAGGTTCAGGAAACCGAGACAAATAGTCCGCAGTACATTGGAGAGCACCCGGAATGTGACGGACCTGAAAAGAAAAGGGTTGGAGTTCCATAAACCACCTGAGGATGCAGGAGTTGGTGTTCTTATTGGAGGCCAACCAAGTTAGGGGAGCATGGCCAGTGTATAAAATGAAAGGATGTCCCAAGAGATAGTATTGCAGGTTCTCAATGGCCCACTTGATAGCGAGACATTCTCTCTCGATTACTGGATAATGACGTTCTCTAGCCAACAATTTCCTACTACTAAACACGATGGGGTGATTATGACCATCTTCGTCTGATTGGGACAACACTGCTCCTAACCCTACATCTGAGGCATCAATTTGAAGATGAAAAAACTTAGTAAAATTGGGACACCTTAAGACAGGTTCTGTAGTGAGACAGGTTTTTAGGTGTTGAAAACTAGAGAGTTGGTGTTAGGGTTGATAGTTTGGAAGTTTTTTTTTTTTTAAGGAGGTCTGTAAGGGGTGCTGCTAAGGTGGAGTACCAGGGTATAAACCGTCGGTAATAACCTATTAATCCCAAAAAGGAACGAAGCTCTTTCTTTGTCATGGGAATAGGAACCTGTTGGATGGCTTCTATTTTATTTTTCTGAGGCCGGAGTTGTCCCTTCCCTATAAAGTACCTGAGATATGCGATGTGATCATATGCCAGATGGCATTTCTTCGGATTAGCTGTGAGACTGGCTGTGTGTAAAACCCGGAAAACCCGATTTAGATGGTCAAGATGGTCCTTCCATGTTTCGCTGAAGACCACTATATCATCTAGGTATGCGGCGGCATACTTTTGGAGAGGTCGTAAGAGATGGTCCATTAACCTTTGAAAGGTAGCTGGAGCCCCGTGGAGGCCAAATGGGAGTACCCTAAACTGGTATAACCCAGATGGACTGGAGAAAGCGTTTTTTTCCCAGTCTGCTGGAGCCAGGGGTATTTGCCAGTATCCCTTTGTTAGGTCAAGAGTTGACATATACTGGGCCTTGCCTAATTTCTCGAGCAGATCGTCAACTCAAGGAATAGGATAGGTATCAAATAGGGAAACGTCATTTAAACTGCGAAAATCAATACAGAAACGGATAGAACCATCCGGTTTCGGCACCAGCACTACGGGGGAACACCAAGGGCTGACAGATGGTTCTATTACTTTCATTTGTAACATGGTCTGTACTTCTTGCTTGATCAGATGTCGGTGGGTCTCGGGGATACAATAGGGTCATAGTCGTACTATTTGACCCTCCGAGGTTCTAATATGATGTTGTATCAAATTTATTTTACCGGGTTTTCCCGGGAAGAAGCTGTTATGTTGAGCCAAAAGGATCTCTAATTGTTTTAGTTGCTGTTCTGTGATGTCTGGATTAATTTGGGGTCGTTCTGGGGATGTGTCCGGGTTGGTGGGGCACAGTTCAATATCTAAAGGTTTCTCGGGTGTTATCAGAAAACCTGTAGCAGTAGGGTTTAGGGAGATAGTGGGTTCTTCCCATTTTTTTTAGTAAGTTGATATGGTAGATTTGTTCTCGTTTTGGAGTCTTGGATAGTTCCACGAGGTAAGTAACAGGGGAGACCGATTTTAATACTGTATAGGGACCTTGCCATTTGGCTAATAGTTTATTGTCAGAACTGGGGCGTAATATAAGAACTTTATCATTGGGTTGGAGGTGTCTCGTTTTTGGACCTTGGTCATAGTATCTTTTTTGTGTATTCTGGGCTTTTTCCATATGACTGCGTACGTCTTCCCACACTGTCTGTAGTTGGTTTTTAAGTTCGTGTACATAGTCCAATAGGGGTTTTTCACTTTCTCCTTCTTCTTCCCACATCTCAGCTGCCTTATCTAATAAGCTACCGGGTTGTCGTCCAAAGACGAGCTCAAAGGGACTATGTCCGGTAGAGGCCTGTTCGTGGGACCTTATGGCGTAAAGAACCAATTGAAGCTTTCGGTCCCAATCTCGCCCCGATTCTGAGATGGTTTTTCTCAATAGCGTTTTTATGGTGCGGTTGTATCTTTCGACCAGGCCATCCGTTTGTGGATGCTATACCGAGGTTTTAATTTGTTTGACTCCCAAAGTCTTACAAATATGTGCCATCAAAGATGACATGAAAGGTGTACCTTGATCTGTCAGGATTTCATTGGGAAACCCGACCCTGGCAAAGAAGACAATCATGGCTTGGGCTACATTTCTAGTTGTCATGCTAGTGAGAGGTATAACCTCGGGATACCTAGTGGCATAATCAACGAGAATTAAAATATATGTGTGTCTTTTTGTGGATGGGAGAAGGGGGCCTACTAGGTCCATTCCAATTCTAGAAAATGGGACGTCTATTATTGGTAGGGATTGTAGGGGTGCTTTTTTCTGGGGTCCTGGATCTACTAGTTGACATCTGGGACATTGGGCACAATACTGCCGGATGTTGGCATACACTCCCGGCCAATAAAATCTGCATAATAAATACTCTTCTGTTTTCTCCCTACCATAATGCCCCTCTCCCGGTTGGTTGTGAGCCAGAAAGAGTACTTGTGTACGGTAGGGTTCGGGTACCACTAATTGTCTTTTCTCCCCATCGTCCCGTTTGATGACTAGGTAAAGGAGGTTTTTTTGTATAAGGAAATACGGACCCACCTCGTTGGTACTTTCTGTTTTAGCTATTTTCCATGCGTTGTGGAGAGACGGGTCCTCCCGTTGACTGGCCCGGAAGGAGGGGGAGGGATGTGGAATAGTGGCCAAGACCTTCCCTAGGTTCTTTTCTTTCTCTTGGGTCCAACAGAGTTGTTTTACATGTCTCTTCTCCCGTTTGGTGGGTTTGTAACGGTGAGGTTTACTCTCTATAGGGGTATTTGAAAAGGGGGCCTCGGCCCACCAAGAGTCTGACAGGATTCTAGATTTCACCCCCTTTAACAGTTCAGGAAAGCGTATATAGTCTGTCCCTAGAATACATTCTTCGACCAAGCGGTCCATAACACCCACAGGTATCAGGTCCTGTTTTCCTTCCCTCTATCTGCACGGAGGTCAGGGGGTATTTTCTTTTATCCCCGTGTATACAACATATGGAGACCCATTGTGGTGTCTGCTGTCCTGGCAGCTCTATCACGTTGGCTCGTATGACGGATTGACTACATCCCGAATCGATCAGGGCTGTAATGGATTTTCCGTTCACTTTTATTTCCTGCCTGTACCGGGTGTCACCCCCCCTGTGCATAGGACTCTTCCTCTCGTAATTCCAATTTTTATAGGCTCTGGTTTATCCTCCTTGCGAGGGCATACCCGTGCTATATTTCTCCACTCGCCACAACTGTAGCATTGTGGTTGTTGCGTAGGCGGTTTTTCCCCTGCTTTGGGTAACGCCATGTCCTCCGTGGCTTTCGGGTGAAAGACCGAGCAGGTACTGGTGACAATCGGGTTGAGGGAGTTGCTGTTTTAGGTATTCCGCTCTTAAACTCTGTTGACCTATGGTAGACACAGGCTAAGTCTACGGCCATAGTTGTATATACATTGGGGTGTTGACGTATCCAACTATGGGTGAGGGTATGAAGGGATTCCAGATATTGTTCTAAGATCACGGCTTTTATAATGTATTCCCTTTCTGTTCCTAAGGGGCCTAGCCATTTGAGTCCTAGATCCTTTACTTTATAATATAGTGTCCGGGGGTCTTCAGTAGGGCCCCATTTTATTTTCCGGAATCGCAGGCGGTAGTACTCTGTGTCATGGCCTACCCGCTCCAAGATACTCTTTTTGATGTCTTTATATGGAGTTATTCCGTCCGGATTAGCAGCTTGATAGGCGGTTTGGAGGATTCCTGTTAATAACGGGGCTATATACAGGGAGTGCAGAATTATTAGGCAAGTTGTATTTTTGAGGATTAATTTTATTATTGAACAACAACCATGTTCTCAATGAACCCAAAAAACTCATTAATATCAAAACTGAATATTTTTGGAAGTAGTTTTTAGTTTGTTTTTAGTTTTAGCTATGTTAGGGGGATATCTGTGTGTGCAGGTGACTATCACTGTGCATAATTATTAGGCAACTTAACAAAAAAAAATATATACCCATTTCAATTATTTATCATTACCAGTGAAACCAATATAACATCTCAACATTCACAAATATACATTTCTGACATTGAAAAACAAAACAAAAACAAATCAGTGACCAATATAGCCACCTTTCTTTGCAAGGACACTCAAAAGCCTGCCATCCATGGATTCTGTCAGTGTTTTGATCTGTTCAGCATCAACATTGCGTGCAGCAGCAACCACAGCCTCCCAGACACTGTTCAGAGAGGTGTACTGTTTTCCCTCCTTGTAAATCTCACATTTGATGATGGACCACAGGTTCTCAATGGGGTTCAGATCAGGTGAACAAGGAGGCCATGTCATTAGATTTCCTTCTTTTATACCCTTTCTTGCCAGCCACACTGTGGAGTACTTGGACGCGTGTGATGGAGCATTGTCCTGCATGAAAATCATGTTTTTCTTGAAGGATGCAGACTTCTTCCTGTACCACTGCTTGAAGAAGGTGTCTTCCAGGAACTGGCAGTAGGACTGGGAGTTGAGCTTGACTCCATCCTCAACCCGAAAAGGCCCCACAAGCTCATCTTTGATGATACCAGCCCAAACCAGTACTCCACCTCCACCTTGCTGGCGTCTGAGTCGGACTGGAGCTCTCTGCCCTTTACCAATCCAGCCACGGGCCCATCCATCTGGCCCATCAAGAATCACTCTCATTTCATCAGTCCATAAAACCTTAGAAAAATCAGTCTTGAGATATTTCTTGGCCCAGTCTTGACGTTTCAGCTTGTGTGTCTTGTTCAGTGGTGGTCGTCTTTCAGCCTTTCTTACCTTGGCCATGTCTCTGAGTATTGCACACCTTGTGCTTTTGGGCACTCCAGTGATGTTGCAGCTCTGAAATATGGCCAAACTGGTGGCAAGTGGCATCGTGGCAGCTGCACGCTTGACTTTTCTCAGTTCATGGGCAGTTATTTTGCGCCTTGGTTTTTCCACACGCTTCTTGCGACCCTGTTGACTATTTTGAATGAAACGCTTGATTGTTCGATGATCACGCTTCAGAAGCTTTGCAATTTTAAGAGTGCTGCATCCCTCTGCAAGATATCTCACTATTTTTTACTTTTCTGAGCCTGTCAAGTCCTTCTTTTGACCCATTTTGCCAAAGGAAAGGAAGTTGCCTAATAATTATGCACACCTGATATAGGGTGTTCATGTCATTAGACCACACCCCTTCTCATTACAGAGATGCACATCACCTAATATGCTTAATTGGTAGTAGGCTTTCGAGCCTATACAGCTTGGAGTAAGACAACATGCATAAAGAGGATGATGTGGTCAAAATACCCATTTGCCTAATAATTCTGCACTCCCTGTACTGACCCCATCGTTCTTCAGGCCATTGGGCAGAGGAGGCCACTCTTTCAAAGTTTGTAAAAAATGCGTCGGGTCCTCCCCCTCTTGATATTTTTGGAGGACCGAGCTAGGTACATTAGGATAGACCTTGCTAGCCGCAATAGTGTCTGTTAGCTTTTGGAGGGCCGTTTCGTGTACTAACTTATTGTTTGCCATGATGGTGGCCTGACTCTTTAACGCGTTCTGGAGGGCCTCCCTGTCTTCTTTGGCTTCTCTTTGTTGGGCCTCCTATACTAACTGGAGATGACGTTGACCTTCTGCCAACTGCTGAATCATATCTTCCAAAGTGGGTTTCCCTTCCATTTTATCCTTTTGATCTGTCCTCTATCGCTCAATTAAGGTCCCACTTCTGACACCACTGTGGCAGTGGGTGTATCGATATGAAGGACGAAGGTACTCAGTTGGAAGGGTGAATAAACGTGATTTTATTGTATAAAGTTTTAAGTTTTGCAATATCCAATGTTTATGGTCTGTTGGTTGGTGATCTCCGCTGTCCTCTTTTCCCCCAGTGTTCCTGATAACTGAAGATGGTTTTCCTCGACGGTGTTTCCAGGAAGACCGGAAAAACAAGAGGAACGAAAAGACCGGTAAGTCAAGGTTTTGTGGACTGTGAGGTATTCTCTTCGTGATGAGAGAGAAAGAGTGGTGTATAAAGGTCCTCTCCCCACAGAAAAGAATAAAGCGATGGTAATAGATTCAGGCGTCCAGTAAAGTCACCTCTGTGGGTTTTAGTCTCGTAATTTGTTTAATAACTCCTCTTTGTCTCTGTGCTCATTAGAGGTGTTTGGGTGCCCTTCTCAACCCCCCCACCCCTTCTTTCTTCCTTGTTTCCTCCCTCCTCCCCCCCTACTCGTCTCCACTAACCCCCTCTCTGCCCACTATATAGCCAAGTCTGTCCTCCAAGGAGGACCGTACCTGACTTAGCCACGTCCCTCCGGGGACGTGGCTGCGTTCAAGCTCCTTGGGACCGTCCTGTCCCGTAGCAGTATCGTCTTGACCTGTGTTCGTCTGCTCCTCCGCCGGTGTTTGGCCGTGGACTACCTCTCTTCTTTAGCCTCGTTGCTCTCTTCCTTCCTCGGCGTCTCTTGGTTTCAACGCGCACCGCACGCGTAGTCCGCCTTCTCTCTTTAAGCTGTCGGGAACCCGGATTTCCGGGTTCCCGGCTTCGGCGACTGCCTCCTCCTCCTTGCTTCTCGCAGGTATGTGTTCGGGAATCCGTCCATCCGGATTCCCGATATCTTTGATTTCTTGTCCGCAGGAATCAGCAGAGCGGCGTTGCGCTCCCGATTCTATGTTGGATGTAGTCGGGGAGTCCAACTCCCGGCTACAAGGTGTTTGCAAGAGAGGAGTTAATCCAACCGCTGCTGCACACGACCTTCTGATGTGTGCCGGGTATTGGCCACAGGGCCTGGCCAACCCCCCAACTACCCAACCCCATGCTGCGCACAGCTCTTTGGATGAGTGTGGCAGGTGATGGCCGAGGCCTGTCTCTCTGGGTGTGAGAGGGTGTCTCTGGGGGTAAGAGGGGCTGTGAGAGTATCTGTCAGGGTGTGAGAGGGGGTGCATCTGTGTCTTAATGGGCGCTTCAGTTTCTGCGTGGGTCTGTGTGTGGGTGCAAAGTCTCTGACAAATAAATTGGAAATGTTTACTATGCTCATCAAATGTGCGATAAAAAGAGTGCCCCACAACTAGTATGGAATGGGGTTCTATTCTCACTTCTTTTAAATCAAGAAAAAGATGGGGGAATGGCGACCCATTATGTACCTGCAGATGTTAAACAAATACCTATGGAAACAATCATTTTGTATGGTTATTCTTCAAGACATCTTCCAGCTCCTAAAACACGGAGCTTACATGACAACTCTAGATCTCCAGGATGCTTATTTTCACATTCCCATTCACCCAAAGCTTTGACAATTTTTAAGATGCAGAGTAGCCGGCATTCATTATCAGTTCAAAGTCCTCACATTTGGACTTAAATTACCCTTTTGTGGATTTTCACTAAATGTCTAGCTCCAGTGGCAGCTCACTTAAGACAGGAAGGTTATAAAAAATATATCATACCTCGGCGACTGGTTAAAAAAAGCTCCTTCTTTTCAGGAAGCTGCTGAAGGAACAACGGCCTGTCTAATTCTGTTCGGCAATCTAGGCTTCCTGGAATTTACCAAGTTATCTTGCTATATTTTTCAGAACGGCCAGATAAATTCTACTTCCACAAAATGAAGAACAAATGTTCTCAAAATGTTTCAACTTCTTCAAAAGCCTACCAGACTCATTCAAATGTTTCAAATAATCCTCAAACGTCTGTAATCATATTTCTTATAACTACCATCAACATATCCATCGAATGGTTGTCCATTCCTCAATAGAAATCACAAACTGTTACTTTAAAATAACAATAGATGTTCCACAAAATAATGGCCTGACAATTTCCATAATGTTCTCAATTTACCAAATATTCCAACAGCAGTGCTCCTCAAAATGGACCCAAAAGCTTGTATAAGCACTGGATCACAAATGTAGCCTGTGCTGTAACATCTCTCTGCTGTTCTTCCTAATTATCGTGCCACAGTATTTGTACAGAATATGGCAGAAGTTTTTTTTATAATGTCACCCTGCATCAATAACTACAACAGGAGAACAGACAGGCTAACCAAATCATTCACTAGACTGCACAGTTCAGGGAGCCTTTCAAAAGATGACCTATATTTCTAATTCTTTTGCGGAGGAGCATGTCTGTATCAAGCCTGACCCACGTTTTGGGTCTCATGTGTCTCTTGATTGTTAGTCTATTCGGTATGTATAGATTTCCAATGGTTCAGGGTGCCACATTAAAACCATATATTTTCATCATCTGCACAACCTAAGTAATTCATAAGTGGGAAGACACGGATGTAAATTGTATGGATTGGCTGGCCAGGAGACTGCACAAACAATTTGCAGTTTGAGTTATTTTAGTATATTTCTCAAAAAGTCGGTATTTTTATTGCCACTCTTAAATAGGTCCATGTTACTTGGGTAGGTAGATCAACATGTTCTTCATATTCTAAGAGTAAAAATACTAGGCTTTTGTCCAAATAGGTGTTCTGAAAAGCAGGGCATATCATTTAAGGAATTTTAGTATTCTGCTGCACAGTGCCATAACAGTAGGAAAATGCAGTAAAACCATATGTTTTAAATTGGGTGCAATCAAAGAAAGCCATCAGTATATGCTAATTCTTGTAACAATTCCTACCGAACATGGTTATTTGGGTAAGAGGGCCCTAATGCCCACTACTTGGGTAGACAGAGTGTAGGTATACCTGTTGTGCATAGGACAGTGATTCTGGGATGCAACAGACCATCTAATATTTATTTGGCTGTTTTATAAGCATCCGCTATTATTGTTATCAAGAACAATTGCAGAAATGTGCCCCATTCTCTCTTTCACAAGACTTGCACCTCAGTCCCCTCTTTTACCCAGCTTATGCCTCATTGTAATTTTTCACCCATCTTGTGTCACTTGAGGAGCCCAGCACTCTATCTCTTTTCTTATCCATCTTCCCCCTTACCTACTTTAATCATGGGTTGCTCAGACCCCTGCCTCTTTCATTGGCCTTTTTCGTCGACTGTTTCACTTGATAATGTGCTCCATCGAGCGTGTATGTCCATCTGTGATCTCATAGGATTTGGGCCACACTCCAAACTCTCATGCATCTTGTGCCTCGTTTAACTTTCTCACATGTAATGGATGTTCTTTGAGACATTCTGTCACCAACTTCTTTCCCACTCCCTCTCATTTGACTTTCACTTTTCCCTTTCTCATCACTCTCATGCACTGCTCTCTGCTCTCATCTTTCTCATGCATCTCTTTACACTCTCATCAGGTTTATTCCTTCCTCGCCAAGCCAGTGCCTTACTCATCACCCACTCTTTGGCTTGTCATTCAGTCTCTCACCAGTCTTTTGCCTTGGAGTCCTCTCATTCATTGTGCGGCCCACCCCCTATTCATCCATATTGTGCATATGTCCCCTTATTAATCCGGCTGGTGCCTGGCTCCCCTTTATCAGGTAACCTGTGTCTGTCTCCCCTCTCACTCTCATCCAGCATGTGTCTTGTGCCACTCTCTCAGTGGTATAGTGAATCTTACTCATCCTTCTTCTTTGCATCCTCCCAATCCAACTACCTGGCCTCTCTCATCTGACCTGTACGTTGCTCCATTCTCTCATCTATTTAATTTCTCACTCCACTCACTCATCCACAATATGCCACAGTCCCATACATCTTCCAGTATGTTCTTGTTGCTCTCTTATCTTTATTGTGTCCTGTTTCCATTTCTCACCCATTTGCTCCTTCAATTTGCTCTCATCTGGCCTGCTTACTTACCTCTTACAGCTGGTATCAGTCCTGGCCTGGCTAATAGGTATGTGTACTGCTGTCCACGTCAGACGTTTGATACCCCTCCCTACACAGTCTGCACTATGCATATCACTGCTTCCTTCAGTTATATATCCCTTTTCACACTGATGACTCTGGATACCCCAACCTGCCCTAGCTCCTGACACCTGTTAGATATCCAACTACAGGTAGGGAGAACAGGTACAATGAGGCACATGGCCAGACAAGGCAGGTGATAGAGAGGACTTTCGGCCTCTTGAAAGCTAGATTTCATTGCCTTCATGTGTCCGATGGTGCCATACAGTACCGACTAGGGAAAGTCGGCAAGATCATTGTTGCATGCTGCATGCTACATAATCTGGGCCTCAGAAGGCACATACCACTGATGGAGGGGGGGGGACATTGATGCAGGAGCTGTGGGTGAGGCCGGTGACCCCGATACTGAAGAGGAGGCACATGACAACAGGACTGACCTGATTCGGCACTAATTCCGATGATTTTCAGGTATGTGTGATTCGGATGTTATGTGCACTTGGATCATGCGTTGGAGACTACTGCCTTCCATCTTGGTTTCCAACCCTGAAAGGTTGCTGACTTACCATGAGGTGTAGTGGAAATGCATTGCTGCCAATGATATGTGTTTAATGCTGGTGCCATGATGATACATCTCTATGGTTGTACCAAAGTTTACTGATCCTCAGTCTTACTGGTTGGGTAAATGTAAGGGACATCCTTTATCCTGGTCTGTAGGCCTATCATGTTGTATTGTCAGCTGCTGTATGGCAACTACCTGTTTCTGACTATGCAAGGAGGTGTTCGGTAAAGGATGTCACCTATGAGGAATCTTTACATTACTACATATGTGTGAGTGACAATCCTGGCCTGCAGCAATCATCCTGTGTTTGTGGTATACTGCTGTTGATGCATGGATATGGCTTACAACATTGAGCCTTATACCATGTTTTTTCCGCCTTCAGGTCACATGTTTGTTTGCATGCTGCTTACTGAAATGCCTGTTTGCACCCTTGGCACTGGATGTTACTACAATATGGATGTACTTACACACCTGCTGGAGGTTCCTACTATATCTGTCACTTTGACGTTCTTGTAGTCCAGATATGTGTATTTGATTCTTGGTTGTTAACAGAACTTCCACTTTAAACAATGATGAAACATACACCATTACTTGTGCTCATTGGGGTTTAATGAGTGTTTCACATCACAGTTCACAGGGGCATGGTTTCTGTGATAATCAGAGTGGGTGGTCCAGCTGTATGTTTCACAGGTCCTGTATCCATTAGCCTTGGGAAGATGGGAACTTGGCACTGGACAGCCAACAGTGTATTTGAGTGGCACACAAGGGTAACAGTTAAGGAGAGGGATCACTTCTGGGGAGTGGGGGGGGGATTGTTGGTCTTGGCCTCAGGTTCTGCAGGATGTCTGGATGGATGACCTCTTTTACGAGAGGGGTACCTCAGCTGCAGGGAAGGGGTGCTGGTGGCCTGAGGGTCCTCTTTCTGGACCTCCATTCCTGTAGCAGGTGCTGATGTAGAGGGCAGAGGTGTTGTGTGACTACTGGATGATGCCTGCTGTTGGGTGGAGGACGTATGCAGGATGGTGTTGAGTT
Source organism: Pleurodeles waltl (assembly GCF_031143425.1). NCBI lineage: Eukaryota > Metazoa > Chordata > Amphibia > Caudata > Salamandridae > Pleurodeles > Pleurodeles waltl. The sequence continues at coordinate 702,802,337 of NC_090440.1, forward strand.
CATTGAACACCTTTAACATGGAGAACATGGTGGCATTGTGTGCCTGCCACTGCTACATTGCCTCCTGGTGGTATTCACCCTGCAGCCTTTGGTTCTCCTGCAAGTTGGTGAGTATCTGCCCCATCTTGTCCTGGGATTGCTAGTAGGCTCCCAGGACACTGGAGACAGCCTGTTGCTGCCTCGTCCCTTGGCCCACAATTGCCCTCCCAATGGCCCTTGCCCCCTGTGCCTATGGTGCAGTGTGCCCTCTCCCACTGGCACCAAGACCGTCATTGACTTTGGTTTGGAATGTTGACTCATAGCCCTGTACTGTGGGGCACACTGATGTTTGATTTGTCCTTGGGACACAGGTTTGAGAAGTTGGCCTCTGCTCTGCAATGGATGCCACAGGGGAGGGGGATTCAGTTGTTGGCAGGGTGAGGCTGGTGGTGGTGGACTGACCAGTCACGCCTGATGGCCTAGGTACGTCATCCCTATCCAGACATCCAAGGGATTCCTCCTCTATTGGACCTGCTCCAGGGCTGGGCTTTCTGTCTCTGACATCCTCTGCTGTGTGGCAGTACTTGGGAGACCTGTGTAATGAGAGGTATTGTGTTACATGAATAGTGGTACACATGGTTGTATGCCATAATTGTCTGGATTTGCAGAGCAGTAATGGCATTGACAGTTTCTTGACTACTGCTTGGGTTTGCATCAGTAGAATGTTGCTATGGTACTATTTTGCTCAATAGTTGGTACTAGTCTTGCTACTGTAATTGCCATGTACTGTTGTGCATTCCAATTTCTTGTTGATCAAGGGGGGGTGACGTGGTTTCATGTGCAGGTGCACTGATGTGAAGTGAATTTAGCAGTCATGCAAGGGTAGGGAGTGTTGCATTGCGGTAGTTGAACTCCTTGCTGTAGTGTGGGGAATCCATGCGCTAGGTGGGCCTGTTAGGTAATGGTGTTAGTAGGGAGCTGTGGTATGCAAGGGAGGGTATTGGGCCCATGGTGATTTTGTGCACATGTGGGTGGTGTAAGGGAGTGACAGAGTGGTGGGGGTACATACTGTGCAGGGGTACATGGTGGCCGGGGAATGTAGTTGACTTACCAGAGTCCAGTCCATCTGGTATTTCCATCAGCCCCTCTGGGTGTAGGATGGCCAAGACCTTCTCCTACCACAATGATAATTCTGGGGGAGGTGGTGGAGACCTATCATCAGTCCTCACAATGGCGATTTAGTGTAGTGATTCCATTGCCCGTACTTTGCCCTGTGGGTCGTTCCACCTCTTCCTAATGTGGTCGCTTGTGCGTGGATGTTTTCCCACTGCGTTCATGCTGACGTAGATCCTCTGCCATAAGTTTGTTTTCCGGGCTATGGATGTCTGCTGGACCTGTGCTCTAAACAGTTGCTGCTCCACTCTGACGATTTCGTCGACCATGACCCTCAGCTCCTCGTCTGTGAGTCGTGTTTTTTTTGTGGTGCCATGTAGTTTTGTTGTGGGTGGTGGGGTGTGTGATGTACAGGGATGCTGGATGTGCTGTTTGTTGGTTTGAGGTTGAGTGCTACGATGTGCGTGTGGTGTGTGGTATTTGTGTGCAGTGGTGATGTGCGTGTTGTGTTGCTCTTGATGTTGTGTGATGCATGTTCAGTGTAATGGTGCCTGTGATATCTAGGTGCAGTGCATTCTGTCAGTGTGCTCTTGTCTCACTATCTCAGACTTTCTGGGTGCAAATGATTCTGGGTGTGTGTGGGGGGTGTTTTGTAGAGTTGTGATCAGGTGAGTGTGGTGTGTGTGTATTTGTATCAGGTGTGGGGTATTGGTATTGTCCAATGTGATGCAGTGTTTCGGTGAACGTGTGTTTTTGTACATGGCGGTTAGGACCGCCAATGGATTGCCACCGTGCAAAGACCGCGGTGCTGATTTGTGATTCGTAATTTGGAGGGTGGGATGTTGATGGTGTGGCGGTGCTGGTGGCGGAAACGCCTCTTTCACGTCGTCGATCATGCCAGCGGTGTTGGGTTTTTGTATTTTTTTTGGCAGTGTTGTGTTGGTGATTCGTAATATGGAGGTCTTCTGACCGCTGTCACTGGCGGTCTTTTAGTGCCCGCTTACATGACGGTCTTTGGAAACAACCGCCGAAGTCAAAATGAGCACCTGGATTTTTTAGCATTATGTTCTTTTAAAATGTCTGTGTCATCATAAGCTATCATAATGCCTTTAGGGGGATAATATTAAGACAGTGATCAAATTAAAGTAATGTTTATCCATCTTGCTCCTCTTTCACATCAAATGTGCCTTCATCCCTTTTATCTCTGGCTGATACCATGTTCCACTCTTATTTGTCTTCTTCCCACTCACATTTCTCATCTGGCTTGTCCCTCGCTCTGTTCTCTCATCCATATGAATCCTTGTTGAATCTTATCCATATTGTGCCTCAGTTGCTTCTATCAGCCTTTTTTCTTGCTTCTCTCTTTCCTAGTGGCACATTCTATTCATGTCTTTTCTCATTCAGCTTGTGTCTTATTCATCTTCATCATGTTTAATGCCTCTGTCCTTTTTCTTATCCACAGTGCATCTTTGCCCCATTGCATCCATTTTGTCCATTTATCTCTTCTCCCCTCATTCTCTCTGCTGTTCCCCTCATTTGACTTGCAGCTTACTTCGCACCATCACCCGTATTGTGCCTTTTTTCCATGTATCTTGGTCCCATCTTTTATCTGCACCATGCTTTGTTACCCCCGCTCACCCGAGTGCTTCACACCTTTCTCATCTGGCTTATACCCATATTTCCTCCGACTAGTCACTGTTTCCACTTCAGTGTCTCAGAATCATCTAGTTTGTGCCTTGTTTCACTGTCTCATACACATTCTACCTGCCCCTTCGTTCATCCATCTGCTTTACTGCTCATCTCATCCAGCTTGTGCTTACTCCTCTCCTTCACTGATACTGTGTCTCTTTTCTCATCCAATGTGCACCTTGGTTCCCGCTCACTCTATGGCATCAGTCTTACACCTAGTCCATCATTCTCATCGGGCTTGTGTGTAGCTTCCCTCTGTCATCTGGCTTATAGTTTGCCCCAACCTCTCTTCCAGCTTGGTTGGTGCTTCCATCTCTCATCAGTTGTCTGCTCCAGTCATACCCACAATGATCTGAATCAGGAAGCAAATAATGGAACAAATTCAACTGGGACTCAGTTACAACCAACTTCTACTTCTAATTTCTTTGGTTGGTGGCATGGAAGGTAGGATGGAGGGAGGAGATTTGTGTGCTGGCTACCGAGGTGCTGTTAGTTGTGTGGATCAAAGCAGGTTCCACAGTGCTGCCACCTTCACAGTCATGAAGAGGCACCCGGCGAGGCCAGGGAATCCGTAATTGTTCTTGGTATTTTGTAGATGTTACAATTGCATCACCTGTATGTCAGTGAGGCAGCCTTGAAGTAGGTACCGCGCCACTTTGTCAGTCAGTTTGGTGGTGTCCGTTATTGAATTTGCAACAAGCAAACTTCTACACAATCACCACTTATTAGCAACAAGTTGTTCTTTTTATTAACCGCTTCATCTGCCCTCTCTGCCCCTCCCCCCCCACTTACTGCAACACTAGAGTACCATAAAAAAGGAAATAGTGTGCTGAGTCCTCAAGGCACTTTTCTGTCATTTAAAAATGATGTCTCACTCTGGGGATTCACAAGGGTTGCTCTATTGTGTCTCAGCTTGGAGTCAGTTTGAATTCCTCTCAGATCGGAGTTGACAATTAGTAAGAGGGTGAGTGCCCTCCCTGGGACCCGGGAGGTGTACTCAGAGGAGCAGGTAGCCAGGCCCTGTTCTGTTTGGGTAGAATGTATATTCTTGTCCTAGGCACTTGATCTATATGGGTACACAACTTTGGACCTCATGGCACTGCCAAGAGGAGTTTGTGACTGCCACCATGATTGGTTCCTGTGGCACATTTAGTTTAACACCTTGCAATGGAGATCCTTAGACCATTTCGGCTCCTGTGATCATCATCGAAACCCTTAGTAAGTCGGGGCACCCCACTCTCATAAGTACCTTCACTATGCATGTATGTCTTTGGCTTCCCTGGAAACAGGTATGATGTTTGTGGATTTAAGAAAGGAATGCTATTTAGCATCCCCTTTGTGCTCTGATGCCCACAAAACCTCCACAGATCAAGTGAATCAGAACCTTCTCATACACCACTCAAAATTCAAAAAGATTTGTGCTGCATAACTTCTATATGCAGCTGGTTTTGTCTCAGTATAATAAATGGCTCACCTTCCCGTTTTGAAAGAAGCGTATTGGCAAGAAGATGAAACAATACAAGAGGCAAATAATTACTGGAGTCACTAAAGAAAATTCAAGTACTCCTAATATTTGGAAGAGATTTTTACAATCCAATGTGGCTGTGCAACATATTTCTGATTGGTTCTTTCCTGTGCCTCCTCAAACACTTCTTGATATTCTCTGGGTTCATGTTTACTGTGATTTCTGGAGTAATGTATGTGGTTCTTGAACCTTGATAGGATCTCAGGTACAGAATTATCCTCCTCAGACAGCAAAACTAAAGTTATCTCTTGTTAAACCATGTTGATAACACATTTCGTTCAATTGATACTCAGGTTCTCACTTGGTGAATGGATACATACCCACCAATATTTAAAATTCCTGAGACAAAGCAAACTTGCAACTTGCTAGAATCTTTATTTGCCAGCATGAGAGGAGGTTTTCAATTGTAGCTTTCATTGGCCTTAACAATGACCTGCTGGCATATATGCTGTGAAAGGTGTAGCCCTCCCTTATTGTCATTAGAATTTCAAAGGGTAGTTATAGGGCATATTCCCTTAGAACAAGGTAGTGGGCAAATCCAATAAGGCATCCCAAAGCTTCTGAAAACATAGAGAAGGCATTTCCTTCCACTACTGTTACATCTCTATATAAGTACTAGCCAGTGCTCAGTAGTACCGGGGTCCAGGACTAAGTTTGGACGAGTATGGAAGTAATTCTTTCTACCAAGTATAGTTTCAACATCAGCATTGCTATTTTAGCACTGAAAGGGATCCTCACACATCTGGGGGAGCAGCACCATTCTTTTCTTTACTAGGTAGATGAGATTCCACCAAGAAGCAATGTAGAAATCATCTTGGTTTTGTTACTGAACACCACCAAATCAGGCCACACTGCAGAGGGAACTTAGTTACCACTTAACTTATGCTAATGTTTATATGCTTTTAAAACCAAACCTCTTGTGTTATTCAGTTTCTGCTGTGCAGCAGAGTAGTTGCAGCAAGAATGTCATTTGGTCTCCAGACAGACACATTGAAAGTGCCCCTCCAGAATGGTTGTCATGCTTCCAGCAGAAGGAGAAAAAGCAAACAATGTATGGGTGGAATGTTTGAGTTAATTACAAATGGCTATGATTACTCACAGCCACATCTCAGATTTGATCACCATGCCATCTCAGACGGGAACTAGTCAACTGCAAATAAATATGGCCCTGAATCATCAGCAACAGTTCAGCCCTATCTGCCATGTAGATCCCCTCTGAATTGGAACACACGCAACCTAAACAAGTTTCAGTCTAGTTAGATCTAGTCAGAGAGATATATCTTGATTAATGGGACACAGGGAAAAACAGACTGGAGTTTTCGGACACCTGTCACACTTGGGCGTCACACTGAGGAAAAAAAGTGATGGGTGGATTTTCAGCCTCTTGGTAATTACCTGATTCTGCATTGCAGGTCATCACTCTTTTCCCCACCATGCCACACTAGACATGGACCAGTTGTGGGTCCTGTGCACACTGCGCCATAGCTATAACTCACTGACAAGGCCTATGGAGGCTGAAACCAATCTGAGATTTCCTGACTTCCCATTTGGAGGGGATAGTGCAACTTTTCACTGCTTCTTCATGCCAAGCTAATAGGCTTCAAAGCATAGTTTTCCACCCTGCCTCATTTGAACTTTCAAATGCCTTCACGGTTGAGCTGATTCACAATTTCAACCAGTCTCGTGGTTCAGCTGTTAAAAAAACAGTTGTGATTGCTTTTGCATGACCAACATCTACCTCAAAAGTTGTACGTATAGCAAACACTGTACAAACAGTTTAGTGCAGAGATGTGGAGTCCACGCAATACAGCAGTAAATAAATAATGCAAAGCTCTTTCATATGACCGAAGGCCAGTTATTCAAATGGCTCTGGTAATCTATCATAAGCGGTTACAGCAGATCCTCATCACAAGTGGGTGTTTGCAGAAATACTTCACAGAACAAGTGAATCTCCACCAAGCGTCCTTAGAACCTCCCTTGACCTAATAGAAACATGCTGACCTTCTAGGGTCAGCTGGACTATTCTGGCCTCAGTATAATTCGCAGGAACCACACTCAACTCTACAAGACTAGACTCTTAGAAGCCATGTGCTTTACTTGAGGAAACTGAGCTGTATCCAGGGAATCAGAGGGACCACATCCTGCTGTATAGTATGAGCTAATACAGGAACATCAGTCCTAATTGAGGAGCCTCCAGTACACATAGGGAAGATCACTGGGTCAGAGTTTCCCTCTCTAGGTAGAGAGTCGGAGTTTGTCCACCAGAGCAGCAAGGAAACTACTGTCAGCTCTTTAGACTATAATATTTAAGGGGCATTAGCCCTATGGGAGGATTTAGAATACTAGGCGAGCATGGAGACCACGCTGATCTATACAAGGAAAATACAAAGGGTGTTCTGTGCAGTGTAGGGGGCTTAAGAACTACACAAGAAGACAGGCATCACAGTTCTCATAAAAGAAGGGAATTATATACCTGCTTCCACCCTATGTGGATCCTAACTAGTACAGCTGAAGAACATGGGTCTAATTCATCAAAGTAAAGTATGGCATTTTGCAGGGGCTCCCACTTCAGTGTGAGAAACCAGACTGCCATAGCGAATGGGAGTGTCGCTGACTATGTGACTATTCTTCCATTATAGGGAGAATGTTGCGTCGACCAGAGGACCTCCTAGAGGTTGCGGACTATAGGAGGGAATAGAAAAAGACATGCCGGACCCAGGTTAACTACTAGCACCCCAGAAAGGCAGCTAACTGCAGGGGGACGGGAGATGCAGAACACTTAGTATAATCAGTAGAGCCCTGGTGAACATTGCAGGCTAGCAAAAGGAAGAAAGGGTCAGAGAGGGCCAGTGTAAATTCCGGAGCCAAAGGGAGGTACTGAGTCTACAAAAGAAAGCATAGTAGTTAAAAGCACCCATGTAATCACTTCAGCCCAAGTGGCGGTTGTTGACAATAGAAGACAAAGGATAGGGGCGAGGAAGGCCTAGTATGGCCATACAATGCTACAAAGAGACCTTTGGAGCATGTAATAGAGGAAGGAGAGCAGACTAGTAGTTGCTGACTCTGAGAGAGAACAGATAGTAGCATAGAGGGTCCAGTGTAACCAGTGACCTCCTGGTGATGTCTGGTGCTGTAAAAGGAAGAATATATGCTACAAAGCCCCCCTGTAATCACTCAAGCCGTGTTGGAGATTGCTAACTGCAGCAGTTAAACTACTCGCATGAACATCCCAGGCCCACCACACCAGAAAAAAAAATATAGATGCTTGGCAGGCCCAGTGTAACCTTACAGACCCACAGGGTGACAGACTAGTGGATAGGAAGACAACCAATAGAAACCTGGAGTCAGTCAGTGTGATCGCTAGGACCTCTGGGTGGGTGGTTACTGGTACTGGGATGAAACAGATGTGGGTATGAAGGACCCAGTGTAAACACTGGAACACTGGTGTGGTGGGGACTGCTGACTATAGTAAACAAAGGAGAAGATTCTGGAGGATCCAGTGTAATTACACAGGCCTAGAAGGCAAATAATATTTGAAGGGAAAAAAGATGGCCACTGTAGCCTTGGAGAGGCTGCTAGCTTTGAGATGGAAAAGGCAGGAGCATTGAGGGCCTACTGTAATAACTAAAGCACTAGTAGGGTGTAGACTATTAACTCTAGCACATACAGGAGAGTAGCAAGGAGGCACCAGGTTAATATACAGACTAAAAAGATGATAGACTTAGGAGGACAACAGATAAAGCACCAGAGGGCCAGTGTAACCACCGGAGCTGTAGGAAGGCACCTGACCAGGAATCTCCAAATGCCTTTACAGTTGAGCTCTTTCACAATTTTAACCAATCCCATGGAGCAGCTGTTAAGAAAACTTCTGAAATTGCTTTTGCATGATCAACATCCACCTCAGAAGTTGCACATGAAGCAAACACTGTACCAATAGTTTAGTGCAGATGTGTGGAGACCACAGAATACAGCTGTAAAGAAATAATGCAAATCTCAGGCAAATAATCGAAGACCAGTTATTCAACTGGCTCTGCTAACCTATCATAAGCGTTTCTGTACATAACCTTTGATGGTGCATTGTGCCCGGATATGCTGAATCTCTCTGGCTTGGTCCAATACCAGATGGGTGCCAGGTTTGTGCTAGTATATTGCCTCAATACTCACAAATATTGTACAGAGCTGTTGAGACAGAACAACTACTGTCACCCTCATTGTTGCTGAAACATATTTTTATTGCAGTTACAGCAGATCCTCACCACAATGTGGGTGTTTGCAGAAGTACTTCACAGGACAAGTGATTCTCTACCCATCATCCTTAGAATCTCCCTCTACCCAATACAAACGTGCTGCCCGTCAAGGGTCAGCTGAAATATTCCGGCTCCAGGTATAATTCACAGGGAAAAAACATAAAAGATCAAGGCCCTGCTGTAGGAATATGGGCCAGGAAGGCAACTAACTCCAGAGGTAGCAGGACTTGAACATGGCAAGGGCCAATGTAATAAATAGCGCTCTGGTAGAGCCAGTCTGAAAACATAAAACAGACCCCTTGGGAGTTGGCTGACTCTAGAAAAGAAGAAACAGGATCTTGGGGGGCATAATGAACTCACCGGAGCCCTTGGGGAGATTAGAAGCCACAGAGGAAAGCACATGTTGGCAAGAATGCCAGGTGAATGCACTGCACTGCACCGATGTCCTAGTGCTGTGAAGACTTCTTACCCCGGCAGATGAAGGAGTCATAGAGGGCCATAATAACTGCAGAGCCTGAAGTTGACTGAGACCATGAGGTAGACAGGCTGTGGCCATGAAGAGGAAGTCGGTAACTACCAGATCCCTGGGAATGGATACTGGATTCAGAAGGGAACAGGCAGAACATGGAGGAGAGACTATTGTAACTACCAAAGCCCTGGTACTGTGGCTACCTCCATGAGAGAAATAACAGGGTCTAAAGGGCCAGTCTAAGTAGTAGAACCATAGTGGAGGCTGAACACTTTAGTAGATAAGGAAGAGGAGCATGATGGGAGCATTGTAACCCCAGGAGCCCCATGAAGGCACCTGCCCAGCAGAGAGCAGATGGGAGATGTACTTTTCTATAACCATAGAAGCTCTTGGGGATAGAGATGACTGGCTAGTGCAGGCAGGGGAGGTGCTTGGAGCTTCCATTGCAGCATTTAGGGCCAAGAACACAACTCTAGAGGAAAAAGGATAGTGGAGGGGGTGGAAAGGGTCATTGTAACCATTGGAGCCCTGGCAGTAGTTTCTGCCCACAGGAGATAACAATCAAGCATAATGGAGGGCCCAATATATGCACCTGATCACTAGCACTGAACAATGGGAGCTTTGAGACTCCTATGTTGCCTTACAGGCCTGGAAGACAGTTTATTCTAAAGACAGGTGAAATCTATTACAATGAGGAAACGAACAGTGTACTCATTAAGGATCCAGAGGAGGCTGCTGGCCATCGCCTGGGGCAGTGCACAGAGGGCCCAATGAAGTGACCGCGGCCTAAGTGGAGGGTAAAGATGGCTGAATAGCAGAAGGAAAAAAGGGGTTTGGCGTGCCTCATGGGAATATACAGGCCTGAAAGGCCACTTATTTTATGGGGAAAACATGGCAACAGTGACATAGCAAGGGCCAGTGTAATTACTAGAGCGTCTCAGTCACATGGCTGACTCTAGGACACAGATCAACTGGATATCGAGGTCCCATTGTTAACAGTGGAGCCATGGCAAATATTTCTGAATCAGAAAGAAAAAAAAACAGGCTTGGACGGCTTGGTAGGTTCAGATGGGCCTGTGAAGGTGTCACCCCTGGGTAGAAAACACAGGGGCTTGAAGGGCCTGGTGTAATCACCACTGCCCTACAGAATGTGCTGACTATAGAAGAAAGCCAACAGTGGCATAAAGAATCCATTGTAAGCACTGGAGCCTGGGAGGGGTGGAGATTACTGACTTTAGTAAATAAAGCAAAATGGCATAGAGGGTGCAGTGTATCAATAAAAGCATGGAAGCTGACAAGTTCCAGAAGTGTAAATGGGATAAGGACCTGGAGAAGGCCAGTGTAACCACTAGTGTCCTGGGAGTGATTCCTGGCATTGAGAGGAAGCAGGCAGGACATGTTCCGGTGGTCCAGAAAAACCTGGGAAGATGGCAGAATCTTGAAGAGAAACTATGAAAATCATATTAAAGATAAACAATGGAAATCATATTATAAACACCAGAGCCCTAATGGAGACTCCTGAATCTAAAGATAAAGAAGGGGGCAAGAAGGGCCCATTGTAACCACCGGAGCTCTACGCAGGCACCTGACCAGCAAGTAAAGATAAGAACGTGGAAGGGAAAAAAGGCTACTAGCTTTTGAAGGAAAAAGAGGGATCATAGAAAGGGCCAGGGTAATCCATGGAGACTTGGGGTGGTTGCTGACTCTGAGAGGGAAGGGGCAGGTGAATGGAGGGCCCAGTGTAATCACTTAAGCCTTTGTGGGGTGTAGATTATTAACTCTAGTACATCAAGGAGAGTAGCAAGGAGGGACCAGGAAGGTGACAGGCTGAGGGGAACAACAGATATGGCACTGGAAGGCCCATGTAATTGGTAGAACTCTAGGGAGGCACCCGACCAGCAGAGGAGAAATAAAAGCTCAAAGGCCTGCTGTAACTGTATGAGCCTGGAGTGAATCTGAATTCCTGTGGGGGGGGGGGGTCAGGTGGGGAGCTGGAAGAGTCAGTATGAAAACATAAAACAGACCCCTTGGGAGTTGACTGCCTCTAGAAGACAAGAAACAGAAACTTGGAAGGCATATTCTACTCGCCAGAGCCGCATGGCAGATTGGTGGCCACAGAAGAAGGCACATATTGGTAAGAACGCCAGATGAATATACTGCACTTCACTTCAGCCTTAGTGGTGTGAAGACATCTCAATCCAGTTGATAAAGGAAAGAGTCATAAAGGGCCCAGTATTACCGCAGGGCCTGAAGGAAATTGAGTCTTGGAGGTAAAAGTCTATGGCCAGGAAGAGGGCAACTGTAACTACTACAGCCCTGGGAGTGATGACTGGCTCCTGGAGGGAACATGCTGATCATGGAGGAAGAACCAAAGATATGAGGAGGTGGCTAACTCTGGAATAGAAATACTAGGGCCTAACGGTCTAGTCTAAGCACTATGCCCATGGCGGAGGCTGATAACTTTGGCAGAAAAAGAAGAGTAGCTCAGGGGAACATTGTAACAATTGGAGCCCTACAGAGGCACCTGTCCAGGAGAGAACAGATGGAAGATTTACTTTGCTGTCACCATAGAAGCTCTAATGGGATAGAGATATCTCACTCTTGCATGTAGGAGAGGTGCTTGGGAGTCAATTGTAGCACTTAAGGCCAAGAACGCAACTATAGAGGAAAGGATGGAGCTCGAGAGCGCCACTGTCACCATTTGAGCCCCGGAAAACACTGCTGTCCCTAAGGTGTAACAAACAAGCAAAATGGAGGGCCCACTGTAAGCACCTGAGCTTTAGCAGAGAAAGATGGGAGATTTGAGGCCCCTATTTTGCTATACAGGCCTGGAACATGATTTAGTCTAGAGACAGGTGAAATGTATTAGAATGTGGAGATGAACAGTGTAATTACTAGAGACCTAAAGGCTGCTGCTGATCATCTCATGAAGTGACTGAAGCAGTAATAGGGGTGAAAATTGCTGACTAACAGATGGAAAGAGAGGTTTGGAGTACCCATGCAACCACGCAGGCTTGAAAGCCCACTTATTTTATGGGGAAAAATTAGAGGAACATGAGAAGGGCCAGTGTAATCACTAGAGCGTCTCAGTCGCATGGAGCTCCCAATGTTAACAGTGAAGCCATAGTAAATGTGTCTGACTCAGAAAGAACAAAACTACCTTGGATGACTCTGTAGCCTAAAATGGGCCAATAAAGGTGTCACACCTGGGCAAAAAAAAACATAAGGCATTGGAAAGCCTGGTGTAGAGGGAAGGCACTGACAATACAGGAAAGCAGACATTGACATGAAGAACCCAGTGTAAGCATTCAAGCCCTTGAGGGATGGAGATTACTGACTGTAGCAAATGAAGCAAAAGGAAACTGAGGGCACTGTGTATCAATATGGGCCTGGAAGCTTACCAAATTATAGAGTGGAAATAGGATAAAGACACAGGGAAGGCCAGTGCAATCACTAGAGTCCTAGGCGTGGTTCCTAGCTATGAGACGAAGCAGGCAGAGCGTGGGCTGGTGGTCCAGAATAAAATGTGAAGTTGGCAGACTATAGAATTAAAATGTTAGGATCTTGAAAGGCATAGTGTGAATACCAGAGATGTTATGTTTTATGTTATGGTTCATGTTATATGTTTTATGTTATAAGTTGTTTTATGGTATATGTTATGTTTTATGTGTTATGCTATCTCTTATGTGGTATGTTGCGTTATGTTTTATGTCTTATGTTTTGTTATATGTTTTATGTTATATGTGATGTTATGGTCACTTGGTATAGCCCGACAACTAACACCCGAAGGTGCATCTCTGCTCTTTACTAACTTAGGGCCTTCAGACTATCTAGAACAGCCACGTCTTCAGACGTTTTTTAAATTTACCCAGTTCAGTGCATGAGCGGATTTGAAAAAGAAGTTTATTCCAACAGAAATGGGCAAGGTACAGAAAGGACTTACCACCAAAGCTCAAGGTAAAGATTAGAGGAATCCGTAGTAAGGCCTTGTCTTTAGATCTAAGCAGTCTGACAGGGCAGTGATGGCTAATCCTTCTATGCAAATAGATTGGGCCTTTACTGGTCAGTGACGTGTACATAATGTTAAAACAGCACATTTCCTGACTGGCAGCCAATGCAAGGCACTTAAGACAGGGGCCGAAGGAGAGCCAGAGGGAAGATTACATACTAGTCTGGCAGCTGCATCATGTACAACCTGAAGTTTGGACATTAGCGTCTCACTGGCCGATTCAAGCAGAGCGTTTCCATAAGCCAAGCGGCTTGTAAATTATGGCTTGTGCTAAAGATTCTGTAGGGGGTGGCAGAAGCCACAGGAATGCTTTCTTCAGCAGACACATGGTGGCAAAGCATGTTGCATAAATATTCCAGACATGGTCCTTCATAAACAGAGCTTGGTCTAGCTTTCTTGCAAGTTTTTTTTTTTTTTTTTACTGCATGCCTTGGAGATGGCCCGGACCAAGTTTGGGAGGCCACCAATCTGCAGACCACAGCTGCTGAGCTTATCTGGACGGTAGTATCTCTGCTTTGTCACCATTCGATGCAGACAGTTGCTTGTCATTCAGACTGCTATTCTCTTTATACAGTCTGAAAAACAAGATTTTACTTAGTCCCGATCATGTCCGAAAGAGATGACTAATTAAGTGTCATCCACGTAAGGTATTATCTCAAAGCTGCATGCTTTGACAATCTGCACAGCTGGGCAGAGTAAAGGTTGAATAATGTGGGACTCAAAGTAGAGCCCTGAGGAACCCGCTTATTGACAAGCATTGTGTGCGACTTAAAGGAGTCCAAAGAGATCGTCTGTCTCCATAAACCATTGTAGTGTTTTGTCACAGATGCCTACGTCATACAGCCTGCGAACTACTATAGCATAAGAGACGGCGTCAAAACCCGCTGACAGCACCTACATTGGTGGAATGCTAGCATCAAGGGACAGTCTGACGGTATCCGTGACAGCAATCAGTGCAGTCTCAGGGCTCTGAAATGCTCTGAAACCAGATTGTGAAGGATCCAAGATTTCATGCTCTTCCAAATATGCTGCTAGCTGTTTATATATAATGCTTTCCAGGATTTTGCCTTAAAGAGGAAGCAGCGACATGGGGCCATATAAAGATTTCCTGGGTCTGCATTTGGTTTCTTTAAAATCAGGGAGACCTGTGTGGATTTCCAGTCCACCAGAATTTTGGCTGAGTCCAAGGAGAAGTTAAAGAGTGACATGATGGAAGGTGCAATTGAATTGCATAGACTATCAATGATGGTAGGAGAGCACAAATCCAGCGGAGAGCCTGATTTGGCTTGTACTAACAGCCACCGAATCTGCTCCTTTTCTGCATGCTGGAGGCTCCCGAGTCGAACGGATAAAGAAGAGGGCACTGAGGGCCCACTGTAACCACTTGAACCCTACACAGGCATCTCACCAGCAAAGTAAATGTGGTAGCTTGACAGGCCTAGCAGACAACTAGCTTTTGAAGGAAAAAGAAGGTCAAAGCGAGGGCCAATGTAATCACTGGAGCTTTGAGGTGGTTACTAACTCTGAGAGGAAAGGGGCAGGTGCATTAAGGGCCCAGTGGAATCATTAAAGCCCTAGTGGGGTGTTGACTAAATTGTGGCACATAAAGGAGAGAGCCCTGGGGGGGGTCCAGTGTAATAATACAGGCCAAGAAGGTGATGGACTTAGAGGGACAATAGATATGCCTTTGGAGGGCCAGGGTAAGCACCAGAACAGAATAGAAAAAATAAGAGCTCAAGGGCCTGCTGTAACTATATGTGCCTTGAAAGCATCTGACTCCAGAGAGTAAAAGGTTGGGGACATGAAAGGGGCTGATTTAATCACTACAGCCCTGGCAGAGTCAGTATGAAAAAATGAAACAGAGCCGCTGGGTGTTGGCTGATTTAGAAGAGAAAAAACAGATCTTCAATGGGACAGTGTACTTGCCAAAGACCTTGGGAGATTGGTGGCTACAGGAAAAAGCTTACAGTGGCAAAAATGTCAGGTGTATGCACAACACTGCACTGGAGCTCAACCGGTGTGAAGACTTCTTACTCCAGCCGATTAAAGAAGGAGTCATAGAGAGCCCGTTATAACTGCTGGGCCTGAAGGTGACTGAATAGAAGAGGTAAAAAGGCTGTGGCCAAGAAGAGGACCATTGTAACTACTAGTGCCCTGGGGGTGATTCCTGACTATGAGAGGAAACAGAGAGGGCATTAAAGGAGGTCCAGAATAATCTGGTATGGTGGCTGACACACACTCGAAGAGAAATGTTAGGGTCTTGAAGGGCATGTTGTAAGCACCAGAGCCCTGATGGAGGCCCCTCACTCAAAATGATAAAGGAGAGGAGCACTGGGGGCCCATTGTAGCCACTGAAGCCCTACTCAGGCATCTGACCAGCAAAGAAAAGATGGGTGCCTGGAGGGCACAGTGTACCAAGGGAACGGGTGGCAAAACGGGTGGCAAAATGGCATCACTTAGGGCAGCACAAAGCGTTGCACTGATCCAAAGTATAAGCACAAGAATCAGGGGGAGGGGAAGCTGAAGTCTAACTCTAAAAAAGAGTAGGTATGAGTATAATATCTACTGTAATCATTAGGGCCCGGTGAGGTGGCTGACACTAGAGCAGACCATGACAGATTTTACAAAACCAGCAAATCCCTGAGCAACTGGGATTTGACAACATGAGCAGATAAAAGAGGAGGAGAAGGGGTGAAGTAGTTGATTTTAGGAGAGAACAGTCTCCAACAAGCGGGGCCCAATGTAGATACTGGAGGCCGGGGGATGCAGCAGTTAAGCAGATAAAAGTTTGGATCTTGAAGAGCCTAGTGCCATCACAGGGACTGGAAAGATAGTTGACAATAGGAATTAAAAGAAAGGGTAATGGTCTGACAAGGGAGTCATGGTCCAGGACATTGAGGAGGGTACCTCGAGGACAGAGCAGACAGCGGGGTGTGTATGACTCCTGTAGCAATAGGGTCCCTATGAAGAGACAGACTATAGAGGGCCCAGTAAAACTATAGGGACCCCTGAAGGCACCTGATCCTGTGAGACAGCAGACAGAATAAAGAACTTATCTAAATAACCTGGGCCTGGAAGCAGATGTGGTTAATATTAGACGAGACACAGGTGTGGCTACGGGCGTCAAGATGGCGGTCGCACTCTGAGAGTGCTCTGGACCCCTCCGTCATCCGCCCGAACGTTCTGGATTCCTGGGTCCTGTTCCCCCATTTCATGGACCGCCGAGAGTGCCCTGGTGACTGCAGCCCCTGATGAGCCGGGACGCCCGGGGGCCGCGCAACACTGAAAATAGACCCGGCGCGCGGCGTGCGCGGCGCTTGGGGCGGGCCGCCCAGCGCCTGGGGCCGAGGCGTTGGCTCTCGGCCGGAACGTCCCTGCGGAGGTGAGTGGGGACTGCCGACGCTGGAGTCGTGCGCCATGCAGGTGCGGCCGGGGGCTTGAGCGGCCGCCCCCCACGTGCCTGACGACGGCGACCGGGCCGGGAGGACTTTGGGGCCGGCCCACGCACACTCGATTCTCTCGGGGGCTGGCCTCCCCCCGGGACCTGGCTGCTCTCCCTTGGACGCGGGGCTGGAGCAGAAGCCGCGAGGACGCCTCGGGTCCCCGGGGTTCGGAGATTGGCTCCCGTGGGAGTCAGGGAGGGGACGCAGGGGCTGTGGGATTCGCCCTCCTTCCCCCATCGGGAACTTGAGCAAGGTGGGCCCGGTGACCGAAACCAAGCTCTGGGCATACACAAACTGACTCGGCCGAAAGGACTTAGGTGGTCTGGCCGGCCCGCTGTTGTGGTAGGCGGCGGCCGAGCTGGACCTACCCAGTGGCGACGATCGGAGGTGACATCACTGGGCTGGAAGGGCCACTGGAGGCCCTGAGTCCCCGCTGCGTGGCCTGGACGAGCGGAGACAGCTTTGACTCAACAAGTGGAAAAGAAAAAGGGGAACCATCCCTGAAAGCTGTGGTGACCGCCACCACCGAGTCTGCGGAAGCACACCAGGGCACCAAAACGCCGTGGATGACCAGCGGCTAGCAACCGCTGAGCCAAAATAGCACTGGGTACACCCGGTAAGTGGCCGTTGGCCCCAGATATCCAGCTAAAAGAACATTTCCCGGTTTGCTGATCCGACGGGAGAGGCATCCCCCTCCGTTGGACGGGCCAGGAAGCTCGTTGTGACTGGGGGGTGGAGAACCTCTCTGCTCCCAGTCCTGTGAATCCACCGAGGAACTTGATACCCCGCCCCGTGACTGCTGACCCGTGCACCGGCATCTTTGGCTGACCACACGCTGGGGTCTGGCGGACTTGGGGTCGCCTTTGTGGGGGTAAGTGAGAGGCCCGCGATGTGGCTGACCCCAGTCCGCACGAACGGACAGCACCTCTATTGCCCTCGCCTGCTCCAAAGGAAAGATGGGAAAAGACAGAGCCTCAAGACAGACGCAGGCCTCCCAACAGAGGATTGACCAATTTACCACACCGGTGGCTCCTCGGAACGGTGGTGACACTTCGTCCAATGACCCTGCCCCAGATGGGGTCAATGCTATCCTTCAGGCTATCCAAACATCACAGCGGGCAGTGGAAACCAAAATTGGAGAGGTGAGGGAAGACATGGGCCTCATGAGACAAGATCTTAGAAATGCAGTGGGCCGAATCACGGAAGTGGAGAGCCGTGTTTCCCAGACAGAAGACGACTTGTCCGACCTCAGAACCAAGGTGGCCCAACTACAAACTCGAACTGGTGAACTACACCGCCGGGCCGAGGATGCCGAAAATCGCTCCCGGCGCAACAACCTACGCTTCGTTGG
Source organism: Pleurodeles waltl (assembly GCF_031143425.1). Taxonomy (NCBI): domain Eukaryota; kingdom Metazoa; phylum Chordata; class Amphibia; order Caudata; family Salamandridae; genus Pleurodeles; species Pleurodeles waltl. The sequence continues at coordinate 702,820,162 of NC_090440.1, forward strand.
CATGCCGGAAGGCGCAGAGGACAGCAAAGCCCCTGAGTTTCTGGAAAGTTGGATTAAGTCCTGGATGCCAGAACACACTCTCTCACTGTGGTTTGCGATTGAACGTGCGCACAGGGCCCTGACCCTGCGGCCCCCGCCGGGTGGGTCTCGGAGACCCATGATCGCACGCTTTTTCAACTTCAAAGACCGAGACGCCATCCTTAGAGAAGCCAGGCGCTCCCCCGACCTCCTTTGGGATAACAAAAGAATTTTGATTTTTCCAGACTACACCCAAGAGGTCCAGGCCAGGCGTCGTTCGTACGAACAGGTAAAGCAAAAGCTAAGAGCGATGCAGCTCTCCTACATGCTCCTCTTTCCCGCACGCCTAAAGGTCATCCTGGCCGGCAAAACACACTTTTTTGAATCACCTGAGGAGGCGTGGGAATGGCTCACAGAGGAAAGTACTGAGGCCCGGAGAGGTCACACCGGCTCCTCCTCCAGGGGGGCTCCAGGGGGGGGGGGAACTCAGCCCCCGAGTGGACATGCGAAGAGGTCGGAAACGCACGAGGTCCAGGCGCGGGAGGCAAAGGAACATTGGTGCACCGGCGGAGGAAGACACTCAGCCCAATTTGAATTCCCCGGCGATTGAGGGGGGCAGGGACTCTTCGGTGACCCCGCACCAAAGGGGGATGCGGAAGAAGAATGCCTGAGCCAGTCCCCTGCACTTGGTTAATGTGGCTTTAAATATAATGGGCTCCGGCACACTAGGGGACTGACCATAATGGTTACCGACCCGAACAGGTGGAACAGGACCGCATACACGTTAACATACCATAACATGTTTCAATTCCCTCTTAGGGTAGAAGTTCATTAGTTGATTGCAAATGATCCATCATGAAGGAGGGGTCCAACACTCCATTTAGTGACAGTCCATATGACTGTGACACCCCGGTTGGGTTTTTGGGCGACAGATGCTTCCAGGGTAGAAGTATGGGGTGGGGGGAGGTTGAAGGGCACAAAGTTTCCATTAGGGTTTAGTAAGGTTGTTTTGGTAAGTTTCCTTAGTTGCACCTACACCTGTCATAATGATCCTCTTCACCTAGAGCACTCGTCCTCGGGTCCCCGCATGGGCTCACGACACTTCACCACATGGACACTATGCACGCAGTTCCCTCTCTGACACAGATTCTTTCATGGAATGTGAACGGTCTCTTGGACAAAATTAAGAGATCCACAGTGTTCAACACCCTACGCAGATATGACCCTTCAGTGGTCCTTCTACAGGAGACCCACCTACTTGGCACTAAATGCCCCATGCTGGCACGGGGGGCTTCGACAAGGTTTTCCATGCAGGATTCGCAAGAGGCTCTAGGGGAGTAGCTATTCTATTACACCGTTCACTACCCATAGTGGTTACCGCCACGCAATCAGACCCACAAGGTAGGTTTGTAACGGTGACCGGCACGCTGCATGGATCACCGTTTAATCTTGTGTGTGCCTATGCACCCCCAGCGGGCTTTGACACCTTTTTACTCGCTCTCCGCCGGGTACTGACAGGCCTCCCCCAGTGAATTACACTAATTGGGGGGGACTTCAATTCTGTCCTGGACCCAAAACTCGATGTGTCTGGGCCTATATCCGTCACTCGCTCTGGGAGGGCGTCGAGCTTGAACGGGTGGGCTACGGGTCTGGGCCTCTGCGAGGTGTGGAGGACCTGGCACCCTAGATCGAGACAGTACACACACACCTCGGCTGCCCACCACTCACAGGCCAGGATTGATCTCTTGTTTATGCCCGCACTGGATATCACTAGGGTCACCGGCGCTGAGATATTACCTCGAGGTGTCTCAGACCACTCCCCAGTACGAATCCGGTTGGATAACATTGACCCGACCCAACGCGGCGCATGAACGCGTGGTACTTATAGGATAATGACTATACCCTCGAGATAAGGGACCATCTTACCCAATATTTTGAGCAGAACTTAGGGTCCGTGAAGTCCCCGGGCACGATATGGGCGGCGTGTAAGGCCACACTTAGAGGATACGCGAAACACCGTGTGCGCGCCCGGGAACGAGCGCACAACTCTCAGGTGGCAGATCTCGAAGCCAAGGCATTAGACCTTGAGCGATTGGAGACCTCCTCCGCCTCAGCGTCAGTCCTGAGACGCCTTACCATGGTTAGAGAGGAAATAAAACAATTGGTATTAGATTCTGCAAAACATGTCTGGCGAGCATCAGCAGCTCGTGTGTACGGCTGGGTAGACAAGAACAGCAAACTCCTGCATTGGTTAGCCTCGCACCCACTAGCTGACAGAGTTATCCCCGAGGTTGTGGATGAAACAGGCTCACTCGCGAAGACTCCTTCCGAAATCGCTCAGAGTTTTGCCTCCTACTACGCACAATTATACACAGAACGGCTTCGGCCTCCGGCCGAGAAGGAGTCCCCCCTCTTGGACGACATTGTCCTTCCTAAGGTATCACAAGCGACAAGGGAGAACCTAGATGAACCATTAATGCTGGCCGAAATTACAGCAGCAATATCCAGCCTGTCCTCGGGCAAAACGCCCAGCCCAGACTGCTTCCCATCGGAACTTTACAACCGATGCAGAGACATTCTAGGCCCCCACCTGCTTAACATGTATGACGAAGCTGAGAAGACCGGCTGTTTCCTTGCCGGGTTCGACCAAGCCACAATAGTAGTAATCCCGAAGAGCCAACCGCCATCACGTAACCGTTCGGCGTATAGACCCATCTCACTCCTGAATACCGAGATTAAGGTTCTGTCAACTGTGCTCGCGACCAGGTTGAAGGAAGCGCTCCCCTCACTAGTACATCCAGACCAATGTGGATTCATGCCGTCACGTAGTACCAGACACTGCATTAGACGGTTGAACGTCGCACTGGCGCACCGCAGCATTCTGACTCGGTCCCCTCTGGCCCTTCTCCTACTTGACTTTGAAAAAGCCTTTGATACTGTGGACTGGTCCTACCAGGAGCAAGTCCTAAGACATAATGGAATCAGACCCAAATTCCACGGCCTTGTTAGGCTACTCTACTCCAACCCAACTGCACGTATTCAAGTGAACGGGGTAGCCTCCGAACCATTTCCCATTCGTCGTGGTACTCTGCAGGGATGCCCACTGTCCCCGTTGCTGTTTGCCCTTGCGATTGAACCACTGGCAAAGCTGCTGAGGGAGGACCCCCTGTTAGAGGGCTGGTCATGGCCTACGGGCCCAGAGGACCGAGTAGCGTTGTACGCGGATGACGTCCTCATCTACTTTTCTAACCCTGCCACAAGTGGGCCACGAATCTTGCAACTTCTAGACCTTTTCTCTCAAGCCTCTGGTCTGACTTTAAATCCGAGCAAATCCCTACTGGTCCCTTTGCACCCGTCCAGAGACTGTCGACTGGCAACAAAGTATCCCGATCCGTCAAAATAGTTTTAAATACCTAGGTGTCCATATAGCTTTGTTATCTAAACTAGCATGGGAGCTAAATATTACCCCACTCATTAAGAACACTAAGAAAGATCTCACACGCTGGCGGAACCTACCCCTCAATCTATTGGGCAGAATAGCACTATATAAAATTATGATACTCCCCAGATTCCTATACCAATTCCAGAACTTCCCACTCCCAGTCCCCCGGAAATGGTTCATAGAAGTGGAGGCGGCAGCGTGCCAATTTTGGTGGCACGACTCCCGCCCCAAATTATCCTTCGCCACATGCCAAAGAGATGTCCACGACGGGGGGCTGGGGATGTCTAACATTTACTTTTATTATTTGGCTATGCACTTACTAGTGGTTAATGATTGGCTGGCTGGAGGATGGACAGACCCAACGTACAGATTAGAACTCCAAGTAATGGGCTATAACGGAATTTTTAACGCACTGTATGGGGGCTCGATTCCGCAGATCATCCCGGAAGTGACTAGAATGATTCTTTTGGGGTTGGGTTGGTGGAACCGCCTCACTCAGCAGACCCCCCTTTGGCAGGGGAAGTGGCTGGGGGAAGTCTCCGCATTGGAAGGCTTCAGGAAATGGGATAACATCAGGATATCCACCCTCGGGGACATCTGGGGTGGGTCACATATGCGATCCTTTGAGGAGCTCCAGGGAATTTACTCACTGAACAATACCCAATTCCATAAGTACCTACAACTCAGACACGCTCTGCTAATACACATACGACCAGGGTACAACGTTCCTGAACACAGCCCTCTGGAAGCGAACGTCCTGATGGGAAACCTGGGTAAAGGGGGAATCTCCCAGATATATCGCTCCATCCTCACTAACACATCCCCCTCCCTCGAGGGACTCCGTCACAAATGGGAAGGGTGGGTTGGCCCCATAGATGATACAAACTGGAGGGAAGTATTAATGGCCCCCCGGTCAGCGGCCATAACCTCTCGATTCCAACTACTACAAACCCTTTATCTGCAGAAGGGGCGCTCAGCAACTCAGAGAGCCCATGCAGAAGTAGGCAGCACCCGCAGAAGTACCAGAGCAGGCACTTAGAGGATTTGTGAAACCTGAGTTCCAAAAGGAGGGTCCCACGACGTCGGAGTCCAACTCAGAGGGTTGAGCACTACAGGACGGAGTGCTGGGGACACAGGCTAGGCTGTGCGCAAAGGAATCCTTGGAGAAGTGCACAGAAGCCGGGGCAGCTGCAAATCACGCAGTACACAGGTTTGCTGTCTGGCGTGGTGAGGCAAGGACTTACCTCCACCAAACTTGGACTGAAGGATCACTGGACTGTGGGGGTCACTTGGATCCAGCTCCTGTGTTCCAGGGACCATGCTCGTCAGGATGAGAGGGGACCCAGAGGACCGGTGATGCAGTCTTTTGGTGCCTGCGTTAGCAGGGGGAAGATTCCGTCGACCCACAGGAGATTTCTTCTTGGCTTCCAGTGCAGGGTGAAGGCAGACAGCTCTCATAGCATGCACCACCAGGAAACAGTCGAGAAATCCAGCAGGATGAGGCGCTACAATGTTGCTGGTAGTCGTCTTGCTACTTTGTTGTGGATTTGCAGGCGTCCTGGAGCAGTCAGCGGTCGATCCTTGGCAGAAGTTGAAGAGGGAAGTGCAGATGAACTCTGGTGAGCTCTTGCATTCGTTATCTGAAGAATACCCCAGAGGAGAGACCCTAAATAGCCAGAAAAGGAGGTTTGGCTACCAAGAGAGGTAAGAGCCTATCAGAGGGGGTCGCTGACGTCACCTGCTGGCACTGGCCACTCAGAGCAGTCCAGTGTGCCCCCAACACCTCTGAATCCAAGATGGCAGAGATCTGGGACACACTGGAGGAGCTCTGGGCACCTCCCCTGGGAGGTACTGGTCAGGGGAGTGGTCACTCCCCTTTCCTTTGTCCAGTTTCGTGCCAGAGCAGGGCTGGGAGATCCATGAACCGGTGTAGACTGGCTTATGCAGAGATGGGCACCATCTGTGCCCATCAAGGCATTTCCAGAGGCTGGGGGAGTATACTCCTCCCCAGCCCTTCACACCTATTTCCACCCTCTCTCAGAGGAAATCCTTTGTTCTGCCTTCCTGGGCCAGGGCTGCCCAGACCCCAGGAGGGCAGAATCCTGTCCGGGCAGTTGGCAGTAGAAGCAGCTGCAGTGGAAACCTCAGAAAGGCAGTTTGGCAGTACCTGGGTTCTGTGCTAGAGACCCGTGGGATCATGGAATTGTCCCCCCAATACCAGAATTCCATGATCTTAGACATGTTGCATGGCCATGTTCGGAGTTACCACTGTGACGCTACACATAGGTAGTGACCTATGTGCAGTGCTTGCGTGTAATGGTGTCCCCGCACTCACAAAGTTTGGGGAATTTGCCCTGAACGATGTGGGGGCACCTTGGCTAGTGCCAGGGTGCCCACACACTAAGTAACTTGGCACCCAACCTTCACCAAGTGAGGGTTAGACATATAGGTGACTTATAAGTTACTTATGTGCAGTGAAAAGTAGCTGTGAAATAAAGTGGACGTTATTTCACTCAGGCTGCAGTGGCAGGCCTGTGTAAGAATTGCCTGAGCTCCCTATGGGTGGCAAAAGAAATGCTGCAGCCCATAGGGATCTCCTGGAACCCCAATACCCTGGGTACCTAAGTACCATATACCAGGGGATTATATGGGTGTACCAGTGTGCTAATGAGAATTGGTAAATTTAGTCACGAGCCTGCAGTGACAAATTTAGAAAGCAGAGAGAGCATAAACACTGAGGTTCTGGTTAGCAGAGCCTCAGTGATACAGTTAGGCACCGCACAGGGAACACATACAGGTTCCTAGTAGCCAGGTCAGCCTCCTACATTGGTGGTACAGCGGTGGGATAAGTACTTGTAACTGCTTTACCACTTTGTCATTTGGTGCTTTTCATAAGAAAATCTTATACCAAATAGTTCAGTATATGTACACTTAACCAAAATATTTCGTTTTCTACTTTAAAACTTCTAACAAAGTTTCTGAAAAGTTTTGAAAACTTCTAAAAGTTTTTCCAAAGTTTGAAAAAGGTTTTTTCTCTGTGCTTTCTAAAGTTCTAAAACGTTTTCTCTCACTATCCTTAAACCTTTTCTATCATGTCTGTAGTAGAGCCCACTCCCCAAACTGTTAATGCAACATATGAGAGTTTAAACTATAAAAGTTTGAGGGGTCTCTGCCTGGATAGAGGTTTGAGTATAGGTAAGAATCCTACAAAAGAGTTTCTCTTTAACATGCTCATTTTAGATAACCAGAACCAGTCAGTCCCATCTCAGGAGAGGTTAAAAAAAGGGGAAGCTTCCCAGTCAGACTCAGAGAAGTTCCCTGAAGAAGCTGGGGGGGGTTCTTACAATGTCCTGCCCCCTAGCAGGGCACCTAGTGACACTGGTTGTGCTAGAGGGTCCCACACCAGTAGGGCATCTTTCACTCCTAGAGGCCAGGGTACTAGGGTCCAGACAGTTAGGGACAGGTCTCCCTCTGAAACTTCCCACATTTCCTATGTGTCTACACATTCCCAACCCACCCACCCTGAGGATAACGTGATGGAAAGGGAACTCAGAAAGCTGAGAGTAGAAGATACCAGACTGAAGCTTAAACAGCAGCAGCTGGCCTTAGATAGGGAATCCCTAGACATAGAGAGGGAAAGACAGAGGTTGGGGTTAGTTCCCCATGGTGGCGGCAGCAGTATTTCTGATAGCAATCCTGTTAGAGAGCAATATTCCAGGAATCTGCACAAGATAGTCCCCCCTTACAAGGAGGGGGATGACATTAATAAGTGGTTTGCTGCATTTGAGAGGGCCTGTCCTGTATGGTACAGTTGGTCCCTCAAAGGCAGTGGGCTGCTATTTTGTAGCTATCCTTCTCTGGAAAGGGTAGGGATAGGCTCCTTACTGTTGGAGAAAGTGATGCCAATAATTACAAAGTTTGAAAGATGCACTCTTGGATGGATTTGGCTTAACCACTGAACAATACAGGATTAAGTTCAGAGACACCAGAAAAGAGTCTTCTCAAGACTGGACAGATTTTGTGGACTGTTCAGTGAAGGCCTTGGAAGGGTGGTTGCATGGCAGTAAAGATTCTGACTATGAAAGTCTGTATGATCTTATTCTGAGAGAGCATATTCTTAACAATTGTGTGTCTGACTTGTTGCACCAATACCTAGTGGACTCTGATCTGACCTCTACCCAAGAATTGGGAAAGAAGGCAGACAAATGGGTCAGAACAAGGGTGAACAGAAAAGTTCATACAGGGGGTGACAAGGATGGCAAAAAGAAGGATGGTAAGTCTTCTGAGAAGGGTGCGGACAAAAGTAAGCATTCTGAGTCTTCATCAGACCCACAAAACTCCTCTGGGGGTGGTGGGTCCAAATCCTCTTCTAACAATCAGAAAAAGCCTTGGTGTTATTTGTGTAAAGTCAAAGGCCATTGGGCAAGTGATTCCACGTGTCCAAAGAAAAACACCAAACCTGGTGGGAAATCTACTACTACTAATAGCCAATCCAAGGGTGTAGCTGGGCTCACTATTGGCAATGTAGTTGGGGTTGGTCTTGTTAGGGAGACCACAGAGGCTGTTTTAGTCTCGGATAGTGGCATTGATTTTGCCACCTTGGTTGCTTGTCCCCTTAATATGGATAAGTACAAGCAACTTCCTCTAATCAATGGTGTTGAGGCCTACAGGGACACAGGAGCCAGTGTAACTATGGTGATAGAAAAACTGGTCCACCCTGAACAACACCTACTTGGTCAGCAGTACCAAGTGACAGACACTCATAACAACACTCCATGGCTGTTGTGAATCGCAACTGGGGAGGGGGGGGGGAAGGGGTTACTGGTCCAAAGAAAGTTGTGGTAGCCACTGATTTACCTGTAGATTGTCTACTTGGAAATGATTTGGAGACATCAGCTTGGGCAGAAGTGGAGTTGGAGGCTCATGCAGCAATGCTGGGCATTCCTGGGCATATTTTTGCTTTGACAAGGGCTCAGGCCAAGAAGCAAAAAGGACAGGGTAACTTGGATCCTGGAACAATGGACCAAGTGCTCCCTAAAGCTAGGGGTAGAAAGGGTAAATCCCTACCCACTATCTCTCCCTCTACAGATGATTCCCCTTTTGAGGAAGAGGAATCCTCTCCCTGTGCAGAACCGACACCAGAGGAGCTGGCATCAGACACTGCTGAGCTTTTGGGTGCAGGGGGGCCTGCCAGGGAAGTGCTGAGTGTGGCACAGCAAACTTGTCCCACATTAGAGGGTCTAAAACAGCAAGCTGTCAAACAGCAGAATGGGGATGTCAGTGACAGTCATAGGGTGTACTGGGAAGACAACCTCTTGTACACAGAGTCAAGGGACCCAAAACCTGGAGCTGCCAGGAGATTGGTCATTCCCCTGCAGTACAGAGAGTTTCTTCTCACCCTAGCACATGACATTCCTTTGGCTGGGCATTTGGGCCAGATGAAAACTTGGGAAAGACTTGTCCCCTTGTTTCACTGGCCTTATATGTCAGAGGACACAAAATACTTTTGTAAATCTTGTGTGACCTGCCAAGCCAATGGCAAGACTGGTGGCACTCCAAAGGCCCCTCTAATTCCACTTCCAGTGGTTGGGGTGCCTTTTGAAAGGGTAGGGGTTGACATAGTTGGCCCCCTTGGCCCTCCAACTGCTTCAGGCAATAGATGTATCTTGGTGGTAGTGGACCTGCCACAAGATATCCTGAAGCCATACCTTTAAGGACCACTACAGCTCCTGCAGTGGCAAAGGCCCTCCTGGGAATCTTTTCCAGAGTGGGTTTTCCTAAAGAGCTGGTGTCAGACAGAGGTAGCAACTTCATGTCTGCATACCTAAAAGCAATGTGGAAGGAGTGTGGTGTTACCTATAAGTTCACCACCCCTTACCATCCACAAACAAATGGTCTGGTTGAAAGGTTTAATAAAAATCTCAAAGGTATGATAATGGGACTCCCTGAAAAACTCAGGAGGAGATGAGATGTCCTGTTACCTTGCCTCCTTTTTGCTTACAGGGAGTTACCCCAGAAAGGAGTGGGCTTCAGTCCCTTTGAACTCCTCTTTGGGCACCCTGTAAGAGGTCCACTTGCTCTTGTAAAGGAGGGTTGGGAACAACCTTTAAAAGCTCCTAAACAGGACATAGTAGACTATGTACTTGGCCTAAGATCTAGAATGGCTGAGTATATGAAAGAGGCCAGTAAAAACCTTCAGGCCAGCCAGGAGCTGCAAAAGCAATGGCATGACCAGAAGGCAGTCCTGACCCAGTATCAACCAGGACAGAAGGTGTGGGTATTGGAGCCTGTGGCCCCAAGAGCACTCCAGGACAAATGGAGTGGACCCCATCTCATTGTTGAAAAGAAGGGTGAGGTTACCTATTTGGTAGACCTGGGCACTACCAAGAGTCCCCTTATGGTGATTCATGTCAACCGCCTAAAACCCTACTATGAAAGGGCTGATCTCACCCTGCTCATGGCAACTGATGAGGGGCAGGAAGAAGAGAGTGACCCTTTCCCTGATCTCTTTTCCACCACTGAAGCAGATGCCTTAGTGGAGGGAGTAGTTTTAGTAGATTGTCTGACTGCTGAACAGAAAGACAACTGCATCAATCTCCTAAGCCAGTTTTCAGACCTCACTTCACTTGTACCAGGTATAACATCCTGGTGTGAACATACAATTGACACTGGAGACAGCCTGCCTGTCAAACGAAATATTTATAGGCAGCCTGACCATGTCAGGGACTGCATTAAACAAGAGGTGCAGAAAATGTTGGACTTAGAGGTGATTGAACCTTCTCAAAGCCCCTGGGCTAGCCCAGTAGTGCTTGTACCAAAACCTCACACCAAAGATGGAAAGAGGGAGATGAGGTTTTGTGTAGATTACAGAGGGCTCAATCAGGTAACCAAAACTGATGCTCACCCTATACCCAGGGCAGTTGAGCTCATTGATACACTGGCTTCTGCCAAGTATCTTAGCACTTTTGATCTAAATGCAGGGTATTGGCAGATTAGATTGGCAGAAGATGCTAAACCCAAGACTGCATTTTCTACCATTGGAGGGCACTACCAATTCACAGTAATGCCCTTTGGTTTGAAAAATGCACCTGCCACTTTTCAGAGGTTGGTGAATACAGTCCTGCAAGGGTTAGAGGCTTTCAGTGCAGCATATCTAAATGACATTGCTGTCTTTAGCTCAACCTGGGATGATCACCTGGTCCACCTATGGAAGTTTTGGAGGCCCTGCAAAAGTCAGGTCTCACTATCAAGGCCTCAAAGTGCCAGATAGGGCAGGGGAAAGTGGTTTATCTGGGCCACCTGGTTGTTGGAGAACAGATTGCACCACTACAGGGGAAAATCCAAACTATCATGGATTGTGTTCACCCTACAACTCAGACCCAGATGTGAGCCTTTGTAGCCTAGCAGGATCCCAGTGACACAAAGGCAAAAACAAACATACATACAGTGAAAAATGGGGGTAACATGCCAGGCAAGATGGTACTTTCCTGCATGACCCCTGCTAGTTCCAGAACCTAAGCAAGATCCAGGAACGCAGCAAGCTCTGGAGCCACCACAAGACCACAAGATCCACTGTGACAGCAAGTTCAGGGGCAACAAAAGCATCGGCACAGAGCCAGAAAGTCAGGTTTAGCTTCTATGGCAAGCCAGGCTTCGAGGACAACAGCATGATCTGGGCCAAAGCAGAAATACCAGAGGAAGAATCAGGGACACATCAAGCTAAAGCAAGGCCATAGGAAGGTCAGGGACAAGATCTAATGGCATAGCCAATTCTTAAGCAAACGTAAGCTCACACCAAGACACTGGGCACTGAAAAGGACAAATCCTGCTCGGGGACACAGCTGGCTAAATTGCCAGAGCAAACGTATGTGACACAGCAGGCTCTGAGCCCATATCTAGCGCCAAGCTAACAGCAAGCTTGAGGGCCACAGCAAGCTCAGTGAAAACAACAACTTCCAGGAATTCAGCAAATTCTGAGGCGACAAGAAGCTCCAGACCCAAAAACTCTCTGCAGCAAACTCTAGGGAAGACAGGAAGGTCCATTGCTGATGTGTTAAAAAATGGTTAACGAAAAACAAGTAAATGTATGCATACAGATGTTAGTGGTTCCTTATTTGTATGTCACACAAGCCACAAGAAAGGTGAACAGTGAAGGTTGTTTTAGCTCCATGTTTTCTATGTAAACATCATCAATATTCTTCTCACTCAGGAAATAAACAGAAATAGCACTCCAGGTATATTTTTTCCCAGAGTGGAACTACCATAATTTTCATGTAATACAACCTGTTCTTTGGTCATCTGAGTAACATTTTCCAGGTTTATTATGTGAACTGTAGACTATTTAGAGTTTTGTATGTCCTACATGAATCAAAATGACTGTACTCCACATTAATTATTATGAGTGCCCTTGTCCAGGACAACTATACATGGAGGACGTTTTATGGGAATCTATGAAGTTAGAAATTAAAATGTTTCAAAATGTATAAACAATATGGAGAATGGGGATGGCTATAAGGGAAGATGCGGCGCCCATTTCTTTTACCTGCTTTGAATAGACAAAAAAGTCAAAAATATTTATGGTGTTCTACCCCTTTCATATCCCCAATCTTCGGAAAGTAAAATAAACCTGGAATTGAGGATGCCAGCTGTATGAATACATCCAGGGTCAAACCATGAGAGATATCTATTTTCCTACAATAAGATTTTTATTGACTGAGCTTATATGCAATAAATATGGTAGGCATGGATTTTCCTCTCCATGTGATAATGCATAGTTCCCAACACTCCATGTATTCAGTCTCGACAGTCCCAGCTGCTCCCACTCCCAAAGCATGGAAACAATGCCTACTTCTAAAGAGTACCAGAAATGTATACTAAAGTTACACGCAGCTGGGTCACATATGCATGCTTGGCTCAAACCCTCTTCTAGGTCCTGCCTTCCATGTGCCTGTCCCCTGTGTGCCACAACCCTCAGTTTTTCTGTTTTCACCAACAAGCACTGAATAAATCTTTGTCACAATGATCTTCAAAATATTGAATTTAAAGTATAAGCATCAGCTATGAGGGGGATATGGAGGCCATCATCACTTTCCATATATTAATATTATAAATATATTAATTAAGAGGATTGGGAAAACTTTGAAGGGAGACGTGAAGGCTGTCATAAACATAGTCCATGAAGTGTACATTCAACACTATGAAGTATAAAGATATTTATACAGAAACAACCCTTAACATATACATTACTATTGAATAGGGTTCCACTAAAATAAATATGAATACTAACATATGATGAGTTCCCAAATGCAAATTAATATATTAAGACATAAGAAGGTGACGGTTAGAAATACATATAGAAACAATATTTTGTAAAATATTTCATTTGGTATGAATCATATCTGAAGGATCAGTGGTGTTAAAGTGATAACCCGACCGAGAATAATTTATTCCAAAATGTATACAGACAGTACACTAATGTGGAAGATAAGGGTGGTTGTAAGGGAGATGTTGGGATACTTGTTTATTGAGTATCAATAGACATAAAATACATTTTTAAACAATTTCCCATTACATATCAGCTGGAAGACTATGGAGCCAAATTTCAGAAATGCCTCTAACCAGCATCCATGTTTATACTGCATTTACTATAATGGAATTTTCCTGTATTCATAATATTTATATTGATAAACTAAGATTTTATATGCTGTGCCAACAACAAATCAACAAGGAGATTGGATGTCTTTCCCCATGCATAAACCTACTTTTCCTAACCCTTTACACTTAAAGTGCAATTTCTGTTTTAGTGTGGGAACAGCACTATCTTGTGAACAGTATCTGAACCCTGTATAAAAACTTCATGACCCAGGTTACTGGTGCATGCACATTCGATATTGTACTATGTCCCTAAGTTTCTTTAATGCAGAGATCTAGCAGTGCATCCCTACAGCTTAGTTATTAAACTCTGACTGATCTGTAGGTTATTAAGGAATTTAAGGTATGGTACAGCAGGTGGCCCAAACATGATGCACCTTCAGTCTCATTATTTGCAGCACTACTACATTTGTCCATTCATCCACTAGGTAGTGCTAGCTCCATAAATAATGAAAGGAGATAGTTTAAGGGTAACATTCAGAGATTATTACATAAAGGAGTAACATTTCTACAATGATGCCATCACTATTAAAGACTTTTCCTATTCTGTCATAGTTAGTACTTCATAATCTCCTAAAGGTATTTAAAATACATTAATATATGCACAGAGATACAGTGTAAGTACTGAGTTGTATGAGATATAAAAAATTATTTCTTTATACCAGATATAAGTAAACGTTTTTCCTTCACTGTTGACAAAACCCACAAGGTAGCAAATTTAGCTGCCTTCTTTTGTCTCGCACCAGACAAGGACTAAAAAACCAACAGCTAGAAGAAAGGTGCTTACCTCACGGTACGCTGTCCTCTATGAAAACTATTGAAACTGATCTCCTGTCTTCTTGTTGATTGTTTCTTACCACCTTCTAAGATTGCTGAGTGCAGTGACCGTAATATGTTCCTCACCAGTTTGTAATATGAGCAAACTGTTAATTTACAAAGACAAATAAAAAGACATAAACACCTATATTTTGATTTCACCTAGTTTTATTTTTTTAATGCTCATCATTGGATGAGATTTATTTTTTCAGTTAAAATTGCTAAACATTGAGGTGCTCATGTCGACTTCGGCGGTCTTTGCGAAAGACCGCCGAAGCGGTGGACACCAAAAGACTGCCAGTGCTGGTGGTCTGAAGACCGCTGTATTACGACATTGGGCCAATTTCAGCACGATTTCAGGTGGAAATCCGACACTGTCGGCCTGGCTGATGTCGTAATAGAAGCACAGCCACACCAACAGGACACCGCCAGCCGTATTACAATCCGTAATACGGCATGGCGGTGTTCTGCAAGGCGGTGAAGTGCTGCGGTGGAATGCGCCGGTAACCATACCCTCCCGGACAGCCACCTGCTGAAGCAGGTAAGCTGATCGTCCCAAAGGGTGGAGGAGGGGGGTGTTGTGTGAATCTGTGTGGTGTCTGCGTGTGTGTATGAATGCAGGGGAGGGCGGGGTGTCTGTGTCTGCGTTTGTGAGTGCATGTGTGCCGAGGGGGGTGTTGTGTGTGTGAGTGCGTGTATGTCTGTGTGAATGCGGAGTGGGGGAAGGGTGCATGCATGCAAGTGCATGTGTCAGTTTGAGTGCGTGCATGCAAGTGTATGTGTCTGTGTGTGCGACTGAATGGGTGTGTTCATATGTATGTGCGAGTGAATGGGTGTATCTGAGTCCGTGTTTGGGTGCGAGTGTATGTTAGCGAATGTATGGGTGAGTCGGGTGAGTTAATGTATGTGTGGTCATGTGTGGGGGGGGATGTATGCAGGCGATAGGATTAGAAATTCCTGTCACCGGGTGCATGACCGCCAGCATTTTTGTGCTGGCGGTCTGCCGAGTCATAATACCGATGGCGGTATGATGGCTACCACTGGGCCAGAGGTGTTCACATCTTGCCCGGCAGTCCGACCACCCTGGCAGTACAGGTGGTGTTTTGGCAGTCGTAATATAGCAGTCATTACCGCCGGCCCGGTGGCGGTAAGACCACCACCGCAAGTCTGGCGGTCCAAGGATCGTCAGACCCGAAACGAGGGTCTGAGTGTTGAAGAGCGGGGTTGTGGAATTTAATCAAATATATTCTTGTCCATGGGGCATGTCGCTTCTTAAATCTACTTGTCCTGTAAAAAAACTACTTGTCCCTTTGGTGCCATGTAGTGTAGTGAAAAATTATGGCAGCAATCTCATTATGTAAGAGCTCTGATAATAGCCTCTCTGATTATGCCAGGCTACTACTATAGGAGGGCTTGAATACTTGCAATTTCAATCCCTACTATAGCAATTTTCCTTATTTTGCCACCATTCTGAGGATCTACATACTGGGGCTGGAGGAAGCAGTAAGCAATAGTTCCAAGGCTGGAATGCCTTTGAGCATGCTATCCTACTATCTTGCTTGTTTTAAGGATTTTCACCAGCTCTTCTCTAATCGTTTCCCATAATGAGAAAGGTTGGAAATTTACTCCTGACAATGGAAGAAGTAGAAGTTCTTCCAGGGTTGGTAAAAAAGTGGTTGGCAGGAAAGTGAACTTGTAAACACTCAATAGATTTTCACATGAGCAAATCTACACATGCATATTTTCTTTTGCTAAAATACAGTTCACAAATATTTTTTAGGAGTACAATTTCCTGGTCTACTTCTGGTGAATTCATGAAAGCCACTATTTAAAGACATATACCACGGGTGCACATTTGTGACTCTCTTTAAGAATTGGGTCCCTAGTTAGATCTGGAATCAACAAAGACATTTTGTTTTCATTAAAACTTGTATTTCTCTCTCTGTCTATCGGCTGGCTTTACTGTGAGTGATCACATTCTGCTTCCCAACAAGGATCATATTGGCACACAAAGTAGTTTTGTTCAGTGCCAGGATCTACTGAGGCAATCAGTGGTGTAACAAAACTGGAAGAGTCCCCCCTGCAAAGAACATGGAGACCCCCCATCTCCAGGCATCTCTGGGCAGGTGTTGTGCTGAGGGGCGACCCTGGAGAGGGGCTGCGGAGCCTTTGTTACACCACTGGTGGCAATGTGTGATTTTTGAGGCCAAAACCTTTTTTTCTTCTTGCCAGTGTTTGTTACAATTGTGAAGACCTGGCAGCACCGTAAACAATAAAGTGTTACAAAAGACATCAATCAATCAGATATTTGTAGAGTGCGCTACTCACCCACTAGGGTCTCAAGGCACTGGGGGGGGGGGGGTGGCGGTGCTACTGCTCGAATAGCCAGGTCTTGAGGCATTTCATGAAGGTCAGCAGGTCCTGGGTCTGTCACAGGTGGACGGGGAGTTAGTTCCAGGTCTTGGTGGCGAGGTGAGAGAAAGATCTGCAGTTCTGCAGATCCAAGGAACGGTGTCGAGGTTGCCGGAGCGGAGTTGGCGGTTGGGAGCGTAGAAAGTGAGACGCTCGTTGAGGTATGCAGGGCCGGCGTTGTGGAGCGCTTTGTTAGCGTGGGTGAGGAGCTTGAAGGTGATCTTCTTGTTGATGGGGAGCCAGTGTAGATCTCTCAGGTGGGCTGAGATGTGGTTACGGCGTGGGATGTCGAGGATGAGGCGTGCGGAGGCGTTCTGTATACAATGTAGTTTTTTCAGGAGCTTGGCCGTGGTCCCCGCGTAGAGAGCATTGCCGTAGTCCAGTCTGCTGCTAACGAGGGCCTGGGTGACAGTCGTTTTGGTTTCGGTGGGGATCCACCTGAAGATCTTGCGGAGCATGCAGAGGGTGTTGGAGCAGGAAGATGTGACGGCGTTGACTTTCTGGGTCATGGTGAGCGATGAGTCCAGGATGAACCTAGGTTGCGGGCATGGTTTGTGGGTGTCGGTGCGGTTCTT
This sequence comes from Pleurodeles waltl, assembly GCF_031143425.1. Classification (NCBI taxonomy): domain Eukaryota; kingdom Metazoa; phylum Chordata; class Amphibia; order Caudata; family Salamandridae; genus Pleurodeles; species Pleurodeles waltl. The sequence continues at coordinate 702,837,076 of NC_090440.1, forward strand.
ATGGTGGCCGGCCACCAGGAGTCGTCCCAGGCGGATGGGTTGGAGCCGAGGATAAGGATCTCCGTCTTGTCTGAGTTCAGTTTCAGGCAGCTGTTCTCCATCCAGTTGGCGATGGCCTTTATTCCGTCTTGGACGTTGATTTTGGCGGTGGCGGGGTCCTTGGTGACTGAGAGGATCAGCTGGGTGTTGTCAGCATAGGAGATGATGTTGAGTTTGTGTGACCGGACGATGTTGGCGAGAGGTGCCATGTAGATGTTGAAAAGGGTCGGGCTGAGTGAGGATCCTTGTGGAATGCCGCAGATGGTCTTGGTGGCTCCAGAGAGGAAGGGAGGGAGGCGGACTCTCTGGGTTCTGCCAGAGAGGAAGGAGGTGATCCAGTCCAGGGCTTTGTGGCGGATCCCTGCGTCGTGTGCGAAGGGTGTGGTGGCAAACGGTGTCGAAGGTAGCCGAGAGGACTACGAGGATAAGGGTTGCGGTTTCTCATTTGTCGAGCATGGTCCTGAGGTCATGGGTCGCGGTGATGAGGCCGGTCGCGGTGCTGTGTTTGCTACGGAAGCCTTAGTGAGAAGTATCCAGCGCGTTGTTGTCTTCAAGGAAGTGGGTCAGTTGGCCATTGACGATCTTCTCGATGACCTTCGCCGGGAAGGAGAGGAGGGAGATGGGCTGGTAGTTCTTGAGATCTCTTGGGTCTGCTTTGGGTTTCTTTAGCAGGGCGTTGACTTCAGCGTGCTTCCAGCTTTTCGGGAAGGTGGCGGTCTCGAAGGAGCTGTTGACGATCATTTGGAGTTGGGGGGGCGATGATGGAGCTTGCTGTGGAGAAGACATGGTGGTGGCAGGGGTTGGAGGGTGAACCGGAGTGGATGGTGCTCATGGTTTTGATGGTATCCTCGTCATTGATGTGGGTCCAGGAGAACAGTAGGTTGGTGTGGCTGGGGTCTGGTGATTCGGGGTTTGTGGTGACAGCTGTTGTCGTGGCGGGTAAGGTGTTGAAGCTGTCGTGGATGGCCGTGATCTTGCGGTGAAATGAGGAGGAGAGGGAGTCGCAGAGGTCTTGCGAAGGATGGGTGTCGTTGGAGCAGGACCTGGGGTTGGCGAGTTCCTTAACAATGTTGAAAAGCTCTTTGCTTTCGTGAGCGTTGTTGTTGATGTGTTCCATGTAGAATGATCTCTTGGTGGTCCGGATGAGCTGGTGGTGCTTACGGATGGCGTTCTTGAGGGCGGTGTGGTTGCTCATTGTTTGTTCGTGGTGCCACTTCTTCTCGAGCTTTGGGCACTCCTACTTGGAGGCCTGGAGGTCGGTGGTGAACCGGATGGCCTTAGTGCTGGTGTGGTTGTTGGAGGGTTTCTTGATCGGGCGAGGGTGTTGGCACAGTCGTCTATCCATTGTCTGAGGTTGACGCCAGCTTTGTTGGGGTCGGTGGTGATGGGTGGTGGTGCTTGGGCGAGGGTGGAGATCAGCTGGTCTTCAGTAACCTTGTTCCAGCTGCAGCGGGGGATCTGTTGAGGGTGGTGGTGTGTGGTAGGTTTCTTGAAGGTGAAGTGGACGCAACAGTGGTCGGTCCAGTGGAGTTTGGTGGTGTGGCTGAAGATAATGTGGCTGCTGGCGGAGAAGACAGGGTCAAGAGTGTGGCTGGGTGTCGTGACGAGTTGTTTGAGACCGGGGTTGGCGAAGTTGGCGAGCAGGGTGGTGGAGTTGCTGTCGTTGGCGTTCTCGAGGTGAAAGTTCAGGTTGCCGAGGAAGATGTAGTCTGTAGAAGCAAGGGCGTGAGTGCTGATTACGTCGGCGATAGAATCACTGAACTGCGGCCGGGGGGGGTCTGTAGATGAGAGTTCCTTTGAGGGTGGTGTTGTCGTTGATGTGAATCTGGAAATGTAAGTGTTCGGTGGTGTCGAGGGCGTCTTCGGTGCTGGTCGAGATTCTGTTGGTGTTCCTGTGGACTATGGTGATCCCTCCTCCTGGTCGGTTGGTGCGATCTCTGTGGGTGATCTTATAGCCGTCCGGGATGGATATGGCGATGTCGGGTTCCGAGGAGGGCGTCATCCAGGTTTCGGTTAGGAAGGTGACGTCTGGGGATGATGAGATGAGTAGGTCCCAAAGTTCGACGGCGTGTTTGTGGACACAGCGGGTGTTGAGGAGGATGCAACTGAGGTGGTTCTGTTTGGTTCTGGTGGGAGGTTCGGCAGCTCGGGGCTGGTGAAGCTGCAGCTCCAGCAGTAGAAGGGTCCGTGTGTGAGCTTCAGGGCGGCCTGGAAGCAGGTGGCTGAACAGCCAGTGTTGAGGGCATGGAGGGCGTTGGCACTGTAGCAGCATCGGGCGGCGTGGGGATCACAGAGGCTTAGGGGTCTGCACTGTGCACAGTCCAGGCCCAGATGGGCTTGCTTCTGGCATACCAGCGGTGCGGCAGCGCAGCGGCCACCATTAAGAAGGGGAGGTGGGAGGGCTGAGCAGCTGGGAGAGGTGGGCGAATGGGGGCGCAAGTGTTAGGGGGCCGCTGGGGACACAGCGGCGGGTTTTTGGAAGGGGGGAGAGGGCAACAGAGTGCGAAAGCTGGGGAATGCAAAGAACGGCAAAAAGAGGAGAAAACGGCTAAAAGGTTGTAAGAAAAAGGAGAGAAGGCACAAAAAGAGACATAAAAGCGGTGAAAAATACACGAAACACAAAAAGTCAAGACAGACACACAATACTTACGTCACCACTAGACACCAGGGATGAGGCGTAGGCGGGAGCCTGCGGGTGGTGGTGGGCCTCGAACTGGCAGCAGCAGCGAGGGTGGGGTAGAGGGCACAGGCGCAGTCAGGTTGAGCTGCGCGGCATGTGGAGCGAATCCCGACCTTAAAACAGGTCAGGGGTCACTCTGTGCACCGCGTAGCGGGTGCCATTAAGAAGGGGAGGTGGGAGGGAGGAGCAGCTGGGAGGCAGGAGCGGTGGGTGAATAGAGGCACGAGGGGGGTGGGGCCACAGGGGACGCAGCGGTGGGTTTTGGGAAGGGGGGGAGGGCAACAGAGCGTGAAAGCTGGGGAATGCAAGCAATGGCAAAAAGGAGAAAAATGGCTAAAAGGCTGTAAGAAAAGGAGAGAAAGGCACAAAAAGAGACAACAAAGAGGTGAAAAATACATGATACACAAAAGTCAAGACAGACACACAATACTTACATCACCACTAGTCACCAGGGATGAGGCACAGGCGGGAGCCTGCGGGTGCTAGACGGCCTCAACCTCGCAGCAGCAGCGAGGGTGGGGTAGAGGGAACGGGCACAGTCAGGTGGAGCTTTGCAGCGTGTGGAGCGAATCCCGATCTTAAAACAGGCCAGGGGTCACTCTAATGACGAAACCAAAAGACTCACAAAAAGTGCTGGATTCGTTGCCTTTGCCAGTGCTTGCTTATTTTCAAGCTTCCCATAATCTTGTTGAAAATGGTTATACTGATTTTTCATTTAGAATAGTTTTTGGAAATATTAGCAGGCATCAACACATTTTACTAAATGGCGCTTCATAGAAATAGCACCTACATTTTCATGGTAGCGAAACATTTTTGTTCCTGCTTGCATTTTTTTCTGCACATTTTATTTTGAAAGCAAATAATCATCACTCTTGCTTACAAGATTCTTCAAATATTTACATCTAATCAGAGAACATTCTGGGAGAATTTTGCTTACCCTCATATTGTTAAACTTTTCGAACATATGTACACTTTTTTTTTTAACTGGAACCACTGTCAGTAGTGCAGTGTGAGCTTAAAACGTTTATTTGCAGCGCTCACCCTAATAATGAAGGCTGTTCATTAATGAACCATATATAGAAGTTCGATCAGCATTAACATATGGGCACACATATTACCTCAACTGCAGACAGTTCCCTTCTCTGTAAACTTTGTGCTGCAAGGGGTTGGACCTACTTATCCCAAGGACAAAATAAACATCAAAACTTGTTGCCATTGACCCCAAACTATATGTCCTCTCAGTATTAAAATATAACATTGAGGACAATAGAATGTTTGCACATAATGGCTGGGGCCTCATTTACATCTTCTAAAATAGATAATTAAAGCATATTGGTGTGGCCTGTGGTGGTTAAGAGAAGGTACTTTTATTGAATGTGTTCTAAGCAGAATAACATCTTAACAATAATATGACGTGTTTTTATATAATGCACAATGCCTCAGTCATTGAGGTTTCTAAGCACTGTAAATAAAAGGTATTATTATTGTTTAATTTAATATTGTATACCACAAAGGACTGGGATAGTAATGCTCTCTGTAAGAGGACCATAACTATTTCTTACAATATAATTACCTAACATAAGTAAACCATGTACGGCATATTTTGTAAGTAAGTCCTCTTAATGCAGCGTATGCAAAATAAATACCTCTTTATCATATTACACCTATGTTTAGGTGTAATTTCATGACTGAACTATTGCAAATTTATACATCTTGGTCTTCCTGCCTACTGCTTTGCATTAAATCATAAAGGTCTTGAAACACGTTTTAAATTTAGGATATTCAATGTAGTTCCAGGAGGGCCAGGTTCGTTCTAGATTGGTGCTGATGAGGTGGCTGGTGTTACACCTGTAGTTGAGGAACAATGTCAGGTTTGTGACCATTTAGTTGGAGAAAGATTAAGGCATCAATACTTCGCTAGAGGTGGGAAGTATTCAAGAGCAAAAATCAGTCTTCTTTACTAGTGGAGCACAGACAGATCTGTGTGCTGCCAAAAAGCAGGAGCTAGCGAGCCTGTGGCTGCCATTGGTCTGTATAAATAAACTAAGGTAAATGTTCCATAGTATATGTAAACTATAAAGTAAATTATCTGATCTTTGATATCACCTTGCTTTATCCCAGAATTGACAGCTTCGATGTGATGAACCCCATAGCCCCAACCTTGTACACATTGCACTACCACACACCCTCAAACTACAGAAGACACATTTCAAATCATGCTTATTAATACTTGCTCTGCTATATTCCACATCAGAAGTTGCAGACCTCATTGCTTATCACAAGATTGATGCCCACTTCATCAAAGAAACATGGTTCACCCTCACATTTTCACATATCCTAGATGTTCGTCTTTCCACAGGCAACAGCATCTGTTGTGTGGACCACGGACATGAAAAGGGAGGAGGCCTTGCTTTCATCCATAAATCCTGGTCCTGCACAGTAGGCAAGCAACACTCAACTCCATGCAGGGTCTGACTGGGACAGAAAAATGGGCCAAATAAAAGTGGCCCTCCTTAGCAACTCACATAGCTAAAAGGTGGATCCCATAAGCAAATGTGGCAGTTTTGAACTTGCAAAGACACGCTGTATAGGTGTTTTGCAAGGTATGGGAGAATGCACGCATTTGTGTTTGCTGCAATCAGCATTTGTGGTAATATCAGGGAAATGATTAGTAAAAAACGTCCCGCACACTGATCTGTCAGACCAGCTCTCCTGGCAGGGCCGGCTTTAAGGCGGTGCAAGTTGTGCGGTTGCACAGGGTGCTGACCTCAGAGGGGGCGCTGTGCTTACGAATAAGATACGAAACTTGCAATTTAAAAGCACCGGCTGAAAAGTTCTTTGTGTGTCCCGCCTTCAGGAAACAATTAAAATGTCAAGATACATTTTATGATTAATGTTCCTACTAGGGAGAGAGATGGGAGTTTTGTCTAGTGCAGCTTTGACTTGCAATATGGTAGCGTTGAGGGTTAATGTGCCTGCTGCAAAGAACAGAATTATATTTTATGTGGATAGCTGAGTGGATTAGTAAAGCCAGCCTTTTCAGGTGCTTTAAAAAATTGTATGTATGTGAAAGGGGGGCTATGGCAGTGGCGTTATGGAACTGAAGGACTCCCCCCTTCAAAGTACCTGTAGAGGGCCCTCTCCTCCCGGGACCCAGTCAGGGGCTTGCCGCCCCTGCACTGTGTACTGTGCTGAGGGGGGACGCCTGGAGCTAGGGCCTCCGCCCACACAGTAGGGGCTGCAGGGGCCTTTGTTACAAACCTGGGCTATGGAGAGATAAGGGGCACATTTGCCCTTGTGGTAGTGAGCGAATCCGAGGAGGTGGTCATGGGGTGGGAAGTGCCAAAAAAGGCTGTCGCACAGGGCACCACCAGCGCTAAAGCCGGCCCTGCCTCCTGGCACTGCCAGACTGCCATATAGGCCAGTCTGACCGTGACTGCATGGAACTGCTAACATGCTATTTCCCACTCTGCAATTCAGAGTGCCCCCTTCCATTTCATCTGCAGGCCACCACAGTAGAACAAGGTCTTGATTGATTAAATTCCCAGATCTCCTCACCATCTCATCCATCTGATATGCCAGCACCACCTTCTTGGGTGACTTCAAAATCTCAGACAACACAAGCTCAACAAACAATCTTCTACCTTCTACACTCAATATGGTACAGCTTGTCACACAATCAACACACTCCAAAGGCAACATCCTCAATCTCATCCTTTCAGCATCACCGACAATCCAATTAACTCCCACCTCTAACCGAGGACTGGACTGACCACTTGGCCACCACTATCTCCTTAGTTAGCCTATTACCAACAGACCACAGTCAACGCAAAAAAGACCAAGCCTTCAAATCCATCAAAGGCTTCCCTATGGACAACCTAATGTTTCCACTCACCTTTCACCCTACCAGATCCACATCAGATGCCAAACCCTTATAAATAACTTCAATAATTTGTTAGAAAGCTATGTGAGCTATGCTCCTAATTACAACACACGGGTGCAAGCCAAAACCTTCAGAACCCTGGTACACTTAAAACCTTGTTGACAATAAATGATCCATCAGCAGACAGGAAAGGAAAGGAAGAAAAACACTACTCCAGAAAGCCTCTTGATACTGATGTCCCTCCATGCAACTCACAGACTACTCATCACATCAGTCAAAGCAAAGTAATATACCATCACCATCAGTGAAGCCACAAAAAGAAGCAGAGAGCCGGTCAAGACAATCAAGAACTGAATTGCTCCTGGAGCTGACAGAGGGTACAAGATAATTTTGTAGGGAGTGTTTCAAGCTAGGCTGTCTTTGACCGAAAGAAACATTAAAGTAAGAGTGTACTTTGCTTTATTATGTTATGTGTACGGTTTACAACTCACTTAGGAAGGGTACTCTGGTGTTGTGGATTATATGACATGAACATTCTGAGATGGGAGTGTCACAGGACTCTTACCATGGGGGTAAGACTGCTGAGTTTGTGGTGGCAGCACCACCCCACGTGGGCGACTGAATCAGTCCCACACCGACTGGAAGCTGTCAGCCTGACCTCATCGGCTAGCTAGCAGCACCTCACCCAAACCTAGAAAAGTAAAGGTGATTTGTGGCAGCCTAAAAACATGACACTGACTCCTCAGGGAAGTTGTGGTGGAACAGATCATATCCCTTTTTCTCAGATGCACAAAGTCTTATACGTGCGAAGACAGACAAAGAAATGCAGGATATGTTACAATGCATTTACTGAAGCAACTGCATTCTGTGATAAAAGACATGAGCTGCAATTATTAGGGGGATGAAACATAACACAGTGATGATTGTGACCATTAGAGTGAAAAAGAGAAACAGTTCCAACATCCTGACATAATCATGAGTCTATAAATTCCTACCGACACTGAGTCTAAGACTTCCTACCTACACTCTAACATCTAACATGAGACCATAGCAGTGTTAGCCATTCTGCCTGTCCCAATTTTATGGAAGGAGCCCCAACTCCATACCTGGAAAGAAGGCAAGGGTCTGCCTGTTGTTCTGCTGGCAGTCCTCCCTGTTGGCTGGAAAGACAAGGCCAAGATCAGTGAAGCTGTTGACGAAGTGGCACAGAGCACAAGATGGCTGGCTGGAATGTCCCTCTCTACCCTTCTTCAGTCTGTGTGGTGTTTAAGCAACAAAACATGCTGTGTTCTGAGAACAGGCCTGACATGATAATATGTTTATGGTTAGATGGTTGATTCCCTAACTCTTGGATTGGCAATCATGGCAATCATGTATAAATAGGACAGCTTTGAGCAGGGCACAGAGTGAAATGTGTGCTAGGGACAGATAAACAAGGACATGAACAAATATGTTTTCTAAGAAAGGCAGCTGATAAAATATAGAACAACAAGCTAAAAGCGAGCTGTGCTAAAATGTAATAAAACTAATAAAAACTAAATGTGTTTGTATCTTAAAGGCGCAGGCTATAGGTCTAAGAGCTACAAATATGGGTGCCCAATCTCTGTGCTAAACGGAACACTTGACACCCTCCCCATTGACGGTACAAGAGTGCAGGGTCCAATACCTAAAATGAACTAAACTAATGCTAACTACTTAAAAGCAAGCTAAAAATATACAAAAAAAGAGATAAAGATGTCTAAGTTGACAAGCAGAATTCAAAACAGGCCAATTTAAGAATTTTAAGAAAAAACATCCAAATGCCAAATTAACAATAATCATGATTTCGCAGGAGGTCTCGAAGCGTGTTGATGGAAAGGAATCCAGGTTGGACCCCACTTTGTCACGTGACAAATCCACTAGCTCACCAGACAAAAGGTGGAAGGACCACATGTGATCTGTCGTTTCAGCCTCAGCTCTGGCTGAGCGGGCAGCGTTCCGAGCTGTGCAAGATGTTGAAGCACCTGAAGCCACTAAATTCACAAAGGGCGGCTCACAGAAGGCATCCTGCAACAACTGCAATCTCGATGGACAATAACGGCAATGAACCCTCATCTGTCGCGCCACGAGCCCCGGCACGAGCCGAACATTCGGCTCGGGATGCGGCCGTGAGCCGCGGCGGCAGAAAGTGCTGCGCCCCTGCCATATTCTATTTTTATCAAGGCCCCAAATTGGGCATGGGGCCTCGACACGTTAGGGGCGCGCCCCTGCTAGTGTTTGCCTTCCTCCACTCTCCACTCACCCCCGCTTACCTTCTGCTTCTTTTTTCTTTCTTCTTTTCTGCCTTCCTCATTTCTTCCTATATTTATGCCTTTCATTCATTTCCATGATCCTTTCTCCTTCCCAGCATTCCTTCCTTCTCCCTGCATGCCTTTGGAACCTTACTTAACATGGTGACTTTTTCTATAGGTTTCTATGCTATATTCCCAATCCAATATGGTGTCTTTTACTTCCTGTTCTTTGGGTATATAAGGTGTGTGATTCCTGTTCTCTTTGCGCTGTAACACTTCCTTTGGGTGGTGATCTTCGCTCCTGTGCTTCTGCGTCAAGTTTATGTTTTCTGAGCCTGTTCCAGCTTTTTCATCGTCATTTTTGTCTTTTGTTCAGATTCACTTTTTACTTTTTGTTTTTGTTCCAGGAGTTCCTGTTTGAGGTCTTTTCCCTTTTTGGGTTTTTCCCTCGGGGACTACTTCTGGAGGGCACGGACTGCCTTTGGCATTCCCTCCATCAGCAGCACCGTGGCTACCAGAAAGGGTCGCTCCTACTTGGGTCAAGGCAGAACCTATAGGAACCGAGACCTCGCCACATTTCCAGTGGGCCACAGACATAGACAACGAGTAGGTTTTGACATCATCAGGAACATTATCAGATGTATGTCCAAAGAAGGTACATGTTGATGGGCAAACACACACTTCCAGAGCGTTTAGGAAAGGCACATCACTGCCAACAGAGGAAGGGCTGCTCACAATTAAGAAATGGTTGAAATGGCAGTGACAAAGGGCCTGATTCAGACCCTGGCGGCCGGTGACCGCCAGGGTCACCGGCGACGGGAGCACCGCAGACAGACTGGCGGTGCTCCAAAGGGCATTCTGACCGCGGCGGTTCTGCCGCGGCCAGAAAGGGTAAACCGGCGGTCTCCCGCCGGTTTACCGCTGCCCTTGGAATCCCCCATGGCGGCGCAGCTTGCTGCGCCGCCATGGGGGATTCTGACACCCCCTACCGCCATCCTGTTCCTGGCGGTTCGGCCGCCAGGAACAGGATGGCGGTAGGGGGTGCCGCGGGGCCCCTGGGGGCCCCTGCCGCCCTACTGTGTATTTCAGTGTCTGCCTAGCAGACACTGAAATACGCGACGGGTGCAAACTGCACCCGTCGCACATGCCCACTCCGCCGGCTCCATTCGGAGCCGGCTTCCTCGTGGGGAGGGGTTTCCCGCTGGGCTGGCGGGCGGCCTTCTGGCGGTCGCCCGCCAGCCCAGCGGGAAAGCCAGAATGGCCTCCGCGGTCTTTCGACCGCGGAGCGGCCATATGGCGGTTCCCTCCAGGCGGGCGGCGACCGCCGCCCGCCGGGGTCAAAATGACCCCCAAAGTCTTGTTTAGTTCTTCCAACAGTGATGCTCTGAAATACTGCATCATGCTCTCACGACACAGTTGGGTTGGTGGGAGCTCCATCATGTTTCTTTGCTGAGATGGGACAGCCATTGCGAATCAACAATAGCAACAGCAGGATAACACAAACTAATGGCAATGCAATTGCAAAGCATCTAAAATCACTTGAAAAAAGCGAGTGGATGGCTGAAGGTATTACTCCAAACACTGTCTGGAAGGTGCTGCCAAATCCAAAACCTACAGCCTTAAAAAAATGTACAATACCAGCGGTGTTGGACGCCTTAAAGAAGCAACTTATTAATTAACCGTAATATTTTAGTAAGTTGTTTTTTAGAAGAGACTGTATCTCTGCGGATGACCCTGCCACTAGGAGGTCCTAGGTTTCACGGGCTGATGTGTGAGCCATATGAATTTGAAACAAAAGGGCTTTCAGTCTTCTCAGCTTGTCAAAATTTACATTCTTGGTAGCAATATGACGCCACATGTCCGCTACTTTTATTCCATGCCTGGTGTCTGGGGGAGAAGATTCCGCAACAGGTCACTATGACCGAAATTACATAGGAAACACCCAGTCTGATTCCACGGCAACCTAAATCGCTCAGCATTAAGTCACTCCCATTTTAAAGAAACTGAAATACTAGGCAAATCAAAGGGACAGGAATATCCTTCAGATAGCAGGACAAATTTGCAATGGAAGCTTTGCATACCACATGTAATGACATGTGTTTACAAATAATAGATTGCCTTACAGAAGTCTTGCACTCGCTACCGCTATGAAAGACCTCTTTCTCGCTGTTAAAGCATTTTTAACGGAAGGGTAGCTCCCACACCTGATGAATGTAACTGTCTCCTAACTGTTCAAATCTGCCTACACGAAAATATTTAAACATGAAGTGAAATGAAATATTGAAATGGGCAGATTCATCACTCCATGTATTAACCACACTGACTATGTTATTTACGCCACAGTAAAAGGCAACTTTTAAAACTTTTTGATGTTTATCATGATGAAATAGCTTCTTTCTTAGCCATTATCTGTTGTTTCTGTGTCATATTAAATATGTCAAATAACTCCTTTGAGTTAATGTGCTTCCAAGGCACGTATCCATCTTTTAGAACTTGTAACGTCCAACTCAACTGCATAATGGACCTAAGTTGACTCTGTCCATGGTGTAAAAGTGACATATTTTGAATGTCGAATGCAGAAGACACAATGTTATTTAATGTGTAAATGCGGATGGACAGTTTGTTCATACTATTATTGACAATGGCTAGAACTTTCTCTAAATTCTCCTTTGCTATTTGCTTTAAATGGCCAGCAGCCTCCATTTGTGAAGCTTCCATATTTCATTATATATTGCATATAAGAAACTTTTTTAAGTGTGGTTTTCTGGGACCTCACAAGAAATTTTGTAAATCTACATCTTCTGAAAGGAGACTAAGGTGTTCTTTTACAGCTGTTAATGTAGAAGATTTGAACCATCCTTGACAAAGTTTGCCCCTGCTGTATGTTGTCACAATTCCAGTGTGTTTTGTGATGACGTAACGAGGGTCTGTCTTCTTGCTTTAAAAACCTGCATAAAGTTAACATAACATGACTGACAACCATTCGTGTCCACTGGCCACAATAACCACCAGTTGGGACCCAAAAGTGTTGAATTAAAGGTACCGTTCTGAACCCAACCATTGAGCTTTTCTTCAGTGACATTTAAAATCTTTTGTCAATTATCAAATTTAAGTGGTGAGGGTGGTGGAATACTGGGCACATTCATTTCTTTTATTTTTGCCAATCCTAAACCAGTTGGTTGTTTTATGGTGTCATTGAAAAATATAATTTTTAACGGAATAAGGCATGCTCTAAATAAAGCCTCCCTACCCTGTATCTGCTAATCTTTTGTTCCCCACACACTGTTACTCGAGCCTTATGTAGCCAAATGACAAACAAAGGAATGTGAATAAATCAGTTTAGTGTCGGTTAGCAACCTTTTCCTTGGCTTTGAAGGGGGTAATTCAAAACAATAAGACTCGGCATCTTTAACATCATGCTTAGTAAAATAAGAAAACTTTTCTACAAATGTTCTAGAACTCCCCACTGGTGGAGCTGGACAATGTTCCTACTGTGTATAATTATAAACTATGTGTGGGGTACCAGCTAAGTGTAGAAAATGATTTCAATGATGGTGATAACAGAACATTTCCCCATAATTTTCAGTGTTCATGTACACATCTTCACTGTCAAATACAGTGTAATATTCAAGCTCAGAAAGCATAGAATCAACTGTTTCACATCCAAGTCATCAGAAACAATCCCTGGTGCAATGACATATTTCTCTGATACTTTAAAAACATATGGAATTTTTATAATTTCTGTAGGTACTGAAGATATCAAAAGGTACTTTATCCTAGACAACTCCATCGGGAACTGGACCAGCTGAAATGTTCTTAATGGACAAGACTCTTCAGATTTAATGTGAAGATAGTTAAGGTTCTAATACCTCACCATCAGTTCAACAGAAGAGTGTTCACAAAGATAATGACCATATATCAGTAGAAAGAAAACAATGACAAAAACAATCCAGAGAAGAAAGGCAAGCATTGTCCGGATTATCCACATATAATACCATGGACGAACCAAACAGTTATGTTTAAGCCACATGTAACGCGCTTATGTGCTTTTGATACAGATCCAGTAGTTGATGCTGGAAAATTTGAAGAAAAGTCATCAAAGTCGGCAAAGTAGAAGCAGTCTGTGCAAAAACTGGAGCCAGTGCTGGTGAAAGGAAACTGACAGATGTAGCCATTGGTGGTTCATAATAAAGGATTTCAATTATTTGTGTTACATTTGTAGAGTGAAAATTTAGTTCTAGACATTTCTTGTTGATGATGTGCTGAGAGGAATCAAACGTTCATCATCTGCCCTCCCCAATCTCAGGGAAATAATTTCAGCATTGTTGAGTGCTTGAAGAGGTAACTCCTGGATGGCAGTGAGAGGGGTATGGGAACTTCCCAGGAGTACTTGTTGTCTACTGTGCAGGATTGGTCACATGGTGCAATTTGATAATGTCAATTTGAAACAAAACGGTTTTCCTTAGATCCAGGTAGAGGTGGTAAAATGACAGTTCTAGTACTGTTTGTTCCCTGGACTGCAACCAGTGCTTTGTGGGATGGGCCAAACTCCTTCTTCACAGGTATATTTTCACAAATTACATCCCCGGTTTTACGATCCAGCCTGTGGTTGGTGGCAGATCCCTCATTCCTAAGGTGGCGGCATATACTGATGAATTTTCATCACAGAATTGTTGTGCTTCCTGTAAAACAGTGACACATTCATTTATGTCAAAAGGTGTTTCTGATGCCACTGCTCCAGGGCCATTAAGATCTGGGACATAGATAGATATCCCAAACAGGACTTCATAGGGGGTACGTCCTCCCTAAAACCTTCTGGGCAGACTATTTTGTGCTCTCTGGACACCATAGAAGTGATGTAACCAACTACAAACTGAACCTAATACTATAGCTGTTAAGGATTGCTTTAAGTCTCGGTTCTTCTGCTCCACAATTGATTTTTGCTTGGGATGATAGGGAGACGAGTAATGCAATTCAACACCCATTGTTGCCATGGTGTCCCTGGTTTCAATTAAAGCAAAAGCAGGGCCCTGATCCAAATAGAATGCTGCAACTGCATATGTCCAGATGAAGAATTGCAAATCTTTAATAAAAGTTTGAGCGTCAGCCGGTTGTTGTGGCCACACCCATAGAGATCAGGTGCATGAATCAACAGCAAAAATAATTTATTTGTATGCCTCATCTGGTTCTAAGGGACCACAAAGGTCAAGGTACACACATTGCAATGGTTTGTTGGAAACCAAAAGATGTGTCTGCGGTGAACGTTTGGTGGTGGATCCTTTCACTTGTTGGCAAATGTCACAGCTAAGGACATACTGCTTGATCTGTTTATATAGACCAGGCCACCAATAGGTCTTGGTTGGGGATCATGCAGTCATCCAAACCTGGTATTGTTGCAAACCCAATCCTTTGGGCACTTAAGTGGTAGGGATATTTTGCAGGATATGCTTTTGATAGGGGCTTGGCATCAGTCGAAGCTTTACCGGCAGCCACTGGTCATCATCCAACCTCATATAAGAACGGGTTATCATAGCAACAGAACAGATTTGGCAGCTTCATCGGCCAAAGTTTTTCCCACGTGTATTTTAACACACTGGTGACCCAATGCATATACTATATGAGCCTGTGGCAGCTTGTGTTTGAGTTCTGCCACCTTCCCCCACAAAAATTTGTGTTTTATGATGTTTCCTTTGGAGTCTCTGAATCCATTTAGTCACCAGTAGCATAAGTATTCATTGAAGTACTGGACACAATAGTACGAATCACACACAATCAAGGTAGGGAGTTCAGGATCCGTGTATTACAGTGCCAAAATTAGAGCCTTAAGCTCTGCAATGTGTGCTGTGCAGTCTCCTAGGGTCTGTGTGTAGGTTTGTTGAGGCTGGAATTGACTACTCCTCATTACCCCGCAAACGGTTGCACAAGTGGTGGAGTATTGGTGTTTGGTACCTACAGCTAGTTGAGCTGAACCATTGGTTCAAGTTTATACTGAAGAAATTCTTGGGTCTAGAGTTTTGGAGAAAAAACATAATCAACATCAGTGGCAATCAAGAAGGTAGCCCATTGAATCCAATGCAGATGTAATGCTTTTGTGTTTGGGACACTGGCTTTGGTTACAGCCTCAAGGGCTGGCATTGGGGTAACAGCAATGTGTTTCCTTTGGGTTAGTGGTCTCCCCTTCATGACAGTCATTTGAACAGCAGTCGGTATTTTTTCTATTGGTGCAAAAACATTTTCAGCATTGGAATATAAATGAGATTTGTATGCTATGGGAATAGCACCCCCTTCATTGAATGTGAATCTGATGGCACCAGAAATGACTCTGATTACCAATGTTGTTTTATTGGTACATGTATAAAACTGTTTTGCTTCAGGCATGTCTATCTGTATTGCTCTGAGAATGTGTGTATGTTTGAGTGTCCAGTGTTTGCTTTAGAAATCTGGACAAATTAAATAATAGAGTGGTTTTATGCATTCAGCATATTCTGGAATTTAAGTTCTGCCAAAATTGAAGAAACCCAGCAATGACTGTAGTTTCTTGATGGTATTTGGTGGTTGTATTTGCACACATTTCTCTGTGAATTATGGTGCCAGGCTCCTTCCCTCACTTGATAGTTTGTATCCTAAGAATAGGACACTTAGAAAAGCAATTTTTGTTTCCTTGAAATTGAATTTGCAGCCCTGTGCGATGAATCCCAAAACAATGGCTAAATGTGTATTGAGTTTGTCGTCTGTCAGATAGATGTCACCTACAGAAGATACCCCTCGGGATCCATATTATGCAATACTGGTGTCACACGGCCTGGAAACAATCCCCAGGACTGTCCTTGTACCCTTAAGGGAGCCCTCAAAATCTTCTCTGAGAGCTGAAAGTTGAGAAGGCGCCTTAAATCCCTGCTTTCAGGTGCTAGATTTTAGCAGAAAAAACAATAGAAGTAGCCAAAGTTGTTTTGTATTTTTTACGTACTATGTTGTTGATAAGTGCTGTACTAGGTGAATATTTATTGCGAGTGTGTGTGTGAGACTGTTAAATGTTTGTAATCTAACACTATTCAGTATGAATGGTCAGGATTAGCTTCAGGAAACAAAGGGTTATTCATAGTAGAGACACAGGGGCTCATTCGGGAACCGCCAGAAGACCGTACCGCGGTCAAAAGACCGCGGCGGTCATTCTGAGTTTCCCTCTGGGCTGGCGGGCGACCGCCAGAAGGCCGCCCGCCCGCCCGCCCAGCGGGAAACCCCCTTCCACGAGGATGCCGGCTCCGAATGGAGCCGGCGGAGTGGAAGGGGTGCGACGGGTGCAGTTGCACCCGTCGCGATTTTCAGTGTCTGCCACGCAGACACTGAAAATCTATGTGGGGCCCTGTTAGGGGGCCCCTGCAGTGCCCATGCCAGTGCACTGCAGGGGCCCCCAGGGTCCCCACAACACCCGTTCCCGCCAGCCAGGTTCTGGCGGTGAAAACCGCCAGAACCAGGCTGGCGGGAAGGGGGTCGGAATCCCCATGGTGGCGCTGCTTGCAGCGCCGCCGTGGAGGATTCCCTGGGGCAGCGGGAAGCCGGCGGGAAACCGCCGGCTTCCCTTTTCTGACCGCGGCTTTACCGCCGCGGTCAGAATGCCCCCGGAAGCACCGCCAGCCTGTTGGCGGTGCTTCCTCCGTCACCTACCCTGGCGGTCTATGTTCAATTAATACCTTGCAATCATGTTGTGAGAGAATTTCCCTTCCTGGTACTTTAGCCTCATGTTTAATGAAATATTGAGGTTGGATCTGTTGAGTGGATCTTATTGGTATAAAATGGTGAGGGGAATTCCTATCCCACCCCACATGGTTGTGGTACAGCGCTGGGGCTTGAACCAATGCCCAAGGAGCAGCATAAACTTCTTTTACTGTATCTTGAACAAGGACTGAGACAGAAGGCAAAATGACATTGTTCCCTTGTGAGAGTGTACAGACAAATTCAGGTGGCAAATCTTTTCCTGCCACTAGCATGTGGTGATTTAGTGTTAATCCTCCGAAGATCACCTTTATGGTGCGCTCAATGTCTCCCTAAATTTGAATTTTTAGTTTGTAAACCCGGTTGGTTCGGGACCCGCACCTGTCCACAGTTTAAACTTCAAGGAAGGTACTAGTTGGTGTTGCGTCCAGAAGTTCTAGAGGATTCTGGCGAACTTTTGTTTTCTCTGCTGCGCTGTCTAGCGGAATTACTGCCCACATCCATTTCTTTAGTAATGTTCTCAATATGTGTGGCATGTTTAGCCAAAATTGCTGCATTCTTTTTCTTTTTGAATTGTGGTTTTTGTTATATAAATTTCTCTTCCTTTTTAACCGAAACTTCAGAGTGTTGTGACTCCTTTCTCGGTTTCATGTACTTGTTTCGGTGATCAGACCATCCTACTCTCTCGCTGTGTTTGTCAGGTGAGTCCTGAAATGAACATGATGGGCGAGTATCAGTATATTGATATCTGTCAGGAGTTTCTTAAGTTTCCCATTTGCTTTTGTTTATAAATATTATTTTTCTGTTTATCTCAGAGCTTTTTTAGAACCCTTGTGTGCTTGTTTGGTATTATCCTTACTGAATTTACTGTGCAATTGCGGTTAACCTTGTCTGGCTCCCAGACTATCCCGACCTTTGCTAGTAGGAGTCCTGGCGATATTCTTAGGCAGTTTGTGTTTCTGTTCATGTTGAGGAACATCCTTCCCCTTTAATATTACTTAATATAATTAGGGACACTGTGGCAAAATTGCCCATTAATTGCATGCCCAAATCCAGGGCAGAAGCAGCCCCATATTCATCTTGAATTTGTTTTAACATTTCTGGCAGATTCACAAGTGTTGGTGTACCATGTGGGGTAGTGTAAACTGCTGCAAATACTGCACCCAAAGTGGCACAGTTATCTACCTAGGGAACCTTCCCAAAGGGCAAGCACATTGTGAGGATTCTAGGTTTGTCTGAGGGTCCCATGTGGGTAAACGCTGCTTCTAGACCATTTATTTTTTGTGCTAACCAAAAGGAATTTATTCTCATTTGGTGGGTACTTAAACAATTACTGAATGCACAGTTGTGGGATTTATCCTGGTTGTAGCCCAATGTGGTGCTGCTGGGGCGGTGTTTAAAGTCCACATTACGTATTGTATTAAACATCTATATATATCTACTAAAATAATTATTATGTAAGCAGCATAAATCAGCTACTGGCATTTTTGCTACATTAGGATGTGGTGCATATGTGGCTAGTTCTGGTTGTGTAGGTCCTTTACTGCTTAGGGGACCTAATCTGACATTTTGTATAACATGTGGTAGGGCGCCTTTAAACCAATTTTTGCGTGATATTTCTGAATATGCATAAGCTCTGTATTGTGCTGGTGCGTTTGATATTGTGTAATTGTGAAAAAAGTGTGTATTTTCATCTCCTGCCAGAAAGGTTACTCAGGAAGAGAAAATGTCTGTTCTGTGCGCATTGGGTGCCTTTACCACAAATGTAACATCCCCACCCTCATCAGTGAGTCCATAAGCTAATAAATATTGTGCGAGAGGTAGTCTCATTGTTTACTGGAACTGCTATACGTAGTGGCTCCACCATGTTAAAAAATGGTTAGTTAGGAGATAGAAACATCAATATGTGGAATTCTTTTAAAGTTCAAGCTTGAACAACCTGCAGCCTAAGATAGGTACTACATATTTAGCTGAGGGGAGTATTTCCCTAACATCAAGGATGTCTTCGTTTAAGGTAATTAGGGTGCCCTTAGCATGCCAGAGATAAAGATGTCTGCGAGATCTATTAAATCAGTGCCTGCCCATGTTGGTGGTGACGTGTCATAGGACTCTTACCCTGGGGTAAGACTCAGGGGTGTGGAACATTTTTATTAAACTGCTTTTCCATGGGACAAAATGCAACAGAAATCTTTATGTCCTGTAAGACAATCACCTTGTCTCACCTATTCTCAAATAAAGTATGTGTGCTGACACAGAAACATTAATGGATTGTGTTAGTCTGCTCTGGCCCATTCCTGATGCTTTTTTACACCAAAGTAGTCAGAGATTACTATGCTAGTAGAACAGTCACAAAGTTTACTGACATGCTGGTGACCTCGATCTGCTGTGCAGCAATGACAAAGTCATTTATGCATTAGGCAGTGCCTAACAGGAAAGGTTTGCATAACATGTGCCTAACTTGGGCCTGACTGGAGCAGAGATACTGCCAGCAAAGAAACCCATGTACTTCTAAAAAAGTTGGAAGAAGCCACTCATTTGGACATTCTATAAATGTGTAAGAAATAAAAATGTTTGTTGTAGAAGGGATGGGTTCCAAAAATGTTTTGGATAAGGTGGCAAAGATGTCCAACGTGGGACCATGAGGGCAGGTCGGAATCCATGGTCAGACTTTCAGAATCATCACTGACTATCCTAATTAGCGCCAATGAACTTAAATGAATATTTATTTTATGGGATAATCCTGAAAATTTAGTATGGATATGGCCCTCCTTGGCACAACCTGGACACCCGTAGTCTTTTTGGGTGCTTAAGGCACGGTAGTTTGCCAATGCTTGTTTCAACTTTAGATGGTACAGCTTTTCAGTTTATTAGCCTCAAAGTGCAGATGTGCACTTGTTAAAAATAAAAAAATAAAAATCACTTATACCTACATGGGCCAGATTGCGTCCTAAATCTACTTGTCCTGGAAAAAAAATCCACTTGTCCCTTTGGTGCCAATTATTGCAGAGACAAATAATGCTAGGGCTCATACAATAGTACAGTTCGAATACTACCAATTTCCTTTTGCCACCTTTCCACAGATCACATACTAGGGCTATAAGTAGAAGTGAGCAATAGTTCCAGGAATGGAATGCCCATATGAGCCTGTGCAAACCTACTTACTAAGTTTCAGGGATTTTCACAAGCTCTTCTTTGGTCTTTTTCCATACTGAGAAAGGTTGGAAATTGACTCCTGACAAGAGCAGAAGTAAAACTTCTTCCAGGGTTGGGAACAAAAATGGTTGGAGGAAAGTGAACTTGCAAACGCTCAACAGATATTCGCATGAGCAAATCTACACATGCATATTTGCTCGTGCTAAAATGTAGTTCACAAGTATTTTCTAGGAGTACGATTTCCTGGCCAACTTCCGTAAATTCTTGTGAATTCACCAGTCATAAATTTGGACATATACCAAAGGTGCACTTTTGTGACTTTCTTTAAGAATTGGGCCCCTAATTATGTCTGACGTTAACCAACACTTTTTGTTTTTATTAAAATTCTATCTCTCTATCTGTCGCTGGTATCACTGCGAGTGACCGCATTCTGCTCTTTCACACAGAGCATATCAGCACACACAGTAGTTTTGTTCAGTTCCAGTGACTTCTGAGCATTCTTTTTGCCAGTGTTTATTATATAGATGCAGGCCCGGCAGCTCCTACAACAATAAAGTTTTACAAAAACCATGTCAAAACAAGTCACGCATTGGCAAAACCAAAACGACGACCACCAATGTCGGACCTACTGGCTTTGCGCCAATGCTTGTTTATTTTTATGTTTCCCATAATCTCATTAAATATGATTACATTGATTTCCCATTATGATTTTTTTCAGCATGCATCAATATATTTTACTGAAGGATGCTTCAAATAAATCAAATTTCACAGTAGATTAGCAGAGCCTTTTTTCCCTAGTAGCAATTTCTGTGAACATTTTATTTTGAAAGCTAAGAATCAGACTTGCTTTCAAGCGTCTACAAATATTTGCATCTCATCAGAGAGCATCCTGGGAACATTATACGTAGTTTCATATTGTTAAACTTTGCAAAGGTGTGTACACATTTTCATAATGGAACCAATCTCATCAGTGCAGTCTGAGCTTACAACATTTCCTTAAAGCGCTCACCCTAATAATAAATGGGTATGCATAAATGAACCATAAATACAAGTTCGAAGAGAATTCACATATACACACAAACATTAATCTAACTGCAGACAATGCCCTTTCCTGATCCATTATGTGGTACTGTAAACTGGCAGCCAAAGGGCCTACTTGTCCTAAGGACAAAATAAATATGAAAACTTGTAGTCCTTGACCCCAAACAACATGTCCTGGGCATCGGGCTATAGGAATTCCACATCCCTGATTTTCGTATGAGTAAATATTACCTGAGGTGTGAGAAGAGGGTGTTTCAGGGAATACCCTGGGAAGTTTGTACACACCCACAAAATAATGCATTTGGGAGTATTAAAAAATCTTCCCACAGCCCATTCTAAACATTGACATGGTCAAATAGTTACTCATATCAAAGGTTGGACTAAAGATGTGTCCAGGGTGGCAGTGGGGAGATAACACCATCTAATTTGGTGGGATTGTAGGGAAAGGTATTTTTTCAGGTGGCATTGTGTGGTGTTTATAAAACAAAATGTGTTGTGTTCCGAGAACAGGCCTAACATGATAATATGTCTATAGTTAGAAGACTGACTCCGTACCTATTGGGTCAGCAATACCCTGTAAACTATCATGTATAAATATGACAGCCTTGAGCAGGGCACAGAGTGAAACGTGTGCAAGGGACAGATAAACGTGGAACACAAACATATATGTTTTATAAGAAATGCAGCTAAAAATAAATTAAAACAACAAGCTGAAATTGAGCTATGCTAAAATGTAATAAAATGAATAAAAGCAAATAAAATGTGTTTGCTTCTTAACGGCACAGACTATGGGCCTAAGTGCTAAAACATAGGTGCCCAATCTAGCCGCTAAAAGGAACCAGAGACAGGTGGAACAACAAAAGTTGAAAATGCTGACAAATTCCTGAAAACCACATTGTATGTTCAGCATCCGGAATTTAACTTTACAACTGAATTTGAGGACCACCAGAAGTATTCAGCAGCAGAGTGGATGCCTGGGATTCTTTAAACATCAGATGCTCTTCTTAAATGAAAATGTACAAACAATGAAACAAAACGTATAAAATATGACCCTATTGCCTCGTACTGAAGTTAAGACCATATTAGGGTAGTGGTGCAAGACCAGAAACATCAAACAGTTCTGCATTAGCAATTTTTCAGCATTTGATGAATAGTTAGTTTGAGAGAATGCATGGAGTAAGGGCATTCCAAGATGATGTGCTAGTTTATAGTGAGATAATAGAGTTTGGTTTTAAAAATAACTAAAGACAGTGGTTTAATGTTACAAAAATCAAGGTGTAACTATTTCCAATGTTGAATAATTGGGCCATGTCATTGGGGAGATTTGAGTACAACCTAAACCATTCTTTCCTTCAGCTATACCCAAATTCCGCTCCTCCCAGTAGTAACAAGGAGGAGTTAGTATCGTTTTTGGGTATGTGTGAATTCCATTTAAAGGTTATAAAAATATGCTGAGAAAGTGTAAACAATGTGAAAAAAGTCACAGAAGGTGTCACTCTCTCTCTGATAGTCATAAGTACTGAATAGTCCTGCCCATGTGCAGGGATCCCAGAGCACTTATTTATGATATGATTTCTTAAGTGTAGATTTTTTGCCTTTTGTCAGTAATGTTTGGCGAAAACACTTAAGACATGAGTTCTTGCAGCCTATAAGCTAGACTATATTGGCAAAATTGCTTCAAAGTGCAGTTAAAAAGGGAATATATATAAATAGGTGTGTATATATATATATATATATATATATATATATATATATATATATATATATATATTCACACACCATGTTGCTCGCAACAAGGCCTGATACCCTTGGGGGGTGCAGCGTTAATCGGCAGAGCTAACCGGTATGAACTATTCCAATATTCAAAAATTTCAATGTTATAGATATTCACTCAGTTGGTATGATTGGAAGGATTTTATTACAAAAATTATGAGTCTCTTTCACAAACCTTTTTTTTAAAGAGAAAGATGAAGAAAGAGAGGGCAATGTAGCCTAATTGGCTGCCCCTAGGTAGATGTAAAAATAGATTATGCACCTGTAACAACCCAGAGTCTTCCAGTATTCCATCATGCCCAGCAGGTGGCCGTTGCCTCAATTCTTTTTTCAGGCTTCTGGTGAACTAAGCTCAGCTTTTTTTGTGGCTTTTTTCTTCAAAAAACTCGTTGACACTCTGACGGCTGGTTCACTCAACAGACTTCAGCTATTCCAGTGTTTTTCAGTAATTTTCTTTCAGAAAATATTTTTCATTTGTCAAGAAAAATGCCATCATTATTTGACAAGTGTCCTACCTGTGGAAGAAAGAAGACCCAGTCAGACCCTAAACATGTCTGCATCATCTGCCTTCCTAACAAGTGTTCACACTACAAGATGAGAAGTTACAAGAAGATACAAAAATGTGGAAGGGGTTGTGTGAATGTTTCCTAGCTCCTCACAGTGTAGCAAGTGACGACGAGGGCACAGATGATTAACTATGTCTCTGATTGTACTAAACCAATGGAAGTCTTAACCAACTCATTAACTGTATTTTCATGTTATTCCACTGGCAAGCAATGTGATGAAACAGTGGACTATGATTCTTCCCTCTATTGGGATTTGCTCTCTGTGACGTGTTAAGGTTTGCCTCAACGGCAACCATGTAGACATCTACTCACTGACTACTTTGTGCACCTAAGTTTGTATATGTATTTCAACACAAAAACGTTTTTTAAAAAAAATTGTTCACACTGCAAGAACCTTTCCAGGCGCACCCTGAGGGAAAGAGAGAAGATTCTCCTTCATGAGACAGAAGAGTGATACAGGGAGCAACAGGCGCAGTCTGAAGGTGGACATCCAGGGGGAGAGGAGATGGTCAGGCCTCTACCAGGGCTTTGCCACCTTCCTTTAAGGACTCCAGGCATGGAAATCCAAAAATAGAAGTCACATGCAAAAACAACATTGTTCCAGGCTGACATCAAGGGCATCGACGTTGAGACAACGTAGGGTGCTCACATGTTCGCCATCGAGAGCTGGGTTGACGCTGAAGAGGAGACCACATTTGACATTTTCCTGTTATTCCACTGTTGAGCAATGTGATGAAACAGTAGACTATGATTCTTCCCTCTATAGTGATTTGCCCTCTGTGACGTGTTGAGGTTTGCATTAACGCAAACCATGTAGACATCTACTCATTGACTATTTTGTGCACCTAAGTTTGCATATGTGTTTTAATACAAAAAAGTAAAAAAAAAAAAAAAAAGTGTTCACACTGCAGGAACCTTTCCAGGTGCACCCTGAGGGAAAGAGAGAAGATTCACCTTCATCGGACAGAAGAGTGACGGGAGGAGCAACAGGTGCAGTCAGAAGGTGGACTTCCAGGGGGAGAGGAGAGGGCCCGTCCTCTAACGCGGCTTTGCCACCTTACTTTAAGGACTCCAGGCATGGAAGATCCAAAAAGAGAAGTCACCAGCAAAAACAACGTCGTTCCAGGTTGACATCAAGGGCATCAACGTTGAGACAAGGTAGGGTTCTCACATGTTCGCCGCCGAAAGCTTGGTTGATGTTGAAGAGGAAATGACATTTGACGTTGAGACATAGGAGGTCACCATTGAGGGACACCATGACGTTGAGGCAAAGGACAATTTAAACGTAGAGAAGTTTATCGACATCAAGAATTCCAGACTCCAAGTACTCCAGGGCTTTTTTTCCATCATCACCTATAGTACATTCAGACTCTCCTGCTTCTCCGCCACCTGTTCCTACACTTCCGGCACCTCCTCTAATTCCAGCTCCTCTTCTAATGCCAGCGCCTCTTCCACTATCAACACCTGTGGAAGCACCTTTAACAGGCAGACCTTTTATGCCATCCCCGAGATCTAGCGCTCCTCATTCCAGATCTTGCCATAGGTCTAAAGCTCGTTCATACTCAAGATAACATCATCATTCCCTCCACCCTTCCTCAAGGTGGTCTTCCCAGCATTCACGCCATTCTCATCATACTCGGTCTAGATCTAGGACAAACTCATGGTGCACTTCTCCTTATTCAACTTCCTCCTCCAGCGCAGGACCTTGTTTGACTCTGCCTTGTCTGACTCTTCTCAATCACGTCTCCCCAAATGACGATATAAATACCTTCTCTGACTCTCCTCAACCACGTCTCCCCAATTGATGATATAAATACCTTTCAGGAGGTTTTTGTAAGAAGAGCTTCAAAACTGAATATCCTGTTGTCCACCCCACAACTATCGACACTGGTGATTTTTTAAATGGTCCATTAGCGGGCCTAATCTAGGCCTCTTCTGCCCTCAGTCCCTGGATTATTGGAACCAGCTGTGGAACTGTTCTTTACACCAGCTACGACCAAATCAGCTCCTTCGAGGCTCCAGAAAAAATACAGACCTCTGGAGAGGGATCCATTGTTTCTCAGTTCTGATCCTCCCTCTGACTTTGCAGTCATTTGCGCTGTAAAAAAGGCACATTCTGCTCCGTCCTCTACAGTGTCTCTGGAAAAGGAGAGCAAGAAACTTGACTCTGTAGGTCGCAAGATGTGTGGCTCAATGGCTACTACAATGAAAGCAGCAAGTACCTTTGCACTGCTGGTCAGTTATGACAGAGCCTTATGGAACTCATAACAACCGTTTGCTGACCATTTTCTCGAGAGATAGAAGAGAAGAGTTTCTGGACGTAGTCAACAAGGGCCTCATGGTCTCCAATCAAGTTCAGTGCTGCAGCAGATGATTCCTTTGTAGCAGCACATGGCTACTACCATGGATTGGTTCTTCAAAGCCATTCGTGGCTTCGTGTAACAGCACTGAAGCAGGAATTTCAGCAATATGCCCTTCTCTGGTAACACTTTATTTGGTAGCCATACCAACGATGAAATGGCCAGAATGAAATCAGAAATGAAGACCCTGAAAGCAGTGGGACTGAAAAGGCGTAAGGAACAATGCAGACACTGTTATAGGCCTTGTGACCAACATTTGTACACACAGAGGGTTCAAACCACTCACTAGCTTCAAGGTCAACAACAAATACCTTTCCAACACCAGCAACGTCGCCCCCTAGAGGAAAATCTACTCATCAGCCTGCCCACAATGGAAAACCTCCAACAGGCTCCCAACAATGAACCACTGCTTCCCCCTCCACCCTTAACCATTCTGGTAGGGGAGCCTGTCTGGGGTGCTTTTAGGAAGTTTGGTCATCACCAGGCTGAAGCCTTATTGGTCTTAGTGTGGAAGAGATGGAAACGTTAATATTCTTGGCAGCGATGAAATCAAATTGAAAGAGGTAGTTTTAGAAAAACAATGCAAAACGCGGTACAAGGGCAAAGTGAAGTCACAAAGCCCTTTGATGGTTGATCAGTTTATATTAAACATGCTGAAGAGAGTTACAGGGACAAATATGCGTGCCTTTTCATATAGTGAAAAGGATGGACACATTTGATTTGTTAGAAATGGACAATGGTGGAATGGTTCAAGTGTTATTGCCAAACCTGGGATTTCTGTTAAGCGGGCACTTCTCCAAAGGTATACTACCATTTCAGCCTTCAATGTCTCCATAAATGATCATAATGGAAAGATCCATGGAAAGGTAATGAAACACCAGGCAGGGTTTCTGATGGTGGATGCTCCACAACTGCAATGTGGTTATGAAGTTCCCATTGTGAAGGGTGGCAATAAAGAAATGCTGTATTCCCCTTAAACGGAAGGACAGTATGGATTAACAGCTTCAATAAGAGGGAAATGTAGTAAACTGTATTTAACTGCTATTGTATTGTACATGTTGAATTCATTATCACTTCTCCTGTCCTCCTTCCTTTTTTTGCGCATGTCCCTCCTAGCGCAGTTATAAGGGAATGTTGTGAATGTTCCATGACTGCCGTAACTGGATGTTGGTGCTCCTGTGAGAATAAATGTACTCTACACTTTCGGAATGTTTTGTTAGTACATTGTTCACGTTTATTTTACATTTCATTGTCTGTATTTATGAGTCTGTGCCATGATGAAACTGACAATTCAAGTAGTCAGACTGAGTGCAACAAACAAACTGAAGCCCTTCAGCGCTTTACAGAGACCCTGAATGAGTGGTACAATCAAGAAAGGGGTGAGTATATCATGCCAAGAAATTGCCTATTTAGGTATACCTCTTCTTGAGTTGGCATGGCCAAAGTACAACTAACAGGCATTTTTATGTCTCAACTAGTACAGTGTGAAACATGTTAGCTTACAATGGGCCCATTGCTTGGCTTCATGGTTTGCCTAACTCCAGTGCTGGAATGAAGGGGGATCCAGTTGGATACTGGACGCTTCAGCTATTATGGAGAAACCTAGTCTCAGTAAATATGCTAAGTTGGCCTAGTGTAGTTTTCTAACACTGGGATATATTCAGAAGCGCCTGCACTCTATTTGCTTTCAATATGCAGGGAGTGAGCAGACTTTCTCATTTTACATTGCAGCTAGGCTCAAAACAAACTTAAATGACCATCAGCCCTCTTTTTGTTCAAGTATATCCTTGGCTGGGAGCTCCCTAGAGCCTGACACCTAGTCACAAAAGGAAAGGGGGGGTAAAAAAAGACCCACAGCTTATCACTTCACAAGAACTTAAAAGAAACTACAAATTGGAGGTACATTTTTGATAAGAGATAGGCCTGCACATAAGAATGCCAGATGTATCGCTCTGTATGATTATCTACAGGAATAACAAATAAAAACAGCTCTATATATATATATTTTTTTTTTTATTCTTTCACAGTTCTACTAATTTTAATGCAGGTCGTCAGTGGTTTGCATCATGCATTTCGAGATACACTTATAATAAAGTAATAAAGCATACGAGTCTGGTAATCGGTGTATAGCATGTTACATAAAACAATTTGAGTTTCGAGGTGTAGGAGTCACATCGTTGCTGGTAGGCATTACACATTAAGAATGCATGGCTGAGACAAACACAAAGTCAGGATTTAAAACGTAATGCAGTGCTTTGGGTTGCCTGTTCTAATAAGACTTCATTACTACCCAAAGAAACCCCTTTTAGTAACCTTATATTAACAACAGATTGAGAAAACACAAATAAACTTCTAAACCCATGCCTTGCAGTTTACATGCAGGTGTTTTATGCCGCCTCATAGCTCACTGTGCTATATTAGAAGGACTGCAAGTCAAAAACAGTAAGCCACTTACATACATAAAAATAAAAATCTCATCTCAATGTTACAAGGTGTGCTTTGCAGTAGACACAGTAACACTGCTATTTCAGGAGTGAAAACTGTGACTTAACAAGACATCTCTAAAGCAAGTAGATTAACCACCAAAGTTATGGTATCATTATAATTCCCTTACAATTACTGGGCACACAAGATACTCTGCAACAGATGCATTAATCCAGTAAGATATATTCAAATGTAGCCTTTGCAACCAATTAACCATGGGCGGCCCCTCCTTTAGGGTGGAGGGGCCACGCCCCCCCCCCCCACCACCTTTTCCCCTCATGAAGAGTGTCTGTCAGGCTGAACAAAGGTCACCCTGACAGACACTCTTCATTTTCAGCTCAGACAGCCAGGAGTAAGACATGCGCGATTTGCGCAGACTCCTGGCTGCCTGAGCTGAACTTTGCTAGGCTGAGGAAGTCACAGCTCCTATGGGCGTGACCTCCTCGGCTCAGCAAAGGTGCTTCGAGGTCCTCCCCCGGGTGAGGAGGAAAGCGTCACCCATTGACTTCGCCCTGGGCGCTTCAGGTTTAAGCCCTGAAGCGTCCAGGGCGAGTGTCAATCAGTAACACCTCGTCACAGAGTGGGGTGGGGTGGGGTCAGCAGTCTCACTGACCCCATCCCACTCTGTGACGAGGCTGTGACTGATGCCTTCCTTCATTGGCTGACCTAAGGTCAGCTAGCGAGGGAAGGCAGCAGTCCCAACTCTCCTGGGACCGAGGCTGAAGGTAAGTGTGTGTGATGTTTGAAAATGAATGTTTGGTGCGTCCATGTTTGAGTGTTATGAGTGTTAATGGATGTGCGTGTGTGAAAGAATGAGTGTGTGATGTTTTAAAATGAATGTTTGGAGCGTGCGTGCATGTTTGAATGGGGGTGCGTGTGTGTTTCACCCCCCCCAGCTGCCACTGCAATTAACCCAAAACAAATTTAGTGTCACCTTTTTCTTGTTACCAATATTTGTAGCAGGGTTTATTAAAAATAAATGTATACGTTGAATGGCAGACTAATTTTCATCACTGTCCCTCGTGACTTCACCCTTTTTTTTTTCACCACACCTTGACCCCCCAATTTATGGGCTAACAGAGTTAAGCGTTTCCAATCCCAGCACTACTCATCCCCCATTTTTTGGCCATGGTGTTCTTTGCTGTGGAGCAGTTTAATAATAAATTTAATAAATTAAACTATATACAAATAAAGAAAAACTTGAAAATGTTAACGCGTTTGATTGTGAAGTAACACACAATATTTCAGTATTAGAGCATTTGTTTCCCGTGTACTTGTGAGGTCCCCGGCTTCCAGTAATGATTCAGGGATTCACAGAAACCAAAAGCTTAAGAACTATTACAGTACCGCATAACTAATAACCATTGCCAAAGTAAACAGCTCTCATGGGCCACAGCTACTGGCTTTCTCGATTTGTAGAAGAGCAGGGGATACACTTTGCCTTGGATACGAAATATTACACACCATCACATCAATCACCCGAGTTGGGGGGCGGGAGGGGAGTTGATATGGGGGCGGGCGCAGGGGCATGGGGTGGTAGCGTAAACTGGTCCAACCACAGTCCACTCCGATGACCAAGCACGGTCTGCCCTATTCGGAGATTCCACTCTCCCCACCAGTCAGTCCAACTAGCTAAGGCGCAAAATGTTCACCGATCAAAAGAGGCTATCACAGCCCGGTACACAACTGGCTCAATTCAACTGCACTTTGATTCACGTCAACCAAGACCAACCTACTCCAAAGTACGGGAAAATATGAATATCGAACCCGCCGACTCAAGGAGGGCGGCTCAGACAGCGGCATGCGCACTCCACACAGCCCATCTGAAAAACAAAGTTCAGCATTCTATGCAGCACACTCGGCTCTTCTGAAGAGACGACCATTCTCCAATCCTAGGCAACCTTAGACATTTCCTCTCCTGCGATTCCCGGAAGTGTTAAAATGTGGGATTGGTTGGTGTACGACCCGGAAGTGCTGACAAATGACATCCGTTAAAACATCAACAAAGGACAACGGATCCTGTGCTGATTTCTCGGACGGTCCATGTAAGTAGTGGACAGGTTGTCATGTTATTTACAACCAGACGTCAGGACCTGACAGTAGAACGTTCGCAAACTCTTTCAAAATGAGCAAACGTCATGTCTTCGCAGTTTATAACACTTCCACATTCATGAGAAATTGGCTGATTTACGAGAGATATGCACGGAGCGTATATTTACTACGTTTTAATAAGAGTTGGGTTCTATGTGATCATTTTTGTACAGTGCTGGACATGGTGCCCCACGGCAACTTTAGAACAATGAAGAGAATCTTCAGATATTGACAGTTTTGTGAGTCTCAAAGTGTAAGAAGGGCTAGTTGCTTCTATTTCACAAATAGCAGATCACACGAGTCGGATAATGAACTGAGTTAAAACACCCTAGAGGAAAATATTTGAGATGTGGTTATTCCATACAGTCGTGTGTGGCAGGCACCGGGTCCTTCGGTGTGGTGTTAGTCCCGTCCAGGGCGAGGTGTTTACCGAAAAGGCATACTTAAAGAAGTGTTCTTTTTCAGGTCGTTTCTAAAATTGAGATAGAGGGGGTGATATCTTAAAGATAGATCTAGTTCATTCGGATGTGCGATTTCCAAAGATTTAACGTTTTCCCCCTTGTTTAATATGTTTGTGCTTTCTTTGACATAATATAGCGACATTCTTGGATCTGTAGCTGCTCTTAAGTAATTAGTGGGTGGCCACATTTTATTTGCAGAGTGCACGGAGTGCCGCGTTATTCCTGCCTCCTTTTAATATATTAATTGCAAATGCCTTTTAGGAAGCCACAGCTTTCATCTCCTAACTTTGAATATAATTTTTTCGCGGCACGAGCTTGATTGGAATCTTTCAAGTATTCCCCAATTTCGTCACTGATGGCCTACTGCTGTATGTGACAGGATGTTAAGATTGTGTGCGTACATTAATGTCCGCTTGGACGGCTGATTATTCTATACCAAAAAGAACTTCTTTTTTCAGGTTGTCAGAGGTAAAGGTACAATATGTGTACTCCTGTTGCCTTAAACCTCCTAGCAATCACGTTTAATATTCTTATTCAATTGTAGGTATGCCAATTGAGTGTGTCATCTGCCCAAGAGCACACGTGAATCCTTAAAAAATAAGCTGTCCCCGGAATGAGTATAGCCTCTCAGTGCACAATCTTTAGCAGCAAAATCTGCACTGGGTAATCTCTACGCAGATCATTATTTCTTCATTTTATTGTTATTGTTGATGAACGACGTCAATAGTAAATAGTTGGTACATTGTCCTTCAAGAACACAATAATCTGTTTCTGATACGTTTAATATCTTGAATCTTTATGACATGAAATTTGGTGCATGACTCTCTTGTAATCCTCAATGTATTTCAGACCTTACAGAGGTTCTCCATCAAGATAAACGTACTTACGGTAGTCTGCAAACAACATAATTTAACAATTATGTTATCAGGGAAGGAAAATCACAAGAATTTACTGATAAACACCATGTATCTTGGTGGGGTTATATCCCGCCTCATTTACTTATGGTGATGAATTGTTGCAGTGTACCTCTTTGACTAATCCATTGTGTAACAAGCCTCAAATTATGTGAGTGACAGTTTCCTGTGTGGTCTGCTGGAGTATTTCAACCAAGAGACAAGAAATGACAGTGGAGACTAATAATTAAGAGTACCAGAAGCACAACAAACCCAACATATTAACTGTGAATGGATAAGAAGGCCGTAAGGGTACATGGATGGAAGAATCCAAAGTGCTGTGGTTTACGTATTAGTAAATAGGAATTACCATCTGCATAGACCAGAAGAAAGAGCAGAATTATAAATAGACTGAGAGTGGAAGCAATGAAATCCTCAACCCAGATCTTACCTTAAGCATGAATGTTATGTGCAACAGTGGTTTACTTGGTTATGTGACAGGCGTCAAGTGATGGAGATGGAAATAGTCTACGTTATTTGAATGGTCAGTAGAAGAACCAGATCTGGGTATACTAGGTATTAGAAAGAGACAAAGGAAGAATGTGATAGCACCTATGCCGAAGGTATGAAAGAATGAGTGGGCGAGCAGGTCAGTTTGCAATATATGCAAAGATTGGAGAGATAAGTCATGATTCTTCATATTCTGTTGTTACTGAGATGATGTGAAGTATGGCAGAAGACAACTCCATCTGTCATATTTAAAGTACAAATAGAGGTTGGGTTACAGACATGAAAGTGTGATACAAAGAGTAATGAGAGAAATTATTGATTTTCATAGTGTTAGATGAGCAGTATAAAGTGAATAATGTCACCAAAAGAAATGGTCGAATTCATAATAAGAGTATCACAGGCTCTGGAGTCAGATGCTGAATGGTTTGTTTTTAGAATGACGGTAACAAGACAGGCGAAATGAAGAGGCAGAAGCCAACTTCTAATATGTTAGAAATAAGCTGAAATAAAAAAAAAAAATGAAAGAAGAAAGAAATATGAGTATGACTGATCAGTGTGTGCGACTGGTAATGCTCAAAGTGGAGCTGGAATCGGTGTTATATAAAAATAGCTATGGCAGATGAATGAATATGTCACCCAAGTAATGGGAATGCTGTATATTTACATTGTTAAAAACATCCAGAATAACTGCATATTTTCCCTACTTGCTTTTATAAAAAGTGTAACCTTTCAATTTTGTCATTTAAATATACTGTGTTAGAAATGGGCGCTCTAGTTGTCAGAGGTATACACCCTTAGCCAAGTAGGGACCACAATCCTAGTCAGGGGTAAGTCACACTAAGTCACACGCAATCCAAATTATCCTGTGCTCACCTTCTGGTAGCTTGGCACTGAGAAGTCAGGCATAACTTAGAAGGCAATGTGTAAAGTATTAGTGCAATAAATCATACAATAACACAGTGAAAACACCACAAAAATACACCACACAGGTTTAGAAAAATAGATATTTATCTTAATAAAATAAGGTCAAAACGACAAAGATCCAATGAGCACCAGTTGAAATATCACATTTAAAAGAGTCTTAATCCTTGAAAATAAACAGTTGTCTTTTTGTTACACACAGTACCTGGTATGCGTAAAAAATAACGATGCATGGAGACCGCAGAGGAGGAGACGCGTGGAAAAATAGGGTGTTGCATTACATTTTCTGGTGCAACACAGACAATGCGTTGTTCCTTTCCACACTGCAAGGGGTTTGTGTCGTTTTTCGGTGCTCAGTCTTGGTTCCTCACTGTGGTGTGGGTATATTTTGATGCCCAGGAACGATGCAGGGAAAATCCTTGATGGGCTGGAAGAAGGCAGGGGCACTGCGTCGATTAGGTAAGTGATGCATCAAAGGGTCAGTTGCAAGGCAGGCGCTGTGTCAAATTTCCAGCCGGGAAGTCGGGGCTGCGTCGTTCTGGTCGGCTGTGCAGCAATTCCTCAGTTGCAATGCAGGCTTTGTGTCAATTTCAGCAGGCGGTGCATCGATTTTTGACACACAATGAGTTTCCTGTAGAGATGAATTCTTTTTGGCCCGGAGACTTCAGAAAACAGGAGGCAAGGTCAATCTAAGCCCTTGGAGAGCACTTTTGGGGAAGACAGAGTTCTTCTCAGCAAAGTCAGAGGCCAGCAGGGCAGCAGTCTTTCTCAACAAAACAGTCCAGATGAGTCCTTTGGGCAGCCAGGCAGTTCCTCTTGACAGGGTGCAGGTGTAGGTCCAGAAGTGTCTGATCTAGTGGGGTCAGAGACCCAGTTTATATACCCCAAAGTGGGGGAGACTTCAACGAGTGGTTTTGAAGTGCACAAGTTCCCCTTTCAGTTCGGCCCTGTCTGCCAGGGTTCCAGTAGGAGGTTTAGCAGTCCATTGTGTGAGGGCAGGCCACTGGCCTTTGAAATGTAAGTGTCAGGCCCTCCACCCTTCCAGCCCAGGAAGACCCACTCAATATGCAGATGAATGCAGGCGTGACTGAGTGTCCAGTGTTTTGTGGTTGTCTGGGTGAAATGCACAAGGGAGCTGTCAACCAGCACAGACCAGATGTTGATTGGAGACAGACTGTAAAGCACAGATGGTTTTAAGTGCAGAGAAATGCTCCCTTTCTAAAAGTGACATTTCTAAAATAGTAATATAAAATTCAACCTTACCAATAAGCAGGATTTTCTATTTTTCTATTACCATTCTGGCCACACTAAATATGACCCAGTTACCTCTTACATAGGTCAGAATCTACCACTCAAAAAGTATATGAGGGCAGTCCTAATGCTAGCCC
The DNA here is from genome assembly GCF_031143425.1 of Pleurodeles waltl. Lineage (NCBI taxonomy): Eukaryota > Metazoa > Chordata > Amphibia > Caudata > Salamandridae > Pleurodeles > Pleurodeles waltl. Next base: position 702,871,302 of record NC_090440.1, read on the forward strand.
ATGAAAGGAGCAGGCCTCACAGTAGTGGAAAACGAATTTAGGAGTTTTCCACTACCAGGACATATAAAACACATATGTACATGTCCTATCTTTTACCTACATAGCACCCTGCCCTATGGGTTACCTAGGGCTTACCTTAGGGGTGATGTATATGTAGAAAAAAGGGGGTTTAAGGCTTGGCAAGTACATTTAAATGCCCAGTCGAAGTGGCAGTGAAACTGCACACACAGGTCTTGCAATGGCAGGCCTGATACATGGTTAAGGGGCTACTTATGTGGGTGACCCAATCAGTGCTGCAGGCCCAATAGCCGCATTTAATTTACAGGGCCTGGGCACATGTAATGCACTTTACTAGGGACTTATAAGTAAATCAAATATGCCAATTGTGGATGGACCAATGTTACCATGTTTAAGGGAGAGAGCACATGCACTTTAACACTGGTTAGAGTGGTAACGTGTCCACTGTCCTAAAGCCAGCACAAATGAGGTAAGATAAAGAAGAGGAGGAAGGCATAAAGTTTGGGGTGACCCTTCAGAGAGGCCATTTCCAACACACTGTATCCACATTTCCTATCCACTTAATTTCCCTTTAGAATAAGGTTTGTAAGATTTCAATGAAAATAATTGGTTGAATTACCTTGAGAACTTGTAACTCAAGTTGACTTAAGTTGTATTTGTTTTCTGAAAAATGTGTGGCCATGCTTGATTGATGCTTTTGTTACTGATGTTGCTTTATGTTCTGTGAGTCAAGTTTTATTTTTTTCTGTCTGTAATTTTTCTGTATAGTAGTCTACATGAACATTTTAAACAATCTATGGAGTTGCTGGTGTCAGTCTATTGCATAAGATTTTTTGCCACCGTATGGCTGCATTATATATTCACCTCTTATTACATTGTTACAAGGGACACAACTCAAACAGGAAAATACCTTAATGGTAGCTTTTTGACCAGTTGTCTTATTGTTCGTGATTATCTCTTTAATGTTGTCCGATCTTTGACAGACAAACTGAGGTATGTTTGAGAATAAACCGTTAAAATCACTGTCACCCTAGAGGATTTCTCATCTTTTTAGAAGCAGGGAGGTTCTTTTCTTTACCCTGTTTTTCAGATTTTTTTAGTATCTCATGTTGCAGTTTAAAAACTTTCATCCTGAAACTTTAAAAATAGATTTACCTTACTCTCAACTCACAAGATCAAAATAAAAAGAATTGCATCAGAAACCAATAAGAAAGTGCTTAAATCGATTTTTTGCATCCAATTTAATGTTCAAGGCTATCTTCTTGACATTATTAAAAAGGCCCAAGAGAGAATAAGCTCTCAACTTAGTCCAGTCATCATAAGACTATCAACAAAAGAAGGGAAGTCTTACAGGCAGAAAGAGATTTTAAGGGTGTATTCTCAAGCAGGCTTTGATTTGCTTATCAAACATCCAACAACATTTAAGAGATAATCACAAAAGACAAGACAGTTGGTCAGAAAGAGAATGCCACCGGAATGTACTTCACCCATTTATGCTGACTTCTCTCTAACAATGTAATAAGAGGTGATTCCGTACTGTATCTACATAGTGGCAAACAAACCAAGTAGAACCTGTGCAACGTGTAGTCCCTGCAATTGCATATGTTCTTTGAAACGCCCATGTGGACTGCTAAATGGGTGAATGACCGAAAGAAAAAGAAACCTCTTCTCACAGAATATATAAGCAACATTCATAGCAAAAACATCAAATATATTGGTGCCATACAATTTTCATAAAACAAACATAAGTCATCTCGAGTTTCATTGAAGTAATTCAACCACTACCTGGCATGTGCGTCTGAAAAAACCCTATTATATAGCGAAATCAAGTGGATAAGACATTTTGATTCAGTCTAACTGAAGGGACTTAATGACGGAATTGAAATGTCATTCCTTTTATAAAAGCAAGTAACACACAATTTCCTTAAGTTGTTTTGATGGTTTAACAATTTAGGCATATTGTGTTTTCATTACTCAAGTGATTTTTTTTTTTTTACACATATTCATCTGCCATAGGTTTTTATATTTAACACATATTCCAGTTGTATTTCAAGCATTACTAGTTGCACACACAATTATCAGTCATAATTTTTTTAATTTATTTTTTTCTGATTCTGCATCTTCTTTATTTCACTCATTTGTATTTGATTAGAAATTGGCTTCCGCATCTGCATTATGTTTACAGTCTTGTTACAGTCATTCTAAAATAACCTGTTTAGCGTCTGATTCCAGAGCCAGAGATATGTTTATTATGAATTCCATTGTTTTATTTTGACATTCACTTTATGCTTCTCATCTGTACACTATAAAGATCAACCATTTCACTAATGATGCTCCATATCACGCTTTCATTTTGATACCCAACCTTTAGATCTATATTTGTACTTTCAGTATGGTGGATGATGTACCCTTCCGTCTTTTGATGTGCTTCACGTCACCTCACCTCAGTAACATCAGGACATGCACAATTGCTTCTTCCCTCTCCATTGGTGGCATATACTGCTCACTGATACCAGATTTTATTGATTATGTTGGGCATTCAAATAAGGTGGACAATTTCCAGCTCCATCATTTGCAGCATATCATGATACCTTCTGTCGTGTGATCACAAATGTGGAGATACAACCACTCTGTAGTCTCTTCACTGGCACCAGCATACAGTTAAATATCGTGTTAGTGAGCACATTGCGGTCCTTGAGGTAAGATTTTGATCATGGCATATGAGCAATTTCATCACTTCCAGTCAAATTATATTTAATTTTTTGCGTCTTCTTCTGGATTCTGTAGAGCACAATTCTTGTTTACTGATATTTGAAACTCAGCACATTGAATTATCTCATCAGGTTCCCCTGCTGCCTTTGTACTTGGTTCTTGCTCCATTCATGGTCAATATGGTTGTTTTTTCATGTTTTTGCAATGCGTAATTATCAGCTTTCACTGCCTTTTTTTTAGGTCAAGCGTAAGCGTTCGACCTCGTGTATACTTTTGGTATACTTCTTATGGCTTAAAGTGATTTCATTTGTTGGTTGCAGTGCCCTTTAAATATTCATGCTAGCTAGTGGTCAGATCTGCCTTTTTCTCCCTCCTTTTTCTGTTTCAGAGCAGTGCCCCCCTACCAGTATAATTCCACTTTGGTTCATTTATCTATTGCAGTGACAGACTTTTTTTATTTATTTCTTTGGTGCTCCCTTTTTTACTGTGGGTGTTTTAGGCTGGTAGCTGCCTGCGTTTTATTGCAGCATTCTGTTCCTCCCATGTCGCTGTCATTTGTTTTGGCTTTATTCCAGTGCTGTCCTCGTTTACCTTTGGCTCCTAAAATAGGCTTATTTTACAAAAGAAACACCCAGTCCTTCAGCTCACTGCTCACAGAAGCCACAATATGCTCTTTCTGGTAGAATGTAGCTAAACCTAGAAGCAATTATGTGAACCTTGCTTAGCCTCACAACGCATCTCAAGTCTGTCTCTCTAGGGCTCTTCGACTGCCAGGACTCGCAACATCGTACACAGGGCATTGCTTATCTCCTTTATTTGGGGCATAAATCTTCTCAGGGTGCTCTGCTAGTTGAAATGTGAGGCAAGAATACTTCTCCTTAAGGGCTTGTTTTCACAGCATGTTCAACTTTAGTTGTGATGTTAATGGCCAGAAACGCTCACGCTGAACAAACTGTTCCAACACCACTGTGTGGAAACAGAATAACAAACAATATGCGCCAATGTGACTGTGAAAGGCACATTAAATTAAGTTAATAAAGTATTTAATTACAAAAAAGTAATTCACAGTAACCCGACTGTCAGGAAGTCTCACTCTTATGCTAGTTCACTCTTCAAACCTCTTCCATTTGCTGTTCAGTATGATGTAGCCAAACTCTAGCTTTTGCCACGCCGTGCACACCAGTCAAACTGATAAAAAAAAAAAAAAGAAATCCCTTGAGTGAATCACAATGAGTGAGTTCCATTCAAACTATGTTAACAAGGAAACCGTCCTATGAATGCATGGCTCTCCTCAAGGACGAACAGCATACATGTTTGTTTTCGTGTTCAGGCCATCTTACAATGCATCTTGTGGTTCGTTCGGTCCAAAATATAATTTTGTGTATTCAAATTCTTGATGGTACTTAATGAAATAATGAGTAGGCCCCTTCAACAATAACTATAACCTCATAATTTATAGAAGGGCACTCCGTGTGAGGGTTAATGCGCATATATATGCTTTGCATAATTTCTTTATGTAATCGGTAAACAATGTCGTCTGACAAGAGGTGTAGAGGGGCTTAACTTGACAGAAGACAAGCAGTGGAAAAAGCGGTGCGAGTCACATTAAATTTGTTTAGTACATCGACTCCGATATAGAAAGCAAGGCCCACTGTTAGATAATGCAGTTATAACATGTTAATGCTGGGAGTTCCACTGAAAGCATCTGAGTGGAGAGGTTTGATGCTAGCTGGTGTAGCGTTTTCAATTACAACATGCTAGAACATTCGGCCCTCTGTAGATGGAATGTTCTGGCAGCATTGGAACCCTCTTGGCTCTGGGATATGCCAGTCCCAGGCCCTCTTCCTTTAAGTTGTGAGCCTTGGATTGGTTTAGACCTATAAATCATTGGGCTTATTATAACCCGTCAAGCTATGATGTGGAAGAAAGTACTAGGCGTATGGACTCCAAAATACTTTACTATTTGTTCTGCTCTGGAGGTGTATTGCTCGACTTGTCGCTCAAGTGGGTAGGGTATTCATCAATAATATGGCTTCAGTGCAATGTGAAGGTGTGATAGATTCATGGCAGCTTCTTTTCACTGACACAGAACAGAGAGAGCATATGGTGCGCAACGGGGTGCCAACACATACACAACTACATGGTGCAAGAGGTTTAACATTTTTTGTTTCAGATATGCAGGCCCCTAACATCCAAGTATCTATGTCAACTGTCACTCAGGAATTGTGCCAGGTTGAAAATGCTTACCATGTGAATTTGCATCTTGTGAGTGCAGCCCTGAGGGCCCAAACAGTGAGAGTGATTCAGAAGGGCCTACCATTTCTTAATGTAGGTCCCATTGTCCTGTTTGGTTTCAGTTTTGGTTGCATGCATATCAAAAGCAGCACTGGGCGCCACTTAGTCATCTGTTATCCTTGTCTTTATTGCCTAAGTCTCACCCTCATTTCTGCCTACTATCACCTAAGGACAGGCATTGTCATATTAATGGTCAGTAAAAGATTTGACCCCCAGCAGCTAAAGCTACCGAACTCTCAGTTCCAAGGATGTGGATGTGCTTATAATTAGAATAGCAGATTGAAATTAGGATGTTAAATGGCAATATTTCACTTTGTGCTGCAGATAGCGGAAGATGGTATATGGAAGTGCTTTAGTTATATGCAGGGCCACTTCAATTATGTGGCAGGAAAGGAACAAATTATAAGGCAGGGTTGACCAATTTATTGGGCAAGAAAAGTCCAATTGGGCATTAACAAATCCAATAGCTCTAACTCTTGCAAATGCGAGACCTACTGCACTGCACAAGCTTGGATGGGTTACACACTTCACCAGACAGTAAACTGTTACCCACATCACTTGAGGTTTGTTATGTATCTGATTATTCAAAGAGTTAGTCCACGACTGTTCATCACCATAAATTCATTAAACACAATATAACCCACCAGCCCACAGGGTTTTTATTACCTCTTGTGATCTTGGTTTCTTGGTAAAATACTTGTTATATTATGTTTTCTTTGCAGAATACAATAAAGTTCTCCACATGATGGACTGGAGATTATAACACGCTGATGCATAAAATTACACATACTCAAAATTCAAGACCATAAACTAATCATTTGCAGATTATTGTGTTACTGACACAGAATTTATCAACCATATACAGTTAATGTCTTTTTTTTAAACATTTTGAATGGATCATGTCACTCACTCATGAAGATTACCCCGTGCAGATTTCACTGCTACTGGTTGCACACAGCTTGTTTTTAATGAGAATTTTTGCATCGGCAATCCTCTTTTCGTCTATTTAATGTTTCATTTTTTTTAGGAACATAATATTTTTTTCTAAAAACTAGATATGTGTTGCAGTTATGAAGAAGATAACATAGTTTTCTTTCATACTAATCCAGACTGATTTTTATGCTAGCATTAGGAACATTGTCTGGCCATAACACACATAGGACATGCTTAGATTGTTTACATTTTTTATGTGGATTTCCATTTATATTATCATCAAATGCACGGTTAGGTCTTGTTTGCTTCACTGTTGATCAACGTTCCACCTTATTTTTGATGAAGAGAGCCTTTATCCAAACTCAGCCGATGTATCTTCTCTTAATACAGAAATCAGATTTACATCTGCCAGTTTCAGTCCATCGTTGATAGATGATACCTGGCATTCAGGTAAGTGGTTCTGTTGTGCCACTCTTTTTTATTCTTGCCGAATTGGCTATTTGTATTTTATATTTGATTTGCCAAAAAATGACAAAATCAGAGTCTCTTATTCCATCTGATAGACATTGTGATGCATTCTATGCAAAGTAGTTTATGCTCCTTTAAATAACCTATCGGTTTATGTTGCTCTTTTCTATTGCATACTCCTTGCAATCATGACATTTGTATAATGCTTTTCATATCATGGGCATCCCTTCATGATACATTTAAGCTGTCAATTTCACTTGTACAGACTCAGTACTTATTTGGAAGTATTTGTTATTGTAGTAGTTCAGAATATGCATGTCATTGAATTCCATTTGTTTTTTCTATCATTGTGGTATATCAGCTTCGCACTTTTTAACCCATCAGAACTGGTACTTGGCTTTTATTCAGTGACCGACACTGAGATGAGGTCACTTTCAGTTTGTATGACACTATGCACAAGTTTTGGGCTCTTGGTTAAATTGTACAGCGTATAGTTAATAAATGTGTCTCTGTCCTTCCTTATTCATTGTGCTTTTCCCTTAACACAGTTATATTTCATTAGATCCAGTTTGCATCAACCCCCGTGTCTTCAAAAACATTGTAAATGGAGGCATTGTAATCAGTCACCTATTATTACAATTATTTGTTTTTCATGTTAATCGGTAATTAATAGTTCAGATTAATAATCGCATAACTGTAGTAGTTCCCGTCTGCTGGCACAGGAGTGTGTATTTCTATTTTTTTTTTTAAACTACTTACCCAAGGGATAGAATGTTAAAGAAATATACATCTCCTGGGACACTTGACTTATGTACTCCCCAAATCATTTAGATTGGTTGGCAAAGAAAAAACCTATACCTATACTGCTCTCATTGCATTAGACTGTGCACTATATTTCAAATGCAAGCACAAATGTTCAGTGCATGGTGATATAGCCTTGTAAGCAACAGTGCTGTATTGGATACGTTTTATAGCACATGTGGAGCTGTGTCATTGTGCACTGCACCCACTTATTAGCCTGTTGTTAGGTGACAGATTTTTTTGTCTTTGTACTCCCTATATGTCTTGTAGTGGCATGCAAAATCAGTTGGCATAGTATGAACCCTTTAGAACAGAAGGGCATTCTCCGCCCTAGGGCCAACTCATAGCTGTCCTGAAAAAATACTCACATGCAATGTTTTGATAAACGTCCGAGGGTAGCAGTGACTGCACTGTTTGGCAGTGCTGTTGAACTGTTAATGGGGCAGGAAAAACACCTAGCAGAAATGGAGTGGCGCCCAACACACCGCACAAATAACATCATGTCATGCACCCTTCTATCCATGCCCCTTAGGTGACTGTTTAATTGTCTTAAAAATGCACACGGTCTCATTATGTACAGTGCTTTTAGTAGTTTAGAAATTGAAGCTGATAGTCGTAACACTTGTTTTAACACAAACCTCTTCTTCGTGTTAGCCAAGCACACTGCCAATAACAATGGAAATTGAAGCAAAGTATATAGCACCTACTGCTGATAGGCACAAGCACAGAAACACCTGCACCCTTGAGTGCCATGGAATTGTAAAGATAAAAAGATGATCAGGCACTAGTTTCTCTTCACAAAGTGTACATCATTTGCCAGAAGCAGTAGTTTGCTATAAAAAGCACAACACTTGCATTGTAACTTAGGAATCAGTTGAGTCTAAAGAGCAGACAGGACCTGAAAGTTAGAGGGACTAAATTTGCAGGAGTCCTGTTGAAGCAGCCTCTGCAACCATGGCACACAGCTCAAAGGAAGAGACTTTCAGAGATTTCTGTTATCCCCACTAACAGTCTGTAGTGGTCCCTAGTGGGGTTTTGCACGTTGGATTTGGACCCCCGGTTCCCTGGACCTCGGCCCCCGGACTCTGATCCCCTGGCTCCTCACCTGGGATCCCTGGCCCATGGTATTTCTGCAGTGGATGGACTTCTGGAGCATTGGTCTTGGGTGCGTCTCGGTCCGGAGTGCTGGAACACGAGACCTGACCGTCACACTGCAGCAGGCGGTGTTACTAGGCCTGCGGGTCCGCAGAGCATTGGTCAGGTGCTGGGTCGGCCACCTGGACTGGACTGGACTGAAGCAGCGTGCAGCGAGATGAGCTGGAGTTGTTGGAAGCACCAACCTGAGCCTAAGGCAATTGGCAACGCAAGTGGGCCCAAGTGGGGGTGGAGGTGGGTGGAAGCCTAGGCTGCAGTCAACCAGTCTTTGGCAGAGGCACCTGGCATTAGGCCAGTGCGACTTGTCAGGGCTGTGCTGCTCTGCGTCGCCCTGCCCCCTGGGCCTTAATTCTGGCTTCCTCCAGCTTTTTTCAACTACCAACTGTTTATACTCCGCTCTAAAGCCTTCACACAGCGTTTTGACAGTACTGCATAAGTGCCACAGAATGCTATACTAAGGAATCTACACACGCTGACCTTTTCTGCTGCTTTCCACCTAAACTTTCCTAATTTGAAGGGGGGAGTGCCAGGACTGTGTGTGCCATGAGGTCTGGCAAAGTAAGAAAAGAGCATTTAATTTCCTAAAAAACATAAGAAATGCCATTGAGGTGACACAGTGCAATGTTACATCTCACCTGTCGCCGTCTCCTGATGAGGGGGCTCACCCTCTTTCGCCTGACTCCACTACGCCGGAACTCCCTCCAATGGTTTCACAAGTTGCCAAATCGTTCAACTCCCTAGTTTTGAACCCTCAACACCATGCCATCAGCTCACCTCATCTAAGTTCCTTGAAGCCTCGTGAGCCCTCCCTGCTGGCCTATTTTAAAAAGAAACCCAAGGTGGAATCTAAGGTAAATGGTGGAGATACCCAGCCCGTGAAGAGTCTGGGCAAAACTTTGGCGTCTGTAGCTACGGAGGCATCACCAACAGCTTTTGAAACATTGACAACAACTGTGTTAATTCATCGACCTACTTCGCCAGTTCTCCGGGCTCATTTATCCCCCTAGAGTCCGGGGTCTTTACTTTTACTCAGTCAGTCTCTCAAGATGAAGTGAGCTCATCAGTATTGCAGGTGGGTAATCTGCCTGTGGGCCCATCGAAGCATGAGCTCTCCCCAATTGTTATCCCAAGTGACGAATCCTTTGATGGTAGGGAGTGGGTTGCTTCCCCAGCAGCTTCTTCTCGGCTGAATGTGCAGGCTGCGAGCATTCAAGATTGCCAGCAGGACTGCAGTATGGCCCTCTTAATCAGGCCTCCGGCTGCACAGTGGACCCGCAGCCCAACTGGTAGCATCCTTCTATGCTACCCACGAGATCACTCAGTGGGGTCAGTGACAGTAGCACCCAAATTGAGTTCAACAAGGGCAAGCTCAATGATCAGTTGCTTTTGGATCTATCCTGTCTCCAACCTGAATTAGTGGGTGGTACTGAGGTGGAATATAATTCTGTGCTCAATCCCAAGACTGCTGTAAGTGGCTCCGTTTGGCCTCAGCTTCTTCAAATCCAACAATCCACTGTGTTGGGCTTGAACTATCACTCTGATAAGCTGGACATCCAAGCTGATCTGTTGAATACATTGCCCACCTCTGTAGGTGGGATTGACCATGAAATAGAAAATCAAAATCAGTTAATTACTAGAGCGCAAACAAGTTCCAACTTAATTCAAGCAACCTGCTGCTGCTCTTCGATTATAGAAAGCCTATCATCTCTGCCTACTTTTTTAAGTTCGGTTCCAACTGAAATTAAGAGGCTATCTACAGCATCCGTATCCCGGTGATCTCACTGAACTCGAAGTCTTATTCAGACCAGGCTTGGAAACCAATTAAATCAAAAACATTGGACGAATATTTTCTTCTGGCAAAGAGTTCAACAACCATCAGACCAACCTTGCCTGCTATTACCGGAGATTTTGAGCAATGTATCTTGTCTAGCCGTGTTTATAGGAACATTTATACTCCTGGAGCCGAGTCTATGGATCCAGTTCATACTCCTCATTGCTGTATCATGTCACAAACTGATTTATGACAATCATTGTCACCAGGAGCTGACCTTGGAGTTCAGTACCCGCTGAGCATGAGGGGAAAAAATAGGCTCCAGAAACAACGGAACAAAAGGAGGAGTCTACCTCCCCTAGGGACTTCAAATAATGGCCAACAACTGGTCCAACCTGATGCGGAGCAGTCACAGAAGGTGCCCAATGTGTTTCCACAGACTAATTCTCTGGTGGAGAAACAGGGTGGTTCTTTGCCATCCAGTGAGTCTGCGCAGGGCCCTATGGTCAGTATTATTCTGAAGAAAGTCGGATCTCCCCCCAACGATCTTCTGATCCCTGTTGAAGAAGGCAAAACTGGCAGTTTGGTTGCTCCCACTGTTACAAGCCTGGAGGGGGGGATGGGTGGCCCTGTCAGTATTGCAGTAACCTCGTCAAACCCCAAAGTGGACCACAAAATTACTAGCGGTGAGGTAACGGGCCCAGGATGCCTCATTCCCTCCAGGATGCCTTTTGAGAGTCACAGGAGTCAGCCCCCTGACTTGTTATCAAGCCTTTTTTGGGTCCGTCCAGCACGGTGGATCAGTCACACCCAAGGCCCTTTTTGTACCCCCCACAAAGGCCTCATCGGAGTGTGAAACCACCAAACTTGTGTTTATACCGGAATACCGCTCAAGGGGTGCCCACGACATCTTGAACAGATGGAACATTTTAAGACTCTTTAAGGCCATCTTGGAAATTAGTAACATTGGATCAGGTAAAATCGCCTCTATTGAATTTCATTCTACAAGGGGTTTTCAGATAGGGGAATCCACTTTTGTCTCATTGGTCTCTGCCTCCTTAGCGCAGTCTAGTCTCGCTAAGAAAGATATATTTCATTCTTGGGGTGTTAGGATTGTTCCTCATATGAATTCAGGCCATCCTGCGCAACTATCTGAATCCCAAAGATTCCTGTAGCATCAAAGCCATTTTCTATTTTGAAAGGTGCTCAGGGCAGCTCCATTACCTTCAAAGGCACTGGAATTACCGGTGCCGGAAGCCAGCGGGGGTTATCTGGGATTGACCGCCCTCCGCTCTTGACCTGCTGGTGGGGTCCTTAGTGCCAACGTTTGAACATCTGTCCTTATGCTTGTGGAACATTAATGGGGTTGTTCATAAGTTTGATTCAGTTGATTTAATATCTTTTCTAAATAGCTATGATGTAATCACCTTGCAAGAAACATGGGCTGAGGTCAGCTGTCCATTGTTGAGGTTTTTAGAAATATGGAAATCTGCCCATAGAAAGAGTAAGAATGCTGTGCTGGGTGGGGGGGTGGGTGCTTGCCATTTATGTTGCTGTCAAACTAAAAGGGTGTATTCGATACTGGCTTGGGAAGAAAATTGGATCCAGGGGATTGTGATTAGAAACTGGAGCTCGCAGCAAACCCTCATTGTGATAAACGTTTCAGTTGCTCCTGGAACAAAGGAAAAAATGCAGATTTTGGGTGACCTAGCTGTGGAATATCCATGTGCTGATTACCTTGTAACTGGGGATTTTAATACAAACTTAGTTCAAGATACTTCCAAAGCTCTTGAATGCCCTGATCTTTGTAATCGTCAGTTAGTTACTGAACAGCTGAGACCCTGGGACTGCCCGCACAGTCCCCTGGGAGAGTATGTGGTAACGCATCTAAATAGTATGGGCTTCAAAGTTCTGAATGAACGTTCGCACGACGATGCTCCTCCGTGTTGGACAAGATTGGACGGGCAAACTTATTCATATTTGCACTATTCTATCTGTAACATGGAATTGTTTCCTTTCATTGAGAAGTTTTTGATTTCTTCGCAGTGTGAGAGTGATCACCTCCCCCAGATTGTAACCATAAAATCTAGTTTTCATTTCCATGACATTGCATGGGCTGTGGGTGGTAGTGTTTGTTCCGAGTCAGTAAAACATATAAAATGGAACCCTTCTATTAGTGATATAATAATGGCTGAATGTGTAAACTTCCTTGATTCTGAAGGATCTGGCTGTGTGTCCCTAATTAAGTTATGTGATACATTTTTCTCCTTTTTATGGTCAAGGTTTCATCAACCCGCACGAAACTCTACTGTGCTCTTGCCCTTTGATATTTCTAGGGAAACTCAGAGTTTAAAGAAAGTGCGTAACAGATTGACTAGGGCAATTAGGAAGAGCCCTGACTCTGAGGGTGTACTAATCGGGTTCAAAGAACTGCTGAAAGATTATAGAAAGGCTGTCTATGACGACCACCAGAGACATTCTAATCGGTTTTGTGCCAAACTTATAAGTGCAACCAAGGATTCAAATTCAAGAAAATGTTGTCTCCTTATTAATAGTTTAATAAATAATCAGAGGTGCCTTGGTACTGTTAACATCTTGGGAGGCGACTGGATGGCCTATATGGTTAGACACTTCTCAGTAAGCAAGCTTGATGGGAATATGTTGAGTGTGGGGGCTTACTCCACCACAGCAGTTCGGGTGAAGCTTCTATCGCAGCCTGCTGTGTCCGTGCTCTCAGTCCCTGAAGGGAAGATCTTTTCCCCGCCTCATCTCCTCCGTATAATTTCTAAGGCAAGGTGGGATTGAGCGGCAAGTCCTAACAGTCTCCTGCTGATGCTGTTCAAACAGGATATTTCCTTTTGGGCTGTTCATTTTGCGCATCTGTTTGAGTATTGTCTTTTGACTCCTGAGTCCTGCCGTGGCACCATACTTCATCCGCTATATAAAAGTGGTTCAAGGTCAGATCCAGCTAACTTCAGGCTGTTAGCTTTGCTTGACAACGAGGCCAAGTTCTATGCTAGTCATCTGTTGCAAGATCTTCATGCCTGGGCAGAATTGAAGGGATTAATCCCCATTGTCCAAACATGGTTTTCTGCTGCTTCGGATGCATCTATGAATCTACAAGCTCTATCTATTTTAATGTACAGGGCAATTCTATCAGGTTCTGTGTTGCATTGCTGTTTTTTTTTCTATTTTAAGGCAGCCTTCGATCGGATTCCGAGGAGCGCCCTGTGGGCTAAATTACAAAACTGGGGAATTCCATCAGTGCTCTTGGGTACCATTATAGAACCACACCCAGACACCTGAGTCTGTATTAAATTAGGAGATGGTTGGTCCCTTTTCAGGAAAATTTCCACCGGTCATGGTGTGAAGCAGGGCTGCTGCCTGCGCCCCTACTCTTTAATCTGTTTATTGCAGATTTGTCATCGGCTTTCTATGCCGTCAGTTCTCACCTCCCGAAGATCGGTGGTCTTAGGCGTAGCCGCTTGCTCTATGCTGATGACCTGCAATGTTTAGTTATACCAAGATTGGTCTTCAACGATTGCTTAACCAACTTGTATCTTATACAGTTGCGAACCAATCGGAAGTTAATCTGCTCAAAACCAAAATGGTCTCCTTTGGCAGAAACCAGCTGGTACTATAAGAGGAGTAAACTTGTTTCAGACCAGTCTTATAAATATCTAGGGGTGTATCTTGATTCCAGGGGTAGTTTTGTTATGCACAGGAAGGAGTTTGAAATTAAAGGTGTGGCTCTGCATCTGTTTTTTTCTAAATTATTTAAAGCTCTTAAGGTGACGAATTTGATCCCATTAATGTAAGTTATGAGTGCAAAGATTATTCCTTCATTATCTTATGGTCAGGAAATGTTGCTGGGTAAAGGCTCATGTCTGTTAATCAGCTTAGACAACAAGATTTACAAGAGGGTTTTTCATGTACCGCAACTTGCTTCTCTTGTGCAGGTGTGGTTGGAATTTGGGCTTTTGGATCAGCAGGTAGTAGGTGATGGTGCCTTCTTGAAGCTTTGTCATAAGATTTGCCGGGCCAAGGTAGGAAGTTTGGAGTCAGTTCTGTGGCTGGAAATTAATGCGTCTGAAGTGAAGAGGTCTCATTACCACTTTCTGGCTGATTGTAAATGGCGATTGAAAGCTGAGGTCTTCTGGGCCAGTAACCTCCCCCATCCTCTTTTTAAACTGGGTGTTAAAAAGATTGTACAGCTATGCTCGTATCACTCTGATCGATCTCTCCTTGCCAAACGTAAGCATTCCTGATTGGTAATTAACTAATTTCAGCCAGGTACTCCAGTTGGTTATCTTTCCTGCTCATACGGCATCCGTCTGAAAGAGGCATTTATGGCTTTAAGGATGGGCTGTTGGGTTTTTCTGAAGCATTTACCCACATGGCGGTCAACTGCGGAGGAGGGTGTGATGTGTAGGGGTTGTCGCAGTTGGGAAGAAACTCTTGAACACGAGTCCATCCATGCTTAATGAGCGTAGATCTCTGCTTCGGAGCAAGTGGAATTTTAGTATGCATTTAATGTCTGATTTTATTAGGTCATATGCACATCTGGGGCTTTTTTATTCTGTGCAAATGTATTATCAACTGTTTTTCATTTTAATTGTATTGGATTTTATTAACTGTGCAATAAACTATATTCAACCCTGTTATCCCTACTAATTGAAAGGATAGATAGTAATCATTTGTTTCAGTGATCTTCATGCTGTCTATAGATTGCTGCCACAATTTCATTAACTCACGGAGCAATTGAGTGGGTTAAAGGGGAATTCCTGCCAATGATTGGGGAATTATGAACTCTTCCTACTTGCCCTGACATCCACTCCACCTCCCCCAACCTACACCACCCTCTGATTTTAAACCAGGAAAGATTAAACTCTCCCAGTCAGAAGGGTTCACAACAGCCTTGTGCAAAATACCCTAATGCCACATAACTTACGACACAATGAACATGTGTTGTCGCAACAAAAATGCATAATTTCCAGATAATAAAGGTTGTTTAAAATGGGGTGGAGCGTTTTCCTGGTTCTCACATGCAGTATGCCAGTGATGCCTTTTTTGTGCTTGGCGAGAAGAGGATATTTTTGTCTATCAAAGAGTAAAGTTTTCAGAGTTCTATAGCAGCTGTGTGTGCATGGTACATTTAGCCAGAGAGAAACTGTACACTGTGTAGTATACACCTTTTTATTACGTGTCCCCAGCCCGTCCATTTGCACTGAGAAAGCTGTTCTAGGTCTGAAGGGTCCTATTTCAACCAAACTGCAATTTGGGAGTTTTAAAATAGACATCAGCAATGTTTTATTGCACCAACTGGCCCTTTACATTAGATGGATAATATTTTAGTACAACTTCCGGGAGGATGGAGTGGATGCAGATTGTACAAAAGTCCAGCAGTCTATTTAGCAATCACATTGCACTTTATTACGTTCCCGTAAGGAATACCTTTCCATTCAGCATTAACCTATAACTCTGGGAATATTAACTGTCAACTTGCTATGAATATTACCACTCCTTAGCGCTCTTGGACAGACAGGACATTTCAACTTGGGACAGGGATCTGTTAATAGTGAAGTAACTTTTTATGTTATTTTAAAATGGTGAATTGTGTGATTATTTTTTTTTATCAACAAATGCATGTAATATAGAATAGGCATTGTAAATGTCTGAGTGCCATGGTAGAGTGCAGACATGCCAAGTACTTCCACCTATCGCGGCAGCAGGGGCATATACTTATTGAGCTCTTTTGGTATCCTGTACTCTGTTTTCCTATTCTTGCAGGTGCTATGCTCTGTATGTTGTTGGTTTGCAATGGAGTTCCCTTGGGCACAAGGACACCAGGATAAACCCGGGGTTGTGCTAGGTGCTTTGACCTGCACTTGAGAGATACCTCTACAGGGCACAGACAGTCTGCAGCAGATGCACACCCAGGCAGCTTTTTCTTATCAGTATGTCCTTTCACCACACATTCCTAGACTGGCTCTTCCCATCCCACCTTTGGTCCAGCCTTGCACCCAGATTAACCTAATATTCAGTGCACAAGTCCTATAAAAAGAAGTGGGGGGACTAACCAAGATAGTATGCAAGTGACATCACCTCGCGTGACATCAAGTCGCATAACATTGCACATGGCATCACAGGAAGTAGCATTAGTCCAATACTTTACACAAAGTGCCATCAGATCGTAAAACCTCATATATATGCTTAGCAGGTTTATCGTGAATACATTCAAGGTCATTCAAGTATTTATCAAATGAGAGTTTGCATCCGGAAGTGCCAAAATGTGACTCAACCCTGAAGCACAATCTGGGTCTCAACTTATACATTTACTTCTTAAAACCCTGCCGCAAAGAAATTGTCAACAAGGAGCACCTGCACTGGGCCTTTACATTTGTGGAGAGCACCCCAAGACAGCCACCTCCATTTTGTGAGCCCAGTTTCTTTGCGCCATTATTCAGCCCAGTGAGCAAAAGTCCTAGTAAGCTGGTAAGACAACAGACTTTCTGTGTATTCTTGTTATTTGTAAAAATAAAAAAAATTACAAGTGTACCCATGTCTGTTTACATTTGACTTCCTGTTTTTCTGCAAACTGAAACTGCTGTTTTTTACCTGTGACTTTGAATGTTCCCTTCTAGATTTTCACAAAGATTGAATTAAGCTACCCCACCAACCCCCTTTTCTTTTTTGTTTTTGATTTTTTTACTAAAGGCTACATACACCTTAGTGGCTAACCAGAGTGTGTTTAGGAGACTGCTTAATCTGGTCTGTGGTTTAAACTGAGTTGGGAAAGTGAATGCACCACTTGTTTTGCCTTGAAAAGTCATATATTTTAGTGCGCAACAAGCAGTATTTCAGTGGTTTCAAATTTGTCCCTTACCTGAAACGTAGAATCTACTAGCTTGCAAGTGTGGATTGTGCCTGTCTATATCCAAGGAGATTCTGAATAGAGGAGCACCTCCCTCCTCCCTTCAATAGGGGCCTGTACTTAAGGTAACTTGGCCCTTATATATGTTTCTATTGGTTGTTGCATTTGTTGTTGTGATTGGTTGTTGGGGATAGTATTTCTGTTGGCTTAAGGGCTTAAGGTTTGTGTTCTGGTTGGCTCTATGACTAGGGTTTCCTACTGGAGGAAGTGTCTAGGATTTGCATTCTGATTGGTACTAGGGCTAGGATCCCCATTGGACTAAGGGTTTAGGGTTACTGGTCTGATTGGCTGTTAGGGCTAGGGTTGTGATTGGTTCATAGGGCTATTTAAGCCTAGGGCTCAGGGCGTCTCAGTCCGGCGGCACTGAGGCCAAGGGCAGAGAGAATAAGGGCAGCAGCCTGTTCGGACCAGGTCAGTCTAGGGCCAGAGATGCTGCCCAATTTTCCATTTTTTAAAAAGGACCTTAATCCTTCCACATCCACCAACATCCAAACACAATATCAGCAATGCATTCTAAACATACACCACAAACAAACCTCATACAGATCTCAAGTCTCAACAACCTCTATAAAACCACACCTATACTCCACAAAATACAACTCTGTCCCATACCACTAACACATCCCCACATTACAAACACAGTACAAAGCCACATTGTATAAAACTGTAATGCATCAAGTCAAGACATACACCGCATGTTCATACAAAACACCAGCTCTTTCCTCTACTTACTCATAACAGACCCCTCTTTATGATGACAAAACCTATACTCAGTCTTCCATCACACCATTTACAAACACCCTCCTCCTCTTTTTACCAATTACATACAACTATAGATTCCTTACACTCTAATCCACCACACCTATTACCTCTTCCAGCAATCAAATCTAACACAATCAGATATCTGATAGAGACTTCTAGTTGCAGATTCCTTACCGTAGAATTTTACCCCAGGCGTCAGACTGGATCTGGAGATTTTTCTTCGAGCAATACCCTTGCGCGTTGGTATGGTGGCGTCGGTTGACTCCGCAGTCGTCGTGATCGCTGTGGTGATGTCGGGAGTAGTACATAGACGCCGCCCTCGCGCAGTGACGTCAGTTCTTTTCTTTCCGTGCCACGCGCTGATCCGGAGAGAGCTACCGTAGGCTATTTTTTGGGCAAATTCGACCGTTTGTCGAGCTTTTTTGGTGCGACCTTTGTGCGTCGAGGATGTCCCCAAAGATCGGGTTCAAGCCTTGTGAGGACTGCCATTGGATGATGTCGGTGATGGATCCTCATTGCGTTTGCCTGTGGTGCCTCAAGCGCGACCACGACCCGAAGTCGTGCTCTGAATGAAGGGCCATGCACCCGAAGGCTTTGAGGGAGCGGTCCCTAAAGCTAATGGCGGCCCGGCACTCGACTCCGCGTAGGTCCCGGTCTCGCTCGAGAGGAACGTCTCGAGATCGGTCGCGGAGTCATCACCACTGGTCTTCTTCGAAGTCCTTCGGTCAAGGTAAGAAGAAGTCGAAGAAGTCCCATTGCTCTCTGACTTCACCCCGTCGCTCGGCTGACGCGACGCGGGACGAGCGTCCACGCACTAGGCCTCCGTCCTCGGAGCCTATGTCTGGGTCGACTCCACGCTTCCCCGAGTTTCCCGGAGCAACCCCCGCCCAACTTAGAGTTTTACGAGGCCATGCGCCTCATCTTTGAGCGTGCCGCCCCGATACGGTGCCTTTGGGCCCAAGGGATTTGGCTGAGGGGCGTTCGGGTTCCGCGCCGACGGCTTCGGCCCCGGCCACCGAGGTCACCTCCGGATCCGTGCGCGGATCCGCACCGACGCCGGTCGCACCATTGAGACCTTCCCCGGCACTGGATCGATTATCGACGCTCCCGACGTCGGTAGTGCCCACTATCGACGTCGACCCATTTCTCATACCCGACACTCGGAGTTGGAGCGGCGTCAGCTGACTTCGCCATCGGCTTCGGTGGGCCCTATTCGCCCGACGTCAGATTCAGACCCATTTTCCTATGGGTACGAATACGGGGAGGAACTGGAGGGGTCCCTGGACCCTTATGAATACCAGGATGACCTTACTATGGACTGGGCACAGGACTTGGGCGAAGCCAGTTGTCTGGATACTTCTCCTGACGCTGGCATGCTGTCTCCTCCTACTGTGGTTACGGCAGAGGGAGCTACCTATAGTTTGGTGGTTAGTAGGGCGGCTGAGGTCCTTGGCCTTGAGCTACCTACTGTTGAAGTCAGGTCTAATCTCCTGACGGAGGTGCTTCAGCCTGGGGCTTCTACGTCGGAACCCCTTCTCCCATTTAATGAGGCCCTCACTGATGTCCTTTTGGGTACATGGTCCAAACCCAACACAGGGGCTTCTGTGAACAGGACTATTGCTCGCCGCCATCGGCCCGCACCGAACGACCCAAAGTTCCTGTCCCAACATCCTATGCCTGAGAGCCTGGTAATCCAGGATTCATCTTCTTCTGGCGCGTTCCCTTCCGCACCCCCGGATAGGGAATCCAAAAGGCTGGAACAATTTGGTAAGAAGTTGTTTTCTTCCTCCAGCCTAGCACTGCGGTCTGTGAACACTGTATGTCTTTTGGGCCGTTATTCCCACTCACTGTGGGATACGGTTGCGCAAGTCCTGCCGCAGATACCGGAGGAGGCCCGTGCTATTGTCTCCCATGCAGTGAAAGATGGGAGAGACACAGCAAAGTTCACTATCCGTTGTGGGCTGGATACGACCGACTCTCTGGGCAGATCGGTTGCAACAACAGTGGCCTTACGGCACCATGCCTGGTTACATATTTCTGGCTTCTTGTGTGATGTCCAACAGTCACTCATGGACATGCCCTTTGATGGCACCCGTCTCTTCGGAGACAAAGCGGACTCGGCCTTGGAGAGATTCAAGGATTCCCGGGCTACGGCTCGGTCCCTTGGACTTTCCTCCGTCACACGCCCACCACAGTCCGCTTTTCGTCCCTTTTGTGGCCACAGAAAGGGCGCCTTGTCGCGTCCTCAACCCAGCCACCGTGCCATGCACGCTGGACAGCCTATGGGTGGCCGTGGACACGGAATCCCACGTGGCCGTGGGACAGGGAACCAGAGGTCTGTCCAGTCCGCCTCTAGCCCCGCTGCAGCCTCCAAACCTTCCTAGTCGTCCCCTCACTCCCTCCCAGTTGGTGGCAGGATCCGCCATCACCTGCCCCACTGGGAACATATCACCACGGACGGGTGGTTTTTGCACATAATTCGAATCTGCACCACCACACATGCCACCATCCTTCCATCATCTTCCTGAGGATCATTTGGTGCTCCTCCCCCAGGAAGTCGCAGCTCTCTTGGCCAAGGGAGCTATAGAAAGGGTCCCTGTGCCAGAAGTAGGTCGTGGTTGTTATTCCGCTACTTTCTGATACCAAAGAAGGACAAAGGCTTGCGTCCTATCCTAGATCTTAGGGACCTGAACTACTTCCTCAAGAAGGATAAGTTCAAAATGCTCACCCTGGCTCAGGTTCTGTCTGCCTCGGACCCAGGATACTGGATGGTAGCGTTGGACTTGCAGGATCGCTTATTTCTACATCCCCATCCTGCCTGCCCACAGACGTTACCTACGATTCATGGTAGGTCACAAGCACTTTCAGGTTACTGTGCTGCCTTTCGGCCTTACCAGCGCCCCTCGGGTGTTCACGAAGGTGATGGCGGTGGTTGCAGCTCATCTGCGCAGGTTAGGGGTCTCTGTCTTCCCCTACCTAGACGACTGGCTGTTGAAGGCGCCTTCGCCCCTGACAGTTGTCTCCCACCTTCAGACTACGGCGAACCTCCTGCACCAGCTCGGGTTCACTATAAACGTGCCAAAGTCACACCTGACTCCCTCTCAGACGCTCCCTTTCATCGGGGCTGTTCTGGACACGGTGCTGTTTCGGGCTTATCCTCCCGTGAAGCGAGTCCAAGACATTCAGGCTATGATTCCGATCTTTCAGCCTTGGTCTTGGGTTTCGGTGAGACTGACTCTGAGGCTGCTGTGCCTCATGGCCTCCTGCCTCCTGCCTCCTGCTAGTAACACATGCCAGGTGGCATATGCGGGCTCTGCGTTGGGACTTGAAGTTCCAGTGGGCGCAGCATCAGGGAAATCTCTACGACATGGTCCAGATCTCAAAGGGGACTGGGAAAGACCGGCACTGGTGGCTTTCGAAACCCGATTGGGTCAACGGCAGATCCCTCTCCCTTCCTCACCCAGATCTCTCTATAGTGACAGATGCGTCACTTCTGGGATGGGACGGCCACATGGGAGAGGCGGAAATCAGAGGCCTCTGGTCTCTGGCGGAGTCGGGACTCCACATTAATATGCTGGAGCCCCGGGCGATCAGGCTTGCGTTGAAAGCATTCCTTCCCTCTCTCAAAGGGAAAGTGGTGCGGACAACACTACCGCCATGTGGTACTCCAACAAACAAGGCAGGGTAGGGTCCTAGACCCTTTGTCAGGAGGCACTACGCCTCTGGACATGGCTGGAACATCAGGGCATTACCCTGATGGTTCAACATCTGGCGGGCTCTCTCAACGCCAGAACAGACGAACTCAGCCGCCAACACACTGTCGATCACAAATGGCATCTCCATCCGGACGTGGTTCAAAGTCTCTTTCTCAAGTGGGAAGAGCCTTGGTTAGATCTGTTCACCTCCGCAGAGAACACGCAATGTCAGCTATTTTGCGCGTTGGAGTTTCCAATGCGGCACTCGCTCGGAGACGCTTTTCGTCTCGAGTGGAACTCTGGCCTTCTTTACGCCTTCCCGTCTATCCCTCTTCTGCCCAGAGTTCTCAAGAAAATCAAGTACAACCGGGCCCAAGTTGTCTTGGTGGCTCCGGACTGGGCTCGAAGAGTGTGGTATCCAGAGCTATTGAGCATGTCCATCGATCCTGCACTCAGACTGCCTCTTCGGGCGGATCTTCTGTCGCAGCAGCAGGGGACGGTCCTCCACCTGAACCTGTCCAACCTCTGCCTTCATGCGTGGAGATTGAGCAGCAACAGTTGATGGCATTTGCCCTTTCACCCGATGTCTGCAATGTTATCTTGGCAGCCAGGCGTCAATCGACTAAAACTGTATACGCCTGTCGTTGGAATAAATCTGCGGTATGGTGTACCAACACATCTGTTGACCCCCTTTCTGCCCCTCTTTCAGAGGTTCTTCTGTTCATTCTTTCTTTAGCCCAGCAGGGCTCTGCATTGGGCACCCTTAAAGGGTATTTGTCTGCCATTTCCACATTTCTTAGGCTTCCTGATCAGCCCTCACTCTTTAAATCTCCTCTTGTGAGTAGGTTCTTAAAAGGGCTCACCCACTTATTTCCTCCCGCTCCCTTCATCATGCCTTAGTGGGATCTTCACCCGCCTCTCATCCATTGCACAATTTAGAGCCTTACAATATGACCCACGTGCCCCACCACCATCCCAAACCCATACTCCTTCCATCCTAAACAAACAAAATATATAACATGCTAGTCTTCACAATTTCGCATCCCCATGTCTATTACAAAACAAGGATACTCTACAAAAACAACACAACTCATCTCGCTCACAACCACCATCTCCACCACCAACAAACGCAGACCCAACAAAATGCATCCTAAGCCCGCTGGACGAGGAACACAATGTAGAAAAACAACACTATTGGGATCCTCATAGGTTAATATCAACACTATGGACACACTTGCTAAAGTTCAAAATTTACTGATACTTCCTCTACAAAACAAAATCACACCACCACCTAAACACAATCTCTAAACCTCCTTATATTAAATGTTCGATCACTCTCTAAAAACAAGTACCACATCTACGGCCTACTCACTGACACACAACCTGACTTACTCTTCATAACTTAATCATGGTTGGAAGATGACATGTCCCAATGTTGCATGAAACCGTTCCTCCAGGCCATCAAACAGTCACACAAAACTGAATAGGCAAAAAAGGAGGTGGACTACCTGTTATACTGAAACAAGCAATAAATCTCAGCAAAACAGACAACGTCTCCATACGAGGTTTTGAGGCCCTCCTCACCAAATGCAACCCTACACCAACTTCCTCCTGTAATTTCCTCTTCCTTTATAGACCACCACCTAGCAATTCTACATTCCAGACACATTTCTATACACAGTTTCACACCTTCTATCACCATGCTCCATCCTATGCATTCTTGGGAACCTAAACATTTGGATTGACAAACCCAATATGCCCCATCCAAAAGCTATCATCACTGGTCTAGTCACATTGAACCTATATCAGATTGTACACAATCCCACACACATCGCTGGACACATCCTAGATGTCATTTTTGCAAACCTGTGACAAGTTACTGTTCAAAGCATCACACCAGTCACATGGTCAGACCACCATTTGGTAACTTTCCAACTTAAAACACCACACACCAACACACCCAATACCATCATACATACATCTACCTATCGACCATGAGACAAACTAATTTTTTAACACTTAGAAGCACAACTAACAGCCAACACAGATCTATAAACAATAAATTCCCTTAAAAAACTTTACAAGTGGCTTCAGGAAGCTTTCGGTATCTTAATACCACTAAGAAAGACTAAATAGGACAAAAGAAAACAAGCACCTTTGAGAAATACAGAACTAAAAAAGCTAAAACAATAAATGAGGCTGCAGCAAACCTGGCTCAAATCAAACCATTTTCAAGACAAACTTCAGCTACAAAAACATAACAGAGTATACAAATCAACAATCAGAAAAGCTAAAAAAAGGTACTACTCAGACAGAATTCAAAATGTTATATCTGCAAATAAAGAATTTTACAAAATTCTCGACAAATTACATGGAAGGAACTCATCCCATTACTCAAGATTTCGCAGAAAAACTGGCAAATCATTATACAACCAAGACAGGCATGTTGGACTCCTATTTAAAACAAAGGAAAACCACCAGCACCAACCCTTTTCTAAAAAAATCACCTCCAAGAGTAAGCCAACCCAGCCTCAGCACTCCTTCAAACAAATATCACAAAGTGAATGTATAGTTCTTGTCAAAGCTAGCAGGCCTTCTGGCTGCCCTTCTGATCCTTGGCCACCACACATCTTCAGGAATATTCTTTTATCTACCTCTGCTGCCACACTAGTAAAAAGAATCATCAATAATTCTTTAACTTTCGGAATCCTTCCTGAAGATCTTAAAAAGGCATACATATGCCCGTTATTAAAGAAAACAAACTTGGACCCGCAGGACCCCAACAACTACAGACCGTTTACAAATTGTCCTTTCCTGGGCAAACTTATAGAAAGAGCAGCTTTCACCCAGATGTCACAATTAATTGAAGATAACTCTATACTTTCAGACTACCAAACTGGATTCTGCTCAGGAAGAGGCACTGAATCTGTCCTCATCTCCATCTGGCATGACCTTAAAAACACAGTAGACTGCAATGGTTTTCTGCACTGCTTCTCCTAGGTGTCTCAGCTGCCTTTCACACAGTTGACCAAGACACTCTAATACAAAGACTCTGCAAAGCTGACATAGAGAGGACTGCTCTTGACTGGATCACATCCTGCCTTCAAAACAGAGCTAATGTCATCCATACTCCCCCTTTCTTTTCGAAATCCTACTTCACAAAAGCCGGGGTCACTGAAGGCTCAATCATCTCACCTATGGTTTTCAACATCTACATGATGCCATTACCAACAATGATCAATGAATTTCTACTCACATGCTACAACTATGCAGATGACACACAAATACTCCTTAAACTGGAATTCCCCAACGGCATCGCATACTCACAAATCTTCGGTTGCCTCAGAGCCGTTGATCAGTGGATGAAATGGAGTCATCTCAAACTGAATGCTTCCAAAACAGAAATACTCACATGTGGCAATTGGAACAATTATGACGCACTCTGCTCCTGACCTGATGATCTGAGGCCACCCCCTGAACTATAAAAAGAAGTAAGAAATCTTGTAATTACCATGCACTCCAAGTTAAAAATTAATGCTCAAGTGGACAAATTGGGAAGAACAATCTTCAACACCTTGAAAACTCTGCAATGCATCGTTTCCCATCCACGGATTTCCATACAAGGTGCAGGCTACTATCTCTCTTATACTATCTAAACTGGATTATGCCAATGCCCTCTACCGTGGATCATCTCTATCTACTATGAAAAAACTACAATGCATTCAGAATTCGGCTACCAGACTACTCCTACGTGTAAAGCCACTAGCCCACATCTTCCCTGCCTTTAGGGCCCTACATTGGCTACTACCAATTGCCTTAAGATCCGCCTTCAGGCTGCTTTGTATTACCCACACAGCAATACATGGAACAGGGCCGCTTTTCATCAGGAATAAAATCACCAAATACCCTCAACAAGAAACCTCTGCTCAAGATTGGCACTCTGCCTCAAAACACGACCTTACCAGGAAAAGACAATAGGTGGTACATCTTTCTCTGTTCAAGCGGATAAACTATGGAATTCATTACCCCCAAATATGAGATCCAGGGATAACTATTTTATCTTCAGAAGACTGCTCAAGAGTTGGTTCTTTCCTACATAACCACCATACTCAGACAGCAATGGACTGCAAATCCCCGTATACTTAAACCTGTTAGAATTTGATTATGTGTATGTATCTAGATATGCGTATTTCTTTGTGCAAATACATATAATGACTATTTTATCTCAAAATATATACTCTTTAAGCCTGTTTAACAAATGTATATTTTACTTTAGTTAAATGTATACATGTATATATTTGTTATGTGTATGTGTATTTATGTGTGTATACATTATGTATATGTTTCTATGTATGTATATATGTGTGTATATTCTACACTTGACATGTTCATAGGTTATTGCATAGTTTCTATATACGTTGCTTGATTAGATGCTTATGAGTCTGTTTTTATTTTATTTATCACAATAAGTTTATATTATCTTAACTATTTATCTACAAGCATTTCACTATTGAAATATTGAGGAAAGATAAAATACTGTTATAAACATGCACAAATAAATTCACTTCAAATACTGTAACTCTTGAAAGCCTGTGTTTCTACGATACAACTTTAAATCTCAATATATTATATTCCTTACACATTTATACCCTTGATTATGTAATAATGTATCTATATATTTACTACTCTAATCCTGCTGTACAAGATTACAAACAATTACTCTCTCTAAAGCTTTACCCTTTCTGACCATCACCCATACCTCTTTCAATCTATCCTTTATCTCCACTCTTTGACTCATCCCAAACCCATTTTACTACTATGATCTCCAAAATAACCCTTCCCAGCCTCTTTCCTCCTCTTCACCTCCTGGCTCACCCCAAACCTCAGTTTATGACCATGATCTCCCAAACAACCCTACTACATTCTCCCTCATTTATCTCTCCTTTGACTCATCCCAAGCCCCATTAAACTACTATGATCCCCCTAATTCCTTTCTACATCCTCCACCTCTCCTTTACTCATCCCAAACCTCATCTTACTACTATGATCTCCCAATTAACACTTCAGGATTCTTCCCTCCTCTATCCCGCCAATATTCTATTCAAATCAACTAACAGACTTACATGTCCTCTGCTCAAATTAAATCATACCTTCTTATACCAATACTGTACTCGTCTTTTCCTATGCTAATCCACCACTAATCCTTTTAAGTTCCGGAGTAGCATGCTACTCACCGAAAAGCACTTCAACGCCTCGTCAGGGTAGTAGGCGCTATATAAATACAATTACAATTAAGTCCGTTTTGCTTTATTAATTGCAACATCTGTGTTTAAATATCTTATGGAGTCAAGACACCTGCTGCAGAGATCTTTGTGTGCCCGGTAAATCTCAGGGAATAATAATAATAATAATAATAATAATAATAATAATAATAATAATGGTATGGTAACTATGGAGGTTACCATGTTTGCTGGAGAGATCTGTGTTTTGTCTAGTCCCAGTTTTCAATCAGACTAGCATAGAGGGTTTATATGTCTACTGCAAAGCACATTTTGTAACACGCAGATGACCGATTTTTATTTTATGTAAATGGATAAGTGGATTACTTCTTTTAACACACAGATCCTTTTGTTACTTGCAGTTCATAAATTGTAATCCTTCTAATATAGCACTATGAGCTATGAAAGATGTGATTCCTACATCTTGTAATCCTCACTGTCTTATGTAAGACACCCTGTACATTGATTTACACACATATTATTTATTGTCAATGTATAATGTGTATGTGTGATGTGAAGTGCTCCAGCACCCTGCATTTGGATGATTAGCTGTTGGACCTGGGCCGTTTTCACAGGGTTATCCCCAAACTTTTTGCCTTCCTCCTCCTGTTTTTTCTTACCTCTTTTTGTTGACATTCGGACTCTGAGCACTTTACCATTGCTGATCAGTGCTAAAGTGCATGTGCTTTCCCTTCTAAACTTGGTATGATTGGCTTACACCTAATTGGCACATTTAATTTACCTGTAAGTCGCTTGTACAGTGGTATCCCTATATTCAGGGCCTGTATATTAAATGCTATTAGTGGGCCTGCAGCGCAGCTTGCGCCACCCACAGAAGTAGCCTTTCAATCCTGTCTCAGGTCTGCTACAGCAGAGCCTGCGTGCACAGTTTACTGTAACAGGGACATGGCATCGAAATTTACTTGCCAGGCTTCAAACTCCCCTTTTACTACAGATAAGTCACCCCTAAGGTAGGCCCTAGTGAGCCCTATGGGCAGGGTGCTGTGTATGTAAAAGATAGAACATATGTCTTTATATGCTACATGTCCTAGTAATGACAAACAGCCCATGCAGTTTCTCACTACTCCAAGCACTGCCCCTCTCTTTGATTACATTGGAAAATGCCCTAACATATGTCTAAGTGGTATTATCTAATCTGTGAGGGCTGGCATAGGCATGTTTGGTATGGCTTGAATGGTAGTGAAAAACGATGCTTACTGGTGTAGGTGGATTTTTTTATTACCATTATAGAAATGCCACTTTTAGAAAGTGGGTATTTCTCTGTGCTTATGACTCTGGTGTTTTGCAGCTTGACTCCAATCTACGTCTGGGGCAGAGTGACAGCTGGGCTTTATGCATACTTTTCAGACAGCCTGTACACAGAGAGGATGGAGGTGTCACAAGAGTGCATCTGCATATTGAATGGAGAGGTAGAGGTGGGGCACACCTGTAAATGCTGTGTCTTGGACCTCCCATAAAGGGCTCACTTACCCTCTGCTGATGTCGGAGCCAGTGTTAGAGTAGAATGGGGACATTCCTGGAACCGGTTAGTGCTGGTTGAAACCCCTTCTCCTCCTTTTGTGGAGGCTGTTCAAAATGATTATCAGTTTAGGGGCTGTCCCCTGCAAATTCAGACAATAATGGACTAATGAACTGGATACTGAATGCTGCTGGAAGGACTCGCCAGGAACCGCATTGGGACTGTTCTGCTGTTGTGCTGACCTGTGACCTGCAAGGTCACTGAGAGGGGCAGCAACTGCCTTGGAACCCTTGTGCTGGCCTTGTTGCTTGGGCTCTGCAACCCTTTGCCCCCATTGCTGTTTCCAGGGGCTGGGTAGTGTGACCATTGTAAGCCCTGTACTTGTGTTGCTTCTGTGTGGTTGTCCTCTGCTGGGCGAGTGGAAAACGCCTCAGAGACATCAGTGCGGATCTGTTCTTCCGGGTGCTTTTTGCTATTCTGGAAGCATGTGAAGAGCGCTTTATTTCATGTTTGGGGGTGCGTCTGCGCTGGGTGCAGAAAAAACGTCCTTTTGGGTGTCCCCCCCCACCCCCCTTCCCCACGTGGAGAGGCCGAGAGGAGTCCGCTAGCCTAGCACAGACGTGCGCACTCCGTGCCGTGCCCCGAGGGCACAGTCAGACACCACCTTTTGGGCCTATCCCTGCTGTGCCCTCAGGTGGACAGTGCAGGACCTTGTGCCAGGAGGGGAACCGGGACCGCGCTGCCTACGTAGGCAGCCCAGCATGGAGAGAAGTGGGGCAGCTGCCCCGCCGACCCAGGAGGCGAGGATGGCCCGAGGCTTCCTTAGGGCATCATCGATTGCGGGGAAGATGAGCAGGGTCTCCCTGTGGGAGACGGCCCTTCTGGGCAATCGCAGATACTTCCCTGCCCCGGACCGCGCTGCCGGCATGGGCGGCCCAGCGAAGGGAAGCTGAGCAGCAGGAAGCAGCTGCCCCATGGGAGATCCGGTCTTTGTACTCAGCAGTCCGGGAGGGCCCCGGACACGCTACAACGTTACCGGGAGTCTTGATGGCAGTCTGTCTTGCCAGGCAGCTGCTTGCGCGATAGCGGGCTGCTGCCCTTACTGTATTAGGTGTGGGGGACCCAATGAACGCTCCCCGCAGATTCTGGTGGTGTGCATTCCTCCCCGTATTGTCTGGCGGCAATTCTTTGGGGGCCCGCACAGTAGGCCCGGCAGGACAGGAAGAGAATCCCCATTGGAGGGACCGTTCCTGGCGAAGGTGCCCCTTTCCTACAATTGCTATATTAGGAGCACCCGAGCTTCTGGGGTGAGTGTGGTCCATGTATACCCTATAATAGGGAACCAGGAGTGGTGGGCCATGAGCACTCGTGCTTTTCTCTACAACAGGTTATATACTGATGTTCCCAGGCTGATGTAGATCTTGCTTTCTGCAGACAGTAGCCCAGAACGCTGTTTTAGGGGACACTATGATATGCAAAATAATGTCTCTTCTATGACGGTTTAGCATGATGTGAGCCTTATGGAAAGGTTTTATTTCATTAATGATGATGTCTTTGCGTTTCTAATAATATGGTCATGCAGACCTGTGCATTTTTTGGTGCCTGACATGCTAGATGGGAATGTTTCATTTTGTGTGTGTTCGTGATGATGTCTGGGCATTTGTGATAGTATGGTTATCCTCCAGTGTGCATTTTTGGTGATAATGACAACCTGATTACTGTTAGTATTGCAGAATACCAGTAGTATGTTTACCTGACTTCTGCTTATTGTCGCAGAGTACTAGTAACCTGTGTGATGTTCTGACATCTGCTTGTGTAGCAGGGTATTACTGATACATGTTGTGTTTGGTCTAATGATGTTTTATGCAATACAGTTTTTTTAAATATAACTTGTGTATCCTTTGTGGGGTGTTTATTGTGTCACGTGTTGTGTGTGTTGTGCAAACGCTTTACACATTGCCTGTGGGATAAGCCTGACTGCTCATGCCTCATTTCTAACAGTAGCGCTATTGCACCATAAAGGAAATAAAACAAAATAGTGATATGTAAATTATTTGTGTAAATACTGGGACAGACCAACACATCTGGCATCCTCACAGTGCATGCATATCTGTTATGTACAGGGACTAAACAAAGTCAAAAGGATGCCTCTCCTAACTGCCTGGGACGTGATAAACTGTATGCCTTTGTTTCCCCTCCATTGCATTTAAGTGTGAGGCTCCAGATAGTTTCCAACCAAGATAATCCAAAAGAGGAGGTCTGATGGCCCCTTAACTTCTGATATTGTTATGGGGCCAGCTGGAAACTGACAAACCTCCTCCCCACATGAAAGTTGCTGCTTGTACCAAAGCAGACAAGCTGCAGGCTGTCTGAGCAGCTGTGTGCTTCAAAAAGTTCTTGGTAACCATGCATTTGAGAAGATGCCATGTTGCTTTCCTTGTTTGAATGGCACTCTAGACTCGCCTAGTGTAACCTCAAAGTGATGGGAGAGGTGCCTGGAGATGTGGGAGAGAAGGACCCCTGGAAACTAAAAGAAGGGACAGAATGGAGGGGACAAGGTAGGTCTGTGGATTGAGCAACCTTCCCCAAAACGCTAAAATCTCCCTGGGCACAGAAATGGTGCATTGTGGGTAGAGAGTCTGAGGTGTCTGGTTAGCAGTGAGAGAGGTGGAGAGGCAATGTGGGGTATGAAGAGCAGCTATAAGGAGGAGGTAGAAGTCAGAGGGTGATGTGAGTTGACGGAGGGTTATTAATCATGTTACTCTGTTCAAGCGATACTAGCATGGACCAGACAGCCACTGAGAGACAGGGTACTCCCCTCCCCAGTGATTGGAGAAAGATGGATCAGTTTGCCCCACTAGGAAGTTTATACATTCCGTGCCAGCTTTTACTAGCCGGTACAATACATCAGAGCATGCAACTAAGGCTCAGCAAAAGAGCGTTGCCTGAACACCCAAAAACAAGGGGGGTGACCAGAGATTGTTAGTGCTGGCCCAAACCTGTGGAACGACTTGTCCAACTAAATTCCCACCAGCAATCACCAACGCATTTCAGTTTGAGACCAATGACGCACCTAGTCCATGAATCAAGTTTCACTTTTCTCTTTCTCTATCCTTCCACCATGAATGCAATCTCTCCGGTCTGTATTTTTTCACATAATACACAGGTATTAATATGCCTCACCTTATTGTTGCATGATATGCTCCATAAACCCCTACGGGATACTGTGAAGGTAACAAGTGCCCAGCCACGACACCAGAAAGACAAGGTCCTGACTGCTGTAACTTTGTCATACCCGACTCTCATCTGGCAATCAAAAATAACCAGTCAGATCACACATCACATACAACTAGGCCAAATTGGCACCTAGAAGTGACTAAATACGGCTGTGTGTGCAACACATGCTCAAAAAAACAAAACCAATGGGGCAGTTTCTAGGGAAGGAATGGGAACAGTGTGCAAAGAAAGGTAGAGTAAGGGTCATGAGAACAGACATTGTGAAGGAAATGATGGGCTCAGGAAGAGGCAGGCAGTGGCAAAGTTACAAGGCAAGGCGAAAGCACTGCATAGCTAGGTGTAGAGAGATTGGAGAGGCGGGGACAGGGACAAAGTTGGAATCAGTATACCGGGGCAGGAAACAGTGGGGTGTAGTGGATCATGAGTAAATGTGCATTGATTATGCAGGGAGAAGGGTAGGTTACGGTGTGCAGTGAAGTATCGAGGAATTGTTGGGGAGAAACGTACTGGCAACATTTTAAAAGGCAAGTAGGGTGTGCGGTGTATGGAGATTGAGGTGGAGCAGTATAAAAGGAGGGTACAGTGTGCAGCGGAAGGGTGCTGAAGTGTATATGAAAAAAAGATGCTTGGGCAGGGTGGGGGTGCCAAGGAAGGTTCCACTCGTGCAGATGTGACTGAGTGAGGGTTGTGCTGCGCAGGGAGTGAAAAGGGGTGCAGTGTATTGAGTGAACTATGGGAAGCAGTGCACATGGCGGGGTGGTGTTTTAGAGAGGTGGGGGCATAATGGGCCAATTTGTGCAGGGAAGAGAGAAGGTTAACAGCAATCTGCATGGTTTGTGAGGGTGTGACATCGGATGCTATAGCATGGACGTGCACATGGAACGGAAGTTGTGGGAGAGCAACTCAGACAAAGAATAGCACTATTCAATTAACAACACTTATTTTCTCTAGAAAAGCTATCTCACAAGTATAAACTTTAGATGGGTGAGTTTTAACATAGTCTAGAGAGATCAGACCATTTGAAAGTTCTCAAACATCAGAGAGTAATGCTTTTACTGCCACACATCAGCTGGCAAAAGTTTTAGGCAACAGGTGTGTCAGGTGTTAACTTTGCAGGGCTTAGCATCACAGGGTATAGCTATTCTTCAGGTGGCACAGAGTCCACTGACTCAAATAATTGTACAGCAGAGCTAACATCAGCATCACATATTCTGCAGACACCAGTTTTACACAGTAGGGCTTTCTGTTAGATTATTCAGAACCTGTGGACATCAGCTTTTAGACCGCAGAGCGATCTCTCAGATTTCATAAACTTTGATTGCTCGGGTCATCAAGTGAAACAGAACGTAATGGTTTTAATAATAAACCGAAGAGCTATTACTGTTGCTATTTCCAATTTACTTTACAAATTTGGGCCTCTGACAGCAGAGTTAGCCCTCAAATGACAAAGGATACAAGTTAATTCCTCAAATTCCAAAAAGTCCTTACAAACTCAGGCATCAGAATGGCTACTGGGGCGTAAATAATAGTACAAAGCGATGTAGGGGTGGGAACTGACAAACTACAGGGTCCATGCGATTTCCCATAAGTGAAACCACTTAGAATATTCCATTTACATTTCTATGTATACTACCTACATCATCATTTCCTCCTGCCATATTCAACCACCCTTCAAACATAGAAACATGTAACGTGTTAATTTAGAAGACATGGCAACTATGTTATTGGTAGTAACTCCTACCTGCGAATCTAGAGCCCCCCCCCACTAGTAACCAGAATGCGGGTGAAGTAAATGCATGCAACCGGGCGCTTAAAATATTTCGCTTCTAGCTTCAGGTCTCCAATATGGTCTGCCCTTCTTAGGTAAGGGTAAGCTTTAAAACCCGCTCATTAAATTCAAGTGGTATTGACTCATTATCCGGTAGCTTTCAATTTGTGTGATATTCTAAATATTAAACTGTATACTACCTTCTCGTGCTATTTTACAACCTCCTTCTCATACCATCTTGCAGACTTCCTTCTCATACCATCTTGCAGACTTCCCAACTCAACACCAACTCTATCGGGGGCTCTCCCCAACTCCACAAGTAGGGAAGCCAGCACTGGAATGTCAGCAAATGACAGCAAATGCTCAGTAGCCCATGTGTGGCTGCTCAACCACGAGGTTTGCGTGTGTAAACGCAGGTGCCATCTTTGAACATTGGCTTTTCATATTCGTAGACATGTAAGCCATGCAAAATATACAAGGTGGTTGTGTGTCTTTATCAATTTGAAAATAAAAAGTAAAATACAGAAAACGTTTTGAATCTATTTGCCATCTATTAAGTAGCTGACATCATTATTCAAGCCTTTGTAAATATTCAAATGACCTCAAAAATATTGAAAATCACAACAAAAAAGTTACTTTCTGAGAAAGAAACAAATTGTGTGCGGCTGTGGTAGGTTAACTTTTAACGTACCTTGTCCACCGTCACGTTTTACAACGGTCCTTTTTCCATGTTGATGAAATCAAGTTGGCGTCGGTAAAGGAAGTGTGTACCCTAAGCCAGTGCAGACATGACTGCCACGTTGAAACAGAGCAACCATCCCTCAAGCTTTAAGATTTCGTTTTTCTTTTTAATTTAATGAAACATATACTATCTCTAATGACAAAAGTAAATGATTATATTTAAGAGAGAATTGAGTGTACTGCCATGTATGCAGATGGGACCTAAGGTCGAGAGAATAGTTATGTCATTTGCTGACTATGGTGTTCATGTTTAGGTCAAGCAGAACTCTGCTTGTTGGTTGTAAATAGTGGCCATGCACGGTTCAGGCTGAGAGAATAGTTTGCAGTGTTTAAGACCGCAGGCACAGCAATCTGCCCCTAAGTTGGCTCCTGCTCATGACTCATCCGCCATGCATGCCAGTGCAGTTTGGCTGCCCAAGAGGTTGTAAGTGCTCACCAACAGCCTTCGCGTTTTGACCCACACCAAGACGAATGCCCAGCATGGTGGCCCGTTGTCATCATCAAGAGCCCTGCTCCTCCAAAGCAGTGACAGTAAGGCTGACAGCGCAAGGACTGGTGGAGTGTCTGTGATAAACTCTCAGTCCCTCACTACATGGTGAACTGTGGTGAGGCACTTTCAGCCTCACAGTGTGGTAGCCTCCAAAACCGCTAAAAACTAGCATGGAGTGGGAAGTGCAGGAAGGATGACAGCAGCAACAGAGGAAGGAAAGGTGGGAGGGGAGATACAATAATATACAGGCGCTGAAGCTGAACACACATCCACAATGTAACAGGAGCAGGAAAGAAAAAAAAATAGTCCCCAAATGTACAGATAAACAATCAAAACGTAAGGATACAGTACTTGGTCCCTGTGCCTGTGGGAGATAACAAAGACAAACAAGCATTTGCAATGCAACAGGTCTTGCATATTTGGAACATGTTAATTGTCATCTTTTGACAAAAGCGCCCACGAGCAAAAACAAAAAGAAAACATGAGAAAAAAACTGAGAGAAGACGACTTGGCAACATAAAATAAAGTTAGCTTTAAAAAAATGAAACTTTGCAATTTTGTGCCAGCTGGGCAAGTTTTTGCCAGCAACAAGCCTTCTGTTGCAGGGCCCTTGAAGTTAAAAACAGCAAATAGTACCTCAATCAATTTGGGAGCAGAGGAGAGGCACTAATTAAGTTCCATTAATCAGTGCGCCACACAGAGAAACGGAAGTGATGCGTGGCGTGCCTTGACGAATTACGAGGCTGTAAAGAAGAGTGCCAGGAAAACCAACAAATGGTGAGCGACAGACGGGCTCCAAGCCCTGTACTGAACACAGCAGTCTCTTGCAAGCGAGACGCATGCTCTAGCGCATGCACTTGCAGGCTCGACCCTTAAAAGTGGGACAAAGTGGAAGGATTGACCACTAGCAACAAAGTATTTTTGAAGGACAATCGAAAGTACAAATAAAAAGTCAATGAGCCACAAAGAAGTATATACTACAGTATATTCTATATACAACAGGTCTTGAAAGCTCGACCTAAAAAGGGGGTAGACCCCCTGTACCAGTGTCTACCCTCGACTTGTGCCCTTCTAAAATTTTAATGACCCAATGGTCCCTGCACACTGCAACGTAATAGTTGTTTTAAAACAATGCTTAATCTGCAATAAAATAGTTGCTAGGGCCCAAAGTTTTGCTCAGAAGCTCATGGCAGCTGCTATCGAATGTCAGGAATGACAAATACCAAAGCTACGTAGTCTTGATTCCACTTTCATCTACCACCAGAAACTCCCCGCCCCTTTATCACACTCTTGCAGGTACCTATTCATCTCTGCTTTCTCCCTTTTATACATTTTTCCCATCTTTCGCTTCCTCTTTCTCCCTGTTTTTTTTTCTGTGTTTTGCTCTGGGTCAAAGTCTGATGAGGAAAAACAAGTGCTGGTCCCCACAGATGATTATCAGTGGACCCACCTGCAATCACCGTCTCAAATAAAGCACTGTTTCAAACAGTGCGGAAGCAGTGCGGTTGAAGAGCACTAAGTAATTCTAGCCATTGTGCCTCTGTGCTTGCATTCCAAATACCTCAAGTTTAGTTCATCTGAGACTGGGAGTTTTTTTACATGCACAACACAAGACTCAGCTGCAGCAACACTTGTAGAGCTGGCTTTCTAGTTGAAAACAGAGATTGTGTAAGGCCTTGAGAAAACAGGCATGCCACCAACAGACTGCGTGCCCAATATGACCAGTGCAGCGCCTCCGAGAGGCCCAGGGAAAGCCGAGATGAGTTTGCCGAGCAGAAGGTCATAGTGGAATGACAGTTTTGTTACTTACTCCCATTCTGGGTTGTTTCTGGGGCACACCAGGAACTTTTTTTTTTTTACAAGCAGTTCTTTATTAGAGTATAGAACACTCATGGTACAACAACATTGTAACACAAATAAATCTCAGTGCATCATTCAAGTCATCCCATGAGTACTTTAAAATGCATAGTGCAGCATATGGTAATCCAGGAGCTCATGTGTTCTGGGATGCAAGTAAAGGAGATGCATTAGTCCCTGTACATGAACAGGAGTCTGTATATACCGAGCATAAGGAGTTTGGTAATAGTAATGTTATAAACTGACCAAAATGTTTGTGAAGTCACTGTAATATCCCTTTGAGCAGTGATATCCCACCCTCTGGTATCACATATGAGATACATCATGGTTTGGTGTCTACCAGCATTACACAGGGCAGAATAATATGGTCAATATCAGTACTGTAATTTTGGGGATCAGGGTGGTGCAGGGGATGGAGGTGGTATAGGTTCATGTGTTGAACCTGTTATTTCATGTTGCAGTGACCATGGTGAGTATGCGGTGGGCGTTCACTGTGGCTTCTCATGTGTTTTCGCCACCAGCTTTTCCGGGTATGCATCTCAGGCATCACTGCGCAGTGTTTCCCCTGTGTGATTAGGTAGCAAGCTCCAGGCCGTGACCTCTGCAGTTGCCAATTTCAGTAAGTCCCTCAACCACAACAGTATGTTGAGGGCCTCCGCTGACTTTCAGGCCATCGCTGTGCGTCTTTTAGCAAGAATAAAAACTTGGTCGATAAATTTTAGTTATACACTTCTCTCTAGGAAAACAAAATGACCGCCATCGTGTGCACAGGAACAGGCCAGGGACTTCCAAAATGGAACCCACAGGCCTTCCATCACTGTGCTTCCCTTATAGGTATAACGGACATATGATACTGACCAATATACTCACATGCACAACATACACTGATCACCTATACTCATATACACTTGGGATGTTAGCTGTAAGTAATTATCGGATCTCACTCCTGTGTGTTTACACTGCATGTTCCCTGGAATTACCCCCAACTGCCCTCTTCCCATGCCCTACGGCAGACCTTTACCACGTGATGTGAATCTGCCCTGTCATAGTGCGATTTTGAACACTGGTGCTATCACTATTAGCCCAGATCATAGGACGGGCTTTACTCCCCTGCTCCCTTATAGTGCATATTAGGAGTTTTTGCACGTACACGGCCAGCAGTGATAGCGCTGTTGCCCAAAATTGAGCTATGACAGGACAGGGGCAGCATAGGCAGTTGGGGAAGAATTTGGCAAACATGCGGTGCAAATGCACAAGTGTCAGATGTGATATGGGAGGTACTTACAGCTGACATCCCAAGTGTATGTTGTGCATGTCAGTATATGTGGCCAGTGTGGTTTATGATTTGTATGTATAGGAGAAGCACAGTGATGGAAGGCCTGTGGGTTCCATATTGGAAGTCCCTGCGTGTATTCTGTGCCAGCTACTCACCTGAATTCCAGGTGTTCCAATGGGGCGATGACAATTCCCCAATCTCGGTGAGGACTAACATGACACGATGAAGAGTAAATTGCCCTCTCGCAAGTCCTCAAGGGGAAAGGGGTTTGGGGAAGAGAAAAGGAGAAAATACCAGCTTCTTCTTCGTGGACTGCTGGACCCAGGACTGCGTGTCATGTTGGGCGTCAGGACTTCTGATTTCTCAGACTACTGAGTTCTTTAGGATTCTGGGCTGTAAAATAATTACTTCAATAATACATTCAACTTGCATAAACAATTGCAAAATTATATATTGCATAATGTCAGTTGTTGTTGACACATTATGCATATGTTTCTATAAGACTGAACAAGTCTCTTCCTCTTTTAAAATACTTTCAGACTCTCTGAAGTAATGTCTAAACTCAAAAACAATCAACTTGAAAAAAGGGCTTTTTGTTTTCTGGTGAAATCTCCTGCCAATAATAGTTTTGATAAACTTGCTGTATTTCCAATCTCCTAATTCTCAGGGGAGCGCCTGTTACAAGAAATATCTCTTTCCCTTATGTCTGTTTAGCAGTATCTGGGATTTCCACCCAAACGATAAATCAGGCTAGTTCTTATTGTCATAAATTATTTAAAAGACAGAGCTCTGTTTTGTTTCATTTAAGCGGTTAATCTTTCTTTACCTTGAAATGAAGTTATTTGCTTGAAAACTTCAGAAGAACCCAAACTGGGTTTTTTCACCTTTCTTATTTTCTCGCTGTTATAGGAAATACGGGATCATCAGCAGAAGACAAAAGAGGAGAAGCAGGACTCTGCAGGAAGCTGACCAGAGGGCGAGGGTTACCAAACTGGACTGGAAACTGTCCGGAGGATGAGAAGTGCTGGAATTCGACCGGAAGCTGGTCGGAGAACGAGGAACACGAGGAACACTGTAATTTGTCTGGAGGTAGGCTGGAGAACAAGGAACTTGACTTGCACTGGAACTTGACTGGTGGCAGGCTGAAGGACAAGGAACTTGACTTGACTGGAAAAAGGTGAGCAGAGCAATAGGTGCGAGGCCAAGCAAGGCCTCAGACTCACAAGCATCCTTAAATAATCAAATGTGCGTGTGCCTTTTGGGAGTTGATCGCTTGTTAAGGAAATGAGCAATTATCCTCCTGATTGTGGCACTTGCTCAATACAGATCACATTGTGAAGAGCACATGTTTTGGTAGTTACAGTTGGAGCAGGTGGAAAGGCAGTTGGTTACTTGTTAACCTCTTAGCTGCTGGGCCTTTCCCCCCCCCCAGTGCTGAGCCCTTTTTTGGCTATTTGGGGTAGTTCGCGCTTAGGCCTTCATAACTTTTTGTCCACATAAGCTATCCACGACAAATTTGCGTCCTTTTTTTCCAACATTGTGGGATTCTAATGGTACCCAGAGTTTGTGGTTTCCCCTGGAGGAGACCAAGAAATTAGCCAAAATACAGTGAAAATTTCGTTTTTTTAAAAAAAATGGGAAAAAGGGCTGCCGAAGGCTTGTGGTTTTTTCCCTGAAAATGGCATCAACAAAGGGTTTCTGGTGCTAAAATCACCATCTTCCCACCTTTCAGGAACAGGCAGACTTGAATCAGAAAACCACACTTTTCAACACAATTTTGGCATTTTACTGGGACATACCCCATTTTTACTATTGTTGGTGCTTTCATCCTCCTTCCAGTTAGTGACAGGAATGGGTGTGAAACCAACACTGGTTCCGGGAAAGCTAAGTATTTCTGAAAAGTAGACAGAATTCTGAATTCTGCAAGGGGTCATTCAGATACTACAAGGTTTTCCTACAGAAAATAACAGCTGAAAAACAAAATATTGAAATTGAGCTGAAAAAAAACAGCAATTTTTCTCAGCGTTTTACACTGTAACTTTTTCCTGCAATGTCAGATTTTTTTAAGCAATATACTGTTACGTGTGCTGGACTCTTCTGGTTGCAAGGATATATAGGGCTTGTAGGTTCATCAAGATCCCTAGGTACCCAGAGCCAATAAATGAGCTGCACCTTGCAATGGGTTTTCATTCTATACCGGGTATACAGCAATTCATTTGCTGAAATATAAAGAGTGAAAAATAGGTATCAAGAAAACCTTTGTATTTCCAAAATGGGCATAAGATAAGGTATTGAGCAGCAGTGATTATTTGCCCATCT
This sequence comes from Pleurodeles waltl, assembly GCF_031143425.1. Taxonomy (NCBI): domain Eukaryota; kingdom Metazoa; phylum Chordata; class Amphibia; order Caudata; family Salamandridae; genus Pleurodeles; species Pleurodeles waltl. The sequence goes on from NC_090440.1 coordinate 702,911,293, forward strand.
CTGAAATCCGGGGTGCCCATACTACCATGTGAATTACAGGCCATTTCTCAAATAGAAGTCTTTTTTACACACTGTCTTACATTTGGAAGGAAAAAATGTAGAGAAAGACAAGGGGCAATAACACTTGTTTTGCTATTCTGTGTTCCCCCAAGTCTCCCGATAAAAATGGTACCTCACTTGCGTGGGTAGGCCTAATGCTCGCGACAGGAAAGGCAACATGGACACATCACATTTTTACATTGCAATCTGATGTTTTTTTGCAAAGTGCCTAGCTGTGGATTTTGGCCTCTAGCTCAGCCGGCACCTAGGGAAACCTACCAAACCTGCACATTTTTTAAAACTAGACACCTAGGGGAATCCAGGTTGGGATGACTTGTGGGGCTCTGATCAGGTTCTATTACCCAGAATCCTTTGCAAACCTCAAAATGTGGCCAAAAAAACACTTTTTCCTCACATTTCGGTGACAGAAAGTTTTGGAATCTGAGAGGAGTCAAACATTTCTTTCCACCCAGTGTCCCCCAAGCCTCCTGATAAAAATGATACCTCACTTGTGTGGGTAGGCCTAGTGCCCGCGACAGGAAATGTCCCAAAACACAACGTGGACACATCACATTTTCACAAAGAAAACAGAGCTGTTTTTTGCGAAGTAACTAGCTGTGGATTTTGGCCTCTACCTCAGCTGGCACCTAGGGAAACCTAGCAAACCTGCACAGTTTTGAAAACTAGACACCTAGGGGAATCGAAGATGGGGTGACTTGTGGGGCTCTGATCAGGTTTTGTTACCCAGAATCCTTTGCAAACCTCAAAATGTGGCCAAAAAAACACTTTTTCCTCAGATTTCGGTGACAGAAAGTTCTGGAATCTGAGAGGAGCCACAAATTTCCTTCCACCCAGCGTTCCCCCAAGTCTCCCGATAAAAATGATACCTCACTTGTGGGGGTAGGCCTAGTGCCCGCGACAGGAATAGATCACACAACAGTCAATGTTGGTACTTACATGAGGCAACTGTTGACCCTGGGGTGATTCATTCCTTACGCAGGCACTAGGTATAGGCACTCAAGTGGGGTAGTGTTTTTATCAGGACAGGTGAGGAATCACTGGGTGGTAGGAATTTTGTGGATCGCAGCATATTCCTGTAGTTTGTGTGACAGAAATGCAAGAAAAATTGAGTTTTTATTCAACATTTCAGCTTTGCAGGGTATTCTGGGGAAGAAAACTTTGGGGAATCCACACAAGTCACACCTCTGTGGAATCGCCCAGATGTCTAGTTTCCAAAAATGTTTTGGGTTTAGTATGTTTCCCTATATAGCCGCCGAACCCAGGACCAAAAACACAGGTGCCTGCCTTACAAAACCAGTTTGTTTTGTGATAGATAATTTTGATGTCTCCACAATACAATTTGGGCAGTGGAATTTGGGGCTGAACTAAATTGGGGAGCTCCCAAGAGAGCACCCTCTCTGTGCTTGCCCCCGCATTCACCTGCTCTCTGGGTTGGGCTAACCCACTATTGCCCTGTTGCACAGACTGTGCTTGCGAAGGGACAACAGGACTGCCCTCATCACCTCCCTCACAATTTACTGGAAGGAGTTATCCAATGGGACTCCTCCAACTGAAAAATCACTCCCAGAGTCTGTACCATTGTCCTGTCCCTCAGATGCTGTCTCAGTATCAGCTGTCTCAGTCTCTGATCCAATGTCAGAGCTGTCCTCTATAACCCGAGTGACGTCAGCAGCAGTCATCCATCAAGATGCCATCTCTGCTATTGGCTAAACTGTTGCTCTAAAGACAGTCACAAAATTGCTGATGTGTGTATGCGATACGTGCAACAGTAGAGGCCACCTTACCTGCGTTTCTTCCCTCCATCAGCACGTTCTTTCAAGACACTCAAACACCTTGTCACATACCATTCGTCAGTCTTTAGCACCTCCTGCGCCCAGTCCAACAATCCTTATTGGTGCTCCCACTCCCATGTCCTCCTCCTCAGATTCCCTCATTACCACCCAGCAAACGTGCTCTTCATCTCTCCATAGCCACCCCCCACCCCGCAAATACATTTCATTTGTATTATAGCGCAGGTAGTGGCTGACTTTACTAATGTACTCCGCTATTTACATAAAATACAGATTTGCTCTTAGCAGTAGTCATATAAACCTTCTGCGCTTCTTTATGGCACTAAAACTGCCACTAGACAAAAGTCTGATCCTTTTGTAGCAGAAACATAATCACAAGACTTACTTGACTTTTTCATTGCTGCCTAAAAGCTACAGTTGAAATGCGTCAGTTGAAGTATGGGCACTGCTTTGAAGACGCAAGCTGCAACTGCAAGACAACTGGTGGCAAATATATATATATATATATATATATGTTCGATGGCATGTGTAGCTGCAGATACACATGCTTTGCACATCCCGCCATCTAGTGTTGGGCTCGGAGTGTTACAAGTTGTTTTTCTTCGAAGAAGTCTTTTTGAGTCACGAGATCGAGGGACTCCCTCCCCTTTCGGCTCCATTGCACATGGGCGTCGACTCCATCCTAGATTGTTTTCTTTCCGCCATCGGGTTCGGACGTGTTCCTCTTCGCTCCGCGTTTCGGTTTCGAAAGTTAATGAAAATCTCGGAAAATTCGACGGTATTGTTTGCGTTCGGTATCGGGTTAGTTACAACAGATCGACACCGAATTTTGAAGAGCTCCGGTGGCCCTTCGGGGTTTTCGATTCCCCGGCGGGGCCTGGTCGGCACGACCACGTGCGTCTACAAGGCTAATGGAACGGACCCCATTCCGCTTCTGCCCCGAATGTCACAACAAGTATCCTTATACAGATCGGCATCTGGTCTGTAATTTGTGTTTGTCTCCAGAACACAAGGAGGATACCTGTGAGGCCTGTCGAGCATTTCGGTCCAGGAAGACCTTAAGGGACCGAAGAGCAAGAAGATTACAAATGGCGTCGGTGCCGACAGGACAAAAACACGTGGAGGAAGAAGAAGAAACCTTCTCCATCGAGGATTCAGACTCGGAAGAGGTCGATCCTGAACAGACGCCGAAAACCGTGAGTAAGACGTCGATACACAAAACTCACGCAAAGACCACTAAAGCCCAGGGGACGCCACCGCCGGCAGGCCATGGCTTAACCCGAAAAATAGGTGACCGAGCATCGGCACCGAAAAAGGGCATGCATGTGTCGAAGTCATCCGACTCCGGTCGTGATACCGGCACAGAGCAGACTCGACCCCGAGACACCGGGACAGAGCAATCGCGGCACCGAAACAAGTTGGCACCGAGAGATCAGTACGCCGAAGAGCAAAAAAGTGTTGTCGGAACCGAAAAAAGTAGCCGAAAAGGTTTCAGTACCGAAACATCCGGCCTCGGAACCGAAAACAAGTTCCTACACAGAGGAATAAGGCCTGTCCTCACAAATGCAAACACATAGATTTGGACAGGAGCTAGAGACAATGGAGCCAGATTACACTCAAAGAAGGCTCCACATTCAAAAGGAGACAGGGAAGATCAGTACTCTCCCTCCGATACGAATGAAACAGAAACTTGCCTTCCAAGAGAAAGACAAGCAGCCACAGGCAAAGGTGGCAAGACAAGTAACCCCGCCACCATCTCCACAATGCTCTCCACAACCATCACCGGTAGCCACTCCACCAATGATGCAGTCCCCAACTCATACAGGGATGAGTCAGGATGATCCCGACGCGTGGGATCTTTATGATGCGCCAGTGTCAGATAACAGTCCTGACTGTTATCCAGCTAGACCGTCACCTCCTGAGGACAGTACCGCCTACACACAGGTGGTGTCAAGAGCAGCTGCGTTTCATAATGTCACCCTGCATGCAGAGCCAATTGAAGACGACTTTCTATTTAACACACTGTCGTCCACACATGCCAGTACCAGAGCCTCCCCATGCTACCTGGAATGCTAAAACACTCCAAACAAGTGTTTGAGGAGCCTGTGAAAGGCAGGGCCATTACTCCAAGGGTGGAGACAAAATATAAACCGCCACCAACAGACCCTGTGTACATCACACAGCAGTTAACACCAGACTCAGTGGTAGTAGGGGCAGCTCGCAAGAGGGCGAACTCACCTCAGGAGATGCACCACCTCCAGACAAAGAGAGTCGTAAGTTCGACGCGGCGGGGAAAAGAGTGGCGGCACAAGCAGCCAACCAATGGCGCATTGCCAACTCACAGTCCTTGTTGGCGAGATATGATAGGGCTCATTGGGACGAAATGCAACATTTTATAGAACATTTGTCCAAGGAGTTCCAAAAGAGAGCACAACAAGTGGTGGAGGAAGGACAGAATATCTCGAACAATCAGATACGGTCAGCAATGGATGCAGCAGACACAGCTGCTAGGACTGTAAATACAGCAGTGACAATACGGAGACATGCATGGCTGCGTACATCAGGATTCAAGCCGGAAATACAACAAGCCGTGCTGAATATGCCATTTAACGGACATCAGTTGTTTGGGCCGGAGGTGGACACTGCTATCGAAAAACTTAAAAAAGACACGGATACGGCCAAAGCCATGGGCGCACTCTACTCCCCACAGAGCAGAGGCACTTTTCGGAAATCACAGTTTAGAGGGGGGTTTCGAGGACAAAGCACAGAACCCACAACCTCACAAACAAGGCCCACTTATCAGAGCCAATACCAGCGGGGAAATTTTCAGGGACAATATAGAGGGGGACAGTTCCCAAAGAGTAGAAGGAAGTTCCAAAGTCCCAAAACTCCACAAAATAAACAGTGACTTGGGCGTCACAAATCCCCAACACATAACACCAGTGGGGGGGAGACTAACCAAGTTCTACAAAAACTGGGAGGAAATAACAACAGACACCTGGGTCCTAGAAATTATCCAGCATGGATATTGCATAGAATTTCTAGAATTCCCTCCAAATATCCGACCGAAAACACACAACATGTCAAAACAACACATGGATCTTCTACAACTGGAGGTCCAAGCGTTGTTGCAAAAAGATGCAATAGAGCTGGTACCAATTCATCAGAAAGGAACAGGAGTTTACTCACTGTACTTTCTCATACCCAAAAAAGACAAAACTCTTAGACCTATATTAGATCTCAGAACATTAAATATCTATATCAAATCAGCTCACTTTCACATGGTGACATTGCTCAAACAACAAGACTACATGACAACACTAGACCTAAAGGATGCATACTTCCATATACCGATACATCCTTCACACAGAAAGTACTTAAGGTTTGTATTCCAAGGGGTACATTACCAATTCAAAGTGTTGCCATTCGGGATAACAACTGCGCCAAGAGTTTTTACAAAATGCCTGGCAGTAGTGGCTGCTCATATCAGAAGACAGCAAATACATGTGTTCCCGTACCTAGACGATTGGTTAATCAAAACCAACACGCAGGAACGGTGTTCACAACACACAAAGTATGTAATAGAAACCCTTCACAAACTAGGTTTCTCACTCAACTACAACAAGTCACACCTTCAGCCGTGTCAAATACAACAATACTTAGGAGCGACAATCAACACAACAAAAGGGATTGCCACTCCAAGTCCACAAAGGGTACAGGCATTTCACAATGTAATACAGGCCATGCACCCAAAACAAAAGATACAAGTCAAGATAGTGATGAAACTACTAGGCATGATGTCCTCATGCAAAGTCATTGTCCCAAACGCAAGATTGCACATGCGGCCCTTACAACAGTGCCTAGCATCACAATGGTCACAGGCACAGGATCAACTTCAAGATCTAGTGTTGATAGACCGCCAAACATACACCTCGCTTCAATGGTGGAACACTATAAATTTAAACAAAGGGCGGCCTTTTCAAGACCCAGTGCCTCAATACGTAATAACACGGATGCCTCCATGGTAGGGTGGGGAGCACACCTCAACCAACACAGCATCCAAGGACAATGGGACACTCAGCAGAGACAGTTTCACATTAATCACTTAGAACTACTTGCAGTATTTCTAGCGCTGAAAGCATTTCAACCTATATTAACCCACAAACACATTCTTGTCAAAACAGACAACATGACAACAATGTATTATCTGAACAAACAGGGAGGAACACACTCGACACAGTTGTGTCTCTTGGCACAGAAAATATGGCATTGGGCGATTCACAACCATATTCGTCTAATAGCGCAGTTCATTCCAGGAATTCAGAACCAGTTAGCAGACAATCTCTCTCGGGATCACCAACAGATCCATGAATGGGAAATTCACCCCCAAATACTAAACACTTACTTCCAAAGATGGGGAACACCACAAATAGACCTATTTGCAACAAAAGAAAACGCAAAATGCCAAAACTTCGCATCCAGGTACCCACAGGATCAGTCTCAGGGCAATGCGTTATGGATGGGTTGGTCAGGGATATTTGCATACGCTTTTCCCCCTCTCCCACTCCTTCCATATCTGGTAAACAAATTGAGTCAAAACAAACTCAAACTCATACTAATAGCACCAACTTGGGCAAGACAACCTTGGTACACAACACTACTAGACCTCTCAGTAGTGCCTCATGTCAAGCTACCAAACAGACCAGATCTGTTAACTCAACACAAACAACAGATCAGACACCCAAATCCAGCATCACTGAATCTAGCAATTTGGCTCCTGAAGTCTTAGGATTCGGACATCTAGACTTTACACAAGAATGTATGGAGGTGATAAAACAAGCTAGAAAACCAACCACAAGACATTGCTATGCAAATAAGTGGAAAAGATTTGTTTATTACTGCCATAATAATCAAATTCAACCCTTACACGCATCTGCTAAAGACATCGTCAGCTACCTACTGCACTTACAAAAGTCAAAGCTAGCTTTTTCATCCATTAAAATACATCTCACCGCAATTTCAGCTTATCTGCAAATTACGCACTCAACTTCACTATTTAGGATCCCAGTCATAAAAGCTTTTATGGAGGGCCTAAAAAGAATTATCCCACCAAGAACACCACCAGTTCCTTTGTGGAACCTCAACATTGTCTTAACACGGCTCATGGGTCCACCGTTTGAACCCATGCACTCGTGAGATACAATACTTAACATGGAAAGTAGCATTTCTAATTGCCATCACATCTCTAAGAAGAGTAAGTGAAATACAAGCCTTTACCATACAAGAACCCTTTATTCAGATACACAAGCATAAAGTAGTTTTACGAACAAATCCTAATTTCTTACCAAAAGTCATATCACCGTTCCACTTAAATCAAACAGTAGAACTACCAGTGTTCTTTCCAGAACCAGATTCTGTGGCCGAAAGAGCACTACATACATTAGACATCAAAAGAGCATTAATGTACTACATTGATAGAACAACAAATTCGGAAAACAAAACAATTGTTTGTTGCTTTCCAAAAACCTCATACAGGGAATCCAATATCAAAACAAGGCATTGCCAGATGGATAGTTAAATGCATTCAAACCTGTTATCTCAAAGCAAAAAGAGAACTGCCTATAACACCAAAGGCACACTCAACTAGAAAGAAAGGTGCTACCATGGCCTTTCTAGGAAATATTCCAATGACTGAAATATGTAAGGCAGCCACATGGTCTACGCCTCATACGTTTACCAAGCATTACTGCGTGGATGTGTTAACAACACAGCAAGCCACAATAGGACAAGCAGTATTACGAACTTTATTTCAAACAACTTCAACTCCTACAGGCTGAGCCACCGCTTTTGGGGAGATAACTGCTTACTAGTCTATGCAAAGCATGTGTATCTGCAGCTACACATGCCATCGAACGGAAAATGTCACTTACCCAGTGTACATCTGTTCGTGGCATGAGACGCTGCAGATTCACATGCGCTCTCCCGCCTCCCCGGGAGCCTGTAGCCATTTTGAAGTTGATCTTGAACATATGTAAATTTGTAAATATATTGCTTTAAACCACATTATGTACATACATATTTACTCCATTGCATGGGCACTATTATACACAACTTCTACCTCACCCTCTGTGGGGAAAACAATCTAAGATGGAGTTGACGCCCATGCGCAATGGAGCCGAAAGGGGAGGAGTCCTGGATCTCGTGCCTCGCAAAGACTTCTTCGAAGAAAAACAACTTGTAACACTCCAAGCCCAACACTAGATGGCGGGATGTGCAAAGCATGTGAATCTGCAGCGTCTCATGCCACGAACAGATGTACAATGGGTAAGTGACATTTTCCATATATATATATATATATATATATATATATATATATATATATATATATATATATATATATATATATATATATTGGGTCTGGTTTTCCTGGGGGCCGATTGCAGCCCACAGGGAAACCACACATGCAATGACAAAAGTGATATATATATATATATATATAGATCTCTATATAGATATATCTATCTACATGGATATATATATATATATATACACACATACATATATATATATTGACCTATATATACATATATATATATATATATACACATAGATCTGTCTACATAGATTGATATATCTATCAATCTAGCTTTATATACACTTATTTATTTTTATGGATGATATAGAGGATTAGGTATCCTAAAATAAAATTAGTTTATTATGATGTTTTGCTAAGGTTTATAAGTATATAGATTGACATATGTATATTTATTTATTTTTTTCATCTTCTTCACTGTTTTCCTTTAGATGTAGCAGGGATTTGTTTTTGACTAAGTTATAATAAAGTTAAGTATATTGAATACATTGGAATAGACATGATATCAACGGAGAGATGGAAGTAATGTATTATTTCTGATGGATACAACTACCTGTGGATTCCTCACCTCATGAATACTCCCATGGCGCCAGCATTCGACGGAAATCTTCTTACTAGTCTCTGCACGTCGACGAGGACGTCACTGTCTCGCACGCGACGCCGTCTGACGTCATACAGGCAATAAGAGGTCCTCGACGACGTGCGGACGTCAGTTCCCTTTTTTCCGTGCATTCGAAACGGTTATCTTCGAGGGAGCAACTGTTACTCTTGCGGTTACAGTGTATATCTTGCTGCGTACTCTTTCTCTGTGGAAATAATGTCGCAGAGAAAGTCTGGATTTAAGCCTTGTCGTGAGTGTGGAGGCAAGATGTCGGTGACGGATCCTCATTCCGATTGCCTTTGGTGTTTGAGCTCCGACCACGACGTCTCGACTTGTGATTCGTGTCAGCACATGAATCCGAAGGCCATTAAAGAACGCGAGGCGAAGCTGTTTATGGCCAAGTCAAAGGAGAAGCATCACAAGAAAAAGTCTTCTCCAAGACATCGGCGTCATCGAGACTCCCGGCGCCGTAGAGAATCTCGGCGTCATTCAAGGGAGGCTCGTTCCAGGTCTCCGGATCGGCGCCGGAGGACATGGGAGGTCAGCCCCACGGTGACGCCGCATCCTTCGACGCCGTTGCTCTCTCCGACGTCTCCAACTTCGCCTGGACAGGCGTCGGTGATTGAGGTATTGGAGCCTCAGGTGTTTTCTCCGGCGCAGACGCCGAGGCCGGCGTCGGGGTCGCCTCCGAGTCAGGCACCCCAGTATCCGGCTTTTCCCACCCCTGGAGCCGATAGTTCCGCATTCTTGAATGCGATGTATGCCATCTTCCAACAGATGGCTCCAGGGGGTGCTCCGGCTGGGCCTTTGGCCTTTTCTTTGGGTGATCCTGCGCCTCTTCGGCCGGCACCCTTTATGCCCTTTCTCCCGTTTGGGAACGTGGGCTCGGCGCCAGTGTCGGCGCCGGTGGCCGCTCCGATGGCTTCGGAGGGATTGGCCCCAGGGATTTCCATCCCGTCGACGTCGAGATTTCGGCCTGTGACTCCGGTGGGTCCATCCGTTTCATCTGCTCTTCAGTCGGCGCCGAAGTTACCTGTGGCGCCGGATGCGGCGTCGGTGGCTTCGGAAGATCGGCGCCGATCTCCGACTTCGGCGGAGGTGTTGTCGACTCCGCGGATTGAGCAACGACTGCATTCAAGGAGGCGTGCTCTCCGGGTACTAGAGGAGCAGGAGTACCAACGAGCCCTAGAGGAAGGAGAGCTAGAGGACTCGGGTGATGGGCTGCGTGGACTGGAGTCGGCCAGTGGGCTGGACACTTCCCCTGAGTGGGACCTTTCGTCCCCGGGGGAATATACCGAGGAAGCTGCTTCCTTTCATACAGTGGTACGGAAGGCAGCTAGTTTTTTGGACCTGCCTTTGCCGGTGGTGGAGGCGAATAAAACCTTTTGACAGAGGTGTTGCATCCGGCCTCAGCCGCGGCGGAGCCTCTATTACCTTTTAATGACGCTCTGCTGGATCCGGTTTTAGAGGTGTGGAAGAAGCCGGCATCTTCCCCAGCAGTTCACAGAGCCGTGGCCAGGAGGTATCGGACGGCTCCAACTGATCCTGGTTTCCTATCTAGGCACCCTACGCCGGAGAGCTTGGTTGTGCAGGCCTCCTGTTCGTCCAAATCAGCGCCTGGTTCTTTCCCGACGGTGCCTGGGGACAGAGACTCAAAAAAGCTAGAGGCGCAGTCGAAGAAGATTTTTTCGTCCTGCAGTCTGGCGTTAAAAGCCACTAATGCGACCTGTATCCTGGGGAGGTATATTCATGCTCTGATGGATGACATCTCCTCTTCGTTTACAGAGCTTCCCCAGGGTCTTTTGGATCTTGTCTCTGATGCCCAGGCTGCTGCGACCCAAATTATCCAGACGGGACTGGATACCACCGACTCGGTAGCCAGAGCAATGGGCACAACTGTGGTGGAAAGGAGACAGGCCTGGCTACGTAACTCGGGCTTTTCGGCAGATGTACAGTCCACATTGTTGGATCTCCCGTTTGATGGGGACAAACTGTTTGGGGCTAAGGCTGATTCGGCCTTGGAACGTTTTAAGGAGAGCAGGGCCACGGCTAAGTCGTTGGGACTCCAAGCTCCTTCTTCCACGGCCTCTTCCAGATTCTTCAGGAGGTTTCGTGGATTTGGGCGTGGCTCTTCCTCCTCTTCCTTTCGGGGAAGATATCAGCAACCTGCCTCTTCCCATCCCTATAGATCTTTTAGGGGGAGGGGTAGGGTCCGCACCAGGGGAGCCTCTCAGCAGCACTCTGCCTCTTCCTCATCCTCTGGCGGGGTGCAGCAGGGGAAGCAGCCTTAGGCTTCCACCATTTCCCACTCACTCCTCTCCTGTAGGGGGAAGATTACAGCATTTTCTCACCAAATGGGAGACTGTTACGTCGGACACTTGGGTTCTCAGTGTTGTGGGAAAAGGCTACACCCTTCCCTTTCGGGAGTTTCCGCCCCTCATCCCGCCCCGCCCTTCGTATTGTTCACAAGAACACCTCCTGTTGCTAGAACAGGAGGTAGAAGTCCTCCTTTTAAAGGGCGCGGTGGAGTTGGTCCCGGAGCAGGAAAGGGGTCAAGGAGTTTACTCAAGGTATTTCCTGATTCCCAAGAAGGATGGTCGTTTGAGACCAATTCTGGACCTGAGGATCTTGAATTGGTTCCTCAAGCAGGAAAAGTTCAAGATGCTGACCCTAGCACAGGTGCTTTTGGCGTTGAACATGGAAGACTGGATGGTGTCTGTCGACTTGCAGGATGCTTACTTTCATATCCCGATACTCAAGTCACACAGGAAGTATCTCCGGTTTGTGGTGGGATCGCAACACTACCAGTTTGCGGTCCTTCCGTTTGGTCTTACTTCAGCACCTCGAGTCTTCACGAAGGTGATGTCGGTGGTTGCGGCAGAGCTCAGAAGGAAGGGGATAGCAGTATTCCCTTACTTGGACGATTGGTTGATCAAAGCCAAGTCCCCGGAGCTTGTGTTGCGTCATCTGCAGTCAACAACCCAGTTGTTGTTCGACCTGGGCTTTTCGGTGAACGAGCCCAAATCTCACCTGGAGCCCTCTCAGCGCCTCCTGTTCATAGGGGCAGTACTGGATACGACATTGGGTCGGGCCTTTCCTCCGCCTCAGCGGATTCAAGATATTCAGGATTTGGTTCCAATGTTTCGAAATGGAGCGGTAGTTCCAGTCCTCAAGGTCCTTCGTCTGCTCGGTCTTTTTGCCTCCTGCATTCTGTTGGTCACGCATGCTCGCTGGCACATGAGGGCTCTTCAGTGGTGCCTCCGAAGGCAGTGGTCTCAACACAGAGGGGATCTAGAGGGTACTGTCAAGATCTCCAGAGATGCTGCTGTGGATTTGAAGTGGTGGATTGCAAGCAACAATCTTTCACAAGGAAAACCGTTCCAGCAGTCGCCACCAGTGGCCACAGTCATAACGGATGCTTCCACTCTAGGGTGGGGAGCTCATCTGGGGGATCTGGAGATCAAAGGTCTTTGGTCTCCAGAGGAACAGATTTTTCACATCAATCTGTTAGAGTTACGGGCTGTACGTCTGGCTCTCAAGGCCTTCCTCCCTTCCCTTCGTGGTCAGTCGGTACAGGTCCTAACGGACAATACTACCACGATGTGGTACATAAACAAGCAGGGAGGAGTGGGGTCGTACTTTCTCTGCAGAGAAGCTCTTCGACTATGGTCCTGGGCAAAGGACCATCGGATTTGCTTGATAGCAAACCATCTGGCCGGAGTCTTGAACGTGCGTGCGGACAGTCTCAGTCACCACTTCTCGGCAGACCACGAGTGGCGTCTCCATCCAGATCAAGTCCGTTTAATCTTCCAGAAGTGGGGGTTTCCTCGGGTAGATCTGTTCGCCACTCGAGAGAACGCGCATTGTCCGTTGTTCTGCAGCCTTCAGTATCCGATGCAGGAAGCGTTGGGGGACGCGTTTCAAATGACCTGGTGCGGCCAGTTGCTTTACGCGTTTCCTCCCATACCCTTGATTCCTCGAGTATTGAGGAAGATTCGCCAAGACCGGGCTCTAGTAATCGTAATAGCTCCGGATTGGCCAAGGAGGGTGTGGTACTCCGACCTTCTCCAACTCTCAACGTGCCCGCCGCTCCGTCTCCCTTTCAGGGCAGACCTCCTCTCGCAGTCGCAGGGGCAGGTTCTACACCCCAACCCCCAGAGTCTGCACCTACATGCCTGGAGATTGAACGGGGCAACCTGAGTTCCTTCTCTCTCCCGCCTGAGGTAGTGGATGTTATATTAGCGGCCAGGCGACACTCCACTAAATCTATCTACGCTAATAGGTGGTCTAAATTTGTTGCGTGGTGTGGAGAGAGGCAGATTGATCCTTTACAAGCTCATCTATCGGACGTTTTGTCTTTTGCTCTATCTCTGGCGCAGAAAGGTTGTGCAGTGGCTACCATTAAAGGTTATTTATCGGCCTTGTCAGCCTTCATATGTCTTCCAGACCAACCATCTTTATTTAAATCCCCTATTGTTATCAGATTCTTGAAAGGTCTTCTAAATCAATATCCTCCAAAGCCATTCGTTATGCCGCAATGGGATTTGTCCTTAGTCCTGACTTTCCTTATGGGGTCCCCTTTTGAACCTATGCATTCTTGCCCCTTGAGGTATTTGTTTTTAAAAACAGTCTTCCTGATAGCTATAACATCAGCAAGGAGAGTGAGTGAGTTGCAGGCCTTATCAGTAAAACCCCCTTATACAACTTTTTATGGGGATAAGGTGGTGTTGAGGACCAAGGCTGCTTTCCTCCCGAAGGTTGTTTCACCCTTCCATTTGGCTCAGGCAATTACTTTGTCCACGTTCTATCCTCCGCCTCATCCTTCCAAAGAGGAAGAAAGACTGCACCGTCTGGATCCAAAGAGAGCGTTGAGCTTCTTTATCGATAGAACAAAGGATTTCAGGCTGGAGGATCAGCTGTTTATTGGATACGTGGGCAAGAGGAGAGGAAAGGCAGTCCACAAGAGAACACTATCCAGGTGGGTTGTTCTTTGCATTAAAATATGTTACTCTTTGGCAAAGAAGGATCCTCCTGAGGGCATTAGAGCTCATTCCACCAGAGCTAAGTCGGCCACTTCGGCCTTAGCCAGAGGTGTTCCTGTGGTCGACATCTGCAAGGCCGCAACTTGGTCGTCCCTTCACACTTTTGCAAAACATTACTGTTTAGATTCTGAGGTTAGAAGGGACGGCCATTTTGCACGGTCAGTGCTGCAGGATTTCTTGGTTTGACCATTTAGGCACCCACCGCCGGGCGTGGTACTGCTTTGGGACTCTATTCATGAGGTGAGGAATCCACAGGTAGTTGTATCCATCAGAAGAACGAGTTACTTACCTTCGGTAACGACTTTTCTGGTGGATACATTAGCTACCTGTGGATTCCTCACGGTCCCACCCGCCTCCCCGTTGCCTTTATGGTCTTGCCAAGTAATCCTTGAGTGCGCTCCTCTTGATCTTTGAGGGTGCAATAGATGTATATATATAATATATTTATATATATATAGGTATATGTGTATATATCTTTATGTATATACTTGGTGTGTGTATATATTTTTAAAAGAAAGAGTTTTATATATATATATATATATATGTACATAAAAAAGATTTACAGTTATTCATACAATGTGGTGTATTTTTACAATATAATGGATGTTGCTTTGTTCTTTCATTGCATTGCCTGGTTGTTCTCATGCACGTAAAAAATGATTGGTACTGACGTCCGCACGTCGTCGAGGACCTCTTATTGCCTGTATGACGTCAGACGGCGTCGCGTGCGAGACAGTGACGTCCTCGTCGACGTGCAGAGACTAGTAAGAAGATTTCCGTCGAATGCTGGCGCCATGGGAGTATTCATGAGGTGAGGAATCCACAGGTAGCTAATGTATCCACCAGAAAAGTCGTTACCGAAGGTAAGTAACTCGTTCATCTGCTCCACTCCAAAATGGCTGACATCAGTATTAGCATGGTTGTTAGTCCTTCTTTTGTGTTGTTAATATAAATACATGCATAAGTGAGTATGGCTTTTGAACCTGTGATCAAGGAGCAGGTGCTCCGAAACACGTCAGGAATCTTTTGTCAATAAACAACGTTATTGCTGTCACAGCTGTTTGTTCTTCGTCGAGGGATTCTCTTTTCCTTTGAAGTGGAAACAACATTGAATTAATAATATATATATATATATATATACATATATATATATATATATGTATATATATATATATATATATCAGTATTTTTTTTGGTAGTTGTAGGGTTTCCTTGGAGGCCAACGGGCGACCCCCTGTCAATTTCTTTGTTTTTTTTTTTTAAGAATTCCCCCCTGGGGGTGGCGCTATCACCCCCCCCCCCAGGGGGCCCCAATCTTGAAATTAAAAAATATGGCCGGGGGGGGGGAGGCCCGTTTTCAGAGGGGGGCCGACCCCCCCAAGTGAAATCCCTGATGTCTAGTGGCGTTTCCTGGCCCTCGAGGGCCAGGAAATGTGTTCAGAAAGACCTTATATGAAAGGGGACAGTCTCCCCTTTCATACAAGGCCTTCCTGAACGTGGAGAAGGCCGTTTGGGGCCGTTTTCCCCATCGGAGCAGGAAGCGGCCCTACGGACACTTCCTGCTCCGATGGGGAAAACATCGCACCCGAGGATTTTCAAACCCCCTCCCTGGTGTCGGCCTCGGGTCGTGACCCGCACCAGGGAGGTAGTGTGGCCGACGCCCGCACTAAAGGGGTTAAACCACGTAGTACAGTTTAAAATGCAAATCCATAATCTGCGAATATTGGTTATTTCGAAGACTATGGATTTTAACATTAATGTTTTCAAATGCATGGCCTTGATGGAACCTGTTACCTTGTGTTACCATTTAAAATTATTGTGAGGAAATGGGGTGCATTATATAGCGTGATTGTGTGACCTCACTGTGTAAAACACTTCCCAACCCCCTTCAGGACCTGTAGGTCTTGTTTGTCAAACCTTCAGCTCAACCCTGAGTAGCTGTGGCGCTGAGCACCAATGCTTACACCAAGGAACACGTGTGAAGCTTTTCAAGAGTGCCTAAACAATTGAAGAAATCGATAAGACGCTAAGAAAATCCAACACCAAACGCTGTATTTTTATGTAATTTTAGACACCAAAATTAAAAATATCTACTGAGGGGTTCCAGAGATGTAGAATTTACGAGGTATAGTAAATCAAAGCATTTCACTCAACTGCGAACAAGCATTGGCAAATTCAACAAGTTTGACACAGAAATATTTTCACCCTAAAGTTGGGCTAGTTCTATTACAGTCACTTAGAGTCACTTTAGGAGCCAGCTCCTACACGGAGCCAGTCAAGGGGACCACCAGAGTCCTTTGAATCAGTTACCACCACAGATGAAGCCGTCTTCAGGCAGTTCCAGGCACTTTATCACCTTTACAGTGGATTCCTATGGAAGTGGTCCTGACGCAAGGGAAAAAGAATGCTGAAGATGCTCAAGGATGCTGTTGATGTGATACAGTCAATGGGGGGTCTTCCTCCGGCTACTCCTCAGTCTGCGAAGGAGGTGAGGCGGCCCTGGTCAGAAGGTTGGCGTCCCTCATAGTCCTCTCTGTGCTGGTAGAAGCACAGTTGCCACTGGGCTACCAGTCACCTGGTATCGTAGTCACATCCAAATCCTTCCCTGTGTGATAACTCGGCTTCTGGGAAACCAAGCTGCACTCCAATATCTCTTCCAGGCTCAGTGGACTCAGGTGAAACTTTGAGCATTGGGTGCAAGTCTCTAGTGCTGCTCGGCAGTGGTTGACGATTATCTGAGGATTTTGGGCTACTTACTTCCCCCAGCAGGCTTCTCAGCTGCTGGATCCCTGTGCTATGAACAAGAGGTCATCCAACTGACCCTTGGAGTCGCTTGGCTTTGGCTGGGCTCTGGAGATGACTTCTCCATGATGACACAATAAACATAGTGCTTCAGCACTTGCAGCAAGCACCAATTCAGCCTCTTTTTATGGTGCAGCAGGGCAGTCCTTCTTCAGTCCTTCTTCCAGTCCAGTTGAGATCTGAGTTCTGGCTCTCAGTGTGCCCTAATTATAATCAGAAAATTTCTTCAGGGTAGGATGCCGTTGGTAGCTAATGTGCTACCAGGTCCCCTTCCTCCTGATGACCACTTCCTGGTAAGTGTGCTAGCTGGCTATCCCAAGATGCACCATTCGGCCACTCTTAGCATGTCACAACCCCTCCAGGCGTCTGAAGCTCCATGGCCCAACCCAGAGGTGTGCATTACATGCCCCCGAAAAAACAGTCTGACAACATGTTCCCCTCTTCCTTCCCAGGTGCCAACTATTCTGCCTAAACAATGGAGCTGCCCCCTCCCATGTGTTCCGCATTTGCTCTTTAAAGGCGGCTTCAGCTTTAAGGCTCACCTTCTGAGCCAACACCCATGTGGCTTCCAGCAGGAGGGAGATAACACCTTTCTCCAATGTGGGCCCCTATTGTCTCCTTTCCTGGGAGTCGCTAGCACTTCTCCCTAAAAGGGCACACGCTCCTTGCGTACCTATTGAGAGCACCTGAGATTGAAGGCAACAGAGTGGTAACTTTGTGTAAATGTTGCACACTGTCACATGTTACATTAATTTCTATTTGAGAATCAGGTCTGGTTTAATGTAAAGTTATTTGATACTTAGGAATATCAACTTTGGTCGCACCATTCAGCAGTTAGCACAACTAAAGGGCCAGCGTGCAACCCTGTACCCGCCAATGGGGCAACCAAGTCTTTCAACATAAAAAATGACAGTTCTACCCATGAAATATGCTGCAATCCTCCTTAGGGCATCGTAGGCCTACCATAAGGGTGACGTGTACATATTACAGAGGAAGGTTTGGTTTTGCTTTTGGTTTAAATTCCTAAGCTGGGCTAACAGGTTAAAACTGCTCTTTCAGACTGCAGTGGCAGACTGGGAGACATGTTTTACCTGTGTCACATCCAGTGCTGCAATCCGTGGGGTGACTCTCCAACATACTTACTCTGGGTACCATAAACTACGGACCTACAGGTAAGTTAGCCTATGTCAGTTAGGTATAGCCAGTGTAACATATTCATTTTAGGGTCACTGCACTGGCACTGAGTTCTGGTTAGCAGGCTTCAAAGCCGAAAAATCAGCAGCATCAGTCCAAAAACCGGGGATGATCATAGAAAAAGAGGCATTTCCTTATAAGTATACTGATAAAAAGGCTGCTTTATATGTCCAATGCCATAACTGAAACCTTTGAGAATTTTCAGATCTTTATTTTTAACAAAAAGCTGTTTCTAGTCTTTTCCATGTAGGTTTTTAAACCATCCTATTTCTTCTGTATGTTTAATTAGTTTTATCATTCTTGGAATCGGGTGTCAATTGCATTTCGGCTCTCCCCTTGCTTCCCGACTCGGTACAGTGCAACAGTGTATGATGCTCTCCACAGCCTTCTTTCCATCAGGTGCAGTCATCAAGTCAGCACCTTGGATCTTGTCAGTGCTTAATTTGTAAATAAAAAGGTGCCGGTGCCCAAAGCCCTTATCTTAAACACTTGGCTGCTGCAATTAAATGTGCGAGCACGGAATACTGAGGCAGCGTAATCCGGAAGCAATCCCCGGCCTCTTTTATCCATTTAAACCCAATCGCTGCCCCTTCAGATCACTCTTGCAGCTTTCTACTTTCTCTCTTTGTGACGCTTTTTCGGTTTTCTCTTCCTCCGTCTTTCCCAAACGTGTCTTTTGCTCCCAGCAAATGCTTGAGGCAGAAGACTAAGCGCCGGCCCTCAAAAATAAGAGCCGGTGCTCAGCACCGGCAACAACACGCACAAATTAAGCACTGGATCTTGTCTGCCTTGAATAATAAAAGTATTATAAACAAATTAGCAATAAATCACACATGAACCTCTGACAAACTTTGAACCATGGGCAACAAATTATGCCAGTACTTTACCATTCACTTTTTTTCATTTTTTTTTTCTGCAAAAGTATTCGTTTCTTGCTTTCAGATTGTGGTTAGGTGGTGATTAGACTTTTCCGTTATACTGACAATACATTTTCATTTATGTAATAAATATTTGCTTTTCACTGATTCATCAAAATCACGTTACTAGTCTACGTCACACCTTTGTCATTCAAGACAACATCATTCCCGAAGTTCCTACTAAGGACATTTCTGTCTGCTCGAATAACCTCACCTGTAAAGATAGTTAAATATTTCTCATGATTAAGTATAATGGTGTGTTTTGTATTCCTCTACACAGCCTTTAGCAAGCTCATTTGCTGATTCGTCAGAGTGGAACGTGCGTCAATTTTATGCATTTTGCTTCAAGTAGTAGGAAGGAAAAAATGCAACATTTGTTTGGGTTGGATCTTGATTACTCAGTTTCATGTGGCATATGCAACAGTGAGCCATGATTCCTGATTTTTTTTCTGGTTATATGCTACAGTATATAAAGTTAAACCTCCAACGTTAGACGTCTGTGAAACAAAACTCTTTTTATCCTACCTAATCAACATACTACACATTGCAACACTATATATTTGTTTTAGCAACACTATATATTTGTTTTAACCTCAAGTAAAAGCGTCAGGCAGTTAGTTTTGCCAATAATGGGCCATAACACCTTTTATTTACTTCAGATGTGTATATTGTTTTGGTGTTGGTTGAGGTGAAAATATAGACCACGGCAGGGCCATGGTTTATTGGCAGGATAGCACTGTACGTCTGGCTGTCTTTAATTGTTGTTGGGCTCCATAGTTTAATTTTATTCACCGATTCACACTTCAGAAACACTTTCAGGAAAGAAACCGCTTCCATTTAAGCTGATAATGCTTCTCTGCTGTTGATTTCAGTGTTACTTATTCTTAATTGAAACTTTCTTCTCAATTTGAGATTTATTTAGTATTTTTTTTTTCAGTGGAATACCTTAGCTGTCTTGCTGTGGAATGGAGATTTCCTCTCATCATTCACGCCTGTTGCATCAGCTGAACGAGCAGCGCCGGCAGGACTTATTTTGCGACTGCCATATCCTTATTCAGGGGAGAACTTTCAAAGCTCATCGAAATGTGCTGTTTGCCAGTAGTGGATATTTCAAAATGCTTCTTTCACAGACTTCAAAGGAAACTTGTCAGCCAACCACAGCAACGTTTGAAGTCTTCTCGCCTGAAACATTCCATGTCATCTTGGACTTCATGTACACTGGCAATCTAGCTCTTAATGGCCAAACCGTCATTGAAGTCATGTCGGCAGCTAGCTACCTTCAAATGACCGATGTCATTGGTGCCTGCAAGACCTTCATCAATTCCTCATTGGACATCAATGAAAAAGAACAGGCTGGCTTCTCACCACTCTCAAACCTTGACAAGAGTAGCAACGGGTACAGACAGCCTAACCTGTACAATGCAGACTGGAGGACAGGAGCCAGCCCCTCTCGTCATCAGCCAACCCCTGATCCAGGGGATTTCCTTGTCAGTTCCAGTTCATGGGGACACCATAGCAGTCAGCCACCCTCACAGATGGACATCCAAGAGCAGCAGCCACATTTAGGTCAACATGTCAGAAAATGGGGCATTCTCAGAAAGCCCCGGCAGCAGCTGGGACGCTCCCATATTCCTGATACTAGAATAGGCAAATCTTTAATAGCCACTGATGACCCTGGAAGCTCCAGAGATCCAGCAACAGTGGGTGTCAGTTCTCCTGCAGGAGTTATAATAGAGATTGTGGAAGATGAAGAACCCACTCAACCCAGCAGCCTGCATGGTCAGGAGGTTAAACATGAGTCTGTATCCCTCAAGGAGCACATCCTTCCCAAACCCAAACACCTAATGGATACTGACCCGTACAGTGGGGTGGTAGGCATCATGGAAGGCTACGGAGAAGGTGAGAAGCACCATATTTCTTAAACCTGTTGTTTTCATTGCAAATGTTTTTCGTTTTTTTCTGGTGGTGTTGAGAACAAAGCAAATATTAAATAGCAGCAAATCGCCAAAGCTGTGTTTCTTAATCTTTTGACATCGGTGGTCCTCCAATGAATTGCAATTGGAAGCTGGGACCCCGGTCTAAGACAGTCTCTGTTTTGAACCTAAAAAAATACTCACATTTGCAGACACAAGAATACATAAAACAAATACAGATTAGGTAATACATTGAAATGTTTAGCACTTTAATGGGGAGGTTGGAGCATCTCAAAATTGAGTTTCTTTCTAAAAGACAAAGAGGCTATAATTTAGCATATCAATGTGTCTTTTTTTGCTCCTAATGCTTCCTCTTTTTCAGCACCTACTAGTACTTCAACTGAACCCACCAAATGTGCCTACTACTGTTTGCTGTACTGCTCCTAAAAATCAAGCTAGGGATACTGAACTGGCTTTTAGCCTCCAATTTCAAATTCCTTCACATTTTAATTTTTCAACTGTATGTGTGTGTGCGCTTTATTAATGTGCTAGTATTAATTTTCTAAACAGTTATGGACCCCTTTCCAAGGCGTCTTGGACTTTGAAGGGTCTGTGGATCACAGGTTAAGAATCACTGCTCTGTAGGGTAATACATTGAGCAAACCATTTGCTTGCCAGCAATCAGTTTTTAAGCAAACGGTTACCCAGAAAGTACAAAACAGCACTTAACTGTCTATAATTAAAAGTAATCACACCAATTTTATATAAAAGAACTAAAAGAATTGAGACGCCGAGTTTCAAGTTAATCTCTGCTAGAATATTATAACTTCTACGTCTAGACCCAAGCATGGAATTAACAAACCACACAAATTTTGAAGAGACAGTAAAATTAATAGAGAGCAGGGGGGACACGGTTTATGTCGTAGTGTGACTCTTGCTCTGGGCAAGACTGCTGGTTTAAGGATGACAGTACTTATGTTTGTAGTTGATTATGCCAGTCCTACAACAAGTCACAACTGTTGTCCCAAACCTCCCAGCTCACAAGCAGTACCGCACCAAAAACCCAAACAGTAAAAGGTGATTTGTGGCAGCCTGTACACATAGATTCAAGAGTGCGACATCTCACAGAGTGTTGTGGTTAAACGGAGATTACCCCTTTCTCACATGAACAACATGTCTCAATCAAACACAGGCCATGAAAGAGATGCAGTAAAGTTTCAAAAGGTTCTATTAACAATACTGCAATCTATGATAAGTTGCGTGGGCTGCAATGATTAGGATAATGAACAGTGCAAGCAACAGAATTGTAAAGACGAGAGTCATTAATACAAAGACCCCCACCATCTTGCAACAGCATGAAATGACATGAGATATTAAATAAATCCTAATACCCTAGCATGATGAATCTAATCCCTAACCTAAAGAGAGCTTTATCATGCTTAAAAGTACATAGACAACTAATAAATAAAGACAGTGTTTAAAAAAAAAAGAAAAATTGGCCTATTCTATCAACCATATTAACTTATTTGTTCTGTTACACATATATCATTCCTGTACCTTTTAGTTAGCCTGCCATCATGAAACTGTCCCTTGTTAATGTATTTGTGCTGGTCCATGTACAGCGCTCTATTACGTCCTAGGTTAGTCCAAGCTACAAAATGCTATAATAAATTACCTTCTCAAAACGAGTTTAATTTGCTGCCAGCAAATGAGGGAGTTGAATTTTCACAGACATTGACTATGCACCTTCACATAATTACTAATAAATGCCCTCTTCAAAAAGCCAAGTGATATTTGTAGTTCATGAACCGCAAAAAAAATCACAAGCATTAGGAAAAGTTATGAGGTGGCCCCACAATTCCAGTAAAGTCCAGGCATTGAGGCTTCCACAAGCTAAAGAGTAAGGGATAGACAAAAAGCACTACCAGCATTAGTGGTGCCTCAAGACGGTTCTGATCAAAGTTTGTGCGTAATGCTGAATTCCAGGATCACCTGACTCTTAAGATGTGTCTGTCTGTGTCAACCGCAGTAAAATTGGCCATTGCTAACATGGGATATTGCATGCATACAGTGCAACGTATGATCATCAAATCTTTATTTTTAGGTAAGTACAGACCCCCTCCCACTAAAGAGATCACCTTTACCACAACGTGAACAAACAAAAGCAAGCCATACATAAAAATTCTTAAAATACAGGGGGGCAGAAAACCCAAACCAGGCGTCCAACGTGGCAGCCAGAACCATTGAAATTCAATGTGTTATTGTAGGCCATCCAAGAAAAAAATGTGTCTGACTGAGGCTAGTGGGATTATTAAGAAACGCAAAGGACTCCCACCAGCACAGGCCAAAGCTTCTAGGGGATCGCAAAAAGGTGCAGAATTTGAGTCTAGTTTTACGATAGTCTGGAATATTACTGTCCTCTAATTGATAAGTCAGACTTAAAGTCGTGCACTTTAATCTAAATGATATTTGATACTTGTTTTTGGAGACTAGCAGCCACACTAGCAAACGAATTTTGGAACATCCATAATCTCTAAAGCAGTGTTTTAGAAATCTCTCTAGATAAGTTGTTGAATGGTCTATTTTTGAAACAACAGTGACTCTGACTAGTCTGTTTCTCTGCTTCTCATTCAATAAAGAATTTATTCTATAGAACAGCAATGACACCATCTCTGTGCTGAAGTGAATCTTCATAGATAAAGTGGAATCAAGAATGGTGCCCAGACTTTACATTTTTGCCTAAATTTCAGTAGTACATGTCCAAATTTCAATACCTGATTTCAGATCTAATTTAATACAAGCTTATCAATAAAAATTAAAATTTTGGCACAGACAATTTTTGTTTATCCTCGACTCTCTAGTAAATAAAGTGAATTGAATAAATAATGATTGTTGCTTGGTGAGTTAACTTGAAGATGTACTGTACGTCTGACTGTCTTTAATTGTTGTTCCAACTGCAGGCATTTGGCACGATAGCCATATGTCTGTTGGTGGCATGGGCCAAACATAAATATCAAGAACGGCGGGGGATAAACAAGAATAAGTCTTTAATTCCCCCACAAAAATTCTTGATTGACTATCAAAAAAGACTAGTAGACACCCACATCTGCAGATCACACAGACAACACAACTAACCACACTCTCCACAGCATCACTCACTTTATTAGACTTCTGAAACCCATCTGTCAATGTGCTATTCCAACAGCTGAGAGCTTGAAGTAATGCACAATCCAAACATCAAAGAGGCCCAGGGGCGTAGCTTGGTCATTAAGTTTGGGGGGGGAGGGTGAGCGTCAGATTCGCTGGTTAAATTACATTACCTGATAAGCAGGGCAGGAAGGAGGCTTACAGAGCAGTAGGGAGGGAGAGGAGTGTGGATTGTGGGGGGTACTTAGTCCTTTAAAACAGAGACAAGAGTGTGTCTGTATTTTTCTGTCTGCATCTGTAGGTAAAAATCGCAAGTGAAATCCAACAAGCATCCTACGCACCATGCCCAACTTAAAGCACCAGTACCCAACTATTTTACTACAGAATACATTTTATTAGGGGAGTGTAACACCCCAAACACCCCACCGGAAGCTATGCCCCTGAAGAGGCCATACCAATCACTTGCCTACCCGTGGCCCTGCGACTGTCTTCATTCACTACGGCCACTGCCTGCGAGTGTGCAATTGGATTATCAAACCACTCCAAAGAAGCATGGGAGGGGCTATCACATACCTACCACATCACCAGGATTACAAACTGAAAGAAACGGTGTGATTGAGTGCACATTTGACTTATAGGGGAATGTGAATCTGCACCTGTCTGATTCATGCTTTTACCTGACTAGTATGTGGGATCGGTCATCAAAGCATCATCCAGTTGAGATTAGATCAAGGGAACTCAGCAGGTGTAGCCCCACAAGGGACAACGTACAATGGTCCAATGCTGTGTACACTAAATAGGATTGATTCGTTTTTAGTATTGCTGTGTAATTAAAAAGTATTTTCCTTTCTCTTGAGGAATTTGAGGAGAAGTGGGGTGAGGGTTATGTTTGCCTTTTAATTCTTTGGAATTGATAGGCTCTTGGGGACCATGTATGTTACATTTGAATACAAATGCCAATAAAACGATTTGCTACAAAAAAAGTAGTTTCCTTTTCTTAAAAAACAAGCAGTGGGCTGGACATTGAAGTTATTGTGTCTGTTGGTGGATTGTTGAGTGCCGAGCTCGGACACCCCAGACTACTTCCCTGAGAAGCCTATGACTGCTCACTGTCACTGCCCTGAGAGTCCAGTGATTAAATGGCTTTACTTGGTCCAGATTGAATAGATAATTTTAGGACGGGCCTTAAGACTGTAGTGGCAGACAACCTTCGCAAGCAACGGAGACCCAATAGCCCCTGTCTGCCCAGTGTCCCCCTTTCACCCAAACAGAGTCTAATATAGAAGGTAGAGATGGGCAGGAGAGAGCAGAATCTTGAGTTATCTATCCTACCTTGCTAGGTGTTCAGTCTGTGCTGGGATGCTGAAATCAGGAGTAGTGTTTCGCTAGGATTTGATTGCTACAAGTTATGACTCATCCAGGTTGCAACTTCTGACAGGTCCTACATGCATGGAGACTGCTGCACAAGGTTAATGGAACATGCATCTGTTCATAACCTTACTTCTATCGTGCACCACGTCCTTCTTTCTACTGAAATATGTTCGGAGTCGTACTTATATACTAACAGTTGTGGGGTTGCAAGTGAGCCATGAGCTGCCACATCAAGTAGCACCACTCAGTTTCCATAAACTGCCTGCTGAGCCCTGCCCTGAAGAAAGTAAGAAACCCTGTTTAAAGGGTTCACTTAACTTCAGCCAGGCAACTCTGCCATAGCTGTAGCAGCTCTTAAGTTAACAGTGTTGACGGCTGCTCAGTGATTCTGTAAGTGGAGTTGCAGAGGGTGCTGCAGCATCTCCAAAATAACCAGGCTGGAGTTCGGAAGGTGAATGAGCAAGAACAATGCCTTTAATCTTTGTGTGTATCACATCACATTTGATGTGGGTTCAAAGACTGAGGCCAAATGTCAAGACATATCTTCTGACAAATTGCTTCTTGTGTTTTTTAAAAAGGAAACTGGTATGTTCCTTTCTTTCTCTGACTGCAAAGTTGGACGAATCTGTATAAGTGAACTAGGTAACAATCTTGCTGGGGTACAAGGAGTGTGAAAGAAAAGGCTGTAGGATGTGGAGTATGTGCATATTTTAGAATAAGTCAGCAATTGGTAAAGTGCAAATGAATCATTTTTTGTAATTCGGAAATGTGATAGAAACAAATATTTTAATAGGATCTAAATAAATCACGACACTTTACTTGGTGATGCAAAAATGATAAATATTTGTTGAAACCTGATTTCCAAACCTTGTTTGTGCGGTAGTTTTATCAGTAAAACAGCACATCTATGCAAATGTAGTGATCATTTAGCCGAAAATGTGCTGTCTGTAAATGACGGTGCTCTACCACACCAGTGCTCCAAAATGCAAAATCAGCCACACTCAGCACTCTTACCACTCTGCTGAATGGGCATGACACATTTGCTACACTTCTATATGTGTGTGACACTTTCAGTCGTCTATTATTTGAAGCAACCCCGCTGTGAAAATTGTTCCAGCATCACTGAGGCTGCCGGAAACTCGAAAGTTATGAGGATAAACGAGCATAAGGGCTCACCACTCGTGAGATATGGGTTCCTTTAACTGCAGTTCAATGTATAGGACCTCAGTTTGCAGCATTTCATTGTGTGGTATCAGTATGTTAGCTCTTTCTAGCAATCTACTAACGAGCCCCTTGTCTTGATTCAACTCGTTTGTACTTGGGTGATTTTAATTTCTGCAAGCTTCGTGTCTCTCCCATGTACCTTTCCACAAAGCACCCTGCATCAGTCTGGACAGACCGGGTCATCGTTGTGCTGCGACAATTTTTATGGTTTTACATGTGATGTCTCAGTGGACCTAGCGATCAGAAAACCCGATAACTCGGTTTGCTCAGCGACTGCACGTTAAATAAAGTATCTGTGGCCATTTTAACTGACCTTAAGTGGGACTCTTCTGAATGGTCAGGGTCATCATAGAGAGTGAGACTGAAGCATCCGTCTGTTCTTTGAAGACCCCTTTAAATGTCAAAGAGCAGGCCGTTGTCCTTAGTACCTATCGTCTGATCCTTAAATTGACAGGTGCCTGTTAAGCGCCTCTTTTTTTCTTTTTTTTGTAGACGGCCTCCCCAGAATAAGATTCAAGTGTCCGCATTGCCCGCACACTGTGAAACGGAGAGCGGATTTGAAGCGACACCTCCGCTGCCACACGGGAGAGAGGCCTTTTCCATGTCCGGCCTGCGGGAAAGGCTTCACCAGGCTCGAGCACCTGCGCGGCCACTTCCAGACGGTACGTAAACTGGCACGAAATTGGGCTCGAATTAAAAAAAAGCCAAATGACTACTTTCTCTGCTTAGCACACTCCTGATAGATTGGGCAAACTGTAGGAAAAAACACATTTTCCAATCGTGGTCATTCTTATGCTAAATCCACTCCTTTGTCCTTCAAGCACTGCATTTCGTCTCGCGGGTTGTAAACCAATAATTATGATTTTGGTAATGTCAGTGCCCCACTATGAAATGTAGTCGAAAGAACCGGTTTTATGAAGCATACTCACTTTCCAATTATTTTGCTTTTTTGGGATTCGTTAAAGATAGTTGAAGATCTAAAAATTTAACTTTCACCAAAACTAACAGGGACATGTAGGCAGCTCTTCATATGCTGTGCACCTAGTGATCTATGAAGCATTTGAAGCCAGTGGTGTTTTTTTACGGGATCTTCTGTCACTCAAAACTGAGACGGTAAAGAGACTGCTCACTGAAGGCTTTGTAAAAACTGCAGCAGGTTGAGATTTTGACGATAAATAATGCCAGTTTGCACTTCTAGGCTTAAAAGTTGCAGCCTGGACTCGACTTTGAGGAAGGGTGTGGGCCTCTTCCACGGCAACTCTAGTCCGTTCATTGCAGTAATAAGCATTGGCAAAACCAAT
Organism: Pleurodeles waltl; assembly: GCF_031143425.1. NCBI lineage: Eukaryota > Metazoa > Chordata > Amphibia > Caudata > Salamandridae > Pleurodeles > Pleurodeles waltl. The sequence goes on from NC_090440.1 coordinate 702,939,028, forward strand.
AGGTCATGCCTAAACAAGAGCTGTTGGCTTTGGCAGTGTGTTTTGCAATGTTGTATACCAGTGTGGCTGCTGTTCTGCATGGCTAAAAGTTAGTGGAGTGTCCTAGAGTGGAGTTGAGTGGGGGAGCAGAGTGTTTTAGACTGGATTTGTTGGAGTATAGTGCTGAAGAGTGAAGTAGGGGCGTAAAGTACCACAGAGTTGAGTTGAGGGGAGTAGAGTTCAGTGGCAGAGAGTGTTGTAGAGTGCAGTGGAGTGGGGTGGAATAGTGTGGAGTTGGTTGGAATAGATTGAGGTAGTGGGTGGATTGAATTGGGGTAGAGCGGGTTGGATTGAGTGGAGTGGGGCGGATTAGAGTGGATGGACTGGATGGGGTGAAGTGTAGTGGATTGTAATGGACTGAGGTGGATTGGGTTGGCTGGATTAGATTTGTTTGGAGTGTGCGGATTGGAGTAATAGAACTGGGGTAGAGGGGATTGGATTAGAGTGGGGTGGATTAGACTGGACTGAAGGGGTGGATTGGACTGACTGGAGGGGTGGATTGGATTCGAGTCGGGTGGATTGGAGTGGGTTGGAGTGGGGTGGATTGGACTGGAGTGGTTTGGTTTGGATTGGATGGGCATGAGTTGGATTGTATTATGGTGGATTAAATTGTAGTAGGGTGGATTGGAGTGGGGTGGATGGATTGGAGTCAGTGGAACAGACTGACCTGGGTTGGGGTCGACTGGATTAGGGTAGAGTGGGGTGGCTTGGAGTAGAGTGCACTGGAGTGGAGTGGACTGGAGTTGGGTCGACTGGATGGGGTGGATTAGATTCGAGTGGGGTGGATTGGATTGGAGTGGGGTGGACTGGAATGGAATGGATTGGATTGATGTGAGTTGGATTGGGGTGGGGTAAATTGTATTGGAGTGGACTTGATGGTTTGGACTCAGTGGAGTGGGCTGAAATGGGGTGGGGTCGATTGGATTGGGGTAGAGTGGAATGGATTGGAGTAGGGTTCAGTGGGTGGATAGGAATGGAGTGGATTGGAGTCGGGTGTAGCATATGGGGTTAATTAGATTTGATTGAGGTAGACTGAAATGGGATAGGTTGGATTGGGGTGGGGTGGTTTGGAGTGTGGTGGACTGGAGAGGGATGGATTGGGTTGGTGTGAGTTGGATTGGAGTGGGGTGGATTGAAATATGGTGGATTGGATTGGAGTGTAATGGATTGGATTGGGGTGTGCTGGATGGATTGGATTGAGCGGGGTGGACTAAACTGGGGTGGGGTTGATTGGATTGGGGTAAAGTGGAGTGGACTGGATGGGGTTGATTAGATTTGAGTGGGGTAAATTAAAGTGGAGTGGGGTGGATTTCATTGAAGTAGGGTAGATTGGCGTGTGGTGAAATCAATTGAGAAAAGTAGATCGGACTGGACTGGAGTGGTGTGGAATGGAATGGAGTGGGGTGGATTGGATTGGCGTGGGGTGAATGTGATTGGGTGGATTGGGGTGGGTGGACTGGATTTGGGGTGGATTGGATTGGGGTGGATAAGAGTGGGGTAGACTGGATTTGGCTGGATTGGGGTGGATTTGATTGGTGTGAGGTGGATTGGATCGGAGTGGGGTGGATTGGACTGGGGTGAGGTGGATTGAATTGGAGTGGGGCGGATAGGAGAGGGTAAATTGTTTTGGATTGGCGTGGGCAAATTGAAGAGGGCGGATTCTTTTGGATTTGAGTGGGGCAGATTGTTTTGGATTGGAGCAGATCGGAGTGGGGAACATGACTTTGGACTGAAGTAGTGCAGATTGGAATGGGGCAGATTGTTTTGGATTGGAGTGAAGCAGATTGGTGTGTTACAGATTGTTTTCGATTGGAGTTTAGCATATTTGAGTGGGGTGGACTGGTTTTGATTGGAGTGGGGCAGGTTGTTTTGGATTGGAGTGGGTTGAATTGTGGTGGATTGGATTGGAGTGGGGTGGATTGGATTGGGGTGAGGTGGATTGGATCTGAGTGGGGTAGATTGGATTAGGCTGGATTTGGTGGATTGTATTGGGGTGGATTGTGTTGGAGCGGGTGGATTGTGGTGAATTGTAGTGGGGCAAATAGGGATGAAGTGGTTGGATTTGGGTGAGTTGGATTGGATGGGGCAGATTGTAGTGGGGCACATTGTTTTGGATTGGAGTGAAGCAGATTGTAGTGGGGCACATTGTTTTGGATTGGAGTGAAGCAGACTATAGTGGGGCAGATTGTTTTGGTTTGGAGTGGGGTGGATTGTTTTGGATTGGAGTGAGGCAGATTAGTGGGACAGATTATTGTGGATTATGGTGGATTGAATTAGAGTGGGGTGGATTGGATTGAGGTGAAGTGGATTGGATTGGTGTGGGGGAGATTGGAGTGGCGTGAATTGAGATGGAGTGAGTGGATTGTGGTGAGGTGATTTCATTGGAGTGGGGCTGATTGGAGTGGGGTAGTTCTGGAGTGGGTAGATTGTTTTGGATTGATTGGAATGGGGTAGATTGGAGTGGGGCAGATTGTTCTTGGCAGATTGTTTTGGACTGGGGCAGATTGGAGTGGGGAAATTTGAGTGGTGCAGATTGTTTTAGATTGAAGTGGTGCAGATTGTTTTGGATTGGAGTGAGCGGATTGGAGTGGGGCGGATTGGATTGGGGCAGATTATTTTAAATTGTAGTGGGCAGATTGTTCTGGATTGGAGTGGGGCAGATTGTTCTGGATTGGAGTGGGGCAGATTGCTTTGGATTGGAATGGGGCAGATTTTTTGGATTGGAATGGAGCAGGTTAATATGGATTGCAGTGGGGAAGATTGGAGTGGGGCAGATTGTTTTGACTTGGAGTGGTGCAGATTGCTTTGGACTGGAGTGGGGCAGATTGGTTTGGATTGAAGTGGTGCAGATTGTTTTGGATTAGAGTGGGACAGATTGGAGTGGGGTGTGTTGGTAGTATTGGAGTGTGGTGGATTGGATTGGTCTGGGGTGGATTGGATTGAGTGTTTTTTTTGTGTTGAGTGGGGCTGATTGGAGTGGGGTGGGTTGGGATGTACTGCACGATTATGTGTTAAAACATCATTTCAGAAATTACACATAAGAAAGGAACAATGCCATTTTGCAATATTTAGAACAACCTAATCATCATCTTTTGAAAACAGCGCCCATGTGCAAAACCGAAAGGAAACATGAGTGCAAAGTGAGAAAAAAAGACTTGTCAAAATAAAAGAAAGTTAGCTATAGAAAATAAATCTTTGCAGTTTTGTTTGTCATGCTGGGCACAGTTTGCCAGTCACACACCTACAATTTGCATTGCACTATAAATTCATCAAAAAAATACCTCAATCCCGATTAGGAGCAGTTTATGTCAAAGTTGGACCAATCTGTGCTTGGTCCTTGCTCCATTGTATGAAACGAATGTGACATTTGCAATGTGCTGGTCAATTAGAAGGCTGCAAAGCAGAAGGGCGCCGATGCCAACAAATGGTAAACAGCGGGGGCTCCAAGCCCTTTTTCGTAAACAAGAGTCTCGCACATGAGACTCATGCGCTAGCTCATACATTCTTTGAATCTACCCTAAAGATGCCCCTTTAATTAAGTATGAATGTACTGATTAATTACAGAATCCTGTTGACACTGACAGGCATTTACACTGTGCATCAGAGAGACCCCCACTAAGAGTAATGCTCAGTGGGTTGAGCAGCCATTGCAGAGCTCTGCCTTGCCAGAGGATGGAACTGGTTTTGATTTTGAGTCTAAAATCTGGTTTAATGGTATAGATCTGTGGTCCAACTTGGTTACTGGAATCCTCCTTTGTCTGCATACAGCATTTGAATGATATTGACTTGGGCTACTTGCCCCCTTTGCTGCTGAGGTCATTGCTCCAATATGTTGGTTAATAACCTGCAATAACGTCTGTACCATGACAGAGGACCCAGAGATTTGATATCAGGGGTTTCCCCTGTAACACAAGCAAAAGCGCCACAGAAATTCATTTATGTAAGAAAGTGCTTGTATAAGGTCAGATCTCCTTTGCAGATTTGCTCTCCCCTAAAGACCATCCCAGTCTATGAAATTGCTGTCTACTGTAAGTAGACCCCAAGCTTGGGCCTACAATTTAGCAGGCAAAGAGGGTGTGGTGTGTCGGGTTGGGAAGCAACCTCTGTGACCCCTAAAGACCCCATATCAAGGCAAACGTGTCTACAAAGTATTTTGCAGAGTTTTTATCTTTTGTATCTTTTTAGTTATAGAATGTACTACTTTTGATGCATTGGCACTCCTTTTGAGGAACCACGAGAAGGCTAATAAGCTTGTCATTGACTGAGGTTGTCAACCACTTGCCCTCTGGGTTCACAGTTGGTGGTTGATGGAATCAAGGAGACCTGCTGCTTGGATTTTTGCAGAACCATGTTCGGTTAACAGAAGCTATAACATCCAAAACAAACTGCACTTCTGAAAGGCCTGTGCGCAAGGCAGAGGCTGCTGCAGGGCTATGCATCTGAAAGGCACTATTTCATTTGGATAGAGTCAGCCAATCGCAACATGTCTGTGCCTCTGAAACATCAAATATAGCTAAGGCAAAGTGAGCCACGTTATCTTCCACGGTGTGGGTATAGGGCACTTATGCCATTTGTGTGGCCTTGCAGCACTTTGATTAGAGTGTGTGTCTATGTGAATGTGCCGTAATCTCTGGGGGGTGGGAGGGTGTCTTGTCAGTAAGTTGGCATCTTCCTCCTCTGTCAGACGTAGTGTCAGAATTTGTTTAGTGTTCCAAGTGACTGTGGTTGTCACCTGTTTCACTGACTGTGCGTGTCCCCCCCAAACCCATTGTCTAGGTCTTTCATTTCCAATGTCTGCATTTGTCTTGTGTTCTCAGTATATATGTCTGTGCGTTGTGCTCTAAGCGCTTTTATTTGTGTATTATGTTGTCATTTAGTTCCTGTGGCCGTCTATCCAAACGTCTTTCTTCCCCAATCTAGTTCCGCCTCCTGAGTGTCTGCGTCCCAGTCACAGCATCTGTACCTCCCCATCTCGGCATCTGTACCTCCCCATCTCGGCATCTGTACCTCCCCATCTCGGCATCTGTACCTCCCCATCTCGGCATCTGTACCTCCCCATCTCGGCATCTCTATTTCCTCATCCCTGTTTCAGTGTCTATCTACCCTGTCAGTGTCTTGGTTTCCCTGTCTTATTTCTGTGACTCATTTTCTAAGACTTATTCTCCTGGTCCTAGTATCCGCATCTAAAGTCACACACAGGTTAGACATGTGAATCTGAAAGACCTATTATGGCTGGCAAGACTCTGAAAGGCTGGTAGAAAGGGTCGGTTGTATGTCAGGAAAATATGTACCACAACAAGAGGTAGCGGTTACTGCTTCCTACTTCATGCTCACCACATGTAGAAATTACAAGTCCACACAGAATACAGTAGGAAATGCGGCGTTTGTCATAGTTGGCTTGTGCCAATGTCCAGCAGGAAAGAACAAACATTTTGGGTGGAAAAACTTTACCCACTTTGTCGTGGCATGATTCATCATTGGCTAGTCCGCCCTACCATAGCACGATATTACCACCATGGCAGTCTCAGCCCCAGGAAGAGGGAGATCAGAATAAATTACTTTGGATATAAGGATATTACTTATGGGATCTAAGGACAACCTAAAGCTACCTTTGTGTTACCCAAGGATTTTCCTTTATTTTGAGGGTACACCAGGCAGGATTAAAAATGATTGCGTGGATGCATATTGAGAAATACTGTCTCATTCATCCTTACGTAATGCCAACATTTTTCAGCCTCGCCATGAGCCCAGAAGTGTTTTGGGCCTTCAGCAGGGCAATTACGGATTCCCTGCAGACTGTGCTGTCTTATTACTTGCAGAAAGGTAAGAATAAGCTTTATCTTTAAAATGTGTAAGGATAAAATACCAATAGATAAAAAAGAAATCATAGCGTAAGCAGTAGTGTATCATATACTTAATCATACTATGAGAGTTCCCCCGACTGCATATCCTTGTCCTATATCCTGCAGATATGTATTTTTAGACAGCTAAAAGCTGGTGTTGCACACATGAATGTAAACAACCGTCAGCACACGTGCAAAAAACCGTGAACAAACTCAAGTGATACATTAACTTAGTCTACGTTTTTAGCGATTCCTGCACCACTGGTCTCATCGAATGGCGATTCTGTAGTCACACTGCCGAAATAGACTGTTATCTACCTTCTTTTCTTTGGTTATATCAAAAGCAGTTGTTGCATGGCTTTGTAATCATGTTACCCCTTTGCGTCATGGCTGGGCTAGCACTGAACTGCAGCAGTGATAGTGCAAATACATCTACACATTCATAGGGCTTCAGGACTGTGCTCACAAACTCATTTAGTGCCTGTTTTTGATCGGTGGCAGTGTGTGGGTTCTTTTGTGCAAGCTCCAGCCGGTACGTCATTGGTGGCAGCAGCAGGTGCGCACCGGGTCTAATCACTGCACATTTTCAAGCAAACCCATTCACATGTCAGAGAGTTCATAGAATACGTTTTACCTATTTGAACCATTTAGTGGCGACAGGGAGGCTCACTGTGCAGACTCACGCATTTATCAGTAAATCCTCAAAATAATGATGAACTGTCAGCCCCTGGCTGACTCGTTGGCCTCAGCTTCTTGCTCGCATTTTGGAAAAGACGCCCCTCCCGCCGGGTGTGAAAGTGCAGCAGTGATCAGCGGCCCCCAAGAAGCAGGCGCTGCAGTTGCACATCACGTTTAATCCATGAGCCGTCTCCAGGTAGCTCTTTTTAAGTTCTTGGTGGTTGCGGCTACCGATGACGTCACGTCCCAAATGCTCATGGGTGCTGTTGTCAACCAAGCATCTGAAAACATGAAGAAAAGGGGCCACCTGTTAATTTTTAAATATACTGTAGTCCAAAGAAAAACAACGTGCCATGGGGGAAAGTCTTATTGTTACAGTGACCTCTGTTTTTAATAAGGGACATGTTCCATTTTAGCTAACGTAACACAAGGTGAATAAGGTACCAGAGATTTCCGGTCTCAGTCTTGTAGTGGGTTCGTAGGGCCCCGATAATGAGAGAGGTTATCCCCACTTCTTCTTTATTTATTCCACTTATGGTGGGAAACCAAACCGTTTCCGTTGCCGCATTTTTGCAGACATGTATCTTTACGCCTTAACTCGTCAGAGCCCCACCCAGAGGAAATATTACCTGTTGTTTATGTGAATCGTGTTACACAGCCTTTGTATTAACACCTCCCCAACCAGGTAATATATCGAAACTGGTGAGTTAGAACATCACTAACCAGCCCAACAGAGTAGGTCCCACTGCTGAAGCTAGCCCAACCAGGTACGATTTGTAACGCTTAGGGTTAAGATGTGAGTAAGCAGACCTATAGGAGAGGCCACCATGCTGTTTTCCCTCATGTCCGTATATTCTATTTTAGTTACATGTACAGGTCAGTGTTAACCCTCAGCAATCCTTCTGTGGGAGTGTCATTCTATTTGTGGCCACAGGATTTCATCGTTTAATACATTGGTTGAGACCACTGTGGTGGTAATATCCTACGATGGTGCGGCAGACTAGCCAATGAGGAAGCATGCCATGAGAATTTGAATCGAAAATCTTTGTTCTTTCCTGCTGGAAATGAGCAGGAGCCTTGTATGACAAGTGCAGCTTCCCCTACCGTATTCTATTTGGACATGTGTCAGGAAGGTGTAATAAAAGGAAGGACAGAGAGTCCAGTACACCCGCTCCCATAATTTCACAGTAATATAACCAAGTGTGCGTTCCTTGTAAACGTCAGGGTTCCCCAGCACATTGCCCAAGAGACAGGTAGAATCACAGCATTAATCACAGAAGGGGCACAGAGCCTTTGGGCGGCCAATGAACCCACAAGTCCTAAGAGGGAGTAACTCTAGTATGAATTGGGTCATTTCAGTGTTTTCAAATCAATTCAGCTTCTGAAATCGTATTGTAAGTCTGAATTCCTAATATTGATTTCCACACAGTAAACACTGAATTCATTTCTAGTGAGAGCAAACTGTTTTATAATGGAACACCCACCTTGTGTACATTAAGTTTTAACTATGGTCCTGATGAATTGCCACTGATTCCAACCAGCAAGAAAAATGTCGACCTATTGCTAAATTATCAGGAGCATAATTTTTTAGATACTCCCCTGTGATTTTAACCTTCAACATAGGCCCATTGAATAAAGTATTTGGAGTGGGACCCCTGGTTAATTTTAAGTTTTCAGCATACCAGACTACTCTTCTCAGTCGAAAATCCTCCTTACACACGTACATAAGGACACTCAGGGCATTTCAGCCTCAGCCCAGTGAGGAGCTAAGCATGCCACCCTTAGGTGGGTAAGGGTTCTTCCTCCTAAAAGAGAACACTCCATTTGTCCATGTCTGTCTTGGGCACTGAGTTGGTGTACCGTGACATTTACAAGGAACTTTACAATTGGTAATAATACATATGTCAGGACAAACTACTTGCTAAAAGTTAAATAAAGTAAATAATGACCATTTTTAGGACTCACTCATATAAAGTTTTTCATTGTCTGTTGTTGAAAATTGGTATTGTAGACAATACCGGTAATAACAATGGGTTTTCTGTCAGCCCATTCATAACCATTTTCTTGTTTCTTATTCAATAGCTTACCCTCTACTCATTCTCTTAGTCCTTTCTCAGTTGAATACAATACCTTCTTTACCATCCTTTTGACTGGGTGACTTTGCACTCACTGATTACATTCCTCATTCTTCGGTTTTCTTTTTCCTTCTGGACTTCATGGGAGTGCGTGTTTTTTTTTCTTACTCTTTTAGGCATGTGCCATCTCCACAGTGAAATCTCCCTCACAGTCTCCATGTTAATGTCACTTCTGTCCAGCTTCTGACACTTTTCCAATTGCCCCATCCCCTGTTCCGCCATTCACCAGTGCTTACCTGTTGCCTCCTCGTCCCTGTAACCACTTTTAAAAAAACTTTTTTCTTTTTCTTTTTTAGAAGACCTGCAACTCTAAGTTACAGCAAGTTACTGCTCTGCCATTCCTTTCTTTTTTCCTTTTTTATTTCTCTTTTTTTTTTCTCTTTTTTTTAACTCTTTGGAGCATTTATGAGTTTTTATTCCATTTGCTACTCTAAAATGTATGTCAGCCATCTATGAACGATAAATTAAAAAACAAAATGGCCACTACGTCTTGATGTATTCTCGCATATTCAGTGGCGCATGTGAACACATACACCATCCTGCTGTGGCTGCTGTAGCATTATGACGTCTACATGTAGGTGAATGTTGTGGATTATTTTCTGCTGTTCAGTATCAGGTATAACCATTTTCACTTTTTACTGATGCTGAAAGAGGAGACGTATTAACTTTCTGTAGTTACTGTTTTAGCCTTTATTACTGACTCTGCATCTTACTTTTCTGAACACATCTTACAATGAACAAGCAGGAATATCTGGAACCTCTTCTCACTCTCTCAAAAGCAGCACCATTGCATTGCATTGCCTTCCCTGATTTGTTTTCTGCTTATCATTAGATTCATGAGGCTTGTAAACTCGTGTGCAGGAAGTGCAAGCGCCCAGTGACGGAGGAGACTGGACGAGTGGTGCAGCATGGTACGAGGCGCTACAGATTATGCCACGGGTGCTTGTCGGACGCTGCAGATGATATAGTCCCTGTTGATGCAAACAAAGAATGGACTCATTCTTCTGCTTCAGATGAAAAGGTTTCCATGTGGTTGTTAGGCCAGGAGCATGGAGCAGCTCCTGAGATGGAAGAGGATGATGAATCATCAGATCTAATCATTCATGAGGTGAGGGACAGCGACGATGATATTGAGGAAACTGAAGTAAAACCAGATATCAATAAACTATGATCAGACTTTACTCCAATCCACGTTAAAGAACCACAGCCAGCACAGGATAAGAGTGTCGCTGCTTGATGGGGCCATATATTTGGCATAACATACATTATGTTTGAAATGGAGAAAACCTTTTCCAAATACTGTCGAACTGTGGTTACTGAAGCAAATCCGGGGTCACCTCAATGCGAACGTTGAGAAATCCTGTATATGTCATCTATATGTTAAGGATCGACAGGACGCCTTTCTGCTCACTCTAGGACATGTATTTTGTATTTTTAAAGTTATTAGTGAGATAATAGAGCAGCAAATTGTACGTTAAAGGGCCAAACTATGACTGGCATTTTAACCATTCCTGAAGAAGGTTTTAGTACGTCTTGAGATATTTATAAGATGTAGGAATGTTTATGACAGAGTTGTGACTTGCGAATCTTTTTACTCAAGAGCTTATAAAAATGTACGTGTTTTGTACGGGTTACCTGTTGGGTACCAGGTTGATGACCTGTTGTACACACACACACATATATTTATATATATATATATATACATATATATATATATATCCAAGTGCATGTGATTGTGAATACCTAAAGTGTGCTGTATTACATATGAATGGTCAAAAGGTGGTCACAGAGACTATGGGCATTGCATATTACAGTTTGTGTCCACTTACATTTTTTTAGAAGTACGTCAAATCAAAGGAGAAACCTTAGCTAAGATATCCTCTAAACTGGGTTCTCTCTGGTGCTTGCAGGGCCCTTGGGTTGGCTACCTATCCTTTCCACTACCCTTCACAAGAGCATCGAAGGAGTTATGTTTGTTGTGTATATAGCACTTTATGCCACCCCAAAGGTCACTTCAAAGTACTGAAAGGGGGCAGGAGAGTTGGAAAAGAGGGACCAGGATGTAAGAAAGGAGGAGACAGAACAGCAAGAATAGAGGAGGGAGCCTTTGAATGGAGTGATCTTTCCCTAAACACTAGTTAAGTGTTTCAGAGGAACACATTGTATTGTGGGGGACCAGGCTTAGATGCCTAGTGGGCAGATTGAGAGGGAGCAAGAGAGAAGAGAAACATTGGGGAAAGAGAAAGTGAAGGAGGGAATAGTTCACAGTGGTGCATCATAGGGAGAAAAGCAATGCCTGTCAGAGTTCAGAATTAGTCACACTATTCCAGAGTTACTATGTGGACCAGAAATAGCCTGTTGGTGGCAGTAGACCTTTTCTCCTTCCTCCACAATGTCTACAGTCAAGCCTCTCATGCAGACTCTCACGCATAGATCTGTATGCCCCAGGTAAAGACTGAGTTAGAGGAGAAACAGCTGGGACAGCCGACCCCATTTACTAGGTACCAGACTCCTAGTAAGATAGAGACAAGAGTCTCTGAAGGATTTGCCCTAGCATTTGCAAAGCCCAATGTGAACTGTACTGGAAATTGAGCACTCATTCTTGCACTAGGTAGCCTAACTGTTATCCTAGTGAGGCCCTCATGCTGCTGCTCAGTTTGCAAGACTTGGGCTTTAGGACTAAGAACTGTTGGCACAATTGTAGGAAAGCCTTGCTTTGGAATAAAGCACAATACAATGCAAAATATATTGTTAGCAAGACAAGTACGAAAAATCCCTTAAGTAGTTAGTACGTTGGATACTTAAAGTGATACTTAAATTATGATTTTGTATGTTCACATTCCAGGCTGCTTACTGTGAAATGTTGCTTCTTATATATGTCATGTCATTTCTGTTAACATGCAAAAAGTATGATACTAGCCAGCATAAGGCATCCATGTCCACATGCTGATACATAATACTGTGTAACAAGTTTTGCCTCCTCTTTCAAGAGGTGCCCCCAAACTCCTGGCGCTAAGGCATTTCCTCACCCCTTTGTGCAAGTCCTTGATAGCTGAGCATTCTCATAGACTTGATTTCAGCATCATGCGTCTTAGTGTTGGTATCTTGGAGAAACAGTAGCATACCATCTAGCCCAGGATGGTAGCAGGGGCGTGTGAGCTTGTTCATCAGAGACATGGCTACGAAAGACACAGCAAAACCTCTGGAGAGAGATGAAGCTCTGTATCATGGCAGCTTGATCTTAGCATGAAAGACAAGGCTGCTGTAGCTAGTCGTGACTTGTGTTTAGACGCTGTTGCAGATATACCCCTTGCCAAAAGTGTACTACACCATTGCAACCAGCATAGTAGGGGGTGTCTTATTAGGGTTGGAGATAAGTTCAAATTTCACATTTTGTAGACACACATCCCAGGAGAAGTGTTGTATAAGGTTTCCTGTCTGCTACTTTGTATTAGAGTAGGGTACTATGACTGCACAATCTGTATGTAATGCATATTGACCCCTGAGACACCCAGTGCTATTTTATTTAGGTACATTCCTTTAACTCGTTAGTAGTGCTGAGAAAAAGGCTGGAAATGCTTCTCATGGATTCTTCGCTGATAGGGGATGTCCATTTTTAGTGCTGCATACTTTGAATGAATGAACTACTAGTGTCAGTGTTCTTTTGTGACATACTTGAGGTACCCCTCAGAAAGGTCTGTCCAAATGGCTTGTACTGGATGTAATGGCTGGTTCCTAATTTTTAAAATATGAATAGTGCATTTGTCTGCTAAGTGTTACTTTGCTTCTGCAGCAGAGAGGCAGCAGAGAGATAATAAGAATGAGTACAAAATACAGATTTAAAAAAACTTCAAGAGAGCAATTAATACTGGCGTTCAAGTGCACCCGGTCCAAAATTTTGTAGCTCGTACAGAGGGGACAATAATCTGGCTCCTATTATCAACGGTTATTGATACTTAAGATAATGTCAATTAAAAAGCTCATTGTACATTAACTCTTGAAATATGTGCGGACTAAAGCTCATTTTGTGTGCATTTGTAAAGACGATAGGATTTATTCTATTACTCACATTTCAGGCCTGTGCCAACGAAAGGCTGGTGGAGCTGGAGCAAAGTTGGTCGCCTGTCACCTGAGTATTTCTGAAAGGCTTTCTGGATATGAACAGTCAGTCAGATGCCAAGCAAACCTCAGGGGCATGCATCGTTTATTGTACATTGTATATGTGAAAATAAAGTATTGTATATTGTGGTTTTCGTCAGAAGGAGACACCCATAAAAAGAATCATCTGTTTTGGAGTGCCCATGAAGGTACAGCTCAGGTTCCACCTGTTTATTCAGACAGGATGACATGCATGTTTGTCTAGTGAGTGCATCCAAAACATGCGTAGAACAACCTGCCATGGAATATTTACATAACTGTAATAGGTTTGGCAGATAACGTCCAGGAGTGAGGCATGGTTGTTTGTGACGGGTGTGTGTGAATGTAGAGGTGAGAGGTATGATGATAATGGAGGGTTGTGGGCATGGGGAATGGGGACTGGTGCAAAGAGTCAGTATGAAACCCTGAATGGGCCCTTGTTTTCACAGTCCTGGGTTTTGGCAAAGGGTGGGTGGTCTGTGATTAGGCTTTGTCAGGTAAGAAGGCATCGGAAGTATAGTTTGAGAAGTTGTGTTCTCTTTCCCTGCTGACGGTTTGTCCAGTGGCTAGGTTTCAGAAGCATGGTTCTCTCATAGAAGATGTCCATGCATAGTCATAAGCACTGAATAGTCCCACCCATGTGCGGGGACCCGGAGCAGTTCTTTAATAAATCTTCTTAAGTGGAGATTTTTGCCTTTTTTCAGGAAGGTCTGTGAAGACACTTAAGAAAGAGACAGATAATGCAGCCTATATATCTAGGCTACGCTGGCCCAGTTCTTCATCATGAAGTCAAAAAAGGGCCTGTGTATTAAAAATGAATATAATTTAAGATGTTTTGCAAACTTTATAAATCTCCTTCACAAACCCCTTTTTATGATAGAGATGAGGGAGAACAGGGCAGAGTGTCATTATATGGCTAGTATAGAAGCTGTGCCTTTAAGACTCCAGAGGCCACCAATATCCCATCATGCTCAGCTGGAGGCAGTTGCTTCAGTTCTTTTTGAAGGCGATATGAGACCTATAGATTTTCAAAATACCTCTGTCCATTCCACCGGGAAGGAGGGAGGGTTGCTTATGACTTATCATGGAACTTCCCTTACGAGAGACACTATTCCTTCTCTCCTAAGGGATTTGTATGTATAATCATAAACAATGAATACAGTAGCAAGCCCATCCCACCATATTGCGGTAGAGAAGGCAGGGGGTCACATAGATAGTTTAAACAAACAGGTTTCTGATGGAGGCCTGCCCTACTTGAGCATCTACTCTAGCGTCCGAATCTAGACAGCAGTGTTTGGTGAATGTATATACTGATTTCCAAGAAGATAGTAGTAGCTGCTTTACCTCTAGTGGAATGCACTTTAGCTTTAAATATTAGTGGCTTATTAGCTTTTTGGTAGCACAATAAAATACAAGAATCCATCCATCTAGCGATGGATTGTTTAGAAGCCACCAGACCAGTGCGTATTGGAGCACAGTTAATAAACAGCTGGTTTGTTTGGCAAATATCTTTTGTTTTGTTAAAGTAAAACTTCAGAACCCTCCTAACATCAAAAGAATGGAGAGATCTGTTTACTGGACTAGAGTGATTCAGAAAGAATGTAGGCAGTGAGATAGTCTGGTTGATGTGGAAGTCTGATACTACTTTAAGAATTTCGGATGAGTTCACATAACCACTTTGGTAGAATGAAAGACAGTGTATGGTTCATCAGAACATAGTGCTTGTTTCTTGCTAATCTGGCAAGCTGATGTTATCGCTACCAGGAAAGCTGCCTTCCACGGAAGATGTTGTAGGGAAGCGGTGTGGATGGGTTGAAAGGGATTCCGCATAAGGTGAGAAAGCACTATATTGAGATCCCAGGGAGGCAAATGGGCATCTAATTGGAGGGAAGACCTTCTTCAACCCTTCTAAGAACTCTTTTATGGCTGGGAGTTGGAAAAAAGAGTTTTTTGACGGACATTTCCTGTAGGCAGTAAGAGTAAGAATGCGACTTATCATGGATATTCACCTACGGGAGAACAGGCAAGGAGCTATTCCTTATCCCAGTATTGGAATTTTCATAGATTCACATGCTTCAATCATTCCCTGTCATCGAGATGGGAGTCAACTGGTACCTTATAATAGCAATGTAGTGCTTAGTATAGTGCATGAAGGCCTTAGGCACTTCACTTTTGTAGCATAGCCGAGTCTATTTGACAAAAGAGACCAAATCAGGCTGCTTTACCCTCTAGAACACTCCTGTGAAAAGCTCCAGTCCCTCAGATTTTCTAACGCACATCTTGCTAGGGAGTCTCCACTGAGCCCTGCTCAGTCACACCTTTTCAGAGTTTTTTCTGGTAATTTTCTCCAGAGTTTCTGTGCTTCAACAGTTTTTGCTTACACCATAAGCTTTTTGTTGGTGTAAAGGACTCTCTTCAAAGCCTGTAAGACCTGTGACAAGAAGAGGCTTCACTTCGAGGATCCACATAAATATTGCATTTATTGTCTTTCTCTAGACCATTCAGCTAAAGACTGCAAAGGTCTGTCTGATGTTTTCAAATAACACTGTAAAAGTGTAAAGGACAGAGAGGGGAGGCTGCTGATTTGGCTCCAGAAGATTAAAGAAAAAGAAAAGAGACTGTGTCTGGCTCTGAAAGTGAAGACCCATCTCCTCTAGAAGATCTCAAAAGAGGGACAGGTATTATTCTTCCAGTGAGCTGCCCAAGAAGACCTCAAAAAAGGTCACTCAGTGGTCTTACAGAAGTCTTAGGGGGTCATTTTGACCCTGGCGGTCTGAGACCGCCAGGGCTAAAATGACGGAAGCACCGCCAACTGGCTGGCGGTGCTTCCTGGCCTATTACGACTGCGGCAGTAGCGCCACGGTCGCACCGCCGGGGCCGGCAGTTTCCCGCCGTTTTCGCCCCGGCGATGATACTCCACCAGGGCAGCGCTGCAAGCAGCGCTGCCCTGGGGATTATGACACCCCTACCGCCAGCCTGTTTCTGGCGGTTTGCACCGCCAGGAAGAGGCTGGCGGTAATGGGTGTCCTGGGGCCCCTGGGGGCCCCTGCACTGCCCATGCCACTGCATGGGCAGTGCCGGGGACCCCTAACAGGGCCCCGGCCTAGCTTTTGCATAGCAGACAGTGAAAAGCGCGACGGGTGCGACTGCACCCGTCGCACGGCCGCAACACCGCCCGCTCCATTAGGAGCCGGCTCCTATGTTGCGGCCTCATTCCCGCCGGCCCAGCGGGAATGTCGTAATGGGGGCCGCAGGAGTGCGGCCGCATTGGCGGCTGCACGGCGGTTACCGCTTGGCGGGCGGCGGTAGCCGCCTGCCAATGTCGTAATGACCCCCTTAGTCCTTTAGGGTCTCCTCACACTAATTCATCTTCTTTAAAACAAAAGGAGAAAAAATAAAATTCTACCCCTTCAGAAAGGTTAAAAAAGGCTTCGGCAGAACCCCCTAAAACACCTAAGAAGGATCATCATTATTTTAAAAAGCATTCCTCTGTGCCACCTTCTGACTAAACGTTGACAAAAATCACAGTCGACGAGAGCCTCGTCATCGACACCGTCGACGACAAAGACCTTCATAGCAGCATTGATGACGGCTACCATAACCTCATCGCTATGTACTACTTCATCCTTTACAACGACTACAACCCCATCGTCGACGGCATCATCATCCAGACTGTTGACATTGAGGATCTCTGTCTCTTCACCGTTGATGGGGTACTCTTCTGTCGATGATGATAGGACCGACGATGGATCCCTCGTCGACAGAGGCCATGGTTTCCACTACACCACTTCGGCTTACATCGTCGATGAGAGAAAAAATGAAAAAACAAGAGAAGAGCAGATTTTTGTCATCATCTCACACCTCTCCGAGCAAGATATCACCCCTTATACTGGCACATCTGCTGGAGGAAGATGATTCTGAGGTAGAAGAGCCCTTTTGGGTGGCACTCAGCCCATCCAAATTGCATGTGAAATGCCAGGAAGAGGATTATTGGAAATATGACTATGCCACAGACATTTATGATTCCAAGCATACTATGCTTCGCAACAGTACTTAGATCAAGAGTAAATGGTTCAGCTATCTGGGTCACTCATCTCTGACCTTCAGCTCATACTTGCGGATTACAGAAAACGATTGTCGCCTTCATCTACTCCTGCGGAGCTAGTAACTACGCCTGCAAGGTCACCAGTAGCACCACTCTTCATGCAAATACCGGGGACCTTTATCACTACCTGATTCTGATAGGCATACTCCTCAGACAACCCTCCTTCAAGACCCAACGACTTTTGATGAGGAGAGGTAGGAAGGAGGACTCCAAGACAACATGTAATGGGATGATTATTTTATACCCTCACCGTCCTTACCTTCTCCTATTTCAGTGGATTCCTCACTAAAGGACATCGGAGAGGTGGTTCCATAATGTTTTGGAAAGAGCTGCAAAAAGATTTGCACTTCCTATCCCAACGAAACAGGAAACAGTTTCCTTTACGACTTCAAACAGCCCTTCCAAAGCAGGACAATGCCCATGCCCATAGTCGACTATGTTTGGGAGGAAGGCCTCAAGGTGATGAAAAACCCAGCCATGGTGACCGCTGTCCTTCCGCTTTTGGGCAAGAAATACAAGGCTTTCCGAGGATGCTCCGTCCTGTCTAACTAGCCACCATATATCAGACTCAGTAATCACTCAGGCAGCCCACCGAAGATCGAAAAATCCATCAGCTCCGATATCTGCGCCCCCTGACAAAGAGGGTAGGCGACTGGACAACATCCGTAAGCGCTTTTATTCAGTGTCATCTCTAACGGTCAGGGTGTTGAATTCCTTGGCTGTCATAGGCAAGTATGACATACAACTATGGGCAGACATCACCCCATACTTAGACCAGCTACCAGAAGAAGCCAAAGCAGAGGCAAAGAAAATCCTTCAGGAGGGAAAATAAGCAGAGGTCATTACTGTACGATGGATAATGCTGCTACAGCCTTTTGTCAAGTTGCAGGCGCTGCCGTTCTTCAGAGACAGGGTTGGCTTCGAGCAACTTCTTTCAGGCTGGAGGTCCAAAACAAGATCCTGGATCTCCCATTTGATGGGGAAGCCCTGTTTGGCAGACATGTAGACGACACTCTGCAAGCAAAAAAAACAGATACATATATAGCAAAATCCCTTGGGACACTTCAATTCAAGAAGCAGCGCTTTCGAGGAGCCAGGGGGTGAGTTTTTCCATCCTACAGGGGAGGTTTTCAGCAGTACAGATATCCTGCTTACTCCTCTTTTTACCAGCTATTTAGGACACAATACCCTCAAAAGCAACCTCCACAGGCGGCCTACAGCAGAACCGCATCTAAAGGTAGTGCTGGACGCCAAGGAAAGGATGCTAGTCGTAGTCAATGACTTTACCAAAGCTCCAGTTACCAATATTTCCTCCACTTCCAAACTAGGAGGAAGGATTTCACATTGTATTTATCGTTAGCGACAGATCACTTCGCACCAATGGGTCCTGACTCTTGTCCAATTTGGTCACACCCTAGAGTTCGTACTGATTCTACCAGCAAGACCTCCTCATTCCCACAATCAAAATCATCTCCAGCTGCTCAAATGGGAAGTATTGACCATGCTCCAGAAACGAGCAATCGAAGGGGTTCCTCTTTTGGACAAAGAAAAAGAGTTTTAGTCCCACTTCTTCCTAGTCTGCAAGAAGTGGAGCGAATGGCTTCCGATTCTAGACCACAGAGACTTAAATATATATCTCAAGAAGCAGTCATTCGGTGGGATAACACTGCAAGATATCCCCCCTCTTCTAAACTATGGAGATCATATGTCCACTCTTGACCTTCAGGACGCATACTTTCACATTCTTATTCCTCTGTCCCACAGGAAATTTCTCAGATTCTGTAGCCATTTGCAATTCAGAGTTCTCCCATTTGGCCTGAAGTCAGCCCCCAGGATATTCACAAAATGTTTAGCTCCAGTCGTAGCATTCCTGAGGAAACAAAAATATCAGGTATTCCCATATCTAGACGACGGGCTAATCATGGCTCTGTCCAAGATAGAAGCGCAGAGATCAACATGCGTGACTCTGTTCAAACAACTAGGTCTCACAATCAACATGAAAAAAATCTAATTTTCAGTCCTCAAAAAACTAAAATTTCCTGGGTGCAATACTGTACTCTTAGCATTTTCTGCAAGGGAAAGATACCTAAAGCTAATAATCTTAGCAAAATCGATTCACAGAAGAAAAAAGTCTCTTTCAGTATGCTTCCTCAAGTCTGTCTTGGGAATGATGTAAGCTTGCATTCCTCTCATTCCATTCTGTCAACTGAGAATGCAACCACTACAGGAGGAACTGGGCAGCCAGTGGGCGCAGGGCACAGGTTCCTTTGATGATACCATCACAGTTTCTTTACAAAGGCAATGGTCACAACTCTGCCTTGGTGGACTCAGAGTCTACATCTGTCAGTTGGTCTGTCATTCCTAACTCTACCCTCTCCATGGGTAATCACTACCAACGTCTTCTTTGAAGGATGGGGAGCCTACCTAAAAGACCTCAGGTGACTGGCACGTGGAAAAGACAGCACAAGTGTTATCATGTCAATCTGCTAGAGCTAAGGCAGTACGTCTGGCCCTTTAGGCTTTCCTTCCAAGGATAAAAAATTCCCCAGCCCTGATACGGACAGACAACAAAACAACGATGCACTGTATCAACAAGCATGGCGGCACCAGGTCTCTTCTCCTATCTCGAGAATCACAACCTATTTAGAATTGGTCCATCCTTCATGGAGTGCATTTACGGGCGGAGCACATTTCAGGAAAACAAAATGTGTTAGCAGACACTCACAGCAGATTGAAAACATCCAATTACTAGTGGGAGTTAGCTCAGGAAGCAATAGAACAGATATTCTCTTGGTGGAGCAACCCAAACCCTGACCTATTTGTAACTCCCCAGAATACCAAATGCTGATTCTTTGCAAGTTGGGATCACCATCCTGGATCATGGGGAATGCATTTTTGATGGCATGGCCAGGAAAATATGCTTACGCTTTTCCTCCCATTCTCCTCATTTCGAGAGGTCTATCGAAGATCAAGACGGAGCGGTGCACGATACTCCTGATAGCCCTAGCGTGGCTGCGCTAGCATTGGTTTACAGAGCTGCTTCTCCTCTCATAGAGCCCCCACATTCCATTACAGACAATGCCTTTCCTTTTGACAATGAACAAGGGTCAAGTGCTACATCCTGATCCAGGATCTCTTCACTTGTCGGCTTGACTACTGAGCACAATTAATTCGACCACTTACACATCTCTCCTGACTATAGAGATATAGTCGCCAGAGCGGAGAGCACAAACAAAACCTACTACCTTAACTGGAGGAGATTTTGTGTATCGTATCAACTATCCGCTATCATCATTGCCTTAACTGATCCTCCCATATCTACTGCACTGGGCAAGATCCGGATTAACTCATGTTTCCATTAAGGTACACTTAGTGGCAATATCATGATACAGATAGTCGGACAAGTTACCGTCTTTATGGTCTGCTAAAATGATCAAACAATTCCTCAAAGGTCTTTTTTTAGTTTTTCCACCAGTCCGACCACCTCCTCCATCATGGCACCTGAACACCGTATTATAACAGTTGATAAAGCATCCATTCAAACCTATTCACAGGGCGGGTTTAAAGTTCCTTTTGTGGAAGGTCGCTTTTCTTGTGGCACTTATCCCATCTGGAAGAGTTAGTGAGATCCAAGGCTTTATCATTCAGCGCCCCTTCCTACAGTTTAAGGTGGGTAGAGTAATCCTTCGGACAAATCCAAAGTTTATTCCCAAAGTCCCTTCAGACTTTCATATCAATCAACCAGTTATTTTAAAATCATTCTTTCTGAAGCCAGCCACACTTGCTGAACAAGCTCTTCACTCTCTAGACATCAAAAGATGCCTCAAATTTTATCTGGACAAGACCAAGGGTTTTAGAAAATCTAATGAGTTGTTTGTGGCATTTAGCGCGCCAAGAAAGGGTCAGCCTCTCTCCAAACAAGGTTTTGATAGGTGGATATCTAGCACAATTAATTTTTGCCACCACACAGCAGGAAAAACGTTCCAGACGCCAATCCATGTTCATTCAACTAGAGCTGTAGCAACCTCGACAGCACTGTTTGCTAGTGTGCCTCTTAAGGACATTTGCAGAGCAGCCACCCGAAGAACATGCACACCTTTATAAAGCACTACTGCCTAGATACAGTGCTTCAAGGTGATGTGGCAGTGGGTCAAGTGATACTAAGACATCTTTTCCAGTAAAGGTGAGCTTTTTCTTCCTACCAATCCAGTATTCCACACATTGTTTGATGTTTATTTAATATTGGTTTGCCATAACAACATTCGACTATTTGCATCATTCACTGTATAAGTAAGACTCAAAATCTTTTTTCACATAGGTAATGATTGGTACATGTATAATTAACATTGCAATGTGCTTCACTGCTGCTTGCTACTCTGATTCAAACATGTAAATCTATGAAAATTCCAATA
The DNA here is from genome assembly GCF_031143425.1 of Pleurodeles waltl. Lineage (NCBI taxonomy): Eukaryota > Metazoa > Chordata > Amphibia > Caudata > Salamandridae > Pleurodeles > Pleurodeles waltl. The sequence continues at coordinate 702,960,377 of NC_090440.1, forward strand.
CTGGAGTTAGAAAATAAGTTACTTACCTGTAACTATAGTTCCCCAGTATTTGAATCTTTCATAGATTCACATGCGACCATCCCACTTCCCCTAAGAAGCTCACCATTCTCTCTAGCTATCTTTAGTTCAACAGAACTCTTGCTTTGGAAAATCTGAGGGACCGGTGTTTCTCACAGGAGTGTTCTAGAGGGTAAAGCAGCCTGATAGGCTGAAATATATGTTTGGTCTCTTTTTTTCAAATAGACTAGGATATGCCAGGCTAGACTAGGAAGGCCTTCGTGCACTATACTAAGCACTACATTGCTATTATAACGTACCAGGGGACTACCATCTCAACGACTGAAAGAGTCAAGCAAGTGAATGTATGAAAGATTCCAGTACTGGAGAACTACAGCTACAGGTAAGTAACTTATTTTCATCCTCATGGATGAAGTTTCTAGGCGTCTTGATGTGCGTACTGGTGTAGGTGACTTATTATAGTTGCTTCAAAGTGTGTTTTCCGAGTTTGATGAACAGTTCAGAGAGTGTGTTGCTGGCAACACTCAGACGAACTGGAAGGCCTTGAAAAAGTGTTCTACCTTGCAACAATGCTGACACTGTTTGCCTTGGGTTCTGGTAGGTTCCATGATGCGTGTGTAACCTCCTCAAGAATTGCTTGGGGTTCCCTTTTGATTGTGGTGGGTTGTGCTCCTAATAGGTACAGATGTATTTTGTGGGTGATTCAGCATGCCCCTTTCCCGTGGCTTGTTTGTATGTTTATCTCTGTACCCAAGCTGTCCCACAAACCTAACCAGTATTTGAAGGCCTTTATGGTAGCAGTCCCTGGGGTGATGTGGGGCTTGTCATATTTTTGCTTTGGGTGGTGGCAGACATGCCGAGCCAGTGTGTTAGAGTCAGCACTGTTGAGGTAGCGCTGGTGTCACTGTGGTCCTGTGCACCTGTTGGATGTATGTGGTAGTACTTGGTTCTCAAACATGGACCGTTAGCTGGGAGTTTCCTAGGCTTATTGCAGTCTGATATGAAAAGCTTACACTCCAGTCCGATAATCAGCACAATATATTTTTGCCATGACAACAGTTCCCTTAGCTTTGAGACTTAAATGAGGTACATAATCCATTCTTATTTCTTGATCGCAATTTATCACCAAATCGAGGTTGGTGAAAATACAGGAGTATATGGACGGAACAACAGAAACAATATGTGTAGCTGCCGAATAATTCCATTACTTAAACTCTGTAACTTAAATTCGACAATAGCACTTATACTCAAACCACATCCCTGTATACAGTCTCAATCAAAATGTAGCCTGGGTGCAGTTAAGTCCGATCATGTGGCACAGTAAAAAGTATAAGTTGTAAACAAGTGTAGTATTAATGTCATAACTCAGGGTTGCTGATTTTAGGGATCTATAAAGTTAACCAGTACGTCCATCCAAAGGTTAGCCAGAGGTTTCTTATGATGCCCTTAATTCATCGACTCTGAGCCGCCACCTAATTCTCCGCCTCTTTCTTCCACCTCCTGTGTGGTGGACCATCTGGGGACTTCCAAAGTGAAATAAGGCAGCCAATACTCAAATCCAGCTCAAAGAATCTGTGACCAGCCTTCTTCATTTTTTGTCTAATATACAAATCGAGCCATCATAATTCCATTGTGTTTAGCGCACGTCTGTTCAAAGTGTTCTCCAACCCAGCCTTGACACAAAGCCAGGAACCAGCGATCCCCAGGCAGCCCCAAGCCGTGTGTATAAAGCCGGCATCAACAAGACCAGATCAAGGGCAGCGCATATTGTCAGTGTGCATGAATGCTTGTAATGAACTGTGTAAAGATACAACGGTTGAAACTTTATGAGTGTGCTCTAAAGTTCATTTCTTCTCTTTTTCCCTGGAATTTCCTTCGTAGTATAGCTTCCCATTTGGTAAGGAAGGTCTGTAGGTTACCAGAGACCATGGAGATTGGCACCTTATAAAGCCATGAGATCAGGGTAAGTCCACTGCCAAAGGTAAGTAGAACTTGCAGTAAGTCATTCGTCTGTGGCTATGCATGTGGCATCTGTGGAACACAAACCTAGCCAGAAGCGGCTTATTGAGGTTCTTCATGGTGGTCATGTGGCTGTAGCCTCGTGCACTGTTTGAAGTGCATGGTGGATGCAGTGAAGGCGTACCTGTGCATTTGCTTGAGAAGAGTGCAGTCAGGTTTGTGAAGCAGTGGTGTGTGCCCAGAAGACCCTGGGTAGAGGTGAGGTTGTGAATATGTATCCGCGTCTCTGTCTTAGTATCTCCACTAGCCCGCATGGTTGTCGCTGAAGGCTCGGGGTGTATCTTAGGGAAAATGGGGAGCGTGAGTCTGAGGTTTCCAACAATCAGTGCTCTGGACACTACTTAAATAGTTTGTGCAACAAGCTGGGCAGGTAGCGCCAGGGTGCCACACCCAGGTTACAGACTTCAGTTTAATGGAGTTAGCTGCGGTGATTGAGCGTCTGCTACAGAGCCCCGTGTGTAGCTTGGAAGTTATGGTTTTTATTTCCAGCCAGATAGCTTAGATGGGAAATGCACCTGTTGCCAAGCATGTATGTTTCTATTTTCCCACGAAGTTTTTCTATGTTCTGCATTTGATATAGCATCGGCTCCAAGGAGCAGCAGTGCACTGATTATAGAACATTTTCATGTCACCTCGAACACCTCAAGTGTGAGATGTACGACATAGAACAGTACTGTGTGTTCTTCTAATCATAATACTAAAAAATACAACCGAAATGTGATGAGGCTGTGAAGGATAGAAAATGGTATTGCATATTGCCAGATAGCAGTGGGATTTGCCCCAGTTCAAACAATGTTTGGTCACATCATGCCGAATCCATGATTAGAATCCATGTTACAGGGTCAAAATGATTACATTCGAATTCGTTCATAACAAAAGTAGTTTACTGAACTGTGTGGGGGCGATAGGTGGGAGGAGTTTGAGGGAAACTAACTTCATAACTGTCCACCCACTCGACTGTTGAGTGATAAAAAAGATGCCTTCCAATATTTGGCAGTATGGAATTTTATGAATTAAAATCACAGTCACTGCATTCCTTTCTCTGTAAAACACAAACCTATAAACAGGGATATTTACTTTTTTTCTTACTGTCTCATTACACATCCACCCCATAATAAAACAAAGTAGCTAACTGAACATGGGCTTATTGGGAAATTTTCCTCCGCCCCCTTTCTATTACAGAAAATATACATGGACATAAGTGGTTTTAGTAGGTGAGCAAAAAAGTGAAAGCAGTTTTGCAACGTACAGCTTTAAATGCATAGTTTTAAATGTAAGTAGAGGTTGTCTGAGCATTAGCTGCTTACACGGCCATGCGATCCCAGGGCCGAGCGACATCTCTCCTTTCTATTATGCCGGGAGAGGATGAGGGGTTGGTCCAAAAAGGAACTCTTCCACAGGTTAGAGTGTGGCTTTCCCGTTGTTGAACAGCTAGAGGCAGACAGTGACAGAAACTGACTTCAAGATACTGCATCAGACTACTCGCATGAAAATTCATTTATTAGGGGAGAGTATGACACCCTATTGAAGATACACCTCTGGTGATGGCAGGCATAAATAGTTAATGTTGTTGTAGCGGGTGTTGTCTTGGTGTGCTGGTGGTGTCTGGTTTGTAAGAAGGCATGTGGGTTTGCGCTGCACTTTCACTGGTCAGTAGCTATGGGACCAGGCACATGTTCAATAATCTGGGGCTGTCATGCACAGCTTTGCCAACCTGCTGGAAACTGGTCCTCCACTGGGGTGATGTGTGCAAGGCCGGTGTTTTCAGCTTGTATCCAACGTATCTGGAAGAATCCAAAATAAGACTGTACATACTACCGATCTAGATCAGAGAGAACAATGAAGGATGTTGTTTTTTCCCTTCATTTAGTGTCTGTGTGTAGGATCGGAAGTGGTTGGGGAGCATTGTGTGTTCCAAACTATTTCTTATTTTTTTCATAAGACATTTTATTTGAGCTTTACTGCTTCAAAACACATATGGGAAACAAAGATTTTGTCAAATCCATCAGACAGCTCTTTCTTCTGTGTTCCTATTTTCTGTAGCTACCTAGTGACCTCTCCTCTCGTGCTCAAACAACCACTCCAACATTAGGAAATACTGTGTCTGGGACCTTGGCTTCTGCTTGCTCCTAAAATGGCACCAGTTATCACAAATTTTCTGATGTTTCTGTGGGCATCCCCTGTTGTAGATCACTAGTCCTTCATGGCTCATACCTTTCTCCAATTCTCCTGAGAGGTCCATAACCCTTTTTCCAGTTCTCCTTTCTGTGTCCCTATTGGTGACCAAGAGCATCTATAGCAAAGCCAGCTTATATCTGTTACTGTCCATATCGACATTAACAAGCAACAGAATCATCTTGGGATCTGCAGGAATGCTTCACCCAAAGCCCATGAAAAGCACTCCCAGCCCAAAGGGGCCAAAGATGGTGGAACTCAGAGTCCTGTAAATAAAATCCCGTGTGTGTGTGTGAGACATCTAAGGCAATTTGGTGAGTTCACCACCCCCAGTCTCCGCAGTAAAAAATATTTTAGTTGAATAAATCTGAATTGAGTAGCAATAGCAGTGTCCTGTGGAGGAGTTCATGCCGCCCTTCTGTCATCATCTGTAAGTGGTCCCAAATGCCTCTCCCTCGTCTCCTGGAGGCAGGCAGGAGTGTTACTGACAATTGGTTAATAAATCTGTGAAATTTTGTGCACCCGCAACTCTTCTGTCAGGACCTTACCCTCCATGGGGCGGACCTCTACAGATAAGGTATAAGTGTGTGGCCAAGTTGATAATATTGGAGTATGATGAAAAGTGTACACCTCCTTCAGGGCAGAGAATTACTTAATTGTCATGCCCACCATCACACCTCCCATCCTGGAGATACCAATCATATCCGATTGTTGAAAACCTCATAACTCTGTTCCCTGTCAATGCCATCGCCCCGCTCACAAGGGGGCTTCTCTCGTAAGCTTTTACTTCAGGCCAGAGCCACCAATGTCTCTATCCAAATCTGAAGCACCACCTTACTAGCAAGAATCAAAAGGCGGTCAGTGGATCCTTCATATAGAAAGTGAGACCATTGGACCCCTTTGCCTATTTCTCGGGTGCATATTTTGATCTATCATTGTATCATACTGCCATTCAGGTGTGCTGCTCTGTAGTATGACTTGATGTTAGCTACAGCTGTGTCCCCTCATATGTAGATTTGATACATTTACTTAAAGCAATTCTGGTAGTTGCAAAAGAAATCCCTCAGTATAAAATGGATCCTCAAAAAGAATGGTCATGGGATCACATAGGAAAAATTCTTCAATTGGTAAAGCAAGCCTGATAGGGCCACCATGGTTAAAGATTCTACATCACTGTGGTGTGGCTACAATGAGGACCCTCACTGAGCTCCCAGCCCTGGAGGGACCTACACAGCTGACACCCAGACCCAGCTGACACCCAGACCGACTTATGAAACCTTAAAATGTGGACATGGGACACAGGAAGTATTTTTACATCAAAGGGAGCTGCCAAACTGCACTCTGTTGCCCCTAGGGATCTTGGTGAGACCTGCGAGGCAGCCTCGTCCCCACCCGGTTTTGGGAGGAGCAGGACAACATGGCCGTCGATTAAAAAGGATTGACCGAACACTGTTACGGGCAGGGTGTCCTGGAGCCTGTTAGAATGTGCCTTTGGAGTAGGACTGAGAATGCAGCTGCTCCTAACAACACCTATGGATCTAGAAAGGGCTGCAGTGCGCCGGTGTCTCGTTTCTACATGAGCTCTGCGATCGGAGGAGAGGAGCTGGAGTGTTTTGGCCAGCGCCGGTAGCTGGGGATATAGAGCAACAAGCGGTGAGGACCCAGGGAAAGGGCCCTAGCAGGGGTTCCACACGCACAAAAGACCTATACCATTTGTTTCTGAATGGTGGCCTGTGAGGGGTCTACTGGGTACAATTGGCTGTTACTCCTGGGCCCAACACTACCTTTACTATCAAGAGCCTAGTTAGGCTGAGCGGCTGCTGAATAGAGGACCCTGCGGCTCATTGGCCCATGTTTGTGGTGCAGGTTTTACTGACTATGGCCTCTACAGGGCCCGAGGAGGTCACTCTCTTAAAGACCTTTTAGAGACCAAGAAACCGCAGCTGATGATATCCACACCGGTCACAAAAGCCAGCAAATTAGCTCAGAGTGGATCCTGGGCTGGTGAGGGGACAGACATGGGGTCTCCAGCAACAAGTGGCAATATTCAGCCAATGTTGGCCCGACTTCAAGGAAGAGGTGGGCCAGCTACCATAAGATTTTGTGACGTTGCTAACTGATCGCATGCCGTCCAGAAACTAGACACAAGAATGGATCATTTGGAGGTTGGAACGGCTGAAGGGGGCCACAAAAGGGGTGAATTGGGAGTGAGTTTGGAGGAGCTTGAAAAACTTTGTCAATGGCTGATAAAGTTGAAGACTGTAAAACAGCTCCTGCTCGAACAATGTGAGCACCAGGGGCATTCCAAACTCGGTCTCTGATCGAGACCTGCTCCAGTATTTAGGACCTATTCAAGTCCCTTTTGCAAGGCCCAGATCACCCGACAGTTGAATTAGACCGCACTCTGAATATTCAGCTCATGTCAAAGCCAAAATAAGCTGACCCCTGATGTCCTAATTAGAGTCCACTGTTTTTGACTGAAGGATGATATCATGAAAGCGTCTAGACAGTCTGAATCTATATTGTTTTGAGGATCGACTCTGGCTGTTTTCCAAGATCTATCTGCTCATGCTGGCCAAAAGGATATCCCTCAAAATAGCTACAGATTATCTGATTATCTATGAGCTCACAAGATCCCATATAGTTGGGGTTTCCCAGAACACCTTTTGTTTCAATACAAGAAGAAGCCAGCCTGAGTTTCCACTCGACAGGAAGCAGTCTCCTTGTTCCAACTAGAAGATGACCAGAACCCGACAGAGGCACAACTTGATCAGCATCACCAGGAGGGGAGACACAGACAACCTAAGAAGGCAAGAGGATGCAAGGTGCACAGGACTCTCCAAGAGCACCATTCCCTCTCTGCAGACGACTCCCCCATCCCCAGGTATTTTGACCTACAGGCAGTTGTGGACAATGACTATGGTCATTAGGTGCTAGATTTTCAGGGTCGCTTTTATTTCTTGATACTTCATAGGCTCACCGTATCTTTTCACCAACCTTTGCAAGAGTAAGGAGTTTCTTCAAAAGGTTCATGATTGGCAATCTGTTTTTATATCCCCGTGGTCCACCAGGGCAGGGCGGGGACGGGTTTTGACTACCCTCAGGCTATGAGGAGCTGGTTCCTTCGCAGAGGACCCTCAGAGGTGTGCTTTCCATATTGTTAATGCTGCCTATCTGTCTCATATTGCAGTTCCTCCTTACAGTATAGGAGTTAGGATACTTCGGGATGGCACCCAGTTTATTCAAGTTCTCTTGTTTAGTTCTATGACTATATTGTTTTTTTTTGTTATACAGGCCTAGTCACTAATCTGTTGGTTATCTGAACAGGGGTGTGGGACTATCTCCTTTGCACCTTTGACACCACACTGAAGAGCAGTACTGCTGAATCTACAGATACCCTTGTACATTCCTGATGCAGGATAACGTACTGATACTGAACATCATAGCCATACATGTGCAAGGCCTTAATTTCCCAGTTAAGAGGAAGTCCTTGCTCCACTTGAAGAGAACTAATGACGTACTTAACAAGAGTCATATCTTCTAGTTTATGATGTTAAATGATTTCACTCACAATATATCCTGCAACACTTTAATTATAATGCCCTAAAACTAAGGAATTTGCAAATCTGATAGAGGTGGCGACCCTTTCGGAGTGGACTCAACACACACAGCCCGTGAAGTGAGACTGGTCATGATTAATTGGAGTGGCGGGGGTAAGGTGGTGACAATGGCTTTGGTCTGTGGCTGTCTGAGCAGCTTTTTGCTTGGCTATTTCCCTACCTGGCCCAGCATTCATCCGATAATATCATAGTTGGTGATTTCAATGTAGCACTGGAACCTAGTATCAATAGATCCCATCACTCTTGACAAACATTGACCACCCACCTAACCCCCATCCTCAATGACCCTAGGCTTTAACGACCTGAAACTACTCAATGTCTGGTAGACACCACATAAAGGTGAAAGAGACTAAACATGTTATTTTGGTGTCCACCACTCGCACTTAAGGATCGACTATATATCTCCCAAGTATTTATTCCTGGGCTAGCCCCCCCAAAATAGGAATCTTGGCCTTGTCAGGTCATGCACCAGTCACAATACCAGTACTTACAGCTTCTCCGGAGGACCCACCTTATAGGCCCTGGAGGATGAATGAGATAGCATTTAAAGACCCTGTTCTTAGGGAGTGGTAAGTGGTGGAGGACTGCTTCAAAGAGAATGAAATAGATGACATTCCATGGGCAACTATATGAAATGCAGCTAAAGCGGTGTTCAGAGGCAAACTAATTAAACACACCACCACGTTTGTGCTTCTGACTCGGACCAGACGCTTAGAACTCAAGACAGAAATTGCAAAACTGGAGCAAGAATTTAAAGCTAACTCCTGTCGGAAAACCCAAAGGGCTGTATGAAAGGCCAAGGGTGACGGGGCGTGGCCAAGCTGTTGGTAATGGCGGACGCGAGCTGAAGAAGCTCCGCGTCTCGCCCGGCTTATCCGGTGCCATCTGGGGGGGTCAGGAGACCGGTGACGCCTGGCCGGTGATGGGGCAGGCATCCGAGGGACGCCGGGCTGAATTTGTGTTGCGCGCCGACTCGGAGCGGCGCGCAGAAGAGATGAGCCTGGGCCGGCGGCCTGAGGTGTTGGGCCGGGCGGCGGTGCGGCCGCGCCGTGTGGCATCGAGCATGCGACGGCTGCAGGGCCTGATTACAGGGACGGCCTCGGGGTGAGACTCCCCCAAAATATTGATGCCCCAGCGGGGGTGAAGACAAGGCTGCAGGTGAGGAGTGCTTACAGGCTACTTACAGGCTCCCCGGAGGGGCAGGAGGAGGAGCTGGGCCGGGTCCGCAAGGCTCTGTGGCCGGGCCGCGGTGCGGGCACGCCTGGCAGCAGGAGAGGGCCAGCGGAGGTCCTCCTGAAGTATTAGTGCCCTATCGGGGGCACAGAGACAACATCTGTGGGCGTGGTGGATACGGGGTTGCGTGTGCTGGCCTGCTGTGGCGGGCGCCTCGGCGCGGTGGGGGTTAGACCGGCCCGAGGACCACGCAGCCTAGATTGCAGGACTGACTTTGCCCTGGCAGATCACCTGGGGCCTTTGGAGGCTGGCAGTGGGACCTGTGGACCTGGAGGTTGGCAGTAGGAGGCCAGCTTTGCAGCGGCTGGTGGCTGGGCTGCTCGTGCTGCCGTGCGGTACTGGTCTGGTCGCGTAGGCAAGCGGGCCCAGCCTGATTCAAGGACTGCAGCAGTGACGAATGGAGCGGAGTTGAAGGAGCCCGGGTGGTGGAACGGTCTTTGGAGGCAAGGACAGCATCGGGTGCAGCTTCCCCTTTGGTGCCTATTGCTGTGGAGTCTGGTACCTGCGGACGCTGGTGGGGTGGAGTTGGGAGCAGATCCTGGGTGTTCAACTCGGCGCGGGACTGTTGTAGCGTTTGTAGCAGTCTCTTGGCTTGATATCCCTGCACCAGCTGCGAACATTAAAGGGTACGGAGCAGGTGAAGTCGGCGGCGAGGCAGCTGGTGAGAGATTGGGAACAGGTTGGAATCCTCTGTGGTCTAGATCATGGCGGGAACGGGCCGTCTTCGTTCTGGTACTGGAACTGGAAGGTCGCAGGACACGGCGGCGCAGGACAGCCAGAAGTTGGATGCGGTACACGCTGCGGTGGAGCGCATTGGAGACTCGTTGGAGTGGGCCCGCACATCATTGGAAGCCAGGATAGGTAAGGTGACCAGTGACCTTGTCCTCTTGCACGCTGATCATCGTAAGCTGGCGGACAAAACAGGTGCGATAGAGGCACAGGTGGATGAGTTGACACCGATGGCATCTCGTTTGAAGATGAAGATGGGGGACGTGCTGGCACGTGTGGCGGAACTGGAGCGTCGTGTGGAGGATGCGGAGGGGCGCTCCAGGAGGAACAACATATGGGTGGTTGGTTTGCCGGAAGGTACAGAGGGCCGGGATGCAGTGGCATCTTCTGAGAGCTGGCTATGGGGGCTGGTGCCGGCGGGCACGCTAACGTCCTTTTTTCATTGGAGCGCGCACATCGGATTCCCACGCGGCCGACACCTCCGGGGAGTGGCCCCCATCCTTTCATAATCCGCCTCCTACATTCTGCGGACAGAGATGTTATACTTAAAACTGTGAGATCCTCTCCGCCGCCTCGGGTGGATGATGCACAGGTACTGCTGTTTCCGGACTACACTCTAGCAGTACAGAGGGATCGGGCCTCCTACATGCCCTTGAAGCGTAAACTCAGAGCTCTCGGCCTGGACTACTCTCTGTTATTCCCCGCCAAGCTCTGCATTGTAGCCGAGAACAAGTCGCACTTCTTTACCACGCCGGAGGCAGCATGGGAGTGGCTCGAGTCAATGGGCCGCCCCTCGGGTCGTACGGTGGAGTGGAGCGTGCCGGTTTCGCAGAGCAGGCGCAGTCGGGTCAGGCACGGCCATAAGGGCAGTGATCGTGACTCATGCCCCTGATCTGGAGCAGCTTATACAGGAGAGGAGGGAGGCGATTCACTCTGCTGCGGCCATTGGTGCCTCCCCAGTGGCGTCGGAGTCGGAGACTGAAATCTCGCAGCCACCTAGTGATCGACCTAACACGCCGGATCAACTTTCGGAGTTGGGCCTCGCAGTCTTATTTATTAATTATTAATGGTCTACGAGGTGTGTAGACCACTATAAGGAGAATATTTTGGACTTATATTTATTCTGTTTGTTTTCTTACTAGATCTGAGGCCAAAAATTGGTTATTGCACTAGACTAATATTGCTACCAATACTGAGAAGTGAAACTGTTCACTGGAGCATACAAACCATGTGACAATAGGTAATTTTATATATAGAGTCTCATAAACTTACTGACATTTTGAACATTTCCTGAACAAGGAGATATAAATGAAGTTATCTTCTATTTTTTATTTTTTGTTTTCCAAAGTTCACTATTTACTTACCGATTGACATCGATTGGATATTGATTATTGACGGTTGGAATTGGTTAAATAAGGAGGTATGACTTCCACATTTTTTGTTGCATGTCAATGAACACAGTGGTGTTTTTACAGTTGAATATTGGAGCTTTCGGCTAGTGCATGTTTGGGCATGTAGTCTGTTCTTGAGCTTTATATTCTCACTTAATGTACTTAATGGTAGTCTTTAATTATTCGCGTTTCTTTGGTTCTCATTCCACCCTTCGTTATTTGGGACATTTGTACAAGTTATGAGACACTATGGGGTTATTACTTCAGCTATTTGTTTAAACCACAATTTGAATTTCTACCATTACCTTGTCCTTTTGTAGGCAAATTTGAAGACTTAGTTGTAGTATTTTGGTTATTAACTCAATAATTTATTTACAATTTTAGCCCTGAAGAAGTCATTTGGGATTGGATTGAAGTTTTTCCCAAGACGAAACACGTGTTGGCTTGAATTGTAGTACTATGGATGTGTTATTAATCACAGCTTGATTTGCATCGCTACTGAGAAATGCATACACCTATGAGAATAAGTATTTAAATTGCTGAATAAGAATGGACTCTTTCAAATATGTATTAAACATTGATGTTGGACTTTGCTCTTTGTTGATGATTTGCATATAAGCTCATAATAAGTTTCTGTTGGGTGTGCCGCACCTTGTATCATTATTTACTGGATTGTTTTAATCCATAAGGGTGGGGGGTGTTCCCTTGTGCAGGCACCCTTGTTTCCTTGGGTTGTTGGTTTACTTGACCCGATTTTTTGCTACTCATGATCTTGAGCGCCTGTGTAGCCCCAAAAATCTTTCACCCCACCAGTAAAGCTTCATTGGGCCTCGCAGTGGGCCTATCTGTAATGCCTGCCACGGCGGACAAACTTTTCTAGATGCTGCAGGAATTGCGCTGACTGACCGGTCACTGATGTGGCCGCCCGTCTGGAATGCTGAGTTAACTGGACTCTAGTGAGAATGTGTTGTTGATACAAGCGGATGGTGGGCCTGGTTGCCGAGCGTGGGCCACTGGCCTGTGAGAGTCGGGTGGGTCATTGCTGGTATTGTAACTGTCTTTGTTTGCTGTTAGCTACTGTGGCCGGCTGTTGGGGTTTTTCTCCCCCCCTTTCTGTTATCCACTATAGCTGGGTTGTCTGGTTTGTATGGGGCTTGCTTCCTTGTGAGATTGACCTACCCCATTCTCCTACTAGCGGAGATTCACAATGTGTGGTTGCGATGTTGCATGTTTTCGTTGTTGGGTTTGGGCGGAGACCTGTTGTCTATCTGCTCTGATGGTATTGGTTATGTTTTGGCTATGCTGGAAGCTACATACAGAGCGCCTGATTGGGGGTTGGGAATCTGCTAAAGCAGGTGCAGCGCTGTGCGTGGGGGTGGGGCGGATGCGGGGGGTAATAGGCTCTTTGTGTCATGACTTCATACACTGCGATTACTTGGAATGTGAGAGGCATACATACCCCTAAGTGCCGGTATGCTATATACTGCTATCTTAGAAGGCACTCAGTGTATTTGGCTTTTCTGCAAGAGACTCATTTGGCGCACTTGGAGAGCCCCCGATTGCAGAGGCACTGGAGGGGGCAGTTATATGCGACTGCTCACTCCACCTATGCCAGGGGTGCTCTGGTCTGGATTAGAGCGGGTTTCCCCTTTGCGGCGGAAGAGCAGATCATAGATCCACAGGGTAGATTTGCCCTGGTTCGAGGGAGGCTGGCAGGCCGTGCTGTGGTGCTGGGCTCTATCTATGCTCCGAATGTATATCAGACTTTCTTTCTGCACAGGCTGTCTCAGCACTTGGCGGGTTGTAGTGATTTTCCTTGGTTGCTGGGGGGGGCTTTAATAGTGTACTAGACATTGATTTAGACCGTTCCTTCCCCCTGCTGCCTACGTCCCCGGTTGTGGCAGCTGCGTGTGGTTTAGTGAATTGGATGCAACACTGGCAATTGGTAGATATATGGTGGCAGCGGCACGCTGAAAACAGGGTTTATTCGTATTATTCTGCCCCACACTCCCTGCATGTGCGCCTGGACAGGATGCTTTGCACTCGGAATCTGACCCCAGTGATTGTAGACACAGATTATCTGGGGCGTACGCATTCGGATCACAATCCGCAGCTTATGCGACTGAGTTGGGACTCTTCTTCTCCAGCTGTCCCTAATTGGAAGCTTAGGCCGATGCTCTTAGAGGACGCTGCCTCGGCCGACAAGACGGGCAGGCTACTGGCCTGGCTGATTCGTCGCGATTGCGAGAAGGGCCCGGTTATGGAGATTCGCTCACAGGCTGGGGGAACGATAAATACGCCTGGGGAAATACACTCTGAGTTTACGAGGCACTACGAGGCGCTCTATGCCTCAAGTGTGCTTCCAATGGAGTGGTCTTGTAGCGACTTTCTTGCTGGAGTGGAACTCCCGCGTCTGGAGGAGGAGCAGATGGATGCGCTTGAGGAGCCTCTTGATCTTGAGGAGATAAAGTCCAGTATTGGTGAGCTAGCATCAGGTAAAACGCCGGACCCAGATGGTCTACCGGCTGACTTTTACAAGGTTTTTGCTACCACTCTGGTGCCCAATTGCTCCGTGTGTATGAGGAGGCAGTTCGAAGGGGCTGTTTGACAGCGTCCCAGAGGGAGGCGCTGCTGGTGTCCATTCCCAAGCCTGGGAGGGATCCAGTGGAGGTGGGTTCGTATCGGCCACTGGCGATGCTGAACGCTGACTACAAAATCCTGGCCAAAGCGCTAGCAATGCGTCTTGCACCGAGAGTACCGGATCTGGTGCACCCAGATCAGAACGGGTTTGTGCAGGCAAGGGATACGTCACACAATATCAGACGGCTGTTTCGCGTTATGCAATATGTGAGGCGGGATTGGCCACGGGCGGGATGTCTCGTCCTGGATTTAGAGAAGGCTTTTGATTCTCATCTGTTCAGGGTATTGCGGCGGTTTGGCATGGGACCCCACTTCATTCGGCTGGTTAAGCTGTTAAATACTGAGCCGCGGGTTCGGGTAAAGTTGGAGTGCATGGTATCAGAGCCGGTCCATGTGTGCAGGGGTACGAGACAGGGCTGCCCCCTTTCCCCGTTGTTGTTTTCTCTCGCCATGGAGCCCCTGGCAGCGGCCCTGCGTGACGGGGGGGCTGAATGGGGTATTGCCCTGGGGGACCGCCTGCACGTGGTGTCCCTTTATGCTGACGACCTCCTCCTGTATTTTAGGGATGTTACGCGGATCCCTCTGGAGGTTGGGACGTTGCTGCAGCAATTTGCGTTGTTGTCTGGCCTCAGGGTCAATTGGTCCAAATCATGCCTCTTTCTTTTTGACTCCACGCTCCCAAATCCAGGGCTTTGCCTTGCTGGGAGTCCTGTCCCGTGGCAGCCACACACTTTCCGGTAGTATTTGGGTGTCCGTATTTACCATCAGGAGAGGGACCTAGTCGGAGGCAACCTTACAAGAGCGGTGTCCTCGATCAAATCCCAGATGACTTTTTGGCGGACACTGCCGCTGTCGGTGGCCGGTAGAATAGCCCTCTTAAAAATGGTAGTCTTACTGCGTCTATTATATTACTTTTCAAACCTTCCGCATTACATTCCTCCCAGCTTCTTTAGGACTTTGGAATCAGAGTTGAGGTAATTTATCTGGAATGGGGGCCGTTGCAGGGTCGCGCTGAAAAAACTGTACTTGCCGTTGGAGAGAGGTGGGCTGGCGGTTCCTAATCTAGAGCACTACTGCCTGGCTTCTCAACTTCAGTGGGTGTCCAGATGGCTGGCGGGCCTTCATCTGGCGGATAAGGCGTCTGAGCGGGGTGCTTGGTCTCTGCTGTAGGTTTCGCACTTATTTCATCCACTCGCACGAGTGCCAATGCCGAAACAACTATTCCTCAAGGTGGCGTATAGCTGTTTTCGTAGGTCCCTCCGTCTCACTGGGCGTGTGGTCCCATTCTCTCCAGCCTTGGCGCTGTTGGGCACTCCGCAAGGCCCCAGGATCACTTCAAGCTCGTAGCTTCGCGCGTGGCATGAAGCGGAGTTGTGTACGCTAGGTGATCTCTATGAGGATGGCCAGCAGCTCTCGTTTTCTAGGCTTCAGGAATTGGGGCTGCCGTCAGGGCAGTTTTTGCTATATAATTCGTTGTTGAGGGCTCTGAGATCCAAGTGGGGTGATGTGTCGGTGGCTCCCCCCACACACTTGATGATACAATACCTGCAGGTGATGGTGTGGGGGCGGCGATTGATCAGCTGGTTTACAGATGCGCTGCGGGTACATACTGTTCTCAAATGCGATGCATTGCGAGCGGCCTGGGAGGAGGATGCAAACAGTTCAATTAAAGAAACGCGGTGGAGGTTAGCTCTTTCTGGCCACCTTAACATACCCCGCAACTCTAGATTTAGTTTAATTCAATTCTACATTGTTCACAGGGCCTACCTCACTCCAGCTCGAGTGAACAGATATTTTGCTCTTCAGGATGCAGCTTGTCCCCACTGCTTTTGCATAAATGCAGACTTGTTCCATATGCTGTGGTTCTGCCCATTCTTGAGCTGCTACTGGAAGGCAGTGGTGGGCTGCTTGTTGGAGTGCACGACGCGGCGGGTTGCATTCACCTGGGAGGCGTGTGTGCTGGGACTTTTTCCCAGAGGTGAGCGGCATAGAGCTGCGGTACGATTTACGGACCTGGGCCTGATCACGGGTAAGCGTTTGGTGACTTGTAGGTGGAAGTCGTCGGGCCCTCCATCTGTGCAGGCTTGGAAATACTCCTTTGAGGTGTGGGCGGTAGCACAGGGAGTGGCGTTGAAAAGAGAAGATGCGTTGGCGCTGCGCAAATATACGTTGTCATATAGCTGGGAGGAGATGCTACTGCGTCTGCGGAATGTGAGTGGGGGCCCTGCTGTGGAGGAATCGGTCTGGGGCGGATATACGCCCACTGGGGGAGGCGAGCGATGCAACGGGGTGGTGTATGCCTGATAGCTTGATTTGATGCAGAATTAGTGTGCTGAAGGGTGATGTTGTTCTGGAGCCACTATGGGGCTTTGCCCCTCCGCTGGTATGTTGGGTTGATGCAGATTGGTTCCCATGCCGATTAAAGCGCGCTTGAATTGCAATTTGCTGCCTGTATAAATATTATCCAGTAGTTGTTATTGTTCGTACTGTTTGTTTGTAACCTGTTTACAGTATCTGCCTACCAGCAAGAAATACCAATGTTCAATTATGGGTGGGGGTGAACTGATATTTCGGACTGATTAGTTGAACCATGCAATTGATTGTCATCCCTCCAAGGACGTCTAAGCTTCAAGCCTCTGGCATATGCATATCCCATCTATGAATTGCACAACTGTCAATGCTGGGCCGTGGGAACCTGGGTTAATCGCGGTTCAATATGTGGGTTGGAGGCTTGGCTACATCTTGTTTTGAAGCCTGTCTTTTTGCGCACGTGGGTGCGCAAGCGAATTGTAATTGCACAATGGTAACTATCCAAATGTTATTGGTCTTTCGGTGTTATGATGAGATAAAATGCTAATAAACAGATTGAAGAAAAAAAAATGAAAGGCCAAGGGTGATCAATAGACAGTTCTGAGTAAAAAATGGGGCTAATAAATGACTGTAAACGAAGCAAATGTATTACAATAAAGAAGAAAAGGAGATAGGCTACTGGCTTACAAGATACACACACACACACATACAGACTAAGGAATCGCATACCGTTGGTTGTTGACAATAATGGAGGGTTGCACATGGCAGACCGGGGAATACAAGAGACTTTCACACAGTACTATGCTGCTCCCCATGGGAGAGAGCAATGCAAAACTGGACTGCAAAATTAATATCTTGCAGACATTTCCTTCCCTGAGATAGACTCTGATGTGAGGAAAGAGTTAAAAAAACAAATAACCATGGAGAAGGTGATAGAGGCCATTAAAACGTTCCATAATAACAAGCCCCGGGTGAGTTTCCCAACTTATTCTATAGAGCTTTTGCTGTACCATTGAGCCCTTTACCTGACTAAAGTTTATGATTCTTTTCTGGATACTCAGGAAGTCACACCATTGATGATGGAGTCCGTTCTTACATTGATAGTCAAGCCAGGGACTGCAGGTCATATTGGGCCAGATGTATCATCATCCTGGTTTGCATTTCCTAAATAGCAATTTAAGAAATCGCTATTTAAGAAATGCAAAATGGGATGTATGATGTATGAAAATTGCGATTCGGTAATAGCGATTTCTTAAAAATCGCAATCGCTATTACTGAATCGCAATTAGGGAATGGGACTCCATTTATCCCTTTGGGCCTGTAGGCCCATAGGTGCAAATGGTTCTGCATTATCTAATTTGCGAATTCCTGTTAGGAATTCACAAATTAGGTAATGCAAACCCCAGGGTGCTGGGGGCCTAAGGCCCCCTTTCATGCACCCCAAAAAAATATTTGTGGACATGTAAAGCGCACACATGGCCTTAGGGCATGTGTGCGCTACATGTCATTTTAAAAAATGCATTTATAATGCATTTTAAAAAATTGCACATGGTTATCACTAAATTGGATTTGGTGGTAATTGCATTTCCTAAATGCCGAATTCACATTTAGGAAATGCATGATACATTTGCTTTGGAAATCGCAAATAGGAATTCCCTATTTGCGATTTCCTATTTAGAGAATCACAATTTGCGATTCCCTAAATGGAATCGCAATTTCAGGGAATCTCTATATTAGTGATTCCTTGAAATTGCACTGCGAATGCCTTTCATAAATCTTGAAAGGCATTTTTGCATTCGAAAACGGCCGAATTTTGCGATTCACACCGTTTGCGAATGCAAACTTGTTTGATACATCTGGCCCATTATCTGATTGCTCTCCTGAAGAGTGATCTGGAGATCTTTATCAAGATCTTGACCTTCAGGTAGAGAGGAGTATAAATAACCCTGCTTGGTGTCTCCTTACTAACTGGGGTTAGTTAGTAACAGACATACAGGAGCTGACATTAGGCTGACTCTGAACGTGGTTGACAGTGCTTCCTCCACAGACACTCATGACCCCCTTCTCTTGCTAGACACGGAGAAGGCATTCAACCATGTTGATTGGACCTTCCTAGCCAAGACGCTTGATGAGACTAACATGGGCCCCCAAATGAAATGTTTTGTTTCGGTGAATTAGGAAGGGGATTCCATGAGACTCCATACTCACTCATGCCTCTAGGGGTCCATACGACTGACCTGAGGTACGAGACAGGTGCCTCCTTTCGCCCCTGATTGTTTCCTTAACAACAGAGCCTCTGTTCCACCATGTGATGGCTAACCATGAGATCATAGTTCTAGACACTACAAAGCAAGTCGGACTGGCTCTTTTTGCCAATAATGTTCTTTGTTTTCTGACCAACCTCTCAAGGTAGCTCCATGCATTATTGAAAAAATTGGAGTGATTTTGAAATGAGTCAGGGCTGAAAGTCAATCACAAGATATCTTCTGCAAAGGGGGAGTGGGGAAAACCCAAGCAGACAGCGAGGTAGTGGTGGCTAGATATGTGCCTGAGAGTGGCTACCTCTCCTAGTGTGAGTGATATCTTCCAGAGCAATGCGCCCCCTCCTGGATATCCTATGTAAAGACCTACACTGATGGGGTAGACTGGGAATTTCTTGAGTGGGTAGGATAAACTGCATAAAGATGAACTTCATGCTGAGACTGCTTTATCTTTTCCCTTCCCTTTCCGTGATGATCCCTTCAAAGGTCTTGGAGTCTCTTTCGTACAAAATGTGGGTTTTTATATGGAATAACAAATCACCTTGTACAGCTAGGTCCCTCTTGATGAGGAGCACAGGGGAGGAAGGCATGGGAGCCATAATGTAGAATCTTACATTTCAGTAACTCAGATGCAGACAAACCCTGGTGCTTCTTAGAGCAAGTATACAGCAAGTATAAGCTCCCTCTTCACCAACAGCTAGGGCTCTCCACAAGGGGACAGATAAATGATATCTACCCAGAGAGGGAGGTGAAACAGTGTGCCTGGGCCAACTATATGAGGGGTTACTCCCAAGACGAGAGACCAGTGAGCTAATGATGTATTACTTGGACCCAAAGATTTATAACAAGTGATGCAACTCCTGGTAGGCTGTTCAAAGTGTAGGGACAAGGTTCGAGGAAAAACCACAGGAATGGAGGATATGATTTTGAAAGAGGACACAGTAAAGTGCTGTCCCGGCTCTACAGAGCTTTGGATAGGGGTGTCCCCACAACACAACTCATGTATACGAAGAAATGGGCAGACTAACTCCAAATTGTTGGAGGCAGACAGAATCTTGATCTGGAGGAGTGCAGCGAAATTGTCCCTGTGTCTTCAGTTCAGGGCCAATACATATAAAATCAGGACACAATGATACATGACTTCCTGAAGACAATTAAGAATGGTTCAGAAGCCTCCTGGAGTCGATCTGGATTGAAAGGGACCTATATGCACATGTGTTGGGATTGCCCACAGATGCATCCGTTTTGGACACAGATAGTGCAGACTATCAAAGAGATCAGTAATGTGCCACTGCTATTGTCACCTCTGATAACTTTGCTAGGTTTGATTGATGAGGACCGATTCATTTGCTGTTGGCCGCCTGACTAGTGCTAGTGCAGAGATGGCAAGCCCAGTATTTCCGACAGTAGGTATGTGGTGGATTAGAGATTGAAATAGCCATGCAGTGGAGCAGCTTACTGCTATATTGAGACACCATGCCCCAATACGAGAAGATATGGACCCCCTTTTTACACCTATTTCAAATGAGCTATGAAGGCACCCAAACCCCCAGTGTTGGTCCTTGGTAGCAAGATGATTGACAACGTGCAAGTAAGTCCTGAATTCCTCCATCACCATGGTCTCCTTCCCTGAGAACTGGAAACAAGCCGAAGTGAGGCCCCTTCTGAAGAAACCATACCCTGACCCAGTAGATCCAAAGAACTACCAGCCCATCTTCCTGCTTTTCTTTCCGGCGAAGGCTCTCGAAAAGGCAATCAACCAGCAGCTTACCAAACACTCAGAAAACGACAGAGTCCTGGACCTCTCCCTATCAGGATTCTGAGCCAACCATAGCACTAAGACAGCCCTTGATTGCAGCCACTGAGGACACCAGGGTCCTCCTAGACCACAGCGAAAGAGCAGCCCTCATCCTCCTCGACCTTCAGCTGCATTCAACACTATCTCTCACCACATCTTGATCAACAGAGTCCACCAAATCGGAATCCAGGGAGACGCCTTCAAATGCATCACCTCATACCTCACCAGAAGAACCCAGAGAATCTGTCTCTCACCATTCACCTTAGAATCTAAGAAGATTATCTGTGGTACTCACAAGGATCATCCCTCATCCCCCCCCCTCTTCAACACGTACATGACCCCCCGGCCAACACCATCAGATTGCACAGACTCACATTGAGCTCATCCTTTCACTGTCAGAAGACCCCTCCACAACCAGAACCACTCTCACAGATGTGTGACGAACGTCACCGACTGGATAAAGGACAGCTGTCTTAAGCTCAACACAGACAAGGCAGAAGTCCTCATCTTTGGGAACAACGCTTGGTGGCCTGCTGATCTCAGCCGTTCCCCCCACCCGACAGACCATGCCCGCCACCTCGGCATCATCTTGGACAAGTTATCTTTGCAGAAACAGGTAACGCAGTCCCGTCCACCTCCCTACATATGTTCTGTAAGCTCTTCAAGTGGCTCCTAATCAACACCAGAAAGACTGTCACTCAAGACCTCGTCACCAGCAGGCTGTACTATGGTAACACTCTTTACGTAGGAATCACTGCACACATCCTGAAGAGACTACAGACAATACAAAACTCAGTGGCAAGGCTTATCCTTGACCTCCACAGACAGACTCACATCACCCTGCAACTCAAAAGCTACAGTGGCTCCTGATCCAGAATAGATGTCAGTTGAAGATGCTGGCCCACTCATACAAAGCACATATCAACAAATGAATGACCTTCCAAAAACCGATCAGACACCTTCAATCCGCCTCTCCCTCACAGACAACCATCAGATGCCAATCCAACAGCAGAGGACTCTCCTCCCACCTGGTTGCCAAAGCCTAGAATGTCCTTCCCCTGCACCACAGGAACGCCATATCGCTCCGGGAATTCAGAAAAGGACTCAATACATGGCTGTTAGAATGAACAGGGCACCTCAAAGCAGCTAGCAACTTCAGGGCCTTGAGACCCTAATGGGTGATTTGCCTCACTCTATAAATCCTGACTGATTGATTAAAAGTGAAGAGCAGAGGCGATAATAGCAGCCCTGCCGATTACCACAGCTCACTGGTAATGTGTCAGAAAGGACACCCCAGTCCTTACTCCCGTCGTCAAATCAGTATACAATAGATGCCTTCGTTTATATATTTGGGAGCAAAGTTAAACCATTGGAACAATGCAAATAAGTAGGCCCACGTAAAAATTGTTTTAAAATCGGATGGGAGAATTACCAGTGGGCCGTTCAATTCACCCACCTAGGCGAGGGTATTGTTGACCATTCTAATATTGTGTATGGTGGCGCATCTTGGCATGAAGCTGGATTGATCCTGTCTGATTAGGGAGTTTATCACTTTCCAAATATGACCGGCAATTTTCTTGGCCAATATCTTGACTTCCACATTGGCCTGCAGCAAGAGCAACAATGAGGGGAACAACTGGGGTTGTTAATACCAACTATCTCACTAAGTGCATATTCTCTGGCTGTTTCCCTTTGTTCCATCGATTCTGAAATCACCCCAGATAGGGGACTCGTGAGCAGAGACATTGATAACTTGGCAAATTCCAGTGGAAAACCATTTGACCGGTGTGTCTTCCCTGACTAACTGCTCCGGGGCTTTTCTAAGTCTTCCACTGTAATATCCGCCTTAAGGAGCATTCCTGCCTTCCAGGTTCATTGTTCTTACTAGGAGATATCTAACAAATTTGAGGCAACTAGATTTGGTGGGGCCAACTATGAGTAAAGAGTTGTGTAATAGGACACACAATTTTGGGCAATGTTAATGTCCTTCCTGATCTCCTGCCTTTCCTTGTCCCTAAAATGGGCTATAGGGCCTCCCTTTGTGGTATTACAACACAGCCACTAAATGATTTTTCTGACCTTATTACCCCATTGACAGCGTGTGCTCCGGACAGCTAACCACTCCACCTTCTCATTCAAGAAGTCTGTGGGGGGACTGATTGTGTGTAGAGGGAATTTCTCAACATGTTGGAGGAGGACTCAGCTGTGTAGTTCGAATCCAGCTCCAGTATTTGGGCCTCCAGGTAAACCTTTGTGTTTTCTTTCCTATGCTGTGCTCCAAGCTGGTAGCTAATGATATCCTTTCGCAGACTTGCCTTAAAGACCTCTCATAGTTTTCCGGTTAAAATGAATGGCCCCAGGTTCCTCTTAAAAGAGAACTACATAGCATCCAAGCCATCAAGCATTCAACCACCACCCCTCTCTTGTGTACCTCAGGCCCAACCATAAGTTCATGTTCATCTGTGAATGTTCAGATCCCGAGCCAGAATTTGAACTCTGGATACTCTGAGTTGGGCATCAAAAAGTAATCAAGGCGGCAGAGCGTCCCGTGAGCCCTCAAATACAAGGAGAAAGCATATTCGCCTGGGGCAAGAGCCCACCAGGTATCTTTCAAGCCTAGAGCATCCAGGAAATTAACAGAATGGTTGGTATACGGTGACTTGCCCCAATACACTTAGTCGGTCTAGAGTCCAGTTTAGCACTCCATTTAAGTCCCACCTTCCACCTCACCAGCACCCAAGACCCCAGGAGATCTGTAATAGCAGACAGCCGAACGACTCAAGGAAGCAGACATCAGAGGAGAGGGCACATACAAGGACAATGGTTCTCCCTGCAGCATTCTTTTCCAGTTAATGCACAAACCTACTCAAATTGTCCTGCCATATCTGCGCGCCCCTCTAAGGCCAATTCCTGTAAATCAAAATTGCCACATGTATGGTCCTTAAAGACCGCAATGCCTCATCCTGCAACTATGGAGTGGGAAACTCCAGTGCCAAATTTCGGTGTTAGACATCTGCTGCACTCTGCATTGTTGTATGCACTTTAATGACAGATGATCATGTGAGGTCTGCATGCCTGTTACACGCATTACTGGATCATTTCAAGCGACTGGTGATCATTGGAAGCCAAACATCTGCACTTTGCATTGCAGCATTTATTTTTTCAAGAGACATATGGTAATGCGAGGTCTGGTATTCCAATTCCTTCTTTTTTATTTCTACAAGCAACTAGTGATCAAATGATGTCTATTGCATCTGTTCCCTGCATTTCTTCAGCAACCTATTGTCGTGCAAAGCCTTTGTGTCTTCTTTCGCCCTTCCTTTCTGCTTCCTTGACCTCCATATGTAGCTGGCTTAATTGGGCATGCTTGTGGATCCACTCTAACAGCTGCTTGACTCTGTTGCCCGTACTATGGCTCCCACATCACCTGTAACCAGTGACCCATGAGAGCTGTGCTATCATCAACAGTGCAGACCCACAAATAGGACCCGCAATCCCACGTGGTAATTGAAGAACCATTACCCAGGCTGTCTGATATAGAACTCTATATCACAAGTACTTGCAAGCAGGTGCTCCTCTTAGCTATCAACGTGTGGTTTAGGCCGTTATGGTATCCCTTTATGGTATCCCTTGTGTCATGCAGATAAATTTACAACACAGTCTAGTTACAGGCGCAAGATATACTGTCAGAATATAAAGTTGCCATAAGACATGTTAAAGTTACTGACCATTAAACCTTAGCAGTAAGTATTGTATCTTTTCAGCACTGCTTTAACATAATTTATGTATGTGATACAAGTGTAGCTTGATCTATATGTTCTGCCTAATACCACTCTCCAAGAGTAAGTGTCCCCCCTGAAATGCAAAGCCTGAAAGAAGAGCTTCTCTGCAGTTCTGCAAGCTGTCAATAGTGAATATAAGTTGGAACCACGAATGCTGGAAGAACACAGATTTTTCATTGCAAAGGCATTCCTGGTAAAGGCATGCGTGGTACCAGCATGCGATACCTACCCCCTCCCGCCTCCCACCCTGACCGCTACCCCTAAAACAATCGTACCCCAACCCCCCACAGCCAACCCTAAAAACAATTCTACCCCTACCCCACTACCCCGACTCCCACCCCTAAAACTTAAACTACAAGGACCCTCCACCGCCCTAAAAACTAAAAAATACCCCGACCCCCCACCACACACCTAAAACTACTGCGATCCCCCAACCCCCCTAAATCCTAAACTACCCCGACCCCCCACCCCTGCCCCTAAAAACTAAAAATAGCCTGACCCCCCAACCCCGCCCCTAAAACGGCCCCTGCCCCACTTACCTGACCGCATCCTCCTTCGAAGCCGACTCCCTTCTGTGCCTTAACCACGTATGTGTGTTTTTCAGCACATACATGGTTAAGGCACAGAAGAACGAAGTCGTGGTTAATGAAAGCGTTGTTCTGCTTTCGTTGTTCACGACTTCGTTCTTCCGGAGTCATGGTTCGGGATGTTCCTGTCAATAGTACCTTGTTTCTGTGTTTTAAGCGATATTTGTTACACTGATTAACTGCTTGAATGTTCAAGGCCTCTTAGAACAGGTCCGACATTGGGAAGGGTCTGGCCCTTGATCACAGTATACCAAGCAAAAGTTCAAGTCATTTGTCGTTCAGTGTTTAGAAGAGATAGCAAAGAACAAGTCTTTAGTGAAGCTGACTTTAAGGATATTTCCATATATGAGGTGAGAGCTGCCTGTAGAGTCAAGCAGGTCAGTCATGCTGGTGGCATAAAGAAGAGCTAGCAGATTAGCTAATGAAATGGCAAGAAGTTCACCCGAGACCACTGCTGAGCCTGCTGTTAACGTAAATTCATCAGAATATAATGCCTTAAGTGTGAACCCTCTGTTAGTCCCCCTGCTTTGCATTAGGCACTTCACTATTCCTGCAGTTAGCTCCATGGAAATAAATGTGGCTCTCAGATGAGAGACGAGAGGAGAATAGGCAGAAAGGCAGAGAGAGGAAGATTTGAAGTTAGAATTGGAAGAGAAGAAGCCTACCTACACTGGGAAGGTTAACAAGCTCAAGGTGGAAGCAGCTAAGATGAATTTGGTCATGTTGGTAAGTCCAGCAGAAAAGTATTAATTCCCCATGCCATATGTTCTTAAGACCTTCATTCTCAACTACACCGTATGGGCTAATGTGATCCCTTGGATCAATGGGTTTGAATTGGCTCTGACCATTGTTGCTCGAATGAGAAATTACTGTAAAAAAACAAAAGACAAGAGGTGTGTGGCAAATCAGGAACAGTTCATTTAATTAAACATTATGGCTGGGAGAGCAGTTACAGAACTGGGGTGTGACTGTCTCTGGTTTGAAGAAAGTTTTTATACATTATTCTAAGTGCAATCAAACCATAAAAAACATTATTTTCTTGGAGAAAAAAAATGCAAACAGTTGTGGAGCCATGAACACTACAAGATAGTGAAAGCAGGTGGGCATCAACCTAGCGTGGACACAATGTGGCGAGCGAGTACATGTCCGGCTGTCCAGCGTGAGGGGCGCGTGTTCACTGAGTGTGCTGTGTCCTGATTGGTTAAGTGTACCTAACTGCATGTGGCATCTAACTTTATGGTGTTTTTGGGAATGGACGCATCCCTCTGGCCATGCGTGTTTTATGGGGGCCAATTCCGGGGACCATTGTAGTGCTGCTGCCTACCTGTGGGATTTAAGTTTTGTTGTTTGTGCATTTGGCTGCCCGCTGTTACCCCACCTGTGACCTGTCAGTCATTAACCTCAGGCCTAGGTTTTAGAGCCTGTCTGACCAAATACCTACGTGCCGGAGTTGATAGAGAGTTCACAATGGGGAATCTAATAATGGTGATGCAACTTCATTTGTGTATATAAATGTATATTATGCTCATCAACATCGATCAATCGAATACTAACACCATGTATAATATGCTGAGCTGGTTGTCGTTAGCGGGTGATGTCGCTGTGCTAGAGTTAAGTGATAGCAACTGAACCAAACATCAATTCACAAAGATTGTTGTGAATAGAAGATTTGGACTGACCCTAGCCCAGCAGCACAAACATGTTAAGAGTGCTGAGATAAGTTTGAAGTGGTAGGAATGTTTGCATGGTTTTCATAACAGTTTCAACTGCCATTGGAGGGAAAAAAAAGACATTGGCCCTCATTACAACCCTGAAGGTCGGTGTTAAAGCGGCGTTAATACCGCCAACAGGCCGGCGGTAAAAAAATTGGATTTTGATCCTGGCGGTAACCCGCCATCAAAAACCGCCACTTTAACACACTGACCGCTAGGGTGGTAATGGCCACTGGGCTGGAGACTTTGGACTCCAGCCTGGCGGCCGTCACAATCCCACCCTCAGGATTACGACCCGGCCTACCGCCATGGTTTTTGTGCCAAACATACCACCACGAAAACCATGGCGGTAGGGACTATCAGTGCAAGGGAATCCCTTCCCTGGCACTGATGGGGGTCTCCCCCCCCCCCCCCCCCCTCCCCAGAGTTCTCTCCCACCTTCCCCCTCCCTCTCCTGCCCCCTCACATATACACACCCACATGCGCACCCATATACACACATGCACACATGCATACCCACCACCACCCACACATGCACACATACATACACACCGCAACACACACCAACATACCTTGTCACACACATGTATTCACAACACACAACACTCGCAATCACTCATTCACGCTTGCATTCAACGCGACTCATACCCGCATGCACGCATTCCAAAACATACACACACCCCACATACACACAAACACCCCCCCATCCCCTCTGTGGTCGGAGAACCCGACTTACCTGCTTTGAGGGGTCCTCGGGCTGAAGACGGTCCGCGGCGCTGCTGTCAGCCGCAGCGTCCACCAGCAAAACACCGCTAGGCCGTATCATTGGTCATGATACAGTCAGCAGTGTTTTTTTGGCGTGGCGGTGCTGCTGCCAGCAGCGCCGCCTTACCGCCGTCCTCCGCCATGACCGTCACTGGTGTTCCGCCAGCATTCTGGCAGTATACCATCGGCGGTCATGATACGCATAGATGGCTGGTAGCCACGGCGGCGGTATGTTGGTGGCCGTCGCCGTGACGGTAGGCGGTAGTTACCGCCAATGTTGTAATGAGGGCCATTGTGTTTGAAAAGTTGTTTACTCTCCTGTTGAGTACTTGCTGACTGGATGTATATCAGTAGTCGACTGATTTGAAGATTGCTGATAGCAAGGACTTGCAATACATGTGGAAAAGTGAGTAGTAAATCGGGTAGACCGGATAGGGTAGGATAGTCAAATGGTAAAAGACTGTGATCATAAATGTAACTTGTAGCAGGTCCCGACTTCTAAAAGTAACCACAGTGGTTCCTAGGTGACTGCAAGGGGAAATGCCAAAAGGAAATGCAGTCACAGATGGATTCAATCCTGGGTATGTAGTCAAGAGTAGCCCCAGACCAAATCCAGGGATGCCTATTTAATTCTATGTCTGGACCAGAGGTGAAGATTATGCCTGTTCTTTCTTCACTTTATTCAAACAGCAGTCATGTTAAACACAACCTTCATTTTCAATGAACCATTGGGAAAGGGAAAATAACTCCAGTCCATCCAGTCCGTAAGCAGGGAAGCAGGGCCATTCCTAATATATATATATCTATATCTATCTATCTATCTATCTATCTATCTATCTATCTATCTATCTATCTATCTATCTATCTATCTATCTATCTATCTATCTATCTATCTATCTATCTATCTATATATATATATAGATACACACACTGGCCTCCTCTGTCTTCAGTGCTCCAGCAGCCAACAGTTAAGGGCTTTGACTTTCCAGTGCATATGCCAGTTCATTGTGCGATATATGTCCTACTTTATTTCCCTGGTATAGGGTGTGCGTAACAAGGTGACTGTTTTTTATTCCAGGTCAGAAATTGCGGCCACAGGAACGTTCTGGCGCTCCTTTGCTGCAACTAATTCCTTTCGCCTCATCGAGGCTTCGGGCTAGCGCACATTGGTCTTCCTGCCGCTAGAGAGCATACACCGCCATTTAAACATGTCTATTGACTCGTAGCCCATTTCACGGACTTCCTTCAGAGCCCGTTTCAGTGCACCAAGGCGACCATGCTGTTTTCAGTTGCCCTGACTGCATGGAGTTTTAGGCTCCAGGCGTGGATGCTGTGAGGTTTGCGGTGCATGTGGGACACAGACTCAGGTGTTTTTCCAGCCTTATAAGCCCTGTAGAGACCCTTATGGCATGTGGTTTCCCAGGCTTTACACTGCCTGGCAGTGAGGTCAGAATAACCTACACTGTAAACCTGCACAGGTTTTTCCATATTTGTCTGGGCCTCCCCAGCTGTAAATTGCCCTCTATTACAATGCAGGAGTCCGAGTACATTGAGGAGGAGTCTATCACCTATGTCACTGTCACTGACAAATTCTGTGAGGCTGTGGATGCCTCCATTCACAGAGTGGTGTCGGACGCAGTTGCACTCTTAGAGCAGAAACTCTTAAGAGTTGGCAGAGCAATGCCTTAACCCCTCCCGCCAAGGGAAGACCTTTCTGGACCATTGGTTCCCATACCAGCTGGACGCGACAACATACTCCAAGCCACGCAAATGAAACCAGGGTTGATTTGGATGCCTCTGCCAGACTTAGGAGAGCTTTTATGGACTAGGCTCTGCTTACTCCCTACCCTCTACCTCCATTAGGAGCTTTAACGGGGCCAGACAGTGACACACTCCCCCTTTACCAGACAAGGATAGCTCTCGCATGTGATCTGGTGGTGCTAGACAGCCAGGCAGGCCATGGCACTTTCGGGCACGTCTGGCAAGGATCCGCCTCCCCGTTGGAACTCAGTGACAAGGATTATGATATGTTAGATCCAGAGGATCTCTTACACCCTCACTCCTCTGAGTAGACCCCAGCAGGAAACGTCACTGCACACGTTGCAAGCAGACTGAGGAAACCCCTACACAAGGACGTCTGCACCAGTCTGAGGGCCGAGTGTCCCCGTCCATCGCTGGACGGTAAAGTGGCTCTGATGCCCGATATAGATCCCAGGAAGGCTAACTTTCTAGCCATGTACATGAGGGGCCCTAAGGAGGGTATTGATGGCTCTTGGAGGTCATGTCAAGGTAAGCCTTTAGATGTAACCCAACCTTTGACTAAGAGTCTGGACATGGCCGAAGTCGCCAAGTCATCAGGAACCCTGACATCACCAGAGGCTCTTTCTAGCTGGGCCCAAAGGGCAATCATTTTCCTAGGAAATGCCAACTGCACCATCTCTGCTGAGAGGCACAGATCTCTCATAATAAAGATAGATCCAAAACTAGGGGACTTGACGACCTCTGAAGCAGGCCAGGTGGCACATTGGGGATCTTCGGAGACCCCTTCATAAAGGAACTCATCAAGTTCATGTCCACTTTTAACTCGTTGAATAAGGCCAAGCCCTCCAAAAAGCATATCTTTAACCCCAGGTTTTCACCAGGGCTTACCCTGGCAGAGGGTACTTGACTAACTGCGCTTAATTCCAAGCCTTCTTAAGAGGTCAGGGCTCTAAACGGAGTCAGTGGAAGGACGCATTCGTGTTTGGGGGTTTCTACCCCACCAAATCTACACTCGCCAGTGAGGCTCCAGAGGGAACAAAAGCTCTGCCACAATCCACGGTGAGTGTACATCTTCTTTCCCACAAACAACTGGGAAATAGAATAGCATGTTTCGTCACAAATGTAGGGTGGCGACTTTGGACTCATGGGTCCTTCAGACCATTCAGGGTTTCCTTATAGAGTTCTATGGTTCCCCCTTTCTGCCCTCTCCTCCCCTCCCCTAGTATTCTCTGAAGCAGAGGCTGTACTCATCGACAGAGGTAATAAAGCTACTCTCCAAAGGGGCCATCATCCTATCAACTGTCCGACCCACAGGCTTGCTCAGCACCCTCTTTTTAATGGAGAAGCGCAAATTAAAAACTCAACCTACGGGAATTCAATGAGTCGCTGGTTTACCATTACTTCAAAACGGAAGGAATTCACCTCCTTCGGGATCTACTGTGACCCAAATATTGGCTGGTACATTTGGACCTCAAGGATGCTTACCTGATGATCCCAGTATACCAGCCACATCGTCAGTTCCTAAATTTCCAATAGAGACTCCAAACGTTCGAGTTCCCAACTCTCCCTTTTGGCTTATCGTCTGCACTATGGTGTTTCACCGATGACATTCTCCTCATGGATCAGTGTCCATAAACATTGTCAGCCTATCTGTGTCGGATGGTCAAGCTTCTTCAGTCTCTAGGGTTTAGTATCAGCTGGACAAAGTCCCTTTTAAACCCGACTCAGACCCTCACATTCTTTGATTTCATGGTAGACTCTGTCAAATCTACATTGAGTCGTCCCTTCCGCAAGATTTTCGAAATCTGTCACGAGATTTGCAGAACCCTGTCCAGATCTAATACATCTCTCAGGCAGCTCCCAAGGATAGTCGGACTCCTCTCCTTGTCGATACAGGCCATATGTCCAGGACCCTAGCACTGTCGGGCTCTCCAGTGTCTGAAGGCATCTCACCTCCGAAGAGGGCTCAGATACTGTCAGCTGGTTGCCCTCTCGGCAGCCGCCAAAGACGAACTCCGTTGGTGGCTCTCCCACATGGAGGTCTGCAAGGGGCGCACTAATTTTAAGTTCCCGGCCAGATCTGGTAGTAGAATAGGGGGGTACAATGTGGAGAATTTGCTACCGGAGGCAGTTGGTCTGCTTCAGAACAGTCCTTGCACATTACTTGCCTCACGTTGCGGGCCACCTCCTTTGTGGTGAAATGTTGGATGAAGGACAAGGCGCAGTGTTGTGTCCTCTTGAAGATGGACATCGTAGTGGCAGTCAGGTGTCTTGAGAACCAAATTTCAGTGTGAGCCAACCAACTCCCAGGCACCGTCAACCACGTGGCAGATTGGCAGTCTCGCTGCTTGAGAGACACACGTTTTTGGAAGCTAAACCTGACAGTATTCCAGGCCCTTTCAAACAGGTGGAGCCCGTTTACAGTGGACCTCTTCGTGTCCTGTCTAGATTATCAGGTCCTTTGGTATTTAAGTTGGAGACTGGACTCAAATGACAGGCTATGCATTTCTTCCTTTCTCCATGATCAGGAGGCTAGCAGCTCAGGCTCAAAGACAATGGGCCCAGCTGGTGGTAATAACCCCAGTTTGGAACTCTCAAGTCTGGTTTCCAGTTTTGATGGAACTTTCTTGGGATTCTACCCCCGTCTCCAGCCCTCCTCAGGGATCCTTCTGGGAACCTGCATCACCTGGTTCTGGAGAGCACTCTACAGCTTATGGAGTGGAGAATTACAGGGCATGATGAAAGGTCCAGGGCTTTTCGGGAGAGGCTGCGAACCTCTTCTCCAGAGCCTGGGAAGATAATACCATCAAGCAATACCAATCTGCCTGGTCTTGTTAGGTGGGTTGGTGTCAGCAGAGATGTTTGGATTTTCTGGGGACAGACATTGTCCACATTTTAAATGTTTTGGCTTCTCTGGCCGCGGAAAGCAAGGCCTTTTGATCAGTCAGTACCTTTCTGCGATATCCACAGGGCATGCCCACAAGGCTGGTACCCACTGAAGGACCATCCATTGGTCTCTGAGAGATTTGGTTGTCCTTATCCCCAGAAGCGAGGTATGCAGTCCTCTGGGATGTTTTTATCTTGGACAAGCAATCGCTACATTTCTGGGAAGGCAATATCGGCAAAACTGGTGTCTTTACTATGCCTCATTTCTTGGCAGGAAGTTTCTGACATCAGGGCTTTTTGGATATTATGGGAAGAACTTCCATTCTGGAGGAGGTTAATTTCCATAAATCCAAGTAAACAAATGCAATTCCTGCATTGTTTCATATCTGGCTTTCGTCAAC
This sequence comes from Pleurodeles waltl, assembly GCF_031143425.1. Lineage (NCBI taxonomy): Eukaryota > Metazoa > Chordata > Amphibia > Caudata > Salamandridae > Pleurodeles > Pleurodeles waltl. The sequence continues at coordinate 702,992,465 of NC_090440.1, forward strand.
TCTTCCAAGTTATGTGTCGGTCATTGCCTTAAAGCTTATGAGGCCATGACTAAAGATATCTGCCCATCTGGTGAACGTCAACTCCTCATCGCCATCAAAAAGCCACACAAAGCGGTGTACTCTTTATCTATAGCATGGTCTGTAAGATGGGCTATGCAAGAAGCTGGTGCTTACACCTAGGTGTTTGGGGTTCATTCTACCAGAGGGGCTATGGCCTCTAAACTTTCGTCCTTGGGGCGTGCCTGGAGGATATCTTCACCGCGCAGACTGGTCTTCCAATTCCACTTTTAGAGATTATTTTTCAAACCAGTCTCATCCATTGTGGCAATAGTGGTTGATAAGCTTTAAACTAATACAATCCTTGCCTCCGGTCCTGAGATAGAATGAAACATTTCTTAGCTATCTTAAAAGAACTTTTCAATTCTTTTTAAGGACACAAGGTGAGAATAAGCCTGCCCATTGCTTGATTATCTTTGCTCCACCCAACTTAGGGATTGAATTTCCTATGTTCTAAGTAGGTATTTATTTATTGCCATTCCATTCTGGTTTATGGTTATTGCAATGTTTTTATTAAACTGATGATCGCTTGTCCCCCTGTCCAATCTCAGATTTTGATACTTCTATTGTTTTTTTCTTTCAAGAACTTCTTCAGGGTTAACATGCATGTGTTCTTTTTAGGAAGAGAGCTGTCTAAACAGGACTGAAGCACATCATCCTCAGCTTTTGTTGCAGGAAGAAAGAGGAGGCAGGAGAATCTACAGGGGGTATGAGGAGTGACCCATCTACAGATTGGTTGGACTGGAGTTCTTTTCCCTTTCCCACTGGTTCATGGGAAATGCAGATTTGTTATTGTGTTTAACATGGCTGCTGTTTGAATAAAGTGAAGCAAGAACAGACATAATCCACCCCTCCATGTCCTTAATAGAACTGAAACTTTCCGTTACAATAGCTAGGAATATTCTCATTGTGGGGCATAAGGCCACATAAAGTATAAACACCCAAACATTACTCCAGAAGTGCAGGTGTGTAGCTTACTTTCTATTCTGAATGTGTGCTGTCAGAGTGTGTAGTAGTGGTCTTAGTGTTTGTGAGTGTCAGGGAGGGCAATAGAAAAATCAGGCCTCCTCTGGCAGCCAGGGCTATTTGGATCGTAGATGGTGCCAAGTTGCATGCAGGATACAAGTGCTAGTCAGGCTATGGTTGATTCTTGTGCTTTAGAATGAGATAAGGTTACTGTTGAGGTCAACTACCATGGATGAGTCACTGAGTCCAGTAAGTGTTTTAAATTACAATCCCCTCTTCCCACCTACAGATAGGTGGGAAGAGCAGATTGGTCTTGTTTAGGATAAGGGTCTGCTAAATAAATTCAGAATTTGTGCAAACACTGCTCGATAGCATGGTTGAACTGTGCCTCACGAACACTAAAGACAGAATCCATGCACGTCTATAAAGATGTGGTTTAGTACTGTTGTCTAACCTTTTTCACATGTGCAGGTTTAGGATGCAGTCAATATACTTGGTCAGGAGATCGATGATAAAGGCTTCAACACTTACTAAAGTTATTAAGCATATTGCCTTAAAATAAATATTTTAATATATAAAATAAGTTTTGTATCTTTTCAATGGAGTACCCTTGTTTGAACACTATGGTGGTCATTACGACCTTGGCGGGCGGCGCAAGTGGTAACCGCCGTGCGGCCGCCAATGCGGCCGCACTCCCGCGGCCCCCATTACGACATCCCCGCTGGGCCGGCGGGCACAAACCAAGTTTGCACCCGCCGGCCCAGTGGGGATGAGGCCGCAACATAGGAGCCGGCTCCTAATGGAGCTGGCGGTGTTGAGGCCGTGCGACGGGTGCAGTAGCACCCGTTGCGCTTTTCACTGTCTGCTATGCAGACAGTGAAAAGCTGGCCGGGGCCCTGTTAGGGGGCCCCTGCACTGCCCATGCCAGTGGCATGGGCAGTGCAGGGGGCCCCAGGACACCCCTTACTGCCAGCCTCTTCCTGGCGGTGCAAACCGCCAGAAACAGGCTGGCGGTAGGGGTGTCATAATCCCCAGGGCAGCGCTGCCCTGGTGGATTATCACTGCCGTGGCTAAAGCGGCGGGAAACCGCCGGCCCCGGCGGTGCGTCCGCGGCACTACCGCTGCGGTCGTAATGAGGGCCTCCGTGCCGCCAGCCTGTTGGCGGTACGGACGCTACATTACGGTCGTAATGACCCCCTTTATGTATTGTGTTTGATACACGTGTGGCATAATGTAGACATACTTCTCTATACCCCCACCTAGCAGTACACCCTGACTGTTTGACATAGTAACCCCCTGAAAGTGAAAGCCAAAAGAGAAGGTAATTGGCAATTCAGTTCACTTGCAGTACATCCTGATTCCTCTGCTTCCAAGGATAACAATAATACTTGTTACGCACATTGCCTAACTGCCCTTCATTGACACAAACACGGAGAACTGACCTGACATAATGGTTTTTATGTGTGGCTTCTGTTCCTGCTGCCACCATTAAGTGAGCAACGCAAATGAGCTTGAAGAAGCACTATTGAGACATGGACTTGGCTCCACATACTTCTGACTAACTACAGCAATTGATCTAGAATTAGCTGTGTCCTTCCTCTGAAAATGGAAAGCATATGCCCAATACAGTGGGCATGAATTGGTTATGATACCATAGGTCCTATTTGTTTATTATGAAAAGTTAGCACAAAGTCAGTAGTCCTGAATTATTCATTGGGAAAAGCAAGCACTGTACATCCAATGGGAATTTAAGAGTGGAATGTTCTTACATTATATCATTGCTGGTAAACAGGTATTGTCTTACAAGGAATCTCTTGATTTACTGTAGTAGACAAGGGTTACCTTCTCTGACAAACAAGTGGGTAGGAGATTTGCACTATGATAACCCTTGCAAGAACCTTTTAGGTAGGTTTTATATTTTTTGTCAACTGACATTTTTACAGATTTGTAACTTTGTGAAGTATTTATCTTGAGGCGTGTTAAAGTATGTTTTAGATCTGGCCTGACAGCTTTAGCTGTCTGCCAGACGCTTGCAATAAAAATAACAAAATACATATAAATATATAGATGCTTTGTAAGTTGCAATTTTTTCAGCCATTGGTCTGTTTGAGTGTCATTCATATTCTGTTCTTCCCAGTAGATCTTCGAGCAGTGGGTCCACCCAGTGAATGACTGCATTTCACGAATCATATTCCATTGAAATTGAGTACGCTTCATTACCATGGCTGGTGGGCCATTACTTTGCTTTTTCATTCCTCCTTTTATTCGCCCCTTTTCATTCCTTTTCATTCCTTTCCTCCTTGTTTTTTTTTATTTTAATTTGCATTTTTGGAGTGCACGGCAACTCCTCAAATGGTGCCACTGGTCTGCTTGCTTACCACTCATTTTATCTGCAGTGTGCTGCATCCTCCACAGCTCTTGTATCAATGTATTATTCTTTTAATGTTCTGAAATGGTCCTCATGTTTCATACCAACCCATCAAGCATGTTGGGAGGTGCCAAAAACCACCAGCTGCCTGTAACTGGGACTTCATTGCCCAAAATGCACGCTGCCCAATGCTGCCCCAGGAGGTCAAAGAAGGACAAGGCAGCCTTTAAAGAGACAAGGCAGGGTGCGTGCCCAGACAAAGACTGGGCCAAGAGCAGGCCTGACAGTACCCATCCGCGGCCGGACGAGGCTGCTATCTTGGCCTTTCACTCCAACACCTGGTATTCGATCCATTTGAATTTTGATGATTCTGGCTGCATTGGAGCAAGCCATATTTTTCTTTTTTTTATTCCACCTTTAGGCATTTGTTTTTTTACTTTTGTTCTACATGCATGCCTGACTAGTTGACTGTGCTGTTGCTGCTACTTCCATGGGCAAGGGAAAAGAAAAACCTCCAATAGACTGCCTTAAAACCACTATTGAGTCTTTCCTAGCTAGAGTGGTTGGTGTTGTATCCAAGGGACTAGACTTGTCTGAAAGACACCTATCACTGGATTTTGCATGCTCAACCACTGACTCTTCTGCTCCCAATGTTGGCCTTGAGGCTTTGGGGGCCCGGGTACATCTCCATCGCCCAAAGAGGAGGTGCATATGTCTTCTGTTCCTTGTACCCCAGGTCCCTCCCAGGACCAGGTAGTTCATCAGTCACCCACGCACCCCCGGCTGCCAAACATAAGAGAAAGACTTGGAGCATTATCCCCATAGCCGAGGACATATCCTCCACTTTATCCATACAATCAAGTTCCTTAGTTACTCCATCACTTAATCCTGTAAATCCATCTAGCGACTCTGTATGGGACCTGCTGCAAGCTAAGTTTCTGGTGGTATTGAATGACTGTTTGGCTCCTCTTAGAGGGAAACCGAAGAAATTGGTATTGGAAATTGGTAAGGAGAAACCGCTGCTGCACTTTAGACATAACAATTAAAAGACCAGATAGTAATAGTAATGGTATCCTGGGATCATCTTTAAGGAGTAGGCAGGGCCCCTGGGTGCACTTTCTCAACGTATATAATGGTACTGTACAACGCCACACTACTTCTGCTTGTTAAGCACCTCGCCAAGAGAACCAAAAGCTGTCCCCTTTTAGTTGTGGGTAATTTTAACACTATTTGTGAACCATTAGAGGGTTTAGGAACAGTATATGATGTAGAGGATGAGGCCAGAGGTATCCCTATGATAGAAAGTGAACACTTACCATCCTGGCCACTGGCAGCTTTACAGCTATTGTCCATTACTCTGAACCATTTAATTCATGCATGCAATGGGAGGTTCCCATTGGAAATGAAGTGTGCCCCCACTTTCTGCCGTTGTCCCACTTTCAGTACAATAGACTATGGCCCTCATTTTGACTTTGGGGGTCTTTTTCCAAGACCTCCAAAGCTGAGGGCGCCAGGAGACCGCCAGTGCTGACGGTCTTCTGCCCACCAGATCACAAGTACCACCACATTTTGGGTGGAAATCCTCCAGTAGTTGTGCTGGCGGTCAGAGGCGCATGGGCGGTTCCACCACCGGCCCTTCTCCACCAAAAGGACTCCACCAGCTGTATTCCGAGCAGTAATATGGCCTGGTGGCGTCCTGATGGCGGGGCACTGCCGGCGGTGGAAGTACCCGTTCCCTGCCGGACGACCTCATCACTGGACAAAGAAAGGTCAGGCGTCCGACAGGAGGAGGGAGTGGGAGGGTGAGAGGTGGTGTGTGAGTGGGTGTGTCTGTGTGTGCATGTATGTGTGTATGCATGTGTGTTTGCGTGGTTGAATGCGTGTATGAATGCTGAGGTGAGTGCGTGCATGAATGCTGAGGTGAGTACGTGTATGGATGATTGTGAGTGTATGCGTGTATGGATGCCTGTGAGTGAATGTGTGTATATCAGTGTTGGTATATGAGTCTATGTGAGGTGCGTGGATGAGTGTATGCAGAGTGCGTGTGGATGTCTCCTGTGCGTACATGCAGGGGATGCAGGGTGCTGCACTAGAAGGGGGGCTATGTTCTGGTGGGTGGGATTCTGGTTTTCAGGGGGATAGGGGAGTCGTCTGCCGGTGGCAGGAAATACATTTCCTGTCACCAGTAGCTTTTCCGTCAGGGTTTTCGTGGCGGTGCTACCGCCATGGAAACTTCGGTGGAAAGCTGGCTCCAAATACCGCCCGGTCGGAGATGCTGATCTCTGGCCCGGTGGGTCCAGCCTCCCTGGTGGTATAGCACTCCCACTCAGAGCGCATGTGTGTTTGGCTAGCCGTCTCGGGCCAGCCAAACACACATGCGCAGTAGGCTCTCTCCAGCCCAGCAACACAGTTGCTGGGCTGGAGAGAGCCTGCACAGGATACCAGTATGCCTGGGAGCACCCTGTTTGGGGCCCTCATATTTACCAACTTACAAATGAAATAGCTGCTGCTGGGGCCTTTCCTGAAATGTGGAAAATGCTGAAATTATACCTGTCTACAAAAAGGGAAATAGAGGTATTCTCAATAACTACTAGCCGATAAGCATTATTGATCATCTCCAGAAGGTTTTCTGCCATCAAGTATTAGTTAGGCTACAGGATTGGATTGATGAAGCTTCAATCCTTTCCCCTTGCATGCCATGCTTTTAGGCAAAGGTGAGCACTATCAACCAAATTTCGAGGTTTGACCTTATACTGGCAAACTATCTGAGTCAGGCAGGGGATCATCTTTACTTGGCTTTTGTGGACCTGAGGGCTGCCTTTGACTTAGTTCCTAGGCGGTACCTGTAGTCCATTCTAGCTAAAATGGGCATGGACCACAATCTGTTGGACGTGCTTATAAGACTCTATAACAGAACTGCTCAAGTAAGCTGGGAGACGAGTGGTAACCTGACAGCTTTTATCCCAGTTCAGTGGAGAGTGCAGCAGGGTTGTGTCCTTGCACCAACACACTTCTCCATGTACATAAACAATGTGGTTAGTTCACTAAGTGAGTGTATTCATGATTCCTCAAGATCAGCTGTCTCTCCTATCCCCACCTTACTCTTCGCCGATGATACCCTTTTGTTGTCCCAAACCCCCACTGAATTTTAAAACCTTTTAAATAAATTTACTGAGTTTTGTGACTAGGTCAATGCCTTTAAAACCAAAATAATTTTTATAACCCACATAGAGCCTGCAGAGTCAATTTTACCATGAAAGGTGAACTGCTACAAATTGTAGACAAATTTGACTGAGTAGGGATTAGAATTGATAAGTGCCGAACCTAGAATTCTCAAATAGAAAAGAGTGAAATGGTGTTAGCACACTCGGCTTCAACTATCAGTAAGAGAGTTAAGGCAACTAGTCCTAAATCTACCTCCCCAGCAGTGGAGATACATAAAGCAAAAGCCCAGGGCGCAGCACTTTATAGGGCAGAAGTTGGGGGGATCGCAGGGGGTTGACTACTAAAGGAAATACGTTTATAAGATCTCTCCTTACCCTGCCACAGAGTACCCCCGATAATACCCTTATTTTTCAACTCAGGTCTTAAAAGGGTGGGAGATATGGCGATATTCTGGCCCCTTTTTTACTGGGTTAGGCTGTGGTCTACTAGTGAGCTATACTACTATAGATTGGTAGTAGAAAAAGTCGTGGGCTGGAGTAAAGCACATTTATTTCCCTGGGTCAGGTTTTTATAACACCTCTTGGATTGGTAGACTACTGGAATAATACCACCTCAGTCAAATCAGATGCCAAGGTAAGAGTTAAAACTGCATTTTAAGAGAGGAATGTCATTGAACATCATAGTAAGGCCAAGGCTGGGAGTCTGATGGAGGCGTTTTTAGCCTACAAGCCATCCCCACCAAAAGAGGCATATTTAGATAACATCCAACCCCCTACTGCCTGTACATTCTATATTAAATTTAGTTTGTGAATCTTGTTAGTTAGTAAATGTATATGTAATTGGAAATCCCATCCATCACTGACAGCAGCATGCATATTTTGTAACTACCCCAATGAGAGGATATTGAACATGTGCAACTTTTTTGCCCTATTTACTACAAGCTGAGGCAGACTTGGCCTAATCCCCTGTGTAATAACATAGGGGTGAGGCATTATAGAGAGGCCTACAGGATTTTATGCACAGTTATGTCAAGGTGTTGTCTTTGGGGTTAGTCAATACCTCCATGCTGTATGCTTATATAGGAAAAAGGCGGGAGTGAAGATTTAATTGTAATTGCTGGTTGCACCTTCCTAGTTTTTCCAATAGGATCCAGGAGGAAAATGTACAAATTTGTGAAATCTTTTAGATGTCCAGATGAACATAATTTCCAACTGATTTTATGTGTTATTGTTGCTGCATTAATGTTTTTATTTTCCCTGTCCTCTCAATATGTTTCTGCATTTCTGGTTATCTTAGAGAACTGTTATTTGTACTTTTTTAATGCTTTTTATATATGGAATGTTATGCCTTTGTATTTATTTGATTTTGTGTATGGACAGTGCCCGAAATAAACTCAAATGAAAGTATTACTGTTTTAATATTCTGAATTCTCATCATGTTTCGTTCCAACCTGTCAACCATGTTGTAATGCTACAACAGTAATATACTATGCACAATACAATTTCAAAATGGCTACCCAGTAGGCATCGCACTGTGCTCAAACTTGTAGTACTGATCAAGAATGGCAGCCTACTGCTATGTTTACATTTTTTACTTAATTTTTGTTTTTATTGTAAGCACCGGCCTGCAAACATTAATGCAGTGGCATTTTTTTCTTTAATCTACTTTTATTCTTTCAAATTATCTTGCATAAGCTTGCAACTTTGTGTATGTGTTTTATTGTGGATGGGTGAATGCAAGAATGAGTCATTAATGCATGTATATGGGTTGGGTTGGGTAGATTTACTGACGAAAACTGTGCACATAACATTTGTGCTAGAGCAAATATATTAATTAAAAAGTATTAATGAATGTTTATGTATTCTGAATAAAGAAAAATTTTAGAAATCGATTAGCATAGAAAATAATGTGCACATTTGAAAATGTGCCCTCGGAGAGCGATCACCAAGATTCACAAATGTACTAAAAAAATGAATAACATGTATGAAATATAGAAAAACGTATTGAAATAATGTAGTAAAATGTCATATCGAGATATATTTATAACATATGTTTTGCATTATATTGTAGAGCTTAACTTAGCTGAAGTTGTGGCCTAGTTTTGCCAGGCCTCGTGCAGAAACCGAATATTAACGCGCAGTGTAGAAATGCTGATGTGCTGAACTGACCATGAACTGCTCATTGTTTAATAAAATCTGCTCAGCTAAAATCCTATGCATGAACCGACAGACAGGAGATGTGGGAATCAAAATTTGTATCAAGGACTGTGTAAAGCTTTTAGAGTGTACTTTCCCAGGACATGAACAATGGAGAAACTGACTAGAGTAGAAGATGCAGCAATTTAGATACCTGACGAGCCGGATGATGAGGACATTGTAAAAAGAAACAATCAACTACATGGGAACTATGTAATGTTAGAATTCATAGATTGAAAAAACAAGGACTATTGGATAATGCAAAATCGTGTGATTAATTGACCAGTTAGGAATTGGGGGATAGTTTGGGCGACTTTGATATAATGACATGACAGAAGGTGAGAGTTCAGATGTTAGGCGGATGTCCAGAGAGAGAGAGAGAGAGACTACGAGATCGAAGAGATTTGAGATTTTATCATTGGGCTCATGCTCTTCAGAGCCTGATGCGATGCTGATCAATTGATGACCTGAAGACGAAGACTGACTTGTTGCTGATCCATTTTGAGGATGAGTAGCTGTGGCAATGTGACTGAATGAACTTTTGTGCCTTTTCTTTCTAGGTACCAACTGTGCTGTTTTTTTATATTTTTCTCTTAGCTAGATGTTTCCCAAATTTATGTTCTAAACTGTTTTCGCATGAAGTCCTACATGCTGATGCTAATCTGGGTTAGGTGAGGCTCCTACTTTATGGCATTGAAGAACACAGTAACAAATGATTGACAACTGATTTGCTGAACTCTGCTACTCATGTTGAACTATGTATTCCTGATTCAATTATTGACTTATGCTACTGCTTTAGAATGTACTCTGATGCAAGTTTTGATTAGACTATGTTTTTGGTGCCTTTTAATGAATTAATAAGGATTGCTGATGTGAATAAAGTTGAATTAATTTTCATGAATTAGTATTGTAACTAATAGGGAATTAAACTACTAAAACGTATAGTGAGTTGTGGTTATTCATGACCGGAGGGTCGTGGGGTGTTATGTTTCTGATTCGTTAATGTTGATGACTAATGTTTATTGAATTGCATATTAATTATTAGTGTGACTGCCATTAGCCTAGCTCAGATACTCCATGCGAATCAAAAGGTTCATCAACCTATACGCTTCCCCTTGTAAGTTTACTTACTTAGGACCAGGAGCGCTAACATCTGTGAGTATGAGGCATTGATATGTGACAAGTGAGATCACACCTGCAAGAGAAGAATCACTGACTAATGCAAGTGGTTTGGCCCTAGGGAGATTGAAGCACTGTACAATGCTCCAGCAGCCGACACCTATCAAGCACCAAGGGGCTTTGCATTGTCCATCCCTGCCTGGGCGTTGTGTACCGTTGCACATGTGTGGCACGTGACGTATGGTGTTGAACTGGGCCTTGGTGCATGGAAAGGGAGAGGAGACCTGTCTGGGTGCAGGGACATCACAGGTGTTCTGTTGCGGACATGTAAAGCGCTGGCAAAAAACTGCGAGTCCCTTTCCTGTGCCTGCCAGCAAGAATGAAACCCAAATAGCCCTCCCACAAGCCATCACCAAATCACTGTAGGAAGGCAGTCTGGAAAGCACTTCACCACATGCCCTACCAGGCCAGGCTCCCTACATTTCTTCCTCCACCAACTTTTGCTGCCTCACACTGGACTGACAGTGTTTATCTGTGCTCCGAGTGAAGGGTACATGTTGGAGAAGCTTGGATGATCTGCATGGACTGGCAGAGAGTGGATGGGTTGGTGGCGCTGCTAGGCCCTTTCTGGAGGGGTGGGTGACAACGAGTTTGCTTATGCTTGCAGACTTGCCTCTGGCTGGGCATCTACAGTATCTGTCCGCTTTTCTTGTAAGAGTCCGGTGGAAGGATTCTGTTTCTCTTTTTTTTCCTCTCCATACTTCACAAACTTGCAATACAGCTTGAAGGCTTTCCAAATTGCCACAATAAAGCGCTGGGCGTCTGTGACCCACTGACCTTAGACTGCTGATAAACTACTACAGCAGTCTCTTGTGGGTCAGTTTCAGAGAGGCGGATCGCGATCGCGAACAGCTGGAAACCCCAGAGTTCAATTCAGTTGAACATTTTGTCTGTTGACGGCCTGGCTGTTGCTTCAGACTGGTAATTTGCTGTAGATGTACCAGACCTTACCAGCATTGTGTGGGCAGAGTAAGGTTCAGTGAAATTACGAGTTTACTATACAGGTGGTACGTGGTAGCATTTGTGAGCTTCTGAGTAGTACTAGCAAGATGGCGACGTCACCCGTTTGTTGGTAAGATATCACACATCGTCAGGTTTTGTCTCTCTCCGACATGAATGCTGTGCAGTGAGCGATGGTTCTCCTTTCGCACTTTCCTTATCCAATTGGAACTGGGTCTCGTGAAATTAACAATCCTATAACGTATCATACCATATCAGATGTGCGATGGGAAAATAATATGGTTGACATGAACAGGATCAGGATAGTTTACAGCTGACTAGGCACTACCATAGTGCTTGTCATGTAGGGATGTGGGCCTGTTACATTACTCTTTTTTTGTGTTACCTTTTCTTACTGTAAAGAAACTAAAAGGAGAAGAGGTTTCCCTCTCTCAGCAATACACTGAAACTGAGTCGACCATAAGGGTTTGGACATGTCAACCTGATAATATATTGTAAAAACAAACCAAATGATTTTTAAATTAGCAGATAACTTATACATGTACATATTACATGTATAGAAGGAGCAGTTACACAGATATAATCACACTTTGAGTCTGATTTAAGCGCTATGCTGTGGTTCCCAATTCTTGATAAAAGCCAAATATAATTAGGTTAGCTGTGAGAGTAATCTCACAGTTAAGTATGTCAGAGATTGAACTATCAATTTTAGCCCAGAATTCTGATAAACATTGCCATAGTGCAAAACTGAACTTTGTTGGCCTCCTCCATGTTACATCAACATCCAGGATTTTCCAGATACCTCCATTTACACAGTTTCTGTAGTGCGTTATATAGCCTATTAAGTATCTGGAATTGTTGCAGTCTGAGTCTAGCAGATTTAAATGTTTCATATCCCACTTCTTAGCACGATCCTTAAAAATATTATAACACTGGGATTTTAGATTAGCACTCTTATTATATCCTAAATCCAAGGGATCTGTTTTATAAAAAATGGTTGCACCCACAGATATTTTATAAAAATCATACTTGAATAAATAGTAACCATCTTGCAACTCAGCAAAAATGCAAAAAATGACATCACAAAATAAATGTCCAAATATGATCAAACCGAGCCTGGCCTAAGATTGTAACATGCTGTCATGAAATATATGTAGATGAAGTGGATTTCCATAGCGAATAGAATAACCATTTATTGATGTGATACCATGTAGTTTGCCCCATTGCTTCCATATATTAATTATGCCAGTCAGGATCTTAAATCTCACTCTTTTGAAGTAGCTTAGATCTTTCATAGTTATCTAAGATGTTTTGAATGTTCTGACCAATATCATAATAAATCTATTACCACTATTGGTGCATACTACAGAGATTCTTTGTGGTAGGGTGGGCCAGTAATGCAGTGGTTCTTAATCTTTTGATGTCTGTGGACCCCCAATTTATCATTACTGATACAGGGGCCCCCACTGAATCATTATTGGAATCCAGGGAAGCCCCCACTGAGCCACTGAGTCATTACTGGAAGCAAGGGACCCCAGCCTAAACATTGCTGATGATTTGGACCACAAAACAATACACAAAAAAATAGAAATAAGCATTCCATCAAAAACATACACAAATGATAACTCATTTAATTTGTAAACAAATATAAATAAAAAATAAAAGTTTTAATTTTGATAGGAAGGTTGGAGCTTTTCTGAATTCAAGGGAAGCCACACTTGGTCCATACTACATTTTGTTTGATGCACCTGAACTGCTCCATCAAATCAATCTGAGGATACTAATTTAATTTTTAGCCTCCAATTTTTAAAAACCTTGACATTTACAGTACTTTTAAAAAGTTTAAATCATACATTTAGCCACTTTATATACACTTTATTAATGTGTTAATATTATTTAATTTTCCTAAGCAGACATGGACTCCCTGAGGAGGCCTCGCGGACCCTCAGGGGTCCCTGACCGCAAGTTAGGAACCATTGCAGTAATACATTTGGAGATCTGAGAGTCCAAGCCCATATCTCTGGACAGGTAATTTAATAACACACAGACCTCTTCTAACCTTTAGATAGCCCCAGGTGATCACAGAGTCTAAGCACTTGAAATATCTTTTGAGAATATACAGTGGAATGGATCTGGCCAAATATAGGAATTTTGGTAAAATGGTCATCTTAATGATGGTACAGCGATCCAACAATGTTATTGGAAGGCGGTCCCAGTTACGAAGCTGCCGTAAACAATTGTCTATTAAACTATTAAAGTTTATTTTGACTATGTGACTAACCTAACTACACATGTGAATACCTACGTTTTCCAAAAACCCTCAAGCCTGCATGTCTAGATACTTTTATACAATAATTTGTTTTGCCTACGTTTAGCTTATAAACAGACACTAACCCAAACTTCCAAGCTTCATACTTTACTTCTAGTAAGTTATTGTCTAAAATATTTGAATAAACAGCAACATCGTCTGCATATATTCTGAAATCTTCATACAGATGTCATTTGGGGAGATGGATGTGATTAGCCAGTGGGACTAGAGAGATTGCAGGTAGATGGCAAATAGAAGGGGGTGATAACATTCCAAGCATCCCTGATGCGTTCCCCTTGTAAAAGAAAAGCTCTTAGATTTCCTTCTTATTACTAATACTCCTGCCCTAAGTTGTGTGTACAGTGCCTGCATCCTTCTGATCAGCCAGCATCCAAAACCCATTGGCCTTATTACCTGCCACAAGTATTTTCAAGACACGCGATTGAAGGCTTTTTCAGCGTCAAGCATAATCATGCAAACATTCCTATTGAGGATTTGGGCCACATCAAACATAGATACAGCACTGCAAATATGAATAGTCATACCACTTTCTGGCATAATCCCCATGCTGTTGAAGCATGCAAGTGTCCAACAACCCTAGTGACTCGTACAGCTAGGATTTTGGCAAAGATTTTGACATCATCATTTATAAAACAAATAGGGTGATAGGATCAACATCAGTCTTCTGGTCTATTCTTTTTAAGGAAAACAGCTATACTGCTGTTATTCCATGAGTTAGGAAGAGTAGAACCTGCATCTACTGTATCCCTAATTAGTGACATAATTGGGCCAGCTCTTTAGAAAATGTTTTGTAAAATACAAGAGAGATTGCTTCTGGCCCTTTAGCCTTACTAATAGGTAAAGAAGTGATTGCCTGCGTGGCATCTGAAGGTGTGATCCCCTCATCTTCAAACTCGACGTCTGCTTGTTGTAGTTGTGGCAATCTTACACTTCCCAAATTGTTAGAGCTACGAGCTGCATCTGACTGTATCTCTTCAGTGTGTAAGGTTGAGTAAAATTCTTGGAAAGTATGGAATATAACTGAACTTTGTATGTAGGTTGCCACGTTCATCTTTAATGTCGTCAATTGTACTATGATTACTATGCTCTTTCAGCTTGTAAGCTGATTTCCTATACCCCATTTTCTATCCTTGTCTGCATGCAATGAGTTGTCTAAATATCGCTTCACTTTGATGTTCCGCGTGATGAATGCAATGTCATATTGAATTTCTAGTGCCCGAAGGTCACTAAATTCCTGTCTGAATTTTTACCACTGCGCACGCTTTTTTTTGCTGTATATTGGATAGTCATGCTGCATATGTATGCCTTCAGTGTACTCCAGGTCCCAGATCCCACTTTGCGCCTTGCAAAAATAAGTTTTACCATGCCAGACCACTTTTAGTTTTGGAGGATCGTGTACATAACAATGGCAGCCAAGTGCCTGTACTGGGGTTTTACATCTGCATGGCTTCCACCTACTTTCTACTGTGGAGTGCCAACAAATGTGACCTGGCAAAGGATTGGATATCCCCGTTATATGTTTTTTTCTTTTTAGTTCAGTTAATGATATCCCCGTTTTTGTGGGGTTTAGAGGGTTGGCCCTTGCAAAGATCTCTTTTGCTTGTGATGTTCTTTGCTGGAAAGGAAACCCATGTGTGCACTGAATTTTAAAGTCCCACTCCCAATCTAATAAGAATTCAAAAGCCTTCCTGAAAGGATTACCAATAAGTACACAAGGGTCTTTCCTGTTGCATTTTTCAGCAATTCCAAGAACCTGAATTTTATGCATTTGCTGTTGATTTTCTAAATCTTCAACCTTTTCAATTATTTTATTTACATTTGTTGTGTGTCTATGGCTATCGACAGTCTTTTGTATCTGAATAACCACCTACCAATTTTCAGCAGTTCTCTTTTCAAGCTCCTTAATGCGTTCTGAGAATGTTCCAACATTTTGGGCAAATGGCTGATCAGCTTTCTGCATCTGGCTTGATATATCTTGGCCTCTACAGAATGTGGTTGCTTCACCACCCTGTACTTCTGCATAAGCTGCTACATTTCGGACAGGGAGGGCTCATGAGTCTTCTCAGCCACACAATCACTTTCAGCTTTTTCCCCCTTTGCAAACCTCTTTGTGCTGCTGATTGTTCTTTCCTTTAAGAACAGAAGGAATGTGAGATTAATTGGTGGGCATGCTCATACTGAGATGGAATATTGATGTGAGACATGAGGGGGGGTTGTTTTCCACCTGAGCATTAATTCTAGTGTCACCATTAGTGCCATTCTTACCATTGTCTTGATAATTGTGGTTCCCTGCCGTGGACTCTCACCCTTTGGGGTCATGTCCATTGGGTGGCTGCACCTCGGATGATTCGCTAGGTTTTGAAGGCTTCAAACACTAAGCTTCTAACCCTCCTGTTTTCGTCTTATACTCAGCTTTTCCAGGTTTACCCATGCTATATTTTTTTTAAGAGGTTGAAGCTTTGGTGTGACCTCACTGGGAATGAGGATGTATCATGTTAGTCAGTTAATTCCTATGCATATTGGAAGCGCACGCCGCAACTACACTCCCTTGCTCACAAGTTTGGCTAAGAATGTCCTCAGAGACCACCAGCATGCTGCCAACATGATCTATTTAGTCACTAATAGAGGCATTGTCGATCATAACCAAAAGAGGCTCCTTCTGCCTTAGGTTAGTATCACCCACAGAATCACTCACAGTGTCAGGGCTTGGGCAGTTGATGCAGTGATTTAATTCTGCCCCTTCTCTATGATCTGAGCCAGTTTGTACATGCTATGACATCATCTCCTCTCCTTAAACATCGGAGCCCAGAAAAAGATGTAGTAGCATCAGCTTTGTTACTTTGTTGCAGGATACTGCATTCTACAGCGGTTACTTTGTTTAGATTCACTGTGCAGCCATCCTCCTTCGGTAAGCAGCCATCCAGAGGTCCATGAGCTAAGTTACTGCATCTCTTACCAGTGCAACTGCTATCAGTTTTGTCTGAAATGCCAAGCTCAGGATTCCTCTGCGTAGTGAGCCGCCTGGGACTACCCTCACGGTAGCTCATTGCACTGGATATGCACCCAGTAATCCTCTGACCAGTCGTGACCAAAGGCTATAAATAAGAGGATCCTGGACTGCACGTGGCCTTTGACCCATACTACCACTCATCACTCTGTGTGTACTTGTATTTATTCTGCGCTGGCTGGGCCTATCATGACGCAGCAGGATGTGTGCACTAACACATATTGGCCTACCACACTGGTGACGAGGACCGTCCCTTGTGTGGCACCCCCTGTCTCCTCTTGCATCCACTCCCTGGCTGCACCAGCAGCTCTGCGCCACAAGCAGGTTTTGGCTGCCAGGGCAATTCCAGCCTTCTTCTGTGTGGCTCATGGCAGACTCCTCCCACGATGATGAGGACCCTGAGTGCAGCGCCTCCGGGTCGGTGTCCCCAAGTGCTCACCTCTACATCAAGTGCTGCTGTGAAGCCATAGCTGGCGCTACCCAGCACGAGGCCGGGCACCACGCCCGAATTGCCGCAGACCTCAGGCCCTACCGGGGCGTGCAAGAGGAGCCACATCCATACCTATCAGCTGCCCACCGAGATATGAACATGCACGTGGCATGCCCAGGACGATCTCTGAGAGGAAGTAAGAAATTCCACACTGCTTTTTCTGTCGAATGCAGAAAATGTGTAACCACAATCTACTTCTTACACTTGCAGAGACCTCATTTACTTGCACAAAAGAACATGCTCTCACAGGAAAGAAAGGAAAGACTAAGAGGATCAATGAAAAACAATTACAAAAACAGTAAAAGAGAGAAAAAGGGTGGATAAAAAGAAAAGAACAAACCCCAGAAAAAAGGACGACAAGGGAAGGGAAGAAAAGCAATCACCACCTCACAAGAAAAAAGAAAAGGCAGGCGCATCGCTTCACACAAAGCCCTACACAACACCCAGCCATGGAGGATGGCCAAAATGCAGCACTCCTGCAGGGGCAACTACAGAGACAGTTTCCTCCGCAACACACACTATTAGGCAGGCTACAACCCTTGATCAAGCGACGGTGTCACTCCACTGGAGGAATTGGGTAGGAAGGCCAGAAAACTACTTTGTTGACACCCAGGAAACTGATGGTGCAGTAAAATGCTCTTTTCTATCACATATCAGATGAAATCTCCAAACTGTTTGTGCACCTCTCCATCACCGGAAAAAAAGATGACTATGATGCAGCAGTAAGAGCCCTCAATGCACATTTCAATCCTCAACTTAACCCGGACTTTGAATGCTTTAAACTCCGCCAAGCTCAGTAATGATAAGGGGGTTCAAAGACAACTTATATGCCCACTTGCATGTCCTAGCCAGTACATGTACTGCAGATGACAAGCAAAAGGAAATAAGAGCATAGCTTATTGAAGGGTGCCACAACAAGACACTCAAGAGTCTCCTCCTGAGACAACCAAACATCATCCTAGATGGCATTCTCCCTGTGGTGAGATCTCATGACTTGTCTGACTCCAGGGCCGCCGAAATGGACATTGTCATAACCCAAGCTCCGGAGAAGACCCCTATGGAACTAGTTGATGCCATAAACACAAGAGGAAAATTGAATAGACCCAGGATGCCTGTTCCCTCACAGACGGGACCCCTCTGCAAATACTGCACCATGAGGGACGCCCCCAAACAGACTGTCTAGTGCACGGCTTCACCAACTGTTGCAACTTAAACCATTTTTCAACTGTGTGTCGAGGGGGAGTAAGGGGAAGGGGTACCAGAGTAAAACGAACCCCTATGAGAACAATGAGGCAACTCGCCATGGATGTACCAGGCATGCAAAGAGCCGCGAATACCCAAAACAAATCAGACACCGTCTAAAGGACTCATCTCTAGAAGACGATGAGGAAATCTTCCTCATCTCATGCACAAATTACCTAAAGTGACACAGAAGGCTGCAACCATTGTGTGTGGTATTGCTGGCTCAGAAGGTAAAGTCTTGATAGACACTGCCACTTCAATAGATGTTACAGGCATATAGCAATACCAATGCCTCCGGCCTAAGCCACCACTGACTCCATCCAATACGAAGATATTCACATATGGAAGCCAATCCCTATGACAACTAAAAGGACGCATGACAGTGAGCATACACTCAAACGACCAAGTAATCTTGACCATGTTGCACATTGTCAACAAATAATCCGACATGCTGCTGAGGAGCCACTCTGCAGAGGACTTGGGACTAGTCTCATTTGCAACAAATGGGAAAGCATATCAGATCAATGAAATGCTGAGTCAGTTCCCGAGCTATTCACCAACCTAGGATACCTGAAGCCCCCACCAATTAAACTGCACATTGACAAATCCATACAGCCTATCGCTTTGCACCACCATTAGTGCTTTTTCACCTGAGGCCACTCGTCAAACAAGAACTCGACAAGCTGGAGAAGCAAGGAATCATAGAAAATGTATCTGGACCAATGCTATGGGTGTCACCCATGATAATTGCCAAAAAGCCTAAACAGCCAGGAAAGGTGCATCAACCTGGGCCTCACAAATCAAGCCATAAAATAGGAGAGGCACATCATGCAGCAACAGACAACATCATCGCCAACTAGAATGGATCGCAGTGGTTCTCAAAACTCAACCTCAATGCCCGATATCATCAACGGCTCTTCTCAGAAGAAAGCAGATACATAACCAGTTTCTCAATGCACCTCGAGTTACGCAGATACAAGAGACAACTTCGGCATCTCCTCAGTGGCGGACATTTTCCAGAACTCCATCTGTCAGACGTTCTCAGGGCTTCAAGGAGTCATGAATGTAAGCAACGATATCTTGATTTATTCAGCCACAGCTGAGGATCACCACAATCACCTTTGACCACTCTCAAATGCCTTTGGGAACACAGCGTCACTCTGCACCAAGAACAATACTCATTCTGACAGACATCCATGGAGTTCATCGGGTATGTCTTCAACCAGGAAGGAGTGCAAGTCGATCCCTGTAAGCCTCATTCAATCAACAGTCTCTAGCACCCACCACAGCATCAGAAGTATGCAGTTTTCTGGGCATGGCCATATATTGTGGCTGATTCATTCCTAATCTAGCGACCCTCGGTGAACTGCTAAAAGCCCGTCCAAAGTTGACGTCCCCTAGACATGGGACAACAAGGAAGAGGAAGTGTTCCAAAAGAAAAAAGCCCTCCTCAGCAAGACGACAATGGCCTACTTCGGCTTAAAGAAGAAGACTGAGCTATTCGTAGATGCAAGCCCTGTTGGCCTTTGAGCTGTGGCAGTTTGGGCTGGACTACTCCCATAGGGAGCAGGGTCAAAGATTGATTTGCATGTGGCTTGGTCCAAACTGGGGTGATGTGGCAAGCAAAATAACAATGGACTAAACCCAGATCTGTGAACGGGGGTGACTGTTTGAAAAGCTTCAACACTGTCAATCATTTTAATTTGTGATGTTGCTATGTGGCCCTAAGTGACTAGGGTATGTCCAGACATGGGTCCCTTGCTCGCTGCACCACTAGATTCAACCTAGCCTGGCTGATGAGGGGTAATAGCCCGAAACTGGTCCCAGGATGCTTGTTTCCAGTTCAGGGAGGACCTAGCTTGGAAGCTGGGGCTAGACTGTTCCCAGAGGGCGCAAGGTCAAGACTGATTAGGATATGGCTGGTGAAGTACTGGGTTTTTCAGAACCCAGCGGTGCCAGGGAACACACCCTAAGACTTCGAGTCCTTCCTGTTTCAGACTACAGAAACACAGAGTCTTCTTGGTGAAGTCAAAGATCTTGTTTATTGGCTGCAGCCAGTAACAGGTATCCTAGAAGTACAACACGGTGTATATTCTCAGGAGACTGCCCTCTTTGCAAAGCTAACCTTCTCTTTTATACAAAATATTATGCTTTAGGCAAACATTCCTTATTTTACAGTTGACCATTCACATATTTTCACTACAAAGAAATAGCAGGTTTATGATGACAAGCCCATATTTCAGTTTGTCCAGCCCTCAATCAATTACCCGGAAAGGCTTAGTACTTTCATCAGATATCGACGGACCCCCAATATAAACGGGCACCTCCTCCTTGTAAAGCAAGTCATAAAGAAAGAAACAGGGACAGGTGTGTGTAAGATTAGGCATGGTTTGTGTGTGATGAAAGGTTTATGATGTGTTGTTCCTTGATATTAATCTCATTCGGCCACTGGGAAAGAAACTGGCCGAACAGGTTTGGTTTCAGGCAGTGGAGTCAGCTTGCCCAGGTCACAGAGGAGTCAGCAAAGGTGTACGTGTCCTTCAGACTCGTTTTCAGCATTAGACATTGGCCTATGTGAGGGCAATCACAAAATGGCTGTCGTTTAAATGGAACACGAGGGTTCAAGACGGAAACTCTGATATTCGGGTGATTTTGTTACCCGAATATGAATACAATGCTTGTGCATACTATTCTAATCATTCTCGGTCTGCTGATACCAAAATCGTTGTGATACGACGATGTTTATAACACGGGTCCAGAATTTTCAGTACCACAGACCCTCCTTTTGCCCTTACATAGGCAATAACCTATACTCACGCTAATCTGAGTCCAGGTCTATATTCATAAAGTCGTTGAGATGTTGCTGTAGCATCATCCTATTATTTAGCTCGTCTTTTGATACAGGTTTCCTTACACACGATGTAGCACAGAGGCCACATATTGCAGGAGCACACTGTACACACAGACAGGACAGGAAAAGAATGGCTAAGATCATCCCAATGACATCCCAATGACTACCAGAGTCTTCCATCCCCAGGCGGACATCAGCTCCCAGAACCACCCCATCAATGACCAATCTCCTTTAGCCACGTGAATAGACTATGCAGTTTGGAAATGGCCTGGTAGACTGTCGGAGCGTTATCTGGGATGAAAACACAGCAACTTGATTGGATCACTTTACATACCCCACCTCGGTCTGCAAGTATGACGTCTAATGCGACCCTGTTCTGAAGAGTCATAAGGCGATCCGATTGGAGCTCAGCAGTCAAATTACTAAGGGCACCGGCGGTTTCAACTACCGTGGATTCAACCACCCTTGTCAATTGCCTTATGTTCCTGCTGTTAACCATAGGGCCCCAAAACGGCAGAAAACCCTTTGCGAAATCTCAAAATTCTTGTCCTGTAGTGTCTTCTTTACTTATGACACCTCTAACTATCCTTGTCTTATGGTAATCTGCCGCGGCCGTGTAGGTGGGAGGTAACAGGAACGAAACAAAACATGTGCCTGAGAAGTCAGGAGGCAACCATGTATAGGCTCTATTATGGCAGATGAAATAGGTACCCTTAGCTGCTAAGAACGAAGGAGAAGTCTGAGACGCAAAAACATATGTTTCAGTGCAGATACTTTTCCCTAACTGAGCTCTGGGATTCTTGCCATTACCTTGCAGACATAGGTGACCCTGATGGGGTACAATCCAAATCGGGGAGGATCTCTTTGCTCGCTGGTTCCCACTCAGAGTAACTCCATATCCTGTTACGTTCCATCCAATATATGCTAGTGTCTCATCTCTCGGGATAGTCTCATAGTAAATATCTTCCCATATCATATCTACTATACCCTTAGCTAGAGCACTATTCTTAGGATTATCTTTCACAGAACGTAGGGGGTTGGCTTCATACGCGTATATGAACACCGTTCTATATGCCCACACAGAACCATTATGGCTGAAAGGCAGGACCAGATAAGGGATACCTTTATCAGTAGTATGAGGCATAAGACCACACACCCAACAGTTAGTTGTGTTCACTACTAATTGGTGTTGGTGTAGAAGCTGAATGAATGAATTGTTGGCAAACTCTAATCTTTTGGCAGACTCGTGTTCAGGCAGGGGGTGAAAAGAATGCGAGGAAACAGTAGAAGGAGGTATGGGCTGTGTAATGGGTGCAAATGTCACTTGAAAAGAGAATAAAACATATCCTATTAAAAACGTCATTACACTAAGCAACATGAAAATACATAATATCAAAAATCGTTTCTTTGTCATTATTATACCCATTCTGGCTTTAAAGTCCATCTGTCTGGCAGGTCTCTCATTCTTGAAAAACTCCATCCTCTCTAATTGCTGCTCGTGGTGGTAGGGTGTTCTATGCTAGGGAATGCTTCTGTCAGTCCAGGGCAACTCCCTTAGACCGACCAGAACTGTCGACCTAACGTCTTCAGCTGCACTCCAAAGACTTGGGCAACCACGACCCTACAGCTGAACCCGGATGGCGGTTCGAAAAGAAAAAAACAAAAATAAGAAAGTTTCTCAGAGGAGAGAGCCACACTTTAAAAAAAAATAGCAAAGGAACGGGAAAAAAATATTCATCCTTAGTTCTTGGTCTCAAATTATAACAGCTTTTTCCAGGTACTGTCTGGTTCTGGAACAAGAGTTCAGGCTCTGTAGTGTTCAATCGAATTGACGGTGGCACAGCTTCTTGCAAATTATTGTCACTTTCTCGTTCAGAAATTGTTCCTTTTACACGTGCATCGCTAAATGGCAAAAAACGAGGCACAGACTCAGTCTCAGTCTCAGAGTCAGCGATCCCCTCCTGGACCCATCGGTCGTGCGGTAGAGGAAAAGGGACCCTCTTGCAGTGTACGCCGTGGATCCAGTTCTTTTTCCCTTCCACACGAACAGCTGATCTTGTTGAGAGAAGGACGAGGTGGGGGCCGGTCCAACGGGGCTGGTCATTCTTTGTCCGCTGGAAGTTCTTGACCAGCACCCATGATCCAGGATCGATAAGATGTCCTGGAGCTTCAGAGACCTGAGGCAGAGTATCGTGAACCTGTTGGTGTAGAACACGCAATTTAGCCATCAATTCATACAAATAATCAAGCAGTACAGGGTGTTCGATCTCACTGAATTTTGTTGGTCTTGGCACTCCCCATATGTTGGCCGGGCGACCAAACACAATTTCATAGGGACTAAGTCCCACTCGCGAATGCACAGTCATTCTTGTTGATAGGAGTGCTAGAGGCAGAGCGTCAGGCCACTTAAGACCAGAGCTCGCTTGTATCTTTGCCAACTTCAGTTTTAGCGTGCCATTATAGCACTCTACTAGTCCAGCTGATTGGGGGTGATTTGCAGCGTGGAATTTTTGCTGGATACCTAGCCCTTCACATACTTTTTTCATCACTCGACCCACAAATTCACTCCCATTATCACTCCAGACCATTCTCGGCATTCCAAACCTAGGGAAGAATTCTTTGACAAGGGCTTTAGCTGTGGATAAGGCAGTGTTGTCTTTTAAGGGATATGCTTCTACCCATCTTGAAAAAGCACAAACAACAACGAGTACGTATTTCAGATTGTTGCACCTTTCCATGTGGATGAAATCTAGCTGCAAAACCTCGAACGGATACGTTGGAGGCGCAAAATGACCAGCTGGATTTGGGGTTCCCCTACCAGGATTGTATTTCAGACACACCATGCAATTCTTGACCACATTCTCTGCACATTTAGGAATTCCAGCATTTTGCCATACTGGAGCCAACAACTTACAAATCCCTTTCACACTGATATGGGCCATTCCATGAGCCATTGTCACCACTGCAAGCACATACGCATCGGGTAACAACCATCGCTGATGTTCTGACAAGTCAACCCAACAACCATTTTCATCCAATTTACCCGTACTTTCTTTCCACACACTCAACTCTTTCTCTGAAGCTTCAGCTTGAATAGACTTCACACCCTCTATCGTATCTTCACATATTCCAACATCACCAACCCATCTTGCGGGGCCTGCAACATACATTCGATTCATCACATCTTTTGCTGTTTCTTTTGCGATTTCGTCAGCAAATGCATTGCCACGACCGACATCATCAGTAACCTTCTTGTGTGCACTGCATTTCACAATCGCAACTTGTAATGGCAAGGTCAGTGACTCAAGAAGCTCATTCACAAACTGACCATGCTGAATTTTAGCTCCATGCGAAGTCAGGAACCCACGTTCTTTCCACAATCGTCCAAAACTATGGGCCACACCAAACGCATACTGGCTGTTGGTATATATGGTCACTTTCATTCCTTTCGATAACACACACGCTCTCGTAAGTGCAATCAGCTCTGCTGCTTGAGCTGAATTATGTGGTATACGTGCAGCTTCAACAATCGTATGCAAAGTTGTGACAGCATATGCTGCAGTCGTATCACCATTCGGAAGCTTGAAGCATGAACCATCCACCCATAAGGTACCATCACACTTTACAAGAGGAGTATCTTTAAGATCTACTCTCCCTTTCGTTTCTTCTTCTGTCCTAAGAAAACAATCATGTTGTTCAACATCATCTGTTTCTACTGAAATTGGCAATAACGTGGCTGGATTCAACGTATTGCACCTCTTTATGTGCACATGACTCGCTAACAGTGTCAACTCGTAACCTGACAATCGAGCACTAGTTAAATGCTGTGTCTTGGTCCTGTTTAACAACGTGTCCACTGCATGTGGGACCATCACAATCAACATATTATTCATCACTAACCCAGCAGACTGTCGAATAGAAACAGCTGCTGCCGCTGTGGCTCTCAAGCAACTCGGCAATGCTTTAGCTACCGGATCCAAAGTTGACGAAAAATATGCGCATGGGCGCTGCTTGTCTCCAAAAGACTGTGTCAGCACTGACAATGCACAACCCTCTTTCTCATGGACATACAGTGTAAAGGGCTTACTGTAGTCGGGGGTACCCAACACAGGAGCCGAACATAATGCATTACGCAATTCGGAAAAACTTTTCTGACAATCTTCAGACCATGGAACAGGGTTCGGTGTATCTTTATAGGTCAATGCTACCAAAGGTTTGGCCAGCAAAGAAAAATTCGGTATCCATTGTCTGCAGTATGATGTAATGCCCAAGAAAGCACGTACTTCTCTCTGTGTCCTTGGCACACTCAATTTAGCAATTGCCTGAATTCTTTCTGAGGTCAGTTTCCATTCCTCCTTCGATAAGAGATGACCTAAGTAGGTCACTTCTTGTCGACAATATTGCAGTTTTGAAAGGGACACTTTGTGATGTAAATCAGACAAATGACGCAACAACAACAAGGTGGCTTCTTTACAAATCTCTTCAGTATCTGTAGCGACTAGCAAATCATCAATGTACTGAATAAGGGTAGCGCCGTCAGGTAAAACAATTGCATCAAGGTGTGTTTTTAAAGCCTGACTATATATTGATGGACTTCACAGTAGCCTTGTGGAGCGTGTTTAAAGCGGAAACTTCAGCCTCCTAAACTGAATCGAAAAATATCCCTGCTCTCCTCTGCAATCGGGATGCTGAAGAAAGCATTCTTTAAGTCAATCACCGAAAACCAGGTGGCGGAAGCTGGAATCATAGTTAATAGGGCAGTGATATCAGGAACAACTGGAAACTGTGGCACAACTATTTTATTTAGCTCTCTAAGATCAATCACGAGCCTGTAAACAGGTGGCTTAGAGGGGTCAGTACGTTTCAAAACAGGCAAAACAGAACTATTACAAACGTTGCCTCTTGTCTCTTCAATTACATCTTTTTCAATTAAATCATAAATGATCGCTAGCAACGCGTTTTCACCTTTACTAGAGATCTTGTATTGTTGAATTTGTTGAATGCGTGGTAATTTAACATTGGCTTTCAATGTCACAACATAAGGCAGTATTTCCAACAGACCCACGTCATTAGGACCAGTAGCCCAAATGGTATCAGGAAGAAACGACAATTCGGTCGGAAGTTTATCCTTCGACAAATACATTGGAGAGACCATTTTCCTACCCAGTGTAAGTTGTACTCCCGAAGGAGAACAATATAATGTTGCATACAATCTTTTCAACAAATCCAATCCTAACAAGTTTTCACCACAACCTGTCGTCAGAATAAGGGGTGCTTCCAATTCACAAGGTCCAACAGAAAGGAACATAGGACTAGAAATCGGGTTCCTAACCGGGGCGCCAGAAAAACCTACTGAAACATTCATCTCGCCAGACAAAGGTGCGCCAGGGAGTTTTGAGTGCATAATAGAACTCTTTGTAGCACCAGTATCCAACAGAAAAGGCTCCGACACACCTGAGGTAATTACCTTAACATAAGGTCCATTCTGATCCACTGGAACTAAAAAAACTCCCTCCCTTCGTCTATGGCTGTCCTAGCAATTATTACCTTCCAAGTTCTCATCTTCTGCATAGTAGTCGTCAGCATAGTACTGAGCCATCCTACCAGACACGTTATGTTGCTGGTCAAAACTATTCATTGAGTTTTGAGACGGAAAGGAACGCGTGTTCTGGGGGAAACTTCCACGTCCTCTACCTCTAGGAGCTTGTTGAACACCTCGACCTCTTGCGCCAGAAGCACCATTCGTACGCTGTAACAAAATAGGACAACTATACTTGAAATGACCCTCTTCTTTACAATATGAACACTGATTGGAACCTACAGGAACACGTGGTTGAGAAAACTCGAACCTTTGCGAGTTTCTCTGGAACTGTTGAGGTTGCTGATAGTTACTATGACCACCACGTGGCGGATACGCCTGTTGTAAAAAAAACCTTCGTCTTTAATTCTTTAGTTTTCTTGTCTGCTCTATCCTTCTCATCTTTATCCCTATTTTCGTAGTACTGTGCAGTAGCCAATATTTGTGCTGAAGAGGAAACGGCCCAAGAACTCTCTGAATCCTTCAATTTCTTACACAGCTCGGCAAGCAAATTGTGCACAAACTTGTCGACGAACAACCGTTGACCACCTTCTGTACTCATATCTTGACCACTGTGGTTGATAAACGTTTCCTCAAACCTGGTGAAGAAATCAGATACTGTTTCATCTTTCTTCTGCTTACATGCAGACAATTTATCCCAATTCACACGCATCGCAGGCATTAAAGTCTTCATGTAAGTAATAATCCTAGCAGGCAATTCTGCTACCAAAGGCTCAGGCTTGGCACCACCAACTTGTCTATCATTTGCAGCACTAATATTAGCCCATGAGTCACCTAACTCTTGTGCATGATCTGTATGGCGAATCAATCCCCACAAAGGCTGTGGAACAACATTCCCAAATAACATGTCTATGTCGGCTAAATTCATAATGCATGAGTCTGCAGTCTGTGATAATTCCTTATAATACCCTGCAGGGTTTTTACGGGGATCAGGCAAAGTCTGCTTAAGGGCTAAAACTTCAGCTCGCTTCCACGGAACATGTACCCAAACACGCTGGAAATGAGCTGGGACAGCAACAATTTGATTAGCAACATCAGCCTCAACGGCGTCCTTCCATACCGGAGGGACTTCTCTCATTGGGTACTGTCGCACCTTTTTTTTAACAGAGGAGTTATGTTGGAACAATGACTGAGAAGGATCCTTATTCCTAAAGGACAACAACGTTGCAACTGCTGTCTCAACATCGGGACCCACAATCGTGCCCTTTGCAAACTCAAACCGTACACGGCACAAATCAGGCGGATTTGTTTCCAAATCATTATCTTCCAATTCCTCACAAAGGAAAGCACACATTTTCTCAAAAACTTATCTTTGTTTTGGTGCTCCCCATTGACGGAAGACATCCATAACAGACTCTACATCGTCTCTTAAAGGGTAAACAACCCATTTACGCGCCATACGGTCAAACATTTCTCTCTCTTGAGAATTAGGCAGTTGACTACGCGACTGTTTACGCTCCGAATCTGGGGTCACACCAGACGACCCAAAGAGAGGAAATATAAGGCTGGCAACAGTATCTGTCATTCTCTGTCGGACAGAAGGAGAAGTTGATGAAAGAACAGGAGGAAAAACAGAGGGAGACAAGGCAGACGCAGAAGCAGACGCAGACGCAGAGGCAGTATCAGGAAGAACACCAGAAGAGGCAGTCGATGTAGTACATAAAGTCATAGGAGGTACAGATGGAGCAGGTAGCGAAGTCGGCGGCCCTTGAAGGGGCTGCGCCATAGTAGTAGGAGCCAACTGAAAAGGAGCTGCCGGCTGTGGAAGAACCTGAGGCACAATAACCGGAGGTTGCACAGCTAAAGGTTGCGGAGGTGCTGTAGCATTCTGCGCATAAGGAGGTGGCGACCTCAACAAGTGTGACATTAAAGGATCTTTCTCAAGTTCTTTTGCTGCATCTTGCTGAAGAAGCGGAAGAACTGGATAACATTTATCGGTCACCAATTTACGTTGCCTGTGCAACTGCTCATTCATCTGTTCTTCTTCATCATCTTTAAACTGCATAGCAGCTTGCATTATCGAGATACCCTCTTCCCTCTTATTTCTCTTTGCTAATTTAATTTCCTTCTGTTTGGCTTCCTTACGCCATAGGCGGAAAGAGTCAAACATCGCCGGCCGGGCTTTCTTCTTAAAAAGTTTAACCTCCAGATTATTCAGAATCTCTGTGTCAAAACTACCATATTGGGGCCATTTTAAAACACCATCTTTCCTAGTGTATCGGATCCACACTTCATTATATGTGAGGGGGCCTATGCCATGTTTCACATATAGTTCATAGGTTGGAGTTCCAATCGGAGGAACCGGACACGAGTCCTCTAATCGGTAATCCCTATTATAACCAAGACAAAACAAATTTCCATATCTGCTAAGACCAGGCATCTTCGCTCTCTAGTCTAGCTTCAAACTTCAAAGGATTATCGAATACAATAGTCTCGTGAATACACAAATCCCTCGGCTTTGGTACTTGCAAGTTCCAAATCAAAGATCCCAAGAGGATACCAAACTAAGAACCAAACTAAGGACTGGGAGACGCTCCACTTATACTTAACTGAGGTATCGATGACGTCACCAGAAGACTCGTTTATCGTTTCGCTCTACCAAATCATCAAGGGTCCAAAACAGGGCGCTAGTCAGGGCAGCAGTCCTTCGTAGCCGTCGGAAAGCGGGTAACTTCGCAGCAAAGACTTTCGGACCACGTCGACATACAGGGGTCGATGAAGTGGCGGCCTTCCTCCAGAATTTTCACACGAAGCTCCTCACGAACCTCTGGCTTGGACCGGTACCGCTGAAATTGCCCCACGTTGGGTGCCAACTGAAGTACTGGGTTTTTCAGAACCCAGCGGTGCCAGGGAACACACCCTAAGACTTCGAGTCCTTCCTGTTTCAGACTACAGAAACACAGAGTCTTCTTGGTGAAGTCAAAGATCTTGTTTATTGGCTGCAGCCAGTAACAGGTATCCTAGAAGTACAACACAGTGTATATTCTCAGGAGACTGCCCTCTTTGCAAAGCTAACCTTCTCTTTTATACAAAATATTATGCTTTAGGCAAACATTCCTTATTTTACAGTTGACCATTCACATATTTTCACTACAAAGAAATAGCAGGTTTATGATGACAAGCCCATATTTCAGTTTGTCCAGCCCTCAATCAATTACCCGGAAAGGCTTAGTACTTTCATCAGATATCGACGGACCCCCAATATAAACGGGCACCTCCTCCTTGTAAAGCAAGTCATAAAGAAAGAAACAGGGACAGGTGTGTGTAAGATTAGGCATGGTTTGTGTGTGATGAAAGGTTTATGATGTGTTGTGCATTGATATTAATCTCATTCGGCCACTGGGAAAGAAACTGGCCGAACAGGTTTGGCTTCAGGCAGTGGAGTCAGCTTGCCCAGGTCACAGAGGAGTCAGCAAAGGTGTACGTGTCCTTCAGACTCGTTTTCTGCATTAGACATTGGCCTATGTGAGGGCAATCACAAAATGGCTGTCGTTTAAATGGAACACGAGGGTTCAAGACGGAAACTCTGATATTCGGGTGATTTCGTTACTCGAATATGAATACAATGCTTGTGCATACTATTCTAATCATTCTCGGTCTGCTGATACCAAAATCGTTGTGATACGACGATGTTTATAACACGGGTCCAGAATTTTCAGTACCACACTGGGTCCAAACTTGGGTGGCGTGGCGAGCAAAATAAAAATGGATTAAACCTAAATCTGGGACTGGAGGTGAGTGTTTGAAAAGTTTCAACACTCTGGGGGTCATTCTGACTCCCGCCGGCCGCGGTATCCGCAGGGCCGGCGGAAGCCGCCAGAATACCGCTGCGCGGTCAGAAGACCGCCGCGGGTATTCTGGGTTTCCCGCTGGGCTGGCGGGCGACCGCCAGAAGGCCGCCCGCCAGCCCAGCGGGAAACACCCTTCCACAAGGATGCCGGCTCCGAATGGAGCCGGCAGAGTGGAAGGGGTGCGACGGGTGCAGTTGCACCCGTCGCAATTTTCAGTGTCTGCATGGCAGACACTGAAAATCATGGTGGGGCCCTGTTACGGGGGCCCCTGCAGTGCCCATGCCATTGGCATGGGCACTGCAGGGGCCCCCAGGGGCCCCACGACACCCCATACCGCCATCCTGTTCCTGGCGGCCATAACCGCCAGGAACAGGATGGCGGTATGGGGGTAGGAATCCCCATGGCGGCGCAGCTTGCTGCGCCGCCATGGAGGATTCCCCAGGGCAGCGGAAAACCGGCGGTACACCGCCGGTTTTCCGTTTCTGACCGCGGCTGTACCGCCGCGGTCAGAATGCCCTTGGGAGCACCGCCAGCCTGTTGGCGGTGCTCCCGCGGTCCCCGGCCCTGGTGGTCCATGACCGCCAGGGTCAGAATGACCGCCTCTGTCCATTCTTTTGTTTTGTGATGTTGCTACTCATAGTATGACATATGACTCCTTGGAGCAATGTTAAATTGGAAATAGGATATGTTTTCTCGAAGATGTAAGAGACAAAGCCTTCATCCATTACCTACCATGCATTCAGCATCCAAATGCCACCACCCTAGATTGTCCAGTGTTCAGAGGATAGCATCTCCAAGTGTGATCAGAGATGCCGCAGGGGGCAATATATAGCCTTTAAAAAGGATTTATGCTCTCCTGAGAAAAAGGTTTAAGCTTAAGAAGGATTTACACTAGAATATCACCTTCGACTTTGCTGAGTATAACAGGATGTATTTAGTTCTGTAGTGCACAACTTTTGCTTGACAGTCTCAAAGGACTAGCCCTGCTGTTGTGCATGCTGAGTGTAGTAAGGAATCTATGATATGATGAGATATCAGATTTGCTCCATGCTTTGTACTGTCACACGAATTGAGCCTCAGTACATGTGCTTCAGTATTTTGGTGGTTATCTGCTGTAGTGGCACCCCTGGGAGGGATCGTCGGATTGAGGGTCTGCTGATCATCCCATATCATCAAGGAGAGATTTTCAGTTGGGATAGCTCTGAGCCAGATTAACAAATTACTTCAGTTAGGGGTTGTCCTCCCTTTTGAAAATCCCACAAAGTGTGATATTTTCCTCCTTGCTCTGCCTCTGCTGCTTCTTTGGCACCTTCTTCTAGGGTTCTTGAATGTGTATTCAGGCAAATCACTGTGGCCAGAAGAGACATAACTGTCCTGCAGTTCAGAAATTCTACCTTCTGCTTCTGTAATGCTGTCCACATTGATTTGCATGTCTTGGCAAAGGATGGACACGAAAATGTCTGCTTCCCCAGTTTTCATTTTTAATGCCATCTGAGAGTCTTTTATCCACTGGAGGATTACATCAGTGGGTGCTGCGGAACCAGATGATTGTTCTGTTTCAATTTGAGAAGGGTCAACGGAGGGAGACTCATGCAATAATTCATCCTGCGATGAGTGATGTGACTAAGCATGCCTTTAGCCATTGTGACTAGCATTTTCTTGGTCGTCAGCCATTAAGAAAGAGACCCAGGTGACACATCTACATTAAGTGAGTTCAGCGTCTCAGGGAGCCTGGTGCTAATTGGTGTGACAATCTGGAGACTTGTGTAGGTCATAAATGAGGATATTGTCTACCATTGTAACTTGTGATTTTTTGGAATGTTCTAAGGCTGTGGGGTTCAAGGGAGTGTGCAATGGGTCTCTTTTACAGGCACCCATTTTGAGGAGAGTGTTGTGTGGATCAAATAGTGGGCATGGATGAGCCACCTGTACATGCCGAACAATAATCCTGGGGTACTGTGCAGGTTCCCCTCAAGTCCAAGCATCATTTACTGTCTATTGAATGACTTGCCCCCAGAAAAGGATCTACATTGTAGGTAAATCCTTGGCTGGCGTATGTCAACTGTTCAACATCAGCCTACACTACTGTGAGGGAGTTAAAGCAGGCCTTTCCCCAGCATCATGGAGTCCACCTCTGGTGTATCTCCATGGCTTAAACAAAATGGAAGGGGCCATATTGTTTGGAGTTGTTGTGCCAGGAGATGTGCCCCTTCATTGAGCCGCTGCCTACTGGGGCAGAACAACCGAGGTCCTGCTGATTCCAAGCAGTTATGACCAGAACAGGGAGAGCCTCCAGGCCATTTCGTTCACAACGCAGGTCGCTGCCATCTGTCTAGAGAGAACCCCCTCCCCTAGCACCCTTTTATTAATGAAGAATACAGAGATGGCAGTTACACGCACAAGAGGTGGCCATGGGGTAGGAAATAGGGATTGGTAGGTGGAACGTTTATGACATGGTCAAGACCAAGAGAGTGCTGTTAACTTTTTTGTTCGACATTCTTCTTCAGTTTACGTGAGTTTTTAAAAATAATTTGTAGTTCTCTCTTGAAAGCAATTTTGTTACATTCAGTGGCCAGTATGACATACAGGGGCGGCTCCTGTGTGGGCAAAGCGGCGGGGGCACAAAAGAACATTACAAATAAAAAAATCATTAAAAATCATTTTTTTTTAAACTTACCTAACTCGCCACCTCCGCTGCGCTGCTCCTCAGTCCTCACTCACAGCAGGCACAGGCTCCCAGCCTGCCCTGCGGCCAATGCTAACTCTGCTCTCATCTCATGCTGCTGGCAGCATGGGAGCAGCATTAGGATTGGTTGGAGAGCCCTGGCTTGGCGTCTTAAGACGGCCGGACAAACACACATGCACACTGAGGGGAGTGCACACCACTGTCCTCAGTGCTCATCATCCCTATGGCCCACCCCTTGAAAAATAAAAATGATAACAAACCGTGTTTATTATCGTTTTTATTTTTCAATTTGGAGCAGCTGCTAGTGGGGGCGGCGACACTCCTTCGCCATAGCGGAGGAGCCGCCGCTGATGACATAAATGAATATTGGGATCAAAGAAGCTAAATGCAGGAGCTACAGCAATGTTCATAGATCTTTGTTTAATGTATCGCCTGTGTGATCCTGGAACAAGCTCTAACATGCAATTGGTTGTAATTGTTTCTTCAAGAAATACGCGGGTTTGTATTCCTATTAGTTCAGTGACGCTGTGGACTATGAATAAGCAGGCCTAAACATTTCTAAAGTCGTTTTTCTTGTTTATTTTTCAGATTGTATTACCGCTCACATAGGAGCAAAACAGAAAGGTGTTTATTATCCTCAAGGTAACTGAGAAGATTTTGAATGATAAGGGGTACAGGAAGGGATACTTGAAGGAGGTGCTAGATAAGGGGATTGGATGAGTGATGGTTCAATATGGCTCATAGTATTCAGAGTCTTAGTTTGGAGTAAAGGCGGATAGGAGTATAAATAGGTTTCCTTTTAGTTTTAGGGAAATTCATAGCAACTACATTAGTTCTAAAGGCACTTTACATTAAATTAGTTCTAATGATAACAATACTAATAATTAAGCGAGCATGAACTCCCGCTCCATGAATATCTTCTGTGTTTGTCCCGGAGCACAGAACAGGCAGGGTCCGATAAGACAAGGCAAATTTGCCAGCTCTACTGATTTAGTTTGGCTACTGCTTTTTTAGCAGAACCATAACCTGCAGAATTCATTGAGTCATCCTACTGCTTTTGTGCTTTTGGGAAAATTGTGGATTGAACATAAGAGGTAAGAGGTAAAATCCAGCTAGTGGAGCAGGATGGGAACTACCAACTGCTCTCTGAAAGCAGTGTACAGATCTGAAATACATGTTTTGCTGTTGCTGGTGAGTTACTCACTGACAATACTTCACTATACATCTGTGTTTTCTATGTTACCAATAATTAAACTAGCCGCAGCACAAAGGATCAGTTAGTTATGTCTGGTGGGCAGAGGAGCAAATGTAAGGGCGTGTGAATGAGTATCTCTAGGCACAAACGTGGAGATCTGTTAAGAGCATTTCATATATATCATGGGGGCTTGTAGGCTCATTGCCAGGTTAGCACAATGGAAGATGAGAAAATAACGTGGAACTGCTGTATAGAATAGATCTTTCAGTTCCTCCTGAGCACTTACTGTCTCAAACCTCAAAGTGTGAAGCCTTCTTCTCCAATTGCAATGGTCAACCACGGTGGTATCATGTACATTTTTATTTGATCATATTCCTCTACAAGAGACATTCACATATGCTTCTTGAGAATCGATTTCTCAAACTTCTTTCAACTTTTTGAATCAGACCTTTAGCTAGGACTATGTGTACATTTCATTTCAGCTCTCAGGAGGCATCAAGCCTCATGAGAGGTTGTGTGAGGAGAGAATGGCTTCATCGTCATGGTTGTCGGCTCCTCCTAGCCTTAAATAGTCATGCTGCCAATGTGATGACATTATTATCAGGCGTTGCTAGCACACCACAATTAATTGGAAATAATTCCATGTTGCAGCTTCCTTTCTGGTTTGGGAGGCATATAGTGAGGACTGATATTTCATAACCCACCCACAGCCGTTAGTTAGAGCTGCTCCTCTGCAGTAATGTGCAAATGTGCAGTTGAAACGAAGAGAGTGGAGTATCTTGGTTGGCACAAAAGATTGCCGATAGAGAATGGATGCCCAGGCCACATTGTTAGGTTAAAATTAGGAGGTAAAATGTCGAGGGTCATTTTTAATCCTTCTTTAATTAAAAGCTGTTAGGAAAAACCAGTAGGGGGGAGTTAGAAGTGTTATGTGTTTGCTATCCTCTAAAACCTTTATATACATAAATCCAACCATATATCCCTTTCAATCTCTGTATCACCAGGTTCCGCAAGGATTGATGTGAGTGAAAGAATTCTAGACATTTTGATGAAGTACACTACACTAACGCTTTTACATTAATGCAAAACATCCTAACATAACTCAATATAGACACCGTTGTCTTTCTACCTGTTCCAACCAATTACAGTGACACACACACTCTCTCACTCTGTCTCTGTCTCTCTCAAAATACATTCCTTCTTCTGGAACTACAGAAATACCAGCAACACTTCTAAATGATGACGCAACAACGTCTCTGTTGAACTACATTTGTAGTAGAGTAAGAGGGGTTCCAGGTCACACAGATGATAAGTTTCTGGTCAAGTTGCAGTCCCTTCTCTCTGAAAGTCAAGGGACGAGCCAAGGTATTTAAGGGATGAGTAAAGAGATGCCTTGATTCACAATCCTCAGACCCCACAGTTCCACATGGTTCCATTACGGACTCAGACTCCACAATTCCCAGGTGTTTCAAGAAAACAATCAAGAGCAGGATTGCCACCACTGCACAGCAATAACCAGGGACAACTCACTGGACTGGCTGAGTCAGTCGTACACAATCATCACCCACACATGCAATACACCATTTGATCCTCCGACACCTAACACTCACATGTCTCGCGTCACCACAGTAGAAGTTAGAAATTTACCTCCTATGCCCTTTGACCACAGTTAACCCTTAGCCTGATTGGGAACCTCTGCTCTGACCTCATTCCTTAATTTTAGACTAACACCATTCTCATCCTAACTTTTATCCCATCACATCTCTTACTATAATCTTAACCATAGAACTTAGTCAATTGACCTGAACACATTGCTTAACAGCATCCCTTTACCTAATCCTTGCCCTTAACACTAAGCCTAATTTATCACAAGTAAGTTTTTTTGCATGTTATTTTCCGTAGTAAAATATAAAAAAATATA
Organism: Pleurodeles waltl; assembly: GCF_031143425.1. Classification (NCBI taxonomy): domain Eukaryota; kingdom Metazoa; phylum Chordata; class Amphibia; order Caudata; family Salamandridae; genus Pleurodeles; species Pleurodeles waltl. The sequence goes on from NC_090440.1 coordinate 703,028,466, forward strand.
TGTAAAAAAAAGAAACACATTTGCGATTTTTAGCACAGCTTTTGGGCAGAAAATGAGTAGCAAACTGCATTAATGTCTCGACTTTTTTTCTACCATGACATTTTTACTACAAATCAGCGTGTCACGGGTGACCTCACAATAGCCCGAGGCAATCATCAATGTCATGGAACACTGAAATGCCTTTAGAAGGTGTCTTTTAATCTGCTGCGGCAGATGAGCAGCGTACCCTGGCGGGGCGGCCTCCTGCAGGAACCTCGCCCTCAGCTCTTACCTCAGTTACCATGGGGTGAAAGTACCTGCCAGCAGCTTGCCTTCCTGTATGCCTTCACTTCGTTTATGCGGCCGGGCCCAGCACTTTTTGAAATCCACCATGCGTCTTGCCTAGGTTGTTGTCTACAAGATTACTAGTGGCTTTATGTTTAGGGGTAGTTCCTGGCTTTTGTTTGCCATTGAGTTGCCCATTTGTTGCCTAATTTGGAACTTCTGTAAAGTTCCGGGATTGGAGGTAAATCCATTGCTATTCTCAGGACGCAAAATGCCATGAGCATTTCTGAACTACTTTCTTTTCTGTGGATTATTTACGTCGGCAGACTGATTTTCGGGCAGTTCAGTTCTTTCTGTGCATTTGGAGCTGTGCCCGCACATTCCCAACATCGTGCACCTCGACCCCTAGGCACGTCTTTTGCTAAAAACCTTACCTCTCCTGTTACTCCCACAGTTGCTGCACCACGCAGTCAGTCGCTTCCCATCCGTTCTCCCCCATCCCCACTCAGCTACCTCCTAGTCTCCCCTGCCCTTGTACCAACTCTCCCCTACACTTCTCCCCCATTTTACCTACCCCCGACCTCGTCCCCCTCCATTCCAGTCTCAGTCTATCCCCCACCTAACCTGTCTGCGCTTCCCCAGCCGCCCTCTCTCCCCAATGATTCCTCTCTAGTCGCCCAGTCACCCCCCTCGGCCGTCCCACCCCAGCCTCCCTCTCCCTCTCCACTGCATGCATCTCCCATAGCCTACCAATCCTCAGAACAGTCTGTGCCACCCCAGGCCCCCTCTCTCCCTTCTCTCCCTTCCCCCCCTGTCTATCACTCCCGGGCCTCAGCTGCCCCACCATCAAATCCTTCTCCCTTCTACCCCTCTGCTCCATTTGAGCAATACCCAGTGCCGTTCGCCACTGCTGAACCAAGCATACCCCCCTACTCTTCTCCCTCAGTTCGTCCAGCCTCCGCCCCATCCTTTCCCCACTCTTCTGTCTACGATTCTTTCCCTGCCTACCAGTATCAGGCTGCATCCGCCGTACCTCAGGCCCCCGCGCCCACCTATACCGGTTCCTCTGGCTATCAATCGCCGGCCTTGTCTGCTCCATTCCAGGCTCCCCCCTATGGCCATACCTCTCCGCCTCTCTCGTTGTCACCAGCCCCAGCAGCAGAGCCCCAAGCCCCCTACTACCACGCAACTTCTCTCTCAAACCCTCTCAATACAGCTTCTCTCCCAAGTCCTGTCTCACCAGCACTAAATTCTCCATCCCAACCCTCCATCCTGATTCGCACTTCCCTCCCAAGAACTACCACGCGCATCCAGGGCTTGTACACCAAACCTTTCTCCTTGTGGTCCACTACTACACTGTATCCCAGCTCTGCCTTCATCCCACAGTCTTCACCCTCTGCTCCTCTCTCTTCTACCCCGCTCCATCAGTATCAAACCAAAGAACCTCTTCAGCGACCATTGGTGAAGCTGACCAGTCCCCTTCTTGCTTCTCAGTATCTTGTGAAACCGCAAACCGCCTCGAGGCCTGTACCTTCTTCCCTCATAGTCCCTCGCCGCACCAGTCAATCTGGAATCCATACATACAGTTCCCAAGTCTCCCCCACTGTTGCTATGGTGCATTGATCCCCCGGCTCTGCAGGAATGAAAATGTAATAATCCTGGCATTGTAGGATTGCTGGGGATGTTGGTTGAAAAGCAGATTCTTCCCCTGTCTCATGTTTCCTGAGTATCAGAAGCTCCTGAGCATGTCTGCAGTGGAAAAGACAACAGACAGCAAGAAGTGCTGCGTTTGGTTAACCACCCAAGGTAGGTCCGAGGTATCTGTGCTTCTAAATTAAAATATTAGTAAGCTAGTGAACTGGATAGCACGCTCCCAATGCTCCCAAATATCGACATTCCTCTATATCATCTCGCTCGTCAACCTCAGAGGTGTTAAAATCAGTGCCAAGAGCACAGCAGTATCTCGCATTTCCAGCTGACCCAAACTCGTTTTCTGCTCATTTTTATTACATTAACAGTGTATAATAGTCCATTATTCAAAATTGGTGTTGTAAAAGTGGAGCAGTAGGATCTAGAATGAACCTTCACTAGCGTTTAAGGTAAAAAAAAAAAAAAAAAGATTTTAAATGTATGTTGTGTGCGCACATGGGGATGAGAGTGAATTTGTCTGAGAGAGTGTGTATTTGTGTGAACATTTGTGTTTGTATGTCGGATCGTCTGTGTGTGTGAGTGAGTAAATATAAGTGAGTAAGAGTGAACAAGAAAATGTAAATGAGGTAGTCAGGGTAATAGTGAGTACAAGAGACAGAGTGAAAAGGAAGGTGTGAGTGAATAAGTGTAAGTGAATGTAAGTTAGCATAAGTGAGAATGTGTTATGCTTGCAAGTCTGGTATTAGAACCGGCATGCGTTTTGGCTTATATAATAACTCCATTGTTAAGATACTGGCATTCTGGAGGCAGTGCTATCATATAGGATATGCACACCAAAATGCTAGTGCTAAACACTCCATAGGCCAGTTTTGGCATGGGGCACCCACAGAAAAATGTCAGCACTGGCATTCCGGAGAAAATTCTTGCGATAGTTGAAGCCTGTGGCAAATTGCTGACAGTGGCACACTTGGGGAAATTCTTGGCATATGGGAAGACAACATGGCAATATGTAAGGGGGCCATCCATGACAAAATGTGGTCCTCGACGTATTAGACATACCATTTTACATAAGGGCCCCCCATAGTACATGGACAGCAGTATTAGCAAAATTCTGGCACTGGCATATTGTATGCAATGTTTTGGCAAAAGGGGCAGCCATATCAAAAGATTGATCCTAGCAATGGAGATCATTTTTGACATATGAAGACACATAGGACACTTTAAAAACATAATTCGGTCAACTTATTGGCATTGTCAGATTTCAATAGTTTGGCACACCATGAAAGGACTTGAAATGTACTATTAGAGCCATTTTATTCAAAATGTTACCAGGTGAGAGAAGACCCCACCCTCCAGACTCCAGTAGAAGACATCAGACTCACTATGCTTGCTTACTACAATTCATGTAACTAACTGTTCCTTTAACATATTATACTTGCACCTTTACATAGATGATATGGTGAATTAAGGCCCATGACAGGAAGCTTAAGGGATGTGCCCAGAATCATACAATTTTCAGAAGAGCCAACTGAAAAAATAACCTAAGAGTCTCAAACATCTGGACATGAAATTCACATGGTCAGGTTTCCTATGCAAGTTAGTCTAAGATCATCATAAAAAATGCTTTCACAAGATTTTGGTGCTCTCCAGATGATGAGTGTTAATACAAATATGTGTGTCATACGAGTAGCCATCAAACATAGATTGTGAATATAACAAACAGAGGCACAAATAAGTTGAGAGACCAAGCAGCCAAACACTACATAATTATAAAGCAAAAATAGTTTTGTCTCAAAAAGCACACAGTGACACAGGCATCCCTGGTACTGACAGGGCCCACTATGTGTAATGATGTGCTCCTTGTGAAAGAAAAGAACACAGTCACTCACAGTGAAGTTAGCCAGTGGTTGAAGTAGGCTGACACATGCACAAGCTGTATGCTTTGATAGGCAGAACAAATATGTGAATAACACAATAGATCAATGAATGAAAAGGTAACAAAAGCCAAAAGGTATTGGCTAACACTGCACCTAATATTAACAAGCATTGGCAGAGCCAAATATAAAACACGGTGGCGGTTGCCAGCGGAAGAACGTTTTTCTCAGCTCCTTCCTGTAAAGTTTTGGGCTGATCCATAAAATAGTGGAGGGGGTATCCCACAATGTTGATTTCCCATGTTGATTCCCTTATAAAGCTTTTGTTGCAGCTACAGAAATGTCTGAAAAGAATTACTCTAAATTTGGCAAAAAGTTAGAATTTTACAGTGAAAGCAGGCTTTTTGTGATTTGGTGCAAATCAGTTCAGATGTTTTAGAGACATTAGCATTTAAAGAGGGGCACTGGCTTGACATGAAAGGTTGAAAATTTGAGTATATCTGGAATGTTCGTATTATCGCAGCCATTTATTAACTGAGGGAAATGGTACCTGTAACCTGAAAATGGCTTAAAAAAATATAAGGGGCCATGGTGAGCACATCCTGATTGCAAGAGGCATTTGTTCAGAGGTCCCTTAGAGACAGTACCCCCCTTTCCCTCTTTGATTGGCTGGTCACAACATGGACAACATGTTGTGGCAGCCATTACAAGAGCATGGTCCTTTTTTAATTTATGCCGTGAAAGCCTGTTCATGAGGGTCACAAAAAGGATTACATATAAAGGGTGATAAAAGATTTTAGTCACAATATAAATCATTTGTTGGTGGTACCACACTAATTGTAGAAATTGTGCTGTGCTTTAAGGTAGGTGATTTTACAGTGTTAAAAATGATGATCCTCTGCTAGGATTTGATGAACCATGTTTGAGAGAAAACAGTTTTCTCTCATGATTATCTCATAGATGTTAGGTGCTCCAGATGCCTAAATGAGAGCACAATTTCTACAAATTCACACTATCTTCCACAGCCATGTGAGAATAAAGTTTGATGTGCTGACTAAAATGTGTACGTCCACCAGCAGCAGCCTGTCAGAGGGTCCCCAGTGTTCTGCTGCAGCTTCCCAATGTGTGCTAAGGAACAGCCCGAGCACTAAGAGTCTGCATTTGTAACAGAACTGGGGCACACCTGAAGCCATCTTGATGGAATCAATGCTGTAAAACATAAAGCATTTCCTTTAGGTTTGAGGGGGGTTGTTTTGTCATAGAAATTATGGTAAGGAATTTAGAAAGAAAGCTAAAATTAGGGCGCAGTTCCTGTGAGTTCTCAAAATATCTTTCTCAACCATGTCAGTAAATCATTCTGACATGCAGATTGAAACATGTAGTTTCAAACCAGCAGCAACCTGTGAACAACTACAGCTTTACCACTAAGTTCTAATGAGCAACTAGAGTGCTAACATTCTGAATTTATGAGCAAAATGTGGCACACCTGAATAATATAGGATGCAGGGGTGTCCCACTTAGAGGTGGTTTATCTTATAATAGTGTTGTAAGCACGGCTTTAGGGTTGTAAGCTGTTATGCCCATCTCAGGAACGTATGTAGTGTATTTTACTACACTACAGAGCATTCTCTAAAGGGCCTAACAGAATGTGTCTTTACAGTGGCAAATGTATGTCTGTCAACCTCTTGACTTAAAGTTGTGGGTCACATGAGGTGTTTATAAGACCAATTCCATTAAGGTAAATAGAAACGTGCCACAGGTGTTGCATGTTGAATTACCTCTAGTTCACAAACCCTTTAAGACAGTGTCACGATAGTTGTATGATGTAATTGGTGATGTCACCAGTGATCTCCTTTACGGTATCAGTGGTGTAATTTAACATAGCACGAATAATGTAGTAAATGAGGTCAAAAGCAGTGCATAGCGGGGCGCAAGTTATAGTTATTGCAGTAAACCATAACTGGTGCATTTCAGAGGTTTCTTGGTTTTAGGTATTAGTTTTTGTTTTATTTGAACCCTTAACTATAACGCCACTTTAACCTTTGTTTTTCAGTAAAAAAAAATATATAATTTTATTAAAATCAACGGGTCTGGCCAACCTAAGAGTGCATAGTTAGAATTGTTACAAAGTATGCAAACCAGTATTGCTTTGGCATCACTGGAATTTGTGGAAACTCCATTTCACTGATAGTACTATAGATGAAGACTTCTTATTGTTTTTCATCTCCAGGAGGCGACACTCACGTCCTTGCACATGATCTGTGCGTGTGACTCTGTGGGCAGGATTCGTGCTGTTTTATAACAGAAGGACTGTGATCATTATCCGAAAAGCAGAGGCCACTGTGATTGGAGCCCGGGGGCGTTCGAGAGGGAAGAACACAGGAATGAGCAGGTGAGATGTGGCAGTTGGTGTCACGGCGCCGGCGTGGGTGTGACTACAATTTATCTCTATTTATTGCCAATAATTAATATTTTACATGCCTCGGAGTCCATTTCACAGAATAGACTGGCGAGTGGATGGTATAATTGAGGCGCAGTGTATCTGACGCTGCTGCGTGAACGAATGTGTAGTGATGTATTGGTTTGTATGTAAAAGAAGAATGCTATGACATCAGGGGCAGTGGAATGTTGGGGCAGGCTGTGACTGGGGATTGGAATGTTTTCATATGAAAGGTCAGAGTTGTGCCGGTTTGGGGATGGCAAGCTCATGTATCTCTGTCTGTACATTATAACTGGAAATAAACTTTTAAGGAAAGAACAAGAAGAGCCAGTGTACTTACTTCACATGGCGACGAGGATGGGATCGTAAAGCAGCAAGCATTGGACTGAGAAAACTGCAATTATTGGAAGGCAACGCTACAGACATCAGACTGAGGATTGGAGAGCAGCTATTTTCGGACCTGCTTTGTTAAAGGCAACTTATTTTAAGCAAGTGAGGGAAGTTTTTTTTTTTTATTATTTATTTATTTTTCTCTTCGGTCCTCGCGTGCACCCCCGCTTGGTTACTGGTTGCCTGGACAACATAATGCTTAATAACAATGTCTTGTGAACGTGCTGGTTCTTGCGCTGGAAGTTACATGGGAGCAGGAACAGCGCCCTTTTAATGTTAATTAGTACCAAGTACATGGTATTATTTTTACTATTATTAATTTATTAGCAACTTCATTGCTGAAGTTTATCCGGCACAAAGGAAAACTAACAGAAATTATTATAACAGAGATACATGTCTTGCTGAAGAAGTAAGCTAAAGAGTTATATTTTACAGCTATAATTTTTAGTACACCATGTCTTCGAGTGGAGATTCTTCTGGTACAGGGACGTCGCTTTCTTTGCAGTTGAGTACACCAAAGGAATTTTTAGCGTCTCCTGGTGAACCAGCTGTACAATGGAAGGAGTGGAAGGAATATTTTTTGAATTACATCGCAAACTTAGAAGATTGCAATGGTTTAATCTCTGCTGAAAGAAAAAAAAGGATCTTAATGCACTGTTTAGGCCCTGAAGGTCTTCGTATTTACAATCAACTACAAAAACACTAAAGAGACGATGAAGATGTGTTTCAAAGTGCTATTTTGGATTTAAATGATCATTTTTCTCCTGCTGTTTGCATTGCGGTTACTCGTCACGCATTTTTCCACAGGAAACAAGAGAAACACGAGGACATAGAGAGCTACGTTTCTGCTTTAAAACATTTAGCTAGCTCATGTAGGTTTGCTGGTCTACATGATGAACTGGTACGGGACCAGATTGTAATGTATACTAAAAACAAATCTATTCAAGAGAGGTTGTGGATTGAAGGCGAATCCAGTCTAAAGGATATTATTGCTTTAGTAAAGAAAGCAGAATTATCCGAAAGATGTGCGAAAATCACTTTGGCACAGGATAAGAACTTTGAAGAAGTTGTTGCCAAAGTTAGTGATCGCAAGCACAACAAATGGTCCATGGATAAGCGGGATAATGACTTTAAAAAAGAGAAAAATCAAACTTTTGCAAAAAATCAAAAATCTAACATGCCTGATCGATCCAGAAATGAGTGTTTCCGTTGCGGGAGTTCCTTTCATTCTGCAAAATTTGATGGGTGTCCAGCTAAAAATGCTAAGTGTTTGGAATGTGGAATTGTAGGCCATTTTGCTAGGGTGTGCAGGAAGAAACAACTGAAGAAGGTGAACAGTAAAGTGGCCTGCATTAAGGAAGTGGTGGAAGACTGTTCTGATGACAGTGATGAAGACGTAAATTATAAACTGAGGGGTCACAAAACTGTGGTTTTGAACATTTCAGGACAAACGTCAAACAAACCCTTGTGTTGGATATCATTTGGGGGAGTTATGTTGCAGGTGGCAGCAGACTCTGGTTCCCCATACAGTATTGTTTCAGAATGCACATGGCAAAAGCATTTTGTACATAGTTTAGGGGAACATTTAGAAACCTCTGACATTTTGCCTGAAAGTTACACTGGTGATAGAATAGATATTATTGGTTTTAGATTGCTGGTATTCAAATTTAAGCAAAGACAAGCCGTATGTAAATTATATGTGGCTAAGGATGGTCCGTCGGTATTAGGCTGGAAAGACCAAAAGAAACTGCATATTGTGCTTGATCCTAACAGTGTAGAGCAAGTCTTAGTAATGTGTGATGAAGAAGACACAAAGAAATGGGTCACACAAGAGTTTCCAGGAGTGTTCAATGGGCAAGTAGGTCAACTGAAAGGCTTTATACATCAGATTAGACTCAAAAAGGATGCCAAACCAAAAATTCATAAGGTACGGAATATTCCGTTTATTGTCAGGGAAGAGGTAAAAAAAGAGTTGGACAGGTTACAAAATTCACAGATTATAGAACCAGTTGAAGCTTCTGAGTGGGTTTCACCTTTGGTTGTTGCGCGTAAAGCTAATGGCAAAGTGCGTTTGTGTGTGGATTTGAGAGGTTTGAACAATAATATCATAGTAGATCAGTTTCCTTTGCCTCGTATTGATGAGATGTTGTCTGCCACGAGAGATGCTAAATGGTTTTCCACTTTGGACTTGTCGTCTGCTTACCACCAGGTTAGGTTGGACTATCATAGCAGACATCTTACAACTTTTTGTACACCATGGGGTTGTTTTCGTTTCAAACGTATGCCATTTGGTTTGGCGTCGGCGGCTGCCGTCTTTCAAAGGTTGATGGCGCAGTTATTTGGACATTTGCCTAATGTTACATTCTTTCAGGATGATATTTTAGTTATGGGAAGTAGCAAGAAACATCATGATAAGGAATTGAGGAATGTTTTGAACATCTTACAAGAAAAAGGTTTGACCGCAGAGATCAGTAAATGTAGATTTGCACAGAGAAAAGTAACGTATTTAGGACATGAGATTGATCATGAAGGCATAAGACCTAAAAAAAAGTTGGTGGAAGCTATTAAGAATGCCCCATGCCCCACATCTAAAGATGATTTGAGATCCTTTTTAGGTCTAGCCGAGTTTTATTCGAAATTTGTAGAACATTTTTCAGCTAAAACCTACCAAATGAGACTGTTACTAAAAAACAAAGTGAAATTTGAATGGAATGTAAGTTGTCAGAAGGCTTTTCAGGAAATTAAGAATGCAATTGTGAGTGCTCCAATGTTGCCTGGGTACGATCCAAAAGCTTGTTCTATTATCACTACGGATGCGAGTGGTAAGGGCCTTGGTAGTGTATTAACACAAAGTGACAATGGGGGTAAAGAATATGTGGTTGCATTTGCATCCCGTTCTTTGTCTCCCACAGAGGAAAAATACTCTGTAATAGAGAGAGAAACTTTGGCATGTGTATGGGCATTAGAACACTTTCGGAAATTTGTTTGGGGGCAAAAATGCATCATACGGACTGACCATAAGCCTCTTACTAAATTGTTAACTACAGAAGGTTTATGTAGAGCATCTGCGAGAATAGCTAGACTATCTATGAGACTACAAGATTTCTTATATGAAGTGCAGTATGTTCCTGGGGTAAAAAATGTTACTGCAGATTTTTTAAGTAGAATGTCCTTACCTTTAAGAGAGTTGGATCAACATCCATGGAATGACTGGTGTGTAGCTGGTGTGTTTGATGAGAATACTTTAAGCTCATTGCAAAAAGAAGAATGGATCATGGAGTATGAGAAAGACGAAGTGTTGAAAGAAGTTAAAAACAAAGTGATGTTCGGCTGGTATAATGACAAGAAAGTCAAAAGCAGTGATATGTTAAGAGCTTTTTGGGAAGTGAGAGATGAATTGAGCATTGAAGGTGATTTTGTGTGTAGAGGTGGGAAGATTATTCCCCCCTGTGGTATTAGAAATAAACTTATTGCTATTGGACATGAAGGTCATTCAGGAATATCTCGCACCAAAAGAGGAATTAAAGTACTTTATTGGTGGCCAAAAATTGATGTAGAAATTGAGAGATATGTACGTGACTGCATGGAGTGTGAGAATAGTGACAAATCTCAAAAGACACTTAACCCGCCAATTTCTTCTTCAAGTTGTCCTAATATACCATGGGAAGAAGTTGCTTTAGACATTATGGGTCCTATTACGTGGCATGATGGGACTTCAAAGTTTATTGTGGTTTTAGTTGATTTGTTTTCAAGGTGGATTGAATTTTCTGTGTTACAAAAAATTGATACCAAGGCAGTGATTAATTTTTTGGAGGAAATATTTTTGAGGGAAGGATTTCCCAGAATTTTATTGACGGACAATGGTGTTCAATTTAAATCTGAGGAAATGAAAACTTTTGCTAAAATGACTGGTATTGAACAAAGGTTTACAGCTTTGTATCATCCCAGGGGGAATGCTGTAGTGGAACGTATAAATAGGATTTTCAAGGGCATCATTCAAATTGCAAAGCATGGAAACAAAAGTAATATAGATTCTGAGTTAAGGAAAATGTTATGGGCTTATAGAGTGACACCTCATGAGACAATAGGTCAAAGTCCGTTTGATATAATGCGAGGTAGAATTCCATTTTCGAAGATTAACCCTGGTTGGATGCAAAGAAGCAGACAAGTACTTTGGAGCAAGGAACATGTAAGAAAGTGCATAAAGAATTCACAAGAAAAGAACAAGGAATATTTTAATAATAAATATGGCACTAAAGAAGTACATTTGAATGTGGGAGATTGGGTGAGAGTGAAATCCGTAAGGAAAGTGGCTAAAGGTGAGAGCAAGTTTGGCGAGCCTATAAGAATTAAGAAAGTGATGAGAAATACTGTCATTTTGGATGATGGCAGTGTATGTCACATGAGTCGCGTTGCTATTGCTAAGCCTTGCAAACAACAATTTGTGCAGTATGATTTGCTGGAAGGTAATAATAACAAATATTGGTGGTTGGAGTGTGATATTGATGGTAACAAAGATTCTAGAGTTATTGGGGAATTGGGAACTAGGGGCTGTCAGGAAGGTGTCCAGACTCGTATTAATATGGGAGAATTTGAATGTAATGTGAATGAGCGTGAACAGAATAAAAATGTAGTTTGTGGTGAAGTGAAGAAAAGTTGTTTCGGCAGGGTTTTGAGAAAACCTAAGGTATTAGAAAATTTTGTGTGTGATTAAATAAAAATATATATATTTATTTATATACATATTATTATTTTATTTTTTTCTTGTTTTTTTGGGTGTTTTTTTTTAAGGGAAGGGGATGTGTAGTGATGTATTGGTTTGTATGTAAAAGAAGAATGCTATGACATCAGGGGCAGTGGAATGTTGGGGCAGTGGAATGTTGGGGCAGGCTGTGACTGGGGATTGGAATGTTTTCATATGAAAGGTCAGAGTTGTGCCGGTTTGGGGATGGCAAGCTCATGTATCTCTGTCTGTACATTATAACTGGAAATAAACTTTTAAGGAAAGAACAAGAAGAGCCAGTGTACTTACTTCAGAATGCTTGTGTTTGGAAAACGATAGGCGGTCAGTTTACTGGTAGCCTGGAAGATGTTTTCAGCTTCTCCTTGAATGGGTTACATATTAGAGTGGTTACCGCGTTTCCAAAAGAATAATAGGGGCATTAGTTCATGATTTAGAATCTGGAGAGGCCCTGGCGTGATACTTAAATAGATCTTCACATAAAATTATCTATATTAATTTGTAACATGAATTTTCAGTTTTTGAGTATTTTGCTTATGGTTTGGGGATTATTAAGGCAGCTCTGGGGCACGTTTTAAAGTGCCTTCTTCTTATATTTGCTGTTTGGCATATGCATTCACAAGGGAAAAAATTCCGGCCTTGAATGATTTTCCTAATTTTAGCTCTGGCCAGGACATTAAAAAAAACGGCCAGATGGCATCCCTATGTGGAGACATTTCATTTCCTTTCCCGAACCAATTTTTGTCTTTCGTTCTAAAACACCATGTCCCAGTACCCATGGGGATTTGATCTGGTTACTGGAGGCAAGAGGCAGCCGGTGGGGGGTTTACCAAAGGTGTTCCCTTTAACTCAAAGCTCGCAATTAGCTTGGCCGCTCTTTTGAACGAGTTGTAGGTTCTTGGGTAAAGCAGTTGCGAGACAGATGTAAAAGACATGACATTCCTCAATTCTGTCCAGAATGGAATTTTGTGGCTTGCAGTGGGCTGAGGCTTTTTGTAAGTCAGAAGTGGCAGATTTCAACCACTTATCAAGCGTGGAGCTCAAAGGAAATGTATGCTTGAGCAGTCCCTCTGAATTGCAACCATTTCAAGGAGACTAATGGTGTGAGACAAGCGAAGGGAGCTGGTATAATATTTGATATTCTTATTACTTTATGTGTATTTAAGGTCCATTGTTTCTTTACTTTTAAGAGCCATTGCTGTTTACCTTTTACTTACTTTGTTGACTTACAACTTTGCTTCCATGTCCTGGGGTACGGAATAGCAGGAATTGAAGTTCTGTACAACTGTGCTGAAGTCACTTGGTGCTGATCTTCAAGCTGGGTGTATTGCTGCGGTCATGGGTGCTCTTGTAATTTACTTGAATAAACCGCTGTTTGAACGTATTGTTTGTTGGAGCCTCATTACAACATTTGGTGATGAGTTGACCATTTGTGAGACCCCACCGACACACCTCATTTTGGATGTTGGAGTTTCTGCTCTGTTCTTCATCGGTCCTGTCACTGGTGGCAGTGTTTGAGGCAATGCTGGCTCCGCGGTCATGGACAGATAGGAAGAGCAATTTCTACATCGAGCTTTCCCAAGAAAGATCTTAACCTCTACCTGCTTCTCCTTTTGCAAAGTGGTGTCCGATAATACAAGATCATTTGTGCAGCACCTTTAAAATGCTGTGGTAACGTCTACTTGTTCACAGAAGCAGTCACGCTCTGTGTTGTTGGAGTGTGCCTGTTGCTAGACTGGTGATGCAACCTCAACACACACAACAGAGATTATGCCTGGCACCTAGAACATCAAGACATAAATGTAGGCATGATGGTGGCCATCTTTAAAGAATTGTTTGGTTTACGGGGCACTTGTTTTGCCCTCAAGGTACGCTGAGTTGTAATGATCGGCAGATCAGCATTTAAACATTTATTGGCATGAGCTTATTTTGCCTTACAAGGTACTTCCGTTTTCAATAGTTATTAACATGTTAAGTTAAAAAAGGGAACCATTAAAGCTAAATTGACAGTATTAGTCAAAGGCAATAAGAATAAGAAAGCGTTGGCTTCTGTACCCCTGAAATATCATTTTGTGCATACTTTAAGTATTTCCTCAACATTTCCTCCACATCATGGCCGTTCCAGAGCAGATAATCCAAATAACGCCTTTTTCCAGTATCTACGAAAGCCTCCAATGCAGTGGAAAAATTGGGTATGAGCATGTTAAAATTATATTTTGGTTATTGGCTCAGTCAAATATGAAAGTCACAGGACAGCATCAATTGTACTTAGTTATCGGGGACAAGCAGGGTAACACATATTCAATATCCCTCCTGAAGTAGCTCTCCCACAGGGTCAATTTGGTATCTGAAATGAATACGTGGAGGCCATTGCCATGCTAAAAAAGCAGTATTCTGGGTAACCAAGTATATTGCTAGAAAGGCACAACTGTTTCAAGAGAAAGTCGAAATGAAAGTGTGGAGGTGTATATATCTCTGCTTTAAGGATTCTTGTTTCGTCATGCAGCATGAGAATTCTTCAGACACATATTAGAGACCAGATTGTTTTTAATTGTGCGTTAAAAAAAAATCAGGAATGACTTTTGAGTTGCACAAATCCAACATTGATTGAAATAATGGGTCTGGTTAAAAGTACTGAACTATCTAGTGTGTCTAGCAAATTAATGACTAATGAACAATTATCCTTCTGCATATACCACAGTTTATACTGTGCAGTATACAGAATCTGTACAAACCTTTTAAAAATAACCCAAAAATAATTCAGAATATTTGTAATTGGTGCAGATCAAAAGCAAACTTAGGTAATATCACAAGCTGTTCAGAATTGTGCCACCAATGTAATAATTGCAAAAAGTTAGGACATTTCCAGGTAGTCTGCAGTGTTGAGTTAAAGTCGGATGAGTGTATGTTGGATATGTCAAAAGTAGTTTTAACTATCGAAACTGAGATCGACAATTCATTTAGAGCTAAAAGGTCTTGGTGTGATGTGCCTTTAGGGAAATTAAAACTAGTCATGATGGCAGACTCAGGAACTCCCTTCACAATAACTTTGGAAATTGTACGTACATAGCGCTTACTACCACTGACGAGGTGTTGAAGCTGTTGCAGCGAGTAGCACACTAATCCGGAACCCAAGATTAGAGCTTAATAGTAAGTAAATTAGTAAAGTGTTTTTTCCCTTGTGCATTAGATGTGTTAGGTTTATGTTCTTGATTTCTTGGGTGTTTAACAGAATTTTGAGTATGGGTGGAATGTCTAACAAGAAGGAAGAAGTTTGAGAAGGATGTTTGGATGTTTGGGAGTTTATAGAAGTTAGAAAGGTTTCAGATGAGTCAGGGTGAAGAGTGATGGGACAAAGGCTGAAGGGAATATATATATATAACAAAACTGAAATTAACCTGTACATACATATATACACATGCCACAGTAAAGCTTTAGTGGCTGGAATAGACCCCTCTATATAAATACTTATATGTGCATCAATATTTACATTGTCTGTTATGCACATTTGTCTTGTGGTGAAGTATGCATTTTTTCAAATAACTGTTATTAATTTATACATACATGTATACACACTTGACACTTCTTGTTATTGGCTGGCATAAACCCCTCTATGTATGCACCTATATGTGCATAGAAGCAGCAATATTAATCTAGTCTGACACATGTATCTTGTGGCGTAATATACATTTTGTTTCTTCTTATACAAATGCATCTGATCACAACAGGAGTTCTATGTACAATGAAATATGTATCACAACAACCTCCCCGCCATATGATGAAAAGCATAGTTTGTCATGTCTAAGTATACTATTGTGGTTACACTGTTGTGTTGTGAGTACAGTTGCAATGTAAGAAGGAGCCAGCTGTTGACTAAACTTCTGAAGCTCAGATGGGTCTCAGAGGATCTTATGTTTGTAGGTATCGAATTTCATAGTTGGCTGTTTGAACAAATAAAGTTGTTCCACCCATGGTTTTTTCTTGTATGTAGGAATTTTGAGGCAGGAGCCATTCTTAAGCATAGGTTCCTTTGGTGTATGTATTTGTTGATTTTATTCATGATGAAGAGTGTTCCTTTGTCATGTATTGCTTCATCTGTGATACAGAGATGTTTGAAGGTGGACCTTCTGTCAACTGGTAACCAGTGTAGTGCCTTCAAGGCAGGGAAGATATGTGTATGTGGCTTTACATGTAGGAGGAGTATAGCAGCAGCGTTCTGAATTCTCTGTAGTCTTCTCATACTTGACAAAAGTTAGCCGTGATATAGACCATTAGTAGACAATTAGTATTATCCAGTTTTGATAGGATAAGAGAGACGGTAGCTTGAACCTTGTGGGGGAATCCTATCTTTGTTGCAGGAAGACGCGTCAGCTTAATTTGTCTACCTTATCCACTTGTGTGTTCTTAGACAGCTTGGTATCCATGGTAATTCTGAGGTTTCTTACCTCCTTAGTTATTTTTGGCAGTGGTCCTAGATCATCGGGCCAGGTGTAGAGAGAGTCATTGGTTTCTCAAGTATTCTATTCAAAGTGGCTCCATGTCATCCATTGGTCAACAGTCAACTGAATATTTTTGATGTTCCAATGTCCTGTAGGCTTAACCAATTTCAGAAGCATCTGTGTATCATCTGTATACTTATAGGAGATGATGTCAACACAATTGATCAGATCTGGTAATGATTTGGGGGCGTGGCCGACTGACAGGAAAGATGGTCGCATAACTACACGGCTCCCGCTACCCATCGTCCGAATCCCCATTAATCCATCCAATAATCCGGTCCCCACAACTCCCTACCAATACTATTCAACCCCAAGGGTTGCAGTAATACCAACACTATCTTTGTGACGAAATCTGTCAGCTGAAAGTCGTAGTTGGAGGGGCAGCCTTCAGCCACCAGGAACACAGTGGGCTCGAGTGTGTGACCTGCATCGCTGTCATTGATTGCGGGGCCTCCTGGGGGAAAAAACAAGGCTACTGCAAAACAGCTGCTTGCGCATGACACAGGCAGGGAGCCTGCTTCAGTCCTTACAGTAGCAGCGATGACCTGCCCAAATTGCACCACCTGCTGCTGATGGGGTGACAAGAGACTCAGTTGGGACCACCCCTATGAACTGCTGAGTGCCCTTCTGCCCCGGGGGGATTGAGGGCTCCTACACTGCCACAAGGAACTGAGACCTGTGCCTCACTCCTCCAACACACTGTTTGACTTGCACCAAATTGGAGCCCCAACCTCCTTGTTGCTTCCGACCCTTGTACCATGTCCAGAAGTGGCCAGTATTCGGGCGGATGCAGCAGGGCATGCCCATTATGAGAGCCACCCCACACTGAAGGGCCCATTGCTTAAATTACTGTGCAAGTGCCGTACCAGGCAACACCTACCCAGATGAACCGGAGGCTACATTGTGGCCTGTACCTAAGAGAGACTTGTCGAGCCCATCAACGCACAACATCAGTGATACTCCAAGGGGGAACCTGCCTTCCAGAGCCATGCTTCCATTGACCCTTCCTGGGACTCCAATAGACTAAAGGGTCACAAGCACGACGAGGCCTCTGTTGTCGGTGCCCCACCTCCCACCCTGAGAGGTATTTCCTGCAACTGAGAGGTAAAGCACATGAGAGAAACCCGACAGGCCGCAAGGGACTGGAGGAGTGATGAGTTCCCTTGACTGGCGGCGGTGACTACCCCGGTGTCCCTGTCACACAGGCAGACCTTGAGTGGCAGAGATCACGACCAGGGGCAAATGCGCCTGAAAGACACAACAAAGGAAACTTGATAAGTTTGCACCTCCGCAGGATGGGATGCCCAAAGCAGGACCAATGGAGCATCAAAACCCTGCTGATTAGCCCTCAAACAAGAACAATACCCTCACGCTCAAGGACATTATAGCGGCGATCCAGGGAGTCCGAGGTTCCTTTAAAACAAAAACAGATAGGATCTCCATTGAAGTTGCACTAGTTAGGACAGACCTTTTTAATATCAATGCACGACTAAATGGTGCGGAGGACTCGATTGCAACACTAAAATCTGAAACTGCGACCCTTGAACAGCAAGTCAAAGCCCTGCAAGCCACCACAGAGTCCATGGGCGCCAAGCTAGAAGACTATGGAGGTCATTACAACCCTGGCGGTTATGAGAGCGCCAGGGTGGCGGTGGAGGTGGGACCACCACCAGAACAGCGGTCCAGCCTCCACATTATGACCGTGGCAGAGTCGCCACGCTTAGACTGCTGACACCCGCAAGTTGCTGACAGCCGAGTGCCTATCGGTCTTGGGGGTTGTAATCCGCCAGCCTTTTTATGGTGATTGGATCACCATGGAAAGGATGGCGGAATGGGGGCCCTCTGGGGGTCCTTGCACTGCCCATGCACTTGGCACGGGTAGCGCAAGGGCCCCCATGGACAGCCCCGTCGCGCTTTCCCCTGTCCGAGTAACGGGCAGTGGAAAGCGATGCGGGTGCTGCTGCACCTGCCGCACCGCCACATTGCTGCCAACTCGTCAATGTTGAGGTCCTGTTTCGCGCTGGGCTGGCGGGCGGAAAAGCTGTTTCCGCCCGCCGGCCCAGTGGGAAACTTGTAATAGGGCTGGTGGTGTTCTGGCTGCACTGGTGGTCAGATGGCGGTACGAGTTTGGCGGGCGGCCTCCACTGCCCGCCAAACTCGTAATGAAAGCCTATGAATGGAGGTTGAGGAGAAACAACGTTTGTATAGTCAAGGTCACTGAGAGGGCAGAGGGCCCTGCAGTTGACCTCTTTGTGGAGGACCTCATCCTGAAACACTTACAACCCGAGGTCTTTTGAACTATTTTTCTGTTGAACACGCACATAGAATTCTAGGAATACCTCCTAAACCTGGGGCACCACCACGTACTTTCCTAGCACATATCTTCAGTTTTAGAGATCAGGACGTCATCCTTCAAATGGCTCGCACCACCCACTCCTATCAAATGTGACAACGCAGTCATTCACTTTTATCCGGACTTAACACTTTGAGCCAACGAACTGCGTCGCAGTTTTATAGAAGTGAAGCTTGCAATATGAGAACAGAATCTGAAATACTCTATGGTGTTCCCGGCTCAAATACATGTAGGGGCAGAAGGCAAGACCTGGCACTTTACAAGTCCCAGAGGCTACACGGGAGTGGCTTGAATGTTGGAGTCTGGGTGGTGGAATGTGCCCGCGTAACCAAGTTCACCACCAAAGACGTGATACTGACTCCTTGGAGCAAAATAAGGACAACACAGAAACGGGATGGTCTCCAAATTTGCAGCAACAGTGGAGCTTGGATACACCAACCCAATAATCGCAACACAGACTGGCACGATGACACTGAGTGATCTTGTGATCTCCTTCAATGTTGTTGGTTCTGCAACTGTGCACTGTGATGGTGCACCTATCCCCCTCCTAAATAGGGGTGAACTTCACTGGCAGCCAAAGACATTTATTAAGACCAGGATATACTGATGCAGGCGCGGCCTGTCCTTTAAGGTGGAGGGGCCACCCCCCCCCCCCCACCTTTTGCTACTCATGAAGAGTGCCAGTCAGGCTGAACACCGGCTCAACAAAGGTGCCTCGAGGCCCTCCCCTGGGTGACGAGGGAAGAGTCACCCATTGACTTCGACCTGGGTGCTACAGGTTTAAGCCCTGAAGTGCCCAGGACGAGTGTCAATCAGTGACACCTCGTCACAGAGTGGGGTGGGGTCAGCAGTCTCACTGATCCCATCCCTCTCTGTGACGAAGTTGGGACTGCTGCCTTCCCTCACTGGCTGACCCAAGGTCAGCCAGTGAGGGAAGGCAGCAGTTCCAACCCTCCTGGGACCTCCGGGGCTGAAGGTAAGTGTGATCTTTTTAAATGAATCTTTGCTGCGTGCGTGCATGTTAGAATGTTGATGAGTGTTGTAAATGGATGTGTGTGCATGTGTGTGTGAAAGTGTGAGTGTGCTTCCCGTCCACCCCCCTCCCTTATTAAACTGCCGGCTGCCACTGCACCAATGGTATTCTGTAAGATGTAAGACCTTCTCAAGGGGAAGGCAGGTAGGGGAATTGCTGGTGGTGACCATGATCACCTATTGTTCTAGTGTCAATTTGGGGCGACAGGCACTCTGCAGTGTTTGAGGGTGGGCAGTTCTGAGTCCGCTGTGCAGGGAAGCAGGGAGGGAGGGTTTGTTTTAGGAATGTTTGTTGCTTTGCTTTTTAATGTTGGATGTTGTTATAGAACCTTGAAGGTCATGTGCATCTCTCATACTCCAGATTTACCCATACATTCACAACATTTCCATACATGTTTCTCTAGACGTGCTGTCTATTGTGATACTCCACTAGTCCTTCATACCCCCACATACCCATGGATCGTAGTCCTGACACATCACTATTTAAACTATTATCCTGTAATGTCAACGGCCTGGGGGACAAGATTAAATAGACACTCACCCTGCAGTATATTAAGGGTAAGGCATCTGATGTGGTCCTCCTCCAGGAGACCCACTTGGCCCACTTGTTGGGATCAACCTATCGTGCCCTAGATTGCTGGGATTACAAACTGATTGCCCACATGGTTTATACCACGGGATCCAGGAGTGTGGGCATCTTAGTGAAGAAGTCGCTGCCACGAATAGTTCAACAGATCTTGCCTGACACCCACAGTAGATATGTGGCACTTCCCGGGAACTGCGGGGGGGACGACTACCCTCTACATATGTTCGGTCTATGTCCAGCCCCGCCTACATGATCTCACACTCCCAGACCTGAGTACTCTGCTTCTCCAAATGCCAGGTGGTAATTTACTGATAGGGGGCAATTTTAACACGATCATATGTGACTGACGAGACGTATGGCCTACAAAGTGGGGGATCCTCTCTGCAACCCACTAGTAGAGTTCCTGACCGACATATTGCTACTCCTTAACCCGATGGTCCGACAAATTATGTTCCACTCAGGGGCACATGGCAGTTTATCGCATATTGATTATTTTCTCACACTCACGCACCAAATACAACACTTCCCTGGAGCCCGCTTCCTACCACAAACGATATCGGACCACTCCCTGGTGTGAGTGGAATTTGCAGTATACAGACTTCACTCCTTGTAACTTAACATTGAACTCCTGATATCTTAAAGTTCCCCATATCAGGGAGAGTCTTCTTACAATGACGGAACAAAATTTTTCTGAAAATAAACACTCTGTTTACTCTGCCCAGACAGTATGGGAGGCTTACAAAACTAATATTAAGGGGGAAAGCCTTTCTTTAATAATATGACACAAACAAGACAACCGAGCTAAACTCAAACAATGTGAGGACGAAATCAGACAGTTGGAAAGTATTCTAATTGCCCGACCTAGTGTGGCGCTAACCATGAAGGTGATCCAAGACCTAAACTCCAGTAAAGCTCTTCTTCCCAATGACTTGTCAATTGAATTATATAAATTGACATCCTCCAAAATTGCTCCTTATATTCTTCATATGTATAAGGATAGTCGCGAGCTTGGTACTCTTCCCAAAGACCAAAGACTGGCTTCCATTGTGGTTATCCACAAGGATAGCAAACCCCCTGACGAATGATCTTCATACCGACCAATTTCACTCCTCAATCTGGAGGTTAAAATCCTCGCCAAAGTCTTGGCTTCACACTTAATAAAAACAATTACGGCACTGATCTATCCAGATCAGTCTGGTTTTATGCCCAACTAAACCTGCAACGCCTACATGGCATGCTCAGCTAGACAATTCTTTGGTGCTTTCACTCAATGCCAAAATGGTGTTCAACACAGTGGAGTTGCCCTATATGTTTGAAGTCTTAGCCAAATTTGACTATGGTCCATACTTTTTGAAATGGGTGCACCTACTCTATTCTGCACCTCTGGCTAAAGTTCAGGTCAACAGGGGAAGATCTCTGGTCTTTGAGCTTGACAGGGGCATGCAACAAGGAAGCCCCTTGCTGCCACTGATCTTTGCATTGGTGTTGGAGCCCCTTGCGTCCTGGATCCGGATGGATCTGCAGGTTCGCGGGTTCCGTTGGACGGATGTTTGGGAAGATAGAATATTGTTATATGCAGACAATATTCTGCTATATGTTACAGACCCTTACTTTAATTAAGACAGGCTGATGCACATAACCTCCTTGTTTGGCCGCTACTCAGGCTACACAATCAACTAGCATAAATTCATTATTTACATTTTGCAAGATCACACACTGAGGCTGCATTGTGACTACAAGGGATTCCGATATCTCGGTATTTATGTTACGACTAACTCTGAATTATTTCTTTTAAGAATTTGCTTCCCCCACTACATCAGTTTAAAAATGACATCAAACATTGGAGATCCTTGCCGTTGTCACTGCTTGGAAGAGCTGCCTTATTCAAAATGATGGCCCTGCCCCCTTCCTATACGCTTTGCATAATACCCCTCCCTAGTGCCAGACTCATATTTCAAGTCCCTATAAACTGAACTCTGATCGTTGCCCTGGGATGGAGGTCCAGTACAAACGGTGTTATGGAAACTTACAAGGGGATGGTACAACAGTGGGATTGCCCTCCCTGACCTTCAGAAATATTATTGGACGGCTCAGCTGACTGCGGCCACCGGCTGTGCATTTCAACCCCCAGATGAGCCCACGTACTGTATGGACAGATTGAGAATGCACCCACACGGTCATCTTCATGCTCTCCATGATACTAGCCAAAAACCCAAGGCCCAAAACCCATCGGCTGTAGAGGTTCACATTTGGCACGCAGCAACGCAGGCACTGGGCTGGTAGGGCACAATTACGCAAGCGTACCCCTCTGCTCTGGGATACAACAGCATTGGGCTCCTTAGGAGCACAAACTGGGTTTGGTAAATAGGACCTTATTGGAATCTGCCTGGATGGCGACCTATGGGCTTGAGGGGATGTAATACCTTTTGCAGACTTACAAAGTAAATACAATCTGGCCCCATCCGAGACCTACAGATACAACACGCACTTAGAGCAGCACTTTCCGAGGGGGACAGAACTCCCTAAATAGTCACCATTGGTAGACAGACTACTAGACAAATTCATGCCCCACAAGCCCATCTCATTGATGTACAACAAATTAATAATGCCCCTAAGGCTTTGATGTACCTAAGAGACAGATAGACCTATGATCTAGAGAGTCTAGAAGATGATGAATGGTTGGAAGCCTTAGCGTCCCCAGAGAGGTACATATACGAGCGAGGTTTCATCTTGTTCCATTAAAAATCTTACATCATTCCTATTATTCACAACACACTTTGTTTAAAATGGGTAGAGCAGTTGATGAAAGTTGTAGAAGAGGTTGCCAACAGTCAGCTACCTTCTATCATACACTCTGGGGCTGCCCGCAAATACAAGCTTTTTGGAACTCAGTACTCTGCTGTATAAGTTCCCGATGCACCCGAGTAATGATCTCTCTGCTAAAGGGTGTCTGCTCAATATCTGTGGAGAGACAGTTTTAACTTGTATGGAAAGAACCTGGGTCCCATTAGGGCTGGAAGTGGCCAAATGGAACATTTCACGCTTATGGGGGACAGAACACGCACCACAGTTGTTGGATTGAAAAAAGGATATGGACTGGTTTATGTTAGCGGAAAAAGTGATATACAAAAGTCAGGGATGCACCCATAAATGGGCTAAAATTTGGGGACTTTGGAATGTATATCGGGGCCACATCTGTGACAATGTTAGTTTAAATATGGGGGAGAAGCCATTGTCCGTTCTCTGGCGGTTTTACTTATCTATTGTGAATGTGGCAGGGGCGGGGGTAGAACTGGTTCTCAAAGCCTAATGCTGAGACATTGATAGTGACCTTAAAATTATCAATATGTGACCGGACTAACTGTGGGAGTTTTCTCTTCTGTAATAAGGTAACCTGGTTGGAATATTCTGGATGTATCTTGACATTGCCCGTGAAACGGGTGAGGGAAAGGGAAATGCTTCTTGATGATGTAAACTGTGAAACTAATGGTGTTTTGTATGTCTTGATCTGACTTGTTTAGTGTTTTACACTGACTTAAATATAAATATTTATAAAAAACAAAATCTGATAATGATTTCATGTAACTGTTGAAAAGCATGGGTAGGATAATTGAGCCTTGAGAGACTCCTGCCTCAATGCTGTACGGTTTAGAAGAGAATAGAGGAGTGTGTCTAATAGTTGTTGTATAGTTATGAAGGCATAATGTGATCCAGGTGAGAGCTGTGCCCTCTATCTGGCTTCTATAAGTCTTTGAATTAGTGTGGCATGACCACTTTGTCAAAGTTACTGAAAGGTCCCAGAGAAGAAGCGCAACAACCCCATTCTGGTCTTCCGTGTTTTAAGGACATTGCATATGATAGGTTATTTTATTGACTGACTGATGAGGTGTCTGGGTACAAAAACTACAATGAAAATTGATGCTGCTATTAAAGAGAGAAGCATTGGTTGGTGATATCCGGCTAGATTAAGTTTGATGCTGTTACCTGGCACAGACAATTCTGTGGTTGTTGTAGATGTAGCTATGCCCAGGGTGGAACATGTATGTGATGAAACTATTGACAAACTTTTAAACAAACTTCCAGAAACTTTTCAAGAAAGAGTTGGCACTATCAAACTTCCTGACAATTTAATTAGGCTGAAGCAAATTTAGTACTTGTAATCAATAAAGTACAACCAGTATCCTCAAGTCTAAAGGAAGAAATTAGATCTTGATTAGAAAGAATTCGGTCTGAGGGCATAATTCAGGAAAACAGCTTTTCTGAGTGACTAAGTTCTACAGTGCTTTTTTGTGAGAAAAAACAGGTGAAATACGCTTATACACTTATTTCCACAATCTTAATTAAAACATAATCATTGATTTTCACCCATCATTGAAACTTCATAATCTTTTGGCCAATTTAAGGCAAGGTCAGTACTTTTAAGTACTTGATCTGCGATCTGCTTACCACCAAATTCCATTTGCGAAAGAGTCTCAGGAATTCACTAAAAGCATCACACCCGTTGTCACGTAAAAATTCCTTCAAATACCTTTTAGATTGGGTTCTGCAGCAAGTGTCTTTAAAAAACAGAAGGATATCATTCTGGTGAACATACCTGGTGTGCAGGACAATGTTTTTTTACAAAAACTGAAAGGGAACTCAGTTTCGTTCTAGAATAAGTGTTTCATAGCTTTAAAGCTATAGGTATTTATTTGAGACATGAAAAGTGAACATTTTCACAAGAAGTTGACTACTTGGGTCATACTGTTACATTAGATTGTATTAAACCTACATTTTCACACCTTCAGGCTACTCAAGACGCCAAACCACTAAGGCTAAAGATGCATTACGCTCACTGTTGTGCCTGAATGAGTAATAAGCTTGTTTCATACATGAGTATGCCTTTATAGTTCAGCCACTTCGCAATTTGCTTAAAAAAGGGGATAAGTTTATTTAGCCAGAAAAGTTCAAATAGACTTTTCTTAAAGTCAAAGAAAATAACTAATTGTATATGCAAAAGCTTTAAAACCCTTTATTAGGTGGACAAAAATGTTTCCTGACTGCACATGCTACCCAGTGTGCATTAGGTGCAGTTTAACAGTGAGTGGGCAGCAGAGAGCAAACAGTTGTGTATATTTCTTTGTGTTAATAAAAGGTCTATCATCACATCTTTCCTAAGTTTCAATTTTTTTTGAGGGACGATTTCAAGTCATAGTTTTAGTTCCTTTTTCGGCCCTGAACAAGATGGTTTCCACTGTTGGAGAAGTTGGCCATTGTTCCAATGATGGTAATATTTTTGGTCTCATCCCAGTCAGTCAAGCAGAGCAATCCCAACCTCATAGGATACTCACAGATTGACCGTGACGGAGTCTATCTATAGGTTTGGCACTAGAACAACCTAGAAGACCTTCTATCACCAATGGTTTCAAACTGTAGGGAAGCCCCAT
Source organism: Pleurodeles waltl (assembly GCF_031143425.1). Taxonomy (NCBI): domain Eukaryota; kingdom Metazoa; phylum Chordata; class Amphibia; order Caudata; family Salamandridae; genus Pleurodeles; species Pleurodeles waltl. The sequence continues at coordinate 703,053,721 of NC_090440.1, forward strand.
GCAGGATCCAAAATTTGTCTCCAGGCGGTTCTGAGACTGTGGCAAAAGGGACTGAGGCTAGCCCACTTCAAAATACCTTAAAGATCAGTAGTATTTTTGCTAACTTATTTGGTGTGTGCTTTTTCTGATGAAACTGGACAATACTGGACAGCAATGCATTGTTTGAAATGTTAAATATGATTAGGTGGGAAAAGACACTCATTTTGCCCGTCGTTTAATGGTCTGTATAATCCTGACTTTCTTGGGTGTTAAACCATTTTTGCTAACCATATATTTTTATTGGGTTTAATCATAAGAAAAACACAGATCTTAGTTTTGGACATTTTGTTCAAGATGCATCACCTCTTCCCTTTTAAATTGTTTGTCTTCCTTGAAACGTTTTACGGACATATATGTATTGTGAAACGTTGATATGGAATAAATCACCAGCACACCACTTAAACATCACTGTAATGTTTTAGCTTTCTTGCAGTATTTTAAGATTTCACAGAATTGTGAGGCGACTGTACTTTTTTGGGGCTGTGGCAAAAGTATGTTGGAGGGAGTGGTGAATAGGGGATGGGATGGATGGATTCTGCATTCTCAAGCATTTATGAGACATACCGTGCAGTGTTTGTAAGTGGCAAATGGAGATTTTCTTACTTTGCTGCCGGTTGCGTGTAGTCTAAAAGACAAACTTTGCTTTAGCTTTTTGTTTCATTAGTATCCACTGTCTTGTGTGAGCTGTAGCCCAAAATGACTGGTATGCCTGGGGTGGAATGGTCGTGATAGAACTGTTGGCCTCTGGATTCAATCTAGACATTTTCATTGGCAAATCCAATGAAGACAGGTACTGAATAAGGCCAACTCTTTGAACCTTTGGCATTTCATTAACATTTATGAGCTGCAAATGGTTGTTTTAATAGCCATAACTGCTGCTGCACAGAGAAACATTTCTGGTAGCCCACCTAGAGGCTTTTACGACCAAATCTGGCTTTCAGCATAAGAGTTTTTTTACTTTTTACCGTTCCCAATAAATTGTTCTACAGCCTTCCCTCCCTCTCTCCAATCATCATCCGCACGTGCGTAGGGCAGTAATATATTAATCTGGAGAGATGTACAGTCTGATCACCAATGCCGCGTATGAGGCATTGGATTGGGGATGTTTGCCTTCTATTCATACATTATCCATTAAAATATCAATGCAGCCCTGCGGTTATACTCTAAACTTCGTAGGAACCCAGAAAGGGCAATATATAGATATATAGTATATGTAGTCCTGCGGATTTTCAGGCACATTTTTTCGGGAATGGCTGTCATTTACAGATACACTGTTGAGAGTGTACCTGGTACTTTCTGGTGCAGGGTTGTACATCACTAGCAAGTCCTTTGTATTAGAAATCCACTCTTTTTATTTTCTTTATTCACGACATATCTGAATGGCCTATGTAAGACTTCTGCAATTAATGCTGCCCAGTGAAATAATTTGTAAACACACATGCAGGGAAGCCCAGAATGCATCGGAATATATTGCAACTAAATGAGTTCAACAGGGATACCTCAACACTTAATATAACGTTATGTACTCCAGCCCACATGATCAATAGTTTTTGGGCTAAAGTTAGAATAAAACGCCCTACTATCCTTTTGTCCACATGAGTATCAAAAGCGATCCTCCTCTCTTTGAAAGCAAATTGCTATAGCTATCCACCTCTTCTATTCTCTGAAAGAGTATGGTGGAGACTGCCCTACCGTCCTCTGTCCTGCAGAGTTGTGGCAGCCACCTGACTCTCCCTTTCGCTGAAAGAGTAGTTAAAGCCAAGCAGGCGGACCAAACCCATCAGGGAGTCATTATGGTCTGTTACCCTGGAAACAATACTGGCATTCATCCTACCTTCTGTCGCATAGTGTCGTGGAGTCATCCAGCTCTCTATGCCTGAAACATACTAATATAAATCATACTACCAACTCCTGAAAGGGAGTTGCGGAAGCCACCGCACTATTTTTATTTTATTTTAAATACATTCGGACCAAAACATTTGGACCATTTAAATTTAAAAGAAAAACACAGTTTTACATGATTGTATAAATCCATTGGAATCGCAATGACTCATCATAATTCGTATTAACAATCATTCAAGATACTATAAAAGTCTGATAATCAACTAACGTATAAAATGTTTCAATAAAATCCTTACAACTAAATTTAAATTAGCTTCTGCGGTCTCAATTTACTCCTAAGAAGGTCCAGAATTCTTGTTAAAATACAGGGAAAGATGTCACATATAAATTAGTAAAATCAAAAAAATAACAGGGTACATATCATGTATTAAGAGATAAAAGAAGGAACGAAAAAATATAGATCTGATTGAAATCTCCCTCTGTGAACAATCAAAAGCCCAGCCTAAAGCTCTTGGGGCCTCTCTACAGAAATGAGCCTACGACGGATACGCCAAGCCTCCGATAAAAATTTGGTAACTGAGGAGGCAACCAGTGTGGATGTTTCATATTTGCATATTCTGATGACATTGACTCTATCCGACAGTAATAGATTTTTACAGAGGGGGATAATCCACTTTCCTCTAGGGTGCTTGTATGAGGGACAAAAAAAACAGGATATGCTCGATTGTTTCTTTATGAAGAGGACAAGATATGCATCTATCGGTCGAAGGGACGCTGGATGACCAGTGGGCCGTATAGATATTAGTAGGCAGGGAACCATATCTAAGCTGTAAATAAAGGGCACCAGCATGAGATGGCATAGGGAAGTTCATGAAAATCTAGGGCCAAGGTTCAAGTTTAATTTGGAGAAATTCTGATGTTAACCTACCCAGCCCGTTTTGGCGCAGTATATCTTCGTTGACTTTTTCCCAATATCTTCTTTTAACAAGATGTCTTGCGTTATTGGGAATCAGTTCCGGGTGTTACCAGTAATGGGAGAGACCTATATTAGCCCAAGCAGATTTCATCTCCTGCAGCCATTGAATTCTAATCGGGCCGTGTGGAGTAGCTATAAGTTCCCTCACCGCCACCCTATATGGTTCAAGTTCGGGAGTTGTCCAAAGGCGGATCCAATAAGAAAGTGGTCTCAGGGCCGCTATGGTTGTAATACTGTTTAACTCTAAGTCGAGCCTGAGAGGAATCATTGGGGTACCTACCCCTAACCGGGAAACCTGTCTAAGGAAGTTGTTTTCTTTTGTTTGTAAAATATCCAGTCTTCTGTGTAATCCCCAGAGTTCTGCTCCATATAAGGCCGCCGCACGGATTTGGGCATTATAGATCTCGGCAATTATAATCAAAGGGGAACTCAGGACCTTTCTGGACCTATGAACTAGGGCCCCATCTCTTTGACTTAAAATAAGTGCCCCTTTACCAATGGCTGCCTCCCATTTTCCAGTGGTTGATAATCTAATTTCCAAATAGTCAAACTCTTCCACTTTCTCCAATGGTATTGAATTCATTTCAATTTTAACACAAGGTCGTTTCCTTAGAGAGCTATATATCATAAATTTAGTTTTTTTAGCATTGACGTCAAGCCCAAAATCCCTACAGTAAGCACAGAATTGGTTAACCAAATTTTGGATCCCCACAGGAGATTTGGCTAGCAAGATTGTATCGTCCGCATACAATAAACATGGGATTTTTTCCCCTGCCAATTTGGGCGAGTCATTTATGCAATTCTCCAGATAACGGATACAGTTATTGATGTAAAGCAAAAAAAGGGTAGGGGCCAGAACGCACCCCTGCCGGACTCCTCTGTTGATGGCCACAGGATCTGTCAACTCACCCTCCTTGCCACATCTAATTTGGGCATAGGTATTATCGTGAAGCCGGGTGATAAGACTCAAGAGACCAGCAGGCACACCCATATTGGAGTGTGTTGACCATAGCGTGTTCCTGGGGATCAGATCAAATGCAGCTCTTAGGTCTATGAAGACCACATACAGATTCTCAGTACAGTAATTGCCATTGCACTCCATTCTGGCAAGGAAGGCACAGGTCCGCAGCTCATGGAACATGGGGACCTGACCTCCAAACTTAGATACGTTTCACTATAATTATCCAATACTGCAGGTGATTAATGTTTGGGAAGATCTGTTAACCCAGGGCTGGTAACAAGTATTTCTCGTGGGCTGATAAGACAAGAATCAGTACAACATACTTTTTTTGCACTCAAAATTGAGTATAGTGTCCGATCGTAGCCTGTACAAAGGAATTTTCATTCTAGCCAAAATTAAAAGCTTGTGGCACCTGCAGGCAAGCGTCCCTATGACACGGAGGCCTACTAAACGTACCTACAGAACTCTACTTCTGGATTTTGTCTAGCTTGATTATGAAAACTGTTAATAAAGTGCAGTCAAGTATTACAGTTGCTTGTGCCTTCTAACATACTAATCCACGTATCTGCTTTGAACTTATATGTGAAGACTTTAATTAAGCTGTACTTTGCATATCGAGTTTTTGTGCATAGTTTTCTGGTCATCATAGGTTTGCACGTTCTGATCGTTCTATAACTGATGCATTGAAGAATTGCCTATAATTAATATATACAGATATGTTGGTGGCCTCCTACCTCTAGTGTGCTATATGCAATTTTACACTTTAGTGCACCTTGGTGTCCTGAATCTAAGCATCCACTGTGTTCCTCTGCTCTTTCATAAATGCACAAGGTAAGCACTGGTGTTTGAAAATTGACCCCATCTCCTTTTTTTCTCGTTCCAGGTAACCTTTGACCCGGTTTATGCCCCTTGCCTCGGAAACAGTGGTCATTCAGTGTTGTACATTGTTCTGCTCATCCTCCCGGGCACCATGTGCTCCAGCCGTCTGCACTACACAGCAAAGAGATCCCCACCTAGCAACGTCCTCTAACTTACAGCCTCTACTTCCCGGACGATTAGCACCTGATGCCCTTTTGTATGAGCGACACTCTGCCCAGCACCACAGCACAGAGAATCCAGGCTAACTCATGGATGCTGTATGCAGACAGAGCCTCTAAAGGTCCCAGCGGAGGGTGTTACTGCCTAGGACCACACCATGGGAGCCTGGCGCGTAAGAGACCAGATATATTCAGCAGCGCATCGATAAGGACTAGGGGGCCATGAATGGACTGGAAGTGCATCAACATTTGTGTGAAGGAAGGGTGACTTCGGCCTCCAGAATGAGGTCTGCCAGTGAGGCCTCACATGAAAGTGGCATTCTCCTTGTGTGGAAGGGTCTGACCCCTGTGTCTTGTCTTAGGAGGGAAGTGGACTTGCATAGTTGTCTTTCGTTTGCGGCTCAGTATTATAAACAATTGATGGTGGCTGGACTGTACAGATGGTCTCTCTTTCATCAGACTCGGTTCTTACAGGCTTGTAATGTATGTTTGATGTGTCCTTATCGTGGCTCCTCCATATGGGCATACCAGGTCACTGCTCACATTAAAACGCAATGGATTCTGAATCTGCTGGCTATGGAACAATTTTGCCTGACATCTTTCACTGCTTTGTGCTGGTCAAGGGTGTGAACTGACAATTTTTTATTGATTCATAACATATGATACTACATTTGTAACCAATATATTTTTCTAGTGGTTAGCCGCAAATAAACAATCATTTGTGCGCATTGAGTTTGTTCGGGAGTAGATTTGATTATTGTAACTACTGGAAATGGCCTTTCTGCAGGGTCATCCCCACACTTTTTGCCTTCCTCCTCCTCTTTTTCTGACCTCATTTTTGCTGGCTTTAGGACTCTGCACACTTTACCACTGCTAATCAGTGCTAACGTGCATATGCTCTCTTCTTAAAACATGGTAACAATGGATCATATCCAATTGGACTGTTTAATTTACTTATAAGTCCCTGGTAGAGTGCACTATATGTGCCCAGGGCATGTAGATTACATGCTACTAGTGGACCTGCAGCACTGGTTGGGCCACCCACATAAGTAGCCCCTTAACCATGTCTCATGCCTGCCTCCGCAGTGCCTGTATGTGCAGTTTCACTGCCACTTCGACTTGGCATTTAAAAGTGCTTGCCAGCCGTAAACTCCACTTTTTCTACACATAAGTTACCCCTAAGGTAGGCCCTAGGTAGCCCAGGGGGCAGGGTGATATATAGATAAAAGGCAGGACATGAACACGTGTGTTCTATATGTCCTAGTAGTGTAAAACTCCTAAATTCGTTTTTACACTGCTTTGAGGCCTGCTCCCTTCATAGGCTAACGTTGGGGCTACCCTCATATATTGTTGTGTGGTAGCTGCTGATCTGAAAGGAGTAGGAAGGTCATATTTAGTATGGCCAGAATGGTGATACAAAATCCTGCTGACTGGTGAAGTTGGATTTTATATTAACATTTTAGAAATGCTACTTTTAACTAGTGAGCATTTCTCTACACTTAAATCCTCTTGTGCCTTCCAATCCACATCTGGCTAGGTTTAGTTGACAGCTTCCTTGTGCATTCACTCAGACACACCCCAAACACAGGATACTCAGCCTCACTTGCATACATCTGAATTTGAATGGGTCTTCCTGGGCTGGGAGGGTGGAGGGCTTGACACTTGTATGTCAAAGGACAGTAGCCTGCTCTCACACAAAGGACTGCCACACCCCCTACTGGGACCCTGGCAGACAGGATGGAACAGAAAGGGGACCTCGTGCACTTCTAAGCCACTCTTTGAAGTCTCCTCCACTTCAAAGGCACATTTGGGTATTTAAGCAGGGTCTCTGACCCTACCACCTCAAACACTTCTAAGGTAGGCACTCTACCTGACAAGACACTTCCTGGAGAAGAGTACCTGAACCAGAACCTGGCTGCTCAAAGGACTCAGCGGTCTGCTTTCTGTGAAGGACTGCTGCCTTGCTGTTGCCCTGCTGCCTTGCTGCTCTCCGGCTGTGGTGAAGAAGTGCTCTCCAAGGGCTTGGATAGAGCTTACCTCCTGTTCCCTGAAGACTCAGGACCAAAAAGACTTCATCTCCACAAGAAGGACTCCTTGTGCGGCAAAATTCGACGCATAGCCTGCCAGAAACGACGCACAGCCTGCACTGTGGTGAAAATTCCACCGCACGCCGAACCAGAATGACGCAGCCTGACTTCGCAACAAGAAGATCAACGCAGTGCCAGCATAGTGACTGGAAATTCGACGCACAGCCGAGCCAGAATGACACAGCCTGACTTCCAGGGAGGAATCGACGCAGCACACGCTGTCCGGTAGAAAATTCGACGCAACGCCTACCTGATCGACGCAGCTCCTGCGACTTCGCCCTAGCACCGCCGGAAATCCATGCATCGTCCCCGGGGCATCTGAAAACCCCACAACCCAAGAAGATCCACGACCGAGCGCCGGAAATCGACGCACAGCCATCCCTGCGTGAAAACTAAACGACGCTTCGCTGTGTACGGCTCGAGAAATCAATGCACACCCCTTTGTTTCCACGCATCTCCTCCTCTGCGGTTCTTTGCGGAGATTTTTCACATGAACCAGGTACTTTGTGCTTGAAAGAGACTTTGGGGGTCATTCTGACCCTGGCGGCCACACCGCCAACAGGCTGGCGGTGCTCCCACGAGCATTCTGACCGCGGCGGTTCAGCCGCGGTCAGAAGCGGAAAGTCGGCGGTCTCCCGCCGACTTCCCGCTGCTCGGGGGAATCCTCCATGGCGGCGGAGCGCGCTCCGCCGCCATAGGGATTCGGACACCCCCTACCGCCATCCTGTTCCTGGCGGGTCTCCCGCCAGGAACAGGATGGCGGTAGGGGGTGCCGCGGGGCCCCTGGGGGCCCCTGCAGTGCCCATGCCAATGGCATGGGCACTGCAGGGGCCCCCGTAAGAGGGCCCCACTGTGTATTTCAGTGTCTGCAATGCAGACACTGAAATACGCGACGGGTGCAAACTGCACCCGTCGCACCCCTGCAACTACGCCGGCTCAATTCTGAGCCGGCGTCCTCGTTGCAGGGGCATTTCCTCTGGGCCGGCGGGCGCTCTTTTGGAGAGCGCCCGCCGGCCCAGAGGAAATGTCTGAATGGCCGCTGCGGTCTTTTGACCGCGGTGCGGTCATTTGGCGGCGGTACCTTGGCGGACGGCCTCCGCCGTCCACCAAGGTCATAATCACCCCCTTTGTGTTGCTTTTAAAAGACTTAAGACACTTTATATCATTTTCCAGTGATATGTCAAACTATACTTATTGCATTTTAATCGTTTCAACCTGCATCTTACCAGATAAATATTATATATTTTTCTAAACACTGTGTGGTGTATTTTTGTGGTGCTATATTATGTTATTGTATGATTTATTACACAAATACTTTACACATTGCCTTCTAAGTTAAGCTTGACTGCTCAGTGCCAAGCTACCAGAAGGTGGGCACAGGATAGTTTGGATTGTTTGTGACTTACCCTGACTAAAGTGAGGGTCCTTGCTTGGACAGGGGGTCCCCTGACTGCCAACAAAAGACCCAATTTCTAACAGTAACTTTGCTATGTTTGGGGGTATAAGGTGAGGTATTCTCCCAGTCCACCCCTGGTTAGAGTTTTAAGGCTGGGTTCCTGAAGCAATAGATACATAGGTTGTCTAGTCCAGCGAAGAAAAAAAACCCTGGAAAGTACACACTGTCCTCAATAGACTTAATTTACTTCGCACAGTGTCTCCCAGCCATGCACGCATAGCATACTGTACAATAAACACCCTGGAGAAATACGTGGCTGACTCCATGGTGTTGATGAGGGCGAGATCTGCATGTAAAAGGTTTTTGCCCTGAGTCTACAATTCACTGGTCACTGTCCATCAGTCACTCCCTGGCTTAGCATGAGGGTGCAGTAGCCATCCTTGATTATGGGATGAGGGGGACACTTTAGGTATACCCCTTAACCAGCAGACCTCTGCTGTCAACCATCAGAGCAGAAATATGGAGCACCTCCAGGTGGCTCCCAGACTGCAGTGTCCACAGGGTAGGCCAGAATATATTGAACTTTGCGGGCTGGAGAGGTAACTGTATTCCATGTCAAGTGGGGCCTTTTGTTTCTGTAGGACACAGTCCATAGAATAGTATCCGATCAAAAGATAGAAACAAAAATCAAAAATTAACTTGAACAGGCTTGGGAAGGCAACAGCACTGAGATGCAGTTTGGGTTGGGGAGAGTGGTATTTACACTACTTATTCTGTGGTTTGCAGCTCACAGTCCCTGGACAGTACTTTTTCGACAGCCAGTCTTACCTTTGGAATTCCCAAAATGTCAGAAGAGACATCAAGGTCCATTTGATACTCTCCTTCTAATGATCTAACAAGTTTGACTGCCCTTCCCAAGCCTAGCTTCTCAGGAGATTCTCTAGGGAAATGGCACGGACTGTTGAAGGACGGAAGGTAAGCTGCTCGCTTTTTGTTGCTGCCTTCTTGATTCTGGGGACCGTGGATCAATAACTAGTACTACCCCTACACCCCAACCCTACTGGTATTTCACATCACCTGCTCAATATGCAAATCTCCTATTTCGAGCAGTATATAAACCACTCCGGTTTATTATCTTTTATCATACTGAAGCTGGGCAAGGGATTTCCTTAGAGAAGACTCCTGGTTCTGATCCAAGGGAATCACTCCTCGGACGACACCATTTGCCTAATCCTGACACTCAAACTCGAGTCCAAACAAGACTGCTGAATCTGGGGTATTTTAAGGCTTCTGCTGTCTGATACAAAATCAAAACAAGCACTGGCCTGACCAGGATTCTAAGTAGGAAATGTTTTTAGTGATGGACTAACAATGCTTTGGTTTGGCCCAAAGAAACGTTACACCTACACAACTGGCCCGGAGCACTGTGGGGGATTTCTCTTAAACTGTCTTTGTAATTTCTTCAAATACAAATGGGGACAAAATTAGGATTTTTTACATGATTACATTGCTCGATCTTGACCCTAACCGTATGTAGTAGGGTGCTTTACATAATCAACAAATACATTCCTTTTCTAACAGTGATAACTATACATGCTGTGGTGCCAAGAAAAGGTGATGAAGATAGAACAGATGAGGATTTATATCAGAGGCACAGGGTAAAGAATTTTCTAATTGGTTCCTCTTCAGTCTCTTTCCGAAGATTCTGAAGGAAGGGGCCATGTGAATCTCTACTGAGAAGGAGACGCAGACCATAGCAACATTGCCAGAAAGTGTTTAATGGTGCTCCAGCTGTCTCACAAGCCTTGCATAATAAACAAAATCCTAAATATAAAATTGCTATATATTGAGATAGAATATACTTATGGTCAACTGGTAGAATATTTCTATTGAGTGGGTCTTCAGCATTGTTGCTTGTAAATCTCACCAGAACCCAGAGGTGGCAGTAAAGGACTCTAATAAAGAGGGTACTTGTTATGTATTTTTTCTTTTTATATTGATTGTTTATTTTGAGGCAATCATCTTGGAAAAAGCTGTTTTCCTCAAAGTGCAGCTAGCAATGGTCACTGTTCAGAAATGTAGGCCCTCATTACGAGTGTGGGGGGTCTTAAGACCGCCAAACCCGCTGTGGCGGTCTTACCGCCACAGACCGGGTGGTAAAGATAGCTGTATTACAAGTAGGCCGGTTTGGGCCAAAGCCAAGCCGCCACAACGCCGCGCGGCCTACTGGTGTAGTCGCACCGACGCGGACGGCAGTGAGCTCCTCCTGGCCGGCGGCAGGCCTCAGACCGCTGGAAGTATTAGGAGGCAGCATACTGCCAGGCTTTTCACGGCAGTCGACCCGCCACGAAAAGCCTGGCAGGAACGCACCCAGCAACAGGAATCCACATTCCTGGCGCTGACACACGGACCCAACCGCTTACATCCATACACTCGCTCACTCATAAACACACACTCAGACACCCCGTCAGGAGATTACCCATTAAATCAAACTTCCACAGGAGCAGATGCCTTTTACCCAACTCCCTCCAACAGATTTGTGCTCAGACTTTAGCTGATTATCTGAACCCTGCATTCGCTAGGGGTAAAGGGGAATGGGAATAGAAAAAGAGAGACTGCCTCCAGATCCAGTTCCAGCCTGTGTTTCCCACTTGAAGATAGGATATTCAGTGTGTGCTTCTGTAACTTGTACCTTTCTTCTTATTGGGATTTCCTTAAAGGAAGGACTTGCAGTCGGGTGATTAGAGCACAGAAAAGTACATTCCTACTGCGCATTCAACTGTTCAGCCATTCACATTCACCCAATTCTATCGTTCTTCTAACCTGGATCTTTTAAGAGACTAGCCTCTCTCTAACAGAACAATGTTAACTTAATATCTTCTTTTCTCCAGGAGTCAGAGGTATCCAAGGTTCTCTGGAGAACAGTTCAAAAGTTCACAAATATACAATCTACTAATGTCTTTTTCAGGAAACGAAAACTCCTTCTCAAGGTTCAGTTTTCTCAATCACAGTCTCTAGGAATTAGTCTGAGCACTGAAGTTTGTCTCTAAGACTGGTAGGTCTGCTAGATGAAGAGCTTTTGAATATATATGTACATGTATATATTGGCAAGTCTGGAAATTATACAAAAGGATTCCTTACTGCAGTTGCTTGAAGTTCTGTTTAGCCAAAACGAATTCTCCTCAGAAACCCAATAGCCAGTTGTTGGAAGGAGGAAGATATTCTGCTTCTCCAGAAGGGAAAAAGTAGCTGGTGTGCACACCGTAACAAGAAAAATAATTAATTACTCAAAACTGGAAGAATTCTCTATGAAACAAAGCGCCTCAGGAACACTGCTCATTCTCCTCAGGATGACAGTTGAAGTGCACAGCTCCCAGAGAGAAACAGCTGGAGGGAAGCTTCAGCAAGTGACTAAGGTAAAAACACTAGAGTGCTGACCTCACAAACATTTGTGGCCACCATCTTGAGTGTCAGTTAAACCTGAAGAAGCTAGTTCGAAGAGCAGCCTCTGCAAGAGCCACCGGGAGTGAGGACGCCGCTGCAACCAATGTGGGTACAAGGAAAAGGGGAATCGTTTTTGCTGAGGGAAGAACTTAACAACACTGGCAATAAGTTTCCTGAAACCCCCATTGGCACACATACACACACTCAGACATCCCCATTGGCACACATACACACGCTCTCAGGCACCCCCATTGGCACACATACACGCACTCAGACAGATACCCTCATCCCTCTGCATACAAACACACGTGCACTCGCACCTCAACACCCTCCCCCCCTCTGCTTCCATTCGGACACACACCCTCCACGCACACATGCATACACAGACGCAATCACGCACACCCATTCTGCTACACATACACGCACACACCACACACATGCACCCAACACCCACCACCCCCTTTCGGACGGTCTGCTTATCTGTTTCGGCGAGGTGGTCGTCTGGGAGGGGAGGGCCTCTTCCACCGCCAGCACGCACCACTGTACAGGACACAGCTGTGCCATATTACGCATCGTAATAAGGTGGAAGGAGTCCCATTGGCATGGCAGTGCTGGCAGTGGAATCGCCTCTCTTCCTCTGTCGGCCAGGCCAACGGGGTCGGATTTCCACCCGCAAACAGGCAGAAATCCAAAGCAAGTCCAAATATGGTGGTCTTTGGACCGCCAACACTGGCGGTCTGTTGGCGTCAGCGGGTTTGGCGGTCTTGCAAAAAGACTGCCAAAGTTGTAATGAGAGCCTGAGTGTTTTGGCCTCTTTTACTTTTCCCTCATGAATTGTGCATGTAATAAAACAATGGACAATGGTGGGGGTCAGTAGATTTAGGCAATTCTGTGGCTGCAGCATTTCCTAGATAATAGTGGATTAACTGTATTTCCACATAATAGCAAAATTATCAGATTTCACCAAAACAGTAGTTTCAATCTCAAATAGATAAAAATGGTAGAGATAGAAAATGTGCTGCATAATTTTGTCCTCAATGCTGCGTAGCCCTAGGTCCCCTGACAATATTTAAGCTCTGCAGGGTAGTATAGTAACTGTCATTATGTTTATGAAATCAGTTTTTCACCGGCAACCTTGAACTATTTCTAATATTTAATACATCCTTGTAAAACATGGGTTTTTATACCACCGCATTCTATACAATAAAAGCACCAAAAGATGTCACATAATTACACAGTGGCGACTTCCACTGTGTAATATATGTAAATATATTTCAGGCATTTTTTCCATTGAACTGCCCTGTAATATTTGCCTCTGTGAATGGATTTGCGCGAAACACAGCAGTCTACTTACTCAGTCAGCTAACTTTCCATGGCAAGTTTCATTAAGATCCACCCGATTAAATAGTAAGTGGGGGTGAAAGGTGATATCCCATTTTAGCTCCCACAGGAAGTTTTGCTGATATCTGCAGCACACATTGCTTATCAGCTTTGCACCAAACATAGCAGGAAAGTAGAACTTCACCCAGATTACGATCCATTTTTGGTTTGTTGTAAATCAGTTTAGTGTTTTTAAGGCACAAATGTGTCAAATCACTTTTGTGCGTGACAAATGACCCTGAATTATGTTGTGTGTGTTCATAACCATAACTAGCGAATTTTAGTGGCTTTACCCATTTGAGCCTGAAACTTAACTCATTTTTTAATTGTTTTTTACTGGAAAATATATTAATTGAAAACTTTTGAGTTGGTCCTTTTCATCTATTGTTTGGTTAATTTGCCTTTCACATTTTCCTTTGCCCACCAAGGCGCACTCCCTGCAGCCGTGGTTCTGCCCACTTTAGCCATGGCTCTTGCACAAGGAATGATGCAATTTTTCTTGATCACATGTGCACATTCGCCTAACAAGAAGTTTCTATTACCAGGGAAGGTAAGTTAATAATTTACATTGTGAATGCCTGTTAAGTTCTGTTGTTTATCCATTTTGTTTCATTATTACGTTTTAGTTATCTTTGTTATCTTTGTTTGGTGTCCTATTGTTAAACGAATTCAAGGCCAATATTATCTCTTCATTGCACCAATAAGAATATTTTGTTCTGATATGTATTATAACTAAACATATTTTTTGTATCTGCTGTAATTAACCCTGCATGCTTAGAAGCATTGTAGTAGATTAAAATATATATCATGATTAACTTATTCTTAAATTTCATTTTTATGGCGCGCATTTGGTCATCATGTTTAACATCTTTTTTAAGGTCTGCCATTTGGGACAGCTTAAGTTGCCTTGCCAGACCATTGTTTTTCTAAAAAAAAAAAAATGAAATGAATATGTAATATACATACATAAGTGGGTTTCTGATCAGCAGGATTCATCCATTGATCTGTTCAGTTGTCATTTACATTTTGCTTCCAACCACCACACCACACAGGATGGTGCAATGGGTTGGTCTAGTTTATATTGGCTCTCTCCACTTTCAGTAATTACACAAAGCCTGTGCACACTGTTCACATCCTGCTAAACATAGTTCCTTTGTCTTTAGTGTTAAACTTGGTTCCAACTCTCCTTTTTCATGTTAATTATTTTATTAATAATAACTTTAAATATCAGCTATTGATGGTGATTTATTTAATGCTCCTTTTTCAAAGTTCTAAAGTGTTTAGGTGACAGTGTAGCTGCTTACGATTTGAGTGCTTATTTTGCTGTTTTTTTTAGGCTGAGCACAGGGTGTTGGTATGTATGTGGGCTTTTAACCATGCCCATCACTATCACTCGGTTGTGGGCTTGCCGTTCAAAAATCCTTTGATGACATAGGTAAATGGTTCATGTTTGTCCCTCCTTAGGGAGGTTTTGTTACCGCCTCGGCTATCGGCCCTGTTACATGGGTAATTGCACTTTTGCCGATAAGTTTAACTGCAAGCGAACTTCTTTTTTCTTTTGTGTGTCTCTTCACGCTGATGTTCATGGTAGCCGTAGCGCTGTGAATCGTTCGCTTATGTGAAACTGTTTTACTTTTATTTTCAATTTATGTGGCAAGAAAAGTCCGGTTAGAAGTTTACTTCGCTAATAGCTCTAACTCAAGCAAATGCAAGACTCGTTGTATTGCAAGTGCTTGTTTATTTTTGTCTCTTTCATAAATGATACGAAAATGCAGTGCCCAACTGAAAGACTTTCATATTAGGAAACATAATCACTAGTAGAACGGCCACATCACTATTTTTCAAATTTAAAAAATCTGGAACAAACATACTGCAGCTATGTTTTATTTTATTTTCCCTTTTGAGGCACGTTTTTGTAATAAAAATATATATATCCTTCACATTAAACTACCAAAGCCAGAAATCTAGGCTTTGTCAATGTCTCTTTATTTTTGTGGCATTTTCTTGCAATAAATATTTTCAAAAATGTAACTGTTGGACCAACTTGGCAAAGACAGGCTCTGTTGGCCTTGCCAATGCTTACCTATTTTTGGCCAGGGCAAGTAGTAATGATGCCTTCCCTCTTCATTTTTTGCGTTCTCCTAATTATGATATTGTTCTGCCCAATTATTTTGGGGCGTTCATATCTACTGTCTCTTCGGAGAAATATAGAGTTTTTAATTTACTGCATACCTCGAGGCTGAGAGTTCAGTGAAATGAAGAAAGGAGTGATGTAATTGACTTCCTAGCTCCTAATGAGACAAGTCGAGCAGCTGAGTGTAAGGCCATCTTTAATGGTGCTACCCTGGGTTTAAGGAGGCCACTGAACAGGGAATTCCTGTAGTCCATTCTAGGCACTACCATGGCTTGGATCAAGGCTTCATGCCTGCTCTTGGCAGCAAATGTCTGATAATCCAAATTGATCTGGGGTGATGGCGGGTGCTTTTGACAATGGCTTTTAAGTGGGAATCCTGACTCAGTTGTGAGCCAACGCTAACACCCACTTATTTAGCAGCAGAGACTTTTAGATGGGCTGTTCAACAATGCCATTTGGTAGACCACAATTCAGTGTGTGTGTGAGAACCGAGATCTGTTTTCTGTGCATCGAGTGTAAGCTTCATGTTCCTCATTCAGATCTGTATGTGATTAGGATCGGAGGCTATTTTAGCAGTCAGTTCTCAGATACTGGTGAAAAGAGATACCATGTTGTTGAAGAGTTTCACCAACATGTTCAACATAGAAATTGAAATGCGTAGCAGCCACTATTGTTGCGCCTTGTCGTACATCGAGGCAAGTTTACAAAAAAAAAAAATTTCCAAGTTTCACCGTTTAATTATCAGTGTGTGAGGCAGGATTTGAACAGTTTCAGAACTGGTTTTGCAACCTATGCACGCCTTTATGAAAGGTCTTCATTATTAATAGCAACTGCAGAGGATAGGACAGGTGCACTAAAAGGCAAGTGTTCCATTACTCAAAGAGTTCGAGGGAGTCAACTATGAATTTGAGAAGCCTTGTTTCCGTGGTATGCCCTGACCTAAAACCTGATTAAAAAGGTCGTAGGAGGATGTTTTAAAGAACTATTCATCAAGCTGGACAGCCTCACATTTCTCTGAGCTTTGCCAGAAGAGGGAGTCCAATTATGGATCTTATGTTCTCTGTTTTGATTGGGTCAACATCTGCTTTCTTTGTTAGAAGTTGTACATGTCCAAATTTGAGAATATTAGATACAGAACTATTTTACAGTGTGGTGGTACTTCAATTTAGTCAGAGATGTAAGGCATTTTGGTGTACATTAGCCAGGAATGAAGGGGTCACCAGAAAAATGGAATAGTTTGATCTTCAAGATGCCTTTTTTTGTCTATTGTCTGGGGTGATGATTTAGTTGAGAGGTCCCTTGGGGATAAAGGTTTTAATATCAGTAGTGGGAACATTCTTGAAATTTCTCCGCACAGTGATTAAGGTTCAAAAGTAATTGGCAGACTTGCCACATCTAGATTTATGGGTGGGAGTGAAGGATTGTTTTAGGGTACTGAAGAGCTCTGTTGGCTGGTTCTTAACTTATTTGGTTTGGATAGAAAAACTGCATATCTTGACTACGTTGCATCCTAAGATGAATATGAAGGACAACACATGTATAAGAATCAAAAGAAATGCTTCTCATTCAAACTAGATAATTAAGTGTAGAAAAGGCATTTAAAAACACTTCAAGCTCTAGTCTATAGACGTCTGAATAATGACTATATTAATAGATTATCAATAATAAAATAAGTGATAGTGAAAACAAATTGAATGCTGATATCTCTAGAAACAGAATGTCATAGATACCTGCATGATCAGGAGCCCCTTTGAGTGCATCAGCAGTGTTGCCTAATGGAATATCACGCAGGAGCCAATACAGGACAAGATTATTGCAGTGGCCAAAATGATTAACTGTGACACCAGGGGCAAGACTGAACCGAAAGGGTGTAAATGAAAGAAGCAGATTTGGGACACAGTAATTGCATGTCGAATGAAAATCTGTTCATCGATGAAGGGCACTCCAAGGCTACAAGCCAGACGTGACAGTAAGAATTTTTAAGTTTACCCTGGCGTTAACTGGCATACAAATAAGTACCCTGACCTAGAGTTAATACCATTGTGCACTTCTTCCCCGTTCCTACTATCGAGCGACCCCTCTCCTTACCTTCCAACCTCTGAATGTCCTACTCTACCTACTCACATCCTAATCGAAATTTTGCCTTATTTTCTTCACTTGCCCACATCTCATTCCTTATATCACAACCTCTGCTTTCTTTTGAGATTGTTTAACTAACTCCCTGCAACCTATCAATACATACTTTTTTGTAGCTCATCGATTCATCCCTCCAATAATTTGAACGATCTCACATCACATAACCCCTACCAAGATGACACGTTACTTCATTGTCACTCAACACTAAGAAACTGAAGTAAATGCAAGACTAAACCTAACGACCACTATAATAACCACCAGCGTTGGCTTCTTGAGTATTGTGCTACTCGCTGTAAAACTTTGCAACATCTTGTTATGGATTGTAAGCAGTACATAAATTAAATCGCAATAAAATCTTTCCCAATTAACCCAACCTACTAATAGTTTTGATGCATGTGAGGTTGCCTTGGGTGTGAGCCCTGGGCAAGCAACAGCCACAATCCCTTGTAGGGTGAAACACAAAGACCCATATTTCTACTTTTTTAGCGCCGATTTTTGTGGCAAAAATGGCACAAACTTACAAAATACAATTTTATTTTGCAAGTTTGGGCCACTTTTTCATAAAAAAATGATGCAAATGAGGCGCTAAAAAAGTATAAATATGGGCCAAAACGTCACTAAATTAAGCTGTGCTTAATCCTGAGTCATTTTGCACTAAAGGCAACCATGCTTAACTTAGAGGCAATGTGTAAAGTACTTATGCAGCACACAAACAGTAACTAAAAACACAACACAAGAAAACCCCCAAACCATTGTAGAAAAAAAGAGTACATTTTAATAAATTATTTGACACCAAAAGAACAAAAACCCAATCAGTAGAACTAGAGTTATGAATTTCTAAACAATAAACTGCAAAACAGCACCTAAAAGCAGAAAGCGCCAACCTCAGCCATTTGGTTGTGCTGGACCTGTTCAAAGTCAAAAGTTCAGGTTGATCGCAAAATAAAGTGTGGGTCGGACTCAGTCCTAGATTAGCTCAGCTGAAGGTTTACTTTCTCAAGTTTTGTGCCAAGAGTCCTATTTGAGTTGGAGAGGGTCGTGAGGAGCAAGTAGAGCATTGCGTGCAGCAGTTGGTGAGGTGCGAAAAGCAGGCTGGGCGTCGCTGACGGGCAGGCTGGAGGTTTGCATTGGTGGTCCCTCATGGACTGTTGAAACTGCTGTGCAAAGAGATAGGCTGGTAGTGGCTCGCACTGGATTTCGGTGTGAATCGCACGGTTCTGGTGTGAACAGGCCCATTCTCAGTCACGAAGAGACCAAAAACCTGATTTCCAAAGCTCAAGAGCCATGCTAATGGTCCAGGACCTGAGAGTCACTACTTGAGGGTCAGGAGCTTGCTGAAGATGGGTCGAGGAGCTGTTGAGGAGCTTATTATGTCATTGAGGCTTAGATTAGGAGGCCAGCAGGGTAGCCCGTTGAGTCACTCTAGGGTCCTTAGTTCAAGATGAAGGTATAGGTCCAGTTCTTCCTCCCCAGGCAAGAAGGCAGCAGGTCAGCACAACCAGGGAGCAGCTCCTTCAGAGTAGACGTCCAGCAGAGTGGTGGTCCTTGTAACAGCACAACAGTCCTTCTTCAAGGCAGAGTACCCACAGGCCCAGAAGCGTACTGAAGAAGTTCAGTGAATGACCTATTTTTATACCCTGGTACCCTTCTATTGGAAGGTGGGAGAAGCTTCTGGAGCCTTCAGGTGCCTTAGCCACTCTATACAGGAGGTCATTCTCCCAATATATGCAATGATCTCCGGAGGTATCACCATCTGTGTTGCCTCATGCCCTCCAGGATTGGGCACTCCCTCTGTGCTTTACAGAATTCCTTCCTGGTGGGCCCCCCTTCTGTTTGCAATCCAGCAAGCTCAGGCAGGTCACCAAGGGAGACAATGCCCTCCTGGGTGAGCTCTGGGGTGGCCTCCTGTAGCATCCCATCCACCTCCTCTGGGAGACAATCAGGGGCTGACCTCCCATGACCCTTGCCGTGCCCTCTCTTGGCAACTGTCTGGATTATTTTTCCAGGCTCCAAACCTTTGAAGTGCATGGAGTTTCCTGACTCCCCTGCTGTGGCATCAAGCAGGCAGCAGTGACTATATAGGTTCCTTAGGCCCTTTGTGTGGTGGCAGAGGTTATTCAGTTGTAAACGGAGCTATGCTAAGCCCCTCCCTGCCTCCTTCACATCCTGGCAGCAAATGGCCCACCCAGGCACACATAATCCCACAATTGTGTCACTCTCTGGGAGGAATTCACATTGTCTGTCAACTACACTAGTCATGTGACCCAAGACAGGTGGCAGGCACAAAAGGCTAAGGGCAGGAAAACAGCAACTTTCTAAAGTGGCATTTTAAAACTTGTAATGAATAATCCGACTTTACCATTAAGGAGGGTTTATCATTGCTATTTCTTAGGTACTTAACATGACATATCTATCTACTTCCAATTAGGATTTACAGCTTATTAATTAAATATAATAAAGAATCCCCATTGTTATCCTATGGAAAGGGTAGGCCTCACTGAAGTGAAACATGAATTTGGGAGTTTTTCAAGACCAGGACAAGTAAAGCTTAAAAGTATATGTCCAACCTTTTAGTTACACAGCACCCTCCCTGTGGGCTACCTAGGGCCTGTCTTAATGGTGACTTACAATAGAAGGGGAGTTTTAATTACAGGCTCTAAGTATATGGTCTACCACTCTATAAGTAAATTAAATATGCCAAATAGGTATATGCCAATCAAACCATGTTCAGTGAGCACAAGCACTTTAGCACTGGTTAGCAGTGGTAAAATGCACAGAAACGTAGGGCAAACAAAAAAAATGACAGCAAAAAACTGGAGGCAAGTAGGCAACAAGTTTGGGGGAAGGCCACCTTAAGGCTGGCAGGTCAAACACATGTCCCCCCCAACTGAAAGTGGGGGAGAACTACACAACCTCCTGGGACGTCTCATCACTAAGGCAGAAGAACCCGGAGAGACCATCAGGAATGTAGTTGTCTTACCCAGGTCTGTGTTCCACTGAGACGTCCATTACCTGTAGAGAGGTGGACCACCTGAACACTTTTGGATTTTCACCCCTCATTGACATTAGCCACGTGAGGGGCCTGTGGTCTGTCTGAACTTGGAAGTGAGTCCTAAACAAGTATAATCTCAGCTTTTTCAGACCATAGCAAAGGCTTCTCTTTCAATAGCACTCCACCTCTGTTCCATGGGAGCTGTGATAAAACTGCCCCTATGCCATGCCCTGAGGCATGAGTCTGAACTATAAATCCTTTGGAAAAGTCAGGGGCCTTCAATTTAGGGGCTGTGCACGTGGCCTCTGTGAGGGTGTCAAAGGCTCTCTTGCAAGAATCTGTCCAGATCATCATCCTTGGCTGCTTTTTAGAAGTCAGCTCAATCTTAGGGGGAGTAAAAATTGTGTCATACCCCTTGACAAACATCCTGTGATGCCCAGATAGGCCCTCATCTTAGTTTGAGTTTCTGAGGGCTCCCAGGTCAGATTGGTCTCTATCTTGGTGTGGAGAGGCTACACCTTACCCCCACCCACCAGGTTCCCAGGTACGCCACAGACCCCTCCTGCCCTATCTGGCACATACTGGCCTTGATAGTCAGGCCTGTGTTTTTCAGGGCCTAGAGCACTTCCTGCAGGTGGAAGAGATGGTCCTTCCAGCTGCTACTGAAGACAGATATGTCATCCAAGAACACAGCACTGACGGCCTTCATACCAGCCAAGACCTGGTTCACCTGCCTGTGGAAGGTGGCAGGGGGGTTGTCAGCCCAAAGGGCATCACTTTAAACTGATTGTGGCCCTCTGGAGTAGAAATGGTTGGCCTCTCTTTGGCCTCTTCAGTTAGTGCAATCTGCCAGTATCCTGAAGTCAGGTCAGAGATACTCAGGAACTTGGCAGCCCCTAGCGTCTCAATGAGCTCATCAGATCTGAGGATGGAATCATTAGTTTTAATAGCTGAGTTAAGATGCCTGTAATCCACACAGAAATGGAGTTCTGGGGTGGCACCCAGTGGGGAGGCTTTTGAGGCTTTTGTTACTGGCTGCAACATCCTAGAGACTTCATCTTTGATGTTGGTCCTCACTTTAGCAGCATATGTTGTTTTTGACAGGTGGGGTTGTCTCCTGTGGTCATTGGTAGACAAATGTGTAACCCCAGGAGTGACGAAAAACAGAGAGGCAAACTGCCCCAACAATTGACAACAGTCCATGTACTGTTCTGGGTTCAGGGAAGGGGAGAGATTGACACCTTCCATTACCCCATCTTTCCTTTTTTGATGACAGAAGGTCAGAGAGAAGTTGACTCTACCTATTTTCCCATCATTTATCACCAACAGCATGGTGACCTCAGACCCCTCTAAGTGTGGCTTGAGGCAGTTGATATGGAGGACATTTAAAAGGTGTCTGGGGGTCTTTAGGTTCAACAGGTAGGTGGCCTCCCCCTCCTGTCAACTATCTCCTAAGGCCCAGTTCAACAGTCTTAGAGGACTGTGGGCTCCACGGGCTCCATTACTCACACTTTTTGCCCAGGGTGGAATTCCACAGGGGTAACCGTCTCATCATACCACTGCTTCATCACCTCCTGGCTAGCCTCCAAGTTATCAGAAGCCTTCTTCCAGAATTTGGCCATCTGATTCTGGGGGGACTAGCACGTAGTCAATCAAATCCTGGGGATGCTTCTTGGGAACTTGCTTCCACCCCTTATTACCCAGACTGAGAGGTCCCTAAACAGGGTGACCATACAGAAGTTCAAAGACATTAATTGCTACCCCCTTTTGTGACACCTCCCTGGAGACAATGAGCAGGCATGCTAAGAGGACGTCCCACTTCCACCTGATGGGCCCAGATAGGCTCCTTAATGGTCTTGTTGAATCTGTCAACAGCCCACTTGTTTGTGGATCTTAGGGTGTGAAGTCATGGCATGTATGCCCACATAAAGTTGGTGCCTCTGTCAGACACCACTTCTTTGGGGAAACCCTCTCTGGTCAAAATGCCTATCAGGCCTCTGGCCACTGCAGGTGCAGTAGCATTCCTTAGGGGTTTGGCCTCTGGGTGGCTAGTGGCATGGTCCTTGAAGACCAGGATAAACCTGTTTGACTGAGGCTATCTTGGGATCCAAGGTCCCTACAATGTCGATGCCCACCCTTTCATAGGGGGTGCTAATAACAGGCAAGGAATTCAGGAAAGCCTTTAGCCTTTACCCTGTCTTCTCACTGGCCTGGCAGGTTCAGCAAGTCCTACAGAATGTATCTGCGGAAACTTTCATCTAGGGCCAGTAAAAGTGGGACCCAAGCCTGGCATAGGTCTTGTCCTACCCCAGATATTCTGCCATGGGTATCTCATAAAGCAGCTGCGGTAAGAAGGGCCTGTAGCATTGGGAAACTACCAATGCATGTGTTGCTCCACGCACAGGTGCCTTAGGCTCACTACAGGAGGGCCACCACCTCCCCAGGACAATTCATACAAATTAAGGGGGAGGGAACGGACGGCCCCTCCATGACCCCGGAGATGGAATAAAATAATGAAGTGGGTCTGTCGTGGACCCCAGAGACCACCACCTTCCTAGGGCTAAATTAAACATTGGAGAGGAGCCGCGCGGCCCCCTCGTGGAGACAGACATGGGCCTGGGACGGCCACCCCCGGGACATAGCGTTTTGCTCCGACTTGGCAGGAGCTGTGACAGCTTGTGCCAAGTCAGACCAAACACTCGGCTTCCAGCGGGCGAGAGCTGTCAAAGTGTTCCTGCCCACTAGAAGCGGAGGTTTAATCTCTTTCCCTGCCCGCAGAGATGCAGGCAGGGAAAGAGATGGAACCATTGCTCTTGCACACAGGGAGCTGCATGTTTAGTAGCTCCCTGTGTAAAATAGCAGTGCCGACTCCCGCAGTAGGCAGGGAGCCAGCAGGGACCTTGAGGCTCCTCCTGTGATTTCATTGCAAACTGGGAGACACCCAGGAGACATGGCTGGGCCCCGAGTGATGGGGTCCTCTGGGCTAAAATCGGCCCAGAGAGGGAGGCTTTGCAGCCCCCGCCCCCCTCCATTTGTTTATGCCTGGGGTCTCGGGGGCTAAAATCAGCCCAGGGAGGGCGGCCTTGCGGCCCCTCTTCTATTAAGTGTGTTTACTCAGCAATTCCATATTGAAAAACTTTCTGAAATCCTTGGTGGAAGTGAATGATTCTCTAATCTATTGGGACGCAATCTGTATGTGACTGTGACGAGTGGGTCCTTTCTTGTCCTCTCCTGGTGAAAGCACTCCATGGTTCTCTCTCTAAATTTCTACGAGTAAGGAAATGTGCAAATCACCTGGAAGCTTCGCACACTTGGCCCCACACCGCCCACCTTAGTAGTATGCAAAGGTCTTCCCAACTTTTGCCAGGATGGTGAACAGCTTACCAAAGGGGCCCCAGTGCGTTTGCAACTGATTTTGGTGGTGTGTTTTTGATGCCGAGGCATATGAGGACATCTCCACAAAACAAAGAAGCACGTACATCATATAGATAACTGGAAGGGCCATGGTTTGGTGGAGATTTACATCTTTGTAGTCTCGTTGGACTCTCTAGGATTCATGTAATCACCTATTTCTAGATAAAGACACACCAGGAACAATCATATTGGGAAAACGCACCCATCGTCACTGGTGACATTTCCTTGTGCTCCATTAAGCAGCTGTAATGTGGAATATGTACTGGACATTTACCCATGGAGGCAGAAACAACTCCACTGGGGTAGATATTTTGTGCAAAACTGTGGACTCTTGTTGGATAAAAAGGCAAGTGAGTTTGGGGCCGAAGGCCGTGCGCAGTGGTGATTGGATTAATGTATAGTAATTAAAATTTCTTTATGTTAAAAAAAAAAAAACATTGAAAACCACTGCCAAAACACAAAGATTACAGGGATGTTATAGTTAGGAAATAGAATTTAAAACTACATAGAAATTCACTTAAAAAGCCAAAGTTTACAGGAATGTTATAGTTGAATAGTCTGAATTTACTCACACAAAACAATAGAAATTCAGCAGTTATAGTTAGAGTTATTTCAAATAGCTATAACTCACGCTCTCACCATGCACTGCTAATTACCCCAGATATTACAGCACTCATGACACCATTTACAACATCAATAAAATATCAGTGAAACATTAGCAGACAAATTACTGAAGAAAAAACCACTGCATGGCGGGTGCGCAAGTTATAGTTACTTTAGAGTGCGAGTTATAGTTACTTGAAATAACTAACTGCTGAATTCCTAAGGTTATGCACAAGTAAATTCAGAACCTAACTATAACATCCCTGCAACCCAGGAAGTTATAGTTAGGACCATATGTTAATAGAAAAAGTGTTTTTTAACTCGCCGGTGCCACTGGCACCGTTGGATGAATCTTCCCGTTTTTTCTTTTTTTTTAAAGTGTGCCAGTGATTTTTGGGGTGGTCCATCAAGCGGGGGCTGAAAAAAGGGGGTGAAAGGCAAAAAAAGTGTGTTTCCCATGTTAATCCCCACAGGAGTTTTTTTTAACACTACCTCAGTCCAAACCGCTGGACGCAATTACTCCAAATTTGGCAGAAAGGTAGCTTTCTGTCCTCAGATTACACTTTAAGTTTGTTGGTGTGAATCCGTTCAGTAGTTTAAGAGGAATTAAAGCAAAACCAAATTTGTATATCTACGGCCGGATCCTCCTTGACGATTTGGCAAATAGGAACAGCTTGTACAGAGATCTGCAGAGCTCCGATTGGCTGCTAACACTTCAACCAAGAAGTGTTGACAGCTATCTTGGGACTCAGATTCAGCCAAGTCCCAGAAAGAGTGAAGAAAGAAAAAAGAAAAGGAGCCAGGGTACGGATACCCTGACCCCTTAGCTCTGGTGCTGGGGTCCCAGAGGGTCCCCACCTTTTGAAAAAGGTTTTGCAGCATATTCGCTATGATGTCACAAATTTGCTACATCGCAAATTTGTGGCAAAAATGTAAAGAAAAAAACAAGCACAGTCCCCTGCACTCGTTTTAATAACGCCCCCTGGTGAGCCAGGACCCATGGCCATATGCAAAATAAAGGAGTGGGGCATACGGGACTCTCCTCCTAGGGCATTTTTATGCACCTGGGACGGCCACCTCTGTGGGGCAAATGATGAAATTAATGTGGGGGCCCATCCTGCACCCAGGACAAATGATAAGATTAATGCGGGGTGGGGCCCACGCATACCCTGGGACTGCCACCTCCCCAGCGCAAATGATAAAATTATTGAGGTGGGGGGGGCCACCACTTCCCTGGGGCAAATGTTGAAATTAATGCAAGGGGGCCCCCACGCAGCCCCGGTGGCTGCCACCTCCCTAGGGCTAAGGATCAAATTAATGTGGAGTGGCTTGCCCACCCCACCCCTCGCAGCCACATTAGAAACTAGGTCCTAACTGTAACTACCTAGTGGCAAAAAAAAAAATATATATATATATATATATATACATATATATATATATATATATACACACATACATACACACTATAAAAACAAAGGTTACAGGGACGTTATAGTTAGGTTCAGAGTTTACACACATAAAACTATATAAATTAATCAGTTATAGTTATCTCAGGAAACTATAACTTGTGCCCTAAGATACCTATAGATCACGCCCTCACCATAGTTTTCTGATCAATAATTGCATTGCAAATGTTGCAGTGATATTGTCAATGATGTCACAGAAGATGTCATGACTGAAGTTGTATGTGGGGTAATTAGCAGTGCAAGGCAAGGGTGTGATATAGTTTCTTGAGATAACTACAACTGCTAAATTTCTATGGTTTTATGTGTGTAAAATCTGAACCTAACTGTAACATCCCTGTAACCTTTTGTGTTTTTTTTTTTTTTATTTCATTTTTTTAAAATAAAATTCAATTTCCTAACTATAACATCCTTGTAACCTCTGTTTCTTTTCAGTGAATTTATAGGGTTGTTGTAATGCTATTTCCTAACTACAATGTCCCTGTAATTTTCAGTCAAGTTCTATATATTTTTTTTAACTGAAAGTACTATTTAAATACCATACAATAATCCTACCACCACCTGTGGCCATCAACACCACCCTGTGGGTGTGTGAGTGGATGTGTGGGTGTATGTGTGGGTGTGGGTGGATATGTAGGTGTGTGAGTGTATGAGTGGGTGTGTGTGTGTGGGTGGTTGAGTGGGTGTGTGAGTGTGGGTGGTTTTGTGGCTCTGAGTGGCTGTATGGGTGTGTGAGTGGGTGTGTAAGTGGTTGTGTGAGTGTATGAGTGGGTGTGTGATTGGCTGTGTGGGTGAGTGGATGTGTGGGACTCTGACTAGTGGGCCAGTGGCTGCATGGATCTGTGAGTGGGCATGTAAGTGGCTATATGGGTGTGTAAGTGGGTATGTGAATGGTTGGATGGATGTGTGAGTGGTTGTGTGGGTGGGACTGTGAGTGGGTGTTTTTTTTTTTTTTAAATTGGGGTCTGGATTCACACGGGGACGCATGAGCACCCAGGTTGATCCATTAATTTCTTGCTCATGGGGAGGTCCATCACAGACCCCTTAATAGGTCTCATGGGGTCAGGGCACCTCTAACCAGACCCATTATGTAATATTTGCACTTTATTTCTACCCTTGGGAACCATGTCCCGATTCACAAAATGGTGGCCTGTTTTGCCTCACTAATGACCGAGCTGAAACAACCACGCACTGACAAAAATCTCTGGAATGCGCTTCTTAGTCCAAAGAAGACATTTATTACTTCACTTCGCAAGGTTCGTAAAAGGAGATTAGCATGCTGAAAGCACACTTTTAAAAATGGTCAGAGCAATGAAATGAAAACATGTACAAATGATTATCCACTGCAATACACATGGCAAATATATGTATCTTTATTATAATGCAAAGCAAATAATGAATTAAAAAAATATGCATCACCATGAGGCACGGGCACAACTGCTTCATTTCCCTCCTATTCAGCATCAGATCGCCAGATCCCAGAATCGATCAAGGAGAGAGAGCTCGATTATCCTCACGGGAAGGATGACACACCCCAGCATCCTGGGCATGTCTGAGATCTGCATTACTCTCAGTCCCCGGTCCATCTGGTCTCGGCCTCTTATACTTTGCACAAACAAGAGAAGAAAATTCTAGAACCTCCCTCTCACTGCAGAAGTTTATTTATTCAAAAAATGCTGATTGCTTTAGGCCAGATTTGAAAATAACACGTCAGGACTTGGCCACAATCCTAAGGTGCCACTTCAAAACAAGACCGTTCCCTGCCATCTTAGTACATTCTAATTAGCCTAAGCCCTTGGTGGGAAAGAACACAAAAAATAAAAACATGAGCACATTGTACAACGTGGAAAACTACTTGCAACTTTTAACATGGCGGTGGCTAATGGTAAAATAAAGTCAATAGGCATAATGAATCTGGTGGTCACTAATGTGACGGTGTGCTGCTAGGCTAAGTGCAACATGGAGTCAATGGTCAAAACATAATTATCATTACATTGCCCCATATTTTCTTTCAGGTTGCAGCCAGCAGTCACGGCTTTGCTGCTGGTGCTTGGATCTGGGTCTCTAGATACACATAAATCTTTTTTCTTTAATAACTCCAAAACAACTGAAAACATTTACACCAAATTACAAAAAGATATCTTTGGCGCAGCTTGACGAATCTTCACAGAACTTTTTCAAAACATTCAACGCTCACGTCAGCTGCTGTCTGGAAGGTACCTGGTCAATCCGTCAAGTGGGGACTGAGAAAAGCGGAGGGGGGGTTAAAAAAAGGTAAGTTTCCAATGTTAATTCCCATAGGTATTTTGAACATGTCTACAGCTGAAACCACTGGATGGAATTATACCAAATGTGGCAAAAAGGCAACTCTTGGCCCACAAAGTGCCCTTTTTGTTATTTGGTGTAAATCCATTCAGTATTTTTTTTAATATTAAAGAAAAAACAAATTTATTTATATAGGAACGCAAAGGCTCTGCAAACCCTCCCGATTGGCTGCCAACACTTCAACAAGAAAGTGGAGCCAAGTCTCTGAAAATAAGATTAAAAGAAAGAAAAGGGGCCTGGGTAGGGGCACCCTGACCCCTTAGCTCTGGTGCTGGGGTCCCAGAAGAACCCCACAGGGAAAGAAGCATTTTTAAAAACAATTTTTGTCAGGAGTCACGCTGGATCCAGCAAAAAAAAAAAAAAAAAAAAGAGCCACTTGTTTTATAGACAGTCCCCCGAGTGGGCCAGGTCCTTGGGGCAGAAGATAAAATCAAATGCAAGAGGGCTGCCCACAGCCCGGGGACCGCCACCTTCCCAGGGCTAGAATCTAAATAAATGTGTGGGGGGAGGGGTGCCCGGGGCTCAGCAGATACGGGGATCGCCACCTCCCCTACCAAGAAAATGTAATCAAATGCGGGGGGACAATCTGCCACCTGCAGCCCAGGGGACTGCAACCTCACCTTGGTAGGAATATATAATAAAATGTGACCGCCACCTCCCCAGGGTAAATTTAAATAAGGAAGGTGGTCCGTTGCAGACCCCCAGAACTGAGGACCACCACCTCCCTGGGGCTAATTGAAATGTTAGAGGGGCCACGCTGCCCCCTCATGGAGCCAATAATGGCCCTGTGGACCACCACCCCCCAGGGCAGTCTCCTGGTATGTCCTAGGGTTTCCACCCCCTCTGACTCAGAGTAAACACTCCGGTTCCAGCAAGTGAGAGCTCTCACTTTCTGGAAGCGGAGGTTTCCTCTGTTTCCCTGCCTGCAGACATGTGGGCACGAGTTATAATTACTTGAGGTAACTATAACAGGTGAATTTCTATAGTTTTGTAGGTTTAAAATGAGAGCCTAACTATAACCTCCCTGTAACCTTTGGTTTTTAAGTAAAGATATATATATATATATATATACATATATATATATATATATATTTCCTAGTAGCGTCACCACTAGGTAGTTAAGGTGAGGACCTAGTTTATATAGAAAGAGCATTTTTTGTTTTCCTAATAACTTTGGAACTGTTTGATGAGTCTTCACAAACTTTTCCAAGAAAATACGATGCTCACTTCAGCTGCTGTCTGGAAAGTTTTGGCGTGATCCGTCAAGTGGGGGAAGAGAAAAAGGGGGGATCCCAAACGCATTTTCCATATTGATTTTTTCTATAGGGATTTTGAACAGCGATAACACCCAAACCACTGGATGGAATTGCACCAAGGTTGGCAGATAGGTCTCTTGGTCCAGAAACATTACTTTTTGTTGCTTTGTGTAAATTCATTCAGTAGTTTTTGGGAAATTAAAGGAAATCCAAATTTGTATATATAGGGAAGTGAAGGATTCGCAATAACCCCTATCTCGTGCTGAGATCTGATTGGCTGACAACACTTCAACAAGGAAATGTTGGTAGCCATGTTGGGACTCGGCATAAAAAAAATAAAAAAAACGGGGCCAGAGTATGGACACCCTGACCCCTTAGTTTTGGTGTTGGGCTAAAAAGTATTTTTTTTTATTTTCACTATTCGCAGTGGATCTGGAGAAAATTAAAAAACAAACAAAAAAAAACAAAAAAACAAAGTGCGGTCTCTCAGGCTTCATTATTCTGAAACCCCCGGGTGGGCCAAGTTCCAGGGGCATTGTTAATATAATGTTGGCAGGGGGGAACCACCCGGGCCCCTTCTGAGCCCTGGGGACCCCACCTCCATGCGGCTTTCATTAATTGTAAGGGTGGTCCACTCATGGACCCCCCCCTTCCCCCAGCAGCCCCGAGGGCCACCAACTCCCCAGGGCTTGAATCTAATTCTGAGCAGGGGGAACTCTGCCCCACTGCAGCCTCAGGGACCACAACCTCCCCGGGGTGTTAATCTAATTCTATGATGGGGCCGGGCAACCCCCAAACCCCTGTGGCCCAAGTACCACCACCTCCCTGGAGCTATTAACAAATTGCGTGGGGGGGGGCATGCCCCCCCCGGAGGACACCACCTCCCCGGGCTATTAACGAATTGTGGAGGGGGTCTCTCCCCCCTCCCTCCTGGCAGCCCAAGGGACCATCACCTCCCCCAGGCCTATTAACAAATTGTGTGCCAGGGGGCAAAAAAATGTATAATTAGGCTGGGCCCCAGTGGATGGGGTCCTCTGGAGCATATTGGCCTGGGGAGGGTGGTCCGCAGCCCCTACCTGCAAAAAACATTAAATGTTTGGGCTGGGTCTTGAGGGATGGGGTCCCTGGACCGAGATCAGCCTGGGGGGGGGGGGCCTTGCAGGGTTTGGTTGGTCAAGGGGTTGGCCGCATGAGCTGGCTTCAGTCCAGGCCCTGCGGCCAACACCTGCTGCACAAGTCCAAAGGACGTGTGCTGCTCAGAGTTGGGTGGTTATGCACTGCTAATTACCCCGTAAATTACAGCAGTCACAACATCTTTGATAACATCATTGATAATATCAATCTAATATTTGCAGTAAAACTTTTGACGCAAAAAAATGTGCATGGCGAGGGCGCGAGCTATAGTTACTTGAGATATCTAACTATAACTGGTGAATTTCTATGGTTTTGTACATTTAAAATGTGAGTCTAACTATAAAGTCCCTGTAACCTTTGGTTTTTATAAAATATATATATATATATATATTTCAGGGTGGTGTCATCAACTCTGTGATTTTAATTACCAGAGATAGGAATTCCTTTGATATTTGTCCCTTAACAACTTTGCACCCATTGGACAAATCTTTGCAAAACCTTGCAGACCTATTGCGCCCATTACATTGGTGAAGGATTAAAAGTCTGGCAGCGTTTAGTCAATAATGTGCAAAGAAATAAAGGGGGGGATCTAAAACACATTTGCACCCCAAAGCATGTTACAGAGACTTTTATATTTCACGTAGTGGCGAAACGTCTGAACAGATTGTGTTGACATTTCACAGCAATGTACATCAAACTAAGTAGATGTTTTTTTTTGCTACTGCAAGTGATGTTAAAAAGTTATAAGGTACAACTGAGTGACATCTGTGTAGCACAATACCACTAAAAGTAGCAAGGAAGACAAAAAAATAAATCAGACTGCATATGTAAAGTTTCAGATTTTCTACATGAACAATAGAAAGACCCATTTACGGTCACACGCTAATGGAAACCTATAAACAAATACCTAACAAATATAATACATCTTAATCTACCTACACTTTTTTTGCATGCTCTCTGGCTCACAAAATAAAACTGTGCCCAACAAGCCAATTAAAAACCACCTTCCTTATGTACCCCTGTGCAACAAAATGAAAAACTGACCTAGCAGTGATCTACACAAACTATTTGGAGGACATGATAATTGGCCACTAGGAAAAAAAGAATCTAATTTTTATATATTAACAACAATTGGCTTTCATTCTCATTCAGGTTAATATATAGCACACTCCTACCAAAAGTAGCAATGAAGCCCAAAATATGAACTAGACTGCATATGAGACATTTCAGAATTACTACATGAACAACTAAAAAATGCATTTATGATCACAAGATTATGTACTCCAATAAAAAAATCCATATCAAATACAATAGATAAAAAGAAAGAAATCACATTAAATTTGATTGCCACTCTGTATTGACAGTTATTATTCACAGAGGTAGGAATTCCTCTGATATTAGCTCCCTAATAACTTTTCCAATGCTTGACGAATCACCACAAAACTTTCCAAACCAATAGCATTTCGTACAGTGTGAGATGATGTAATTTTTTGTGGCAAGTCGTTAAGGTGTGCAAAGATAAAATGGGGGTCCCAAAATGTGTTTTTTCACCAATGCATTTTCCATAGACTGTTGTATTTGATGTACTGTCAAAACAGCTGAATGGATTTACATGGAATTTGGCAGGATTATACATTATGTTGCACAGATGATGCTTTTTGGTTACTGCAGTTAAGTAGGGTAAAAGTTAAAAGGCATTTAAACTTAGTGATATCTGTCAACGCAGTACTTTCAGGGAATTTCAAAACTTTTGTGAAATTACTGAGGTACATGTCCGTAAACCTATTTAAAAATGTGTAAAAAATATAAATAAATCTCCCTACCTATTACCACTTCCATAAAGTGGTAATATGTAGGGACCTACTACTTACCATATCTAAGGCACTAACGTTGAACAGAGCCAAAGTATAGTAAAAACAATATTGCTGTTTTTCATTCTCTAAAAAACAGCCATCACCATTTATATGGTGGTTTGTCATCGCCATGTACCACAGTATACTGCAAAGTTACCACAGTGAAGTATGGCGCAAAATATAACTAAGGCCCAGCTGTATTATTGGTTTGTGATACACTTGCATCATGCAAGGTGTCGCACAGGCAACGCCATACTAAAGTCAGATTTACAAAGCAACAAAGGCCAAACTGCGTGGCCCTAGGTTGATTGGTAAATCTGGAGAAACGAAAGGCAGCGCAATTCGCTGCTTTGCGTTACTCTGCACAACATAATCTATATTGCTGATAAATTTCACATACATCCGTATGCAACGCAACTGCATGTCTCTCCAGTATATCCTATTCCGCTCTACACTGCGCCACTCTATGCCTCTCCACTGTGTAAGACTTCATTCTATGCTATTACACTGTATACACTCCTACACCATACAAATCTCCACTCAATGCCACTCAGCTAAACACTATTCCATTCTATGCCATTCCACTGTACGCTGCTCTAATTTACAACACTCCACTGTACACTGTTCCACCCTATGCCACTATATTGTACGCTTCTCCTCTCTACACTACTTCAGTGTACTGCACTCCACTCTGTCATTTCATTCTACCCTATTCCATTGGATGCTCCTCCAGTGCATGCCATTACACTCTACCCAAGTCCAGTGTACTCCACTCCACACTACATTGTACACAACTCTACTCTACACCACTTCAGTGTATGCCACACCACCATATGCTACTTCAGTACATGCCATTCCACTGTACGCCATTCCACTCTACACCACTGCTCGCTATACACTGTATGCTGTTTCATTCTATGCCACTACACTATATGCTGCTCCACTACAGTGTACTCCATTGTAAGCTATTCCATTGGATGCCCTTCACTGTAAGCTATTCTACTCTTCCCCGTTCCACTGTACGCCACTTCACTGTATGGTACTCCATTATACGCTATTCCACTGCATGCCACTCCACTGTACACCACCACTGTAGCATACGCTATTCCACTCTACCCCACTCGTCTTTAAACTATTCCACTCTACACTATTCTACTCTATGCCACTTCACTGTACCCCACTACGCTATTCCACTGTACGCCACTTCACTCTACGCTATTACATTGTATGCAACTTCAATCTTTGACATTCTACTGTATAGCATTCCACTCTACCCCACCCCACAATACACCACTTGACTCTGCATCATTTTACTGTACACCACTTCACTGTGCACTACTACACTATCTGCTATTATACTATGCCACTCCTGTCTATGCTATGCCACTCCACTGTACGGTACTCCACTCTACACTACTCCAGTGTACTCTCTCACACTCTACATAACTCCACTGTACAAAACTCTATTATACTCTATGACATTCTATTAGACTCTACTCTGTTCCCATACACTCCACTGTCTAAATGTATACTCAACTCTATGCCCGTACACTCAACTGTACAACACTTTATTCCATTCTACGACAGTTACCAACCCAGCACTTCACTCTTCTACATGCAGAGTTACTGGAATTATGCGATTGTGCAGCTGCAGTGATTTTCCATAATTATAGATGTACCACATAATCTATCATCTTTGCTGCATAACCTGCAGATTCTAACAAGAAAATGTTTTTAGCTCAAACGGTTAAAAACTTACTCACAATGCAGCATCATGCGTTGCTGCGTAGTGGAAGTGCTTTTGCAAAGGTTGAGTAATAAATTTGAGTTGCTTATTGCTATATTTAAGTTTTAAACTCGTACTAATGATGTGCAACCAATGCTCAGACAGAGTTAAGTAAAACAATTGCTAAATAATGAAATAATACTATCACAAAATGCGCCGCATTATGGTACATGCTTTGCCTTTTCCTGCCCCATAATTTACTCATGCATGCTGCATAATTTTGGACCTCCCCTGCCACATAATTCCAGTGACACTGAATACGAGACTCTACTCCACTTCATAAGTTTGCTCGACTTTACACTACTCTACTGTACACCACATGACTCACGCTATTCCACTGTATGACACTCCACTCTTCTACACTCCACTGTTCAGTATTCCACCGTATGCCATTCCACTGTATGCTACTTCACTTTGCCGTAATCCACTCTACGCCACTGCAGTGTATACCACCCACACTGCTCCACTGTATGACACTCTTTTTCACTCAATTAAAGTGTAACACACTTTATGGAACTCTAGTACATTCTACTCCACTCTATCTCCATACACTCTGCTGTTCAACTTTATACTCTACTCTGTGCCCGTATACTCAACTGTACCACACTCTATTCCACTATATGACACTTTCCATATGACACAGCACTCCACTCTGCGAGAACACCAATTTATAACAGTATACTACCTACACCATGCCACTACACTCCAACCTATGGCACTCTACGACACACCAATACACTCTATTGTACTTTACTTCACACTGTTACGCCACTCTGCCCAACTCTACTCCACTATACAAGAGTTTACCTCACTCTATGTTACTGTACAACAGTCCACTCTATGCAACTCCAGTTTGACACACTACTGTACTGTATGCAACTCTCCAACATTCTACTACAGTATGCCACCCTCCAATTCTATATTCCTCTCTATATACCTTCACTCCACTGTACAACACTGTACACCACTATACAAGACTCTACTCTATGCTGCTCTACGATACTCTTGTTCGCTATATGATAATATAACACTTTGTGCCACTGAACCCCACTTTACTCCACTCTGATACAGCACTCCACTCTACACCTTTCCATGCCATTGTACTTTATAGCATGGTATGCCAATACACACTACCATACTCCACGCAACTATTGCCTATGACATGCCACTTACCTCTGACACTTTAGTCCACTCTGCAATTCCCCACTACAGTTCACTCCTCTACATTCTACTTGATCACACTCTATGGCACTGTCCCATACTCTGCTCTATGGGGCTATGCTGTCTGACACTCTACTCCACTGTATGCAACTTCATTCTACAACACTGTACTACTCTCTATGCCACTCTAATCCACTTTATGCCCATCCACTCTACGCCACTGCATACTATATGACACTGAACAACATGCCACTCAACTTATCTCTACGATACACCACTCCAGTACATAACACAGCACTCCATTCTATGACGCTCTCCTCCACTGTACTCTATTTGATGATACTCCACTGTAAAACATTCTACTTGAACCTTCTCTACTCCTCTCTATGACAGTCTATGGCACCCTACTGTACTGTTCAACAGCTTATTCCACTGTACAACTCTCTGCTCCAGTCTACGATACTTGACTCCACTATATAATACACCATATCACTACACGATACTATACACTACAATATATTACTACACTGTACGATACACCACAACACTCTACTGTACTACACTATATTCCAATCTAAAATACTCCACTCTATGGCAATAGACTTACAACACTCTAGCAGCACTGAACTCATGATTTAAAACATATATCTACTAAAAAAATGTTTTATTGAAATTGAGTGGAAAAAACAAAGGTTAAAGCTTAGTTATAGTTAGGAAAATGTTTTTCTCTATACAAGTGTTTCCTAGTTAGCGAGATGAAAAGAGTGTGTAACAAGGTTCACTACTTATAATATTTTGAGGGTACTCAACAGGTTATAAATGAAAGGTATAACTATAACTTTAGAATTTTTAAAGGTTGTGTTGTTTAGGCTTGGTTTGTATATGGAAAAACGTTTTCCTAAATAGAACTATTAATGTGAAATAACCAAATTGATTATTTTACTCTTAATAATGTAGTGTTTAATTATATATTAACTAAGTAAGTGAAAAAGTTTATTTGTTTCAGGTAGTTAAATCCTTTACAGATGGGTAAATGAATACTAAAAATAGTAGTCAGTATGGAAAAATATCACGATTCCTCTCATGTACAAATATAAAACAGTGAATAACTTAGCCAACTCAGCCACTAGAAGGGAAATTAGAAAAGGTCTCTATAGGACTGAGAGGGTAGTGAGTTGTACAATTCCCTCTTAACCCCAAAAGTGAAATGAAATCCCTCATTTCTAGGTGTTAACCAGTGGCAGTGGGGGGGGGGGGGGGCGGTGTCCAAGATGGCAGCCAGAGCGGACGCTTTCTAAGGAGCTCCGCTCGCGGCCTGAGATAGATCCACCAATTATCCCTGCCCGGCCCGCCCTGGTGCCTGCTATCCCGACCGGGGGTGACTCCCAGAAGCAGGGAAGCAAGTGAGTCACACATGGCCCCGCAGTCGTGGCGGTGAGCGCTCCAAAGCGCTGAGGCCGAGAGAGGCGCCTATCGACCGCGACACCAGAAGGAGTTCGGCTGGGGCAGCGCCCTACGCGAGGCCACGGCGGCACCTCGCCACTCGCGTACAAGGCCCCAAGGTGCCCTGCGTGAACAGAAAAGGAGGATTGGGGGTCACCACAGCGGACGACATCGAGGTAGGGACTGTCAGTGACGGATCGCAGGCTGTCCACCTTCTAGGAGGGTGGATCCCCCACGAACTGAGCAATTGTGGCCTACGGGCCTGACCAGACATTTTACATGACAGTGCAGAGGTGAGGCCCCGTGAGCCCATATAGTGCGACCTAGCACCTGCTAACCCATCATGCGTGGTCTGAGTGCCCCACCCGGAACAGAGAAGCGCTTGGGTGCTCGAATAAAAACAATGGGCAGGCCTACGCCACCAGGACCACGATGGGTGCTATTGGCCACCCAGTCATAAGAACAATACTTTTTGACACGCAATACGCTGATAGGGACAAGAACAACACGCACTAGACCCCTTGAGATATCAGACGCTCATTAACAGCACAGGATGTGGAAAGCACGGCGACGGACAAACTGTGAAGGACAGAGGACCCAATCTATCATAGCTGGTGAGTGGCCCGCTGACCGGCCAACACGTCGGCCCAATCACAAAATCAGCACGGAGAGCTCAACGGACATCCCTGTATACATTAAATGTGCTAAACCATGTAGCCAATTCGGCCTTCACGGCAGCATTAGCCCCATGTTGTGGCAAGATGCCTAATAGACAACCCAGACGGTACATGCTTAGCACAACCGCTTGCTGCAGGCCAAGAATACACACAACCACGGTCAAGCCAAAACCGCCCAGACCACAGTCAACAGCGGAGGTTTCAGGGTCACCTCTCGCGGGGGTGGCTGGAGATCAGGCTGCTTCACTACAACAGGTGAACGAGATTCTGCAAACGCACTCAGCACAATTCGACAAGCTCCTTCAGGCAGTATTGGATACTAAAACTACCTTAGAAGGGAAGATAGACTCTGTGGCACTAGAAGTGAACCTACTTAGAGCGGAACACCGCAAATTGGCAGACAGGGTAACTGATAACAAATTGGCACTAACCGCAGCTCAACCGGAAATCAAAGATCTGCGAGACCAGTTGCAGCGCATGGAAAAAGAGGTCAATTATTTGCAGTGCAGAGCGGAAGACGCGGAAGGACGTTCGCGGAGGAACAATGTTAGATCTGTGGGGTTCCCGGAGCGAGTGGAGACACCAAATGCTGAAGTATTCCTAGAACAATGGCTCAAAGACACAGTACTGGCAAACAATACATCGCCCACGTTCACGGTGGAACGGGCCCATCGAATCCCAAGCAGACCACCATACCCGGGAGCCCCAGCCTCTGATTGCACACCTTCTAAACTTCCGCAACAGAGACCAGATCCTCCAGAGCTTCAGATCACATTGACCAATTCAGATGGACAACAACGTTATCACGGGCATATCCAGATTACACTGTTGAGCTACAACGCAAACGTGCGTCCTTCACGAGTTTGAAACAACTCTTGCGTGACAACAACCTCTCCTACTGTCTGCTGTTCCTGGCTCCCGACTTCGGGTGATAGATGGGGAGAAGATTCATATTTTCCCTTCTTCGGAAGACGCCTGGACCTGGCTGCATGCCAAAGGGTTGGCCAAACCCAATAACGACGAATCCAAACAAGAAGCATGGATCACTCCTCTGCCCTGGCGGAGAAAGAAACCAAACTCTGGGACACGTCCCTCCAAAGCGCAAGCAGCTGAAAGTCAGGCGCAGGTCTTAAAGGATGCCAACTTGTTCGCATCGGCGCAATGCCCGGCTCACTCGAAGTCAAGATTATGAACTCAGATTAATCGCTGGGCCACTCCAGTGCCTCCACTTCCCCCTCCATATTCAGTCCAGAGCTCACTCCGCGTACGGCAGATGATATCTAAATCCTGCTACATATTGTGTGATTGGTGTGGACTGACCAGACTCTTCTCGGACCAAACACGTCATAGTGGAATGCCCAGATGGGGGAGTGCCAGACCTGGCGAAGGCGGATGAAACTGGCAAGATCCCACGCCCCACCATAGCGATCCCTGCCTGTGAACCCACCTAAATACCTCTCTTGGGTGTGAATTCTGATGCCGACGACGATGGGGGTGCAGGGTACCTGGGGCCGAACAGGGTGTGAAGACTATCCGGAGCGGGCTGCCACAAATGGTCCCCTTGTTTCTAACATCCACGCCTTCCCACACCCCAATGGGACACCGAAGGGACCACGATATGATAGCTACTACATGTGACACCCGTTGTGCCACTGAGTTACACGTTGGGCCTTGTCCAATAAGTTCTTTCCTTGTTTATATTTGTTTCTTTATTTCATTCTTATTAGTATTTATGGGACGGTGGGGATCTGGGAGGGATGTATTTGGGGGAGGGGACGGATGTGCGACAAAGAGGCATTTTATAATACCCACACACCAACAGCGCGTCCTCTTGATATCCATATCACCACATACATGGGACTGGACACCTATAACATGCTAACGTGGAATGTGAGAGGCATGGCCACCATCACCAAGCACTGCAGGGTTTATGCGTACCTCAAAAGACACAAAATACACATACCTATACTGCAGGAAACCCATTTAACACAAGACGAACTATGAAACCTCAAAAGCAAATGGCGTGGTCTAGCTTACGGCACCACAACATCTGCATTCGCTAAGGGAGTGTTGGTATGGAGCGCTTCAGAAGTTCCTTACACAGTAGAACACCACAGAACCGATGTAGATGGCCGGTATGTTCAATTGGAGGGTTTACTAGATTGCAGGGCACTCACCATAACAGGATTATACGCTCCCAACTCGAAGCAAGCCGATTTTCTATTGTCAATCACCCCCCAAATCCTCCAGAACCACATGACAAACCATATATGGGGCGTCGACTTGAATTGTGTGCCGGACATAGACAGAGATAGATCCCACTCACCACTGGATGGGGCTTCAAGTAGGAAAACCTCTCAGAGGTTCCAGATCTGGGTGTCGGAGCCAAGACTTGTAGATGTATGGCGAATAATGCATCCCCTAGATAGGGAATACTCTGTTTTCTCCCCGGTCCACTGCCTTCACACCTGCATAGACTTACTGTTCTGCTCCACAGGGCTGACTAATAACTTCGCAGGGGCATCCTATCTAGCTAAAACTATATCAGACCACTGCCCACTGACGGCTACCATTCAATGGGGTAGGGCACGTGCGCGTATTCCCACTTGGCGATTACAGCCAAGCTTGCTGCTGGATCCAACCCCTCTCCCCCATTCCGCCAAGAACTGACGGAGCGCATTTCAGTTTATTTTAAAATCAATAACAGGACGGCTTCGTCACATGCAATGGAATGGGATGCCCACAAGGTGGTGGTAAGGTGCCTCTGTTTGTGGGCGGTGGGTGGAGCACGACGTACGTTGTCCAGTGAACTTTTGCAAATAGAATCAGAGCTCCGGGAAGGAGAACGGAGGGTGGCATTGGGCACTGTGGGCCCTGAGGCCTCAAGTGCGCTACGTGCGCTGCGTACGCGTAGGAATGGGGCTGACTCACGCTTGCGAAAATTTGACTACAGTCACTATGTTGCCAGGATGCACTCAGAGGGAGATCATTCTGGTAGGTTGCTGGCCTGGCTAGTACGTGGCAAACAACAACGCAACCCCATAGGGCCTATAAGACTGGACTCAGGCACAGTGGTCAACACCCAACCAGAAATAAATAGCACATTTAAGCAATATTACAGTACTCTGTATGCAGCGAGGCCTCCCCCACCAGCAGCACAGTTAACTGACTTATTTTACGCACGCCCCTTAGCTCGCCTCTCCACAGCCCAACAGCGGGAATTACAGAAACCCATAGACTCGGCTTGCCTTAAAACAACTAGCTCGTAACAAAGCACCGGTTAGCAATGGTCTCCCGGTGGAATATTATCACACATACTCAGCGCAGATAATTGAACCATATATGGAAATGCTACATGAAGTGCTTACGAAGGGACAGCTCCTGGACTCACAGCCGGAAGTGGTGATAGTGGTTTTCCCGAAGCCAGGTCGTGACCCATTAGATGTTCGATCATACTGATCCCTCTCTTTATTAAATCTTGATTGCAAGCTCCTAGGTAAGGTCGTGGCGAATCCGTTTCTCTCCAGCTTATGCCACTGCTGGTTCATGATGACCAGTTGGGATTTATTCCCAGTTGGAATACCTTCATGAACATCAGATGCCTACTGGGGCTCATGTCGGACGCCTCAGAGTCAGAATATGAACGAGTAGCAGTATCCCTTGACATAGAGAAAGCGTTTGACACCTTGGGAAGGCCCTTCTTTCTGGAGGAACTTAGCCGCATGGGGTTCGGGAAAGTATTCACAAGATGGATCAATATCTTGTACTCTGACCCCATCGCGCGGGTTAAGACAGGCAGTATAATATCGGCTGGGTTTCCTGTTGGAAGGGGCACGAGGCAGGGATGCCCACTTTCACCTCTCTTGTTTGCTTTAGTAATCTAACCTCTAGCGGCCCAGCTACGACGTAGAGCTCAAGAGTGGGGCATACCGGATGGAGATAGTCATAAGATAGTCTCCCTATATGCGGACGATGCACGGATATATTTGTGCGATTGCACAGCTGCGCTTCCAGGCTTACTACAATTACTGGGCATGTTCGGAGATCTATTGGGCTTGCATATAAATTGGTCCAAGTCCTGTTTGTTTCCACTGACACTGATACCAGAGGGTCTCTGCTCTAATATCCCGACACATGTATTACCGTGGTTGTATACATACCTTCAAATATCTAAGTATACAAATATATCACAGTGCAGCCTACCTTAGGGAAGGTAACTTAGGATGCAGACTCAGATCGATCAGTGGTTCCTTGCCTTTTTGGCGCTCGCTTCCGTTATCACACATGGGGAGGGTGGCAATTGCAAAAGTATTCATACTCCCGTGGCTGTTATACCATTTCTCTGCACTACTGATATTAATCCCTCGCGATTTTTTCACAACATTGAACAGCTTCACGACTGACTTGATATGGGGGGGGGTATTAGCGGACACGCATTTACCGCTTGAACAGGGTGGCTTACGTACCCCGCATTTTGAATTATACTTCGGAGCTGCGCAGATACATTGGACTTGGCGCTGGATACAGGATCCCCCGAACTCGGAGGCAAAGGGGGTACATGCCAACCTAGGACATACCAATGTGCTGCAATAGCTGGTGGACCGGAGCAGCCCATCAAGCCAACACAATATCTTGTTGGACATAGCTCGTTGGTGTTGGCGCCGTTATATATTGGGAGGGCTCCAGACCCCGCCATTCTCACCTAAGATCGCCTTACTGTCCATCCTAGGGATTTGGAAATTGACCGGACAACATAAGCTGGCTTTATGGCCTACTAGAGGCATATAGACAATCTGGGACATATTCACAGAAAGCCACATCATGACTTATGCTGAACTCATGTCAGCACATGACGTGGACCGGGGATGGTTTCTAACATACTACGCCCTACAACAACTCACTTGCCGTACATGGCGATGTGGGGACAAGGAACCTCCGACTCCCCCCCTTCTGAACAAATTATTTGCCGGCCCAGGAGGTCACTGCAACATATCTCAGATATATGGAATTTTACTTTGTAGCCCAGACGTAGCTCAGAAAAAAGCGAAAGCTAGATGGGA
Organism: Pleurodeles waltl; assembly: GCF_031143425.1. Lineage (NCBI taxonomy): Eukaryota > Metazoa > Chordata > Amphibia > Caudata > Salamandridae > Pleurodeles > Pleurodeles waltl. The sequence goes on from NC_090440.1 coordinate 703,096,320, forward strand.
CAGGGTCCTACCCACGCCGCTGACACAACAAACATGGTGCACTGCACTCAGCTTGACACAAGAGGTATCACCCAATCCCAGATTCTGCTTCACACAATTCAACTATCTACATCAAACCTATCTGTCCCCACATAGACTACAGCGCATGTACCCCCAGTCCAGTCAAGAATGCCCAAGATGTGGCGACCTAGACGCCACCTTCTACCATATAACGTGGGAATGCCTGCCGGTACAGCGGGCCTGGCATGCCTTAACCACACTGACCACTGAACTGCTTGAAATACCGCTCTCCCCCACACCTGAATCCTGTCTGCTGGGTATCCGCACGAAACTTAAGGGGAGGAAGCAGGTACACAGATGCACTGATCTGGCATTTGCTCTGTTTAAGCGCCTTTTGGCGATGCAATGGAAGGCGCCAAACGTTCCAGACACTCGTCGTTGGCAGGAAGACCTGCTGAAATGGGCAAAAGCAGAGGCACAAGAATTAAAGGGCTGGACACGTGGGACGCTCTTGTTGTGTCCATGAAGTCGCAGGCGGCACTATCCCACACATACTCCTCACATGCAGCTATGCAGGTTGGATAAAGAGTTCCTCTGATATATGCAGTGAAAGATGACCCGTCATACCGCCCTATGCCCCAAGAACCGAGACAGTGACTAACTAACTGGGACGATATGAAACACTCACCCTGAGCTCAGAACAAATTTCACCAGAAACCATGCACTACATTGCACAACACGCATGCAACCGAGCAGAAGACACTGCGTTTCCGCTATAGTGTTCCTTGCCTGGATCAATATCATTCACAAAATGGCACAGAGCGCAATACTACCTGTAGTGCTTACATTAACAGGTTGTTTACGATTGCCTGCCCTCTGCTATATATCGGCCAATATCAAAGGAAGAGTCCTGCAAATGGCCAGGACACATCATAGCTAGGGGAACACCCTCCCCCCCCCCCCTCCCGCTTTCTGCCTTTCTGGCCCATCTCCCCTCTCCCCACAAAGGATCACTCGCAGGCTGTAACAAACCATTTCCGTCCTATCGTTCCTATCTTTCTATTTTATATCTTCTAGACTTTCCTATACTCTTCTCCTCTCGCTATTGTTGAACTATATATTGTATTATGGATATGGTAGCACTCTGACGTTTGACTGTATGTGATGTTGCATATTCAATGACAATAAAGAGATTAAAAAAAAATAATCAGTGGCCGATTATAAAAAACAACTGTTTGTAGCCAAGAACTGCAAGGCTGAACCTAAATCTTAGTGAGTGCACTTAATTTCTAAAAACACTGATCGTTCTTAAACAAATGTGCACTTATTAATGAGTTAGTAATTTAACCATTAAGTGCGACATTAAAGCTATGAGAGGCCACATACATCCGAAAACCTGGGCAGGGAACACCTGCTTACAAGATTTTATCATTCAAAAGCTTAACTGCCTGACACATAAATTTCAAGTAGCGAGCTGACAACTGCAGGAATTTCCATGAAACCACTGCCTGCTCTGAAAAAATGTTGGCGCCCTCATTCACAAAGGGGAAGAGGGCCCTTGCAGACCCCTTCCCGTTTACGAATGGATTACCACAAATTTACTGCGATTGTTTTGTGAACGCATTCATAGACGCAAAACAATCATACATACCACTGAGAGTAGCTATTAGGAAGGGATGCCCTTGGCATACCCCTTCCTAATAGCGACTTGCAAACCCATTTTGCAATTCAGTAAATAGATTACCGAATCGCAAAATTGGGTTTGTACATTGGAAAATGCTTTTCTTTGGTCGCAAACAGTTTGAGACCAAGAAAAAGTTACATAACATCTGGCCCTAGATTTCTAAGGTTCCTAATAGTTTTCGGAGGGACTAGTCTGTTACGAGTGAGTACGCCGTAGAAGAATAGGGGAAGAGTAAGTGATCAGGACAGCCGACTGGTGGAGCATCTGATGTACAAGCTCTTGCTGGGCAATGATGTCTAATGTGAAATATTTCTTGCAAGAGTGTGACTTGGAGTTGTGGGAATCCCCTTTTTCATCCTGTTGGATTTTAGATAGGCTGTTTTTCTAATGTTAATGAGGGGAAAGCAGTTGGTCAACAATAAATTAAATCAGATCTTAAATGAATCATCACCTAGTGGGTGTTAGATCATGGCAATTGTGATTTGTTTTTTCTTTCTAGTGTGTGAATATTGGTATTAAGGCACTCAAAAACGGGAAAGGATGGAGTCTCGAAATGCTCTTGGTAAATAAATGTGACCAATTCATCCCCGGCAACTCCACCACCCCTCCCAAAAAAAAAAAAAAAAATCTTTATAGGTCTCTCCTGTTTAAAAATATTGTATCAAAGTGCATTGGTTACAGGTCACGACAATGGACTGACCCACTTCAATTGGGTCAAAGGTTCTATTATGTAATAAGACTGAGAGCTGGGCAATATTAGCTGTAGAAAATGTGAAAATTATAAGGTCGGATTTTAGTTGTGTGCCTGTCAGATCTTTGATAGTATTTCTGGTCTTTAAGTTGTTCTGGCAGATGGGTCTGGGTTGAACGTCACATCATAGTCTGTAAATCTTTAGTTGTGTACTATAGAGAGTTGTGGTGTTCTGAAATTAAACTTATTTTTGGTTAGTAGTAAATAAAGAAAGATTTTGAATAAACTTGCTGGAGTCTCGCAGGAGAGTTACAGTATTTGTAGTAGTATTTGGTGGGATATCTAAAACAGGTAGGCACTAAGGTCTGCAGAGACTGGTAATGGATATGAAGTGCCATTATTTCTGTTGCCCATGGATGGATAACTGAATCCATCCTATAGGACTGATTGGGCTAGGTTCAGATAATTATTAAACTATTTTTTGCTCATACAGTGCCATTTCTAATAAGCTGCCCATCTCACGTTTGAGGGTGCTAGTCAACTGGGAGATGAAGTCTGCGATGTCTTGAGTGTTGATGGGGTGATGTGTATTTCAGAGGTTGAATAGTTAGCTTACGGATGAGTCTCATGGATTTGGGAAGTTTATGAACATTATATCATGCAGGTATGAGGGAGAGGGTATGTTGTAGATATGAGTCAGGTGGCTCATCTGCTGCCTCCTGGTGACTTACAAGCAAATCTGGAAAAGGTGAAAAGAATGGATCTGAAAGGCACTGGTATTATCAGCAGTGTTTGACCCTGGTGAGAGTCCGCGACCGTAAGGATGGTATAAGAGGAAACAAATCACAGTGGAGGTGCTAACCAAGAGATCCAGGAGCAAATGGTACATCATCACAAGAGAACAAAAGCGTTAGTAGCTGCGGTTTAAGGTGGTTAATGAACATAGAACACGAGAGGCCCACTTTAGAGCTCTGAATGAGGGCATCAGTACTGCTTTGTCCGCCCCTCAACCCCCGATGCAAATCTACTGCACACACATGGACTAGCAGTGATGATGTCTGAGCACCGGCCCTGTAGTGCCCATTCAACTTAAACTGTTCTTGGCCGCCACTCTGACTGGCAACCAACAGCACAGAAAGACCCAAGGTTGTTGAGAGGATTGCAAGCCAGTGCTAGGAGTGAAAGAGCTGGCACTTGTGAGTCGTGTGAATATCTAGCACTGGCGGGCAGGGAGAAAGGGCATTAGCATGCATTGTCAGCGAGTGGCATTGGTATGCAGTATTTGAAGCATGCACTAGTGGGCACTGTCAGGAGCAAGTAGTAGCTAAAAATGTAAACAGCTGGAACTTGAAGAAACACACACATAGTGGGCAGTATGAAGACTTGCCACTAGTGAGTAATGTATGAAATCGACACTGATGGGCAGCGCGAGGTGACGACACAGGCACGTAGACTGAATAGCTAGCAACAGTCAACAGTGCAGGGCATTGGCAGGTAATTGTGAGTAGCAGGCACTAATGATCAGTGTGAAGCCGACAGAGAAGCATCCACTAATGTGCAGTGTGAGGACAAGGTACTTTTTCAACAATGAGGATAAGATAGTGGTAAGCAACATAAGAAGGAGGGATTGTCGGTTTGTGACAAGCTGCCCACTGTTGGCCTGTGATAAAGTCTAGTTGTCCTGGTCACTGTGAGCAGCTGCCATTGGTAGGCCATTAAGCACCTGAGACTGGAATGTTGTACGAGAAGGTAGAACTGGCAGAGCGTGAGCAGCTGGTGGGACTGGTACATAGTACTGAAAGCAATCATGATTATGTTTTTTCATCATCGAGTTGGCCATCAGATCCCACGTTGTAGCCGTATTACCACTAGGGCTGCATCTTGGCTCTAACTTCTAGTACTATGCCCATGATATCAAAAGGTATCAATTCTAAGACCAAAGATCCGGCATTGATGTCTGACGAGCTGCATCTGGGACAACAGATCCCACACAATGGCCATAATTTACGAAGCAATGTATCTGGGCCTTAATGCAGAAGGGAGATTCCCCCATTACTGCCATAGTGTCAGGAGGATGCATCCAAGTCGCTCTTAACCAGCATGCTGGCTGCATTGGTGCTGTTTTCATCAACCCGGCAGCCAGGCACAGTGATCAGCAGCATCTGAGACAGCCAGTGGTGCTTTAGGACAGTAAAAGGAAAGGAAACAGCTATTACTGGACTGGGAAAGAGAAAGGCTACAAGAAGACTAGATTCCAATGTTGTACCAAAGATTGCCACGCATTATCCATGTTTTCCAAATCCCAATCTTTAATTCGTATCACCTTTTATACATACGATCATCAAAACAGTATAAGCTTTAATGTAAAATATTAATACCAAAAGTGCATTTTCTTTTAGAACCATAAACCCGATTTTAAAATAGATGCAATACAGCGTGTTCTCCTGAGCAGCTTGTACAAAGAGAAAAATATGATTGTGAGATCCCAATTTGTTCCCCCCGCTATCCCCGTGTCAGGTTGTGTTTGTAAGTGAGTGACGATTCACATCCATCCACATACAAGCAACCCATTGGTGGTAGTGTTAGAATTTAACCTAGGGTGTGTCTTGGCGCAGGTGACTGCACTGAACATCCAGCGGGGAACTCTGCTTATGAACTATGCAGCAAAGGAACAATCTGACTGGAAGAGGGGGGACGTAAAATCCTTCCTAAAACGTTATTTAAAAGACACTTAGTTGGGACCGGTGGATAAAGCTTGCACTTCAGACAAACTTTCCCTTTTTGATTACAGGCGAGGTAGACAACAAAAAACATCTTGGAGCGTGCCCTGGTCTAATTGCAAGTGTAAAAAGAAAAGAAAAACCTACATTCCTTACTTATGGTCTTTTTTAATTTTTATTTTTTTAATCAGGATATTTCCTGCTAATGGCGAAAACAGATTTGTAGCAGCCATGGAAGGCAAGTATTGCCAGATACAACCATAGACAGGCAAAGTTAGGTCCGTCAATACAAAGGAACTTGCTACTCCCACAAAATCTCTCTCCTTTTCACTCATATGCATAAGTAACCTAAAGGTACTGGGGGCAATGACAGTAGACCTCCTTGTTAGCCTACTGGTAGCTGCCAGGCAGTGGGCCCTGGGTCTGTTGGATGCTGCAAATATATAACACTTCTTCTTACAACTTCTGAACCACATGAGTTTCAGCGAAAAGGTACGGCAGATGGAAAGGAATTTCTTTGTTTCTTTTCACTGAGTGCCATTTTAATGGAGATAGCATGAGGGTATGTATGTATGTAGGATGGCCGAGAAGACTACCGCCTGAACCCCATTTTACCAATTCTGGGCATCTATTAGACAAATCTGTTTATTTTTAGAGTTGTAGACTTGGTTCTTTGCTGTCACAAAATAAAACACCTGATAAAGCTCTTCGGAAGAATAACACAGGAAAAAGTGGTATCCCAATAAAACGAAGTCATGTAAATGTCTAGTTACAATAAGAGGTGAGGTAAAACAAACCCTGCAGAGTGAAAGCACGCTTCGGTATTCAATCATCACGTCTGCGCAGGGAAGCAGACAGTATGTGGGGGGGCTTGCACCGTGGGCTGTTACAGCAGGCCCAAATCTTCAGGAATACCATTGTGGTTTTTGTGGGACCATTCCCATATCTTCAGTCAGCTACAAACAAATCCAGACATATGACAGAAGTTGAAAGCAGGTAGAAAAGTTAACACAAAGTGAAACGTAGCCGTTAAGGGCCTGTGCAAATGGAGGATGCCACAATTAAAAGGGGCACCCGAGAGGCACCTCTTTACAGGAGCAGGAAAAAAAGACACCAATGAGGAATCAGCTGTTCCTCTTGCTCCGTATGTCCCATACCACTAATAGCTCCCACCATAATCCACTCCAGGCACACTCTGCCCTCAGTATATATCCACCTTTCCAAAATGCACTTTCAAGAGTTAAAATGGCAGACGTTTAACAGAAGGCAGCACATGCCGCATTTAGAGTTCATACACTCCACAAAAGTCTGACTTCCCAGCTGGTGTAAGAGGCCACCTGCCTCCAGCCGTGCAACAATACACATAATCCCGTTCAACTCAAAAGTGCTGATCACCCCAGATATTGGGCAGATGACAAACTTTGGTAAATATTAACAGCGTGTCCATGACAGAAGCGATCTGGAGTAGGCTTCAACATGTATATCCATCCGCATTGTTCTCGTGGAAGATGTTGAAGGAGCAGAATTTGCGCACACCTGGCAGGGAAAGAGCAGACTTTCTACATCTGGCAACTGACCATTTTTTTTCCATTAGATATCAATGATGACAAAAACTTCCGGCTTCTCCTCCTCGTGAATCTGCATTGCTGAATAGGTGATGGCCTTAACCTCTGTGCCCTTAGGAAGACAGAAAGAGGGAGACATCTCAGTGCTGTGGCCCATACAGGAATACTTATGTTAGGTTATAAGTAATTTATAAAGCGCAACCCTCCATGCCATACATATCCTTTTGCCCTATTAGGACAACCCCCACATACCTAACAGGGAAGACAGATTGATTAGAATTACAAAAAAAAGTCCTATATACTGAACCTACATGTAACTAGGAAAAGGTGCGTTTTAACAGATGCTTAAAAGTCTGGATTTTTAAACAATGAATAAAGCCACTGTACGACAAAGCCTGAGAGGAGTATTTACTACAGTTATAGTACGCATACAACTACTCATTATGTAATTACGGCATAACACAAAACAAAACAAAAAATACATCCAATCAATTAATCCAATAATCCTTTAAAGGGCTTTAAAGTACAATATAGCTTGAAACATATTTGCATTTCCTGACTATTTATCAAAGCAGGCTGTACAGACTATGGGGGTTATTACAACTTTGGAGGAGGTGTTAATCCATCCCAAAAGTGACGGTAAAGTGACGGATATACCACCAGCCGTATTACGAGTCCATTATATCCTATGGAACTCGTAATACGGCTGGTGGTATATCCGTCACATTTGGGACGGTTTAACACCTCCTCCAAAGTTGTAATAACCCCCTATGTTTACAACACTAATAAACCTGCAGCATATAGTTTTCTTCAAAGAGTAAATGCCCAAGAACAGTAATATATTAAAGCATTCAAACCTAAAGCAACACACCAAAAACGGTGGTAATACAAGCAGCTACAGTAACGAAAGAAGTATATGAATAATGCAAATCAAGTTTCTTGATACAAATCTCAAATTCATTGAGTTCACTCGCATCATCAACAGAAGGTTCGGGAAGATTTTCAAAAACCTCCTGACCTTCCGCCCCTAGGCAGTGCAACAAAAGTGACATCTTGCGCTCAGCACTCAACGAAGTGCCACAAACCCTTGCATAATGTGCAAACACACCTTTCCATTTTTTCCATGGAATCTGTGGTTCACCAGGAGAAGGTAAGAAAAATGGGGGACACGTTACATTCTGCATGGCGAATGATAATATCAAATAAGTTACCAATATCTCCTTTAAAAATTTGTGCCACTCTATATCATGCAAAATAGTATTAATTATTGAATCTGTATAGTGTTTTATATAAAAGTCTACTCAAAGTAATGCAGTATACAGCAATCTAAAACTACAATTTCACTCATAAAAGAACGCTACCACTAGTACAGAACAGTTTACAAATTACAGTCCCAGCTCTAGGAAGCATTTTTCTACGACTCAATTTCTTCCATTGTGCTCTAGCGCCACCTTCTGGCACCCGGAACAACTCCCTGGAGAGTTCAAGACAGAAACGTCGTCGGACACTGTGGAGAAGCAGAGCAGCTGAATTCTGAAACGTCTCCAGAGCAAAGCCCCAGAGCAAGTCTGACAGAAAACGGAGCAATCCGCCAGGAAAACGGAGAACTGGGCGCTGCAGGACCAGCAGTTGCCGTAACGGAACCCCGAGGGTACAGCTGCACCACCGAGTGCGGCCGGAGCACAAGGTCTTTGACGCCGCCACACACTGTCGCTCCAAGGTACGGAGGCTCGGAGCAGTGAAGACAAGCCACTTCGGCTTTTTCACGGCTCCGCTGAACCACGGATAAACAGAGTAGCAGAGATCCACGCAACCGCCAAACAGACAAATAACGCTGGATCGGCTCTGGATTAAGACAGCTGCACCAGTGAGAGACGGAGAAGCCGAGATCCAAATCGCTGCCACGCTAACAAGCTGAATCCTTGCTGCGCTTCGACCAAAGCCGCCAGAGTTTATTGAAATCAGGTGAGCTTTTACACAGCTCCAGTAGTAGTGTTGGGGTGTTGACACTTCACCTCGCTCGTGGTATAAACGTCAATGGGTTCTTCTACCTCGTCGCCAATGAAATGATGAGGGGTGACACCATTTACGATGAAATCCGTTATCATTTATTTAAGTTAAGAGTCATATAAAACACCCCAGCCAATACAAGCCTTCTTCCTGCTCCTCTCCACCAACTGTCAGATGCCCTGGTTACAGTCACCAGGTTCCCTTAGTCACAGTTGCCAGGTTCCGTAACCAGGTTCCAATGCAGGTTCTACATACAGAATGCCACAGCTGTACAACAGTGAAAGAAACTTCTAGAGAAAACAGCAGGAGAGAAAGACTTCCTTTGTCAGCCAAAGAACATACAGATCGCAAATTAGCGAAGGTTTCCCTTCTTGATCGAAGTACACATTGTTTACACATAAAGGCAGTAATGCTTGGAATTATACCTCAAGCCCCTTGCGAGCCCCAAAGCCTTTTCTAGTTTACTGCGTAAACAGCTACTTTATTTGTCTGATTTATGTGGAATGTCATATCTGAGATCAGGTTGTGAATTGCTCAGATTTGCATCGGGATCCTCAGCAACCTTCTGGTGTATGGTGAAAAAATGGCTGTAGTTTGACATGCATAAGAGTAGTTGGTTAAAGTGTGTGAGGTTTGCCGGAGTAGTATGAGCACAATGCACTAAACTTCACTGCGCATAAGCCTGGGGTCTTGCTGCGAGCACAAGCGTAATACCTTGCTGAGCGTGCAGCTTTAGTATGGATTATGTCAAACACTGAAACTGCTGCTGATGTAAATCGGTGAGGTCCAAAATATATAAACAGTTTAAGAAGTCCAGAAAGCATAAAACAAAAATAATTCCTCTAGTTCCAACAGATGGCCTAATCCATCAGAGGCACCATAGAAACCACAATATGGGATCTACCCATGAGCAATGTGGCCTAACCCAATAGTGGTATTACTAAGCCTTCGTACCATGACGTATGAAGTCCACTGTGGAGTGAAAGTATTGACCTTGCTGAGTATATGATCGCTTTATTCACATTTGGGTTTTTATAGACTTGGAGTCAGTTGAGTGATATTTCAGGAAACAGTCAAGATTTTATAGGTTTTCAGAACTTTGGGTCAATGCTAATTTTATGACACGGACGCCAACTTAATGCATTCCTCTTTTACTGCACTGGATACGCAGCAGAAACAAGATTACAACCTTAAGACTAGAAAATGTAAAACATTCTGGAACATGCATGAATAAAAAGAACAGCAGCCATCTTTATTTTGTTACTGCTTATGCAAATACGCGTACTATGGCTGAGGATTGGTAATTTATGTACGAGACAGAATGTTCATAAATATGAATATATGAGAGTTTACAGTGGAAGTGATATGGAAATAAATTACAATCATACAATACACTATGTTTACTTTAGTAATTATTCTTATTTGGTATTTTAATAATTTTATACATACTTTTTATGGTTACTAGAGGTTTTAGCATAAGGATCTTATTGGATTTGATTATGAAATTAACTGTGAGCAAGTGTTGTTAGATTCGGACGACTACAACAAAATAAATTCAGAGTAATTGTAGCAGTTAGCGCCCTTCACTCTTGCTTAATTAGAAAAATACTTTGGGGGCCGGCGCTTGAGGTCTCTGTGTCAGCAGATGCAGCCTGATTTAGGACTAAGCTGGCCAGGGCATGGACAGCTCTGGTGCGGCCACTGCTTAAGGATCCACACTGGCATTGTTATTCGGAAACAGAATTTACTTTGATGAGCCACCGTAAGTATGTGTACTACTATGCATCAAGCAGCCATTTTAAAAGTTTGGGCTAATAATAGTGTACTAATTGAATTTAATGAGTATTTAACATGGCCATATTTTGGGACAACAGCAAGAGGAATTTGGAACCTCAGTGCTATTAAGGTCATTAGGTTCATTGAGAGAGAGTTTGTTGGGTTGGAGGTATCTTGGGAGAGAAATAATTCCATTTTTACAAAATGTAAAAATAGTATTAATCAATTTCATTACCACTGTCCTTTTAGATGAACAGAGACTTGAGAGAAAACTCAGATTGATATGGAAAAGACTAATTTGACTGAACAATTGGATAAACACTTTGATGAGGGTGTAAGGAAATTAATACCTACTAAAGAGAAAGTCTGAGTTAGCAGATGAGGAAAGATTTTGGTCAATTGGCAAGTCAGAAGTGCAGATGACGGTGGATACATCAAATGGTTAAAAGTGAAACAGATAAGCAAACATTTACATAGGAAAACGGCTAAGTGGTGAGGCATGAAAGGCAAGATGGTCCTAATGGTAATAAGACGGCATTAGCTTATAAAGGAGCATTATAGAAGACTATAAAGGAAAAGAAAAGGAATCACAAAGTGGATCACCTACAGAGAAACTTTCCAAATATGTGGACCTTTTCTTACAAAAGTTTGTGTGCAACTTACCCTCTTTTATAGAGGACAGCAAAGACATTCTCAATAAATGTGAGGATTTCACGTGGTCTGATGACCTCACTTTTGCCACCATGGACGTGAATAGTTTAAACACGTGTATTCAAAAACCCTTTGTTATACAAGCGGTTACTTCTTATTTAAATACTCAATCTGCTGATCTTTTTACACATAACCAGATGCTTATAGAAATGATTGACATTATTTGTCCAAGAATTATTTTCAACAGATACAAGGGGCGGCGATGGGTTCAAAATTTGCCCCATCATATGCCGGTTTATGGGCTGGTATGAGAAAATGCATGCTTGGGGTAAACACACCTCCCCCTGGACTGAGTATATTGTCTTTTGGGGGCGATATATAGATGATATCATTATAATATGGAATGGAACCATTGAACAACTTACTATGTACCATGCCTTTCTCAACGACAACCCTTATAATGTAAAACTTAGTTTACATTATAGCAATGATACTATTGACTTGTTGGACATTAGATTTTTTATAGAGCACAATTGTATACAGAGTGTGTTATACAGAAAATCTACAGCTTATAATAGTTCTATATGCTACCAGTGCCCACCCACTTTCGGTAATTCACAATATTCCTTTTGGTGAAATGGTGCGTGTGAGATGGAACTGTAGTACCAACGATAAATTTCTCACACAGATTCAACTTGCAAAACAGAGATTCATTAAGAGGGGTTAAAATCATAAGATCCTTTCCGAGCAGAAAAACGCATCATGAATTTAACCAGGAAAGAAACCCTGATTTCGAAATCCCATGGAGAAAACAAGAATCGTATGGAATTGGTGTCTTTTGTCACCCGATACACAGCTCAAAGTCAGGATATTTTCAAAATCTTAAAACAACATTGGTCTTTACTGACTGTAATTCCAGGCCTTAAAGAACACCTACCAAAAAAAAACTATGATTACTTACCGGAGAGGGAGGACCTTAAGGGATCAATTATGTCCGAGCTATATCTCTGCACCTAGTTCTGTCACATGGCTCTCTCCAAAACCGATTTTTTTTTTTTTTTTACTTGCCACAATTGTAAAATTTGTGTTTTTGGTCTTGATAAATCTAAAAAAAAAAAATTATAATAAGACTAGGACATTTACTATCAAAAATGTCATCCAATGCAATACAAATTTTTTTATTTATGTCCTGGGATGGGCATGTAATGCCATCTATGTGGGAAGTACCAAACGCCCTCTAAAATCCCGAATACAGGAAAAATTACGTGCTATCAGGAATAATGACACTAGGTATCCATTGACAGCTCACATAGCATTGGCTCACCCTCATGATGCACAGATTTGGTTCCAGGGGATTGATCATATTGCCTTGCACCCTATAGGGGGCAATAGGGAGCGGACATTACGTCAAAGGGAGGCAGCCTGGGCCATAATACTGATCACGAACTGCACTATTTTCTGTAATAGATTTTCAGTGCTTTGATTCACAAGATACTGTTTGTCTTAGACTGCAATGTCGAACAATATATGTACACTGCTCAATGTTTCCCGTACTACCTCTGCTTGTTATTCTGATCTGCCGCCTATGAGCGATGGATCAGGGCCATAATACTTTTTATGAATTACACTATTTTCTATAATATACTTTCTCTGTCTTTATCCACATGACAATACTTGTATAGGACTACAACATTCAGCGAATGACTGTATACTGTCTTATGATTTTTTAATTAGCTCATAATAGTTTGTAAAAGGGTCCACAGTATCATGTACTGATATTCATTTTGCCTGCATACATGTGAATGTCTTAACAAATTGTTGACATCTAAATCTGTCTTTTGTTACGCTGTATTATCAGACGTGCAATGCTCCTCCTGTGTTGTATGAGCTTGAATGGCCTACTATTAAGGGTCGCACTTAGACTGTATTTGTTTCAATTCAATAATTGGCCCTTGTTATCAATGTTCATGGTCTTACCAGCACTTTGGATTCCCTTATAGTTATATGGGTCTTTTTCTTCCCCTCTCTCCTCATTTACTTTTTCATGTTTCGCTTTACTTTCTCTTTTCATTTTTGGTACATTGTGGTATCCAGTCAGTCACATGCTAATTAGCTTATATTTCTAGGATGGCCACTATATTTCCCCTTTCCTATTTTTACATTTTTATTTTTACTGTGATGGTGCACTGCCCTCTGGTGACCCTAGATATTTTGAACAGGATTGCTATTGTAATACCTTAAAGATGGCCGCCATGGTTTGTCCTTTCTTGATTTCTGTTCACTTTAACTTCTATGATGTCCATTTCACGTTGTCTTTCTTTTATTTCTATTGCGCAGCCCTTCGGTGCCTTTAACCCCTTCTGTGCCCAGGACGTAATGGTTACGTCCTGAGGCACAGTGCTGCTGTGCCCAGGACGTAACCATTACGTCCTGTGCACAGAGCCCAGAGGGAGCGCTCTCGCTCCCTCTGTGGGGTTCCCCCCCACCCCCCCAAGTCAGGGATGGAAGGGGAAGCCCTTCCCCTCCCACCCCCGACCCCCCCAACCCCCCCTGTGACGTCAGCGCGCGAGCGCGCGCTGATTAGTCACAGGGTCTCCCCCATCGCGCTGGAAGCAGAGCTTCCAGCGCGATTGAAAAAGAAATGCTTTTGCATTTCTTTTTCAATCCCATGGGGGAGGCCCCGAGAGGCTTCAAAGGGAAGGAAATGTATTTCCTTCCCTTTGAAGTCTCTCACAGGTTTCAAAAGCCGGAT